>NC_064568.1:100026266-101296891 GCF_937001465.1 Orcinus orca | reverse complement strand
AGTGAAATGACCCACACGTGTCTGATTCTTTTATACTGAAAAAAGTGAGTGTCCGAGGAAAATTAAAAGACCTTTCCAAGACTGAAAGCATCAAAACTAAATTTAGAAAAACTCTGAAACTCCTGCACACAGATTCCAGTGCCTCCATCCTAAGCTACCATCACCTGTCATCCCAACTGAATTACTGTGAGAGGGTCCTAATTCACCTGCTGCCCTGTAGGGTAATTCCCCTACTGGGGAGGGCTGACCACTGGGATGTCTTTCTCTCTAAAATACAAGCCTAGTTGAACAAGACCCCTCCTTAAAATCTCTCGATGCTCCTCTCCAAGTGCCTTAGTGTGTCCCATAGACCCTGCTTACTTCCTCCAAACTTACCCTCCCCTCCCCAGGGACCAAGACTTATTACAGAGCTTTGGCAAGTGCCCTGGGCTCTCGCCTGGAGTCCTGTATACAGTCAGCCCTCCTGCCCGCAGGGAATTCATTCCAAGACCGCAGCAGATACCAAAATCTTGTGGATGCTCGAGTCCCTTTCATAAAACGGCACCGTACAGTTGGCCCTCTGTATCTGCAGTTGGTTGAAAACTTGGATACAGAGGGCTCACAGTATTTTCAAAAGGCCTTTGCCTGGGAGGCCTTCCTCACGCCCTCTCTTCTTACCTCGGCCAGCTCCTACACTCTCTGCTGCAATTCAGAAATCAGCCACCTCCCTTAAGCCTCCAAGACGGAGTCCAGAGGCCCCAGCCCCGCACAGGTTAGCACAATGGACGAGGACAGGCTGCTTCCTTGTCAACATCCCTCCCTGGACAGAAGGATTGGACACAGCAGAGGGACAGCTCTTACCCACGACTGAGCTGGCATGCAGGCCGAATCACCTGCACCCCGCACTACTTCATCCTTGTCTCTCTCTTCTTGTGGGAGGATGAGTATTGGGAGGTAGGGAGCAGCTGGGTCACAGGTAAAGTTAATTTTAAATAAGTTAAAAATGCACGTGGTGAGACCCCACGATACAAGAAATCATAAGAAAAGGAAAACAAATAACAACAAATATAGTCAGCGGACTTGTGTCCATGCACATTTGAGTTACCCAGCAGGGCTTGGCCAAAAGAGTGTTTTAAAGAGAGATATAAACAATTTAAAAATAGCACCAGCAATTCCGGGCACTAGAGGAAAATGGGACAGGAGAGCCGCTGCCTCTCCAGCCCGGGTCCCTTCCAGGCTGGTCATTGCCTGAGTGAAAGGCAGCATCCTTGGGGACAACTTAAGGGGAGCTCTAAGATTTCTCCTTTACTCGCCAACTTCAGAAGCTAGCACTGAATGACCTAACCCCCTTTCCGGGAAAATGCAGATTTTTTTCCAGCACACGTGGCATTCGGAGCCTGAGACGCTGGGCTCTGAACGGAAGAGGAGAGAAGATTCTGGAAGAGCCACCACAGGGACTGCAGACACCTTGAGGGCAGACTTAGGCCACACATAGGGGTCTCCTTCCCGAGGCAGCGATGCTGTAGAGAATGGATCACAGAGCAAGTGTGTTTGGGGCAGGAGGGTGAGCTCCTGATCTGTGGACCTCCGTGGCCGCCAGAAGGCTGCTGAGAGCTTCCTTCTCCTGGGTTGCCCGTTAGTCCCAGACTCTCATACCCTTCTGAAAAACTATTGTGTCCAGATTTTATTTATTTATTTTCATTTTAACTACGTCCATCATTTACTGAATCACGTTCTACATCAGGCCAGGCCAGTGCTTCCTTTTACCAGGTATAGGTATCATGGGGACCCACACACATATAACTGGGGGAATATCGAGAGTGTGATTTTTACCGAAAGGGTAAGAGAGGGTCCATTGTGGCTCTGGTTGCAGCAGTTCTCTCTCCACATAGAAACTGCTGAGCTACTAGCCCGTCGGCCCCACTAAATGGGAGGCCCGCATCCGTATGGTCCCCTGTAACTCCAGATTCTAGTACAGTGCCTGAGAGAGTAGGTACTCGGTGAAAAACAACTTTTGTTTTGGTTGAATGGATGGCTAAATATGAAAGAGTGAGCAAACCAATGAAAGAGCAAAGTTCAGGAGAGATAAAGTATTGAACCCCAAAGTATAAACCAGAGGAAGGACTCAAAAGGAAATACAGTGATGGCGGCCCTGTTAGTATCATGAGAGGTGACCAACTCTGCTGTGAGACTGGCAGGAAAGACAAACTTGGGAGACAACAGAAACAAAAGTGTTGAATTGCATCGAATGTCTTAAGGACAGAAAATACTGGAAACAGATGCCGTAGACCACCTCTGTGTGTCCGTGAAGTTCTGTTTCAAAACGAAGCACAGGAACGGGCCATTTCTTTTCCTGTCTTGGCTTCTATAACCACAGACTCTTTGGCAATCGCCAAGGTGTCAGACAAGAAACCCCCCTGGATTTCCCAACTATTCTTCAAAATCTGCGGAATCAGAGACCACCCTACGTGTTTCAAACCAAAGGGATTTAATACAGGGAGTAGATCACAAATCATTGGAAGGGCTGGGAAAAGGGGGGCAGGAAGATTATCCAGAGGTTAAATAATGATAGGAATCTGCCGTCACACTGGAACTGCCTCCACCCCGTCCCCCGGGGCTGCCCCCAGGCTGCTGGTACCAGCGTTACTCTGCAGGAGGCCAGGCCCTCCACTCTCCTGCGGCTGCCGCAGACCCTCTGCTGCCACGGTGTGGAAACCAGGCCACCTGAGCAGGGACCACGAGGCCAAACTTTGCTACCATTGCTGCCGCTGCCACTTCCAGAGGAAACAGGGCCACTCCTGTCTCCTGCCAATCCCCTGACAGTGCCTGCCACTGGCTGACACAGAAATGACAAGGGACTCTGGGCAATGTAGTTTACAAACTTGCCTGTCCTGGCTCTACAGAAGACAGCATGAAAACGTGGGAACAGAGAGAGGCGGGCAGATACTGAGCACATCCAGAGTGTGGGGATGTCGTGTTCTAAGTCACAGGTGTGCACGCGTGGGTGTGTGTGCAGGTATAAGTAAAGGTAGACACACACACACACACACACACACACACACGCACACCCCCCTATGTCTGAGAGGCAAGGGGTTATTATTAAATTAGAATGCCCCCCATTCCATCTTGACACGTCTCAAAACAACTGCTTCAGTGATGCCTCTGGGCTGGACCACAGAACCTTAACAGCCGGGAGGCTGTGGCCTCTGTCTAGTGATCACTGCTCATTAACACGAGTCCCGGGGATGGGCGGGGGGCCTGATCCTTCCTGGGCCCCCCAGAAGCTCGTGGCAGGTCAAGCATGAGGGCTCGGTGCGCTCACAGGATGTGAACAGGCGATCTGTCACTCCCGGTTCCGAGGGGGTTTTTAATAGTAAAAACAACCTGAATGACAGTATATTTGAGGTAATAAGATTCCCAATACTCTCTTGATTCTGAGAATATTCAAGAGAAACTTTTCCTCCAGAGAGTTTAAATAAGAGACGTTTTTAAATGACAAGAACTTTTAAGTAATACAAATAAGAACTATATTAAAGGTTCCTCTCTGGAAATCTTTCTAGTGACAAAGAGGCGGCACTAGGTGACCTGCTGAGAAGGCGCTTTGCTTTCTTGGTTTGGTTTGGACTGGGGTGCGAGGGAGGGGCTCGTTGATTTCCTTTTTGTTTTTAATAATTCCGCATATTTACAGAAAATATGCAAGAACAGTACAAAGAACTTCCATATCTCCTACACCCAGATTCCCAATTTTGCCCCATTTGCTTTCTCTCTCTCTCTCCTTCTCTCTTTCATCCCCATTACTTCTTTTCTGAACTATTTGAGAGCAAGTTGTAACCCTGATGCCCCATCACTCCTATATACTCCAGGTATATTTTCCAGGGTGTAGTTCTCAAAAACAAAGGCACTCTTCCACATAATCACAATACCATCGTCCACATCAGGAAATCGGCTCTGATTCAACACTACCGTCCAAACCAGAATCCCCATTCAGATCCCACCAACAGTCCCATCAATGTCACCTGTTTCTTTCTGGTCCAAAACCCAATCCAGGATCACGCCTTGCATTTAGTCTCCTTCAATATGAAAGTTACAAAGGCGTTCTTTGTCTCCTGTGTCCTGGACAAGCGTAAGAGCACAACCGTTCATTCTGTAGCTGACCCTCAGCTGGGCAGCCCAATCTTGCCTCAGGACCAGTCTCAGGCCACGCCCTCAGACCGGGCACCTCAGGGATGACTTCAGGCCCAGAGCACCACCACTGGGGCACACTGGGCCGATATGTCTCACCTGTGGGACTTTTACCCTTGGTCACCTGACCAGGTGACCAGCCAGCCTTCTCCACCTTAAAGTCAGACCACACCCTCCATTGCTAACACAGCTTTAGGGGAGATGCTCCCGGGAGATGCTTTGTGTCCTAATCACGAGACAGCAGTGCCTTTTCTTCGGGTTTAACTGGCATCTCCTGCAGATTCCCTCTCGACCCTTCTAGCCCGGTTTGACTTGCTGTACACTTTGACGAAATGCTTTTTCTTCTGCTGAGAGAATGGAAATCCAGGATTACAGGTTCCTGGATTCCAGTCCTGTCTTAATCTCTCTGAGCCTCAGCTCCCAAATCCACGGAATGGGGCCTAAGTGGGTCCTACATGAGTTCCAAGCTTTCTCCGGCTTTGGCATCGCACAATTTAGGTTCTAGTTTTGCCTGGAGGTCCCTGTGTCCACACTGTAATTGGCTTCTTGGCAACAGTCCTTCACTTTAGTAATGCGGTGGGTAGTTTGGGGAAAGAAATGTCTCCTGAGTCCCCCAGCACAGGGGCAGAGAAAGGAAGCACGACCCTTAGCCTTCTGTGACCTCTGACCTCTCGGTGGTCGCAAACTGGAGCCTCCCCCAACCCCATCTCACTGGGCCGACCCTTTGGGGACGATCCCTGTACTACTGGCCGTTCATGAGCATAGTTTTCACTGCAAGAGAAGAAGTTTTTATTTAATTCCCCATCTGCTTGGTAAATAAAAACAGAGACAGAAAGTAGATTAGTGATTGCTTATGGCTGGTCGGGAGGGAGACGAGGGGACAGAAGGGTGGTAGCTCAAGGGAAAGTGAAGAGGTTTCTTGGTGAAGTAACAAAAACAGCCTAAAGTTGACTGTAGCGGTAGTCACACAACTCTGTGAACACCCTAAAAACCATCGATTTGTAAACTGTGAGTGGGTGAATTGTGTGATGTGCAAGTTACCTCAGTAAAGCTATTTCACACACACACACACACACACACACACACACACACAGACAAGGAAGCCCCATCTTAAAACTCCAAATCTCTCTGTGATGATGGACACACATCACCCACACGTGTCCCCAGTGAGGTCAGCTGGGAGAGGCGCTGGGAGCAGGGAGAGCCTGCAGGTGGGGGAAGAGCTGGTGCGGGAGCCACGTGCGGGAGGAGGGCCAGAGCTCAGCAGGGCACACGGGGCTCTATTCATAGGTCCTGAGGTCTTAACTGGTAGATGGGCAACCAGGCAACTTCACCCCAGTTAAGGTGCGCAGGGATTTCTGGCAGGAGAGGACCTGGGGTCAGGCTGTCCAGCACTCAGTGCCCAGCTCAGGGACGTCACTGCCCAACACCCTCTCCCCTGCCAGCAAGAGAGGTGACCGTTCTATCGTCTGTCCTCGCCGCCAGGTGATCTCATGGCTTCAGGAGAGAGAAGCCACAAAATTAAGTACATAGATGACAGATACGTAGGTAGATGGATGATAGATAGATAGACAGACAGACAGATGATAGGCGGGCCTTGGTTGACTCCAAGGACAGTATAATGAGGTGACCATAAGGGGGTCCAGGAAAAATCACGGCTATGGCACTGACCAGGGCAAAGCAAGCGTTCCGCGCTGAGCCTGTGCTGCTCCAGGACAGCCCTGTGGGCTAATGCGATACTAGAAAAGCCGAGAGATTTGCCTAAGCCCCCATGATGGATGAGAAGCAAGGTGGGGACCCAGGCCCCAACCCTGGTCTCCTGGCTCCCAGCCCAGCGTTCTGTCTTCTGAACCACACGCCCCTGGCCTGTGTGCCACGGCCCGTCGGGGAGAAGGAAACGTGCGAGGTGTGGGGAGGAAGGTCCAGGAGGAAAGTGGACCCTTCTACAATTAGGGAAGGAAAATGTTGGTTGGGCTGAGTGTCCCTTGGGTTTGCATTGTTTTTAAAGGATCAAGTGATTCAAACATTAGTAGCATGCTAGCGCACAGTCCAAAGGTGGGAGCACCCCACTACTCGAAGACACAGGTTTGCTGGGGCATAAAGAATTGAAAAACGGAAAACTAGTGAACCATGCTTGCTGTACTAACCAAGTTCCAAAAGTCTGATGAATGAGATGATTCGCTCACCCACACAAGAAGGGGAAGGGACACATCTCAGGAAATTTGGAATATTGAAAAACAGTATGTGAAGAAAAGAGTTCGACACATCTCCTGGGCTCCAGACAAGACAAGGGTGATAGTCTGTGACCCGCTGGCTCAGAAGATGGACCCCTCCCTTCCTCCAACCTCCTTCCTTCCGACGGTCGTTAATTGGTGTTTCAGGCACTCAGCAAGCACTGCGCAACTCCACTTACCCCCGTGGGGCTCAGTACATACGGAGACAGAAGAGGCCCCTCCCTTCACGGCACCATCATTCTTACCTCCTAGTCATATTTTTGTTGGGTGCTCACTACACAGTGATCACTGAAAAAAATAAAGTCATTTCTTGGGTTTCCCTGGTGGCGCAGTGGTTGAGAGTCCACCTGCCAATGCAGGGGACACGGGTTCGTGCCCCGGTCTGGGAAGATCCCACATGCCGCGGAGCGGCTGGGCCCGTGAGCCATGGCCGCTGAGCCTGCGCGTCTGGAGCCTGTGCTCCGCAGCGGGAGAGGCCACAACAGTGAGAGGCCCGCGTACCGCAAAAAAAAAAAAAAAAAAGTCATTTCTTAATACCTACAATTTTTCTCTCCAGGAGTGCTCCCAATTTCACAGGCATTTCTTCATAATATTTACAAATTCCCATTTTCCTCTGGTAAAACTGAGGTGCAACTAAATCAAATAGAAATTAAGTGATACAATTCCTGTCAATGGTAGAAATAATAATTATAATAACAGCTGCAACCATAAACACAGAAAAAAGAACCCAAGTCCAATTCAGAAATTGAACTCAAATCATTATTGAAGGAAGCAAATACTAAAGAATCTGTCTATCCCCATCCTACCTCAAGACTGTATCTTATGTCAAGTAAAACACTGTCCCATGAGTTAGTCATAAAGTGGTATTGAATCTCCATAGGTAAATCATTGTAACTATAGAAAAGTGTATTTAACTACTACACCGGACCGTGTTTGTTGGCGAGACCTTAACGCAACTGTAAGACCAGTCATGAAAATGGGACTCCTCTTATCCACCACATATTCTTGGATCGGGAGAAATCTTGGTTCTCAAAATGCTAACAGGTCAGGGGCAGTAATGTTCTCTGCTGTGCCTGGCATAATGCCATGGAAGGCAAGCTGTCTAGGGAACACAAGAAATTCAAAGAGATGCGGTTGGAAATTGCTCGCAAGGGGCTATTATTTTTCCAGGTTAGATGGGCCCAGAAAGAGCATTCTCTGTGCTCCCGTGGCCCCACCTGCACTTGCACGTACCTTCAGAGCAGTGGGAAGAGGCAAGAGCCTGCAGCCCTGGACAACTCAGAGACTGAGCTGGGTGGAAACGTTTCCCATTGCCTTATGGGTCATTCCGCTATGCCACCTTCTACGTAATGCACTCCTAGAGCCTCCATAGAATACGAAACTGATCTGAGCAAGCAGAGACCCAGAGGTCCTCGGGCCTTCCTTGGGCAATGCTACTGCTCTCTTCTGGAGGTCAGTCATGCATATTCTGTTATTAAGGACTCAGAAATATGCTATAGTGAAGAAACCTGTTGGACTCTGCTTAATGCATCATTTTCAAGACTTACTTGATCGTGAAAATCTTTTTCCTCTAAAATCTATTAACATCTCTTGGAGTCTATAAAACACTGTCTGGGAAAATCCCGATTGAGTCCGAACTCCACACTCTCCCTCTCATTCTGTACGAGGATCTCCGTGAGACATACTTAGATCACAAAAGGCACACGGTAAGCGGTAACTGAGGAAATGAAAGGTTGACAAATTAACGGGTGAATGACTCAGTGGATTTACCATAAGGTCTTACACACCCGATGGAAGCCTGGGCGGCGATGGGCCTAGAGCTTGCGGTCCTGCCTGCCTCGCCTGCGTGGAGAAGGCGCAGGAGGGTCAGTGCCGCGGTCACCTCTGTGTCCAGCCAGCCTGAAGGCCGCGCTGCTTGGATGCCGGGCAGGGCAGAGAAAGCACTGGAGTCCGGGGTTTAATGTGGGATCATGTCGCCTTAGACTTTGTCAGGGACGGGACTAAGGGCTTGACAGCCTGGGCCATCTGGTTGGGTCCCCTCACCTACCAAAAAAGGCATCGGATGTTTGCGCAGCAGGAAAATAAAAAGGCTGTGTTTTAGGTCCACAATCCCTTATCCAGAATCCTGGAGGCAGCTGTGTTACAGAATTCCAAGATTTTCAGATTTTTAGAAAGATAATGCAGTACATCTAGCATAACTTATGTGACACCACTCGCAGGGCACCCGGGGCACTGCCCCATGTTCAATGTTAATATTTCTGCAATGAAATATGAAGGAAGGTTCATGGTAGGTGAGATAAATAAGCCCTAAGTCTTAAGTCAGTTCAGGTCAGATTTTACTGCCAAGTGGCATCAGATACACAAAACCTCTGTTGGTTTTCCCACCTTTCTGGATGTTAGGATTGTAGATGAGAGAGGGGGAGTCTTCAGTGTGCCCCTCACAGAAGGATGCCCCTCACAGAAGGATGCTTGCTACTAAGAGAAGAGGGTGGGCAGTGACTCCATGCAATAAATCTAAGGACTTCTCTTTATGGAAAAATCCCATCTCCAGTGCACCACAGTGTTCTTACTTGTAAACAAAAATTTTCCAGTGTTTCTTTTAGGATCAACTTACTTTGGACTTTGCTTTAATGTTGTTTGCTTTGATCTGGATTCCACAAAAGGGGACTCTATCCGTTTTTGTCCTTGAAGGACTCACAAGAACTTTGGACTATTTTAACTATAACGAGGGGGGGCCTGAGAAAGTGTGGCTTTCCAAGACAAAGGGTCGAAGAACAAAGGTTTAATGACTTATCAGTAAACTTCTAAAGTCAGCAAAGCATCTACCGTTTTGGGTGAATGTAATCGCATAGCTGTGTCCAGTGACAAGGACACAGTGACGGTTTCTCTCCTGATACGAGCTTCTCTGAAGCAAATCTGGCTTTATGGCCTCGGGTTCTAACTTAGAAAGAATGGTTAAATGCAAACTATCTCCTGTCGCACTGTTCAAGGGGCCTCCAGGTTTCTTAGTCCAACAAAATCCCAACAACACAATTCTTATTTGCCTTAATAAATAAAATATGACGTACTTGGCCACAACGCTAACCAAACAGTGACAGGCGTTCCAACTTCAAAACGGTTGTAAATATTCGATCTTTAAACCGTTGGAATATCATACCAGAGGATTCTGCCTATAGACTGGCTGTAGCATATCCACTGGTGGTCAGGCAAAGTTGAAACACCAAGACTGTATCTTCTCCGCATTAGGCCATAGCTCCACTGACAGAGTAGAGATTTCACAAAACCGAAGTGCAACACAGGCTCTAAAATAACCTTTAGCTGATGCCTTTACTTCAGGTAACACTGCACCTAATTGGTCAGACACATCGTGTTCACTTCTGTTTTCAGAGCCCTCCAGACATGAGAATTCAATAGTGCCTGTAACCCATCCCTGGGTTTTAAGTCCCTGTTCACCAGTTTGTGCCAATTCAGTCCCAAATCCCAGATACTGGGCCAATTACATTCTGTCCCTGGCATCCTAGCCTCACCTGGCCACTGAGCCTTAATAACCCCGAGAAGGGAATTTGCTACACTCATATGCAGCTGGGGATTTAGGACAATGAGTTCCTCTCCATTAATCTTTAATTCCTGCAAATGACGAGGGTGCCAGCAGTGTTTGCGAGGGTTTCTCTCTATCTTCAGAAGTGAGAACCTGAGGCAGCCAGGTGGCTACAGGAAGTAATGCCAATGCTGAAGGCCACCTGCATCCAGCTCCCAGGTGGCGTTTGGTCCTAGCAGCTGGGGGGTGGCAGCAAGGGCAATCCAAGAGCCACACGCAGCCCCTTGGGCAGCCAGAGCTGCCTCGTGCCCAGGGGAGGGGGATCTGACTGAAACACTCAGTGGCCAGGGGTCCCATGGTTCCCACATACTCCAGGAGGAGCGAGAGACACCCCTGCTCTCGGGATGATGGTGACCCAATGAGAAGCTCGTATGCAAAGGACTTAAAGAGCGTGTGCTGGGCGAGGGTGGGGACGAACCCCAAGGCGGAGTCTGCCTCTCGAGGCGCTGTACGGCAGGAAGCCCACTTAAAGCCTGAGCACAGGGCCTGGCACACAGTAAGTGCTCAGTAAGTACAAGTGCTCCCCTGTTTCCTGGCCTGTCCCTCCAGGCACCATATTCTGGCTCCCTATCAGCTGGGTTTCCCTAGTTCAAGCACCTCTCCTGAGGAATACTTGGGTAGAAATCCTTAACTCAGAACTCTGTAGTGAAAGAATTAGTTAAAAAATGATTGGCAATTTTAAAAAAGATTAAATCCCCATTTATATAACATTCTTGAAATGAAATTATAGAGCCAGAGGACAGATTAGTGGTTACCAGAGGTTAAGGATGGAGAGGATATAGTAGGTGGGAGATGTCCTTGGGGATGGAACAGTTCTGTATCTTCATTGTGGAGATGGTTACAAGAATCTACAGCCAGTTTATCATGATAAAAGTTTATCATGCATTGAAGCACACACACACACATACACAGATGACTGCATGTGAAACCAGTGAAATCTGAATAGGCTCTATGGGTTGTACCAATGTCAATTTCCTGGTTTTGATATTATATCTAGTTCTGCAAGATGTTATCATTGAGCAAAACCGGATAATGTGTACACGGGACCTTCTTGTACATTGTTTTGCAACTTCCTATAAACCTATAATTATTTCATAACATAAATTTCTTGAATGACTGAATCCACATGAGTGAATTATATATGCAATGTGCTGAACATAAGTTAAGGGAAGCATAAACAGATGCATAGACAAACTCCAAATAATACGCACTGCTTTGTTCTCATACTAACTTTTCACATACCCCTAACTAAAGGATTGGGAAAACGCTTATCCAGGTCTACTGCTTTACAACACACTACATATTGTGGTGGCTAGGAAGAGTGCCTTCCAGAGTTGTGCAGTACACAACCTGTGCAACCCTGCCTTTAGCTAAGAACTGCAAAGAGATGTATCGCAGTCACAGGTTCTTTTCTTCCATCATCCTGGTTTCATGATCTTTTTCTGATCTCAAACTGCTCCACCTTCCAAGCCAGATTGGATTGGAATAATCACATTTTTGTACCGGCATTGATGTTCTGATTACAGAGGATTCTCAGTCTACACTTGCTCAAATGTCAGGCCTAAAAATAGAGTCTGTATTCACGTATTCGATAAATTTTCTGTTGAGGTAGAAAGACTGATTTCAGTCTGGCTGTTACTCCAGCCGTGGTGAACCGTAATTCATACAGATACTCCCGCAATGCTGTAGTTTAAGGCACTTCCTGCTGCTCTACTTGTTACTCTGCAAAATGCTTTCTACCTAGAAAAGGCTTCTCTGTAGCTCTGGTATATCTAATTCCCTAACTTGCCGGCAAAAAGAGGGCTTCCAGTGCGAAAGCTACATGAACCAAGACTCCCCACTATACAGATGTGGATGCTGTATTTCTTTACAGGTTGGACCATCTGCCGTGACTGGTGTCGGGCTTGTATTGTTCATTCATTTCAATGTATTGACATGCAGGCCAGTCACAATTATGTGGTTCCCAGCAGGGCTGGTCCCCAGATGAGCCCCACACAGACTCGGTGATGGGAACAGATGGAGACAGGTGAGTAATGGCCAGGGGTGAGGAACTGGTGGCAAGGGTGGTGCTGGGAAGAGAGCCAAACTGGTGAGGCGGTGCCTGCGCCAGTGACTCACGGGCTCCCCTTTGTCAGGAGGGGCGGGGCAGAGGTAGAGCTTGCCCAGGGCATGGAACCCACACCCAGCACAGCTTCTTTCCTGATCTGCTCCCCCCGCCCCCGATTTCCCATCAGACACAGGTGCAAGGGATGCACAGAGGCTGCTTCCTGAGCAGTGAGTTGGGGCAAAGCCAACAGGTGATCTCAGGGTTTGGTGCTCTCCCCGGGCTCCTGAAAGGAGACTAGCCATGAAGGAGGCGTGAACTAGCAGGGGCGAGGCGGGGTGGTCTGCAAGCTCCAGGATCCAGATGTTTTCCTGGAGCAACGCCTATCTGCACTCACACACTATCTCACACTCACACACCCGGATTACCAATCACCGGCTCCCTCCACTGTCAGCCCTACTCCTTGATGGGGCCTGGGGCAGAAAAGTTTACGGGGGGGGGGGCTAAAATATTCACCTTTCCCAGCCTTTAGGGAAGAAAATAAAATAGGAAGGGTGAGAAGCTGGCTGAAAAAGAAGACTCTGCTTGGACTCCACCGACCTGGCCTTGTGGGCAGAGAAAAGGCAGCATAATTTTAAAAAAAGAAGGAGGAAAGGAAGGAGGGAAAGAGGGAGGGAGGAAGGGAGGAAGGGAGGAAAAGAAAGGAAGGGAAAGCTCCTCTCCTCCTTAACCATCAGACAAATTTGAATCCCAGCTACATCACTTAGTAGCTGTGTGACCTTGTGTAAGTTTCGTTACTCCTCTGTGCCTTTACTCTCCTCATTTGTAAAATGGAGACGATGATGGTGATGATGATACTGACCTCCTAGGATTCGGAGCGCAGGAATGGGTTAAATGTGGGAAAGCAAAGAGAAACGCCTGGCACATAGGAAGGCCTGGTACACTGAGACAGCTCTTACAGCCTCTGGTCAGAAACCTCTTCCACTCCCAGCCCCGCAGAGGTTGTTTCTCTGCCTCTTGCTGCGTCCAGCCCCGTTGTCAAAGCATCATCCTGGCGTCTCCTTCCCGCTAGACAGCCCCGCCTCACGACTGGACTTTGGAGGATGATGGGCTTGGAGGAAAGCCTCACTCCCCACATCCTGGCTTGGCCGGTGCACTGACCTCCCTCTGCCTGTCTTCCTCACCTGCGCCCAGGTGTGCCCCGCAGCTCAGTCCCAGCGTCCAGGACACGGGTGAAGGGTGGAAATGCCGCCCGGCAGGAACTCAGCTCTTGGGTGCTCCCTCTGCTGCACTGGAGTCCCCAGCTCTGCTGTCCCTTCCCCTTCTTCTGCCCCCCACGTCGTGTTAGGGGGACAATGAGAGTGGTCACTGAATGGGCGTTCGTTGGCTTCCCAGCTCTGGGCTAAGAATGTCTCTCCCTGTCATCCTCAAATAACCCCAGGATGTGGGGTCTGCTCTCTACCCCCGGGGCCCCTCTCTGTCTTTCCCAAGTTACTGTGAAGATCAAAAGCAATAGATGTGCCTATATGGGGAAAGAATCTAAAAAAAAAAAAAAGAGTGGATATATGTAGATGTATAACTGAGTCACTTTGCTGTACACCTGAAACTAACACAACTTTGTAAATCAACTCGACCCCAATAAAAATTTAAAAAATAAAAAGCAATAGCTGTGCCATAGGAGGGAGAGACGGACGAGCATTTGATGGGGTGCCCAACCCCCCAGGTGTGCCAGAGACTAAGGGCTTTCCCAGGACACTTTCATTACTAAGCCTGCGAGAGTCCCTGGCAAACTGGGACAGCTGGTCACTCCAACAGTCCAGTCATCCATATCGTCCAGGACCCCAGAAGACACCTGTTTCCACTGTAGCAGTGGCTCTGAAACTAAAGGGACCGGTTTTGAAAGGTACTTAACTTCTCTGAGCCTCAGTTTCCTCATTGGTAAAATGGGGAAACACCTCCTCACGAGACCATCGTCAAGAAGAAAAGGTATCAAACACATTAAGCCCCTTGAACAGTGCCTGTTGCACCGTGAGCCTCTCACAGGTGTCAGCATCAAGCCCTGGAGAGGCTCCAGGCGCCTCACATCAGCCTGGGATGCAGCCCTGGCCACCACTAGCACTGACCCCGGCCACTCGCTGACTGCCCCAACTCCAGCTGCCTCGCCTGTCCACTCGCTTCCGTGGGGAGGTAAATAAGTGACATGACCTTGCCTTCCAGGGCCAGGCCCTCAGGAGACACAGGTCCCCTCCCCTCTCCACATGTACCTTTCCCCAGTCTTAGGGAAGAAGGAAAAGAGGAAGGAGTGGGCTGGATCAAAAAGAAGATTTTGCCCGGACTCTGCCGACCAGGCCTCGTGGATAAAGGTGGCATCATTGTTTTTTTTAAAGGAAGAGATCAGAACGTAAGACTCATGCTGGCTGGAAAACCCCAGTCCCTCCTGTCCTTCACCACCAGACAAGGAAGTCTTGGCGGAACAATGGTGGAAGGGACTTTGCTGGGTCAGGCAAAGAAGAGAGGTGACAGAAGTGCCCAGCCTCAGCCCGGTGTCCGAAACGCTGGGTGCCCAGGCCACCTGACCCCACCAGCGCTGTCTGCAGGGCTGGGGCGAGGTGAGGCAGGCTCTGCCCTTGGTTTGCAGAGGGCCAGCAGCCCGGCGCCTCCGTAGGGCACCCCGTCCCACTTAGCACGACCTCTGAGCCTGGCTGGGTCCGGGGCAAACTCCACGCCACGCCCGGACGCCGGCGTCCCCACCCCTGAGCTGAGGGTGTATTTCTCTCTCCCCCTTCCAGGCCTTGGCTGTCTGGCTCCACCAAGGGGGAACCGCTCTGGCTGTGGTCTCCAAGGCCTTTATGTGAAGGTCAGTGGTTCAGATGTTGCTATTTTTTAACAAGTATTAAATGCCAATGGCATCTGAGCCCATGGGGAAAGCAGAGGTGGACAGAGTGGGCGGGCACGACTCTGTGCAGATAAACAAATGCGTGGCATTCCAGAGCTCTGAGGGAAGGCGCCCCTCCAAGCCCTCGGCCGGGAGTGGCCTCGTCCACATTCTCACCTTCAGGGACGTTCTCAGAAATTTCCACTCCAGCGCGCAGCGACAGGGCAAGCCAGAGCCTGAGGACTCCTTGGCTGTCTCTGCGGTTCAGCCACCAACCCCAGCGCTGCTGGCCACGCCCCAGATGACTTGCTTGGCTGCCCAAGCTCTCCTGGCTCCTTCGGTGCATGTGCTCAATAATAAAAGAACATGCAAATCAAAACTACAATGAGATACGACCTCACACCGGTCAGAATGGCCATCATCAAAAAATCTAGAAGCAATAAATGCTGGAGAGGGTGTGGAGAAAAGGGAACCCTCTCGCACTGTTGGTGGGAATGTAAATTGATACAGCCACTATGGAGAACAGTATGGAGGTTCCTTAAAAAACTACAAATAGAACTACCACAGGACCCAGCAATCCCATTACTGGGCATATACCCTGAGAAAACCATAATTCAAAAAGAGTCATGTACCACAATGCTCACTGCAGCTCTATGTACAATAGCCAGGACATGGAAGCAACCTAAGTGTCCATCGACAGATGAATGGATAAAGAAGATGTGGCACATATATACAATGGAATATTACTCAGCCATAAAAAGAAACGAAATTGAGTTATTTGTAGTGAGGTGGATGGACCTAGAGTCTGTCATACAGAGTGAAGTAAGTCAGAAAGAGAAAAACAAATACCGTATGCTAACACGTATATATGGAATCTAAAAAAAAAAAAATGGTTCTGAAGAACCTAGGGGCAGGACGGGAATAAAGATGCAGACATAGAGAATGGACTTGAGGACACGGGGAGGAGGCAGGGTAAGCTGGGACGAAGTGAGAGAGTGGCATGGACACATATACACTACCAAACGTAAAATAGATAGCTGGTGGGAAGCAGCCACATAGCACAGGGAGATCAGCTCCGTGCTTTGTGTCCACCTAGAGGGGTGGGATAGGGAGGGTGGGAGGGAGACTCAAGAGGGAAGAGATATGGGGACATATGTATATGTATAGCTGATTCACTTTGTTATAAAGCAGACACTAACACACCATTGTAAAGCAATTATACTCCAATAAAGATGTTAAAAAAAAAAAAAAAAGAACAGCTGGAGGCAGGGAACGGCCAAGGGTGCTCTTCCCAGGCGCCCCAGGCTGGTGCTCCACCCGTCCCTCCCCCAGGGTGATGGGGGTGGAAGATTTAGTTTGAGCCAGAAGGGAAAGCCATCACTTTTAGAAGGGGTCCGGGGCTACAGCGGGCGGGGCCGGCAGCAGAGCTAGGGGTGCAGGGACCAGGCTCAGGGATAGAGTCCATGAATCTTACAGCTCACCTCCTTGGGTGCAAGGGAAACACGTGAGGCCAGGGCAGGTGTCGGAGCTGAGAGCCCCTGAGCTTCCCAGTGTGTGGACTCTATAGCTCTGAGTTCAAGCCCTGCTCTATCCCAACTTGGGACAATTCATTTCCCCTCTGGACTTCCGTTTCTTCATCTGGAAAATACAGGGCTGGGGTGGGATAGCTTGCAAAGGTCCTTCGAGCTCCCCGATTCAGCAGTGTGAGCGGAGTCTAGCCACGCATGCCCCCCGAAGGAGCAGTGGGCCCCCTTTCTGGCGGGGGACCAATGCGGAGGATGACATGTGATGAGAGGCTGTGTGCGGGATCCTCCCGTGAGAAATGCTCATCCACATCTCCCGTCTCATTACTCACTCGCATGGCCTTGCCAGATCTTCTGGGCTTGGCACCGGCGGCCTCCACCCACCAGCACACATCCTCATTCAGTTTCCAGTGACTCACAGCCCTGGGGACAGGGTGCCCCGGAGCACAGCTGCAAGTCAGTGCCTATCGCCCCTTCCCCAGGAGCCATGGCTGGGAGCTGCCTGCCGGGATGTCAGCTGTTCCTGAGCCCAAGATGCTCCTTGAGTTACAAAACGGAGAGGACATGGAAATTGAAACAGGAGGAGCAGCGAGCAGGGCCAGAGGGCTCCCGGGGCAGCTATGGAGAGACAGCCCAGCCAGAGGGAGCACATTATTTACTGGTTCTCTCGGGGAGACATATACGGTTAGGAAAAGAACATCTTCACATCACAAGACACAGCAGCCCTGCTTTTTCGTGGCTCACCAAGGCACCACCAAACTTGCTCAAGGCGGTTGCCATGCTTGCATGTCAGCAACACGGTTCTTTCTCCCAAGCGCTTCACAGGATGTGGGGTGCAGAGACAAGGCATTCCATGTGGCCCCAGGGAGGCAGGTGCCCCAGGGAACGGGAGGGTCTTCCCCAGGGCCACTCAGCCCGGCCACTCAGCGAGCACGTGGCATTCCCAGAGCCTCTGCCCAGGGAAGAGATTAGAGCAGCCAGGGCCCAAGGATATTTTCAGAAACAAAGGGAATTAGTGCCCCTTCCCCAGCCTCACCACCAAAAGCCCAAAGCATTCCCACTACTTCGCAAACTATCAGCCTGGACCTCGGGGAGGAGAAGGGCTGGGGGGCGAGGCTGCATGGGGGAGGTGGGGGATGGCTGGCCGATCGGAAGTGATGCCACGTGGCCACAGCTAAGACACCCCTCTGCTGTGGAGTCCTGGGGCATAAATGCCGTGTCAGTGGCCAGGCTGGGGAGTGGGTTTCGCCAGGTTGGATGGAGTGGCTGCTTTCCTGGAAACCAGGCTTCTGGTTGCTAGGGCTGATAAGGCAGGCGGGGAAATGCTGCCCCTGGCGTTCACGGGAAAACGTTGTGACACTGAAGAAGAGTTAACATGTTAACTCTTAACACAGAGCCATCCTGGCTTAGTGGCTGCAGCTATCAAGCCCTGCAGAGACTCGGATTACCCACTCGGGGTGCCGTGGGCCAAGGAATCCCAAGGGGCATGCTCCAGAGACTGCAGGACGGAAATCCCCAAGAGGACCCACCACCTAATGTGGCACCAGTGCACCCTGTCTTGCCCCAGGGTCTCCAAGGATCCGGCCTCCACTCTGCATGGCTGTGGCCCTTGCACCACATGGCAGCCAGCTGCCCTGGGACATGACTCCAAGCCCCGTCAGCCGGGCACCGGGTATGTGCTGATGTAGCAGCACCCAAGGCTGCTGCTAATGAGGGAAGGGTAGCCCAGGGCAATTGGGGGCGATCTGCAGCCGGGCTCAGGAAGACCCTAACTGGGACACGGTCTGCACCGGCCAATGTGACCAGAAGGGCAGCGGCCTTGGAACCTCACTGTTTGCAATTCTCTGCTGGGGGTTGGGGTCACGGGGCATCCTGCAAAAGGAAATGGTTTTGGTGACTCAGGAAGTAAAGTCCTTTGGCCGAGAGCCAGGGCCAGCCTGACTTATACTGGCTTCTGCCCTATAACAAGCAGCATTGTAAGTAGGTGCCTTTACATTTCTTCCAATCCACTTGAGTACGACTCCCCGGGGATGTGCAGAGCTCGGGCCCTCGATTGGGAGACCCGAATGCCCACCATCTTCTGCCTGTTCCAGGACAGCTCTGCACCCTCCCACACAACTAATGATTTTAGTTTTTCTCTGATACCACCTGTAGGTATGAGCAAGCTCTCAGCAGAGGATGCGAGCGAGCCCTGAGTGCAGGGCTCATCCTAAGGGGCTCATTCTGGATGGCGAGATCCAGAAGCCACTGTGGGTGGAGTCACCCCCGCCCCATGCCACCCCCCGACCAACAGTCCTGCCCCGTAAGTTGTCCTGGGAACCCTGATGCGCAGTTCATTTCCCCTCTGCAGCATCTACTTCTGCTCCGACCATGGAAGTGAAAGCCAGTGGCCCCCGCTACTTCTCTGTGATTCTCCAATCACCACCGACGGTCCCCAGAGAACTGATCACGCTGCAGAGGAGCGTGGGAATATCGATGAGGTGAGAGAGAAAAGGAGGGTCTGAAGAGAAGGGACAGAAAGTGGGGACGGAGAGGGGAGGCAGAGGGGCGGCCACTGGACAGGAGCCCATCGGGACGCATGTAGGGAACGATGGAAAAGACAAAGTCGGATAAATCTCAATTTTAAAAAAAGATTTAGAAAAAAGTGGGAAAAGATTGAAAAGTTGAAGGGGAAAAATTTTGGTCAGTTGGAAACAAGGTAAAACAGACAGTCCTCAACCTAGGATGGCTCATTACCGATTTTTCGACTTGGTGTAAAATCAGTATGAATTCAATAGAAACTGTACTCTGATTTTTGATCTTGTCTCCAATCCTAAATGGTCACAATTCCTTCTCTGCTGCCTAGGGCCATTTTTTTAATCCTATCTACTTCCTAGGCAAAGGTTTTATTGAAATTTGCCTCGTAAGCATCGATTTTTCCTAATGTGGATTGGCTGTTATTAGAAATCAATCAGAAGTTATTGCACTTTAGGGACTTCCCCGGCAGCCCAGTGCTTAAGACTCCACGCTTCCACCGCAGGGGTTGCGGGTTCGATGCCTGTTCCAGGAACTAAGATCCCCCAAGCCACATGCCGCTCACAGCGCGGCCAAAAAAAAAGTTATTGCACTTTATCCTTTTAACAAATGGCTTCAAAACCCATTGAGATTTCTCATTGGAGAAAAAAAAGGGGCAAAATAAAAATTCTTTTTCCATACTTTTAAAGAATGCAGGGATGAGGTTTTATATTTAACACACGTCATTTCCAGCTGAAAGAAAAAAGGAAGGAGGGAGAGAGAGAAAGGGAAAAGAGAAGAAAATGGCAAGCACTGGAAATAGTCTCAAAGACCTGTTTTTAACATGCTTTCTCCACAACATTTGAAAATCAATTATTCTTTCACTCATTGTTAAAGTGTCCCTTTTACTTTTAAAGTACATATTAGAATGTTCTTAATTTCTCAAGATTATTTTCTACACAGCTTATGACTGAGAGCCACTCAACCAGACACAAAAAGTCAGAAATTCTGGAACCTGTGTCTTTAGGATCGACAGCCAGCTCTTTGCCTTGAGCAAACCTCTTTGGAATAAATACCTTGCATCCACTTCTCATTTCATTAAAAGTGTCATAAAGACACTGCTTCCTAGAAGCCAGTCTTACAAGCACGTAGCCGCGTGGATGTTTGGCAGCGAACGTGAGTGCAAATGTCACCGCCAGCCTCTCGAGTTGTGGCACTCAGCACTCCCCACAGGTGCCTGGGGTCCCGTGCACAGCCATGACAGCTCACAGACCCAGTGAGGCTACCCGTGTTAATCCATGTATTTCATATCAATCGATCCTAATGTATTCCATCATTTGGGTTTAAAATACATACAAATAGAAGTTCTAAAGTTGTTCACCCATGACACCCTCAGGGGACCGTGCCCACCCTTTGGAAACCACATGCACAGGGGAGCAGCACAGGGAAGTAGGGGCAAGTGGGCTCCAGAGAGCCTCCTGACCATCCCCCCCAGGCCCCTCTCTCTGTCTCCCTCCCCCTTCCCTCTCCCTCTCCCACTCCCATGGGAGGATACAGCAAGAAAGTGGCTGCCCACACACCAGGTAAGAGGGTCATGACCAGACCACGGATCAGCAGTACCTTGATCTTGGACTTCCAGCCTCAGAACTGCGAGAAATGACTGTCTGTTGCTGAAGCCCCCCGTCTATGGTATGTGTGTTACAGATGTCCAAATAAGACCGCCCACTTGCCAAGGTCGGTTAGAAAGGCCAGGGTTCGACAATATTCACACCCTACCACCCTGTAGCACATGGTAATCCCAGGGGTCACCTGCTTCAGAAAAACGGGAAAGAACCTTTTCTTCAAAGCTGAATGTCACAATTCCGTCTCTGCTGCCCAGGGCCACTGCCAGGGGCGGATGCTCCGTCTCTGGGCAGGCTGCAAAGATGCCCCTCACAGCTTTCTCCTCCTTTGCCAGTGTTCCCAGCGCCACAGGGCCTGGTGGCCAAACGCACTGTCACGTCCACCCCAGGTCCTCACGAGTGTGGTGAAGGAACGGAACACACTGGCCCAGGACCCATGAATCCTGGCCGTTCTCTGCCCGGTGTATCTACGGCCTCCGGCATACAGCCCGCACCTCTCCAGGGGATCCAGACTCTTGCCCCTGCACGATCTCGGGACGTGAGAGGGGATTTGCCTTCAGGCACCAAAAGAGCAGAGAACACAGCTCCGCAAGAGAGGGCTGCTGGGTTTTCCCTGCGGAAAAGAAGAAACCACCCTTCCCTTGCCACCGTGTCCCCTGAGGAGGGAGAGAAAGTAATGTAAAATGAAACACCGCCATTCCACAGCTGAGACGGCAACAGCCCTGTAAACACAATCCGTGTTTCAGAAGAATTACTTGGGACGTACAGTGTGCATTTGCTGATGTTCTGGCTTCAAGAAAAAGAAAGCAACTCATCCTAGCTTCAACACAAAGTGGGCGTTTTTCTTAAGAAAACGGGTACCTTGTCAAATATATAGAGCCAGCCTTCTGCAAAGACTGGGACCAGATCTGGGAGGCCGCCAAAGCCACGGCGGGAATCCTGTGTCCCACACCGACGCTCTGCACTGCACACCTGCTTCATCTGCTCTCTGCAGACGAACTGAGCTGCCTCTGCTCCCCAGGATACACGGCAGAAGGGGTCGGAGCTTCCAAGTGCGTGCTTCAGCCCCCACCTGGGGAAAGGTCAGTCTCTCGGTCTCTCTCCTCTCTCTTCTCCACTCCCCTCCCCCAACCCATCCATCCCAACCAGGGGAAGGGATTCTGGCGGGCCCAGCTGGTCTCTCTCCCTGGTCCATCAGGTGGCCAGGAGGACAGGACAGGCTTATACGGCACAGACATGGTACCAATAGCCCAAACTTAGAGCTTAAAAGGGCGGTGAGGAGGGGTGGGGGGAAGCTGAGGATGGCATCTCGCTGGGGTCCCCCAGAAGCTGTGCTGAGATAAGGATTACAGTGCAAGGAGGCTACCTGGGAGGCGGAAGCAGCGCCCGGAGCACAGCCAAGTGTCTGAGGTCCAAAGGGCGAGGCTGGGCCCTGGCAACCTCTGCTACAGCCGTGGTTGTGCAGGGGGGGACGTCATGGGGACCAACCCAACTCGCCTTGGCTACCATGGCTTTGCTGCGTCCTAACACGTTTGTCTTTGTCATCAGAAGGAAGAAAACGGGGCCTCTGAGGAGCCACCAAAGGGCGCCCCAGGGCTGTGCCGCATGGGGACACGGGGAACAAGAGGTGGCATCAGAACAGGAGAGGCACTGAAGGCCTTCACACGACGGCGTGAAGTTATTAAACAAAAGGGAAAGCCTCCACACTAACTCCACTGAACCGCAGTCATTCAACGGGACAAAACCTCAACACACACGTCAGTGCTCTGTGAGGCTCGTGCACGTGCGCATACACGTAGGGTGCGTGTGTGTGTGTGTGTGCGTGCGTGTGCGTGCGTGTGTGTGTCTTATAGTTAATGCAGCTTTTTGTTTTCTGACTGCCTTACGTTGTAGAGGATTTCACATGGGGTTCCAAAGTTCTGGTTCTCCATGGAAATATATCAATGATTCCACAAAAACAAGTATCTTCTGACAATCAGTGATGATTTAACCCACCTGGGCATCTTTCATTGCAGGGCTTTTGTCCATTTTACATTTTTGCGCTCAGTGTAAAGTTTCCACTGAAGCAGGTGACAGAGTGGATTTGTTCCAGCTGCCAATTTTAAGGGGAACAGGGGGAGGAGAAATCAAGTAGCCCCAGGAAGGTTTATGGTTCAACTGCTCTTTTCATTTTCCTGGAGGAGGCATTTCGGGACTGTATCACTTTTCTCAGGTGGTGAGAAAACCAGCAGTATTGGCTTTTTTTTTTTTTGTCACACCGCACAGCATGCAGGATCTTAGTTCCCCAACCAGGGATGGAACCCACGCCCCCTGCAGTGGAAGCACGGGGTCTTAACCCCTGGATTGCCAGGGAAGTCCCAGTATGGCCATGAAGATAATGATAGCAGGAAAACAACTTGACGTTTTTTCATTTAGTTGCATCAAATATTAACAATATAGTAATGGTTAAATAATGATTAAATACTCTACACGTGTGTAGTGAGTAAGTACTCTGGGTGTGATCTAAAGAATCTACCTGGCACAGAGAGCCCAAGGTAACACAGATAAAACATGCTGATGGAGCCTTGACCTGAACACAGAGAAGGCCCGGCCCCAGAGGCTGTGGCCTTAACCACTGCACTGCACTGCTTGCAACTGCCATACCTCCCGAGGCTTTCCTACAGCTTCATCGTTGGTAGATATCAGACGCACAACGTTTACTGCTTCAAAATCGGAAACTCTAAAAGCATGGTCTTCTCGAATCATAGAATTTCAGAGTCCACAGAAATACCAAACTGAGCTCACTCGATATAACTGCCACTGGTGAGAAAACCGTGGTCTGGATGTGTGCGCGACAGCGCCTCCGGAGGTCAGCTTTCCGTGAACGGAAGCGGGGTCGGGCAGAGCAAAGCTTACCCACCAAACGGGGGCTGGAGGGGTTGGTAGACTTCCGGCATTGGACTGATGGGAAGCGTCAGCTCCTCAGAGAGCTCTCCAACTGCAGTACAAGCACAGTGGGTTGGTTAGAGGCTCTCCTAATTAGCTGCACAAACCTTCCCTAACTTCCCCTAAAAGGCAAATGTCTAGACTGTGGGATCATCTCGGCATCACCTCCTTTCCCCTCCCCCTGCGACCCCATCAGTCTTAGTCAGTCAATCAAGACGTGCTGCCCTGGCTGAGGGAGGCCACGTGGGCCAGGCCAGGCCCGAGGACCCTCTCTCCTGTGAACACTGAGCACAGCAGCAGGGGCCTGGGGACTGACCGAAGCCGGAAATGAGGGCTCAGCGATATGGCCGCTCTCTTCCTGCCTGGAGCTCAGCCCTGGAGATGCCACAGGGTTGGGAGGTCTGAGAAACTGACATGAAATCGGTGAGAAGCCCTTGGTCAGGTTCTAAAGAAGGAGAGACAGGTGTGTGCACAGCACCACAGGCAGAAGGTGGCTGGGCGCACAGATGGGTGAGTAAGTGTTCTTATTTACACTTCCTTCCATCCCTCCCCTGCCCCTACGTGTACCACTGCTCACATGGGGAGAAAAAACCCAGCTAACCCAGGCCTGGCTGCAGACAACAGGGTTCCAGACACTACATCAAAAATGACAGCAGAGGGGCTTCCCTGGTGGTGCAGTGGTTGAGAATCTGCCTGCCGATGCAGGGGACACGGGTTCGAGCCCTGGTCTGGGAGGATCCCACATGCCGTGGAGCAACTAGGCCCGTGAGCCACAACTACTGAGCCTGCGCGTCTGGAGCCTGTGCTCCACAACAAGAGAGGCCGCGATAGTGAGAGGCCCGCGCACCGCGATGAAGAGTGGCCCCCGCTCGCCGCAACTAGAGAAAAGCCCTCGCACAGAAACAAAAGCCCAACACAGCAAAAATAAATAGATTAATAAATAAAAACTCCTACCCCCAACATCTTCAAAAAAAAAAAAAGGCAAGCATCAGTATACTATCTGCCATGTAAAGCCAATTACATAAATTTTAAATACGCACAGACACATATTCCAAAGACTCTGTGTATGTTATATACACGTATATACCCATGAGTCCAGACACAAATCGAGCACGTTTACGGTAGTTGTCTGTGGGGAGGAGAGTGGGACTCACAGATCAAATAAGGAAAATGTGTTAAAAAGCAAGACAGGCCTTGCCCAGACCGGTGGGGTCCGGTGCCTCAAGACAGACTAGGCTCGAGTCTAATCTCTGCATCTACCTGAGCTTACCAAAAAAACCCCAAATTTCTTACTTTCATAGCCAAGTTGATTCATTCCTGCAGCAGCATTCAGACAAGACATTACTCCCTTCTACCCAGACTGCCTAACCCTGCCTGGGTTTCTGTCCCTCAAAAGGTGTGGCTAGGGCTTCCCTGGTGGCGCAGTGGTTGGGAGTCCGCCTGTCGATGCGGGGGACACAGGTTCGTGCCCCGGTCCGGGAAGATCCCACATGCCGCGGAGCGGCTGGGCCCGTGAGCCATGGCCGCTGGGCCTGCGCGTCTGGAGCCTGTGCTCTGCAACAGGAGAGGCTGCAGCAGTGAGAGGCCCTTGTACCGCCAAAAAAAAAAAAAAAAAAAAGGTGTGGCTATCCCTATATCCATCAATTCTGGGAGCTCCCCATATCTTTCCAATAATACCTATTTTTCTCCATTAAGGCGGCAGAATCAGCTTCTGTTCCCTGCCACCAAAGACCCCAATACGTCCTCAATGAGCGTGTCCTTGGGGGAGGGCGGAGAACCCACTCGGTGAACAGACTTCTAGGCTGAGAGATTCAGTGGCCACTCACTTCTGCGTCCTGTGTCTAAGCTACTCTGCCCCCAGGGCCATGGCCTATGAGGGAGAGGCAAGAACATATAGGTCATGTTTCAGGGGACGTTCACATCCTCCACACCTAGCAGGGTGCCTGCACACGGTAAGGTTGATAAATGCCTTGTGAATTGATGACTTCATGGATAAAAAGCAAATAAGCAAGTTTACAGTGGCTGCTGTTGTCAACTGGCTGTTTTACAGAGTCTCATTTCCACCCCGCAGCTGTTGTTGTGTTAGGAACCTTGGCATAACTGCAGGCCTTTGGTGAATATCTTTGCTGGACCAGATCACTGTGTACTGGCTACCTTCAGGGTCAGCTTCGTGGGCGACTGTCCTGTGCAGTCACGCAGGTCCCACACACTCAGAGGTCTCTGCACTTATTAACACTCCGCCTTCACCATCTGGAAATTCCTTTCTAACTTTTCAACGAAGGGGCCCACATTTTCATTGTGCACTGGATCCTGGCCAGCGCCAGCCTCAATCATGCAGCACACACCTGCAAATGGGAAATGCAAAGAAACTGAAATCTCACCACTGAACTACAGAGCGGCCCAACATTCATAATGATAACTTTCAGTGGCCAAGGAATTACTCTTCCAAGGACAGTGCCCGTCAGATCACGGCCTTTCCTTTTCACTTCTCCTGCACCTCCACCGAGTCCTCGGCTAGGAGCACGTAACCAGCCGTGCAGAGAGCAGACTTTACGGAAATTTGGGGCACAGACTGCATGCACGAAGATAACTTGAGCGCAGTCTCCCTACACAGCGTAGCTGGAACTGTCACTGGGTTTCCGCAGATATTTTCCATTCCGTTTTCTGGAAGAGAGCTGGTGTAATGTTTTGGAAAGAACATGGGTTTGGGAGTTAGGGGAAGCTCAATTTGAATCTTCCTTTTTCATTTAGTTATATAAATTTGGGCATGCTACTTGATTTCTTGGAACGTTAAAATTTCATCTTTGAAGTAGGAACAATGATCAAAGTGTTGGGAGAAGTAGTTTGAGATTTTTTTTTTAAGAAAGGAAAGGAGGGAGGGAGGGAGGGAAGGAGGGAGGGAGGGAGGGAAGGAGGGAGGGAGGGAGGGAGGGAAGGAGGGAGGGAGGGAGGGAGGGAAGGAGGGAGGGAGGGAGGGAGGGAAGGAGGGAGGGAGGGAGGGAGGGAAGGAGGGAGGGAGGGAGGGAGGGAAGGAGGGAGGGAGGGAGGGAGGGAAGGAGGGAGGGAGGGAGGGAGGGAAGGAGGGAGGGAGGGAGGGAGGGAAGGAGGGAGGGAGGGAAAGAAAGGAAGCAGCGCCTTCCTCCTGAGCACCTAGCATAGTGTCTGAGGTGTTGTTAGAAATGGGAACTTGCTTCCTCTGTCTCCTTTTACTCGCATTTCAAAAGGCAGCTCTCTGGGGCCCTCTGGATTTAACATCATTTTTCTCTAGTCCCCAGACACCTTGAGTCCATTCTTGGACAACCCCTGAAACTATGCAGGACAGAGGATATGCTCGTTTGATCAGAATCCGCCTTTCCTGGCCCATATTCTAATCCCACACAAACATTCAAGAGAAGTTTTCTGACTTCTTTAATGACTGCCCGCATCCTGAACTCATTTTTCTCAATGTTCCCAATTATTCTTACGCATCTAATACCCTCCCCCAATAATCCCATCCTACCACCCACAGCTCCCCAAGCCACACCTCCCTTAATTGTCTCCTGGGTGGCAAGAACACATTCTCATTTACTGACCTCCCTGACGCCTGGGGACAAACAGTAGCATGGAAAAGCACAGGGACGTTTTGATAAGCACAGCTCTAGTCTGATAGCAGCTCCCCATTCACCTGCATTCAGGGGAGGTAGAAAATACTGCACTGTATAGAGTAACCACGTCTCGGTTTTGAATTCCTATGTGCCATTGACCTGGATCCTATCACCTTGTCATACATCCTTTGCTCTAAAGAGAAAAGTCACAACATTCACCCACCCCCCGGGGGCCTCAGAGAACAACCAGTAAATTGTTAGGAGTGAATGGTGCTCTTTTTATTATGTATTCGCTCTTCCAGGAAAAACCAGTTATTCTATCGTGAGCTACCCCCTTACAAGCAATTTAAAAAGGACGGAGTACAGGGAAAGCGAGATATGGAGAAATTTCTAGACTAGAAAGAAATAAATGATTAAGTTTGTCCCCAGTTTAAAATTTCATGTACCCTTGAGCAAAACGAAATTCAACCCATTCCCAAAGATATGCGAATCCTTTGAAATAACATGGTCTACAAGGAAGGAGCCGACAATGGTTTTTCAGTTAATAAAACGTCAAAGCCTGCTTTCGCTGAAGTATGAAACTGACTCTGGAGTATTATTTCAGCTTCCAAATGTTGGTAATGAGGGTCCCCGGGAACCTGCTGTCTGAGGGAGGACACCCTTCAATCTGGAAATAGACTGTTATTACGAGCAAGGTGCTCAGTGTATCTATTAAAAGTTGTCTTACGTATCACTCAGCTTCTTTTCTCCCCAGCTAAACGCCAGCAGCTGTGTCTGCTGACTAAGCACGCCTTCAATCAGAAAGTCAGACTGGGCCTTGGAGAGATCAAACACCAAGGCCGCTTTTCCTCTTTTTCTCTTTCACACACTAATCTCTATTTTCTGTCCCCACTGGTTTGATTGTCGAGCCTCCACGAGTGTGGGGGCGGATCTTGAATCCACTTGCCTGGGCAGACAGGTGGTGTCTGAATGCGACAGACAGCAGCGAAGCGCTGAGGTTGGGTAGATACGAAACGTGGGTTCAGGAGAGGCAAGTGAGTTATTCGTAATTTTGCTTTGTACTTTAGAAGTTACAAAGCACACAAATCACTTCATGTCATTGATTCTTTATTCTGTGGTTTTTAAACCTGTCGGACCTCGATATATCATGACCTAGCATATATATCACACACACACGCACACACATACACATGCACGTATGCACACACATGCACACATGCATGCACACACATGCATGCATACACACAAGCACGTACACATGCATGCACACACGAACACATGCATACACACACGCACATACACACGCCTGTGTGTGCGTACATGCACATACGCACACATGCACACGCATGCATACATACACACGTACACATGCATGCATACATGCACACACACATGCACACTCAAATGTTACTCTACACAATGCACTATTTTCCGTTTTGGTTTTTTTGTGTGTGTGTGTGGTACGCGGGCCTCTCAGTGTTCTGGCCTCTCCCGTTGCGGAGCACAGGCTCCGGACGCACAGCCTCAGCGGCCATGGCTCACGGGCCCAGCCGCTCCGCGGCATGTGGGATCTTCCCGGACCGGGGCATGAGCCCGTGTCCCATGCATCGGCAGGCGGACTCTCAACCACTGCGCCACCAGGGAAGCCCTATTTTCCGTGTTATCCATTTGATTTTTTTAATGCTGAGCACAGCCTTCTAAATTGAGTTCACAACCCACTAATGGTTGCCACCCACAGCTTCCAATGGCCCTTTTAGTCAGAGCTGAATATGGCCTGTCAGCACCTGTACTCCTCTCCACACGTTTTTCTAGGCTCTTTTCTGAATTCTCAGGGCTAGAAGACTAGAAACTGTGCTTTCTTAAGTGCCTGGCTGACAGAGTTCCAGTCTAATTTCCACCAATGTCACGTCCATGAGCAATACTTGGATGGCACAAGAGTGACGGAAGGCATCCTTCCTTAGCAGTAGCAGTGCTCACTCAGGGGCTTCGGTACACGTGCGCCTCTACTGGGCCCGAGGACTCTGCACGCCGGTCAGCACCAGCCCGTCCCTGGGTGGAAGTGGCCACTTCCTGACCCTCACAGCTGTACCAGCAAACTGGAGAGCTAGTGCAAGGCCTCCCAACTTCTGTTTTCCTAATCTCTCCTATGGTCTTTAAAGCACCTAATTCAAATGGCTTCAAATACTGCTTTCTGCTTCCTGACTAAAGTTCAGCTGATACAGACAGATACCGGAAATCCCCATTTTATGTTTGCAGAAACCAAGACTTAAGAAGCTCAAATGACTGGTACAGATCACATCATCGTAAGTGGCAAATCCACAACAAGCTTTCTTTTTTTTTTTTTTTTTTTTTTTGCGGTATGCGGGCCTCTCACTGCTGTGGCCTCTCCCGTTGCGGAGCACAGGCTCCGGACACGCAGGCTCAGCGGCCATGGCTCATGGGCCCAGCCGCTCCGCGGCATGTGGGATCTTCCCGGACCGGGGCACGAACCCGCGTCCCCTGCATCGGCAGGCGGACTCTCAACCACTGCGCCACCAGGGAAGCCCTCTTTTTTTTTTTTTTAACTTAATTTATTTATTTATTATTTTTGGCTGTATTGGGTCTTCATTTCTGTGCGAGGGCTTTCTCTAGTTGCGGCGAGTGGGGGCTCCTCTTCATCGCGGTACGCGGGTCTCTCACTGTTGTGGCCTCTCTTGTTGTGGAGCACAAGCTCCAGATGCACAGGCTCCAGACGCGCAGGCTCAGTAGTTGTGGCTCACGGGTCCAGTTGCTCCGCGGCATGTGGGATCTTCCCAGACCAGGGCTCGAACCCGTGTCCCCTGCATTGGCAGGCAGATTCTCAACCACTGCGCCACGAGGGGAGCCCCACAACAAGCCTTCTGATGACAAACTCAGTTCTCTTTTTCACCATCTCAGAGTTGTGTTATATAAAGTTGTAGGGGTTTTTGTTTATGCAAAGTTATACTAACTTTAATATCTAAAACTCTTAAATTTTCTCAATTTTTTCCTCCTCTTTATCAAATTTCATTCTTTTGTGCGTACATCAACCTACTCTGACCTTTCCTTTCTGTGAACTGCTGCATTTAGAATCATTGGAATCTGTTAAAGGATATAATTATTCTCCTACTGTTTATATGTACATCTTTTTCTCCAAACTAGGTTGTAAGGGCCTTGAAGACAGGAATCCTATGTTATCAATAGTTTCCCTGTGGTCTCCTTATTATGGTTCTTAGATTTCTTTCCTATTACGAGCAAGTAAGAGATATTTAACAAATACGGTGGCACAATTAATACACGTTGCACAATTGCTATTTTGCCAAAGTTCACAGGTTATAAAAAAAGATAAATACCAATCTGCTCATGCCTCCTAAATTGTCTGAGTAAGAAGACATTCTCTGCAAGGCATTTTGGGAAAAGAAGAATTGGATTCAAGGGATAAAATTCAAAGGTCCTCTTCCCAAAATGAAATCAGGACATGGTCAACCGGGAAAAGAAAGGGACGTGCAGGTAACAAAGAGGGAAAATTATCCTCATTGGATGTCAACTACTTTCACTAAACTCCTATCTTTTCCCTTCGTTTGACTTCCTCAACTGTTTATCATGTTTATATTTTTCTATTTTATAAGGCAACCTCAAGTCCTTTCTGAAATGAAGCAGGTTGAACCATTTAAGTACTTCCATTTACACCCACCCTGCACTCGTGTCTGGGGCTGGAAAGCGTTTCCTGACACCTGGGGTTGAGTTCTGACCAGCCACGTCTAAAGCTGACGCCTTTTAAACCACCAGTTCTCCAAGTGTGGTCGCCAGGCCGGCAGCATTAGCACCAGCTGGGAACTTGTGAGAAATGCACACTCTCAGGCCCTGCCCCAGACCTGAACTGGAAAGCTGGGAGTGGGGAACGTCTGACCTGAACCAGAAGCCCTCCCCACACCCAGCCTTCATGGCCACTTTCCCCACTCTCCTAAAGGCTGCACCGAGCAAGGGGAACTTCAGAACGGGACAGAGTTGGGTTTAACTCCACACTCCAACATTTAGGGCGACCTTGTGCAAGACTGGTGTCTGGGCCTGGATCTCCCAACCTGTAAACCAGAAACCATTAGGCTGCTCAGCTGGACTGTTACAGAGATTAACAGTTCCCGATCGACGGTGGTACTCATTACTTTTGTGTTCTGACACCACTACCTCTTTGTAGCCATACGAAGGCAGGCTCTGGTTTTCAATAACACAGCTTGTACTTTCTCTCCCTGAGAATTGCGATCCATTTCAGCTGACAAAGGAGTCAGAAACCAAGGTTGTGATAAACCTGGAAAAGCACGAAGAGCACAGGGAAGAAAGAGAGGTGGAAAAGAAGGGATGAGAGGAACACAAAACGTGGGAAAGCAAAGGGGGAAAAGGAAAAGAAATTGGGGACAAATAAAGAAGGGAAAACATGAATAGGAAGTAGATGGAGAAAAAAATTTAAAAAGTAGGAAAAGAGAAAGAAGAAAAGGACGAGAAGCAAGAAGGAGGCAGAAGAAGGGCAGGAGATTAAAGCCTTCAGGTTCCGTAGGGCACTGGGCTCTTTGCCCCTCCCTGCAGGAGACTATCTAGTTACCCTGTTTCCTGCAAGCTGCCTCTCCGGCTGGAAAGTGGTCTTATGTCTGGAAAAAGCCTTAAGCATCTTACGTGTATATGTCCTTCCTAATCCCAACGGCGCGGGGGGGAGCACAGGCTCTGCCAGCTGCCCTGTGCAGGGTGCTCACAGCCTCCTGGCCTTCTACTGGGCTGCCCGTGAGCCAGGGGGCGAGGGGCACTGCCATCCACTCAGACCCCAGCCAGGAGCAGGGAAACGGCTTCTTCCTCTCCCGATTTAAGGGCGGGAAATCAAAGTGTGTCTGGATTCTTGCTATTTCCACTCCTCACGTTGCTTCCTCCCTGAGGTCTTCCTCCCTAAAGCAGCTTTGTCTGGATGGGCAAACATCTAAGTCTTTAAATGGAAAGAGGAGAGAGAGGGAGAGAGAAAAGGGGAGGCCAGGAGAGGGGAGGAGAGGAGGGGAGAGGAAGAGGAAGGGGAGAGGAAGAGGAAGGGGAGAGGAAGAGAAAGGGGAGAGGAAGAGGAAGGGGAGAGGAAGAGGAAGGGGAGAGGAAGAGGAGGGGGAGAGGAAGAGGAAGGGGAGAGGAAGGGGAGAGGAAGAGGAAGGGGAAAGGAAGAGGAAGGGGACAGGAAGAGGAAGGGGACAGGAAGAGGAAGGGGAGTGGAAGAGGAGGGGGAAAGGAAGAGGAAGGGGACAGGAAGAGGAAGGGGACAGGAAGAGGAAGGGAGAGGAAGAGGAAGGGGAGAGGAAGGGGAGAGGAAGCGGAAGGGGAGAGGAAGAGGAAGGGGACAGGAAGAGGAAGGGGACAGGAAGAGGAGGGGAAGAGGAAGGGGAGAGGAAGAGGAAGGGAAGAGGAAGGGGAGAGGAAGAGGAGGGGGACAGGAAGAGGAGGGGGACAGGAAGAGGAGGGGGACAGGAAGAGGAGGGGAAGAGGAAGGGGAGAGGAAGAGGAAGGGGAGAGGAAGAGGAAGGGGAGAGGAAGAGGAAGGGGAGAGGAAGAGGAAGGGGACAGGAAGAGGAAGGGGAGAGGAAGAGGAAGGGGAGAGGAAGAGGAGGGGGACAGGAAGAGGAGGGGGACAGGAAGAGGAGGGGGACAGGAAGAGGAAGGGGAGAGGAAGAGGGGAGAACCTGTCCTTGCTTCCTCTCGGACTGAAAACAACTCCATGTGGGAACAAAGCATCAGAGACACACAAGTTTCATTTTCCCTCTTCCTTCTTTCCTTCTTTCCTTCCTTCCTTCCTTCTTCCTTTCTTCCTCTCTCTCTTTCTTTCTTTCACTCTTTTTGAAAGTAAGAGTTCATTCAATCCAACAGTCTCTTGAGGAAAAACAACTCAGCTGCCAGGAGAAGGACCATCTTGTGTGGGAAATACACGAGGAATCGGGAGAAACCACAACCTTGCCTAATTCACAGTGTAACGTAAACCATGTCCACACTTGGGAAAAGACAGGTGAGAGAGAAAGAAACGCCTTAGCAACCAACCCATTCACTCCGGTTGCCCACTGGGGTCTGCCTTCCCACCCACCCAGCCGACCCGCCCTCTCCAACTAGAGGATTCTCCAGCACACTCCCGGCCACCGCCGCCTGCCGGACCCCCGGGAGAGAACGCTTTCTTTGTAGTTCACCTCGGTTAAGCAGGGCCCCTCTGGGAATTTCACTTTGGCGCCTCCTTCACGGCCAGTGCAATGATTTGGGGTAACACCTCGAATGAGACTGAAAATCAGGGCCGCTTTTGCTTTGCCCCCGAAGCAGAATTCAACCACTAGAGCAATGTGCCGGGGGAAACAGCCCTTCCACGCTTCCTGTTTAAATCTCTCCAAGGGAAGATATTTACAAATACACCGGACTGCTATGAATCACTCAAAATGCAGCATTTTCAGTTCCTTTTGAGAGACAAACAAGTACAGTCCTCTGACACTGCGAAGGGGCGGAACATCTGCCCCTCAGCCACCAGTGGGTTCTACCCTCCATTTATCTGGCCGTATATGCAAGGAATAATTCTCTTGGAAGAGGGAGAATCCCAGCACGTCTGCACACCAGGCCAGCTTGCCCACACAGCCCTCCCTCCACCTAACCCTCAGGACGGCCAGGCCAGCATCCCATGCCCCTTACCTCCAACCAAGAGACGCAGTGAATATTTTTTTTTCCTTTAAGAAACAAAAAGCCCCTTTGCTACTCCCTTTCCTTAGAGCAGAAAATCCAGAGTTATTAGATAACCCGAAGCTGCACAATGTAAATTATAGACAGTTTCCCCTGGAAGATAGAAAATAAAATTACCCAAAGCCAATGGAATTCTTTTGTTCAAAAACCGGCTCTAAAATAACGAACTCGGGATGGAACTTTACGCGTCCCCTGGTAACTGGCTACGCTCAGACACAGGGCAGCCAGTGCCCGGCTAGTAAATAACCGCCTCTAGAAGCCACGGGTGAGCCTTCGCTCGCTGGGAAACTCGCAGTTTCTTGGAAGCAAAGAAGCTTTGTTAGGGAAGGTTGGGGGTCTAAGGAGAGGATCCCAGGGCTATTCTGAGGTTGCTGGTGCCCTGGGATCCCCAGCTTATTCCACGGTCTCCCAAAGCCACAGAAGGACCCGGAGGTCTGAGGGCTCAGAAAGAGGCCCAGGCATCCACTTCCAAACGGTGACAACATCGTTCTCGTAGCTGTATTTCCCTTGGACAAAACTACGGTTTAAAAGTCACGACTGTACTTCCTTTTTTGGCCACACCATGCAGCATGAGGGATCTTTAGTTCCCCCGACCAGGGATTGAACCGGGGCCCCCTGCAGGGGAAGCACGTAGTCCTCACCACTGGACCGCTTAGGAAGTATCTCATGACTGTACTTTCACAGATAGATACATAGATAGATAGATAGATAGATAGATAGATAGATAGATAGATAGATAGATAGATAGACTATGACTGATTTTTAGAACAGTTTTAGGTTTACAAAAAATCGAGGAAGATAGTACAGAGACTTCCCATATACCCAGCACCCAGTTCTCCTATTACTGACATCTTACATGAGTATGGTACGTTTGTTATGCTTAATGAACTAATATTGATACACGATTATAAATGAAAGTTTGAACTTGATTCAGATTTCCTAAGTCTTCCCCATAGTTTCTCATAGTTGTGTTTTTCTTCCTGGACTTGAGACCACAGTTAGTGATCCAGTCTGCTTAGCTGCTTCTTGGCCGTGGTGGTTCACTCCCTTGTTTTTGATGACCTGGACCGTTCTGAGAAGCACGGGTCAGGTACCTTGCAGAATGTCCCTCTATTGGGTTGTCTGATGTTTTTCTCATGGTTAGACTGGGAATACGGATTTGGAGGAAGGAGACCAGGGGTCAGGGCCATTGTCGTCACATCATATCAAGAGCACACGCTCTCAGCATGACTTATCACTGTTGATGCTGACCTTGGTCATCTGGCTGAGGTTGTCTTTGTCAGGTTGCTCCATTGTAAGATGACTCTTTTCCCCCCTTTGCCCATACCTTCTTCTGGAAGGAGGTGGGTCTGGGGCATGACCTGGAAGGGAGAGCTGGCCTGAGAATGCCGGCTGCCCTAGGATTCTGCCACCCCTCTGTCCCCAGCCAGCCACCAGCCTCTGCTCCTGCCTCGGGGGAGCGTGGCTCCCTCCAAACCACCCTCCCACTCTGTGCACAAACACCACGGTCCCTGTCAGGGCCTTGTACAGCACCCTATTAGACAGGGCGTGCTGGCCCTGCCACGTCCCGGGCACACATGTATCGAGGACTGACAGGTCCGAGGTTGGTGGGACTCCACCCTGACACCGGAGAGGAAGGCTCCCCAGGTCCTCCTAGCCTTTGGAAGGAGGTTGGTCCCTAAGTGGGCAGTTCTATTCCAGCTCCTCGAGGGTGAGATGTGTCTCTCCTCCCCCATTTATTTATTTATTCCATCATTATTTACATCACTCTGGACTGACGGATATTCATTTTACACTTTGGGTTACAAAATGGACCTTATTTTGTTGCTCAGATTGTCCCCGCTTTAGCCACTGGAGGCTCCGTTATTTGTCCCCTGCGCCCTGTGACGAAGTCCACCAGTGAGCACTCCCTTACTTTCTGGCACCACAAGATGCCCAGGCTCATCTGATATGTTTCCTGTCCCGGTCCTATTTCTCCAAGGACCTCTGGCTCCTTTTACTGGAGGGTGGTGGTTAGAACTCAAGATCTGGCATGAGGTGGGCTCATTGGTACCAAGGTTATCTTTTTCTTTTTCCTTTTCTTTTTCTTCTTAAAAGGTCCTGTTGACTGACTGAGCGAAGAAATACTTGTGGGTCCGTCAACCCATATATATACAAATATCTAGAAGTACTGAATGTGGGGAATTCCCCAGTGGTTCAGTGGTTAGGACTCTGCGCTCTCACTGCCAAGGGCCTGGGTTCGATCCCTGCTCGGGGAACTAAAATCCCACAAGCCACGCAGTGCAGCCAAAAAAAAAAAAAGAAATACTGAATGTGAGTATGTGCTCCACCTGGCCATCCCTCCTCCCTCCCCACTGCGACCACTGATCTTTTTACCGTCTCTGTAGTTTTGCCTTTTACAGAAAGTCATACTACTGGAACCGGACAGTGTGTCGTCTTCTCAGACTGACTGCTTTCACTTAGCAATATGTGTGCATCCATTCCCTCCATGTCTTTTCATGTCTGGTTTGTTGTTCAGTCGATTCCAGGGGAGAAAAGTGAGCTGTGTGAATCCGTCACACCACCTAATTTTCTTCCCAACCGGAGCCTGACTCGCTCACTTTCTACAGAGCTGGGTTCATGTCTCAACCAGGTCAGACCTCCGTGACCACACCACGTAACACGGCAGCCCCTCGTCTTCACTCTTTCCTGGCTTCATTTTATTTTATTTTATCTAACATGCCTTTACTCTTATATATTTATCTTATTTAGTGTGTGTGTCTATGAGGGCAGGGATTTTTGCTGTTTCATTATTTAGCACCAGAAATAGTAACTACACACAGGAGCCCTCAGTAACTATCTGATGGGTGGATAAACCAAATGGACATCCCCTCCCAAAAATGTGTACCTGACTCCGTGCCTTTATGCCCCTTGGCTTTACAGCAAATCGACAGATTGGGATGGCGAGATGGAGCCCGGAGGTGTAAGGAAGTGGTACCTGCTCTCAGCTCTCTCTCCAACCACAAGCTCACCTGGCATTTCTCATTTAGAGATTAATTTTGCTGGTGTCTTTTTTCCCCATTAGAGTTTTGGTTTTCAATTTAAAATGTTTAAGGGGATACTTTTTAAATGTTTTTTCTTCCTTTTTGCTTCTTTTTTATTGAAGTATAGTTGATTTACAATGTTGTGTTAGTTTCAGGGGTACAGTGATTGCTATATATCTCTATATAAAGAATATATATATTCTTTTTCAGATTCTTTTCCATTAAGGTCATTACAAGTAACATGTTTTTAAATTCCTGGATGCTTATTGTAATGAGTCGGGTAATTTAGAGATATGTACGGAAGAGTATTAATCATCTTCTCCAGCCCCTGTACCTGGGCCACTGGAGCCCCTGCCCTGAGCACTCTGCTCTAGAAGGCTGAGCCTTACCACTGTCCCAAGGAGTCTCCAGGGCCAACAATACGTGCCCACCTGGAGTCTACGACTCTCCTTCAAGACCACACTCCAAGTACCGAGGATGCTAGAATTCCTTACCCAAGTGGCCCCAAGCCCTCTTCCAGGGCCAGCACGGGCCTCCTCTGGGGCTTGTCCTCCCCAGCAAAGCACACTCCTAGACCCCAGGAGCGCTTGTGGGGAGTGAGCAGGCCTCCTCAGGTGCACCAGGAGCTGGGGTGAAGAGCAGGGAGCCGACAAGGCCAAGCACCCATTTGTCCCCTCTCAGGCCACCACCTCTCAATGGTAAGGGCAGGCCTGCCTACCCTGGGGTGATCCCATCCCCCCGTTAACAATGTTAACCGTGTGGCTTGTAACCCTCACACCTTCCTCCATGGGTTCACAAACACACAGAAATATAAACACACGTGGAGGAGGTTTTCTTCCTCTTTCTCAGTAACTTTTCAATAAAAGTGGTATTCCAATATATAATATAATATATATCACGGTCATTCCCCCCTCCACTTATAGATCTAACTCATTTTTTTAATTAGTTTCAGGAGATGCCATAGAACAAATGTGTATTCCTTTATGACGGGACAGGCAGTGTTTCCTTTGCCTTCACCCCACCTCAAACGAAGCTGACATAATCTTGATACCTGCAGTCTTACATCCTGGTGCTTTCACTTTGAAAGCTATGGTTTGGATTCCCAGAAACAGGATTAGTGTTTCAATCAAAGGCTGTACACGTCACTTATCTTATAGCTCCTTCCAAACAGCTTTGGGAAATATGGACAGCAATTCATACCCACACTGGCAACGGATAAGATGCCCGTTTCGCCAATACTCCCAGCTCTTTGGGAAATATGGACAGCAATTCACACCCACACTGGCAACGGATAAGATGCCCGTTTCGCCAATACTCCCAGCTCTTTGGGAAATATGGATTGTCTCAAATTTTGCCAATTGGGTGGATAAAAACTGACATCTGGTTCACTTCACTTCTGTTTCCCTGACTGCGGTGAGACGCAGCTTCTTTTCAGACACTCTGGCCACTTGTATTTCCTCTTCTGTAAGTCGCATATTTATATCCTTTGCCCATTTTTATATTGGGATGTTTGCTTTCTCATATCAGATTTCAAACATTTATCAAATAGTAAACTTCTGTGGTTACAGGAATTATCAATGGTTTCTCCTGTCATCTATCAACTTTGATTAAGGTACATTTTCCCGTGCAGATATTTCCTCTCTTTTTTCATCTTTTTTCATCTTTTTAGATGCTATCTGGGTTTCCTATCTTATTTAAAAAGCAGTCTCTACCTGTCCTCCTAAATTTTATTCTCCTGTTTTTATTGTCATGTCCTTCTGTGCTCACTTCTAATAGAGCTACTGCAGGAAACAAGGAGCTCTGAGCAAGCATGGAGTCCCTGATTTCTGGACCTGAGGTCTTTTCTTCTGCTTCGGTTCAACATTCCCACTTAAAATTTCTTGTCTTCCAACAACTTCCTCTTAAAATGTCAGCAACCCTGCAGAAGTAACACTTCAAGGCCTTTTCAGCAAGTCAGGCTAGAGTTCATCAGAGCTTCCCAAGGACTGACATCTTGGGAAAGATAAAATGCCAGAAACAGAGAGAAGGAGGAAGAAAGGGGAGGCGTGATTGTTTCATTCACTTGGACTTCGATTCAAACAGCAGAAACAGATTGCGTGCTTCCTATGCATAAGACATAGTAGCAGAGCCTAGGAAGACTCAAGCCTCAAGGGACACAGCATGAGCCCCGTCCCCAAGGGTTTATCATGGTGAACAGGAAAGTGAAGCCCACACAGAAACACTACAGGGCAAGGCAGAATATCCACGGTCTGGACACAGGGCAGAGAAGGAAGGAGATCACTTCTCCTGGGGGATCAGAGAAAACTTCCAAGAGGGGGTGAATTTAAGTCGACTTTTTAATAATGGTTACAATTTTATCAGGTAGAAGATGAGGACTTTTGGAAGAAAATGACATAAGTGAGGACAGGAAAGTGGGAAAGGAATAGAGCATTTTTAGGTAAGGGACTAATCCTGTCTGACAGATAAAAAGTAAATATAGAGGAACAGCAAGAGATGAACCGGAAAGGCCGCACGAGTCCCGACCTCAGGAGGCTGGGAGGTTCGGCTGGACCCTGTGGGCACCCGAGGCACAGGTGCAGACACAGACAGACTGGCCTACTTCACCCCCCTGCTGGAGCTGGCCCTGCCAAGCACAAGGGAGCCTAAAGGATGCCCAATGCCATCTGATCTTCCAAATCCCCTGGGATCATCTTTAACGATGACCAAATTTATCGTATTTATCACACGCACTGGGTCTCGCTCCAAACCTCTAGAGTCTAAATCCCCCAGGGATTTTAATGATGTGACAGTTGGAAAACTTCTAGGTCTGGCTAAATCTGCTCCCAAAGAAAGTATAATCACATTTGTAGGATTCCCTGGAAATTATTTATGTTCCACCATCTCCTCTAGTCTGTCTTGTCTGCGAAAACGCAGCTCGTGAGTAGCAGAGACCTGCATCCTTGGCTGTCCAGCTTCTCTTTTCTCCTGGTAACCATCCCCAGATCCCCTAGAGATCCCCAGCACCCCATTCTCAGCAGCCACGCCTCCTCCCCAGAGCAGCTGGCAACCACCTTGCAGAGGAAGAGCCCACCGTGTAGGCAGCTGACTCGGGAAAGAAGTGACAGCAGGACTCAGGTTATATCATCTGAGGCTTGAATGAAGTCCCACCTGAAGCTGCCCCTCATGTAGTCTAGACTGCTTGCTTACACCAGCCAGCATATTCTCTGTCTTGCTTAAGCCTGTTTAGATCAGGTTTCTCGCCACTTGCAGCTGAAAGAATTATCGCTGATAGGAGGTACGAAGTCCTCCTAGTACAAAGAAAGCAGTCATCTTGTAAGGAAGATGTCCTCCTGAGACAGATGCAGACCACTGGCAACTTGGGTTCATCTGGAAAATTCTTTCAGGAGCTTCTAGAAACAGCAAAGAAAATGGCTTCTTTGTTAGGCCAAAGAACCACTCTCCTGATGAGGTAATAATTCCATCTCCCTGCTTGCTTGGATGCAGAGGTGACTTGAGAGTGCGTTAAAATGACACATTGTAAAAATTTTCCTTATATTATCTCAGCATAAAGAGTTTTGCAAAAGCAGGAAGAACTGTTGGGCTGGGAACTGGAAAGTCAGTTCCTCTACAGCCCCTCCGAAGGGACTGTCCCGTGGGTCTGTCAGTGTGTCTGTTTATGTGAACATCTGTCAGGCAAAGAATCTGCTAACTGGATAGAAGTCTGTTTACTTTTCCCTTTGAGACCTTGAGAAGCAACAAGCCTAGAAGAAACTTTTTAAATTTCCACGTCACAGGTGAGGAAAAGAGGACGGAAGAAAGAGAAAAATGAGGGAGAGACAGGACTCAGACGTGAGCGCCTGGAGAATCACTTTCTTTGTTCAAGCTTCAGAGAGACCCCCTTCCTCTCTCTGCAGACCACCCTCAAGGAGAGTTCACGTGATACACAGGTACAGATAAACATTCTACTCGATGAAAAATTCCTACATCAAAACGACTTTCATATTTGTGTTTTAATTTTAGGATTAAGAAGGTTGATGTATTATTATCCTAAAAAATTCACCTGTCCCGACTTGGTGCTTTCTGACCAACAATGTAAGACAAACCCATGATATATTACTGTCTGGACTCTACAGAATATTTCGAAATCCCTTAAAGTAGTATTTGTACTGTAAGAAAATTACCAGTGAATGTTTATTATTCCCAGGCTAATGTTCAATAGTGAACTTCACTTAAAGCTATTTGTAATGATGCAATACTATTTCTTGACATCCTGCAGGATCTCTATGAAGGCCAGCAAGTATCACCAGGGTTCAATCAATGACACCCTAACAAACCTTCAGGACTGAGAATCCCAAAGCCTGCTGAACATTTCAAAAGCCTCTACGTCTTCCAAGGGACCAGGGGAGAAAAGAATTGACACCAGGACCAGAATCTCATACGAGAGTCTACAAACTCCAAATCCAATCATTTGTCCATCAATTCATTCATTCAACAAATACCCGGCTCTTCCTGGGTGCCAGCCACAGTCTAGGCACTGGAGACAGAACAGCAAACAGGTCAATTAAGTTTCTGCCTCCAAGGAACTTCCAAATCCTAGAGAAACAAGTGAATGGAGAGATGGATAGAAACAAGTGAAAAATGGGTATGTAGTGTAAGAGTAATAGTGTATCATTTTAGGCAATGGTAAATGCTACTAAGATAGATAAACAACAAGGACCTACTACCTAGCATAGGAAACTATACTCAATATTTTGTGGGAATTCCCTGGTGGTCCAGTGGTTAGGACTCCACGCTGCTACTGCAAGGGGCACAGGTTCGATCCCTGGTTGGGGAACTAAGACTCCACATGCCACACAGCGTTGCCCCCCCAAAATTCTAATAACCTATATGGGAAAAGAATCTGAAAACATATATATATGTTTCTGAGAGGACACCTCAGTGTCCTCTCTCCAGCAGCCCTCTCCCAGAGACCCCCTCAGCTCTCTCCCACACCTGCAGTGGGCACGCACCCAGGAAGGAGGCAGGGTAGGGACGGGGCAGCTGAGTGTCGGGGTGCAGATCACACTCGATGGTCCAAGGTGGGGCTCGGGGCTGCCATTTGTCACAGGTTCCCAGGGACGCAGGAGGCTTCCCAGGTCCCCCTCTGAGGCGCTCTGCTCTGTGGGAAGCCAGGATGAGGTTGGCAGGGGAAAGATAATAAATATAGCCACGACTTACCGAGTGCCAGGCTCTGGGCTGAGGGCGGTATGCGAATAATCTCTTTTAATCCTCACCCAGCGCTGTTATTCTGCCTGTTTAACAGATGAGGCTTAGAAAGAGTGGGTAACTCGCCCAAGGCCTCACAGGTTACGAGCGAGCTTTGCACTCGACTGGCTCCAGTGCCCAAACTATTAAAAGAAATCTCAAGGGAATAATGTTCATAGGCTGATATAACCTGTTAGGAGCTGACAACTAGAGAAAAGGTCAAGAAATACAAAATACACCCAGGCTTCCCAACGTTTCACCACAAAGGGAAGAGTATATATGCAGCTGTAACCGGTTCCAACAGAATAATCTCGGGAATGCCACAAATTCTGAACCAAGCAAGATTAAAAATAGCTGTGACGAAAGAAAACAAGAAAGTTGACAGACACTTCGCTCTCGGCTTTGCATTTATTTACATGTTTATATTAAGATTAAAAATCCCCCAGATTAAAAAATTTCTCTTTTATTTCTAGTATGTTCGCACCCCAGGCTCTCAGTGGTGTCCTCAAAATATACACTAATTTGTCTAAACCCTTTGTCTTTTTTATGGATGGAGTGTCACAGACAAGCAGCTAAGATGGTTCACTCAGAGCACTACACAACTGCACACGCCACACGGGAGATGCTGAGATGAGACTGCGCAGTGTGGGATGACCTGGTATGATCAGCAGGAAAAAACGGTGAACAGAATTCTCCTCGCTGGGGCAGTATGCACACTGAAAATGAAATTATTTTATGGAATGAAATGAAAATGAAAATACTTTTATAACCAGTGCCACTCAAGGGAAAGCAACAATCTGGCTTAAATCCTTCATGAAAGGAAGTCAGCACTGGAGGAGATGTTAACCCAAACTCTTTCTTTTCCAGGGGGAGAGTCCCTTGAATGTGGCTGTACAGGGGTAAAGGCTCAGCCTGCATTCTCATCCCCGGCGCTGACATGCTCATTTCTACAGATTTCAAATCAGACCCCGAAGATCATCTAATGCGGTTAAATAATCTGGTGCCTGGACTCACGACTCCGAAATGAGAACGGGGGGAGAACTTATTCTTCCCCCTCGGTTGCCCTACCTCTCAGCTTAGCAATCCTCCAGACACCCATAAACATAATCCCGTGCGCTTCTGCTAATCACACCTTGCACAAGCGCTCTGCGGTGCTAACCCAGCCCTGTCCAACAGAAATATAACACAGGTCGGTGTGTGGTTTGAAAGTCTCTAGGGACCACGTTCAAAGAAAAGAAAAAGAAACAGATGAAATTCATTTTAGGAATATATTCAGCCCAATGTAAACAAAATACTACCATTTGAACACATACTCGATACCTCAAATTATTAATGAGACATCTTGCATTCTTTTCCCATGCTGAATCTCCAGGCCCCCGGTATGTCTGTTACGATGGCAGCACATCTGACCTTGGACTTGGCACACGTCAGGTACTTGGGAACCACATGTGGCCAGTGGCTGCCATACTGGACAGAGCAGGTCTAATCAGAGCTGGAGGATCTCTGGGCTGTCCTGTTATTTGTCTGCTCTTTCAGGGTTTTCTTCCTTGAAGGCAGACCGCGGGCTTTATATCTCTCTGTATACCCCACCTAATAGGCGCTCAATACAATGAATGAATGAATTTCTAATTTACCCTTTCATGCCCCTTAAATCATCCCTTCTAAAAATATCACTTAAAGATTAAAGCCTGCCAAGGGTAACATGTAATTTTTTTGAAATCTGAAAATAAGGGCCTTTTTTTTACATGCTAAAGAAGGCATACGGGTTTAATTTGGCAGAAATTCCCAGATAACCTTGGTGCCGAAGGAGGGCCCTGAAAGGCAGCACTGTAAATTCCTACTTTGACTTTGAAAAGTGAATGTGCCCCTGAGCAGCACACCGCCCAAAGCCGAGTTGCTCAGTTATGTTCAGACGGAAGCCATACGGCACCAGGCGCCAAACCAGCCCCATTCCTTCCAGCGGGACAGGATGGGGCGAGAAGCGGTGGGGAGGGACTCCTTCCCAGCCCCCGCCCCATACTCACACCCACAGCTGGAGTCCGTGGGCTCCTTTAGGGCGCCCGCCTGAACTGAGAGGAGGGGCCGGCCCTGCTCAGTGCTGGCCTCTGTCTCCATCAACGTCCCCTGCAGCTGGGGCTTCCGCTTGTCCTGCAAGGAACCTCTGAGGCCACGAGTCTGAGCAGGGCTCCTGAGGATGGACCGGCTCCCCTCCCTGCCAGCTTTGCCTCAGCTCGCACCTCCCAACGTCCAGGAATATTTCCCCAGCTCAAGGACCTGCCGTTTAAATCATCAGCTGAAGTATTGATTCTCTGGGCGGTGCTGTGCTGATGAGGGCTTCTCAGGATTCTCAGGATTCTCCTTCCCTGCCTCCCTCCCTCCCTTCCTCCTTCCTTCCTTCCTCTCTCCCTCCCTCCCTCCCTTCCTTCCTTCCTCTCTCCATCCCTCCCTCCTTCCTTCCTTCCTTCCCTCCCTCCCCCTCCCTCCTTCCTCCTCCCTCCCTCCCTTCCTTCCTCCCTCCATCCCTCCCTCCTTCCTCCCTCCCTCCTCCCTCCTTCTTCCCTCCCTTCCTTCCTCCCTCCCTTCCTCCCTCCCTCCCTCCCTCCCTTCCTCCCTCCCTCCATCCTTCCTCCCTCCCTCCTTCCTCCCTCCATCCCTCCCTCCCTCCTCCCTCCCTTCTTCCTTCCTCCCTTCCTTCCTCCCTCCATCCCTCCCTCCTTCCTCCCTCCCTCCCTCCCTCCTTCTTCCCTCCCTTCCTTCCTTCCTCCCTCCCTCCATCCCTCCCTCCCTTCCTCCCTCCCTCCTTCCTCCCTCCCTCCCTCCATCCCTCCCTCCTCCCTCCCTCCTTCCCTCCCTCCCTCCCTCCTTCCTTTCTCCCTCCCTCCCTTTCTCCCTTCCTCTCTCCCTCCCTTTCATGTAATGACATCCAGATCCCGTCCTAACAGATGAGCTGGGTGTTGCCCCACTGAACACTTTCCTCCCTTGGTTCTGACTCACACTCACTACCTTGTACTTTGAACTCAGCCTAGATTATCTGCCGCCTCAATCACTAAAAACAATCCAAATTCATTCCAATCTGGACAGCACTACCACCTCTCTAAAATCAGCTCTTAGGAGTACAGGCTTTCATAGTCCCGCCAACCACCCAAACACAACATAGGATGAACGCGGAAGCCCGGTCCACTCACTCTTCATTCTAAGGCCCTCGCGGAGCTTCCACTGCAGAAAAGGTTATGGAGAAGATCACAAGCACTGAAAGAGGCAGCAAGATAGACGCCAAGTTGGGAGAAATCTTCACTGACCTCCGCTGTCCAACTCTGAAAGCAGGGAGGACAGTAAAGTTTGAGGTCGTTCACTCGATCATTCCGCAGTGATGTGCCCGACAACCAACTGTGGGGTTGACGTAAAGTAGAGAGAAGAAAACAGACACAGGAGGCTTAGCTGTGAGATTATCAACTGGGCAGATTTTTTTAATGGAGCAAGAAGTAACCAGAAGTACTAGGGTGACTATTACAAAAGGCCATCATGACAAGTGTTGGCCAGGATGCGGAGAAACGGCAACCCTTGTGCGCTGCTGGTGGGAAAGTAAAGTGGTGCAGATGCTTCAGAAATTAGTCTGGCCGCCCCTCAAACCACGTAGGGTTCAACAATGCCACTACCAGGTACACCCGAGATAAACGAAAACGCACGTCCACACAAAAACGTGCATGCCAATATTCATAGAAGCTCCATTCATAATGGCCAAAAAATGGAAACAATCAATGTTCATCCACTGATGAATGGATAAATAAAATATGCTGTATTCACATAACAGACTAGTTGGCAAAACAGAAAAAAGAAAAAGGAATGAAGTAGTGATACTTAGTACAACATGTCTGAACCTTGAAAACATTGTTAAATGAAAGAAACCAGTCACGTGTTGTACGATTCCATCTGTAGGAAATGGCCAGAAAGGCGAATCTATAGAAACAGAAAGTAAACGGTGGCTGCTGGGGGCGTCGTTGGCGCGAATGGGAGTGACTGCTAATAGGGATGGCGTTTCTTTCTAGGGGGATGGGAATGTTCTAAAGTTAATCGTGGTGATGGCTGCGCAGCTGGGTGAATACACTGAAAACCATTGAACTGTACACTTTAAATGACCGAATTGTGTGGTATGCGAATTATATCTAAATTAATCTGCCCGGGCCTGTCCCCAGCATCCTTAGCAAATGGCAGAGCCGTCATCCAGGGACACACAGGGATTCCCGCTGAGGGGGGAGCCAAAGCAACGTTAACTGGGACGTAAATGTCAGAGTGTGACCTGTGGGGACAACCAGCTGGGGCCACCAGGCAGCTGCCACTAGGGACACATGTGAAATGTGAAGCGTTCAGCCCAGGGTCTGACACTCAGGAAGGACTCGATAAATATTAACTCTTGTTAAATGTCTTCTTAGTATCCTATTCTATGTCATCCTTAATTGTACTCCTCCCAACTTTCTAGCTCGCTTTGACCATAACACATGCACGCAGAGGCCCACACTATGGAAATCATGAATAGCCTTTTGAGCTCTATTTATGGTACGAAAAAAATTGTATTTTGTTAAAGGAGTTTTGAAACCACCAGGAAACACCTCATTTGGTGAGTGGGAGGATGGGCATGGTGTCTTCTCTTTCCCCAGAAGAAATGACAATAACCCTAAAGCAGGGTTCGATGTTTGGGGCTGGACAATTCTTTGCTGGAAGGGCCGTCCTGTGCCTCGAAGGATGTCTGGCAACGTCCCTGGTCTCTACCCATTAGATGCTAGTAGCAACCTGTCCCTGATTGTGACAATCAAAAATGTCTCCAGACATTGCCAAATGTCCCCTGAGGGGTCAGCCTGACCTCTTTTTCTGTCTCTGTCTCTCTGTCTCTGTCTCTCTCACACACACACATCTGTCAATAACCAGAGCCCCATAGGAAGGGATATGTGATAGTGAACTTTTTTTTTTTTTTTTTTTTTTTTGCAGTACGCGGGCCTCTCACTGTTGTGGCCTCTCCCGTTGCGGAGCACAGGCTCCGGACGCTCAGGCCCAGCGGCCATGGCTCACGGGCCCAGCCGCTCCACGGCACGTGGGATCTTCCCAGACCGCGGCACGAACCCGTGTCCCCTGCATCGGCAGGCGGACTCTCAAGCACTGCGCCACCAGGGGAGCCCTGAACTTTGAACTTTAACATCAGAAGGAGGTAGAAGGCAGGTCTCGGGCTTAACAGAGGCCCCCTCTCTGCCCTGCTGTCACATGTCTCCACGCCCTGCTCCTAGACCCTCCTCTGGACCAACTCCCCCAAACAAGCCTACAGTCTTTAGCTTTGATAATTAGATCTTTGCTCATCCATCCCAATTGTTACACGCCTGAGACCTTTACAAGGTTGGGATCTGTTTTGCTCGGGGAACGGAGGAGAGATCACACATGAAAGGAGCCTGGTAGGTGGGCGTGTGTGGGCAGAAGCGAGGAAGGGGAAGAGGAGTGAGCTGCCATCTATCTGAGTAGCTATTTCATCTATCAATCTCATGTTCCCAGTTTCTTATTCATTATTTCCTTGAATTTCCACAATAATCTTGCATAATAGGTAGCATTCCCTTTTTTACACGTGGAGAAATTGAGATTCAGGGAGGTATTTTAGAAGGTTACCTGAAAATACGGCCACCAAAAATTCCTCTCACTCCTGACGTGCACACTACAGCTACACAAACACAGCTACTGTGGACAACTGTGACCGGTCTTATTCCAAGCTCTTTGTGGTACTATTTAGTTTTCTGGCCACAGTTCTCAAGGTGCAATGGTACCTGAGAAAATTTCAAGTGAATACAGATGGGCATCTTTAAAATTATTTGAGAGTCTGTATTTATTTTAAGGTGAAAAAAAAGAGTACATCAAATCTGTCATTTCATAGGTATTTTTACTTAGGAGCAGGGTAAGATAGATAATGCCAGTTTAAGTTTAAAAGTTATTAAATTCCAGAAAACTATGAAGTAAATGATAGTGTCGGTGATACGAGCATAAGGTGAGCCTCAGTGCCCAAGGTCTGGGAAACACTGAGATCCCTGTCACCATCCACACTTTCCAGAGGGAGAAACTGAGGCTCAAGGGAAGCGACAGAACTTGCCCAAGTTCACACATAATTATGTTGGCAGGTTTGATGACCTTGTTCTTGAACCATGACTAATATCCCTAACTTTACATTTGAGAATAACTGTGATACGGTTTCTAGTACTTTTGGTAAAATCATTTTCTTTACACCTATAATTTTTAATTATAGATCCTTTTTTATATAGATATAAACATAATGTTATAATTTACATAAATACAATTAAAGGCCCAATTTCCTAACTAATACTTTTGGAGGAGCTTTGTGTGGTGTCTCTAGGGAACCCAGTGTCTTCTCCTCAGACAATACCTAACAAATAGTTCACAAAGGCCTCTTGACGTCTCTCAGGGCTGGTTTCACAACAATGGCGACAGTTAGGAAGAATTTCTTCAAAATTAGAACAAATTCTGGGAAACAGAGGACAAACTAGGGGAACTAGTTTGTAATACAGCTGATGTAATACAACATGGGTCTAAGGGGGGAATATAAATTATAGTAGAATAAATAAGGTGTTCTCTACTTTATTTGGAAGTAGAGACTTATGAACATAATATGCAAATTTGTGCCACATACATGCAAATTTATGCCCCAATACTGCACATCTGTCTTCTAAGCCAAGTCCTCTGGAAACAAATACACATATATGTCTATGCATAGTTTCTGCTTTAACTAGGCTGCATTTCTGTCATACGTCCAGGTTTTCCCATATGTGGCCTCGCCAGCTCGTCCTTCACAGAGAGCTAAAGGCAATGCAAGCACCTGTGATGGGGTCTGAGTGACCAGAAGACCACACACGGCTGGAGGTCTAGAAACGCTGGACAGTCCCTGGCAGTGAGGCTCTAAACTCAGAGATGGATGACAAAGCAAGGTCACAGAGCCAGCCCTGTCCGTGGAGCTTCTTTGGGAGTAGATAGATGCCTTCTGTCTGTCCAGACTTGTTTGTGTACTATTCTGTTTGGAGGAGAGAGAGGGAGGAGATAAGGGTTCAAGGTCCCTTGGCCTCTAAGAGTGGCTGAAGCCTCCAGATTAATCTGTTTTCCACGGGTGGGTTAATGAACCCAGGACTGATGTACACCCTCCTGGGTATGGGGGGTGGAGCAGGGCAACTCAGGAGGGTGGGGGGAACATTTCTGTTTCCAGTTCTTTGTGTCTACTGTATCATTATAGAAAAGAAATGCAAACTTACAACAGCCTAAAGTAATTATGAGTGGGGAATATGTAAGAGGATAGGACGTCACTTGTCCTCTGGGCAGTGCCCTGCTGTATTTCTACATGTGACGTGCTATAAATAAAGCCCAAACCAAACCATAAAACTTGAAGGAAAAATGGGGAGGAGAAAGCTGTTGTTCATCTCTAGAACCACCCTGGTGCACATGCAAAACAGATGAGCTGAGAGACACCCAACTCAAAATCATCTCTTCATAATGGAAATCTAAGAACGGTTTCCAGATGGAATCTGAGATACACAGCTTATCATTATTTCAAGGAGCAGGCCTGCTTCTGACCACATCCAAATGAACCACTGATCCACAAGTCTATGCATGGGCAAGTTTGGCTTTTTCAGTTTGCCTGGGACGTTCCTGGACCTGCCACTGTGGTTCCTGGGCTCTCCCCGAGCTAGTCACTGAGATTACGCTGATCGACTTGGAAGCAGGCAATGTTTCAGGTGCATGACCATTCCTAACCCTTTTCTGCCTCATCTTATTCTCCCCAGGCTTGCCAGGTGGAATAGGAAATTATATCAAAACGTCATGATGGCATCTTTACAGGGTTAGTTTCCCTCTTCCTCTGTGATCCTGAAAGTACAGAAAACCCTAAGCAGTGTAATTTAAACCGGTAAGTAGGGCTGGAAATTTCGAAGAGGTTGAGCACGGAGAGAATGTGAAGATTTGGCTGCAAGGAACGGAAAGTTCAAAATGACAGTGGCTCAAACAAATAGGAGTTTAGAGCTCTCTCCTATTAAACCACGATGGAGGTAGATGGTCTACAACTCAGAGAGCGTGCGGGGGCTCAGGCTCTTTCCATCTCGCCCCTCCAACGTTCCCAGCAAGTGGTCTCCATAGCTTGTCCAGGATAACTGCTTGGATTCTAGACATCACAACCACATTCCAGACAACAAACATGATAGATGGTTCTTAATAATGGGCCCCAGTGAATCGGGCCTCCTGTGCCTGCACACTTTTGCAATATCAAGGTCACTGCCTCTTCTTCTATCAAGACATGGGTTCTATTTCTCCACCCCTGAATCCAGGTTGACCGATACAATTTGGCGGAAGTGACGTGTGCATTCCAGAGCCCAGCCCTTAAGGGGTCTTGAAGCTTCCTCTGTCTCCCTCTGGAAACCTTGATACCCATGTTGTGATAAAGTCCATCCAGCCTCTGGGAGAGCAAGACACCTCGCAGAGAAGAACCAAGGAACCTCAGTGGCCAGATACGACCACGAGGCCATCTCAGGTCCCACGGCCCAGCTGGGATGTCAGCGGAGACCAGCATGAGAAACCTCCCAGATTGCCAACCCCCAGAGTCATAAAAAATAATAAACTGTAGTGGTTTTAGTCGCTAATTTTCCGAGTGGATTGGTTCACAGCAATGGATAACGGAAAGAACAGTAAGCAGAAGAAGCAGAGATAAAAAGCATGTGCAGGGCTTCCCTGGTGGCGCAGTGGTTGGGAGTCCGCCTGCCGATGCAGGGGACGCAGGTTCGTGCCCCGGTCTGGGAGGATCCCACATGCCGCAGAGCGGCTGGGCCCGTGAGCCATGGCTGCTGAGCCTGCGTGTCCGGAGCCTGTGCTCCGCAACGGGACAGGCCGCGGCAGTGAGAGGCCCGCGTACCGGGGGGGGGGGGGGGAGAAAAAAAAAAAGCATGTGCAGTGTCATCTTTGATGGAACTTTCCATAAGCTTCCAGGCAACACTGCTGTCTGTCTTTTTGGCCACAATCAGCTGCAAGGGAGGTCGGGGAGCGTGGTCTTTATGTGGACAGCCTGGGGCCCAGCTATCAGCAGGTGGATCAGTGACTAAGGAAGAACTGCTATCAGGGTAAACTCTGAGACGGAGGCAAGATCAGGAAACCAAATGCACAGCACTTCTGACGACTACCACAGGTTTTTAAAAGTTAGAAAGGTAACCTGCACATTCTTCTTCCTTTTAAACTTAAAATTCTCGCCAGCTCAAAATAAGAGAAGGGAAATGAGAACACCTTGCGAAAACATGCTACACCTCCGAGACAGAAAAGTCCATCTGCTGTGTGTTTGTGCAGGTTTACCGTCTGCCCAACTTATCTGGGCCCTCTGGGGGAATAGTAATAAAGGATACACATCTGCCCTCAGAACGCTTATGGTCTACTTAGAAAAGCAATTTCTGTGGCATCTCAGAACAAAACCCCAAAGAACGTCCTCAGAGTTGCCGGGAGTTGTCCCCAGTTCTCCTGTACATGATGGGGGAGGTTCTCTCTTTATAAGTAACGTCTGCACAGGCCCTGTTTACTACGACAACTGGAAGATCCCCTAACTTACTAGGCACCCCCTAACTTTGGGAAATGTGAAAACTTTCCAGGGGGTACCTCTTGGATAGTCTTAAGAGAATCATGTTCTAGATTTTCGTTCTCCACATGTGCACTCTCCTAAAGTGGTTGCGGTGAGAAGGTGCTGGAGTTTGCAAAAGCCTTTCTCCCATTTTATAAAAGAAAGGCTCACCCCTCAGCCCTCCTACATCTTCCCGTGGCTCATTATCCTGTGACGGGAAAACTCCAGGGCAGCCAACCAAAGGAGAGCCTCCTTTGATGAATAATAATGGCCCTGCTGACTCATAGGGCTTTTGGGTTTTCCCTGGTTTGCACCTTTGCTTATTTGCTTGTTAAGGGAAAGCCTGTTAGTCAAACCAGGTACTTGGCCTGTGTTGGGATGTCTGAATTCAGTTAGATGGTCAGGGGTGGGGAACTAGAATAAAAACAACTTTTCATCAACAAAGTCACCTCTTCCACTCTCTCACCTCTGTCAAAGAAAGGGAGAAGGAGGAAGTGGGGGGAGGGAGAAAGAGAAAATTCACCATTCTTAGGTTAGTCCTATAGGCGCAAATCAAGGAGAACATCTGTAAGAATTTTTAATGCTAAAAAATACTTTTCTTCCTCACATTTTTAAATATAAGAAATTCTTTGCCGCTATTCCTAAAATTCATCCCTAGGAGGTGTCATTAGCTGAGAAGAAAAGCACATTCAAATAGCTAAACCATGCAGCTATTGGAGTTTTATAATTTTAGTCATATGCTGGTCATTTTAACTGTAACAGGAATGTTTTAAACAATTTCTAAAATTTTCAAGACACCTTAGCAAAAGCCCTGGGATGGAAGTTTCCTGTGATTTCTTTCAGATTTGGTGTGTTGTTTAATAACATAGTTTAAAACCTATTTTTATCAATTTTATCATTAAAATCTTATTCCAGGAGAGGAAATATTTTCTAACTCATTCTAATAGGTCAGCATTACCCTAATACCAAAACCAGAAAAGGCGTTACAAGCAAACTACAGACCAATATCTCATATAAATATAGATACAAAAATCCTCAACAAAATATTAGCAAATTGAATCTAACAATGCATAAAAAGAATTATACACCCAACCAAATGGGATTCATCCCAAGGATGCAAGGTTGGTTCAACATTCAAAAATCACTTAATGCAATCATCAACAGAATAAAAAAGAAAAAACATCACACAATCACATCAATAGATACAGAAAATCATTTGATAAAATCCAACACCCATTCATAATAAGAAAAACTCAGTAAACTGAGAGTAGAAGGGAACATCCTCAACTTGATAAAGAATATCTACAGAAAGCCTACAGCTAACATCATAATTAATGATGAGAAACTAGCAGCTTTCCCACTAGAATCAGGAACAAGGCAAGGATGTCCCTCTCACCACTCCTCTTCAACACTGTACTGAAAGTTCTAGCTAATGCAATAAGATAAGAAAAGGAAATAAAAGGTACCCAGATTGGGAAAGAAGCCATAAAACTGTGTTTGTTCCCAGATAACATGGTCATCTATGTAGAAAATCTGACAGAACTGACAAAAGAAAAAACCTCCTGGAACTAATAAGTGATTATATAACAAGGTTGTAGGATAAAAAGTTAATATATAAAAGCCAATTCCTTTTCTATATATCAGCAATAAACAAGTGGAATTTGACATTAAAAACACAACACCATTTATATTAGTACCCCAAAATGAAAAACTTAGTATAAATCTATCAAAATATTGCCCTTGTGATGTGACTGTGTGAGTCTGTCTCTTTCCCCATCCCTGAGCCTGGACTGGCCTTAGAACTTGCTCTGGCCAGTGGAATGTGGCAGAAGTGAGAATGAGTCAGTTCTGAAGTTGGACACAAGAAGCTTTGTTTGGTCACACCCACACTCTTGGAACCCTGCCCGACTGCCCCATGAAGAAGCCCAGGCTAGCCCACTGGAGACTGAGAAAGCACAGGCAGCAGACACCAGACATCCCAGCTGACCAGCTGGCTGCTGGTTTGTGCACCAGCCCAGACAGATCAGCCACCAGCCCTTCTAGACCTGAAGAACCACTCAGTCGACCACCCACAGACTCCCGAGCTAAAAGAATGCTCACTGGGGGGCTCTGATAGCTTGTAATTCTTGAGGCAAGAGTAAGCTGATACACCTTATTTTGACAAATTCTCTACTATCTATTTTGGTGCTAATTCAATCCACAAAGAAAATAAAACACTTTTTTTTTTTTTTTTTTTTTTTTTTTTTTACCATTTAGCAACTTGTCACGGGAAATAAAATACAGGTGCAATTTACATACATAGATTTGATTGAGATAATTATGAGACCAATAAAAGACTTTCAAGCATAAAAATGTATTACATTAGGATAAAAATGTGTGCAGAATAGAAATAGGACTGCAAGGTGAAAAAAGGAAGATGAAAAATGTCTGAATGTTAACAAGAAGTGTTAACATAGTGTAAAATGTGACAATTATCAAATCGTTACAGCACTTAAATTCCATTTGGTCTATTTTTTTTTTTTTCTTTTTTTTTTTTTGCAGTACGCGGGCCTCTCACTGTTGTGGCCTCTCCCATTGTGGAGCACAGGCTCCAGACGCGCAGGCTCAGCGGCCATGGCTCACGGGCCCAGCCGCTCCGCAGCATGTGGGATCTTCCCCAACCGGGGCACGAACCCGCGTCCCCTGCATCGGCAGGCAGACTCTCAACCACTGCGCCACCAGGGAAGCCCTGTTTGGCCTATATTTTAAAGTCTTGTCATAGTTTTACTTTAAAGAGCCAACCTTTTACAATACGCCAAAACTTACATCCTTGACAACTATTTAAACTTACGATAAAAAAAATTTTAGATGTTGAGTTGTAAATGTTGTGGACGGTTTTTGCAAAATTCCTTCAGGAGGTGTACAAGTTAAAATTCTTGAAAACCACTATTCCAGAAAAACCACTCAAGTAGTTTCTATTTAACAGGTGAAATGGGCTGTATCTATTGTGTATTTCGCGTAGTTCCCTGTGCATATGTGTAAGAATAAGTTTATATACATTCTTACGTGTGCATGCATATAGATTTACATTCACGTGCAACTTTATTCAAAGAGGTGGTTTTCTGCTTAAATGTATAATTTCTCTGTGACCAGTCAGCCATAGCTTTTTGTTTTCTTGAAGAGAGATGGAATGACTCCTGGTCCAGGAAAAGGAAGCACATAGGTCCCCTGCTGAGAAGCAGAACAAGATATGGAAAGAGAAGTAGGTTTTCCTTCAGAAGATGCTGGGACCCATGGGAGAGAGCGCAAGATCTCAGACAGTCAGTTCACAATATCAGGCAACCAGTGTTAATTTGTGTGTGGTGGTGAACAAGACTGATAAAGTCCCCTACTTTTAAGGAACTTAGATTCCAGTAGGTGTCCAGAAATCACAAACAGAGACATGCCAACAGTTCTGGAAGCCCGGCCGGAGGGACACCAGATGCAAGTTAGGGGGACTTTGTTGTCTTGTTTTTGCAGCTTCATGCCTCCAGGCCCCTGCACATGCTGTTCTCTCTGCCCAGAACGTTCTTCCCTTTTCTTATTACATTTCATCTTACCTACTGGCGGAGATAACATATTTACATAGTTCAAAAATCAAAATAATAAAGAATGATTAGGAAGAGTGGCTCCCACCCTGGCCTGGTCCTCTGCCTTCCTACTGGTGGGGGGGCGGGGGGGTGTCATTTCTATTAGTTCCTTGTTTATGTTGCCAGTCTTTCTGCAAATACAAGGAAATATGGATGTATATGCCCCCAACTTTCCTTACACAAAACATAACCCACTATATATGCTCACTGCTTTTTGCTTTTTTTTTTTTGCTTAACAGTATATTCCGGAAGCCTTGTTCTATCAGAGCACTGATGACAACCCTTTCTTTTTCCAGCTGTATACTATTTTACTGCAGGGATGTCAGTAGATTACCCAGCCCTCTATAGATGGACATATGGGTTCCAGACTTCCGCTATTACAAACGATGCTGCCGTGAATAACCGTGTTCGCACATCCTCCCATACATGTGCAGACGCCTCTGGGGGATAAATTCCCAGAAGTGCTGCCCCACCTTTTCTTCCTGGCAAATTCTTACTCATCTTCTGACACCCACAGCCCAGGGAGACAGACATAAGAAGAGGCATGTCCAGAGAGCTGCAGGAAGCATATCTGCCTTCTCCACAAAGCTGAGAGCATCTTAGGGCATGCATCCCTCATTTGCCTTTAAATTCCCATGAATAAATAAATGAACGGATGATGTTCAGACTTCGGTTTCTTAAGAAACTCGGGAAGACAACGCCTACCAGAGAAGTGTACTCTTTCTCTACGTACAAATTCCTGCTCATCATTATGAAATTTATATCTATATACAGTCTAAACATTAATAACCAGAGCAGTGAAGGGACTCAGAACACACAGCAAATTCCAACGACCCACTCTTCTAGAAACGATTAATTCCTCAATCCAAACCTTAAGGGAGATTGTCTTAAGAAAAAATCTTGAATATGCATGCATAAATTGCATTTTGACTGTTCTTATATTGTTTCTTTTTGTCTTTCTGGAGCATTACTGGAAGTTATCAAATGAGCAAGTAAATGAGGGAAAGCACACCTAGCACAGCTCTGTACTTGCCTCAGTGTATGGAGATGCAAAGTATGAGCAAAAAATGTGTAGACTCTGTCTACCGACGACAATGGACAGCATGCGTCAAACATTTACCGTGTGTCAATCTCCTGTGCTTTCAGGTGTGTCCTCTCAGTTAAACCCCTTCAAAAACAAAAACCGCACAGTTGTTACTATTATTATTCCCAGTTTATAAATTTAGAAACTGAGGCACAGAGAGGTTAAGAAACTTAAGGGCACGTAGTTAGCAACTAGTGGAGCTGGAATTTGAAGCCAGGCAATCCAACTGGGGAGTCCACGTCATTCATTTCAGTGCTGTTCCTTCGTGTGTCCTTTACATAAATAAAGAATAAAGGTGGACTTCCCTGGTGGTCCAGTGGGTAAGACTCTGTGCTCCCAATGCAGGGGGCTCAGGTTCGATCCCTGGTCAGATCCCGCATGCATGCCGAAACTAAGAGCTCTCATGCTGCAACTAAGAAGCCCACATGCCACAACTAAGAGTCCACATGCTGCAACTAAGAAGTCCACATGCCACAACTAAAAGATCCCACATGCCGCAACTAAAGATCCCACGTGCCACAACGACGATCCCACGTGCCTCAACTAAGACCCAATGCAGCCAAAAATAAAGAAAGAAAGAAAGAAGAATAAAGGTAACAATATGGGGTTGCAGTAATGGTCATAGCCATCAGGAATGCAGGCTCCTTATCAATACAGAGCTTCTACCTCATGTCCCAAAATGGCTACTGAGCTCCAGCCACCACATCCACATTCCAGCCTACATAAAGGAGGAAGGGGAAATAAGAGTATACCCCTCCTCTCTTTACTACTGCTTCCCAGAATTTGAACGTGATACTTCCGCTTTTACTCCATTGGTCACAATCCACAACTGCACTCCCTGGCCATACCTAGTTCCAAGGAAGGTTGGGGAAAGTAGCCCTTGTTCTGGAAAGGCATGCTAAAAATGTTGGGGTTCACTGTTAAGGGAGAAGTGAAAATGGATATCAAGGAGGAACTGGCAGATTCTACCTCACACAGTAATAGAGAAGCATAAATGCATGGAATCCCACTGTGAAAGGGGTTTTTTAATTATCAAGTAAAAGTGCTTATCTGATGCTTAAGCTTCCCTGCCCATTGGTTGTCCCCACTCCCACCCCCACTCACCTCATAAAAAGAGGTCTGGGCCAACCCATCTGATGTCTGGACAACATTTTCATCTGTTTAGCTGACATCCAGTGGTCCTTAAGGTCATTCCGAATAACTCTCAAACCTGAGCCCTCTTGCCTTAATAATTCCGATCTTTGAAGAGAGCCGCCAAGTCCCCACAGCCAGACTCCTCTCCTCCCAGCACCCACTGCTCTACACCACCTCCCAGTGTGCTACCCATGGCGGGACTTGAAGTCCTAGGAGTGGCCTTACACAGTCAGAGGAGGATATAACCACTCTGAGAAAATACGCATCTATTAATATACTTCCAGAACAGCTTCTCCGCTTGCTTTAGGATTTCTGCCAATTGCTTCACACTTTTAATTCAGACAGTGCTCACCACATCCTGAAGCTACATATCCCCAATCCCATTTGTTACAGTTGATTTTTTGGCTTTGCCGTAGAACCTTCCATGTCTGCCTATTTTTACCTTCTCCTATGGGTCGGGCCTCTTGGCTTGAACCTACAAAGATAGTTTTAAATCCTGAGTCTGTCGATCAACAAATCATCCATCCCTCCCACCTGCATCTGCAGCTGGTAGTAACTCTGGGGCTCCATCAGTGACACTGAGCAGAGCGTTGCACAGGGCAGGGCCCAGGCCAAGGCTGTGAGATACGCCCTGAAATCCTCCCTCTGGGTGACACGGATCCATGAAGCAGCCCTTTCTGTGGCAACAAGGAAAACTGGTTTGGATGTGTGTTGCTGCCATAGCGACGCCCAAGCAGGCAGCTAAGAGCCCCGGGGGACTGGGCCGCTGGCAGCACCTGCTACCAGAACTTTCCTTCAGCAGTGAGGAGACTTCCAGAGCCCTCCGGAGCCAGGAGCCAGTGGTTGGGAGATAGCATTCACTCATGCATTCATTCGTTCCTCATTCATTTGTAAAACATACTGAGGTCTTCTACAAGCCAGAGGCTCTCTGAGAATAAAGGTCAACAAGATCCTATGAGCTGTCTGTCTAGTGGGGAGTAACATCACAGCCGGGACGACTCTATGAAACTGCGTCAGGTCACGCCATCCTCTGCTCAGCACTCCGAGGGGCTCCCACGGCCCTTCCCCTGGCCCCCAGAGCCCTGTCCAGCCCACATTTCCCCCACACCCATTCTCTCCCCTCCAGCCACCCTGGCCTCCTTTTCTAACAGCCCACATGGGTGTGCTCCTGCCCTCCCACCTTTGCATTTCTCTTTCCTTTGTCTAAAATGCTCTTCCCCAAATTTCTACGTGGCTCCCTCCCTCCCTCCCCTCCTTCAAACCTTTACTCAAACATCACCTTCTCGGGCTCCCCTGGTGGCGCAGTGCTTGAGAGTCCGCCTGCTGATGCAGGGGACACGGGTTCGTGCCCCGGTCCGGGAAGATCCCACATGCCGCGGAGCGGCTGGGCCCGTGAGCCGTGGCCGCGGGGCCTGCGCGTCTGGAGCCTGTGCTCCACAACGGGAGAGGCCACAACAGTGAGAGGCCCGTGTACCGAAAAAAAAAAAAAAAAAAATCACCTTCTCAGTGAGGCCTTCTCTGGCCACCATGTCTCAGTGTTAGCACTCCCAGTGTATTTCATTCCTCCTTCCCGATTTATTTTTTCTCCTTAACCTCTTCTCCAACATTCACTACCCTAATTTTTTTTTTTTTTTGGACGGAGACCCGGCGCCTTGGGAACAGGCGCAGTGGATGTGGCACCATGGGACCACGGGAGGAGCAGAGCTGGAGGCACGTGGAGAGGCCGCAAACCCCGAGAAGGGGCTGAGAAGCCAGCCAGCCAGCCCCAGGAGCCAGTGAAGCGAATGGCGAAGTAGCATCACCCAATTCCTACTCTAGAAAGGCCAGAGGGCGTGGCCCCTCGGCCTCTTGGCTAAATCAAGGGTAGAAAGGCCAGAGTGTGGAGCACGGACGGGAGGGGAGCCAGACAGGAGACAGGACAGCAGTGGGAACGATGGTTCACTCATCCCTGAAAGAGGATCGCGGTGAATTAGGGCAGGGGTAGCCGACGTGCTCTGTGAAACACCAGACGGTAAACACTGGGGGCATATTCAACTCAGCCGGTGTAGCAAGAAGGCAGCCAGAGAGCACGCAGATGAAGGGACGTGGATGCTTTCCAATAAAACTCTATTTACAAAATAGTCGGCCGCCAGATCTGGCCTGTGGGCCATAGTTTACGACTCCAGAACCGGGGGTCCTGGAGAGAGACGGCAGAGCCAGCAGAGTGGGTGGTGGGCAGGCTTCGGTGGCAGACAGGCCGGCCTCGCTGTGAGCGCTCGAGCACCAGGGAGCTGAAACCATCGGGGCCCACGGCCCTGAGTCGAGGGTGACCCAGGAGAATCTCTGCAACTACCTGATTCCAGTTGGAAATATCCCAAGAGAGAGTGAGAAGCCGTGCAGGGCAGGGCAGCCAAAACCGGACCGAGGGAGGCAGGGTGTCCCCGAGAGTGTCTGGGGCCTGGACGTAGGGATCCCTCCCACCTGCCTTAGAGCAACTGCAAGGCACCCTGACCTTTCCTCCTCAGAACGTCTCCCTCTGCGACCCCACGGGGCCCCCTCCACCCTCCTCTGCCGGGTTCCCCTCCACGACGCCGGTGTCTTCCCTTCCGTGGGATCTTCCCCAAGTGGATAAAGCTCAGCGAGCCCCACTGAGAACAAGAGAATGCCAGGGTGCATGTGTGTGATGGGCGGCCGCCAAAACACAGGCCCCGGGGGGTGAGAGAGTGTGACGAGGAGCAGGGCGCGGATCTGGGGTCCTCACGGAGTCGGACAGGTGCTGAACCCCCCAACAGCTGCGCGCAAGACAACTGCGGGAAGAAGAAGAATAAGACGCAGCAAAAGCAGATGCGGAGGGACTGAGCCCGTCGGGCTCCTCTCCAACGCCTCCCGCCGGCGGGCAGCAGGGACGGGCGCTCCTCCCCAGCACATGCCCCACAAGCGGCTCCTGTTCCCGCAAGTTTTAAAGGTCACATGCTGACGTGACAGTCGCTAAGACCGCGATGCAAACGCTCACAGGAGGCTTTGTGCCGGGGGCACGGCCCACCCACGGGCTCCGCACACAGAGGGCGGCCTTTCATGTCACCCAGAGCCTGGCCAGGAACCGGCCCCAGCGGGTGGGGTGCTGGCAGCCGGGCGGGTCCTCGAGTGGGTACCACGACGCTCTCGCCCCAGGCTTGTGGCCTGTGACCTTCCACTGCCCACACTCGGCGAGTCTGCAAGTGGTTCAAAGGCAAGTGTGCACGGCAGAGTTTGCAGCCTATCAGCTGAAGGAGTAAAACCGGCCTCTGCTTGTCTTGGGCCCACTTGCTGCTGTACAGAGTTCTCGAGGACCCCAGATTCTCAACGAAGAGGCCGGGCCGCGCCCCGCCCTCGGGGCGACAGACTGGGGCCCACTGTAAACCCATCCCACCCACCAGCCCTGTTCTCCCGGGGCCTGGCCCGCCTCCCCCTCCTCTCTCACCCGCCCAGCGAGCCCAGGGCTGCCGGCCAGAGGCCTCCTGCACCACCCAGCCTGGGGGGGCTCCCGGGAAGGCTGGGAGCAGATCCGGGAAGATGGGGCTTCTTCCCAGCACCTCAGGAAACTGCCCACCCAACACACACACACACACACACACGCACGCAGACTAGGCCCCTCTACTTCTAGCTCACGCCGCCAGCTCTGGCTGCTCTGGGGTGATGGATGAAGGCTCCAAAAGCACACCCTCCAAAAGCTCGACTGCAGCCCGTCTCCAGGGACCCTGGGCACCTTCAGGCAGTGGTCTTGCAGGATGCAGTGCCCTAGTCTGGGTTTTGTTTGTTCTGCTTGTTCAAACTTTCATGCTTCCCATTGTTTGTCAGCTCACAGGAGCTCAGGTAACAAGCAGAGAACTGTGCCCGGATGGAGACCCTGGACGGCTGCCACCCCCCTTTCCCTCCCCCACCCCCATGATGCACTTCCCGTTCACGCAGGGGAAGCTTCCGGAACGGGCAGTGTTCGCGCTGTTGACCGCGGCTGAGGGCCTCTGAGAAGCTGCAGCAGCGTCAGGCGGGTGTCAGGACCCGCTCTGGCACCGTGTGGGGCCGCAGTGGCTTCAGGACCACCAGGCCCAGCTAGGACTCCAGGCCGACCTCGGAGCAAATGCCAGCCCCCCCTCATGAGACCACACAAGACTGGGCCCCTGCAGGGTGGGGACGGGTGCCCCCCTGCTGGGTGAGCCCAACGGGGTGGGAGAGAAGAGTAGACCTCAGAGGGTGGGAGACAGAACCCGGCAGCTGTCTGAAGACAGAGGGATGAGACGGGGGGCCTGGGCTGTAAGCCTGGGAGGGTCCTAAGCAAAGCCCCCAGAAGACCAGCCCCCCTCTACATGAATCAGCTGTGTGACCACGTGCACCTCAGCAACCTCTCTGGGCCTCCATTTCCACAGCATTAGAGCAGGATGGTGAACATCCCATCCTTGACGTTTGCTGCAGGCAGAGGCCAGTGCCTGCCCCACGGGAGAGCCGGGTCAGCGTCAGTCATGATACAACGAGGACTGACTCTCCTGGTCCGAAACCAGCAAAGGCCTCACGGACCCAAATTCAACACCTTCCTTCCTGCCTCCTTTGAAAGGAACACACCTCCTTTGAAAGGAACACACCTTCACCTAAAAAGTGGGAGAGAGAAACTCAAGACTTTCTTCTTTCCATTTAGATGCCCAGTTAGGGTCTCAAACCTAGAATTTAGTTTGCCCGTAATTTCTCTGAGCCAATGCTTCTCTTAAGGCAGAAAAACAGGGAAGAGGGGTGATCCGCGTTCCCTTTCTAGCCTGTTACTGCAAAGTGGTCCCCCACCCTTCTCACACACTCACACCTACCTCACTCACTCTCACATCCACACACACTCACACACACCTCTGGGTGAAGGGTGATGCAGCTGCTGAACTTACGGGACGCAGTACGTAACATCTGCTTTTTAATTAAGTGCAACGAGTCAATTATTAATCGACACCAAAACCTAAAGTGTAGGTGTGGCTGAGATCACTAATGCCACAAGAGATCATCCCACGGATGCCCGGGGCAGCTACAAGCCCTAAAATATGTCTAGCCTGCCCGTTAATACTGACTGAGCAGTCAAACACACGGTCACATCGTGTGAGACCCAAAAGACCACAGGGGTAACCTCAGTCTCCAAACATCAACATGAAACCCAACCAGAGGGAACAGCTGAGAAACGAAGGAAATCCTGACACAAGCCACACCCTGGAGGAAACTTGAGGACATTATGCTGAGTGCCATAAGTGACATAAGGATAAATACTGCGAGATTCCACTGATATGAGGGCCCTAGAGTGGTCAAATCCATAGAGAAGGAAAGTAGGGGGGTGGGTGCTCGGGGCTGCGGGGGGAATGGGGAGTTTGTGTTTCATGGGGACAGAGGTTCAGTTTGGGACAACGAAAAAGTTCTGGAGATGGACAGTGGTTGCACAACAACATGAATGTACTGAAGGCCAGTGACTTGTATACTTAAAAATGGTTAAAATGGTAAATTTTATGTTATGTGTATTTTATCACAATTTTTAAAAATAGAACAAACAATCCCATGAAATTAAGAGGTAAGCAGTGCAGCCTGGACCATGAGACCCTCTGAGGTCATGGAATTCAGGGAAGACTTCCTGGAAGAGGCATCTGTGCCCCCCATCCATCCCCCCACCCACCCCGAGCACCCCCTCTGAATAAGCCGTGAGGGGCTGGCTGAACGGAGCAAAGGGTAGGGGTCGTCTTACACTCCAACGACATCTATGGGAACTGAAGGCCAGGTCTCAACTGCTGAGAAGGCCCAGTCACCAAGGCACAGTGTGGCGTGGTTGACGTGACCACATGATATAAATTCCAAAGACCCAGTTATCTTGAGGGTAAAGGGGCACTGCTGATAATTACCCCAGACAAATGGCACAGGGTCACCTGGGGCACAGCAGGAAGAGCCCAGGCTCAGGAACCAGGCAGACCTGGGTCAAGTCCTAGCTCAGGCACTCACTTGGGCAAATTACTTTCAGTCTCTGAGCCTCAGTTTCCCTACCTGTAAAATTTCTATCTCATGAGGTTACTGGGACTATCAAAAATAAGATGAGAGGACTTCCCTGGAGGTCCAGTGGTTAGGACTCTGCGCTTCCGCTCAGGGGTCATGGGTTCAATCCCCGGGCGGGGAACTAAGATCCTACATGCCGCGTGGTGCAGCCGAACAAAAATTTTAAAAAATAAAATGAGAAAAGCTCAGTCCAGGATGTTGCATCTCTAAATATTAAAGTCTGTAATTTCTTATCTGCAATTCTGAGATCCAAAATGCTGTGAAAACTGAAAGCTTTCTAAACTCCTTTGGTGGCAAAATTTAACAGTGACCAATGCCCGGCAATTTAGAAGCTTTACGTCACTTGGTGTAATTCATTCCTGTTTCTCTGCAGAAGCAGTAATGTCTTTGATGACAGAGGGCTGCTCCAGTCCCCGCTGGGCATGCATGATCCTTCCTAAGTGCAAACCTTCTGTATGAGGCTGGAAGGGTGAGGACTCTAATTATAGTTTCAGTGTCTTATACAGATTTAAATCTCTTGTCACCTATAGATACAGTTATGGGAAGTTATATTAAGTGGAAAACGGCATGTTTTTTTTGTTGTTTTGTTTTGTTTTTTTTTGTTGTTTTGTTTTGTTTTGTTTTGTTTTTTTGGCCGCTCAGCATGCGGGATCTTATTTCCCAGACCAGGGATCGAACCTGCACCCCCTGCAGTGGAAGCTCCGAGTCTTAACCACTGGACCGCCAGGGAAGTCCCCAAAAATGGCATGTTTAGTTTTAAAAAAAGCAACATGTAAAATAATGTGCATTCTCTGCTCTTCTTTATTTTAAAAAGACGTCTGCACCCATGAGCTTATCTAAGCATAGACCATCTTGAGAAGCATTCTTGAGGATGGAAACACGGGTGGCCTCTGGAAACGGGGAACTGGGGTCTGGGCAGAGGAAGATTGATACTGCACTGCGCTCCCTCTTATGTATATTAAAATGTTTATTCCACATACCGAATACATTTTAAAACATTAAATTAAGACATGAAAAGGCACTTTACATCCATTAGAATGACTTTTATTTAAAAAAAAAAACAGAAAACAACTGTTGGCAAGGATGTGGAGAAAAGGGAACCCTCGTGCTCTACTGGTGGGAATGTAAAATGATGTGGCTATGGGAAACTATATAGCAGTTCCTCAAAAAATTAATAATAGAACATAGGATCCAGCAATTCCGCTTCTGGGCACCTACCCAAAGGAATTGAAAGCAGGGTCTCAAACAAATATTTGTACCCCCATGTTCACAGCAGTGTTATTCAAAAGGTGGGAACAACCCAAGTGTCCATCAGTGGATGAATGGGTCAACAAAATGTGGCATATACATATGATGGAGTGTTATTCAGCCTTAAAAAGGAAGGAAATTCTGACACACGAATGAACCTTGAAGACATTATGCTCAGTGAAATAAGCCAGTCATCAAGGACAAACACTGCATGCTTCCACCTAGATGAGGGCCCTAGAATAGTCAAATTCAGAGAGACAGAAAGCAGAATGGTCGTTACCAGGCGCTGAGGGAGGGGGAGGGGGAGTATGTAATGGGGACAGAGGTTCAGTTTGGGAAGATGAAAAAGTTCTTGAGATGAACTATGGTGATAGTTGCACCACAATGTGAATGTACTTAATGCCAGTGAACTGTACACTTTAAATGGTTAAGATGGGACTTCCCTGGTGGCGCAGTGGTTAAGAACCCGCCTGCCAATGCAGGGGACACGGGTTCGAGCCCTGGTCCGGGAAGATCCCACATGCCACAGAGCAACTAAGCCCGTGCGCCACAACTGCTGAGCCTGTGCTCTAGAGCCCGCGAGCCACAACTACTGAGCCCATGCACCACAACTACTGAGCCCTCGCACCTAGAGCCCGTGCTCCGCAACAAGAGAAGCCACCGCAATGAGAAGCCCGCACACCGCAATGAAGAGTAGCCCCGGCTCGCCGCAACTAGAGAAAGCCTGCGCACAGCAGCGAAGACCCGACGCTGCCAAAAATAAATAAATAAAATTTTTAAAAATGGTTAAGATGGTAAATTTTATATTATGTGTCTTTTACTACAATTAAAAATAAAGTTAGAAGAAAAATTTCTCGCATCACACTTCCCTTTGGATGCTGGGCTGCTGGAGCTGAACCTTCCTGTGACCTGTTCAGGAGACAGGCAGCGCTGGTTCAGGGCCGTCTGAATAATGCATGAGTCAAAGGGCTGTGGTCAGGGAGGGTCCTCCCACCCCGCAGGGCTCCGCTTGCCCAGCTGACCGCGGAGTGCCCTTTGGGAGGGCTGGGTTGGGCGGCGGTGGAGCAGGTGCTGGGCTCGAGCCTGACATGGACCAGGCTGGGGCCATCATGATATAAATGCGGGCTGCCCAGAGCCAGGGCCTGCTGTGACACACCCCACGGAGCCACGGCAAGACGCTAAGCCATGCGTGTCCCCCGGCAGCATCCAGTCCTCACAGAGAACGGATGAGGGGCTCCGGTTTCCCTTCGAAGTGAGTCAGTTCCTCTGCCCAGGGTTCCTCCTCAAAGTCTAAGAAGGCAAACAGAAAGGGGAATAAGAATATCCACCTCTTTCCTTAATACTTGACACCCAAGTTTCTCTTTTCATCTTTCCAGTCTTTTTTTTTTTTTTCTTTTTTAAGTTAAAGGAAGGGCCTTTCTGGCAGATTAGAGTATTTGGATCATTTCTATGCACCAACTGGCAATTTCAGCTTCATTTCTGGGTTTCTTCTTACCACACATGGCCCCGTGTGAGGCTCGAACCACAGGTGCCCTGCACAGGGATGCTCGCCCACAGGTGTCCCCGTGGCATCCCTGGGTCACAGGCGCCTCAAAAGCTCTGTCCATTTACCAGTTAGGAAAACAGTGCCCTGCCAGGGAGTTTCATGGAGAAAATGTTACATGGGGAAGGGGTTACAGAGATGCTGGAAGAGCTGAAAAGCCAAACCCAGACGGGAGTCCCAGCTGGACGTCCCCATACGCCCAGGCTCACCCAAACTCTGGGCAGCTTGGAGAGACCAGGGAGGGGACCGTCCCACGGGAGGACCGCTGTCAGGGCCCCAGACGGCTCAGAGCCAGGCGGAGGGGACACCTGGCTTTGCCCTCCCTCCAGCCCTCCCATATCTCCTCGTTGGCTGCTCTTGGTTGAACCCAGCTGGACGCCAGGCAGCGGCAAGGGAGCCCGGGAGATGTGGTTTGCAGAAGACAGGACACAGCTGTCCAGGGCAAGGCAGGCTGGCGACTCCAGCCACGGCTGTTGCAGCTGTCCCGACCTCCGGGGGGATATATCCACCTTTCTTTTTTCAGTTGTTGTTCTGTCCTAACATTTCTCTTTTAGATGCCCCATATGCAAAGGAATTGAATTAAATTTGGACAGAATGGATACTTTTTAATTAGATGGATACAATTAATCGCCAGGCCAGCCCACCACTTCTGAAGCCCCACAGTGGACATGTGTCCCCTGGCTCTTCCCTTGCCCGACCAAGCGTCCCCCAGACGAGTCCCTCTGCCCCGTGCCCTCTGTCAACAAGGAGCAGGCTGTGCCAGGCCAGTGTGAGGCGTGGACCAGACACAGACGTTGCTGGACTCAAGCCGGGCGCTGGGGGAAGAGGCAGCATAACAGGCTTCCAGGGCACCTGGAGAAGTAGGGGCGTTGCTTCCTGCACCAGGGCTGGGCTTCCAGGTACAGAGAGCAGAGGTCACTGTGGTCCAACGGGCTGAGCATAGATTAGGAGCTCAATTGCTCTTTGTCTAGATTCAGCGGAGGCACCCAACCTTGTGTGACCTTGAGCCAAACATGGTTAAGCTACAACCGGCTTTCCAAGACAAGGGAGACGTGACCAAGAACGTCAGCAAGAGGCCCCGACAGGTGCGTGCACCAGGATGGCAATGCTCAGCGCCCACACCCTGCCCTTCCTCAGAGGCGTGTTCTTATATTCGATCTCATCTGTCCTTGAGACCATCCTTGTGAAGGAGGGGGAGGGGTTTTTAGCCCATCTTACGGAGAGGGCACTGAAATATACAGGCACTGAAAATACGCGAGCACCAGCACAGTGGGTGAAGCTGGTATCGGATTCAAGGCCACGTGAGTGTCAGCCCCGGGCCTGTTTCTACTGAATCAAGGAGGACCAGTTACCTCCTCAGCCCAGGGCCATGGTACAGTTAAGGAACAACTTTGCATTCAGCCTAGGAAGGGGAGAAGTTACACGGGGGAAGAGGACGAGGGAGAAAAGGAAAAAGGAAGGAGAGAGAAAGCGGAGATGAAGAAAGGGCCACGATGGGCAAGCTGGGTGGGAACACACAGATGAGGGAATCATTCTGCCCCCTCTCTTCATCACGGCCCGTGACAGAATCGGTTTGCAAGACTGGGATGCCTCCCACCATCCCTCCAGGGCACTGGAAGCTCCCCCCACCCCCCCCCCCACCCCTGTTACTTATTCCGAAGAATAAAGAGCCACTCCCCTCCGTTTCTAATCTGGGGTGGTCCTCCCATCTGCAGAGATTTTCCCTCCCCCCGGGGGCCCAGTTTCCCACACTGGGAGTCTAGTTCCCTTGCTGTAAGGTGCCGGCCATCGTGTAAGGTGGGAGAACAAATACTCAGGTGGCTGTGCTGCGGCTGCAACACGTTTAAATGCACCTGAACAGTGAAACACTTTCACCTGGGTGGACAGGGGGACCACAAGGTCAAGGTGCCAAGGGTCCTCTCCTTCCCACTCACAGCAGCGTTATCTAGGCTGTTGTCAAAGACAAGCCCTTGCAGAGGCTGGGCGGGTGTCGTTCACAGGCCCAACCAGGGTGGGAAGGATGTAACCAAGGACTTGCTCTCTCAGAGCGCGTTACCCTGAGCCCTGGTAGTCACACTGCCGGCCACACTAGAGCCCAGGACTCTGGCTGAGTCCTCTGCTAAAAAGAGAACGATCATCTTCTCTAGTTTAGACACCCAAACTCATACCACCAGATCCAGAAACACACCCAAATTCCACTTTTGCTAATTTTCAACCCAAGGGATTTTCCAGAAAGTAGCGCTTTATAACAGAAAAGCTTCCTGGACAGCAGGCGGGGCTGTTCTAGCGAGTCCAGGCCATCGTTCTGATTGTACCCTGTAAGCCAGGAAAACCCACTGCTCAGTCTGCGCAGCTCCCTGTTTGCCGTCGGGGAAACCTACTCAAGGTGCTCGAGGGAACAACTGCTGTGCTGTGTTCAGGGCATGTAGGAAAGTGACATTTATTCCTGGGTTAACGTTTTTCTCTCTCTGCCCCCAGGGTCAGTCAACAAACAAGGTGTCCTTGGAACAGAGGCCTCCCTTTAGGCATCTCCCGGTTTCTGAGCACAGCTCAGCAAAGACGCCACAGCCCTCCATCCGGCTGTGTGCAGACGGGCATCCTCTGAGTCCTGCTGCAGCATTTCGGGGTTGCCAAGTTACGGATGGGAACAGGTGCTCCTAATTCAGCGTAACCCACCCAGCCTTAATTCACTTTCCCTGGAAACCTCTTGATTTCGGAGTGAAAACTCCTGGCTCCTCTCGGGCTAGCCTGGATTTGCCGAGGTGCGTTGCTAAATTTAATTGCCAGTTTCCATGCCATGTGATGGCGTGTGACAGGCCAACTCACCCTGTTAAGTTAGCCAAGGGGTTTTAAATAAATGCTTTCTGACAGAAAGGATGATAAAGATCCCTATTATTCAGCAGCGTGCTTGGAGAGTGGGCCGGTCCAAGTCTCACAACGAAGCAGGAACAGCCGCGGTGTTAATCGCACGAGTTCCCTCAGCGCTGCCCAGCGGTTACCAAGAAAGGCTAACAGGGCCTGCGGAAAGAGTCCCCTCCCAGATCAGGAGGCCTCACCGGCCCAGCCTGTCCCAGGTCTCTGTGACCTCGGGACACAAACAGCTCTGTGGGCCAGCCTCAGCTTCTCCATCTGAAAAGAGGAACTGTTTACAAAAAATCAGGAGTAGCAGCAAATGCTTGGAACTTTCGGGGAGCGTGCTATAGATCTCCAGATGCAGGACTGTGGGTGAAATCACCCACAGAGCCCCGTCAACAAGCCCTTCAAAGGAAGCAGCGTTACTCTTCCTCATAGCCTGTAATATACCAATAGGAATCAAATGCTGATGACGTTTGTATTCTCCCTGATTATTTCCTTAAGAAGCCCTCCCCATCTTCCGTCTAACGTTGCACAGCGTGGTCTGAGAAACGGCAGCATCGGCTGCACCTGGGAGCTCGTGAGAAATGCAGAGTCTCAGACCCCACTCCGTTCCTGGGGAATCAGATGTGATTCTGATTAACAAGCGCCCCAGGGGATGCATGTGTATTTTTAAAATAAATTTATTTACTTCATTTATTCATTTTTGGCTGTGTTGGGTCTTCATTGCTGCACATGGGCTTTCTCTAGTTGCAGCGAGCGGGAGCTATTCTTCATTGCAGTGCGCGGGCTTCTCATTGCGGTGGCTTCTCTTGTTGCGGAGCACGGGCTCTAGGTGCACAGGCTCAGGAGTTGTGGCTCGCGGGCTCTAGAGCGCAGGATCAGTAGTTGTGGCACACAGGCTTAGTTGCTCCGCGGCATGTGGGATCTTCCCGGACCAGGGCTCGAACCCATGTCCCCTGCATTGGCAGGCAGATTCTTAACCACTGCGTCACCAGGGAAGCCCCTGCATATGTATTTTAAATGTCAAGAAGCACTGGTCTGAAACAGTGGTTGTCAAACTTTAGTGCACGTCAGAATTCTCCGGAAAGCACATTTAAACGTTGCCCTCCACGCCCCACCTCCAGAGTTTCTGATTCAGTAGGTCTGGGATGGGGTTCAATAAGTTTCATTTCTACCAGGTTCCCTAGTGATGACAGTGCTGCTGGTCCGAGGACCACACTTTGAGAACCACGAGTAAGTATTCCTTGTGGCAGCTGTTCTGTGATACCTCACTTCCCAAGTCACTGAGGGTCCATGATATCTCTTCTTTATGTACTCTGGCCCCTGAAATCCCTGGAATCACTGCATTCTTCTCTTAATATGTCTTAATTCCTAACTCTTTCATCATTTTTGATATCTTGAGTTCAGCCCACGTCTCTTTTAGGAAGTTCTACACTAGGCATGGAAAATCAGAGAGTTGGTGCCGCACAAAAATGAGAGGATTTCATGAAAAGCCTACTTTTTACCCCCATATGGTTGTTCTAAAATTCCACTTGTTTTATTTTTCAACTAGAGTTATGCTGCTGGTCTATAGGGAGTTTGTTATGAGTACCACAAGATGACCATGTTGATTTACTACAGTACAATTTTTATTAAATTTTTTAAATCACATGAGCAATATAGTAACATGTGTAATTAAAACAATCAAGACTGAAGAATAATAAATTAAAAGCAAAAGTCAATTTTTATGTCCCCACCATCCCCATCCCCTATTCCATTCTCCTCCCAGAGATAACGCACGTTGGCAACTATGTGTGTATTCTTCTGGGCCTTTATATGTGCATATATACATAAAGAGAGAGAGAGAGCTCTGTTTATATGCACATAATAATGCCATAAATACAGTTCTGCAACTTCCTTTTATTAACAATATTTCTTAGAGAGTTTTTCAAATCAATAAATAGACTCTAGCTCATTCTTTTTATTTTTTTAACATCTTTATTGGAGTAGAATTGCTTTACAATGTTGTGTTAGTTCCTGCTGTATAACGAAGAGAATCAGCTATACGTATACATATATCCTCATATCCCCTCCCTCTTGCGTCTCCCCGCCACCCTCCCTATCCCACCCCTCTAGGTGGTCACAAAGCACCCAAATGATCTCCCTGTGCGATGCAGCTGCTTCCCACTAGCTATCTGTTTTACATCTGGTAGCGTATATCTCCAAAATGTACAAGCAGCTCATGCAGATCAATATCAAAAAAACAAACAACCCAATCCAAAAATGGGCAGAAGACGTAAATAGACATTTCTCCAAAGAAGACATACAGATTGCCAACAAACACATGAAAGGATGCTCAACATCACTAATCATTAGAGAAATGAAAATTAAAACTACAATGAGGTTCACCTCACACCGGTCAGAATGGCCATCATCAAAAAATCTACAAACAATAAATGCTGGAGAGGGTATGGAGGAAAAGGGAACCCTCTTGCACTATTGGTGGGAATGTAAATTGATACAGCCACTATAGAGAACAGTATGGACGTTCCTAAAAAATCTAAAAATAGAACTACCACATGACCCAGCAATCCCACTACTGGGCATATATCCCGGGAAAAACGTAATTCAAAAAGACTCATGTACCACAATGTTCATTGCAGCACTATTTACAATAGCCAGGACATGGAAGCAACCTAAGTGTCCATCGACAGATGAATGGATAAAGACAGGACAGGAATAAAGACACAGATGTAGAGAATGGACTTGAGGACATGGGGAGGGGGAAGGGTAAGCTGGGACGAAGTGAGAGAGTAGCATTGACATATATACACTACCAAATGTAAAATAGCTCATTCTTTTTAAATCTGCATGGCTATATTCCACAAAAGAAATATATCATAGTTTATTTACTATTCTGTTGATGGTTTTGCTATTACCAGTAATACTGGGTTAGCATTCTCATGAGCAGCGACCTCCAAAAAGGTGCTATCAATTTACATTACATTTACATTACATTACAAAGTGCGCCACTTTGAAAGTGCTTATTTCTAACCTTCTCATCAATGTTGGCTATTATCAGTATTTTATATTTTTACCAATATATGGGGATATCTCATTATCTAAATTTGCACTTACCTGATTACCATGTTTAAGAGGTTAAACATCTTTACTTAAGTTTACTGACCACTTTATTTCCTTTTCTGCAAATTATTCAGATTTTCTCTCCTTTTTTCTATTGGGTTTGAGGTTTGTTTGTTTGTTTTGGGGTGGGGTGGGGGGAGAGTAGGAGCAATAGTCTGTATATTGATCTTTGTTCTACTAAAAATGTTGCAATGGTCACAGTAAAGCAAACCATAAACAAAATGAAAAGACAACCTACAGAATAGGAGAAAATATTTGCAAACAATGCAACCAGCAAAGGATTAGTTTCCAAAATATACAAACAGCTCATACAACCCAATATCAAAAAAACAAACAACCCAATCAAAAAATGGGCAGAAGATCTAAATAGACATTTCTCCAAAGAAGACATACAGATGGTGAACAGGCAGATGAAAAAAAGTTCAACATCGCTAATTATTATAGAAATGCAAATCAAAACTACAATGAAGTATCACCTCACTCCAATCAGAATGACCCTCATCAAAAGCCTACAAATTATAAATGCTGGAGAGGGTGTGGAGAAAAGGAGACCTTCCTACACAGTTGGTGGGAATGTAAATTGGTGCAGCCACCATGGAGAACAGTGTGGAGGTTCCTTAAAAAACTAAAATTAGTGTGACTATATGATCCTACAATCCCACTCCTGGGCATATATCCAGAGAAATCTATAATTCAAAAAGTTACATGCACACCAATGTTCACTGCAGTACTATTTACAATAGCCAAGACATGGAAGCAGCCTAAATGTCCACCGACAGGTGAATGGATAAAGATGTGGTACACACACACACACACACACACACACACACACACACACACACAATGGAATATTACTCAGCCATAAAAAAGAATGTAATAATGCCATTTGCAGCAACATGAATGGACTTAGAGATTATCATACTAAGTGAAGACACAGAACAACAAATATTATATGATAACACTTATATGTGGAATCTAAAAAAAAAAAGGTACACGTGAACTTATTTACACAACAGAAAGAGACTCACAGACATAGCAAACAAACTTATGGTTACCAAAGGGGAAACAGAGGGGAGGGATAATTTAGGAGTTTAGGATTAACAGATACACACTACTATATATAAAATAGATAAACAAGGGCCTACTGTATAGCACAGGGAACTATATTCGATATTTTGTAATAACCCATAAGGGAAGAGAATCTGAAAAAGAATACCTATATATTCTTTTCACCTGTACACCTGAAACTAACAAGACATTGTAAATGAACTATACTTCAGTTTAAAAAAAAAAGTTGCAATGTTTCATCCAAGTCTCTCCCTTGACTTTTCATAACTTTATCTTTTGTCATATAGAAGTCGTAGTTGCTGTATACTCTATAATACCTTTTCCACTGAATCCATGCCTTGCTAGAAATCAGATTCCTCTAATCTGCATTCTTCTGAGGGGAATAGTCCAAATTTTTGGACATGAATGAAAGGAAGTTGGGAAAGGAAGTTGTAAACAAAACTTAGCAGGAAAATAAAGGGATCCTGCACCTCCCACCTTCCTCTGTCTTCCCCGTGTATCTTTCGGCCTGAAGTTTTGGTTTGACGAGAGGTTTAGGAAAATAAGCACACTGGTTTAGGTAGTTTGGAGATTTGTGTGCAAGAGCTGAAGCCAAAGGAAGCTGCTATCAGGCGATTCTTCATGGTCTGTCCTGTTTCTGCACGTGTTCCTGGCAGAGGCGGTGACTGTTTTTGCTCCACCTTATCTTTTCAAGGCTGTTTGCACAGCAAAGAGCCCTGGAGACAGAGGCGGTATCACCCTCTGGAGCACAAGGCTGGTTTGTTTGCTGTCCAGCATAATAAAGTTCCCCCCAGGCAAATGCTGCAGGTTTGCATACAGCCCGTTATAAAAGCTTGGGGTCTCCTAAGCTCAGCTCCTCTCCTGTGACACGCCCCACTGAGTGTGGAGGTGTCATCTGGCCCTGTCTGGCCACCCAGTGGGAACTGGGGCTTAGGGGACCAGCACAAGAAAATGGTGATTCTCTGGCTACTGCTATTGCTACGAGTATTAAACTGTCCTTTGTCTCTAATCCAGGCATCTCATATCTCTTGCTGGTGTCCAAACCTTCACAGCTCTTGACAGTTACCACATAATGAATGATTAAAACACCTCATAAACTCAATTCTTATTCCAGTCAGACCGATCTGCCTACAATGCACACGTCACCCAACCCAGTTTTTTCCTCAAATTGAAGAGTCCTTGAATGGTTAGAGAGAGAAATGTGTTGTAAAAAAGTTTACAGGGCTTCCCTGGTGGCGCAGTGGTTGAGAGTCCGCCTGCCGATGCAGGGGACACGGGTTCGTGCCCCGGTCCGGGAGGATCCCACATGCCGCGGAGCGGCTGGGCCCATGAGCCATGGCTGCTGAGCCTGCGTGTCCGGAGCCTGTGCTCCGCAACGGGAGAGGCCGCAGCAGTGAGAGGCCGGCTTACCGCAAAAACAAAAACAAAAACAAAAACAAAAACAAAAACAAAAACAAAGCAGGGAGCCAATGCCTTAATCTTAAAGTGAAAGACAAACTTTTCCAATGATTCCAGTCCAGGGTACAGAGCACCCTAGCTCTCCCCAGCGGCTAGGTTCTAATGAAACAGAATCAATAGTCAGCGGTTTGGTCCCCCAAACCCAGCAAAAGAGAGCGAATGGCCCTGGACCTCGCTTCATCTGAGGGGATGCGTTAGAGCATCACATCACACTGAGGAGATATCTCCTCCCCAATGAAGGATACACTTTGTAGTGACCAGAATGTTCTCGCTCACTAAACGCAATGTCTCTTCCTTCGACAGAGCTGGAAATACTCAACAGTTCGTAACTTCGTCTCCCTTTCTAGACCCCAAGATGCTCATCACCCTATTGCCTATGCTGTATAACAAGTTTGTGCATTGTAACAAGTTTACAGAGTACTTGTTGTTAATCCCCTTTTAAAGTGGCTGCTTTCTAAAGATACCTAAGGAAATATCTTAATGTCATCAGTAGTAAAAGTGTGTGATGCACCTGTAGGTTTAGTTTTTCAGTCCTGTCTCTGCCATCTACTAGCTGGGTGTCTTGTACAGGATCACTTAACTTCTAGAAGCCTCAGTTTCCTCATTTGTAAAAGACGACAATATGGTTATGCTTTAAAATCAACAAATACGTAAATACTTTATGAGAGCTAAATACCTAAGAAACTGTAAAGTCATCATCGTAACAGCCATAGATGGTAACAGCATACAGGTCACGTCACAACGGGTGGCTTTCCTGCATCCAGCTCATCCTACCCACGGTGTGAGGGTCTTACCAGCTTCAATTTCAGTGGGTACGAGTGTCTTATTAGCCTTTAGCTTTCAATCTCAATTAGCACTTTTTTATCTTGCCCTACAATCTGGTTCCCGTCTTACTTTTGAGACTTATAGCTACCTCCATAATGGTCCGTGTTGAGAGATTTCTTTTTCCTGCACAGCAAAAGGTGAGTGTATGAAAACTTGTGCTCAGATGGTTGTCCTCAACAGAAGTGCTGCAGTGGGAGGGGCCTCGTGCAGTGAGCAGTTTCAGTGAGTTCATCCAGGACCTTTCACTGTGAACAGGATGTCTTGCCCAAGATGGGCAATGAGCACGGTGAGGAGACAACGGGACCCGTCAGCCGGAGCACAGCCCTGTGGGCAGCAGAGTCGGCGGCCAGGAAGCAAAGGCACCGTTTAGCACCACAGACAAGAGGCTGGCAAGGTCAGCCTTGCAGATCCCAGACGAGGACACGCCCAGCTGCTCCGGGAAAGCCACTCACCTCACTGCCCGGCCTTCGGCACTTTCTCCTTTGATCCCGGTGTCCTGGCTGGAACCAGGACACTCAGAAAGCAGGTCAGAGGAGAGAAAGGACCCAATTCTTCTAAAACGAAAAGACTTTAGCCCAAGGGAAGATAAAGGGCATGACTTTTAACTTTCCAAAGTTAGCTCATTTATTTTCAATGCTGAAAATTAGCACCAGCCTTACACAGAAATCCACTGACTGAGGCTGAAACCCGAGGTGTCAAAAGCTCTGCATTGACAAAGGTTTGCCTCAGCTGCTGCCGCTGAACAACATGCAAAAACATGTCGTTTAATTTTAGCTTTATAATAAGTTCTTTCCCGAACCCACTCAGGAGCACAGGCTGTCACCAGGCCTCCAGGTGTGCTCTGAAATCAGACCCTACCAAGAGATCCCATCCTGCTAAAACATGCAACTAAGCCATCCATCATCTGCTATGTTCCTGCGAACTGTCTTAACAAGTGCGAGTGTTCCAACAAAACCTCTTCCTCAGGTTCTGCTGTGCTACATAAAGTCGGCATGTGTGTGTATGCGTGGGGGGCACGTGTGCATGTGTGTATTCTACAGTAAACTCTTCATTTAAAGGTGTCAGGAAAAGAGTGATAAATAAAGCTCAGAGATGAGGCAGCAGAGACTGTAGTTCAAAGAGCTTGGGAGCAATGAGACGGTTTTAGCTCCTTCATTCAACCAACCCATTTTACTGTGCTCCTCCCGTGTACCAGGCGCTGTGCTGGGTCCCAGGGGAGACACAGAGGTGGGGTAGGCACGATGCCACTCTCAAGAAGTTCTCAGTCTACTTCACACACACACAGTGGTGATGCCGAGCAGGAGAGCCGTAACGCAGGGCAGCTGAAGCACTTTGGCGTCTCTCTGGATGACCGTTATGGACACGTGCCATCTTCCAGGGGTCCCAGAACCCCCTGAGAAGGGGCTTGTTCAATGAGTCTTTCTTTCCAGGGCAAAGGCTGATAAGTCTCTGGTAGCAAAGGAATATGAAGCACGTAGAGAAAAAAGAAGGATGCATTTATGAAATGTAAGGAGAGGGGAAATATTACATCTATATAAGAAACAGACAAAGATTTCTAGTTTTTAGCTGTGAGATTTATAATGCAAACGTAAACACTGTCCTTGTGCATAAGAACAACACATAAGGCACGCATGGGCCCCGATGTTTCTTTTCTCCACTGACGTACATTCTGCCATCCTAAGTGGGGACTCTCTTGGAAATACCATTTCACCTAAGTCCCTCCTTCCTGGCAACCTCCATCACAACCTCATCATGATGTTTGGAGGTGAACTGGGCAATCGAAGTGTCCACAAACCAGGTATTGGACTCTCGGTTGAGAAAACGAACCTGAATCAGATTCATCCCTGTGGTTCCGGGGTCCCTCTGTGCAGAGCATGGCTGGTGGTCAGGGTGCAATGAGGCCCCCTCCGGGCTCACACTGAGACACCTGCCCTCTTGGCCCCGGACCCCCATGCAGCTGGATGTTCAGAGCTCCCCCAGCCTCTTCTCTGATGGCTGAGTTTCTTGTCCGAGTCCCCTGCTAATCTGTGAAGTCCTTGGGCAGGGGCAATGGCTTTGATTTTGGATTCCCCAAGCTTGGCACCTTCTAACGAGAAGAGAAGCAGCTCACCTTACAGATATTTCTTCTTATTTATTCTAGCGTTTTATTTTACGTGCTTGCACGCATACACACATCAAGATTGGCTCATTGCACAATGTTTTCTTCATGCATTCCTTTATTTTTTATTTCTATTTGAGTTAATATTATTTTTTACGCATGAATGTGTTTAAACCTCCCCATTCACCTTAGTATTTGCGAAGACAATTTTAAATGCAAATATAAGGGCGTTCAACTTCTAGCAGAATCGCTGAAATTATACAAATCGTATTTTGTAGCTCATAGATGCATACGTATTCTTATCTAAATCGTGGAAACTCTAAATAAAACTAAGCAACCTGTGTTTTACCTCTTGACTTGCGCACGTCTGACCAGCGCTTTCTATCTTCAGCTTTACTGATAGGTAAGGAAGGACCCAAGGAAAACGACCTGTGGGTTACCCTATCGTCTCCTTTTCTTCTACGTCATCATTTTCAGTGTAAATGGTCGGCTAATTCAGGAAAATAACACGAGTGAGAAAGGATATGATGGGGCCCCTTGGCAATTGGTGTCTGTTACAACACCACTGCCTTTCTGCATTTGAAGCCTGTTCTGATTCTACTGGGAAGCGTGGCCCCCTCCCCACTTCCCTTACTTACCCCCTCCTTCCCTGGTTCGCTCAGTCGTGAATGTAACACACCTGCTTGTGCTCACTTTGCGCCTCCCTGGGCTCCTGTGGGATTCTGCGCTCACGAGCATCGTGAATGGAGCAGCAGGGAAGGGTGGACACCAGCCAACTCCTCTGCTCCTGTGCATGCTCCACTGTCCCTTTCACTTCGCTCCCAAAACCCAACTTCAAAGATAAATATTAAGAATTTCCGGATGGCAACAGCCAAGCATTAAACCAAGCTGTAATGCTTTATAAACTCTGAACACAGAGCCCTGGGCAACTTCAAGGTTGCATGCCCATGAAGCCGGCCCTGGTCACAATGCTCAATGGTCACAACCAACTGCACTTCATTTCGAGCAACAACTGGATCGACAACAGCTAAAGGAGAAAGTCTCAACACTTCAAGACCATAGCAGTACAGAACACCACTGTTCTAAGTCAGATGCACTGAGAATATTACAGCGTGACTTTAAAAGCCGTCAGACAGGACTCTGACATTCTGTGAAATTCAACAGACATTTACTGTGCCCAGCACTGTCCCAAAACCCTCCAGGATGGGGTGCAGGGGGTGTGGGGAGTGCTCCTCAAATGAACAGACACTGTCCCTGACCTCAAGAACACTAGTCCAGCTGGGGAGACAGAGAGCTGCAGAACCACACTGCCAGACACAGGTGGCCACTGCTGTGATGGCAAAAGGGAGCACTGTGGAAGCCCAAGTGAGAGAGTAATTGAATCTAACTGGGAGACAGAGGTTTATGAGCTACAGGTGACATTCGAACTGGTCCTCAGAGGTGAGTAAAATATTGATAAAGGATGGGGGAATGACACTGACTTAGTTCGGATTCCTCCAAGAAGTAGAGCCTAAGACAAGGGTCTGTGTGCAGGGAGTTGATTTTGGAAAGTAATCCCAGGAAACAAAAATGAAGAGATTGGGAAGAGGAAAAGCCAACCCAAAGGTGTATTACTGAGCTGATAAGTGCTCTGGACGGATGGGGCTCAGTCCCAGCCGAACCCACTGCGGAGCCACGTAGAAGGCACCTCCACCCCAAGACCGTGGGAGAGTGACTGATCCCCACCTCCACTGGTCCAGGGCTGCCCCAGGACTCTTCAAGAACTCCTCAGCATCTCCAGGTTTGCACATGCCCAGAGAGAGCCGGGCAGCCTCCCCCAGTCATCCCACACTGAGGTGGAAGAGAAGCCCAGCGGCAGGGGAGATACACGTGGTGCAGCTGACATGGGGTGCGGTCAGGCTACACCTGTGCCCTGCTGGTTGCCACAGCAACGTCTGGAACAAAAAGGTGTGGTGCGAGGAGAGTATCAGGGATGTTCTGCACATCACCCAGCCCTGTGCTTCTCAGACCTGAGCCTGTGTCAGACTCCCCAGAGGGCTTGTTAATGCAGATCGATGGACTCCACCCCAGAGTTTCTGGTTCAGTAGATGGAGAGGAGGGGCTGGGAGTTAACATTTCTAGCCTGGCCTCTGTACGGGCATTAAGTCTTTTAAAGACAGTTGTCCATTCTGTACAGGGACACAAGACTGACCAAGCAGGAGAAAGAGCAGTTGCTAAAACGAAAAAATAAATGTGTGTGTGTGTGTGTGTGTGTGTGTGTGTGTGTGTGTGTGTATACACACACACCCGTATCTCCAGGGAGAGCAGAAACTGATTTCATCATAAGAATAAAATTGGCATATGCATTCTCTGTCGATCTACAGAGAATTGCTCATCTGTTGATAATCTAAGGAGAATTTCAATAGCCAAATGTGAAGGAGAGGTTGGTGTTAGTCTGTTTGTGTCTTATCCCCACCTCAATCCAGATCTATTCTCTGCCCCTCGCTGTGCCTGGGAAGCTAATCTCTCTTGACTGGATCACCCAGATTGAGTCAGGCTGGAACCTGGGACCCTTTGCTGCAATGCTGCAAATGCAATGCTTGCACGTGGACACACCTCTCCTTCAGCTACAAAATACAAAGAAACTATATGGGACTAAAAAAAACTGGGGATCCGGAGAAAAGCAGGTTACTGCGCATGCCCCCCTGCACGTAACACCGCCAAGGGGTGGGCAAACTAATTAAGCCACCCCTCCGGCCCCAGCCCTAGCCACATCCCTACCCTCACCCCATATAAGGAACGAGCTCCTCCCCCTTGGGGAGCGAGCGAGGGAACCTGTTACTTGTTGTCGCTCCCCCCTGCACCCGGCACAGGAACACCAACAAAGCCTTGCCTGAATTTCTCGTGTGGCCTCTAGTCAGTTTCTATTGATTGGGGAAGGCCAAGAACCGTGGTGGGTATCAAGATTGGCCCATCAAAGGCACCGTTAAGAAACCAAAAAGATGAGAGAAGAGAGGATGTTTAGCTCCGTGCTTCTCCAGGGCTGCTGTGTTCCCATGCGGCCACCCTCCTCCTGGGGCCTCCTCTTGTACATTTCTCACCAGGCTCACTGCCCCTCGGGCCTCGGGGTGGTCATGGTTCCTCACTGTTCCTGGTCCTGGAGCCTCAGCATCCCCGGCTGCTCCCTTAACTCTGCCCAAAGTGCTTCATTAATATTCTTTTCAGCTCAGCCATCTTCTTTCTACCAGCATCCTGACTAACAACGGTGTCTTGGGGAAAAAATACAAATTAGAGCCAGGTAAGGCTTCATAAATAGACCAGTATTTCTGAGGCTTCTGCCACGAAGAATAACCCTAATAACACTCAGGGGATGCTGACACTTTAAGACTTAAGGGCAGGATACAATGAAATACAAAATGAAAAAAAATTAGATGAGCCACACATAAAGAGAAACCACGGCCTTGAAACGACTGCCACGATTAAAGACACACCAAAAAGGCAAGGAGAACTTGACAGAGACAGAGTTTTCTTTCAAACCCTAAGGAATTTGCTAAAGGCAAGGGAGAGGCCCAAAAGTGCTCTGTAAAACTTGTCCCCATCTACATGCGCGCTGGGAACATGGACCCCTGGCAGGAGAAAAGAAAGTGTGATTTAGTCTGTGGACATGAAAGCCTTCCAAAGCATCTTGGGAAATATGAGATAAGATCAGACCAGAAATTAACTAACCTGAGAACACACTGATAACGCGACGTGTTGCAATCAATTTAAAGTTCACGTCTTGCTTGATTTATGTACCCATAATAAAATCAATCAAAAGCTGGTGCTTCTTCGGTGTATTTTAACTCTGTCCCTTGGCATGCCCAGCCCCAGGCTCTGACTGGAGCTCTTGGTTCAGCATCTCAGAGGCCACGGGGTATTTCTACTTCTGTCTTCAGCGACCCTGTGCGTGTTGGGGGCGCCTGGAGGAGTCGCCATGCACCCCGGCAAGGATGGCCAATTACTTCAGATCTCAAAGGGACATTCTAAGTGAGGTGCTTAAGTGAGACAGGGGGTGTTGCACAGCGAGGAGGGATCTGGTTCGAGCCTTACAGCTCTTCTCAATGGCCCTCTGTTCTGTTTTTACTCTGTTTACACTGTGCCCTGTTGTTCTCCAGATTTCCAAGGTTAAATCCGGCACCCCCCCCCCCATTAAGGCTATTTGAGTCCTTCAGAATTTCTAGAGCTTCTCTGCTAATCCGATGTGTGTAGCGCTTTTCTTCTGGCTGGGTGTGAATACAGGGCGAAGCATGGCTTTTGTGCACTACTGCAGAATTTTTCCCCATGTGACCATCTAAGATGAGGTCTGTGCCTTTAAACTTCTTATCAGGGAGTCGTTCCCCGTTTATTGGTTACAGTATTTTATCTCAGGTGAGAGGTTGTCGTTATCATCACAAACGTAGTTAATATTTATTGAACACTTACTATGTGCTGGATGACGTATACTTAAGCACTTAATCTTACAGTAATCTTGTGAGGTATCCGCATTTTTACAGATGAAGAAATTGAGCTCAAGGGAGATGAGGAGACTTAACTCCAAGATCGTGGGGCTAGCAGGTGGCAGATCTGGGCTGTGAATCCAGCTAGCCCATTCTTTAGTCTAACCCAGTTGTTCTTGGCCCAGAGTGACGTTACCCTCTGCCCCCAAGGGACATGTGGCGATGTCTGGAGGCACTTTTGGTTGTCACAGCCAAGGCAGCGCTCCTGGCATCTAGTTAGCAGCGCCCAAGGCTGCTTCTATACACCCTACAATGCACAGGAGAGCTCCCGACAAAAAATTATCCAGCCCCAGGTGTCAGCAGTGCCGACCTTGAGAGACCGTGCTCTAACCTCTGCACCATACTATATTCTAATCCTTTTCTGTTTTTATGTCTCTGTATTTGGCAGGATGTCTTTGTTGCAATAGGTCCTAATAGGGTCTCTTTCAGATGTATTCTTGATAAATTAGGGTAAGAAAGCTCGCTTATCCCCGCCCATTTTCCTTCGTCTGTCTTCTCTCCCCTGAGTTGGGACAAAGGTCCGATTAACTGCTTAGCAGAGCGTTCATTCTGCGGGAACAGTGTGCTGAAGTCGGATGTTCTGAGACAGGCTATCTGGTTCCGGGGTTGACTTGGTATGATACACCCAGGCAGCTTTGCAGATAATTTTTTTTTTTAATTGTCGTAGGAAGTTGCAAGTAGATAAGAATTCTCGTAGCACCTCCCTGCCTTTTCCTATACTTTGAAATATCATACCAATTCTACAGTGGCTTGGAAAAGTGCGGGGCAGAGCTAAAAAGTTATGCTTTCAATTTTTATTTTTTTTTTAAAAAAGTCTCTGATGCCCAGAGGATCATTTATCTGGGACAATGCAATGTTTCGCTCATATGCATTTGCCTTTGGGTACGAGCCAGTGAAAAGCGGCACCCAGGTCTCAGGATGTGGCTTCTCCTTCTTCCCAGAGCCACGGTCTTGTTTCTTCGAGGTTAATACATCCTGGAAAAGGAGAAAGGCTTCCTTCTCGTGCTGTTTATGAACTGAAGGGATGCTGGTAGATTAAGTAATTGTTTGAAAAGACACCCCCCAAAAAATGAGACCCAGAAACAAGTTTGGAAACTTCTAGAAGGGAAGAGCAGAGGAAGGTTTGGAGGATAAAGGGCACAACGGGGCTGTTGATGTGATGCAGGAGAAAGCCTGGTAGGACAGAGAACTGTGGGAACAGCTCATAGCTTCCAACGGGGCCTTAGGCTGGACGCGAAAATCTGATAGTGACCATTTTTAAGCACTTGATGGGCAGAAACATCTTGAAACATGTCTGTGTCCCAGCTGCAAAGCACAAATATCCTGACTGGGAGAAGCCCTTGGAGACAGACACTGACGAGCAGTCCCGACATTCCAGGGACAACAGCCCCTGAGCGAGCGTTTCACCAGCACAAGCTTCAGCCCCAAAGCCCCGAAGCCCTTCCTGTTGAACTCAACTTTCCAGCAACAGAATGAGGGAGGCGACGGCGTTTGAACGGCAAACACCCTGAGCCTAAAGATGCAGTGTGGTCCACACCTTGACGGTCTCCAGCTTTACTGTGCAAACCAGTCACCTGGGGACCTTGTCGAAAGGCTCATCTCGGTGGGTCTGGGGTGGAGCCTGAGACTCTGCGTTCCTGACAGGCTCCCAGGCCAGGCCACAGCCCTGCTGCTCCCCAGATTCACCTTGAGAACCAAAGAGGTAATGGGAAGTGAGAAGGACCCCGAGGCGCTGTGAAGCCGGACAAGTCTTCTGAGACCCACAACCTGAGCCCATCTCACTCCCTCTCCTCGCGGTCAGAGTGAGCTTCACACACCCAGCCTGGCAGTTCAGGGCTGCGGGCAGCCTGGCGCCGGCCGGCCAGCACAGCTCTGGCTACACTCAGCTTCCCCCAGAACAGAGCCGTGTGCCGTTCACACCTCCACCTGCCACGTCCCAACCTAACCCTAACCCTAACCCTAACCCCAACCCAAACCCCAACCCCAACCCTAACCCTAATCCCAACCCTAACCCCAACCCCAACCCTAACCCTAACCCCAACTCCAACCCCAACCCTAATCCCAAACCTAACCCCAACCCCAATCCTAACCCCAACCCCAACCCTAACCCCAACCCCAACCCTAACCCCAACCCAAACCCTAACCCCAACCCCAACCCTAACCCTAACCCCAACCTTAACCCTAACCCCAACCCTAACCCCAACCCTAACCCCAACCCCAACCCTAACCCCAACCCCAACCCTAACCCTAATCCCAACCCTAACCCCAACCCCAACACTAACCCCAACCCCAACCCTAACCCTAACCCCAACCCCAACCCCAACCCCAACCCTAATCCCAACCCTAACCCCAACCCCAATCCTAACCCCAACCCCAACCCTAACCCTAATCCCAACCCTAACCCCAACCCTAACCCCAACCCCAACCCTAACCCCAACCCCAACCCTAACCCCAACCCTAACCCCAACCCCAACCCTAACCCCAACCTTAACCCTAACCCCAACCCCAACCCCAACCCTAACCCCAACCCTAACCCTAACCCAGCCTGCTGAATTCCTCCCTCTCTGAAGCCTTCCCCGCGGGCAGTCGCTTCCCCTGGCCGCCTTTAAATACCCCTAATGTAGTACGTGGGGCCTCGTATTGGGTTAGTTTACTGAAGTTTGTAAGTCCCCCACTAAGCTGTGAGCTCTCAGAGCAGAAACTGTATCTCCTTTATTTAGGTAACGCTGCTTCTTCACATGGTTACCCGGCACCTGGTGTATGTTTTTGTTTTGTTTTGCTTTGTTTTAATTTTTATTCGTATAGTTGCTTTACAATGTTGTGTTCGTTTCTGCTGTACAGCAAAGTGAATCAGCTATACGTGTACACAGATCCCCTCTTTTTTGGATTTCCTTCCCATTTAGGTCACCACAGAGCACTGAGTGGAGTTCCCTGTGCTAAACAGTAGTTCTCATTAGTTATCTGTTTTATACATAGTAGTGTATATATGTCAATCCCAATCTCCCAATTCATCCCATTCCCCTTTCCCCCCTTGGTATTCTCTACATCTGTCTCTATTTCTGCTTTGCAAATAAGTTCATCTGTATCGTTTTTCTAGGCGCCACATATAAGCGATATTATACGATATTTGCTTTTCTCTTCCTGACTTACTTCACTCTGTATGACAGTCTCTAGGTCCATCCATGTCTCTGCAAAGAGCACAATTTGTGAATTTGTTTAAAAATATTAGTTAAACAAGTGAAGGAATTAAGTGTCACACCCATGCCCATCATTCTCTTTTCTTCCCCTTCTTCAAAGGTCTCAAGGGCCTTAAATGTTTGAGGTTATACATTTTAGGTGGTTTTAGAATAAGAATAAGATCTAACTTTCACAGAGCACTCACTATATGTTAGACATTGTTCTAAGCACTTCTGTCTCGTTTAATCTTCCTAACAATCTCCATGACCCTTTGAAGTTATCACTGTCATTATTGTTCCCATTTTAAACATGAGGAAACTGCAGCACAGAGAAGTTAAGGAACTTGACCAAAGTCACACAGCTAGGAAGTGCTTGCACCAGGATTTAAACCCAGGCAGTGTGGTGTTCAAAACAAGTAGGAGTCTTTAGAGGACCCCAACATAGGACAAACAAACCACGACTCTGCCTGCTCTCCGGGCCGCTCTTGGGCCGTATCCAACTTACAAAACACACACCCTCGGCCATGTTTTGTCTCTATCGTGGACTCACACTGGAGCTGGGATACATCCAGTGTCTCCGTGCAGGGCTCACAGCCCTCCAGAGGGGTCATGGGCAAAGCCAAGTACAAAGCCTGTCAAACGGTCAACAGAGGGAGGAAGGGGGAGGGGGCGTCCACCCTGGGGGTGCAGTCAACAGCTACAGCACATCTAGCCGTAAACTGGCTTGTGGATTTCACAAGGTGGATCTCTTGGCCACAGCTGGGTCTTGGTTTAGGTGTAGCACCGTGTTCACCATCACCAAGGGGTCAATAAGAGCCAGCCCTTCACTGGACGCCACCCGCCCCCTCACCAGGGCCTTCTGGGAACCCTGAGCAGATGGGAGAGCTGAGGGCTGGAGGGGCCGACTTCCCAACGTGCTAGTCTACGGCCCACCCTTCCAGCGACGCTCAAAGCTGCAAGGTGGACGAGCCTTCGCGCTGGGGTGGCGGAAGTTTTGTGGGCTTTGTGCTGCTATTCAGCTTCTCACTCTGCCCATTCCTTCCTCCTCCCCCTTCACCGGCCCTGATCTCTGATAAACATCTTGTTTCCAAAGGCCAACTCAGCATCTGGAGAACCCAGCCTGCCACACACTGGCCTCGGAATAGGATGTGTCCTTCCATTTTCTCCTCTCTAGTTATCCCTACACCTTAGGACCCTTCAACCTCAAACAACTACTGTCGGTGCCTAGAAAAGACCCTGCATTTCTACATGTCCCTGCTCTGGCTCATCGCCATCCTCTCTGCATAAAACGGTCCTTCCCTCCTCCCCCCACATCATCCACCTGGCCACCGTCTAACCATCCCTTCCGGCTCAGCTCAAATGGCACGCCTCCCTCGGGCTCTCCTACACAGCCACTCTCCCAGGCAAAAACGTTTTGTCCCCTCCATCTTTCACCCCACGTGCCTTCTGCATACACTATTATGATGCTAATTATACACTCATAGTCTCACTGAGCTGTGAGACACTTGAGAGTAGATTCTGTTTTGTGTTCATTTTTTTAGCTCTAGCACTTGGGACACAGTAGGAGCACAATAAATGTTTACTCAGTTGAATACACTTGAATGTGTGATGCTTGTCTGATGGAATTTCTTACAAGAATGACTGGTTCATTTAAAGCCCTCGTGACCCCCACTCCCACGACAAGGGGTCCACAATGGCACAGATGTGACCCACACGCAGACAGTGAGCTCAGCCTCTAGAGAGAGCTCCAGTCTTCACACACACACACACACACACTCACAAAGTACAAGAGGGTGTCCCCACACCCCAAGACCATGCTTGTGTCAGGGATCAGAGGATCAGCCTCTGTGTGCCTGTGGCATCCCCTGTTCCTCGTCCACTTGTGATGGTGACCAGAGGCCACCCTTTCTCCCCTGTCTCAGATCACTTTCTTTTCCACATCATGGCTTGGCCAGGGGCTACTGCCACATACCTATCTTCCTCTGGAACTTTCTGGAGGGTTAGTACACTGGCTGGGCCACAGAGAATGTACATATGCCTTGACCCCTGACCTAATATCATCATGAGCCCTCCAAGTTCATGGCCACCCCTGTCAAGTCATGAGGAAACAAGGTCAGAAAGCATCAGGACAGACTTGGGAAACCCTAGGAGAGAGGACTTCTAAAGACAGGTGGAGCTGCTTCTGGAATGTGGATGTAGGGGTGGGTATAGGGGAGGGGGAAGGGCAGGAGAAGGTCAAAAGAAAGTTATAACAACTGGCTCATTCCCTGAAAAGAAGATTTAGAGGACTTTGCAACTAAATGTATCCATCTGGAGATTCCTGAGGTACATTCCCGCAACCAGGATGGTGGTGATTCCTTCAACAGATACTTCTTAAGTGCCTTACACTCAATAATACAAGTGCCTTATCGTGCCAGGCACTGTTCTAGGCACAGCTGACAAACCAGGAGCTGGAGGCCCCATCTCGGTCCAGTGTAGCTTTCAATTAAACACTAGCTCAACAGCCACAACTTTATTTCCTTCGTTACTGTTGATTCTCATAGAAACACCAAAGGGCGAGTGTCCATTGATCACACACAACACAATTAAATCCCCTGCCCGCCTCCCTGCTCAGCACTCTCACACAGAGTGACCGCCCCAGTCTTCCCGCCGCACTCCGAGCTCCCAACTCCCTCACAAGCAGCTCTCGCCTCCTTTAATGCAGAAGAAAGAGGCTGAGATGAGAGGTTAAGGAAAGAAAGAAAGAAATCATTACCCAAAGTTGTGCCCAAGTCAGGAAGGGAGCCACTAGAATAAAGCCAGGGTCCAAAAACAGGGGCCCCGCCAGTTACCGTGTTTTTCTTAACTCAAAAAAAAAGGGGGGGAGGGCTTCCCTGGTGGCGCAGTGGTGGAGAGTCCGCCTGCCGATGCAGGGCACACGGGTTCGTGCCCCGGGCCGGGAAGATCCCACATGCCACGGAGCGGCTGGGCCCGTGAGCTATGGCTGCTGAGCCTGCGCGTCCGGAGCCTGTGCTCCGCAACGGGAGAGGCCACAGCAGTGAGAGGCCTGCGTACCGCAAAAGAAAAAAAAAAAATCACTCATCAAGTGCCAAAGAAGTGCCTCCGCCTAAGGCATTCTGCAAAGACTTAAAGCTGACAATAAATTCAACCATTATCCCTCACAGACCCATGAGCTGGACCGTCTACACTTGCCAACTGACCCAAGTCTGGCAGGAAATGGAAGGACCTTTGCTCGAACCCTCACCACCAAGAAGTGCTTGCTTTGTATCCACCTCACCACCCGTGATAATAAGGACAAATAATGTTTACTGAAAGACAACTACACACGAGGCACCATGTGTTAGCTCTTTTCCATGGATCTTCTCCGTCAGTATTCACAGATCCCTGAAGTAAGGTCTACAGTCATCCGCCTTTGGAGGTGCGGAAGTCGAGGGTCAGAGGGATTCAGGGGCTTGCCCAAGGCCCCACTGTTGATACCAGGAGCTGCCACAACACCAGCCCTAGAGTTGGTGCCCTCACGTCCTGGGAGCTCATGGTCCAGATCATTCTGCACCTCAGGAAAGGGAGAGGGGCATCCCCGCTTTCTGCGTGAAGCTCGTTCACAGCTAAACAAGGCCGCGTCCACACAGCGAACTCTGCTGGTTCAGCCAAACTGCTGGTCGCTTTCACAGGGAAAGAGTCTCACCAGTAATATACCAAAGGCACAAACTGACTGAGTTGATCTGGAAGCTTCCCAGACAGTGCCCATTAGAAACAGGATTCAAAACCCAAGATCTGCTATTTCTAGGTTATTCGTTGGCACGCCGCCGCTCAGAACCTCTCGTGAAAAGTTCAATCCTTGTGTATTTTACCAAACCCGAAAATGGTTCAACCCCATTTCAAATGTTCATTCCTCATTTTTCTCCCCAACTTTCTGAATAAGTTAAATTTTAAACAAGTAGAATTTAGCTTTCTTGTTGAACACTTAAGTAAAAGGTGAACTGCCTAATGGATGAGAGGTTATCCTGATATTATTGTGACAAAACCCATAAATCATGGCCATTATAATTTTTCTAAAATTGTATTTTGTTTCCAATATGTAACTCTTTCTGTCTTTCAATTATTTGGGACAGTTTTGCCAAGACAGCTTCATGTGGAAAATTCAGACAACTAGGTCTCATCCATGACAGGTCAACATTCACTTTGGAAATACAAAACCTTTTTATTTTTTTTTCAAAAATAATCTTACAAAGGTCTTTTTTTTTAATATATATTTATTTATTTGGCTGCACTGGGCCTTAGTTGCAGCATGCGGGATCTACTTCCCTGATCAGGGACTGAACCTGGGCCCCCTGTATTCGGAGAGTGGAGTCTTACGCACTGGACTGCCAGGGAAGGCCCAAAAAACCTTTTTAAAACACTGAAATCAGGTTGGGTGGGTACTTCTTCTCTTATCTATTTTAAAATAGTTCAAATAATTGAGGCATTAAAAACTCATCCAGAATCACACCAAGCTAGCGAGTAAGTTCTTATTTTCCCCTCCAGATACACACAGAATCTCACACATATGCAAACCTATCCTGTACGCTTTCAACCCCGCTCATTAGAAACAGAATTGCCTTTGTACAAACTATCAACCAGGGTCTGTCCCTTCTCCATCCACCCACCCTCAGAGCTGGGTTTTTACTCGATATCCTTTCTCAGCATTAATTGAATTATGAATATTTACGTATGTCTTTTACTTCCTCAAAATGACTTTCCATCCGTTATCTCTTTTCATCCTTATAGTAACTCCGCGAGGCATTACTGTTTCCCTAAATGCAGGAAATAGACTACATGTTGTGCTGTGGCAAACAGCTATGAATACAGCAAGCTGTGTCTGTAAAGGGCCGGACAGGAGGCGTTTAAGGTCTTGTGGGCAGGCGGTCTCTGTTGCAGCTTCTCAGCTCTGCCCCTGCAGTGCAAAGGCGGCCTGCATGTGAATGAGTATTGTTCACGTTCCCACGAGACTGTATTTACAGACTCTGATTGGAAGCCCTGTCATTTTCATAGCTCACAAAACATTATTCTTCTTTTGACTCAACCATTAAAAATGTAAAAACCACTCTTAGCTTGTGGACATACAGGTGGTGGGCCAGAATGACCCACCTGTGGGCCACAGCTGGCCAATCTTGTCCAGAGCAGAGGCGCTTGGAATTAGGAAGGACCTTTAGAGAGCTATGAGCTCATTGCCCCTTCACTCATGGGTGAAGGATCGGATGTGTCTCCAGGCGGTAGCCCATGTGACCTGCCAAGATGAGACCCCAGACATTCTAGCTCTAGTTCAGTGCACTGTCCACCAAAAGGCACTGCTTCAAATATAAGCAGATGAGGCCAATTAAAGAGATAACTGTAAAAACTGTTCAGCAGCACTCCCGAAGCCGAGACCGCCCAGTGCCGGCTGCGTGGCCTGCCGCTACCTCTGCAGACAGCGCCTGGCACGCTTTCAGAGGGCTTGAGAAACATAACTGGTTGAGCAGAAATCGTCCCAAGAAATAGCACAGTGACTTTTGCTCTGCCGCTGCCGTACCCTGCTACAGTTTAACTCCTCTTCTGCCTGAGTTGTGAAATCTGTAAAGTAAGGAAATCGACACTTGCCATTTTAACTTTTACGACAGCTTCACTTTTTATACCAACTTAACCAGTCCCCAGATAGAATGCCACCACCAGGCAAGGCAGACTTTTCTCCAGGTAATCTCTAACAGAGGGCTCGGTTGCATAACAGCCAGGACAAAGCAGTTTCGCTCTCTCCCTTCTTCTGTTTGCTTGAAATCCATGTTTCGTCACCTCTATTCATTTGTTTTCTACTGTTTCAATAAGAACAAAACCTCACTAGCTGGGGTGGCAGGGCAAGTGCCCCAGAAGCAGCAGGTTGAGATCGGAGTCCGCCATTCCAAAAGCTAGAGCAGAGACCATCGTGCGTGTGCGTGCGTGTGTTTGTGTGTTTGCATGTACAGAAACTAGAGACAGGTTTAAACTCTTCAGGGAAGGGGAGCAGAAAGGGCTGGGAATAAGGGAACAGAAAGCTACCTGAGCCCACGTGGGAAGAGCAAAGGACATTCTGCTTATTTGCTCGTCTCTGAAGCACTTCCTCCATCCGTCTCCTCCTGCTTCCTCCTCTCCCTCTGGCTTGGCTGCTCTGAATCATCCAGTCTGGACAAAGGGCCCTGGGGGCCAAGCCCTGCCGGCCCCAGCCCCCCACTCTGTGGCTCCCTGCACTTTGCCCACTGATCGCCGCAAGCAATGGTCAAGTGTGAGCAAGTGCGTGACGGTCTGCCATCCCCACTGCCCCCCACTGCTGGTCTGGGAGCCCCTGACACCAGGGCTATGGTCACTTCATCCATCACTGAATGCCAGCACCCAGCAGAAGGCCTGACACACAGCAGCAGAAACTCCGTTCAGTGTTGCTAAGTGAGTGAATAGCCCCGGTTCCAAAAATGAAAAAAATCCACAAAAGTGTGAACCAATGCTTTTATTTATTTATTTATTTATTTTTGGCTGCGTTGGGTCTTCGTTGCTGTGCGCGGGCTTTCTCTATTTGTGGTGGGCGGGGGCTACTCTTTGTTGTGTTGCACGGGCTTCTCATTGCGGTGGTTTCTCTTGTTGCGGAGCACGGGCTCTAGGCACACGGGCTTTAACCGTTGTGGCTTGTGGGCTCTAGAGCGCAGGCTCAGTAGTTGTGGTGCACGGGCTTAGTTGCTCTATGGCATGTAGGACCTTCCCGGTCCAGGGCTTGAACCCGTGTCCCCTGCCTTGGCAGACGGATTCTTAACCACTGCGCCACCAGGGAAGTCCTGAACCAATGCTTTTAAATGAAGATTTAATGTTGGTCACATAAACACCTATTGCCCTAATGGGAAAGCTGGACTGAACCCAGACTCCACTTTGATCTCCAGTAGGACAGAAACAGCAGGAGCTGTGGACCCAAAAGAGCCCCTGACCTTCTAGGGGGAGGGCGTGTGGGAGGTGCTGGGGGTTATTTACATAGCGATGTGCTCAGCTGGCCAGAGCCCTTGGCTTTCCCAGGGTCCTAAGACTTCTCGAAGAAGGGTCAGCAGGGAATGCTGCGATGTGCGTCCAGTTCTCCAGCATCACCTTCGGTGAGGCTTTCAGAAGTGTCCAAAGAGGCAAAGAAGTAGTACAATTAGAAAGTCAAAGAGTTGCCCCACAGGATACCCTCTCTGTTCTGCAGCTTCTTCATCCAAAAAATGGGCAACGTTACCATCTTTCTCCTACCTTACCCCAACTTGAAACGTTACCCGGCAATTTTTGCACGTTGCTTTATGCAGCCTTCTTTTTAGTACATATTACACTTTCAACATTTATTTAGCATCTACTACGTGGCAGGCACTGAGCTGAGTTCAGTGGAGAAAGCAGAGGAAGACCAGAATGACACTTCTGAGAAGCTTGTGGTCAACTGGAGGAAATGGAGGAGGTTAAATGAATTAATTATGCCCATAATTCAGTGGAAAAGGTCAGCAAAGATGTAAATCACTGTCACGTATTATAAGTGGTACAGCAGGTTGGAACAAATGTGTATTAGGCACAAAAGCTTCGCTTTGGGTGGAGGTCAGAGAAGCTGACCTTTTTATTATGTTTTTAATTGGACCTTGAAGAATGAATAGAAATCCATGGCAGCAGTGTGGGGAAGAGGGGCAAGCAGGTGGAGGTGGGAACTTATGGACCAAGTGTACAGGTTAGGTAAGGACCAGGCCCAAAACACTATGATTTAGAGAACAGCAAGTATGCATGCAGTTAGAGGGAAGCCAGCAGAAAACAGAAGGGGATGTCATGCTAAAAATAAAACTGGTGATGTGCCCCCTGAGCAATGGTGAACCGTGGAAGCCAAGGGTCCAAGGAAGGGAACCCACACTTGCGTTTAAAAAAGACGACTAGTGACTGAAAGAAGGAGCATGAAAGGACAGGACCGAGGGAAACCCGAGCTGACAGTCCAATACCATTGCTTTGACTCCCATTCAAGTGTGCTTCCCATCCACACGACCAGCGAGACGATGCCCCAGAGGAGGTCACTGCAGGGTGGTGGGACCTCCCGAGGATGGAGAAGCCAGTTTTCATGATGTAGGAACAGAGCGGAGGCGAGACTGTGAGCACAGCAAGGCAGTAAGTGATGCATGTCCCAGACAGTACCTTCTCATGGGAGGAAATAGGTCTTATTGACCCTCTTTTCACCAGGGTCTTGCAGAGGAGGTAGGTGAGCTCGTGGGAAGGATCATACCGGAAGCTTTCAGAAGATGAGCCAACACAGGCTTGAGGAAGAACACGTGCAGTGGGTGTGGGTGGAGATATCGCCCGCGGCACTGGTCCTCTCCGTGCGGTAGCCAAGATCTCCTCCCACAGAGCAACGCTTTGCAATTTTCAAAGCACTGTCTCACTCACACAGCTGGCTTCTGGAACAGATGCTGATGTAGATGTCCCGCTGAAATGACTAATGGTCCGAGAGTGTGCTGGAAAGAGGAGCCGCGCTAGAATAAGGCAAAGTAATGTCACAGCAGCTCAAGAAAGAAAGGGCCATTCAGGGCTGGCAGGTGTGTGACATTTGCAACTCAGAGGTTTATTAACAACCACTTAGCCCCAAAGCATTCCCACTTGCCCGTCAAATAAAAACCAAAAACAAATGAATTCCACAAGCCTTATCAGAGCCACACACATACACACAGATCGTGGTTATTAAGATAATCAGGATTATAATTTACATTTAGTCCTATTTCTAAATTGAGAAAGACTTCCATAGTACTGTTACACACACTATAGGCTCTACTGTTTTTCAAAACTGCTGTACAGGTTGCGAGTGTTAAAATAATAAAATGCAATAATGCAAATGCCAGGTCAGCAGACATTCATCCAGAAGCCAAGCACCAGTGAAGCACTTTGGTCAAAAGATTATAATGTAACTGAAGCCCTGGAATATATTACACTGAATATAAATTATTAATGTAATTTAATTTTAAGTGTCAGCCAAATGCTTACCGGAGTATTTTAAAAGCAAAACAATCTAATGGCATAAACCTGAGACGTGCAAAAGCAAGTTGGTAAACTATTGTAAAATATGGTAGGGAATAATTTGATCTTAGCTCTGGGCACACTAAGACTTAATTGAAAATTGGTCTTCTGGGGTTTTGTCAGTTGTTTTATTCAAAACCAAAACAATAAAAACCCCACAATTCTGCTACGTGTTCAGGAACATTTTCTAGATTATTCATTTCTACTTCTCTTAATACCTCACTGTTTCTACAACCAATATTTTCCCTTCCATAAATACACTGCTGCTTCATTGCAAATACCCTCCTGTAATGGAGAATTCAGTATCATGAATTGGACTTAATCCAAGATTTAGCCATACAATTATAATCAGAATCTTACTGGGTCAACTCATATGAACACTTTTACAATTTTTGATACACACTGACAAGCGACTTTTTCTAAAGGTTATACCCACTTGCCCCCCACCACGCTGCACTCATGCCGGCATGCAATGTTATCAGTTTGGAATCTTCGCTCATTTTAAATGGCGGATGAGTACAGTGTTCACGCGCATCTTTCCGATTCCGGGTGATGCTGAACATTTTCTAGGCATCTGTCCCTCTTCTGTGATTTTTCTGTAGATGTCTCTTGTCCAATTTCTTTGGGAAGGCGGGAGGGGATGGCAGTCACTAAGTTCTCTTAACAATACATTTGAACTCCACCAGTGATTCAATCATTCTGGGAGTATTTACTGAACGCCAGTATGTGCTAGAAACTGGGAAGAATAGCAGGAAGAGTCCTCCCTCCTGTGGAGCTGACGTTCTAGTGGTACTGGAGATATCTATTAAGTTAAGCTATCAAAATTTGGCTATCTGTTTTTTAGTAGCGTTCCTTTCACCGTGCAATGTGTCCCGAGCACAGAGCTTAGCTGCACTACAGGGCTCAGCACTGGTCCACGTGGGGCACAGCCCCACAATACACACACACTTACTTTCATTTTTTAACCAGCTACCAGTCAGGACCACCCCACCAGTGCCGCATGACTCAGGTACTGACCCGCACCTACACTCTGCAGATTTTCCACACAGCTCCCACTCTGCTGAAGCAAACCACCAAGCAGGATCAGCCCTCACAAGGCGAAGCCTCAGAATCAGAACAGCAGAGCCTACGCTTTAGTGATTCGGCAGAAACAAACAAGAAGAAAACCAGAAGCTGCTTCTACTCCAAGGCAGCTGGGGTGCAGAGCTTGACCATAAGAGGCCTTACGAGTCCAGTCACACCTGAGCACCCCGAAGAATTCCAGGCCTTCTTTTTCAGACTTGCCAGGACGTGGGCTCCCTGATAAGGGCTCACCCTGGCACAAGAACTAGGAATCCTCTCGTTCCACAAGCCCTGAGTGCGCCTCGGACAAAACAAGGGGCATGTGTGCAGCGTGTGGGTGTGGAGGTGTGTGATGTGTGTGGGATGCTTGTGTATGTGGTCCGGGATGTGTGTGGTGTGTGTGTGCGTGTGTGTGTGATGTCTGTGTGTGTGCATGTATGGTTTGTGGTGTGTGTGGTGTGTGTGTGCTGTGTGTGTGCATGTATGGTCTGTGGTGTGTGTGTGTGGTGTGTGTGGTATCTGTGTGTATGTATGATGTGTGTGTGCATGTATGGTGTGTGGTGTGCATGTGTGTGTGGTGTGTGTGCTGTCTGTGTGCATGTATGATGTGTGTGGTGTGTGATGTCTGTGTGTACATGTATGTGTGTGGTGTGTGTGTCTCTGTGTGTACATATATGATGTGTGTGTGTGGTGTATGTGTGCTGTGTGTGTGTGTGCGTGTGTGGTATGTGTGTGTGTGTCTCTAACTCTGCTTCCTCCATCAGTGACCAGCTCCTGCTAGCGCCAAGTTCACTCTTCCTGTCTCTAATGGGACTGTGTCCTACCTCCACCCAAGGCTCCTGTGACACCACTCACCTGTGTCCTGTGTAGGGGCGGGGGCGCTTGATCTCCTGCCCCTGCTGCCTGCTCCCAACCCGAACAATCGGCCTACCCCTGTCCACTTCACTGGCGCCCGTGTTCCCGCTGCCTCCTGTTACCTGGGCCAGTGCACCGTGGGCCGTGTCTCTGTGATGCAGACCTCTCCTCTCCCACCTCTTTCTGCCTGGAGAACACCCTCCTCCTCCTGCCTTTTCTCACTCCCTATGATTCACTGCAATGGTGGGTGTGGCTGGCCTTCTCTTTAAATCCCAGCACTGCTTCGAGGCCAGTAAGTGACCCTCTCCCCCATGTCACCTGTGTTTGCTCAGGCGGCCATCACAAAGGACCCGAGACTGGGGGACTTAAACAACAGAAACGTATCCCCTCACAGTTCTGGAGGCTGGAAGTCCAAGATCAAGGTGTCGGCAGAGCTGGTTTCTCCTGAGGCCTCTCTCCTTGGCTGGGAGATGCCACCTTCTCCCTGTACCTTCACATGGTCGTCCTTCTGTGTGTATCTGTGTCCTGAACTCTTCTTATAAGGACACAGGTCCTATTTGATTAGGGCCCACCTTGTTTAACTTAATTACCTCTTTAAAGACCCCACCTTCAAATACAGATACATTCTGAGGTACTGGGGAGTGGGGCTTCAACATACGAATTTCAGCCCATAACACCATCCATGAATATAACACTTATCAAGTTGTCTCTACATCACACCATATGGCCACAACCCAGACCTCGCCCAAGTCTAACCCAGCACCCACGCGTCACCTCCAGTCCCAGGCTCACTGAGGGCCGGCTCCCTCCAGACTCCGGATCTGCATTCTCCCCAGGACTTTCAACCACTCACCTCGTTTATACCTCTGGCAGCCCTTCAACCCCCCCTGCCTGCACTGCCTCCCCGCCCTCTGTAGAATCCACCGCCAGTTATGTGTTCTGCCCCATTCAGAGCCCGTGTTCCCCGTCCCAGCATCAGTGGACCCAGGCACACTACTGTTCACGGCCAGCATCCACACCAACCCATTTGGATTTGTCAGTGCCGGAGACAAGCTTTCATTCTGCAAATGCCTGTCACTTCCTCCACCTACTATTTCTTCCCCCAGTTCTACCTCTTTCTCGGAGAACCTTCCCTCACCCACTCAGCCAGAGAGGAGAAGCCACCCTCTGACCTCCGGCCACAGGTGACTGGACCAATGGCAGGTACTGCCTTAAGAATTCCTCGTAGAGTCAGACCTGTTGCCGAGTGCTGGGTACCTGAGCCGTAGGACTACACTGGGTCAGAGCCCTCCTAGGCACCACGGCAACCCCAGTCCACATCAGGCCCATGCGATGGGAGACAGGCCTTGCAAACACTCAGTCAACAAGGAAAGGAGTGAAGCGGACATGCCCCAGAGATGAGAGGGCGGAGGCCAGAGCCGCGGATGACCCCTCAGCTCCCATGACGTCAGCCTCCACTTCCACCGCCGGCTTCCGTGAGAGCGCCCCGACGCCATCAAACAAATCCCTTTACTCAAGCTGAGTAGCTTTTGGTTTCCTGCCACCAAACCATCCTTGACTAAGACACCTTTCAACACAGCTGGCGGATCGTCCCCACTGCCCACTTTTTCATGCTTCTTCCTCTCCCGGAATCTGTTTGCCCGTTTCTATTGAAACAGTCACACCACACACAGAGCCTGATTTTTCACTTGAACAAATGCTGCCTGGCCTGGTCCCAAGAGAACAAGCGGCAACCCCATGACTTAATCGCACAACAGGTGAGCCGGGCCGTGCCAGCATTGACACCAACTTGCCTCTGACCTGCCGGAGTTATTTGCCTGCTAGAGTTTCCTGACCACAATCCCGACTGCTTGGGTTACTTTGCGGAATATCCAGACGTTTGCAGCATCTGCGGCCCCACAGCAGCGGGAAGCGTTCAGCAGCAAGGGCAGAGCTGCGTGTAGGAACAGGGGTTGGGGGTAAAATGTGTTCAAGTGAACATTCTTCATCTCAAACCACTTAGCACTTCAGCAATGAGATTAATGGTTGCCATGGCAACTGATAAACCCAGGCGCCTAGGGAAGACGGCAGCCTTCTCGAAACTCCTCAGAACGAGGGGACTCTCTAAAATGCCAAGATCTGCCACAGGCCAAAGTCCTCCCTTCAGCTTTGGCCAAAAATAAACTTTCTCTTGCACATTTTATGATTTTTGGTAAAACCTTCTCTCCTGAGGAAAATCCACTTTTTTCTCTTGGTGTTTTTTTGATCCTACACTATTCTGCTGTTCCTAAAGACAGGAAGTTCCTGCAACATTTCTGGCGTTTTTCTGTCAAATGTTACAGTTTGGGGGGTATGGATCTGTTTCATTTACTTCTGTTCCTTCGGTCTTTCTCTCCTTCTTGGCCCTCACTCTCCTTCAGCCCTCACTCTCTTCCAGATAACACACTAGGCATCACATGGTTTGCAGATTTGAATGCACCCTTCTGGGAGCGCCTCCAAATGAAAGCGATGCGCTCTGGCAAGCATTCAGCTCTGACAAATGGCAGGTCCTTTTCCCCTGTAGACAACACACAGCTCTGAGAACCACGGGTCATGAGACGAGGTGAAGCCACGGCATGTCCTTCCCCACAGCCTGTTCTCCAAGAGACCCCTTTGAAATAAAGACTGGTCGCCCACATGAGAAAGGGTACCAACGTGTTCTTTTTGTTCATTAGCTTCTTTTGCTTTGTTTTCCGGTTGATTCAGAGAAGTGGTAGTGACTGTACGTACAGACATAAACTTCTACAGCACTCGTTCCATTAACGTGAATAAGAAATAAAGTGATAATTATGGGAACATGCTAGAATTACACCTGTCGTGCTTGATTTCAACTTGATCACAACAGGCACTGGCACCAAAGAAGGAAGAGAAAAAGCTGAGTGGGGCGTCACAGGCACACTTGGCGTAAGGGGCCCACTGCCTGGGCACCACCTTACTCCCCTCCTTGCCATTGGTGGCCTCGGGCTGGGCTGTGATTCATATTCCTGATATATAAATACATGGATTTTATGTTCCATCTTGTATGCTCTAGAGGCTTTCCTCTATGATATTTAGAATTGATTTTGTCAGTTTTGATTACACAGTTCATAGTTTTAAGTTTTCAATAACAAAATATGTGTGAAATCCCTTTATTATTGAAAATTCTGCAAGAAAAATAATTTAATTATGGTGAGTGTGAAAGTTTCTGGCTTTTGTTTTAACCATCAAAGCACTTCATTTTTCATTTAGTTTTTGATAACCTGAGGTTTCTTAGAAATGCAACTATGTTCTTATTAGAAAATAGAGTGTACCATGAAATCTTAGTCAACCAGAATGCCATTTTCTGGTAGAGCAAGCATTAGATGTACCATAAGCACAGAGGACTGGGCTGTGGGTCAGGATACCTGACAGTCAGTCAGGGCACCACTGCCTGATGGAAATATTCCTTGCAGAGACTCTGGTCCTGTTGTTCTAACTCTCTGTACATCAAGTCACCACCTAGCTTCTATTTGCTGCAGCACCACGATCAGCCCACCAGGAGGAAGGGCGTTGAGCAAATGACTGGTTTGGATGTTCAAACCATGTTACTTCAGTGAGCAATCATTAATAATTTCACCAACAGAGAAAGATGTTCCCCATATATTGTTAACTAAAATATCAGTTTGGGGAATTCTCTGGCGGTCCAGTGGTTAGGATTCGGCGCTCTCACTGCTGAGGCCCTGGTTTTGATCCCTGGTCGGAGAACTAAGATCCCGCAGACCACACGGCGCAGCCAAAAAAAAACAACTGTTTGAAATTATCAGTTTGGAAAACAGTAAAAACACAGTTTTGTAAAGTGTACACCCCAGGATTGGGTTAGGGAAGAGGGTTGGGTGACAAAGGTAGACGTAAGGAGAAAGTACAAGGAGACAGTTGCAATGATCCAGAGATGAAAGTGGCTTGGTCCAGCACACTGAAGAGAGCGGTAAGTACACAAATTAGTTGACTTTTGATTCGTTGGATTACAGGTCACTGATATTTTAATATAGATTACATTAAAAACTTTATTTGGGCTCAAGTACAGCTCTCATTCACGTGCTTAGAACTGGATTTTAACCACTGTTAAATAGGAGGGACTGGCCAATCTGTTGTATCAGTCAGGAGAGGCTGGGTTATATACGTAACAAACAACCCTGTCACCCCTTTTGATTAAATAGGAAGCTTATTTCCCTCTCACTCTACTGCCCAACACAGATCGGCTCAGCATAGTCTCTTGAATCCAGGCTGACGGAGGCTCCATGCAACACACGCTTCCACAGTCACTACCATGGCAAGGAGGAAACCTGGTGAATTTTATCACTTCTGCTCACATGTAATTGGCAAAGCAATACTTGTTTCATTAATCAGTTTGGTCAGCAGGAGTCATTCCCCTAGATAACATTTAACTGATACAATCCATTTTCAGAACCTAAGAATTTGATGACTCCATTAAGAGAATGCCCACAGAAAGGTGCAGACAGCAGATCTGTTCCTTTATTTATTCCACATATGTAGATGATAGATAGATAGATGGATGGATGGATATGTATGTATACATACGCATAGGTGTACCTGTAAAAAGCATAGACAACTGAGTTAAATTTTCATGGATCCTGGATGGACACTGAAGGAGTGTTTTCTGAGTAAATACTTCACAGAGCCAGAGCTGAGCAAAAAGAAGCATAGCTTTGAAACCAGATTGTCTTGCCTGTTACTTTCTCTAGAGACTTGCCAAGATGAGTGCTCACCCTCTCGGCCACAGGGTCCTCATATGTGAAGTGGATACAAAAGCTACCATGTGGCTCTTGCAAAATAAAGTACCTAAGAACATACTAGGTAGTCAGCAAATGGCAGCTGCTTCATCTTGTCTGCTAGAGAAAAGTTTGTGATTATTTGCCTTCTATAAAAGGGCATAGATAAACATCCCTACTGAGACTTCCCTGGTGGTCCAGTGGTTAAGACTTCACTTTCCAATGCAGGGGGTGCAGGTTCGATCCCTGTTCAGTGAGCTAAGAACCCACATGCCTTGGGGCCAGAAAACCAAAATGTAAAACAGAACCAATATTGTAACAAATTCAATAAAGACTTTAAAAATGGTCCACATCAAAAAAATCTTTTAAAAAAAGCCCTACTAATCGACATTTCTGATTAAATAGTGATTAATAAACATTTTGTTTAAAATGTATGTTTGCATTCAAGACACCTCTGATTTTCTTATACTAGGACAACTCTGGCTATGTTCTCCCAGAAAAACTGATTCTGTTGAAATGTTGGAGATAGCAGTTCTACTTTCATCAACAAAGCCTTGCAATCACGAACGAATTTTGACTTCAAGAACTATTTATTTATACACTGAAATGTTTCACTTTGGAAACTAGTGTTGAATCTTAAGATCAGTCAGCAATGTGCTGATATCCTACTTTAAACTGTCTAAGGTGTTAAAAGATTTTGCAGCACGTTATACCTGCAACTAATATTTTTATTCCATTTCGGTTAGTACTTTTGTACGTGTTAACACCTATTCCTTCTTTCGTGCAAGCTGAGCCTTCCATCCCTTATCACCCCTCCCCCACAATTCGGTAAGCAACGTGGTTCAATTGCTCGTTGCAGTTTCAACCAGTCCTCTGCCTTGTGGCTGGTCAGTACTGATACATGATATCCACCTGTAGTAAAACGGATCCCTTGATTCTCCCTTGATGATACACAAGGAGCAGGTCCAAATGAAAATACTTTCTGCTCTAAGTCTCTTATAGCGTTAGAGGTGTTTGCTTCAGATCCTGGAAATGCAAATCTAAATCTAGAATGAGCATCTATCTATCTCAGTCAAGACCCATGGGTATCCGACTGGAGCCATGGATAATAGGCCACTACAATCCCCCTGCCAGCTACAGGCCACCGTAAGCAGTCCATGGCTGATTTTCGTCTCTGATGTTTCTGTTGACAAGCAGAACAAGCTTGTCACATTTTTAGTTTATGAGAGAGATAGCAGAAAACATCTCTTTTCTGCCCTCAAGTAGTAGAATGATGACTACGTTTTTATTTCTATCCAAAACTTCTTACTACATTAAACAGGAAATGTAACATAGTCATTGAAACAAATTGGAAATTTCTATGGCCATAACATTTGTGAGTTCAAATTTCATCAGAGCACACAGAAATAGCGAAAGTACACTGGCAACATCTAAATGACACCTAATAAAGTGGCCAGAGAGAGAAAGGGAACATAAGATGACTTACTTATCCTACCTAATTCACTGTTTTATTTCAATCCCTAACTATTCCCAGTCAGCCAAATGCAGCCATTCTGTTCACCCTGAGTTTCTGATACTGGCAGCCAGTGTCATCTGGTTGTTAGTAAAGTCTTCTTTGGCCGGTCAGAAGTTTAGCAGGTGTGAAACAGAGTCCTGTTCCCTTTGCATTCTTGTCGGTCATCTGGGCGGAGCTAAGAACAATTCGAAAGATAAAAAGCACTTGCACTCACTTAGCTGAGTAGTGCCCCGTGTCTATACCCCAGATTAAATCTGTGGGCTTGTCAGGGATGGGAGAAGGGTGCTTGGGTCAGCTGCTCTCTTAAAGAATGAAAGAAATGCCCTGGCTCACTGTGGTGTGGGAGGATCCCCTCTAGCAAGGGTGAGGCTCATGACCTCCTCGACAGGCCCTCGGCTTCTCTGTCCCCAAGCTGCATCCACGGGAACCTGGGCTCATCACTGTTTTCTTTCTCTAAAACTAAATGTTGAAACCTCTGTGCTGGCACATACATCAAAGGGTCCCACTAATTACCCCCTTACTACACAGACATCATATAATGAAAAAGAGTGAACTCTCTGGGGGACCAGTGGCACTCTGTAGGGTTCTATCATGAAAAGAGATCTGAGCCTTTAATTCATCATCTCTAAACCGGGGTGAGTAATACCCACCCTGCCCACCACATACAGGTGATGTAAGGATCCAGTCTAATGAGAACACAGCAAATATGAACACGTTTGGGAAACTGTCAGACCTCGCCCAGATGTTAGCCAGGATTACTTAGGCCTGAGACACGCAGTAAGCTTCAGATGACTTTTTAGCCAAATTTACTACAAACAGGAAATCTACTTGGGGGTGTGATAATGCTTTTTTTTTTAAAGATTTTTTTTGATGTGGACCATTTTTAAAGTTTTTATTGAATTTGTTACAATATTGCTTCTGGGTTTTTTTTATGTTTTGGTTTCTTGGCCAAAAGGGATGTGGGATCCTAACTCCCCAACCAGGAATCGAACCCGCAGCCCCTGCATTAGAAGGCGAACTCTTAACCTCTGGACCGCCAGGGAAGTCCCTGTGATAATGCCTTGATAAAGCAAAGGAGCAGGATTACGGGATGGGGGCCTCAAGTTTCCTCCACTCGGGATCAGCCCGTCCGAAGCTGTGAAAGCTCACGGGGCAGTGCAGCGGGGGCCCCGCCCACTCTTCCCTTCCCCCCCCACCGCACTCCGCCCCCTCGCAACACGCAGAGGGATGCCATCAGGACCACAGCCTCTCCCCATCCTCTGCTTGGTCTGTAACCTCTTTCAACACTGAGACCTAAGTGGGGAGCCTGGGTCTCATCACACAGGCCTCTGACAGGTGGTCCACAATTGAAGGGGACAGCCAGTAGAGAGAAGAAAGGGACTCGTAAGCTCCCCCAAGATCACCAAGGCCGAGCTGGGGAAGATTCCCTGTATCTCCTTCCAGCCACAGTCCCCAGATGGCCCTATGGGGACATCCCTGTCCCTAGAACAGTCTAGATTCCTCATGAACCGTCCACCCACGAGTCAAGCATGTCTGATACACGGGCAGGTGCAGGGAGCACACGGCATGGACAGCGTCCTCTCTCGCCCGTCCTGTGTTTAACCTCCAGCACGCAGAAGAAACCAAAGCCACAGCCTCTGGGCCATGAGGAAGACCAACTGCTTTCGGCCCCACTGCTCCTCAGCCCAGCGGGGGACCAACTCTCGTTAACACAGACGTTCTCTCCTCCACCGCATTTTGCTGTCTTGGGGCGTGTAAGATAGCATTCAGAACCCCTTGCCCCACTGTAAAGTGCAAATGACTAGCCACTAGCCAAGAACTGGTGTTAATTACCGTTGATCCCGGATGAAGTTACAGACCCAAACTTCTGAAACCTCGGCCCTAAGGAGGAATGAAGCTTTACCCAGAGAAGATGACATATAAAATGGGTCCCTGCCCAGAAGAGCATACATACACACTAACATGTATACAGGCAGGAGCAAAACATGTTTTTCCCATATGGCATGTTGTTGAGAGCTTGCTCTTAATGGCATAAATCTTTGTAAATCCTCCAGATTGAAAGATGAATTGAGGGAAGCGAGCGTGTATAGCAGGAGGCATTTCAGGCTGCCCGTGGATAATGTGACGAGCCCGGAGCCTCAGACGGGAGTGACCGTGTGGAGGGTCCCCCCAGGAGAGGCAGGTGCTGCTGCTGCTGAAGAAGGTCTGTCCCCTCTGAGAGCCACCAGGCGGCCTGGCCCGCGGTTCACCTCCTGGCGTCTCCCCTTCCCAAGAAGAGCATGCTGGTGCCAAGCAGCACTGTGGCGAGGCCGGGCCTGAGTCAGCATTGTGTCCCCAGCACCTAATGCCAACCCAGGCACACGCATTGCATGAACAGGTAAATTAAGTAATGCACCTGCAGAAAACAGCCCTCCCCGAGGAGCTTCCGTTCCAGGACAAACATGAGATGCATCCTCGGTCACTTTTATAAATGAGTGTCTTAATTGTGTCACGCTCCCAAAACGTGATCACTGAGTTACAGTTTGTTCAAGCTGAAAAGAATCTTAGAGATTGACTAGTGTGACCATTTCCTCTTCCCCATGAGAAATCTGATCGATTCCACCAAGTGGGGAATATCTCAATTACTTGCCAAAATAAAACCTCAGTAACCCAAAGGCAAGTAACTTGCCCAGGGTAGCATAAGGACAACAAAAATCTGGCTAGACCTCGGGATGGTCTTCATTAAGAGGTTTTCTCCAGGTGTTTACATTGTAAATTCTACAAGGTCAGGGAGTATATCCATTGGTGAGAAAAAGATCAGCTTAGTTTGGGTTTTTGTGTTTGTTGGTTGGTTGGTTGGTTCTTTTATTTTTTAGGTTATAAAGATATATACCTAGCACCAAGCAATTCTTTTAAATTCTTTTAAACTTAACATTTACTGAATAGCTGTTACCTGTAAGGTGCTCCAATAGGTGCCCTAGAGGGATTCAAAGGTGACTTCAGTATCCCTGCCCCCAGAGGCTCTTGATTTCATGAGAGGTCAGACAAATACGTGCAAATGATCCTGATACAGTCCGATGCAGGGTAGACCCTGGCACCCACTATAGTGGAGGAACAAGGTTCAGAGAGAAAAGGAACTGGAGGGACTGGGCCCAGCAGGTGGAGAGGAAGGAGGTGACCAGGCCTTGAATGGTGGATGGAGATTCAACAGGCAGATGGAAGACAGCAGGCGTATTTCTCATGAAGGAATCAGCGTGGGCTAAAGCAAGGGATAGAAGGAAATACTTTTTATTTTGCACCAACGGTGTGCTGGGCACTTTAAAAGTAGAATCATTTGGAACTCACAGCAACCTAATGAATTAGGTGCTTCCGTTTTCCAGAGAAGGAAACCGAACCTTGGAAGGATTAATAATGTGGCGAGTGAGAGTCAAGATTATATAACACACGTGGGGCAAAGCCAGGCTATAAGCCCCGAGGGGCGACGCCAGCGTCATGCTTTAGCCACCGCAGGAGGCTGCCTCTCTGGGGGAGGGCACATTTCAGGGACAGCGTGGCTGGTTCACGGGACCGGGGAGGAAAGTGGAACCAGGCTGGAGAATGAGGAAGATGAGAGAGGAAGCAGGGGGAGAGGAGGAAGACCGAGTAAGGGCTCTGTTTCTGCTTGTTTTTTAAGGTGGGGGAAATCAGAGTGAGGCTCAGGGCTCAGGGGAAGGGGGGTGGAAGGCGAGGAGCAACAACAACAGAGCCAAATCACAGGGCGGGGCAGACGGCGGGGCCTTGGGAAGAAAAGGAACACCTCCTGCCCAAAACAGGATGAAAGGAGAGGAGGATGAGAAAAAGAAGGAAGGAAGGAAGGGTGGAAGGAAGGAAGGAAGGAAGGAGGGAAGGACGGAAGGACGGAAGGAAGGAAGGGTGGAAGGAAGGAAGGAAGGAAGGGTGGAAGGAAGAAAGGAAGGAAGGAGGGAAGGACGGAAGGACGGAAGGAAGGAAGGGTGGAAGGGTGGAAGGAAGGAAGGGTGGAAGGAAGGAAGGGTGGAAGGAAGGAAGGAAGGAGGGAAGGACGGAAGGACGGAAGGACAGAAGGAAGGAAGGAAAGACAGAAGGACGAAAGGAAGGAAGGGTGGAAGGAAGGAAGGGTGGAAGGAAGGGTGGAAGAGAGGGAGGGAGGAAAGGCGGGAGGCTGGAAGGGTCTCAGCAGTGCCGAGGGCTGGGTTTCTCAACCAGTCTAGTGAAGAGGTCTATTCCGGGACAGGAGGCGAGCAGGGTCAGCTAGGGCTTGGGCAGAGTGGAAAAGATGTAGAGCAGCTGTCGTGGGAATCTGATAGGAGCTAAAAATGGAGTTCAAGGAAGATGGCCATGGGCGTGGGGAGAGTCCGACGGCAGGAACGGGCAGTGGGTCCGATTACTTTGGGAGCCCCGAGTCTCTTCAACAGAACTCAGCAGAGTGGGATCAGGAGAAGATGAGAGGGTCGTCCGGGAAGACACAGAGGAAGGTCAAGAGGGAAAGGGAATCGGACACTCTTGAGAACTTTGCCAAAACGGCTTTACCAAGGGGCCCAAACACAGCAGGGAGGGAGGGAACAGATACAACCAGGATGGGTCCAAGATGCCCTAAAATAGGGAGGGCTCCAGGGGCCACAATGAAGGCAAAGAAGAGGTTTCGTGGGAATGCGTGAACGGGACAATGTAAGGACATGGGGCCGGGGCTGTAGAGGCCAATTCAGAGATGAAGATCTCAAAGGTGGCGCCCCCTGAGGGGCGATAAGGTCCAGGGTGTGGCCCAGGAGAGAGATGCAGGAGGTGAAGGAGAAGCGACGGAGGACGATGGGAGGGGAGGAGGGTGGGGGTGGGGCAGGAGGAGCCACTTGCTGACGTCATCCGCCAAACGCACAGCAAGGAGAGAGGCTGAGCACAGGCTGGACGGAGACGAGAAAGCAAAGGAGGAGCTGGCTTATTAACAGGGACATTCAGCTGCATTTCTAGTGAAATAGCATCACGACCAGCGCTGTTCCCCACCCACCCCACCCCTAGAAAGAAAAAGCAAGTGAAACAGGCTTCGGAGAGTTCTCCCCGAGAAGCTGAGATCCAGGAAAGTGCGCGGTGAGAAGGGAAGGAGGCTGACGAAGGGTATAAAGCATCGTGGGTGGCAAACTGCCGAGGCTGAGAGCCTCAGGTTTAGAAAGTGTCTACTTCTTTGACCTTCTGCCTTAAACAAAGCCAACCACCCATGTATCCTGTGTCCAGAGTGCAAGAAAAGGGGCCTGGGGCATCCCACCCCTACTCACAGCAGGAGCTCCAGACCCACCCCCACGGCTGGCTTCCTCACCAACTGCTCCAGGCCTTCAGGGCCACTCCCCCCAGCCCAAGTTCAGCCTTTTGACCTGGAAACAGGTTTGACTCCACCTGGTTTGACCTTGGTCCTCTCTTGAACACAACTCGAGACTCACTGTGGCAAGCACCTGCAGCCCTGCCATCCTCGCCTGCTTCAAGAGAACATTTAGTAAAGGCTAACGTTTGCCGGCGCTTAGTTCCTGCATGGCATGGGCTGGAGAAGCCCGTGGAAGTCATTCCATTCCGCTGTGATTCCTCTTATAACATTTCCACCCAAAAATGCCCCACTGCTGCGTCAACACCCCAGAGCCTGGAAACTTGCTCTGCGTGACACAGGCCGCCTCGCTGAACGGTTCTACTGGAACCTGCCGTTCCCAAATCTTTCTTTCCTTCACAGCCATTAAAACAAGCCACATTCTTTTCCCATCGGATAGGAATCTGAAGACAGCCATCACATCTCAACGGAGCCTCTTCCTTCCGGGAGAAATAGCACCAAGTCTTCACACTTCTTCTCATAAGACACCAGCTCAGCTCCCTTCACCACCCTGCCTGTTCCACCTGCCTGTGTGCTCCCCACATAACCAGCGGCAATGCTGCGAGACGTCTGACGGTGGGCCAGCCAGTTCCCAAGCCCTTGCTGCACGTTAACTCGCTGAATCCTCACTTCAGTGCTGTGTGCTATTGTTGGCACCGTTGTTATTCCCGTTGTACACCTGAGAAAACTGAGGCAGGGAGCAGTAAACAACGTGCCCAGTGCCATGACCAACAGCAGAGCCAGGAGTCAAGTCCAGGCAACTGGATGTGCTCATACCCCCGTGCCAGTGGCTCTCAAACCTGGCAGCCGTTGGAATCACCCTGGGAAGTTCTAAAAACTACCAAGCCCACGATCAACCCCAGAGACTGATTTACTGGGCTGTGGTGATCTGGGCATCCCAACGTCTCAAAGGTGCCTGGTGATGGCAGCATACAGGCAAGACTGACGCCAACTCTGCCGTGAGACGACGGCACCCCCGGCAGCCTGGCCGGTGCCGGCTGGGCTGGATTAGAGGGGAGCGATGGAAATTTCCAAGCTTCCCTGGTGGAGGATAACTCAGGGACAGTCCCAGACGTGGGTGATGAGAGCCAGCCTTGCAGGAAGGCTAAGTAAACAGTCACTCAGCTGCTGTGAGTTTAGACACACCGGGAGGCCCTCATTCTCAAAAAAAAAAAAAAAGATAAGAGCAAGAAGACACAAAGCCTCTCTGGACCGGACACTGGCCTCAAGGGCTTCCTCTGGGAAGGACTCATATGGATGACAAAGCCCACCTTGGGCCCAGAGCCACCGTCTCCTCAAAGGAGCAGCTTCCTCTGCAGTTGCCAACTTCCTGACCTCCCCTCGAAGCCAGAGATGGACGGAGCATTTACCCTCTCTTCACTGACTTGTGAATTCACTCGAGGAAGCACTGGGGCTGCTGGCTCCAGAGGCCAAGAAAAGCCTGGATACGTTCTCCAGCCCCGCCTCCAAAGGGCCCTCAGGACACTTCCCATCCATCAGACGTCCGCAGTGGGCTCTCCCACTGTGCCCCTCTTTCCCTCCCCTGGTGTTGTCTGTGGCCCCTAAACTCCGGTTATTTCTTTTTGGGGGGGGGGGCACACCACACTGCTTGCAGGATCTCAGTTCCCCGACCAGGGATCGAACCCGCACCCTCGGCAGTGAAAGCACAGAGTCCTAACCACTGGACTGCCAGGAAATTCCCAGGTTATTTCTTTCTAAAGCATGAGCGTGTTTCATCAGTTAAAGATTGGCCGTTGGATGTTCCCTGGTTGTTAATGGAAACTTCCACATCCCTCAGTTCCTTGAACTTGCTCCTCCCGGACTGCACCACAGTGCCAGGGCATAGGACAGCCGACCCTGAGCTGCCCGCCGGGAAGTGGTGGCCCTTTTCCTCCACCTTGCCTCCCCCTCCTCCCTGCACACCCCAGACGGGTAGGGCGACCTGAGGGGGAATAAGAGAGCGACTCCCCTCACCCCCAAGCCCATTCATATTTAATGCAAACATCTGAATGCAAATTAACTCCACTTTTGTTTTACTCCCTTTCCTCCCTGTCCCTCTCTAATGTAAACCGCCTTTCATCCAAGACAGGTGCTTCCCTCAGCTAGAAACATGGAGAGAGGCACAAGGATGGCGCCGCATGCAATTGGAGCAGATCCTATAGCTCCAAACTCCGTATTTTTAGGATATTTCCAAATGGGAATGTGTCTCGGGGGAATTTATTCTCTGTGGAGGTCACAGTGACTCGTGGGAGTCTCAACCTGGGAGAGGAATTTTGCAAACAGGCATAGAATACTAGTGGCCTGGAAGCCCCTAAAAATAATCTGTTCCCAAACCTGTAAATCCTCTTTTTCTACAGCTGAGAAAAAGTGGAGGTTTGGTAGACAGCTCTGTTCCCATCCCTCCACAGTCTATGACCCTGTGGCTGTTTCCTGGTCCGTTGTCGCCAAGACTGAGATGCTTTGGGTTTAAAGAAACGGAGGAGTGGGGAAAAAGGAGAGCAAGAAAGGCAAATATTGATATAAATATATCTATTTGTTTGGGATGGCAAAAGAATAGGTAGTTGCTTGAGGAGTAAGAAAATTGGACAGCTGTGGGATATTTATTAATGAGCTATTTACGTTTCTGATAAGAACGTAAGGCTAGTGTAGAGTTCATTCACTGTAAGGGGTATAGCCAATAGAGATACTGGCTAGGGCCATATTTTTGCAGAAAAGAGAGTAATGGCAAAGAAGCAGTCCGGCAAGTGTCTGTTTACTGTTGATTGCATTTCATTTTTTGCCTCTCTGTGTGTGTGTGTGTACATGCACGCACACACAAATTCAAGAGCTGTGAGCATTCTCTTGTGTGAATGGTGTGTTTGTGCATAAACAATGTCAGGAACTGGGGCCAGAGAACAAATCTGTTGACATAGTTCTTCCCAAATCCTCACAAAACATCTGAGAGGACAAAGACACCGTAATTCTTTAAGAAGTGCTTTTGAAACCAAAACACTAATTCAAAAAGATACATGCACCCTTATGTTTGCTGCAGCACTTACAACAGCCAAGATATGGAAACAACCTAAGTGCCCATCAACAGCTGAATGGATAAAGAAGACGTGGCATACATCTACAGTGGAATACGACCCAGCCATTAAAAAGATGAAATCTTGCCATTTGCAGCAACATGGATGGACCTTCAGAGTATTATGCTGAGTGAGACAAGTCAGATGGAGAAAGACAAACACTGTGTGATGTCACTATATGTGGGATCTAAACAACTAACAAACAAACAAACAAAAACAAGTGAAGAAAACAAACAAATAGACACATAAAACAGAGTAGTGGTTACAGGAGGAGGGGGGGAGGGCAAAATGGGTAAAGCGGATCAACTGTATGGTAATTTTTGGTGGTGAGCGTGCTGTAGTATAGACAGAAGTAGAAATACAAAGTTGTACACATGAAACTTACATACTGTTGTAAATCAACATTACCTCAATTTTTAAAAATGCCTGCTAGATTTACGAGGGATAAATATCTTCCAGAACAAAGAGATAAAAACACCCAAACCAGCTAACTGGTACAGCCAAGGTCACACAACAAGTCAGGGGTGCAGCCATGGAGAGAAACCCTTCACTGCCGACTCCTCACCCCAGCGTGTATACTCGGTGTGTTCACCCATTCAGAGGAGGGGTGATGACCCACTGAGGTGAGTCTGGGATCACAGTCGGGGACGTTACTCTCCAGCTGTCCGTCGGGACATTTCAACAGCAGCATGAGGCAAGGAGAAGAAAACGGTGCAAAGAGGGATAAGGGAAAACGGAGCAAAAAAGGGCAGAATGACACGGGTTGTTCTCATTGTTGGATCCAGAGTTAATTTTTAAACTCCCAGCTGGAAAGTAGAATCAGTAACAAAGGCGACTTATGCAAATAGAAACTTAATTTGCACTCTTGACACTTTTTAATGGGAAGTGAGGGAGAGAGAATAAAACCCGAAACACCTTGATCTATAACCACAATAGAAATGTTTTCTTTGCAGACATGTGCAAAATAAGGGTGTTTCAGTGGAAATGAAATGATGCCTGAAAGAAAGTTAAGTAATGGCATCAACGAGCATGGATGATACTTCCTTCCACCGGAGGTTCACTCTACAGCAAGACTTGGCTAAAGTGGTACCCGAATCAGGCTTTGGGAGTCATGGAAACAAAGAGCAAATACTAACCTTTTATAAGGGCCTTTTTTTGCTATGGTTTAGTGGAATCAACTAGGTCACTATGTTATTTGGAATCTAAATGAGCAAAGGCTTGTATCACCTCCATAAGGTCATTGTGAAGAATTCATGAAGTTGTAAGGACTCATGGAGAATTTTAAGTCTCTCACACGAAGATAATGTGAGAAATACAGGATGATAATCATAAAAATAACTGTGGCTAGGCAGAGAAAGGGTGGCAATTGTACGCAGTGTGAAAAATCCTCAACCTAATCATATTTACGTCAGGAACACTAAATATCATTTTGGGGATATTTACTCTAAAAAGTAAAATTCAGCCAGTTCTTTTTGGCTGGTGGAGAGGTCCAGCGCATACTGGGATTCTCAACTGGAGGGCACACACTCTATCAGAGGCCTATCTGAATCTGGAGATGGGGTGACAAAGGATGTGTAATTTGTATATTTATCAACAGAAAATACACATTTTAGAAGGTTAAAAAGCAAACAAGTGAACAATCCCGCCGGCTTAAAGCCTTGCTACCCAGCAGCGGTCAGGAACAGCGGCAGCAGCGTTTCCTGGGACCTTGTTTGAAATGGGAAATCTCAGTTCCCACCCAGACCGAAAGAATCCGAATCTGCAGTTTTCAAGATCCTCAGGAGATTCACATGCACATGAAAGTCTGAGAAAGTTTGAAGTCTAAAAAGTTTGCTGTGTGTCAGCCAACAAACTCACCGCACACCCACCACGGGGTATTAGAAAAGGAGCTTCAGTGCCAACAAGAATATTGGGGGCTGGATGGACAGTTGACAAAAGCCAAGTGGCTTTTCCATCTAGCCTCCTAAAACGAGCTGTCAGCCCCATTTCTTATTTTGTGCATGGTCCTAACTCTTCTTGCTCTTTGCACTAACTTTGGGATACATTCTATCACAAGTTGGCTATTTTCTCTTAAGTTACAGGATAGGACATTTGGCCAGTGTTTCTTAACTATTATGAACATATGTGCCTCTAAGCTCTTCCTATATAGGACACATCTACACTTTTTGAGAACATTATACTAGGCAGGCTTTGCTTTTGCCATTTGTTATCTGTGCCCCATTGGCGTGTGTTAACAGAGGCACTGACAATCCTTTCAGAGCTGGGTAACCACACATCCCAGCTGGATGTACTCCTTCCCTATTTGGGGCTTTTTTAATCCTCACTACTATCAACAGGTGTTGTGGATATTTCTGTGCACAGGACTAACTTTCCCCTTTTGGGTTATTTCCTGGGGTTATACTCCCCCAAAATGATAAGGCACAGCTCCCGACTTTGAGGGTCTTTATGAGTTGTGCCGTGCAAGGGTGGCAACATCGAGGGTCCGAAAGGTGGGCAGGTGCCGGGCAGAGGTACCCCAACGTGCTGGATCAGACTCCAGGTACCCCGTCCCCTCCTCTCCGCCCTGCTCTCAGCGCGGTTGCTGGTCCTCATGAACTGTATCCAAGGTTCCCTCGCCTCCTGGCTTCCTAGAGGGCTGACCAGTGCAGGGCTCCAGGAGGAGGTGGGGGAATGGGAGGGGAGGAGGGGGACTCCGTCCCTGGCAGGCCACAGGCTGTCAGTTTATGTGCTCCCCAGCCAAAGCTCCCCTCAGGGGTCCTCTCTGGGCTCCGGGAACCCCTTCTTTGTCTTGGCCCTGCAGGCTTGCAGCTGGCCATGGTTTCCGACGCTAGCCCACATGCTCCAACTTCTCGTGTTGGTTTTCCGTAACCCTGCCTACACCTCTGTAAACAGTATGCCATTAAGTTCTCCTCAATGACCTATTTAGACTACACCTTCTGTTTCCTGCCAGGAGCCTGAGTGATGTGCCAGAGGCTGGGGGACAAGAGCCAGGGGACCCTAACCAATGGGGGACGGGGCACGGGAGTCTTGCCAGAAGGTGTCTGCTAGGCTGCAACCCATTAGGCAAGGACACGTTAGCCAGGCATAGGGGGCAGGGGAAGGAGGAAACATCAGGTACAAAACAGAGAGTGCAGAGACTAGAGCATTCAAGAACCTCCTAGAGGGCTTCCCTGGTGGCGCGGTGATTGAGAGTCCGCCTGCCGATGCAGGGGACACGGGTTCGTGCCCCGGTCCGGGAAAATCCCACATGCCGCGGAACGTCTATGCCCGTGAGCCATGGCCGCTGAGCCTGCGCATCCGGAGCAAACATTCACATAAAAATAAACAAAGAATTCTTACAACTCAACAATAAGAAAACAAACAACCTGATTTTAACAGGGGCCACCTCACCAAGGGAAATATACAGATAAGCATATGAAAAAAGCACATGAGAAAGTGCTCCACATAAAGCCATCAGGGAAATACAAACTAAAACACTGAGATACCGCTACACACCTACTGGAATAGCCAAACTCCAGAACACTGACACCACCAAATGCTAATGAGGACGTGGGGCCACAGGAACTCTCCTGCAGGCTGGCGGGAATGCAAAACGGGACAGTGACTTTGCAGGGCAGTTCAGCAGTTTCTTACAAACGTAAACATACTCTTACCATACGATCCAGCAATCACACTCCTTGGTGTTACCCAAAGGAGATGAAAACTTATGTGCACACAAAAGGCTATACAAGGATGTTTCCATCACCTTTATTCATAACTGCCAAAACTTGGAAGCAACCAAGATGTCCTTTGGTGTGTGAATGGATAAACTGTGACACATTCACACAACGGAATATTATTCAGCACTAAAAAGAAATGAGCTATCAAGCCATGAAAAGATATTGAGGCAACTTAAATGCATATTGCTAAGTGAAAGAAAATCTGAAAAGGCTACGTACTGCATGCTTCTAACTATACGACATTCTGGAAAAGGAAGAACTATGGAGACAATAAAAAGCTTAGTAGTTGCCGAATAAGCGGAGCAAAGATTTTCAGGGCAGTGAGAATACTCTCTGATACCGTAACGACTGACACCTGGCATTATGTCACCAGCAAAGCCCACTAACAATTCCCAGGAAATAAAAACAGACTCTGGGTAATAAAATAAAGTCTAACCTTTTCTTTTCCTTTGTGCTCAGTGTAGCTTCACTTGCTCACAGGGGGCCGTGTGCAGAGCTCTCACACCCGGCTCTTCAGACGACCAGAGTTCCTGACGCACTACGGCGGTACCAGCACCTCAGCTCGGGCTGCACAGGACACCGCCATTCAAGACAGCAGCCGTGGGCTGTCTGCACAGACGCTGCACACAACACGCAACCCAAGATGGCGGCCGCACTGGGATCTGGAGCCTGAGCAGCGGTAGCAGTTGCGCCTGCGCCTGCGCCTACGCCTGCGCCTACGCCTACGCCTACGCCTACCCGGCAAAACCCGCGGCCCCGCCCCCTGACGGCTCCACGTAAAGCAGCCCCGCCCATGGCTTGGCGGGGGAGTGTGTGCTGTAGAGCCGGAGCTCACACCTCCCCGTCCTCTAATAAGAGGCTAACGCTATGCTCTGCTCTGAAGCAAACTCGCTCTTGTCCTGTTGGCGAGAGCACGGTACCAGGCAGGAGGACCCTTGTTGGGGCCCAATTGGAAGGGTAACAGTCGTAAATTTGTCTAAACCCATAGAACGTACAACACCAGGCACAGTGCACCCTAACGTAAAGAATGGGCTTTGGGTGAGTGTGATGTGTCAGTGTTTTATTCATTGACTGTTAAGAAATGTACCACTCGGTTGCGGGGTGTTGACAGTGGAGGACGTCATGCGTGTGTGGGGCAGGGAACATCCGGTAAATGTCTGTACCTTCCACTGACCTTTGCTGTGAACCTAGAACTGCCCTAAAAATATTGTCTTAACAAAAGAAGGAAAAATAGTCTTATTCATAATGGAGGAGAAAACAAAGTATCTTTGAATATCTTTGAATAAATAGATACAAGAAACATAAAACTTTAAGTAAGGTATAGAATTTTATTAAATGACATAAAACAAAATGATCCTAGATGGGAAAACAATGAAATACTATGTATCCTCCAAAGATAATATAATGATTTATTAAGAGTTCCAATTAGGGGCTTCCCTGGTGGCACAGTGGTTGGGAGTCCGCCTGCCAATGCAGGGAACAGGGGCTCGTGCCCCGGTCCGGGAAGATCCCACATGCCGCGGGGCGGCTGGGCCTGTGAGCAATGGCCGCTGAGCCTGCGCGTCCGGAGCCTGTGCTCCGCAACGGGAGAGGCTACAACAGTGAGAGGCCCGCGTACCGCAAAAAAAAAAAAAAAAAACTAGACACAATTGGAAAGTCTATCCATAGGACTGAATAAATTATAGCAAAGTTTTGTGTATAATATTATGCAACTGAAATGATTTAGGCCTCGATATATTGATCTGGGAAGATAGCCGTGCTATATTGCTAAGTGAAAAACATTGCAAAATAATGGGTATGATATGACTCCACTTCTTTAATATAAAACAATATGACATATGATTTGCATTTCTGTACAATAGGAAATCAAAAAAATCACATCCAATTCTGCAAAGATGGAGGAGAAACTGGAAGAAAGGAGGGGAGAGGATTAAATGGGTTTTTTTATGCCATTCTGTACTGTTTAAAATTGTTTCAATCGGACTTCCCTGGTGGCGCAGTGGTTGAGAGTCCGCCTGCCGATGCAGGGCCCACGGGTTCGTGCCCCGGTCCGGGAAGATCCCACATGCCGCGGAGCGGCTGGGCCCGTGAGCCATGGCCGCTGAGCCTGCGCGTCCGGAGCCTGTGCTCCGCAGCGGGAGAGGCCACAACAGTGAGAGGCCCGCGTACCGCAAAAACAAAAACAAAAACAAAACGAAACAAAAAAAATTGTTTCAATCAACATGTGGTACTTTTATAATAAAAAAAAATCATAAAAGGCCAAGAGACTTGTGTACCAGGTAGAAAAAGTTCTGCCTGTTTTTTTATATCCACGATGAAAGAAGCAGCGCCAGGCAGAGGGAAGCTCCAGCCCCAGCTGCCCAGGTGGGGAGGGGGAAATGAAGGCCTGTGGCCTCCTTCCAGGCTTGCAATTTAGAGGATGTCCATCCAAGCTGGCCGTCCTGCAAAGTATCAGAGTCAGTGTCCTATGGCGTCCCATAGCACCAGGCCACCAGTCCTAACACACCAGGGCAGAGACCTGTGACCAGCACGCAAATCCTGTTCTTCAACCAAGGTCACTGTCTTCACTCACAAGGTCACACTGTGGTCACCATGCCTTTGGCCTCCAGGTCTACCTTCACCGGGAGAAAAGAAAAATTAAATCTTCAGCTCTTATAAACGACTCCAATAAACTCAAACTCGTGTTATGAAATTCCTTTTAAGAAATAAATAATTGAAACGTTGACACTTGGTGACATTTGCTTACTTAAATCTGCGTGTTGGTGAATGGCCTTGACTTCCGTTTCTGTGGAATCGCAGGTCACCCTGCTACAAACGTGGCTCCTCGTAAACTAAGAAGGGAGGTCAGAACTCACAACTGCGCTGGCTTTTTTAAAAACTTTTTTTTGGGGGGGGTATTGCTATTTACCTCATCCATGTGATTATTCATTTGTTGAATTTAAGTGGAAGGGAAATTTGAGACTCACGCAAAGAGAGGAACCTTTTATGGAGACTTCCATCTGGGGAACAGATTTATGAGGCTTTTTGGGACCCAGAATAACTTTACTGTGATGAAGCACGAGGCAGGGCCACCCCTCCCCCCGCCCCAGCCCCCCAAACTGAGCGCGTGGGGCTCGGAAAACCGAACGCAGAAAGATACCCAGATGGAAGGGTTCAGGGGCCATTCTGGTTGAGACCTGAATAAAGCCAACCTTTTTAGAGAGAGTTAAATAGAACTGAGCTATCCTTTAAGTGCTGAGCTTTTTTTTTTTTTTTTTTTTAATGACCTCAACCATGCGGCTGCTCTGGGCTTTAGAAGCTCAGTTTGAAATCCAGGGAAGGAAGTGACAGAGCGATGTGGCAGGGCAGCTGCCAGTCTCAAGCGAACATGTGCAGGATGTCACAAAAAGGCACGGGAGCTCCAGGAGCCCAGCATCGTGCCCAAGCGGATCCTTCCCCTCCAAATCACGCAGTGGCGAGCAAACAGAAACTCAACGGCGTGACGTGGGCTGAAATTGAATTAAAAGTGGGCGATTTCATAGCAAGATTCGAAGTAGGAAGTAAGGTAGCTTTGCCACAAGTTTATTGTCAGAAACATCTTTCCAATCATTTTTTGTTTGGCTTCACAATACAATATTGAAAAGGGGACCCCAAAGTGCTCTGCTGGGAGACTGGAAAGCATTCGAACCCTCGGTGCTAAAGATGACGCAGCATGGGAAAGCAAGCAGACAAAACTGAAAGCAGGGGCTCGAACAGAAACAACAGGAGCCTAGGAGTTCCCTGGTGGTCCAGTGGTTAGGGCTCCTCGTTCTCACTGCCGAGGGCCTGGGTTGGGGAACGAGAATCCCAGAGGCCGCGTGGTGCATCCAAAAAACAAAACAAACAAACAAAAAAAGAAAAACAAAGAACTGGCAGGGGCCTGAGCCATAAGCTGGAAGTGATGATAGCCAAACTATTCGCAGAAAGCGGAAACAACCTGAGTGTCCATCCACTGATGAATCAATAGACCAAATGGGATGTATTCATACAGTGGAATATGATTCAGCCTGAAAAAAGGAAGGAAGTTCTGACACACACTACACCATGGATGAACCTTAAGGACATTATGCTCAGTGAAATAAGCCATCACAAAAGGACAAATACTACACTATCCCACCGATATGAGGTCCCTAGAGGTCATCAAATCCATAGAGACAGAAAGTAGAAGGGTGGCTGCCAGGGGCTGGGAGGACAGAGGAATGGGGAGGTAGTGTTTAATGGGGACAGAGGTTCAGTTTGGGAAGACGAAAAGTTTTAGAGACGGATGATTGCACAACAAAGTGAATGTACTTAGTACCACTGAACTGTATACTTAAAAATGGTTAAAATGATCAATTTTATGTTATATATATTTTAGCAGAATAGAAAATTAAGCAGGCAAGGCTACATTTTTCATCAATTCAACAAGCACTCTTTGTATATCTATTCCACGCTAAGGACGCGTGCGAACAAAGCCACACATTGAGAATACAGGATTAATAATCCAATTCGGGTTTGGCTCACGTACTGCCAAACGTCTCACTGAAATTGAAAGTAAGTCCACTCAATTCTTTAAATATTTCCACCCCAAAGTTCAGACTCCTAAAAATTACATGTTCCCAAAATCTGACTTGCTTCTGTGCCAGTTTAATTTCCCAACTCTCCCCCTGTTTGCTTGTGGCCAGAAATATGTTTGCAAACTATCGATTCACATGTTTTCAGGGTAGCGAGCTGACTCTGTGTCAGATATAACCTTGATCCCAAGCTCCTCCCAAAGACCCCGAACTATGGCTCCTTTGAAGCTCCCACTTCAGTCTGAGGGACTGGCCTGGTGAAGACAGCCTTCCTTTGGGTGGGAGACAGGGGACATAAAGACTCCTCAAGAGTGACGCACTAGGCAACAGTAAGTTAAAAATAAATCCAGTTCTCTTTAAGTTTCAGTTCATTAAACAGTATACGGCAGTGAGTGCTGGTGGGGAAATCTAGACAGGCGTGCATTTCAATGCTGACTCTGCCGTGAAATTCATTATGTGATCTTGGGCAACGCAAGTTTCTGAACCTTGTACCCTCAGACTGCCAGTGGGGGAAAGAATTGTAATTTCAGAGGGCAGAGTTCTCAACAGGAGGGGCCTGGAGAGGGAGAGAGAGTCCTGCTGCAGGTGGAAGGACAGATCACAGTTGATACCATGACCAGTAATTAAAACACACTCTGTATTCAAAGAGGGTCATTATAATCACAGCTTTGGGAGGATTTAATAAGGACAGATGCTGAAGGCATCGGGAAGAATACCTAATAAGTAGCCAATATTATTAATATCAGCCCCCTTCAGGCCTCTAAGCAAAATGCTTTTGCAAAAGTCCCTTCTGGTCAGGGTCTGCAATTCTTTTTTGCTTCCCTTCAAATCTTCCCTTCAAAGCGACATACAATGTACATAAAATACGGGGCTTAGCCTTCATCACGCAGGTTTTCACCCGTAGGTGGCATTTCTTGAGCATCTTCTGGGCGCAGGGGACCTGGGTCTGGCTGAGGCAGCGGAAACCACACCGGGAACAGACGACTTGCTTCACAGGAGGTGGGTAGCCCCAGGCGTGCAGATGCAGCCCAGGCAGTGGAAGTCTGCTTACTCGCTAAGGGCAGAAATGACCACAGATCTCGGGGCAAGAAGGCCTTGGGAGCTTGTCCGCTGACTCTCTTGTAGCCATAACTCATATTTCCTTTGCAGTCTCGCGTGGCTCACGAGCAAAGCAGAGTGGCAAAGTTAGCCCAAGTCACTAGGGCAGATCCTAAACATCATTCTTGCCTCCTTTTAAATCCAGAACTCAGCTCAGGCCCTAAGGAGAGGCAATTTAGCATAATGGCAACAAGCACAATCATTAATGTTAGCGAGACGTGGATTTAAGTATTGGCCGTGTCACTTAACACTGGGGTGACCTCAGTTAAGAACTTAACCTCTCTGGGGCTCCATTTCCTCATCTATAAAATAGAAAGGAAAAAAATATTTACAGTTCGTGAAGACTAACTAGGTCAGAGCACATAACACAAGGCTTAGCACATAGTAACTGCTCAATAAATAATCATGAATTAGGTCACACAGGAGCAAGACCCAAGACCCAACATTCATTAGCTTTTGCTATGTGACAGGTACTGTACTAAAAGCCTTACATACAGAACTACTATCTCAAGCTCCACCATAATTTTATGAGGTAAATATTATCTTTTCATAGATGAAAAAAACAAGGCTTGGAAAAATAAAACACCCTGAGTAAGACCACAGAGCCAGGATTCAAAGCTCAACTATAGTACTCGAAAACTCTCTTGCATCTCACCTCCCCTCACCAACCAAATGGGTGTGTCATGATAATGTCCACTCACCTCCCTCGAAAAGTATGAGGGTCCACTGGTACCACGGATCTGGAAGACACAATCTGTGTGAAGAGATAGACAATGCAAAGTGAAGCCATTATGAAAAGGCATGGATCCTGCTAAGAGAGCCATAGTCTAACAGGAAAAACAGGCAGGACACACAGAACTAACCCAGTGCAGGAAAATCAGAGCAGGGCCAATGCAGGACAAAAGGACTTTGTTTTTCTTTTTCCTTTCCTTTTCTTTTCTCTGGGGGTGGATTAGGTGTTCATACCCCAGACAGAGGGCCACATCGGTCATCACCCTGAAAGGGACTTTAAAAGAATACACTTGCTCTGACTTTATATTTTTTAATGTGCCATTTCTTTTTTAAAAATATTTATATATTTATTTATTAATTATATGTATTTTGGCTGCACCGGGTCTTAGTTGTGGCACGCGGGATCTTCGTTGCGGCATGCAGGATCTTTAGTTGCAGCATGCAGACTCTTAGTTGCAGCATGTGGGATCTAATTCCCCGACCAGAGATCGAACCTGGCCCCCTGCACTGGGAGCATGGAGTCTTACCCGCTGGACCACCAGGGAAGTCCCACATTTGCTCTGACTTTAGTTCACTTTGGCTCGAGAAGCTTTATGAGAAATAGCTATAACATACACATATACCCTATTCACTTTGTATTTGCTTCAAATTATGTTTCACTCGGACAGTTGTGCATCCTGAATGAGTTGCCATTTACCTGTGGGGCAGCAGGGAAGTCAACAGGACTGGCTTTGAGGGGCCCTCCTGCTCCTGGAAGGAGGAGATGGGGTGGTCCTTTGCACGGCAGACCTGGCAAAGACAGAACCCAGGGCCTCGAAGCCAAATGGCATCAGAGTGAGGAGGGTCCCCAAAGCCCATGGGTCCAACCCCTACCTCCACCCCAAGCCAATGCTTGCAGCCCCTGAGCAGGAGAGGTTCAGTGACCCTTTAGCCTCTGTGGAACGTTCTCAGGGGACTCACCACCCACTGCCGCCCCCTCCTAAGACCACTATCCTGTGCCTCTGACCATGACACCTAGTTTAACCCCTTGGGTAGGAATCTGCTTAGAAATATGTTCACAATATTACTCAGCCATCAAAAAGAATGAAATAATGCCATTTGCAGCAACATGGATGGACCTAGAGATGGTCATGCTAAGCTAAGTCAAAAGGAGAAGACAAATACCATATGATATCGCTTATATGTAGAATCTAAAATATGATACAAATCAACATATCTACGAACCAAAAAGAGACTCACAGACATAGAGAACAGACTTGTGGTTGCCAATGGGGGAGGGTGTTGGGGGAGGGATGGAGTGGGAGTTTGGGATGAGCAGGTGTAAACTATTATACATAGAATGGATAGACAACAAGGTCCTAGTGTGTAGCACGGGGAACTATATTCAATATCCTGTGATAAACCATAATAGGAAAGAATGTATACATATATATATATGTATAACTGAATCACTTTGCTGTACAGAAGAAATTAACACAACACTGTAAATCAACTACATTTCAATAAAATTTTTTAAAAATAAAAAATAAATGAAATTTAAAAAATATGTTGGGAATTCCCTGGCGATCCAGTGGTTAGAACTCAGTGCTTTCACTGCTGGGGGTCCAGGTGCGAACCCTGGTCAGGGAACTAAGATCCTGCAAGCCTCGTGGTTTGGCCAAAAAAAAGGAAAAAAAATGTTCACAGATTAGGTGCTTTTGCTAGCACTTAGGAGTTTACCAATGAGAACAGAATTCTCTTCATTTGAGAACAGGTCCCAACAGTGTGTGTTATGTAAAGTCTCCCCTTTTCCACGTAGACACGGCGTTTTCGTGGTTTCCTGCATGTGGGCCCATCTGCGCTTGTCCACTGTGGCCTTGGTAAGTCCATCACTGACCCAAGCCCTCCTATTCCCACTGCCGAAGCTCGTGAGCCCAGTCCGGCTTTAGTGTCCAGAATCAGGACCGACCCCAGGCAGGAGGGGTTTATGGACCGTTAACCCAACCCTCTGGTACTTATCATCATCTTCCTTGACCTCATCCAACTCTGTCCACTATTTCACCCACCTGTGGTCTCGGGGGTTTTTCCAGACACCACACCCCTGCCCAATATTTCAGTTCGAGAAAATGAAATCTTCTCTCATTCCCCTCGTCTGGAAATCCTGGAATTTCTGAAAATCTGCCTAGTGTCCGAGTTCTTCTCAAATCCCCCTGGAACAGGGCTCTGCTTTGCTTTTGCAAGGTATGGGGTGTGCTGCTCTGAGGGCCTGCCCCGCCCACGGGCAGCTCCGGCATCTGCTCTGCGTCATCTCGCCCTGCCACCTTGGCCTCGGCTTACCGGACCAGGTGTCAGGCCTTACCCCAAAGTAGCCACCTAGAGACCAGCCTGAGAAGGCACTGGGACCCCATCCCCAGGCCCATCCTCAAACTCGGTCTTTATTGTTAAGGATTTCTGAATATAACACACATCGAGAGGATCAACAGGGAGTAGATGGTAACAGGAAATAGAGAGGCTGCAGAAAGCAGGAGTCACGAGACAGCAGAGAGAAGAGAGTTTGAAGCAGCAGGAGAGCAGCAGGGAGAGAGCGGAAGTACCACAATGGGGGGAAGTCACCATTTCTGAGGGGAGAACAGCTGGTCGCTAGGGTAACACTCAACCTTGAACAACCTTCCCGTTCCCCAAGAGGCCTAAGGAAGCGTCTCCCACCTCCCCCAAAACCCCGTCTCTGGATGTCCCTCCACCAAACCCCCATCACCTGCAGCAACTGGCCGCAGTCTCCACTCTCCACCACCTGAAATAACCAAACTAACTCAGCAAGCATCCCTCCCAGGGACCAGGGTCCATCCCTGAGCCACGACTGGGCCTCGCTTCCCGCTGTGTCCACTGAGTCACGCCCAGGCCTGTGCTCAGAATACAGCAGCCTGTGGCCCTCACCAGCTCCCAGGACCACCACAGGCCCCAGAACAGGAAGACCTGAGTTCTTGCTGTCTTAGCCTCTTCCGGCAAGTGACAGAAACTTCCCTGTGGTTATTTCCTCATCTATGAGCTGAGAGTGACCATACCTGCTCCACACACTGGCAGGGATGCCAGGAGCGTCCAGTGAGGTTGGAAGACCAGCCACACCTGCCAGAGGAGGTAGCATCACCTGGGCGATGAATGACCATCCCCCCGTCAGCGCCCCTGGTCCACCCCCCAGGCCCAGCTTCTGGGGCTCCCATCCATCCTGCCCCTCAGACCCACAAGGCACGCCATCTGCTGCTCCCTTTGACGGTAACACCACTCCATCAGGGCAAACGCCCAAACCTTGTTTCTCAATGCATCCCTCCTTTTCTTCACCTTTGCAGAAGCCGAACTTTCCTCTGAAAAGTCTGACGTCCCCCGGGTCACCACCATTACTCGGAGAGCCAGCAACTTTCTCCATGCCCAATGGACGCCACAGGAGGGCGTGAGGACATGGCATGAAACTTGGCCAATTTATACCACGTTGAGTGGTATAAATCCAGCAAACCGTCAGCTCTGCCCTCTTTTAAGCTTTCCCAGCCTGGACCTCATCACTAAAAGGCACTTGGATCGACAGCCCACTCTGGCTCTAACTGCCGCATTGTCCTTCAGGGCGTCTGTGGCCAGTGGCTCTCAAAGTGGGGTCCCCAGACCAGCAGCATCAGCATCACCTGGGGACTGGTTATAGATGCATATTCTCAGGCCCTCCCAGGCCTCCCGAGTCAGAAATTCCCTGGGTGGGGCCCAGCTCTGTGTTTAACAAGCCCTCCAGGTGATTCTGATACAGGTTCAAGTTTAATGACAACTGTCCTAGATTATAAGCCTTCTCATCACCCGGACTGCACGAGTCCACCCATGTGCTTTCTTGGTTTCCATTCAGGACACGGATGGAGACACCCCCTGCTGACTCATAAAGGCCAACAAGTTTGCTCTGACCCCTGCTCAGCCTCTCTGCACTGTCCAATTCCCAACACAGCATCTTCATTTTGGGGGGTGCCGCACCGTGCAGCTTGCGGGACCTTAGTCCCTGACCAGGGATCGAACCCACGCCCTCGGCAGCGAAAGTGCAGAATCCTAACCACTGGACCGCCAGGGAAGTCCCTTGATTCCCACAGCAGTATCTCCAGAGGTTCTTCTTTCTCCCTAAGCTCCCATCCCTACTCACTCTCCCTTTCAATAACAATGTCCTCTCGTGTCCTGGTGAAGGCTGCTGGGGTGCAGAAAAAGGGGCTCCACACCTGTAGTCAGAAGACCTCAGCTCCCCCCTTCCTGTGTGTGAGCTGAGGAGATGGGTTAAGTGGGCAGCGGATGTAAGGTATCTGCTCACCAGACATTGCTGCCCGGGGCCACCCTCTGCTTCTCTTCCTGCCCTTCTCTGATCTCCTTTCCTCACCTGTATAATCAGGATGGTAAGACCTATGTCTTACAGGCCATAGTGTAATTCATACGTAAAACAAGAGGATCAATGCAAAACCCTCTGTCAGTTTCAAGCCTTGCTAACCAAAGTGGGGTCCAGCAGCAGTGGTACCCCAAGGGAGTGTGTGGGAAGTGCAGAGTCTCAGGACCCACCCAGCCCTACCGAATCAGAATCTGCATTTCAGCAACACCCGCAGGGGATTCGTCTGCACTTAGAGACTGAGAAGTGTGATTGAAAGAACTAGGAAAGTCTATGATAAGCATATTATTATCCTCAAGCCCCCATCGGCCTTCTTCTCCTCCCCACATCCAGGAGAAGGACCACCCCCTTTCCAAAGTCTAAAGCAGTCATTCCTAACCAGCTGGCACATTAGAATCATCTGGGCCAAAACCCCAGGCCAATTACATTAGACTCTTTTGGAGAAGAGCCCGAATCAGTATATTTTAATTTCCCCAGGTGAGTCTAATGGGGGCCCAGGGGAGGCACACCCTACCCGCCAATCAGACTGAGACTCCGTAACATGGATTCTATCATCTCACGGGGAAATTTGCTGTCACACCATGAGCCCTATCTCTCTCTCCAGAGCTGTGCCTCGTGCCTCTCTGCTTACTCCCTGCCCTCACTTTTATCCACTGAGCCCCCCTTCATGTCCCCACCCCCTAGCTTGCTTTTCCCTTGGGATCCTATCATTGTGCCCTGTGGCTCTCCCTTGACCAGAGTCCAGTAAACATTCACGGATGTGGATTTTTAGCTTTGCCCATGCACAACGCCGTCTTCTGGATGCGAAATCTCCCCTTGATCTGTCCTCCTTCCAACTATCACCCTGCCCTGCTTTCCTCCCGAGCCAGTCACGAACCAGTGGTCCCCACCGCCAGCCTCTGCATCCTCAGCAGGGGGACACCTGCCCACACGAAGCCAGGTAACCTCTCCCACCTCCTCTGCGGCTGTCACCACAGCCTTCAGACCCTCGGCTCAACGCCGGAGGACTCTGGAAAATGTGGTTTGTTGTTAAGGGTTCATTGCTAGTAGGTAAACAAGGGAGGATTCTTCAAGGGACCTCCAATTTCCACGAAACAATAGATCAAAGAGGAGCCAAAGAAAGAAGAAAGGTTTGCTTAGGTCCCACCTGGGAAACGCCTGCCCTGGACCGAGGCTCTAAAGGGCTCTTTTCCCTTCTGCGGCAAATGAGCTGCAAGGGAGTTCCACCTGGACCCAAAGCAGAAGCCAGCCAGGACCAGAAGAGCACACACGCCGGCAGACCTCGGAGATACCACGGGCTGGGTTCCACACCACGTAACAAAGCGAGGATCCCAGCAAAGCAAGTCACACGAGTGTTTTGGTTTCCCAGTGCATGTAAGTTATGTCTGCGCTCTACTGTAGTCTACTAAGTGCCCAATAGCATTAGGTCTAGAAAAACAATGTACATACCTTAATTTAATATACTTTTTGCCTTAAAAAAAAAAAAGCTGGGGCTTCCCTGGTGGCGCAGTGGTTGAGAGTCCGCCTGCCGATGCAGGGGACATGGGTTCGTGCCCCGGTCCGGGAAGATCCCACATGCCGTGGAGCGGCTGGGCCCGTGAGCCATGGCCGCTGAGCCTGCGCATCCAGAGCCTGTGCTCCGCAACGGGAGAGGCCACAACAGTGAGAGGCCCGCATACCGCAAAAAAAAAAAAAAAAAAAAAGCTAACCAACATCTGACAACACAGGGTTGCCACAAACCTTCAGTTTGTTTAAAACGCAATAGATGTAAAGCGCTGTAAAACTCAGTATGCCTGTACTTCTTAAGGAAACGTGGAGAAAAGCCCTGTGGGCTACACCCTGTAGATGAACAAAGGAACCAGAAACTTGTTGTTCTAGGAGTCATTAGGACACTGGTAAAGCTGTGTGACAATCGCCTCCCTGCCCTGTACACTCACACACACACACACACACACACCTGTCGCCTGCAGGTGCTGCTAAGTTCCGGAAGCCAGTCTTGAAGATAAACCATTGCTCACGACTTAACCTTCAGTCACTCACTCACCAAGTACGTGATCTACGCCTTCTCCGTGCGAGGTGAGAGGGACACACAAGGTCATTAGAGGGACACACAAGGTCATTAGAGAAACACACAAAGTCATGACACAGCCCCTGACCCAAGGACTCCAAAGTCTAGAGGGGAAGAACAAAACATAAACAGATCACAAGGTGACGCCAGTGGTTACAAAAAAAGTAAGTATATGGGACACCTATGGGACACCGGGTAGAGACCCATCCCAGGGGGCCAGGAGATAAGATGAGGTTTATGGTCCTGAGGCGACCAGAGCTCCAAGGATGAAAGCAGGGACTCACAGGGACTCCCGCTGACCCCTTTCATCTTTTTTTTCCACTCCCCCTACGTTAATTTACTGAAATGAGGAAATCAAAGACCACTGTTTTTAAGGTTTTTTGTCAGAACTCTGAAATTGTTGCACTGTTCCCACCAGAGACTGTAAGAACATCTATTTCCACAAACGCCAAAATACCTCGGGTACTCTCATGGAGACACCGAGAACGCCACGCTGATGGGTGAAAACGGAATCTGCTGGCTTTGTTGATCTCTTCCATTACTCGTATAATTAAACACATTTCCAAGTTCAATGGCAGGAATCCATCTTTAACTTGCTTCTTCCTTCTTCACCCCCTCCCCCAGCCATGTTGTTTTTCCTTTGATGGTGTCTCTTTGTTTTGTCCCTGTCTCTGCATCTCTGATGTCCCTAGGCCCACGTCACCACTCCCCTATTTCCCTGGCCCCAGTCTTCCCCTCCTCCAGCCCACCCCCTGCATCACGTTCATCTTGCTAAAGCATCACTCTCATCAGATTACACCCCCCATAAGAAGCTCAGAGATTCCCAGTTGCACAACACTTGAGTCCTCTGCTCACTTTCCAGGCTCTCCACGGGGCCCCTGCCTGCCCTCCTCATGTCCATCCACCCCTGGTCTCAGCACGGCCCTCTTCCCACCCCTGCTGCCCCAGCCAACACCGCACTCCTCGAAGGCATCACACTTCTGACCCCTCCATGAACTTTTCCTGGATGCTGGACAGGAAATCGACAACCTGTCTTTCTAAGTTGCAATGTAGTTCACCATCTGTGACTAAGAATCCAGTTTCCTAGAGAAACACGTGACATGTTGATAGCCTGCCTCACCAAAACAACCGAAACCCAGAACAGAGCTGCACCACAGTGCCGACGGTCCTGCCCCGAATTCAGGGCTCTGGGAGGCGTGCGGTACTTCTAGAAACGGCGCATCCCATCAGAGAGACCGCAGCTCTGTAAAATCCCTCCTCTACCAGCACGGCTCTGTGACCTTGGGAAGGTTAGCTCACTCTCTGAGCTTTGGTTTCCTTGGTGTCACAAGTTGGGGTTTCCAGGATGTAGATGCTGAGATGGAGTTTGGTTTGCAGGGTATTTATTAAGAATGGACACCTGCAGAGAGGGAAATGGAGAAGTCAAGTTTGGGCAGAGAGAGATGCTGAACTTCAACAAAGCCTCAGCCCGCCCCGTGGGGACATCGGGAGCATATGTGGTCCATCAGAGCCGTCCCTTGGTGGCCAGACTTTTGTACTCCTGCTGGGATCCATTATTGCTGTGGACGGCCCAGGGTACCCATGACATTGAACTAGAAGCTGACGACTGGAGGCTCTCTGCTGACTGCACTCCCCACTGCTGGAGCTACCAGCCTTTCCTTGGAGGACCTGGGCAGCACACCTTCATGCCCACTGCACTTGGTTGTAGAAGGAGGATGATAATGATAGGACCTACCTTATGTTGTTGTGACATTGAAATAAGCTTTGCATTCAGCACACAGCATACCTGGTACCGAGTGGGCCCTCAGTACACGTTTGCTGTGATTACCATTGGCATCGTGGGTAGAGGAAGACTGGAGGAAGAGTTGTCCCCTTTCTTTAATTCATCTGATGCATACATATGGACCACACCACGTGTCAGGCACTGTTCTCTGACCGGAAGTGCTGGTCTGAGGATACGTGCGGTCAATCGGTGGCCAGGGCAGTGCTCATCAAGAAGAGGACGTTTGAGCCAAGACTCGAAGGAGGCGAGAAGCAGGTGGTGCGGCCATGCCACAGCCCTGTGGAGGGAGAGTGCCTAGAATGTTCAGGCCAAGGGTGGGGGCAGAACAGAATGATCAAGGGGAGAGGGGTAGGTGAGGTCAGAGAGGGAACGAGACCGCTTCCCAGGTGGGGTTTTGTGCCAAAACAAATCACGCTCGGATGTGGTCAGACCTCATCGCCAACCAGAGGTTCAGAAATGTAGATGACATAGCAAAATGTTAAAAAACACCCTCAGCATTAGTCAGCAGAATGAAGACTGTGGGAAACTCCACAGGAAAAATGACCTGGTTTCTTCAAAAACAAGCAAAAATTGAAAAGTGGCAAGGAAAAAAAGGTACAGGGAAACCTATAGATTAAAAAAGACAAGCGCGCTTCCCTGGTGGCGCAGTGGTTGGGAGTCCGCCTGCCGATGCAGGGGACACGGGTTCGTGTCTCGGTCTGGAAGGATCCCACATGCCGCGGAGCGGCTGGGCCCGTGAGCCACGGCCGCTCAGCCTGCGCGTCCGGAGCCTGTGCTCCGCAACAGGAGAGGCCACAACAGTGAGAGGCCCGCATACCGCAAAAAAAAAAAAAAAAAAAAAAAAAAGATAAGCATATCGGGACTTCTCTGGCGGCCCAGCGGTTAAGACCACACGTTTCCACTGCAGAGGGTGAAGGTTTGATCCCTGGTCGGGGAGCTAAGATCCCGCATGCCCCACGGCGCGGCCGAAAAGAAAAAGACAAACATGTCCACCGACCCCACAATATAAACCTTGTCTGGATACCGATTCAATCAAGCAAGCTGTCTTAGCAGCAGCAGCATCCCTATGTTACAACTGAAACAACATAAGCGCTGAGTAGCAATTTACTGATGATAAGGAATTACTCAGGACTGGCTCAAGTGGCCACATGATTTAGGAAAGGGACATGATGCGTCTGGAATCTGCTGCGAATTCAGGGCGACCCCCAATCCCAGAGCTGCAGACGAGTATTCAGATAATAACTGTTTCACGTTCCCAAATTCCTGTCCAATACGAGCAGGGAAGAGTGGCCCCAGGCCATCCCGGTCAAGACAGCCAACAGGCCCGGGAACGTTCCTGATCTTGGCCATCTCACCTCCCTTCCTTGTAATGCTGTGTGAGGACAAGAAAACTCATCCACCTCAAATTCCAGCCATGTGCAGGGCATGACGTGTTGCCATCAGTCCCTGCCTTTCCCCCCCCAACTCTGAGGAAACTCTGTCATCCTGCCCATATCCTGAACTGGGAAGTCCCAGCTTCGGCCTCTAACTTGACTTGAAGGCTGACTCTTTTTCTTTCCTTAAAAGAAGATTCACACTCCGTCTCTCCTGCAAGCCAAATATACTGCATGTCAGAAAGCGCACCCCTAGATCACATGCAGTATTTTCTTAAATGTGGTAGGAAGGCGGTTTCTGAATTAGATGATTTCTACTGACACTTTACCGTGGATTCTGGAAGGATTGGAAAACGAAAATGCACAGCCACTGGAAACTTCACATATATAACTTCACAATAGCGGGTCTATTAGCACCCCTCCCCCTTTTTAAAAATGAGAATACATTTTCATCATCAACATACAACGCCCCTTTTTCCCACAAAACCTACTCATTTCATCCACTTGAAATATCTAAGAAACTGTGCTTTCGTTTTATGCCTGGAAACAGGGATCTTGCGGGCCATTCCCATGTGATTAATAAAGCTTACACTCCCCGCCAACAGACAGATTTGCATGTGCTTCCTGTTAAATTAATGAAGATTTGCTTAGAAGACACGATACCCAGAAAAGAATAACCCATGACAGTCTTCATAAACACTGCTTCATGAAGAGAGAGCAAACAGGAAAAAAAGATACTTGAACGAGAAACAATTTTCAGACTTGCCACTATCCAGCTATGAGACATCTTTTGCCTCTTGAGATACTAATTTTCTCATCTGTAAAATAAGGCATTTGGACAACATAATCTCCACCACCCCTTTCTGCTCCAAAATGCTGTGATCTCTCTAATTGACTACATTCTTTCTCACTCACTTCTCATCATTTATTTCCAGGGCAGTTAACAGGAATTGAGTGTATGTTGAAAACAAAAACATGTAATAAATGATTACAAAGCAATACATAGTAAAGATTAAACTAGTCAATTTTAAAAATACGAAAGATAGGACTTCCCTGATGGCGCAGTGGTTAAGAATCCTCCTGCCAATGCAGAGGACACGGGTTTGATCCCTGGTCCAGGAAGATCCCACATGCCGTGGAGGAACTAAGCCCTTGCACCATAACTACTGAACCCACGTGCCACAGCTACTGAACCCACGCACCTAGAGCCAGTGCTCTGCAACAAGAGAAGCCACCGCAATGAGAAGCCCGTGCACGACAACGAAGAGTAGTCCCGGCTCACCACAACTAGAGAAAGCCCGCACACAGCAATGAAGACCCAAGGCAGCCAAAAATTAATTAATTAATTTTAAAATAAATAAATAATACAAAGGATAAATATATGCATTTCAGAAAAGAAACACAAATAGCTGATAAATACATGAAAATATGCTCCACCTCACTAGTAATCAGGAACGTTAAAATTGCAATGAGATGCCATTTTTCCTCCATCAAGCTGGTAAAAATATAAAAGATCGATAATAAGTGTTGGCAGGGAGGTAGAGAAATGGCAGTATAATTCAGCATAAACTTTTTGGTGACAATTTCACATTACCTATGAAAATGTGGACGTTGAGTATGCTTTACCTGGATTTATCAATGCATACTTCCGATATTCACACACGTTACATCATTGTGTGTAATAAAAAAAAAATAGGGGGCTTCCCTGGTGGCGCAGTGGTTGAGAGTCCGCCCGCCGATGCAGGGGACGCGGGTTCGTGCCCCGGTCTGGGAAGATCCCACGTGCCGCGGAGCGGCTGGGCCCGTGAGCCATGGCCGCTCAGCCTCCGCGTCCGGAGCCTGTGCTCCGCAACGGGAGAGGCCACAGCAGTGAGAGGCCCGCGTACCGCAAAAAAAAATTGGATGCAAACCAAGTGTCTTTTACAGGGAAATGGCTAAGTATAGTACAGCCATGCTCTGGAATACCATGCAGCCACTAGAAAAAAAGAGGCAGATTTATATAAACTGATAGTAACTTATATTCAAGATACATTGTCAAGGGAAAAAAGCAAGTGACCGAGCAGCACGTAAAATACGGTGCCGTTTCTTTCTTTCTCCTCTCTCTCTCTCTCTCTATGAGTTGTGTGTCTGCGTGTAAATATGTTTATATGTGCACATGTACATACATGTATGTGAGTAGGTGGCTAGATAAAGGCCTGGCCACCTCGGAAGAGGGGAGTGAGCTGCAGGAGGCCTGCAGAGACAAGGTGGCCACACATGGTTGCATGGACCGAGCACGGGGACATTCATACAGCAGATGTCATGGATTTGTATATTTATTGTTATACAATTTTCTGAGCCAGCAGGAGTGCCTTTTTCTTTCTTTCTTTCTTTCTTTTTTTTTAAAGAAATGTCTTTTATTCTCATCTACAGTACTTTTTCCCCCCTGAGAGACAACCCTATTGCCTCCTTTAACTTTTATTTATTTATTTATTTATTGCCACTTCGCACTGCTTGCAGGATCTTAGTTCCCCAACCAGGGATCGAACCTGGGCCCCGGCAGTGAAGGCACCGAGTCCTAACCACTGGACCATCAGGGAATTCCCAGGAGTGCCTTTTTCTAAATTCACACAAGTGTACCACCTAGGCTAGTAGCAGTCCTGTGAGGGGGCACTCTCATCTTTCTTCTGTATAGCTGTGCGTTATTTTTACCACAAGCATGCATCACTCTTACAATTAAAATAATTGGAAAATCTGAACATTGACCTTGACTTCAACTGGCTAACAATCTAATAGAAAAGTGAAAAAGAAAGGGACCAAAATCAAACTCTAGTCTTCTAACCTGATCACTCTCAGATATCTTTTGCTTTCTGAAAATCCTCTCTTCTAATTCTGGCAAAATGTGCGATTTTTAAAATCACAAAAATCTAACAGCTCCATCTTGAAACATCACATATTCCCACAGTTTTCCAAAATCTCCCAACATCTCCAGACACCCTTTTCATCATGCCTCAAACTCTGCCACTACCCTCCCCACCCACTCTCTCCACTGAGGGGTCTCCCACCCACAGTCACCCATCTTCCTTGAAAGGACACTGGTCCAGGAACACACAGGGTCAGGCACCAGCCAACCTGAATAAGTACTCTTCTTAAAGCTTTGGCGGTCCCACCTGAGGGCCCCCCATTCTAATGAGATGCTTTCATATTTCATTCATGAATTCTCCCTCAGCCCATTCCATTCATTGCCTTATTGATTCGACACAAATAGCGACCACCTGCTCTGAGCCATACCCTCAGCTGGCTGACTCACTCACATCCTCACCCTCAAATCTCCCACAAGGCAGTGATGCTGCAGTTCAGCCCCGGGGCTGCAGAAGCCCAGAGGAGTGACATCCTGTTTGGAAGATGCTTCCAAGAGGAAAGGCCACTACGACCGAATGCTGAAGGATACAGAGGAAGGCAGGAGAGGGGACTCTTGGCAGGCGTGGTAAAGGTACACCGCAGCCAGAGCGATAGAGACTGGGGAAGAGAGTTGGAAACTGACCGCACGTGAAGGAGTCTGGAAAGGATGCAACAGGGGAGCCATCAAGCCACTGAAGGAGATTAAGAGGAAAAATCACAATCAGCTCCGGTTTTTGGAAATATAGTCACGGTAGTGGTTTGAAGGCTGCCCCAGAGGAAGCAGGATGAACGTCGAGAAGTCCAGCTAGGAGGCTGGTGCTCTAGTCTGGGCCCTTGGCCTTTCAATATTGGCTCAGACAGGAAATGATGCTTCAAGATGAGCCAACCTCATATACTCTGAAATAAACTGCATTGTATTGAACTTGCAATGCTCTTCCATTTGAAGCCAAGTTTGGATTTTAAGAGAATACAGAAATGTACCAAATGTTACTTTCTACTTGAATTTTGTAACTTACATTTTTCCGTTTTAAATTCATTTCATTTTACTTTATGTTTTTTAAGCCTAAATTCAAACTGAATGAAAAGTATATCCAATAATGTGGATGTTCACTATTATTCCTGGAGTTTACCTTCAGTGAAGTCTTTCTGTCTCAGAAGATGTTGGAATATCACTCTGCTTTCTTTTTTTTTTAAGACCAGATTCTTTTTTATAATTTTTTTAAATTAACTTATTTATTTTGGGCTGCATTGGGTCTTTGTTGCTGCGCACAGGCTTTCTTTAGTTACAGTGAGCGAGGGGGGGCTACTCTTCGTTGCCGTGCGTGGGCTTCTCTTTGCGGTGGCTTCTCTTGTGGCAGAGCACGGGCTCTAGGCACACGGACTTCAGTAGTTGTGGAGCGCGGGCTCAGTGGGCTCAGTAGTGGTGGCACATGGGCTCTAGAGCGCAGGCACAGTAGTTGTTGTGCACGGGCTTAGTTGCTCCGCGGCATGTGGGATCTTCCTGGACCAGGGCTCGAACCCATGTCCCCTGCATTGGCAGGTGGATTCTTAACCACTGCGCCACCAGGGAAGCCCTCTTTACATTTTAAGGTAATTAAACTGTAACTATACTTACATTCAACCTAGGTTATACCTACCCTTGCTCTCCTGTTGCACAGGTATCACAAATGACTGGTGGCAATTGATTACGTGAAATACAGATGGTCAAAACTGCGAAGTGCTGTAACTGTGAAATACACACTGGGTCTCTAACATTTCGCATGAAAAAAGAATATAAATTATCTCGTTAATAATTTTATACTTATTACATGTTAAAATGATCATGTTTTATATATACAGTTAGTTTAAAAAATGTCATTAAAAAGCAAAAAAACACACCATAGATAACCTATATTGAATAAACTCTAATTTTCATCCATGGGGGGAAAAAAAAAGAGAATACAGAAATTTAACTCTGGTTCCAATTACACTTCCTTGAGACATCTACAGAAAACAGGAATTGGCGTGAATATGTTTCCTCCGAAGATTGATTAAAGGCACTTAGCTTCCCTTTAGGAATCTGCAGTTTGGACTTCAGGGTTTTTAAAAGAAGAAGAAAAAAAAAAGTGAGTTTATTTTTCAGCCACAAACTCTAATTTGCATTTGGCATCAGCCTCTTAGAATTAGTAATTTCCCTCTTTCCTGCACCAAGCACATAGCTCACACTTTAACGTGGAAGTTCTTTTCTCCACCTTCCATACCATTCTTCAAAATGGTAGAGAGAAATGGGAAGGAAATCAGGCATGAAAAAAAGAGAAACCCCATGAAAAGGATCTCTCATGTCCGGAGTTGAGAGTTTCTTTCATGTCTGCTAAACAAACCTGGGAGCCAGCCTGAGAAATAGAAAATCCTGAACAGCTAGAAAATTCTGCGTGCGACCCCTCCAGGTAACACCAGGCTGATCCTCAGTATTTCTTAGGGTCAAAAGAGCCCAAATGAAAGGGAGAAAATCCAGGTCAGCTGCATCAGGAGGAAGCCTGGCCAGAAAACAAGTCCATCAGGACAGAGCGAGTTATTCAATCTTCAAGACCCGAGTTCTTCAAAGGGGGCGCAGCCTGGTGCAGAGAGCGGTGGGGTGCGCCGGGGAATCTCAATCACTACAAGAAGGAGCACTTCTAAAAGGAAAATAAGGGATTCAGAGAGTTTCTGAGACGGTACACATTTCTCACACAAAACACAAACTTTTACCTAAAAATCTGCTGCTTTTCCAAGTACATTGATAATTAACCGGAAAAGTTGTGTTTGGCCCATTCTCTTTCTACTGGGGATGTTTTAATAACCTAAAGTTTCTGAACATACTATTCTCTCTATAAATAAAAAAGAAGGAAGTCTATATAAAAGCAAGTAGAAAGTATTTTTATAGAAATAAACTAGATACAGATTCTGGGCTGAAGAGTTAACCATTAAGTACACACACAAACACACACACAGAGCATATACAGTGACCATTGCCATACCAACTAAACGTCTTTAACAATCCACGTCCTGGACGTTTGAACTTTTCCTCCAGAAGCCCAGTGTTTTCGTAAACACCATCCCATTTCTATACACAGCATCCCCCGGCTTTCACAGAGGCTGAGACTATCCCCGTTTTGTAACTATAAAGAAGTCAGGTGCAAAAAGACTAACTGACCTGCCCAGGTCACAGAGTCATTAGCCGGGACCTACGTGCCCGGCAGGCAGACAGACAGAGCTCACAGGAAACCAGCTATGCCTCTCCAGGCACTAAAACTATACTTTAATATTTCAACAACCATTTTGGACACGATCTTTCCCCCAAAACCACACTGTAATAGAGTTGTCACTTGTGTCCCAAGAAGGCTCTTTGATGGTGCAGAGTTCAACAAACCTCTTCCTTCGCCCAAACTGGTTTGCCCAGCCCTCCCTACTCAACAGGTGAGAGGAGATGAAACCTGGGAACCCGGACCTGCAAACAGAGCCAACTCAAAGCAGAGTCCAGTCACCACCGCTGCAAGTTTCCCCAACCTGGGTATTTGACTAATTCCCATTCAGAACATAAGTCAGAGCCTTTACACCTAGGGTAAACAGCAACCAGCCGGGTAGGGCAACCAGCCCTAAGACACTTTCTCAATGTGCCCTAACGCTGACCACTCCCTATAATGCCCTTCAAGGTCGAGTCTCAGTTCTTGACCCCAACTGTCCTGAACTGATGCCAGTCAGGGAATGTGCCTCCTACCTCTGGGCCTACGCAGATGCACACTCCTGCTCTCCACCCCACTCACCCCCATGCTATCTGCCACTTCTTCCAGGAAGCCTTCCTGATCTCCCTAGGCCATATGTTTCCATTGTACCCTGTCCCACTCCTAGCATAGAATTTCAGGCAGCACCCCACAGGGTAACAACCTGTCCATCTGTCCTCATCCCCGACCTACACCATAAACTCCATGAGAGCAAGGGCTCGTCTGACTTTGCCTTTTACACCCCAGCAAACAGCAGAGTGTCTAGTTGTGAATAAATAACTGAATGAAGGTTTGCAGTCGACAAGCAGGCATGGCTTACCGTTAGGGCAGGCATGCTGCTAGACCCTGAGGATAGAAAGGTGAAGTTCTATCTTCTGCCCTCAGGTCAATTCTGATCTATTAATCTATGATGCTTCCTATCTTTATTTTACAAAAACACAACTACACAATGGGTAACTGGTAGGAAGGGGCCCAGGGAGCCCTAGAGCTGGTTACAAGCAGAACAAGGATCTCCTTCCCTCTGGTATCAGTGATGTTCCTGAAATGTTGAGACTCAGATCTGCTTTCAATTGCTGCCTCGTGAGAACTAACAAAGAGATGAAAATATTCTAGGCCGCAAGGTAGCATCGTGCCTTGAGGCCAGCTGGATGGCCAGCTCCCCAGAACAATGAGATTCCAAATGCTCATCTGAACAGGGACAAAAGTAGAGGGAGATATGAGAGAGACACTCTGTTTTCCTTTCCTTGCGGCTGTCCATTCCAAAAAGAGCTGCAAATAACATACAGCCTCCACCCCTACCCCCTACCCCCTACCCCCTCTACCCACCCACCCCACCCCCGGCCAACTGCAAGGGAACAATCCTGACATCCTTGACCCTTCCTGAGCTGTTTCTAAACTAGCCCCCGCTCCACCGCTTTATACGGAGACCCTGGTCAGTGGTTCTCAAAGTGTGCTCCAGGGACGAGCAACGTCTGCATCACCTGAGAACTCGTTAGAAAGGCAGATTATCCGGCCCCTCCCTGGACACACTGAGGCAGAAGCAGTGGGGTAGGGCCGGGCCACACGTGAGCCTGGTGCACGCGCAAATGTGAGAACCACGGCCTGCCTAGTTCTCTATCTTCAGGGCGCTGACGGCTTGCAGAGTTCCCTTGTTTATTTACTTGCGCGCCTCATTTATTTATTGTCCTCTCTCCCTGGAATGAACGCTGCCTGACAACTGGGAACTTGCCCGTCTTGCTCAGGGCTCTGCATCTTCTGTGGTTTAGAACAGGCTGTCACATCGTGGCGCTCGGTAAATATTTGTCGAGCAAACAAACAAATCTTCCTCTTTTTGCTTGTTTTCCCCCAATTTCCCTGGAGCTGGCCATGAACAATCCCGAAAGGAGTTAAGCCACCCTCGTGAGTCATCTGGCCAAGCCTGGTTATCTGTCGGTGGGTGATAAGCCTGCAAGGACAGGAGCTGTGACACGACACGGCCGCACTTCATCAACCCTTTTGCCCAAATCCCCAGGACTGCAGTACTCGCTCACAACTGGCAGCATTCACTTTTCCAAATGTCAGAGGCCTGATGATTCTCCATAATCTAGACATCTCAGGCCCACCAGTGTGTGCGGGATCGGTTAGGAAAGCCCCTGCACAGGAGAATCAACGCTTTGCCGCTCCTGCAGCACTTGCGGTGAGTGGGTGCAGCCCAGCACAGCACCCCCTGCGTGGTGCTCCCACCTCTGTATGCACAGCCACCCTCCCCTCTCACACCACCCAGGGAAGGGAAACCAGCCACCCATTACCGTGCTTAAAATCCCATCTACAAGATTCATGGCAGAATTGTTGAGAAGTTCCCCTATTAGGTCAGAGTGGCAGGAAAGCCACATCTTGGGGGAAGAGGCAAGGGAAACAGTCATTCATGAAAAGAAAGATGATAGCTGCTACATAACCTGTGCTGTACATACTGTGAAGTTGGTTCTCCTCATCGGAGGCTCAGAAAAGAGCCCTCCCAAGGCCTCAGAGCCATCAACCATGGACCTTGACCTCTAACCCAGCTCTGACCCCAAAGCCCTTCTTAACCTCTGAAAAATCACAAACACACTGTGACCCTCGGGTCCCTCCCTAACATGGGCCAAGCCAGAGGCAGTGTTTCACTTAAATACCTGGGCAGCAGGGAAAGAGAAAATGAATTTCAGGAGGGATGGGCTGGACCATTTGAAGGGCCCTGGTTAAGAGCCCTCCGGGATCCCGGATCTTCCCATCAGCCCACCCTGGGATGCCACGCCCCCTCCCTGGGTTTGCGTTGGGCCTGCCTGGACGGTTAATATTAACCCCAGGGGATGAGCACCCTTGTGGGTTCGCGGGGCCTCCAGGGGAGGGCGGATGCTGACTCACTGCCTCTGGGGCAGCCACGTGTCTCCACAGCTCCCAGCAGGCCGGCGGGCTCCTGCGCTGAGCACAGGCGGCCCCTTCACCGGGGCGAGGAAGGGGAAACGCAGCTGGTTTTGTGTCTCCATCAGAGGGTGAAGGGAGCAAGAAGGAAGTTCCCAGAAGCTTAGCCCAAAGCGTCCCTTGATCGGCTCCCTACGGCCGGCCCCCTCTGTCTTCTGCCTCTCCAAAGGTTTATCCACTTTCCCCCAATCGTGCCAGCTCCCACACAAGGGAGGGTGGGGCTGTGGAAGGACGATTTGGAAAAAGCTCGCTGGCACAAACAAGAAAGGGTTAAAGGCCCCTTAGCCCCTCCGCGTGGCTCCTGCGGGCTCCAGAAGCCAAGATCCAGTCTCCTCTTCTCTGCCCTGCCCCCATCCTCAGTCCAGGTCCGCCCTGCCCCGAAGACAGGAGCCCGAGGCTGGCTTCACCCCAAGCGCCTCAGCAAATCTCTGAGCCAGGATGGAGAAGCTGGGCATGGGGCACCTTTCTTTCTGTCCACGTGTGCCTCCCACCAAAAATCGAATTAAGTAAAAGGAAAAAGCTACGTGCACTTGAGGTTATGGAGACTGACAGCTTTATAAACTTGGCACACACATGGAAATAACAGGAGAGTGCGTAGGACCTACCGATTTTAAATTACAGTATTCTGAATGGAAGCGCTCACGCCCAGAGGAAGTTTGCCCTCCTGCTTCTCCAGATGCCTTTAAACCCCAAAATATCATGGCCGGGTTGAGACAGCTTTGGGGATGCTGGGAAGAATACACCCACCCTCTCTGCTCTGATGCCTCTACCCCAAGGAGGTTTGAGACCTCAGTATGTTCCAAGAAAACCACTCTCCCCCCGGGCTGCTGGTAGTGCGGAGTGGCATGTGGCAGAGGTAAGGGGAGGGAGGCGGGGCCGGCACACAGAGCTAACCCAGCCCCAGTGCAGCCCTGAAACAGAGGCCTGGGCTCGGGAGGCTGGAACTCCCGCTCTTTCTGCTGCGCGCTGAAACACGCCTGGGTGCTGCATGCTTGCGGGGGCTGCGTGCTTGTGGGTGCAGGCTGATCCCGCCTTCTGAGCAGAGAAGCCCCCTTCATCGGTGCGAAGAAGGGGAGACGTGGCTGGCTTTGTGTCTCCATCAGAGGGTGAATGGAGCAAGAAGGAAGTTATTAAACTGGCGACTTGGACAAGAAGCAAAATCAGCCAGGGCCCAGCACTCCGGGAAACACTGAAGAGTGCAGACTCAGAACACACGGACAGACTGGATGGGTAGGTAAAAGGTATGACCAGCCTAGGCAATGCTGCAGCTCCCTCCGGAGCCCAGGAAAGCCTTGACGGAGGCCTCGCTCCCTCTGGACCACATTCCCCTCTCCAGGGAGTCCCCGCTTCCCAATGCATCTCACCCAGCCCGCGGGGGGCTGACACCCCTCACCAGCCTGCAGGTCAGAGCACGGGGCTGACACCGGTTCCACAGTCGGGTGAGCCGCACGGGGGCCTGGGTCCTGTCCCTCCTGCCGTGACCCCAGTTGCAACAGTGGGTTAAAGTTCAGAAGCAGCCCGGTGGACACATCCACGGTGATAAGCTGCACCTTTGCTGGCAGATAAGCCCAGCAGGAGAGGAAACACTGGACAGCACCTCCGAGCTGTCCCTCCAGCTGGCCTCACTAAGGAAGGCCTCGGACCAGACTTTCTGGTGCTGACAACCAACTACAGCAGGATTAACGGAGTTTTAATATTTTTTCCAAAATAAACAATGAGTTCAGCGCTTTATTTTTCAACACGCTGCTTAAACATCCAGCTTGGCTTTTTTCATTGACGTATAGTTGATTTAGAATGTTTTGTTAATTACTGCTGAACAGCAAAGTGATTCTGTTATACGTATATATACATTCTTTTTTCTTATGTTCTTTTCCATTATGGTTTATCACAGGATATTGAATATAGTTCTCAGTGCTAGACAGTAGGACCTTATTGTTTATCCATTTCCAGCTTATTTTTATTTGTTTGGTTTTTATTCAATTTATTTAAACAACAACCCCCCGAAAAAGTGTTCACCCATTCCTTATTTTTAGTAAAATAGACCACAAGTCCGCCAAGCGGTGTTTTCAGAGATAAGGCCACGGAGGTTCTCCTTTCAGGCTGCTCATGGCATCAGGGTTAGGGGTCACCACACAGACCCAAGGAATGTTGGTTCAGTGAGTCAGCCCCGAGCCCCAGGTGCTGACAGGAAGGACATGGGTGTCAGGCTTTTCTGAGGGGACCTGAACTTTGTCCTCTAGTCAAAATGTTCACCTGGGCCCAGAATCTTCAACTCAGCATCCCACAGCCCTCAGAGGGGGAGTTGTTACTGGGTTTAACTGATTTAGAGAAAGTGGGGAGAGATACGAAAATGGAGTCCCAGCCTTAACGAGCTTACAGAGGAGTTACACAGGAAAGTTAACAGAAGTACAGAGTGGCCCGACCCAGAAGGTCTGCAGAATTGTCATTGTTTAGGTGGAACACGAGTGGGTTAGACTTTAAAAGAAGGGAATAGTTAGGAGAAAATCCCAGTGGCCTGTGGGTTTGGAAAGGGAGCATGGGAGACAGGACTTGATAGCAGGATTCCATAGTAATGGAAAACAGCTGCTGTTCTCTGATCCATCCACCCCCCCCCCCACTCTTTCTCTTTCCACCCACCCCCCTGGGCAATCTCACCCTCAGCTTCCACTACCGGCACTCACAAATCTTTATCTTCAACCCCGTCCTTTTCCCTCAACCCCGGATTCCAGGCATCTGGGAGGTGATCTCCCCGCTGTCCTGACTAGTGACTCTCTCTCACCATCTTTGTCTTCCCTTCGCACCTGCTCTGGCTCTCCTCCGCCTCCCAGCTCTGTGCACCTGCCCAGGGAGACGTCCAAACCAGACAAACTAGGCTCAGCTGCGACTGTGCCTTCCCCTCCCCGGCCGCCATCCCAGCCTGGCCGATTACACCTTCCGATGGGCCCACAAGCCAGCCCCGCCTCCCCTCCCCAGGGACGTCGTGTATTGTTTCAGGCCCTCATTATTTCTGTTGCCTTCTACCTGGTCTCCCAGACTCTAGTCTTCATGCCTCTGATGTTTCCTAGCGGGTGGTCTTCCACTGGACCCTCCTGGCCGGCTCCCGTGAGGCCACGTGAAGCCCTCTCGAGAGAGCATGGCCAGAAACAAAGAGCCCTGGGCTTTCCCGAAGCACCTAACTTTTCTGTGCAGCTTTTTGAAGTGATGATTTTTAAAGCTTAGCGCGTACTTAGCGAGACTAACTCGTGACAATGGGAAGCTGCCCTGCGGCGCACATTGCTAATGGCGCCCATCAGTAGGCCACACCCAGGACAGCGTAGTTGGTTGTGTGGCTCTGTTCCCCGTTGCCTACCCTGCACCTCGGTGGTTAGTTTGCACCCTTCATGTGGGACGGTCAAGACCTGGCCCATTTACCTTCCAGTCTCCAGATGTACTGAGCTCCACCCAGTTTTGAACCACCTGAGGGTGTCCTACTGGGCGGGGCCCTCTCCCCACCCCACCCCAAGCTTGGGCATGGAAGGCCCTCTTCCTCTCTGATTTCCCTGGGGACTCAGTGATTCTCAACCAGGGACAATTTTGTCCCCCAGCAGACATTTGTCTACATCTGGAAGCATCTTTATTACTATAACCTGGAGAGAAGTGTTGCTACCCTGTCATCGAGTCCAGCGGTCCCCAACCTTTTTGGCACCAGGGACCGGTTTCGTGGAAGACAATTTTTCTACGGACTAGGGGTGAGGGGCGTGGTTCAGGCAGTAAGTAATTCGAGCAATGGGGAGCGGCTCACTTGCCCACCGCTCACCTCCTGCTGTGCGGCCCGGTTCCTAACAGGCCACGGACCAGTACTGGTCCATGGCCCAGGGTCTGGGGACCCCTGATCTAGTGGGCAGAGGCCAAGGATCTGCTCCACATCCTACAAAGCACAGCACAGTCCCCACGACGAAGAATGATCTGGTCCAAAATGCCAACAGTTCCAAGAATGAGAAACCCTGTCTAGCTCCAGCCCAACCCTCACTCACTCTGCTCCCTCAAAGCCCTCCTTTTCTCTATGAAACAGAGAGAAGCAGCCTTTCCACATCAGGTCCAAACATCTACAGTAGCAATTATCACTGTTTACCCCTCCGTGTCTTCCCCAAGCTTCTTGAGGGCAAGGAATTTTTCGTCTTCTTCTCCTTATGCCACTGGAACCAGGTACATAGTAAGGTCTCAGGGACTGACATGCAAAGAGAAAAGAGGAAGTGAGTCTGATCCTAGCCAGAAAGCATTATTGCATTGACCATAGTGTCGCCACTCCACCACCTGCCAAGACTCACATCATCTCTTATTTATGCTGCCGTTGGTGGCATTTCACATATAAAGAGCACAATGTGCTCAGTATTGCAGAGAACATAGATTTTTACATGGACTGTTTTTTGCTTCAGCTTACACAATAAAAATTGCTGCTGAGCCAGCACATCAAGGTCAAAAGAGTATTTCAAATACCAACAATTGCTCTTAACCAATCACACACACACACACACACACACACACACACACACACACACACCCCTACCCACTCTCAGAACATGTTCTGCCTTTTGCGAAAAGTGAGGAAATAGAGGAAGGAACGAACATCAGCCGTAAGAGCGAATTCTTGGAGAAATTGTAAAAAAGAAAAGAGCCCTCAGAACCCCGGACGTTATTACCCTCCCTCCTGGCCACAAAAGCAGTGAAAACTTAAGTATAAAACGCGTGGAAAGAAAAAGGTAAACCCCCCCCAAAAGCAAAGCTTCCTCCACGCAGCTAACTTACTCACCCAGATTCCAGAAGGCTAAGGAAAGCCAGTGGTAGAAAAGCAAATATGTGAAAAAGTGAGGACAACAGTTTTCATCTCTGCTTTGGTCCCACCCAGCTCAACCAAGTGGCTCCCTGACACCTCCCAAAAGATGCTCAAGATGCAGGTACCCGGACACCCTCACGACAGACCTGTCCTGCCGGAACACTCTTTATCCAGGAGCCTGACAACCACCCAGCCATCCAGAGAAATAAGACCCACAACGAGGAAGAAGAGACGTTAAGACCAAAAGAAGAAGTCCATGTAGGAAAAAGAGAAACAGATTCAACGCCATAGAAACTAGTACAGATCATGAACCTTCCCCTTTGCCACTCGTGGATTTCCGTTTTTCTGTCTGCAAAGGGGTCAGGAGGTCCATGCCAAAGGCATGTGTGTTAAGAACCTCAAGGTCACAGCTGACCCCCAGCAGCCCACACAGGAGCCACATAGAAGGGCCACAAGTGGGACCACCTGCTCTCCCCCTCAACACCCCCCCCAGGAATGCAGCTCTATCGCAGGACTCTGCCCAGGTGCTAAGGCCACAAGTATGTCCCTTGAGTTTATTTATTAGAAGAGAAGGTCACCTTCAGTAGAGCATGAGGCGTTTGGTTTGTCCTTGATCAAATATTTCTATGTGTTAAACCTCCCAACCGAAGGCTATTGCCCTTTCCATCTGATTGGATGGGAAAACATGAAGGAAATACACCTTTACATAGCACATTACGGCCCATGTGCCATTGTGCTTTGCAGAATGTGTTTCTGTCATTTATTTATAGCTTTAATTGATCATCGGAAGGTGCCCCGTAAATCACTACACCCGTGACAAACATGCCCGCCATTGCGGGTAAGAGTGTAAAATGCTGCAGCCACTGTGGAAAACAGATTGGCAGTTCCTCAAAAAGTTAAACACAGAATTACCATACGCTCCAGCAATTCCACTTTTGGGTATGTGCCCAAGGCAGTCAGCTGTCAATGAGAGCTGTGGGTTTAAAGGTCTGGGCGCGGAGGGTCAGGGCCCTTAAGGGTCTGCTGGGTTGGTCTCGATGGGAGGAACACCCTCAGGCAGGCACCACCTTTCCTTTCTTATTTTTCTTATTTTGGCAAAATATACATATTTGGCAAATATACATATTTGTCAAATATATACATATACATGTATGTATATGTATATACAAAATATACATATTTGGCAAAATATACATTTACCATTTTAACCATTTTTAAGCATCTGTTCCAGTGGCTTTAGATACATTCACATTGTTGTGCTACCATCACCACCATTTGTCCCCAGAGCTTTCGCATCTTCCCCAGCTGACCCATTAAATATTAACTCTCCGTCCCCTTCCCCTTACTTCCTGGCACCCACCATGCTACTTTCCATCGCTACGAATCTGACTATTCTAGCTACTTCACAGGAGTGCACAAAGGGCAGTGTTTGTCCTTTTGTGATGGCTTATTTCACTGAGCATAATGTCTTTAAGGTTCATCCATGGTGTAGCGTGTGTCAGAACTTCCTTCCTTTTTCAGGCCAAATGATTTTCCATTGAATGTATAGACCACATTTTGTGTATCCATTCATCTGCGGATGGACACTTGGGTTGTTTCCACCTTTTGGCTACTGTGAATAATGCTGCTGTGAATGTTGGTGTACAAATATCTATTAGAATATATTTCATAAAGGAAAGAGAAAAGACCAGAAGAGGCCTTTTTTTTTTTTTTCGGTACGCGGGCCTCTCACTGTTGTGGGCTCTCCCGTTGCGGAGCACAGGCTCCGGACGCGCAGGCTCGGCGGCCATGGCTCACGGGCCCAGCCGCTCCGCGGCATGTGGGATCTTCCCGGACCGGGGCACGAACCCGCGTCCCCTGCATCGGCAGGTGGACTCTCAACCACCGCGCCACCAGGGAAGCCCAGAGGCCTTATTTTTCATCAATGAGTTAGTAACCCCAAGAGTGTCAATATAAGCCAAAGTGCGTGAGTAGCTGGCACACGTTACTGATGGGATGAAGGTGATGCTTTCCTTCTGCACTCCAAGGCTCTCCTGGGTGAAGGTAGGAGATAGTCCCTCTGATCTCCAAATGTCTACAGTTCTTACTATAATTAAGAGGGAGACGCAGGTGTCGGTGTTGGGTGGGAGAGGATAGGAGTTAGTAGGGAGCAAAGAGGCAGGGAGGAAAGGCAGATAAACCCACATACACCACTGGGAACAGCAAACCAGAGTGTAGCAATTGTGTCCGTGACTTACCAGTCCAAGACGTGACGGTTTCAGGCAGGAAGGAGGGAATTCGTGTCTCTGAAAATTCTTTCCACCAAACTGTAGACTCTTATCTTAAACCAGCATTGCACACCATTTATCACAGCTGCAAAAAAAAAAAAAAATTATATCAGTCCCAGAAACTCTAATAACATGCAGGAGGATGGAGAAGGGGGGATTTAGGGTAAAAAGCTTAAGGAGTTTCTTCTAAAGAATAGCAATTGTTCTGCACTTTTAGCTGCTCTGTTTATGGTCAGACATTTCCACCAGCTTCATAGGGGGCAAAGCACCAGGAAGACAAGACGCAAACTCACTCTTAACACTTCATGATGCAAAAAATGTAGGCACTTAAATAAAACAGATTTCTACACGCTACTTGAGAGTATTTTATTACCCTTTCAACAAAAAATAAAATTAAAAAGATATACAGGAAAACATTCTGTAAGATTTAAATGGCTGCGTAAGCACTGGTTTTCTTCTGTGCCAGTCAGCTTGGACTCTGCCATTACAAAGGACCACAGACTGGGGGCCTTAAACAACAGATGTTTATATCCTCACAGTTCCGGAAGGCCAAGTCAGGGTGCCAGCAGGGTTAGTTTCTAGTGAGGCCTCTCTTCCGGGCTTGCAGACTGCCACCTTCTCGCTCTGTCCTCACATTCCCCTTCTGTGCTCACGCAGAGGGGAAGAGAGAGCTCTGGAGTCTCTTCCTCTTCTTACAAGGACAGTAGTCCTATCATATTAGGGTCCCACCTTTACAACCTCATTTAACCTTAGTTACTTCCTTAAACGCCCCATCTCCAAATACAGCCCTATTGGGGGTTCGGGCTTCAATATACGAATGGGGGGCGGGGAACACAATTCAGACCATACTGATTTGCTACCCTGTTTGCATAGAAGTCTACAGTTTTCAAAGCACTTTCACGTACATTCTCATTTTTAATCCTTCCAAAAAATCTGGAGATAGACAAGGTAGGCGTTACACCATTGTACAGAGGAGGAACCTGAGGATTGGGCATTTCATAACTCACCCGGGGACACGAAACTGGCAAGTGGCAGAGCTAAGATTCAAATCCAGGTCTGTGGGACTCTGGGGTCCTTAACAAAAATAAATAATTTCACTAGTTCAATTAAAAGAATATATATATTTAGTGATTGCTATGACAGTTCATGGGGGAAGTCCAAAAAACGAGAAGCCCCGCATAGGGTAAAAAGCATGTGACCTTGGGAGTCAGATACATGCCTGTGTGTGCACATGTGTCTAGGGCATGTCTCACTTCCCGGGCACTCATCTTCATCCCTTCTGGACCTGGTTTAGGTAACCCCTTGTCCCCCAGAGCCTTGTAGCCCACAAAGAACTTGCCCTCCTCTGGGATGTTGGTTTTCATCACTCTTTGGAAAACAAATCCCTTTATACCTGGAAAGTAATTCCACACCCTGTTTCCCCAGCCTGAGCCACTCCCACCTGTATACCAGTCCAATTTAGCCCTGCAGCTAACCCTACTACAGCAGTTTCAGATTTGTTTTTTAAAGTTTTCCCTGAAACTCAGTTATCTGCTGAGAAAGAATTATTTCACTGATAATATCTTACGTCTCAGTGACATTTCAATGTCCTTCTCCCAAGGATGAAAAAACAAGAAACAAAATGCTATGAATCTCCTCGTCCGTGAGTCGGATGCCACATTCTCCATCATCCAGGGTGCACATGTCTGCAGGAGAAGTGCTAAGAGAGTTCCTTGTCTTGGTTTTTGATTTCTTCTAAGAGATTTTCCAGAATAGAGAGTTCCTGCTAGCTGGTACTTCCTGAGTATGGGGAGATGGAGAAAATGTCCCTCCTATAGTGCAGTAGTTTGTGGTATACATTCTAGAAACAAAGGGCTGAAGCCTTAGTTATCTGACAATGTGTTAAATTCCAGATGTGAACCCATGAACACCTGGGCTCTCCAGGGAGGTAAGCCCTGTGTGTTTGGCCTCAATCCAGACTATATCAAATCCTGAAGCATTGAAAAAACAGACACGCAGCTAGCTAATACCAGAGATGGGCATGCTCTATAAAGGCTGGACTCTAAAAGTTATTCTCCTTTGGGTTGATAAACACACACTGAGATTTACAATATCATTGCTTCATCAGGTAAACTAAATACAAGAGTCACTTCTGATTAAAACAAATTGTGTTTTCAAAGTTGTTTTTCAGTTTTAGGTGAACCATCTACCCTGGTGTGCCTGCAGCCATGGGGTCTCCCAGGATGCAGGACTTTCTGTGTTTAAACTGAGACCGTCCTGGGCAAACCACATAATCGATCACCCTATGAGGTTTCGTGGAATGGGAACTCACTGTGGACAGCATGCCCTTTGGGGTGAGAGCTTTCTTTCTGCTTGTTTCATTTTTCTGTACTCGTTCCTGCATTTGTCCTACGTAGGGACACTCTGACTAGCTTCACAGTTCTGTTGTAGGAGGGAAAGTATTCAGCGTTTATGCGCGTGTGCAGCGTCAATACTTGGCTGTGTTACGAGTGGTAGCCCGCAGGTGTGATGAACAAGGATGCTGTTGGCTGCCCCCTTGTTCATGCCCGGCACCTATGTAGTTTCACCTTGAAAGATGTCTACGCTGAGAGGGGTGTCATATGATGAGTCATGAGGGCAAAGCTGAGGTCAGGGTCTGGGACACAAAGTTGGGCTCAGAGACACACAGATAAGTTTCAACACTGCCGTAGGAGATTGGGGTCGGTGTTGAGAATCCTGAGCAAGACGGTCCTAAGCAGTGCATGGGCTGGGGGGAGGGGGGGCATACGGATGGGGCCATAGACAGAGATGCAAGCCAGGCGGCAGTGGGCACAGAACCCCTGCAGTCAGAGTAGAGAGGAATGCGGAGCTCAGAGACCTGAACTGCACCAGAGGGTACAATCCAGGAGCGATTCCAACCACCCGGAACATCGCTGAGAAACTAGAAACGTGAAGGAAAAAGACCTCAGAGGAGCCCAAATCAACGTCACAGTCCCTCATGAAAGAGCCAGTTGCGAGACCATCCTCAGAGCATGATTCTAAGATGTTTGGTTATCTGAGTTCCACTGCAACACAGAAGCCAAAATCCAGCAAGAGGCACCATGTGAGAGGGCAGAAGAACTGGTGAAATTGGACATAGGACAATTGGGTGGCTCAGGGATAAATTTCAGTGCAGAAGGAGTAACTCAGTGTCTGCTTTTATGGGGGCAGCGGGGAGAGAGAGAGAACGGGGAGTGTTGGGGAGAAGGAGGTCGTATAAACCACGTTCGGTATTAGCAGAGTCACTGTCGTAGCAAAGGTGCCGTGCTCAGGAAGAGAAGTACCAGCTCTCCCTTGTGAGTTCAGAGAAGCCGGCAGAGTCGGGAAGACCTTATGCGGCAGCTCCTTCCGCCTCCCCCTCCCACCCGGAGACACTCTGACTCTGGAAGCAAGAAACACCCCTGGTCACATGGCAGAGCTGCCCAGCCTCCCTCTTGAGGTCTAGGAAGCTGGCCGTCCTAGAAAGGGACATGGACCTTCCATGCGTGCAAGTATTTGTGCTGGAGGACAAGGTCAGCTGCATAGTTTCTAGGATCCACAAAATGAAAAGGCAGGGCCTCCTGTTTAAAAAAAACATTAAGAATTTCAAGACGGTCGTAATAGAGCATCAGACCAAGCACAGGGCTGTTCTCAGCTTGGGGACCAGCACAAAGGCACAGATTGCACGCCCATGAGTCAGGACCGTTTCGTCTCTCTGAATTGTAAAACTCTCCTCTGTAAAGTGAAGATGATGGTACTTACTTTGTGATGTTCCTGGGAGGATGAAATGATAAACATGTGAGTGATGAGCCTGACTCACAGAGGAGCTTGGGGTCTGCTAGGGATTTTCCTGTCATTGTTCACCTCCTTTTGCTCTCAGAATTCACAATGGTCACCACACAGCAAGCTCTACCTCAGTCAACCAACCCGTTCTTAGAAAAAGCCAGGGGTAGGGACTTCCCTGGTGGCCCAGCGGTTAAGAATCCACCTGCCAGGGCTTCCCTGGCAGCGCAGTGGTTGAGAGTCCGCCTGCCGATGCAGGAGACACGGGTTCGTGCCCCGGTCCGGGAAGATCCCACATGCCGCGGAGCGGCTGGGCCCATGAGCCATGGCCGCTGAGCCTGCGCGTCCAGAGCCTGTGCTCCGCAACAGGAGAGGCCACAACAGTGAGAGGCCCGCGTACCGCAAAAAAGAAAAAAAAGAATCCACCTGCCAGTGCAGGGGACACGGGTTCCAGCCCTGGGCCGGGAACATCCCACATGCTGCGAAGCAACTAAGCCCGTGCGCCACACTACTGAGCCTGCGCTCTAGAGCCCATGTGCCACAACTACTGAAGCCCACACGCCTAGAGCCCGTGCTCTGCAACGAGAAGCCACCGCAATGAGAATTCTGCACACGGCAAAGAAGAGTAGCCCCCGCTCTCCGCAACTAGAGAAAGCCTGCGAGCAGCAACGATGACCCAACGCAGCCAAAAATAAATAAATAAATAAAAAGTCAGGGATAGTCCTGGTTTGTCTGGGAAAAAAAAGGTTTCAGACTAGGCACTCATTAAATGACATGCTTCAGACACTCTTCGCAAATATAGCAGCAAAAACAGGAAACAAGGCAATGTTAAAGGAAGCTTCCCTCCCCTAGAAGTCAACTTCCATGTGTCATGTTTGCCCACACTCTATTGCTAGCACTCATATGTCGTGCTATAAATAACGTATTCTACCAGGAACCCTTGGCTGGTACAGAAATGAAGAGTCTGAAAAGATTAGACAGATGTTGTATGTCGCAAATTTGTCGACTTTGTCTGCTGCGTGCTTATTTAATCCTTATGCAGCTAGGGCCATTGTGATGAAAGAATTAAAGAAACCTGTGTGCTTTTTTCCCCTTTCTTTAAAAACAAAAAACTGTTTACCACGTAGAAGCTTTACATTTTCTTTTTAACATTTGGGATAACGGGAAGCAATTTTTGCATGTGATGAAGCAGGGGTCTAAATTACTTATTTTCCATAACGATACCCTGCAGACCCAGCACCATTTTTTAAAAAGACAGTCCTTTTCCCCTGCACTGCAGGAGTCCTATTTTTTTAAATTTGAGTATCATTTGAATCGTGGTTTTGATGTGCTAATTACTTTTCTCTTATATTATCTTCTAGGAGCTTTACAGTTTTTTCTTTCACATTTAGATCTATGATCCATTTTGAGTTAATTTGGGGGAAAGGTTAGGATCTGTGTCTAGATTCTCTTTTTTTTTTCTTTTTTTGGTGTATGGGTGTCCAGTTGTTTCAGCACCCTTTGTTGAAACTAATTTATTTTTTAATATGTGTTACCATTTTTGTAATATATTTTTGTAATATATTATGAAAATAAGAAATGCTTAATCTGCATCAAACCACCTAAAATCATCTTATATATATTCCATGCTTTAGGAAACCCCACAGTGGGATGTTGAGCTCACAGCAGTGGATAAAGGAGGGTTACCTGTAGAAGTTTTCTCAAAAGTCTTTAAGAATTTATTATGTAAGAAGTTTGTACTTGTTTCAGAAACAATAGAAAATACAGATAAGTATAAAGAAGTAAATAAAAGTCATCTGTAATCCTCCTACCGACAGGTAAGCACTACCACCATGTTGGTGTGTTGTTTTCCAGCCGCTTGCCCCATACACACATATATATTGCATCTTATAAAAGGGAGGTAATGAAATAATACTGTTTTGTGTTCTTACATTTTACTTCATATGTTCTTAACAGGGACTTCCCTGATGGTCCAGTGGTTAAGAATCCACCTTCCAATGCAAGGGACGCAGAAGGAAGGAAAAAGGAAGGAAGGAAGAAAGAGAGAAGGAGGGAGGAAGGAAAGAAGAAAAGAAAAAGATAAAGCAAAACCAAATTACCATGGACAACATCGACAACAAAACTAGATGACATTTTCCCCACAAACCCCAAAATACAAGGTCACCAACTGTCACACAGTCTGCACGGTCTCAGCATCTATGTAGGAGAAAGCACAGAGAAGCAAAAGGGTGTCTCCTGGACCTGAAAACAGAAGTCCCAGTCAGCCAGGAGGAGAACTCTGTGGGACCATTTGAGAACAGCAGCTAAAACTACCACGGCTTTGCCCAACCTAATAGTGGTTGAGAGCAGAGGGAGCTTTAACGAAGGACTAATGGGTCTAGAGAAGTCAAGCTCCCGGGAATTCTTGAAACTGTTAAGGCAGGTTCCACAATGAGGAGAAACTGCTGAGAGTGAAGTCGGACTTGAGGTGGATAGAGACAAAGGATAGGGATGCTCCAGCTAAAAGTGAAAGGGAAGGACAGAGGCAGGAAAGTTACAGGAAAACAACAGAAGATAAAAGTTAGAAAGATAAAAATAAAACAGAAGATAAAAATTAGAAAGACTCTCTCAACTGTGCCACCCTCTAAAAGTTTAGGAGAATTAATTTTTTAAATGAGCAACATAAAAATATCAAGATCAAATCCTATATGAAATTATCATAAGAAAAGACAGATTAAGAAGCTGAAAAACATCTCTGTAGATCATGAAAACCCACCAGAAAGACAAGTCTAAAAAACATATCAAAACTGTAACCTCCTATTAAAAATTTTTAAAAACTAAAATAAATTTTAAAGGATACAAGACATAAAAGAACAGCATAAATCAGAACTAAGAAAAACTCAGAAATGAGATGACAGAACTCAGGAAAAATTGTATTTAGAAGAAGATATCATTTCAAAAATGAAGAGAAAATTAGAATGAAGAAACACAATAGATAATGCCTTAAGACAAACAGGAAAAATATGTAAGGAAATTTTAAAATAAAAAAGAAACAAAGAAAAATTAAAAAGATCTGAAAAAAAGTAATCAATGTTGACAACAGGCAGAGAAGACTTAACACACAAGATAACAGGAGACACTGAAGAAGAAAACCAAAGCAAGGGAGCAGAATAAGAAAAAAACTAATTGAAACTACATAGTGAAAGAGCACACAGGGTAGCTGAAAATACCAACCCAGAATGACTAACACCAAAATATATTCTAGAAAAAATTACTGGAGATTAAAAAACCCTTTGGGGCATCTAGGCAAAAACAGGTAGTGACATTTAAGACAAGAAAATTAAATTTTCATCAAACTTTTGACAGCAAGCCTTGATGCCAGAAGAAAATAAAATAATGTATTAAGATTCTCAAGGGAAAGAAATGTGATCCAAGTGTTTTGTATCCAGAAAAACTGACTTTAAAGTATAAAAGGCGTAAACTGTTAGCATGCAAGAAACCAGGGAATATTGTTGCCATTCATAAGCGCTTTCTGAAAAATCTACCAGTGAACAAGCTTCAGACAACCAAAATGGCCAGAGAGACATTGACATAATAAGGACTGGTGATGAGCATTAAACGTACAGTTATTTGTGGTACTAACACTAAGTGAGGTTTAAAGAAGAGAGAGTACAGTACGCAATGACTCTAGTAAATGAGATACAGCACAACAATTTAAAAATGGGGAAAATAAGATATGAAAAAGGTATTGAACCGTTCACAGTGATTCCATTTGAGGTGGTAGCAGTATTGTTATTCTGAGACTATTGTGTGTCCAATATGAGATAAAATAAATGAGTCATTGTACGATATTCTAATTATAGCATCTCTTGTATTTTTTAAGATCAGGGTTTTCGGTATGAAAGAAAGGATATATCGATTTAACATGGAAAAGTTTAAGTTGAAAAATACTCATCATCATAGTCATAAATATGAATTAGAAGTACCAGTTATAAACTCATGAAGTAGTTTATCTCATCTTTTATTTTACCTTAAAAATGTATATAATATTGCATATTTTATATATATATATATATATATATATATATATATATATATATATATATCCTAGTTCTGTCCACTGAAGAGACCTAGAAGCAATGGCCAACCCAGTAGCAACAAACATTATTAATGGTCAGATCGTGGTCTTGAAATGCCATTTCTCACTAAAAGAAACCAGGGCTTCTTGGAGAAATGACTGATTCTGGTCTGAGGCACAAAATGTAGAAAATTGAAAACATTTTGTCAAACTAGTGAGGAGACAAAGACCACAAGGGTCCTGTCAAAAGGGCTCAGGAGGCAAATTGAAGAGTCTTCCACCAGCAAAAGATAAAGGAACTGGAGCTTCAAAAATGATAACCGGGGCTTCCCTGGTGGCACAGTGGTTGAGAATGTGTCTGCCAATGCAGGGGACACGGGTTTGAGCCCTGGTCCGGGAAGATCCCACATGCCACGGAGCAACTAAGCCCATGCGCCACAACTACTGAGCCTGTGCTGTAGAGCCTGGGAGCCACAACTACTGAACCCGCATGCCACAACTACTGAAGCCCGCGCAGCTAGAGCCCATGCTCCGCAGCAAGAGAAGCCCGCACACCGCAACAAAGAGTAGCCCCCGCTCCACGCAAAAGCCCATGCGCAGCAACGGAGACCCAACACAGCCAAAACTAAATAAATAAATAAATAAATTTTTAAAAAAATGATAACTACAATTGATTGAAACTCATCCAATACGTTTTAGTTTATGGAGTCATGATGAACTATACATATTTTTAAACTAATTGGTCATCTTCAGAGAAGGATAGGGTGAAAAGGACCCAACTCATGATCTTGAAAACTAATAAATATAGGGGAGACATCAAAAATCAAACATTTATCCTGCCTTTTTATTATGAGCTGAACAACTGGGTAACCCAAAAGTACTAAGGGGAAGAGTATCCCTATTAAATTTTTCCAACTAAATATTTTTTAAGGAATAGTAAAATTAGAATATCACCGTCTCGCAACCCCCAATGAATTAACGCATTTAGGCAACAATTACCAATAGCTGAAAACATCACATACATAGACAGATACTCCGTGCATCCTGATAATAGAGCATTTCACAGGTGATGTTGTGTGTGTCACAATGCATCTCGTAGGAGACCTGCTATCCCAGCTTTTCTCACGACTGGGCTGCAAAGTCTGATCCCTTGGTTAAGGTGGTGAACACATGAGATTTTGATTTGGAAAAGATTGTTGTAAAAAGTTAAAGTTGAAGAAAGAGGAGGAAGCCTCCCAGAATCCCTTCTGGCAAAGTGGCAGAGTGCAGAGAAAGGAGGCACCCAGCTTTCAGGGGCAGTTTGACAGAGGTTCCAGGCACAGTGCCTCAGGCCCGAGAGTGGAGTAGTTAATTCTCCCCGGAACAGTCAGGCAGTGCAATCAGCATAACTCAGCCATTGTTTCTAAGGGCCAGGCTCTCCTGGAAATTTTCTGAGCTACCTAATTGCCATTACTCGATTTCCCCTCAAGAATGGATTCTGTTGTTTGTAACTAAAGGACCCTGAGGGATACAGGATCCAAAGAGTTGACCATAGTGTGTGTGTGTGTGTGTGTATGCGTGCGCGCGCGTGCTTAAATTAATGAGTCTCCAAAATGCCATTAATTTCTCCAAATTTATTTTAAAAGCCCAGATTGGCTGACAAAAAAGAGCTATTTGCTTTGATCAGTGTTTGCCCCTGAAAGCCTTCAAGAAGGTAAACAGAAGCTTGGCTTGCATAGAACTCTGGGTATTTGAGAACTGTTGGGAGTGTATGTACAGTAATCTCTGGTTTTATATAAACCTGACAAGAGAGTGACAATGACAAGCCTTTCTCAGAAAATTCTTAAAGAAGCAATTAAGCCTGAAAGCACACTCCACATTCATGTTTATTCAGCGCTTACATGTCTTTTCTGAACCACGCTCTCTCGTGCTTCCTAAGGTTGTTTTGCAGATATATTGTGCTAAACTGTAATAGCATTCAAAAACATTCCCTGCCTCTGCCTAGAGGAGCATTCCGTGTCTCTTCCCAATCGCATTGGGCTTGGCCACGTGACTCGATTTGGCCAGCTGAAGGTGAGAGGTAAAGTATGTCACATTCAGCGCTAAGAGTCAGTCAGGGTTTTGCCACGCTCTTTTCCCTCTGCCCTGGTGTAACCATGGAAGCTTCACCATCAGCCTGAGTCCGAAAGAAAGAAGGCTTGGATCAGAGCCACAGCTCACCCACAATGGACATGGAGCATGCGTATGTGGGAAGAAAGGGCTAAGCCGCTGGGATCTGGACCCCTTTTGACCACAGCGTAGCCTTGTTTGTCTATTGCATGTTATTGATCACAGACACTGTCTTCTAAGCACTGTTTATAAGCCAGGCACTTACATCCTTACATCATCGGGAACTGGATACTCATCTCTCCACCTGACAGATGAGGAGACAGACCTGTAGAGGGTAAGGAACCTGACACCTGCTCGAGCCAGCGCTGAGACCTGGACTGAGTCAGTCGTTTCTTTTTTTTTTTTTTTTCAGTATGCTGGCCTCTCACTGTTGTAGCCTCTCCCGTTGCGGAGCACAGGCTCCGGAAGCAGCCATGGCTCACGGGCCCAGCCGCTCCGCGGCATGTGGGATCTTCCCGGACCGGGGCACGAACCTGCGTCCCCTGCATCGGCAGGCAGACTCCCAACCACTGCGCCACCAGGGAAGTCCAGTCTTTTCTTTTTAATTGAGGCATAGTTGATTTACAATGTTGTGTTAGTTTCAAGTGTACAGCAAAGTGATTCAGTTATTCTTGTAGGTTAGTAAAGATATTGAATATAGTTAGTTCCCTGTATTATACAGTAGGTCCTTGTTGGCTATCTATGTTATATATATATTATAGTGTGTACCTGTTAATCCCTACTATACAGTAGGTCCTTGTTGGTTATCTGTTTTATATATATTGTAATGTGTATCTGTTAATCCCAAACTCCTAATTACTCCCTCCCGCCCCCACTTTGCCCTTTGGTAACCCTAAGTTTGTTTTCTATGTCTTTGAGTCTATTTCTGAAATAAGTTCATTTGTATCTTTTTTTAGATTCCACATGTAAGTGATATCATATGATATTTGTCTTTTTCTGGCTTACTTCACTTAGTATGATAATCTCTAGGTCCATCCATGTTGCTGCAAATGACATTATTTCATTCTTTTTTATGGCTGAGTAATATTCTGTGGTATATATGTACCGCATCTTCTTTATCCATCCCTCTGTCGATGGACATTTAGGTTGCTTCCATGTCTTGGCTATGGTAAACAGTGCTGCTATGAACACTGGGGGGCATGGATCTTTTTGAATTAGAGTTTTCTCCGGATATATGCCTAGGAGTGGATTGCAAGATCATATGGTAACTCTATTTTTAGTTTTCTAAGGAACCTCCATACTGTTCTCCGTAGTGGCTGTACCAATTTACATTCCCACCAACAGTGCAGGAGTGTTCCCTTTTCTCCACACCCTCTCCAGCATCTGTTGTTTGTAGACTTTCTGATGATGGCCATTCTGGCTGGTGTGAGGTGATACCTCATTGTAATTTTGATTTGTTTCTCTAATAATTAGCTATGTTGAGCATCTTTTCATGTGTCTGTTGGCCATCTGTATGTCTTTTTAAGAGAAATTAGACCAAGTCAGTTTAATGCCAGAGGCTCCTGCTCTTAAAACTACATTCTGGGGCTTCCCTGGTGGCGCAGTGGTTGAGAGTCCGCCTGCCGATGCAGGGGACACGGGTTTGTGCCCCGGTCCGGGAAGATCCCACGTGCCGCAGAGCGGCTGGGCCCGTGAGCCATGGCCGTTGGGCCTGCACGTCCGGAGCCTGTGCTTTGCAACGGGAGAGACCACAACAGTGAGAGGCTCACGTACTGCAAAAAAGAGAAAAACTACATTCTGCAAAACTGAGAAAGTCCCAGCATATACGGCATTTCTGCTACCACCCCTGCAGTCACAGAAGCACTCAGCAAATGCTTACTGACTGGAGAACAACGCCTAAATGACCCTTCCTGAATGTCTGAATAAATATTTATTGGATGCCAATTGACAAATCACATTGTAATAAGTTGTTTAGGGTCTAACAGAACACGCACTCACAAAAAGATGTAGACTGCAACTTCCAAAACTATGTCCAAGGAGCAGAATGGACCACATACAAGCTTTAGAAGCAGTGTTGGATATAGGCTGTGTAGCAGCCAGAGCCCCAGACCCAGAGGCCAAGGGCCTGCATCCTGGCCTCTCCCACCGCTGTGTGACGCCAGCCATCATTTTAACCTCTCTGAGCCTGTTTCCTCACATAAAAAATTACTAATAAAATTGGTCTTGGGTGTCAGGTGAAATAATCCATGTAAATCATTTTAATTTCTCTGAGTTGATATGTCCAAGCATGGGCAGAGAAGTGACTCAGTCCAGAAGAGTTCTGGAAAGATTCCTCATCCACGGGCAGTAACCCCTGGGCTTCTGTGGCAGGACACTTGAAGATAATGGGATTTTTGATTTACTGAAATGTCTCTTTTACAGAATGTATAAAACACATAGATTTTTAAAAATTTATTGAAACTTTCTGATTTAAAAAAAACACTATAAAGTGCTATAAAATATTAAGGAATTGCTAAATGGAGACATTTCACAATCTAAAATTCAGAACCTCTTTGTAGATGGACACAGTGAGAGGTCATTTTCCCCCTGTTGTCATGGAGACACATGGACCCCGTATGTAGACATAAGAGCTCTGTGCACCCTCATGTACATTTGCAATGAGGGCAAAGGGTGAGCTGAAGGCAGCCTAGAAGGCTTCGGCACAGAACTGGGCTTTGTGCTCTGGGCTGCTGGATTCCAGTTTTGGAAAGATCTTGAAGGGAAAGAAAGGAACTAACACATACTGAGTGTCCTCTGCATGTCGGAAACTTTACATCAGTTATCCCTAATTCTCATAGCAACTCTGCAAGGTCTGAAGTTTCAGAAGATGGTATAACCTGTCTGGGTCACACAGCAAATGACAAAAGCACCTCAAATCCTTACCTGTCTGACCCCAAGGTTCAGTCTCTTTCCACTAGAACAAAGGTTGGCAAACTATACTGTCTGTGGGCCACATCTGGCCAACCACCTTTATTTTTGTACTACCTGTGAGTCAAGAATAACTTTTTAACAGTTATAAATAAATAAATAAATAAAAAGAGAATATTTTGTGACATGTAAAAACAATGTGAAATTCACATTTCAGTGTCCACAAATAAAATTTTACTGGAACACAGCCATACCTATTTACTTATATATTGTCTATGGTTACTTTTATGCTACAAGGGCCGAGTTGAATAGCTGTGCCAGAAATCGTATAGCCCCCAAAGTCTAAAATATCTGTTACCTGTTCGTTTACAGAAAAAAATTCTCCCACCCCTGCTCTAGACCAGATAGCTTTTGTAGATGATCCGGGCCTCTCCTTTCACAGAGGAGGAAACACGAGTCTGTAAAGATTGAATAAATGTGCCCCAAATTAATAATATTAGGGGAGACACGGGTCTAGCAAATGAGAGGCATTATGTGGCTGGCACGGCAGGTTGAGAAGGGGATCAGCCTGGTCAGTCCACTCGTCTGGCCGTGGTGGAGAGGATGGGCAGCTGGGCCGGGGGCTGGGAGGCAGGCAAGCTTGCCGCTCAGAGAGTCCTGGAGTTTCCACCTGAAATGTAGACCCACCTGGGGAAAACGGAAGGACAAGGTGGCCGAGGATTCAGAGAACCGGAGGCTGGGCTCAAGGAGAGGGTTAAAGGTGGAGGGACTTGCCAAGGAGGGCCGAGGAAGTCAGTCTCAGAACCTTGTCTTTCACTCAGTGAAACAAGGTACATGAAGGCGTGGTACAGATGAAGAGCGATGTTTATAACATATTGGTGAGAAAAAAATGTTTACCAAGTGTGATTTTTTAAAAGAAGCTACATTAAAAAAAAAAAAAAAAAAAAAAAAGGGCTTCCCTGGTGGCGCAGTGGTTGAGAGTCCGCCTGCCAATGCAGGGGACGCGGGTTCGTGCCCCAGTCCGGGAGAATCCCACATGCCGCAGAGCGGCTGGGCCCGTGAGCCATGGCCGCTGAGCCTGCGCGTCCGGAGCCTGTGCTCCGCAACGGGAGAGGCCACAACAGTGAGAGGCCCACGTACCGCAAAAAAAAAAAAAAGCTACATAGGTATATGGGTTTATATAAATCTGATGTAAATAGATAGATAGAGAGATATAGATATAAATAGACAGAGGTATAGCTATAGATCCATACAAGAAACATAAAGAGAGATTCACACCAAACTTGTAACCATAGCTACTTCTATTGCGTGAGAGAGAAAAGAGGAAGCTTTCACACGTACACACTTACACACATTATATCGCTTGAATTTTTATTTTGAAAATGTAATATTTGCAAAAACATAAGAATAAAAGCCCTATCATCTCTAAAATACACAGAGTCTAGAAGATTCCTCAGTGTGTCACCATGGAAGTAACTAGGAATAGCCCCCAGAAGCTATTAGGTGGGTGAAATCCAAGTATGGCCTGACACTAGTTGATGGGTGGTACCAGTATCAATTTCCTGGTTTTGACAGTGAACCACGTTATGTAAGATGCCGCCAGTGCGGGAAGCTGGGTGATGGACACATGGCCTCTATTTCTGTAATGTCTTGCTCATCTACAATTAAATTAAAATTAAAAGTTTTTAAATCTTTTAGGTTGACTTCTATGAACATGTCCATTCTTGGCTGCTTTTGACCCACAAAACTGGCAATTTCATATAGCTAACTATATAATTAACCTAAAGGAAAAAGTTAACCTAATCAATTGTATTTAAAACCGTCTGAAGCGCTACCCGTCTGAACAGATGTAGGTTTGTCTGCACAGAGTATGAGGACTCAATGGCTCTCTGGGGCAGGAGTGGTCCTGAGGTGTCCTCGGGGTACCAGCCCACTTTGTTCTGACCAATCCTCACAAGGCAGCACCTGTACTAGGAACAGGGGTATCCCGGTGCCCAGGAAGATACGTACCTCTTGATGTGCCGGCTTACGTATGGTTCCCCTGACAGCTTCCATCCCCTGAAGCCGTCGGAACAGTTCTGGGTGAGTGGACAAATTAACTTACAAAGCCCAAGTGGCCCTTGAGCATGTGATGGTCACATGCCAGTCCAGCCTTGTGAGAACCTGACTGCAGGGCGGGCAGCGCTACTCCCCCTGAGACATGGCTTCTGAGTGGTCAGCTCAGGCCAAAGGCATAGCCAGGAGAGTGGACCTCAGAGGGACCCACCATGAGAAGAGGGAACTTAGAGCAACTCCTCCACAGAACAAAGGACCCCGGGGCTCTGGTAGCCCTTCTGACATGGCTCAGAAGTGTGGGCCCTGTCGAGGCCAAAGAAAAGGAGCATATGCTCTGGTAGGTAGGTTGACACAAATCAAGCAGGCAGATAAACTCTGGGACTGGAGTGAGGGATAAATGACCCTAGGTTAGTAGCCTGAACAGTATAACGCCAATAACATCCCTGAGAAAAACTGTCAAATAAATTGCTTGAGATGGCGTTTTTCCATTTTGTGTTTAAAAAACAAAACAAAACAAAAGCCTAACTAAAAAGTCTTACAATTAAATGGGGTACTTTTCCTTAGCTACCAAGCTCTTTTCAGTACTAAAATAAATATCTGAGATCATTAAGCACGTGGGTGAGGAGAGCCCTGAGTAAGGGGAATGCATTTGTGTGCTAGGGCTGCATAACAAAACGCCACACACTGGGTGGCTTAAACAACCATCTAAAAGTTCTGGTGGCCAGAGTCCAACACTGAGGTATTGGCAGGGTAGCTTCCTTCTGGGGACCAGGAGGGAAAATCGGTTCCAGGCCGCTCTCCTAGCTTCCCGTGGTTTACTGGCAGCCTTCGGTGTGTAGAAATATCACCCTGACCTCCGCCGTCACCTTCACGTGACATGCTCCCTGCGTGTGTGTGTCTGTGTCCCAATTTCTCTTTTTATAAGGCCACAGTCATCCTGGATTAGGGGCCCATCCTCCTCCAGTATGACTTCATCTTAACTAATCACATCTGCAGTGACCTTTTTTCCAAATAAGGTCACATTCTGAGGTGCTGGGGGTTAAGACTTCAACATATGAAATTGGGGGGGGACACGATTCCATCTATAACAAGGGGCAAAGGTCAATATCCACACTGAACCCTCTCAAACGCCTGCTCTGGTATTCCCTCTTTTTGTGGCTGTCCCTAGCTATACCTCTTTCATTAAATATGAAATGTATTAAGACTAGAATATCGGAAGCACCAAGAAAACTGCCACGAGAGTCGAGAAAACTTGACAAAGCATCACTGAAATTAGATGATTTTGAGTGATAGAAGGCATCCTGGCCTGGACGTCAAAATACGTGGTCTGTACTCCTGGTCTCCTGGACTCCAATCAGCTGGAGAAATGTGGGCTGTCGCTTGCTGAGCTGCAGTTTTGTGCTCTGGGAGGTGGAGGGGCCCCCCAGGATGGACAGAGGGCCCACCCACCGGCTGTATCAGAACCAGGACTACAGCCCCCATCTCTCTTTGCCTGGAGCTCTCTCCACTCTGCCTGTATCTCTCTGAGCTTCTAGGCTCCGTCACTAGAACTCTGAGATTTCAAACCCAGTCTTTTCCGCGCTAACGACATGCTCGGAAATCTAACCTTCCCTCAAAACCCCTGACCCCACTAAAGATCAGTGAGTTGCCCCATAATCTTTTCCGAAAGCCTGGTGGCCGAGCAGCCTATAACCTCCTTGACTCGCATCACTGGCCTCACAGAGCACGGAACTGTTCTCGGCGGCACAATTGCTGGTATTTAGCAGACTCTGGACTTGCTCGTCTCAGCAGATGGTTTTCTATGGCCGCAGTCCACCGAGGGCTGTCTGGACATCTCATGCTGAAACGAAGTTTGGGCAGTAATCCAGGTTTGCAAAAACTCAGAACCAAAGTTTCGTTACTCCACCCCAAAACCCAGCAAGGATCTCCACGGGGGCACCACGCAGCTGAAAATGGAAGAAGCACGCAAACCTTAACCATTCACCGCTCCCCCGACTGGCTCCCCTGTTCCACTCACAAAGAGCAAAAGAAACCCTTTTCTTGCCTCCCCATGAGGACAGTCTGAAAACTGTTAACACAGATGGCTAGTGAGCGCTAACCACAGTGAGGGAAAATGTCAGATATTCATGTCGCTTTTTTTATATGTCAGTGTGAACATTGGAGGATAATAATAAACTCTTATTTACAGGGTCAAACGCCACAATATGTACATATCACTAAAGTGTGTTTGCAAACTGGGTAATAATGGCTCTAAATAGACTGTCTTGGAATGACTAATAAGCAATTAGTGTCTTGCCTTCAAAATTAACAGCAGAGAAGAAGCGTACTATTTGGGGCACTGCAGTAAGAGGTAGCTTTCACCAGAGGCGTGGGGCTGCAGCAGGAGGGCCCCAGACTCGGTTCTTGTCCTCGTGTTACTTTGGACGCAATGGGAAGCAGGGTCATGTGAAGTGGTGACGAGAGCAAAGCTGCCTGAAGAGGTGACGTCGGAGAACCTCAGCATCTAGATCTGGAACGAACCTTCGTGTTTCTTGAACTCCAGCCTGCCTGGTCTTACATTTGCAGTCATTGGCCCAGGTTCACACCTGGTAAAGCGGGAAGTACCCACGGAATCATCCTATCTAAGGACATTCAGATTCTGGGGAGGGGTTGGAGTGGATGTGCCTGCCTTGAATGGAAGAGTCCGGCAATTCAGCCCCTCTTCTCTGTGACCAGGGATGACACTAGACCTCACGGGACAGCACGTGCCTGTCTTAGACATGGTAGCACCTCTTCACGGTGTCGCCTCAGGGATTAAATGAGATAAGTAACACACCTGGGTGAATGTCAAATGATACCCCATGAAATGCATGAAGCGATAATGTGAGCAAGAAAGGCTATATTCTTTTCGAAGTGATACCATTACGATGCTAATAAATCTTCAAGAAACAGTTACTTTCGAAGTTAATAAACACTGCCACCTTTGCAGCACTGAATAGTTGCCCCTGGACTGATGTCAACACCAGATATTTATTTAGACCTCGTCTGGTTTCCAAGTCCTTTTAATACAGCTGTCTGAATCGATGCTCACTGAGGAAACCAATGGGGAAACCGAAACTCCAAGAAGCCAGAAACTTCCCCAAGGTCCCAGAGTTAATGGATGCTAAGGCTGGACTTCCAGTGCTACATGGGGTGGGTGCTCTGTTGACAAAACCATGGTGCCTCTGGAAAGAAACCAGCTCGTCTGGGCAGCCCAGTATTGCTAAGTGATTGCCCACTGTGGAGAAAGATTCATCAGGACGAGGACCGTTGCTGGGCTTGCTTGTAACATCACTCAAAGAGTTCCCGAGGATGAGCGCTGAGTGCCCAGGCTTCCCCCCACGCAGCACAGACCTCACACCAATCATTCGAGCGGGAGACGTTCCATCTCAGCTTAACTCTCAGGGCAGCAGGAAGTGAGGCGGGACACAGCTCGCGTGATGTCCCAGAGCTCATGTCCTCCCTCTGGCTGTCATCACCTCATGTAAATCAGTACAAATCCCCCAGCCCTTTCCAGTTTCTGATCCCAGATCCCATGCAGACTGGCGCATAGCTGCAATAATTCCACCCCTGCATGAAGAGAAATGTTCAAGGCACAAAATCTCTGGTAGACTCTAGGGGGAAAGAAATCAATCAAGTATCCAGATATTTTATTTGTGTGGTACCAACAGTAGGCACATGAGAAATTGCTCAGTTGAATGTGTAAATTTGGTTTTTAATCAGAATATTTATTCACTGTAAAGAGAGCCACAGAGACACAAAGGAAGCCTTTCTGCTCCTGTTTCCTCGTGTTAAAATTACAAAGTTATTTCTGGAAGGCATTTTGGCATTATCCATCAAACTGTCTAAAAATGTTTACACCCATTGGCCAAGTGGGCCTTTTTAAAAAATTTATTAATTTTTTTTTTAATTAATGTATTAATTTATTAATTTTTGGCTGCGTTGGGTCTTTGTTGCTGCACGCGGGCTTTCTCTAGTTGCAGCGAGCGGGGGCTACTCTTCGTTGCAGTGCGTGAGCTTCTCATTGCAGTGGCTTCTCTTGTTGTGGAGCACGGGCTCTAGGCGCGCAGGCTTCGGTAGTTGCAGCATGTGGGCTCAGTAGTTGTGGCACTCAGGCTCAGTAGTTGTGGCTCACGGGCTCTAGAGCGCAGGCTTAGTAGTTGTGGCGCAGGGGCTTAGTTGCTCCATGGCATCTGGGATCTTCCCAGACCAGGGCTCAAACCCGTGTCCCCTGCATTGGGAGGCGGATTCTTAACCACTGAGCCACCAGGCAAGTCCCAGTGATTCCCTTTCTAAGAAACGTTACCAGAAATTCAGACAAAGAGACGTGTATGAAGATACCATCCCTTACGACTGGGAAGAGTTAGCCGTAAATGTCACTGTTCACCACTAAAAGGAAACGTGCCAAAGTGTTAGCAATGATTGCTTCTGGGCAACTGGATTATGATAGAACTTTTTTTTTTCTTTTTATTTGTCTCTATATTTTCCAAAATTCTCTACAATGAGAAACAACCCAAATATCCATTGACACATGAATGGATAAACAAAATGCGGTCTATACATACAGCAAAATATGATTCAGCCTTAAAAACAAAGGAAATTCTGACACAGGCTACAAGGATGAACCTTAGAGATATTAGGCTAAGTGAACTAAGCCAGTCACGAAAGGACAAATACTGTGTGAGTCCACTTGCACGAGGTCCCTTGAGTAATCAAGTTCAAAGAGACAGAAAGTAGAGCAGTGGGTGCCGCAGGTTTGGGGGAGGGGATGGGGAGTTAATGTTTAATTTGCACAGAGTTTCAGTTTGGGGAGATGAAAAAGTTCTGGGGCTGCATGGTGGTGATGGTTACACAACAGTGTGAATGTACTTAATGCCACTGGACTGTACACTTAAAAATGGTTAAAATGGTACATTCGTGTTATATATATTCTACCAGACTAAAATATTTTAAAGAAAAAAAAATCTGGGACTTCCCTGGAAGTCCAGTGGTTAGGACTCAGCACTTTCACTGCCGAGGGCCCGGGTTTGATCCCTAGTCGGGGAACTAAGTTCCCACAAGCCTCGCGGTGTGGCGAATAAAAAAAAAAAAAGAAAACAATCTATACTAAGTATCTGTTTTACTCTGATACTAAAGGGAAAAAAAATAACTAGAAAATTAGATCTGGTTTTGGCTAGATGGTCTGCTTTCCAGCTATAGCCTTTCACGTCTTAATACCACGTTCAACATTCAACTTCAGCACGAACATGATGAGTGCTCCAAGGTGACCTGAAGAGAGAGCTCCAGACTCAGAACTCAGGCGCAGGGAGAGGCTGTTATTTAGGCAAATTTTTTATTGTGGTGACATACAGACAACATGAAAGTTACCTTTTTTTTTTGCGGTACGAGGGCCTCTCACTGTTGTGGCCTCTCCCGTTGCGGAGCACAGGCTCCAGACGCACAGGCTCAGCAGCCATGGCTCACGGGCCAGGCCGCTCCGCGGCATGTGGGATCTTCCCGGATCGGGGCATGAACCCGTGTCCCCTGCATCGGCAGGGGGACTCTCAACCACTGCGCCACCAGGGAAGCCCGAAAGTTACCTTTTTAACCATGTTTAAGTGTACGGTTCAGTGGCATTAAGTACCTTCATATTGTTGTGCGACCATCACTGCCATCCTTCCCCAGAACTTTCTCATCTTCCCCGTTAGACACTAACTCCTGGGACTTCCCTGGCGGTCCAGTGGTTAAAACTCCGCAATCCCAATGCAGGGGGCATGAGTTCGATCCCTGGTAGGGGAACTAAGATCTCGAATGCCATCTGGCATGGCCAAAAAACAAAAAGCACTAACTCCCCATTCCTCCCACACCCTGCTCCGTCTCTACGAATTTCACTCACCTGGAAACCTCATATCAGTAGAATCTCACAGTATTTGTCCATTTATGACTGGCTTATTTACTAAGCATGATGTCCTCAAGGTCATCCATGTGGTAGAGCCTGTGTGAGAATTTCCTTCCTTTTTAAGGCTGAATCATATTCTATTGCATGTATGTACCACTTTTTTTTATCCATTTATCCACTGATGGATACTTGGATCACTTCCACCTCTTGGCTATTGTGAATAATGCTGCTGTGAACATGGGTGTACAAACGTTCAATGCAAGTTTTAAGAATTGCTGCGCCGTATGTGTTCAGGAAAATTAAATAAGTGACCTCTGTCTCGCTGGTACCAGGAAATCACTCATTTCATGGAATCAGAAAATGGTAGAGCAGGAAACTCTTATAAAATTATCATCGATATTTATCTATAGATGAGGAAAGGGACATGAAGTGACTAAACTAGGATGATTTGGAAAACGTTCCTACATTTAGGGAGGAGGGGAACCCCTCTCCCAGGCAAAAATATTCACCCAACTTGTCATGCCACATACCTCAAATTCCCGACACCAGAGATTTATTTACTTAGATGAGGGCACTGGTCCTTTTACCAGGAATCTCCTAGTAAAATAAAAATAGCTCTGAGGGAAAGTCATTCTTGAGCCATAACCCTTGTCTTGAAAGACTGGTTTTCCACAGAACAGTAGGCTTAGATTGGGATTCTCGGGGAAGAGAGTCCATACAGGAGAATTCCATACAGAGGGCAGAGTCATGAGGAACGTTAGGCATAGACACTGCACAAGGAGACAGACACCTCCTGAGGAGCTCCAGCCACCCACAAGTAGCCAGCACCAGTGCTGAGAGTCTGAAGACCCAGCAGAGGGAGGTGAGAAAAGACCAGCTCAGGCCAACATGACAGTTTTCTCTCTGGCTAACTTGTTGCTATATATTATGCTTCAAACCAAAGTACAAGTCTTCTGTAGATGACTTGGGGGCCATGATTAAGTTCTGGTTGTCAACAAAATATCTTGCTAGGTTTCCTCAGCTATATAAACATCTTTTTTTTTTTTTTTTTTTTGCTTTTAGGAAGAATGGAAAATACCCACGTGGATCACCGACCGAGGAAGTCATTATTCTTCAACAGGTTTCAGTATCTCCAGCGGCCGGATGTGTTTCATGATGGAGCTGAGGTAGCTGTGTCAGTAAAAGGAGGTGTTTGAAGACCAGGAGAACCCCAGCATAACACAGCCTATGAGAATAAGCATCTGAACAACACTCCTCAAGTCAGAAGATGCTTTCCATAAACACAGTAACCGTATTGGTTCCATAATAACCAGGTTGAGTCTTAAGGGGAGTGTTATCTCTACATCCAGTTCCAAAGCTGTGCGATGGTTCCACGGGGCCTGTGGAAGAACAAGGGGTTAAAAAAGAGGACTATGGGATCCCAAGGAAAGGTAACACCTACCGATGTACTTGACAAGAGACACAAATGAGGTATAGAGCCTTTTGCAATCCTCACGTCAAGGCCAAGGACACCAGAAACGCTTCTGTTTGTGAGACTGACAAAAACAACTAATTGGGCAATAGGACATGAGATGTACAGCTTTACCTGCAGATAATTCGAGAAATTGAACATCAAAACAGAGCCAGACACTAGTAATTAGTGACATGTATACATATTAGGCATAGAGTTTATGAAACTAGGCATTTATCGTGCTCCAGGGAAAGTCCAGAAAATAGCATTTTCAGGTTCCTGCCATGGTGACGTGTCTAGCATCTGGTAAGTAAAGTCCACACGAACAAAACAAGTTCACACCAAGTTAGCCTAAACAATAAAAATAAAATAGTAACATTAATCTATTTCCCATGGTGGTGATGTTTGGTTTGCTTCATTGGCAAGTTAATTGAGTCCACATCTGTTTTGCTCCCTCCCATTTCCCAGTAGGCCAAGCTCACACTACATCTTAAAATTCTTCCCAGAGGTCTCCTTGTCCTCCATGTCATACAGCCTGAGAGGCACACTGGGCAGTTTTCAGCTAACCCCACACTGACAGAGCCAGCGAACAATTCTCCCTGCGGGTCCTATCGCGGCATCGATAGCCACCAAGAACCAGGGTAGGATTGCCAGAGATTCCGGTGTAAGCAAAGGTAAGCTGGGCTTTATTTTTCCATTAAAAAATGGTATACATAAAGCACTCTTCTATGTGCTTTCTTGTTATAAAAGACTATATAAAAGGGAGCACAGAATACTTCTTTTATCAATTTAGTATAGATTCTTCTAGCACCTTTTCTAAGCATTTATACACATCTCATGCACTGTTCTACAACAAATGTGTTTTGTTTAACAAATATGGCTTAGGGAATTCCCCAGTGGGCCAGTGGTTAAGACCCTGCGCTTCCGCTGCCGGGGGCCAGGTTCAGTTCCTGGTTGGGGAATTAAGATCCCACAAGTGGCCAAAAAAAAGAATTAAATTAAATTTGTAAATTCCCTGTAAGCTTTTGAGCAAACGCGTGACACGGTGGAGTCAGTCCCCGGTGTCCCTCCTCTCAGCCTAGCCCCGCTTATTTGAGTAAAAGTCACATCAAAGTGAAGGACCTGCTTATCTCTGCAAAACATTGTGCCCAGCCTGGAGACCAGAGGTCCAAAGAAAGGGAGCAGATGAGAGAAGGTGCATCCAGGAGGCTGGAGGGGGGGGTGCAGACCATGCTGAGGAAGAGCAAGGGCTCAGAACCAACAGGGGAGGCGGCGCGCGAGGGCGTGCTGGCCGGCCAGCCTCAGAGTTAGAGCGTCTAGGCTGGGACACACTAGAGCGAGGCCACCGGAAGCTGGGGACATGAGTGGGAAAGCAGGAAAGTGAGGAGAGAAGAGGACAGCCACGAGGGAGGATCTACTGGGCTCGCTCTGGGGGCGTGAGGGTGGCAAGGGGGCCCACGTGACCCACGATGGGCAGAAGGTGGTGCAGTTACAGAGGCGTGGGAGCCAGTGCCCAGAGATAGGCTGCGGGGCATGGATGGGACAAACATGCTGGATGGGGATGACAGCGGTCGACTTTTCCTTCCGATTCCTTTTTCCTCCCTGTCGTCATTTCCGCTAGTGCGTCCGTGAAGGAGAGGGGTATCTAGGTGAGGAAGTAAGTGACTAGCACCTCCCTAAATAGCCCTCATCCCACCTTGCTTTGGGTCATCAACCTTGTTTAACTTCTCTTAGGCCCTACTGGGCTCTGTGCTCCCTAAGGGAGGCCCATCTGGCTTCGTCACCCTGTAACACTTTACAGCGTATTCAAAGGCTACCAGGTTTGGGGAAACAGCCAGCTCCATCCTTCATCGCTAACTCAGAGCTCCAGCTGCAGCTGGGGTCATATCAGCAGAGGCTCTGTGGTCAACCCAAGCTTCCCAAGGGCCACCCGCTCAGGGAAGGCAAGTTGCAGGCTGCTGGGAGAAGCATCTAGCAATGATCAGTGGTGGGGTCTGTCCAAGATGCCCTGATAACCGCTGAGACCCAGGAAGGAGGAGGGAAAAAAAAGAGGAAAGATGGGGGCAAAGCTATGTACCCGAGACAGAAATCGGCAATTCCGGGCCATCTTCTTGGAGAGCCGATACAAAAATATAGGCGGAGCTTAGGCCTCTGGGAGGAAAGAAATGGGGAACAAAATCCCCATAACTTAGCAGCATTAGAAGCTGCATAAAAACATTTGCAGGCACCGTGACTCCTTTTTCGCTTGGGAGCAAATATGAAAGTTGATGGATTAAGTTAGGATCTCGCACGGCCTGACGCAGACTGTACTCTGGAAGAAGCTTCCAAGAGTGTCCCTGGAAGTATCTGGGCTCAGGGTCGATCAGGTGGCCCGTCTGACCAGCCGGGCTCATTTACTGGCAGAGAGCAGGGAGGACATCCATTCCAGCCAAGGTCAGGGACAACGAAAGTCCAGAGCAAAGGTGGAGCAAAAGCGTTTGTCCAGGAAAAGCAAACTCTGCCTGGGGTGGGGATTAGGGCCTCTGAGAACCCTCCTCTCACCCCAGTCTGTCCAAAAGGCAATAATAACCCAATTTCTCAAAACACAAATACACAGAATGGACGGGGAGGGGCAAAGGCGTAAGTGCTTTGCAACGTAAAAGCAACGATCATAAAGTCCCTTGTGCTGCCAGCGGCTTTTGGAAACGCCTTGAGTCCACCAGGCAAGGGCCTTCTGTGGAGTGACAGCACACGGAAACCAGGGGACAGAGTTCGGGACACCCTGTCCCTCCTGGCACTACCGCAGGAACCACGTGGGAGGGCCTTGTCGGTTTTGGGGTCTGTTTGTCTCTGGGCAGTTGTAGCCTGTATACAACACTAGATACCTAATAAACCTGTCTTATTTCATTATTTTCTCTCTCACGGCTCCAATCTGCTACCCACTTTTTTTCCTCGGCTGTTGTCACAGTGAAATTCATAACCTGAATTCCTTCCAGCTTTCTGAGGCAAGGCCTGTGGCTCACTTTGAACAAGGAAGTGTGACTTGGCATCAGTCATTTTTGGGGGAGCTGGAGCTAAGAAGTGGTGGAGGAGGGGTGAGGAGAAGGGATCAAAAAGTTCAGAAGTGAGAGGAGAAGGACGGTGGAAGGAGGAATACAAAAGGACATTCATTTAACTGGACTTCCTTTTCTTAATTTCCTGTTTCCATGTGCTCTGTTTTATTGTATTTCCTCTTAGCAATAAGGACCAAATCATCTCCCAGCTCACAGTGTTTAATTAATTTCACCAATTCAGTCTTAGCACCACACTTAATAAAAAGGTAATAGGGTAATGCCTAAGGGTGACGTTTTTCTTTAAAGCTAAATGTTGGTGATATTCATTCTGAAACAACGTTTGGCACTTAAACCCAGGCATTTGATTTTTCAAGTTTTTGTGATTACTTCACCAAAATCAGGTTGAGTGCAAGCTGCTTTTGTCTAAAATGGTTTTGCAGACAGTGATTGTTAAGCAGCTGTATTGTTACATTTTGCACCATACGATTTCACTGAAAGGCAGATTGATAAAACCAGCCAGGCCAGTTTCTGGACGTTACCCTCTCCTCTGCAGGACAGGCCTCCAGAGCCATCTGTACCTTTTGGCCCATCCCCCCAGGGCACTCTACCACCTGGCCTCCCAGGAAAATTCACTGGCATTTGTCTAGGACAGACACGTGGGGAAATGACATGCCCGGGGGAGGGGTGCACTCGGGGCCTTTGTTTTGGAAGAACAGCTGAGGAGCCATGGGGACCAGCACGATGTCCTGGAGTCACAACGAGAGAGGACTCTTCCTTCATTCGACATCTAACAAATACTGGTTGTCGGACGGACCATGCCTGGCAAGAAGTTCTGCCGCCACCAAGATGAGCCATGCTGGGCCTCCAGGTTCCCTGGGTAGGGAGACATCAAGCAGGAAGGCAGTTAGAGCCCAGTGTAGAAGGTCTGTAACCAAAAAGAAGCCCAGACACCATGTGAGCACATGGGAGCAGAGCCTACACCAGGCTGGTGTGGAGCAGGAATCAGGGAAGACTGCCTGGGGGAGGTGCACTCTAGCACCTCCATCCATTCAACTGCAATTGAGCACTTATCACGGGCCCCCACTGCTCTGAGTGCTGAGATAGAGCAGTGGACCCAACACTCAAGGTCCTCCTCACTAGAAACTCACATTCCACCAGTGGGCAGAGGATTGTGCCAGAGTTACCTTGTGGCCAGAAAGGCCTGAGGAAGTGATGTGCAAGCTGAGACCTAATGATAAGGTGGAGGGAAGAGCTTCTCAAGCGGAGGAAATGGCCCGCAGCCACAAGCATCAGGTGCTACTGGAGAAGCAGGGGAAAGCCCAGAATGCAGTGGGCAAGGGGCAGCATGAAGGGACCGGGGTCAGAGACAGAGGCCAGATCACACAAGGCTCCATAGATTACGGTCACAAGTTTGGATTTTATTGTATGCATCATGGAAAGTTAAGGGTTTTAAGCCAGCAGCTGACATGATCAGATTTGTCTTTTAAAGTGATCATCCCGGCTGCTTGGTCAGGCAAGGGCGTGGGCAGGAGAGAGTGCTTGGGAGAAGCAGCCCATGCAAAGGCCCTGGGAGAAGTGGCTACTGCCAGGGGTGGTGAGGCCTTGTGCGTGGCCAGGGGCAGAGCTCCAGACTGGGGCCACACCACCAAGGTTCTCACGTGCCACCGGAGGCCTCCAAGCTGGGCTGAAGCAACCCTGATTTACTCAACTCACTCTGGCTTTTGGATTGGTGGGTGGGATTGACGTCATGGATTCCCCAAACAGCAAGGACCCAGCGTGTGGAATAAATTCTGTCTTCAAAGACACAGAATGGGCAGGTTTTCAGAGTTACTAAAATGTATGAAGTTTGCACTTTCTTACACATGAAACAAGAATTTTCTCATTCTCAAGAGTTCAGTGGGTAAAGTAGGGGAGTAACGAGCCACTATGTGATTAACGCCATTATTTTATTGTTGCTGTTATTTATTTTATTTGCATCGCACACTGATCCCTGGCTTCCTTCTTCAGACTCCAGGGTACTCTCATTTTCCTACCTCTTCCTTGGCAGTTTACGTTGATTGTTTTCTTACCGCCTCTTCATCCTCTCGCTCTGGGTCTCCAGCTAGTACTTCTCTAAGGACAAGTCCAGAGCCCTGCTCAGTGGCTCCACCCTCCCCGCCGAGGGCCACGCCCACCTGCCTGCTCCATTTGCTGTCACATCGGCATCTTGGACCTGTGGGGTGAGACTGCTCACCATCTTCCCCAAACCATTTCCTTCTTCTGCAGTTCTCTGCAGTTCTCTATGATAGAGTGGCCCACATTCACCCAGACTAAAGCCCCCATCATTCTCGTCTCTTCCCTCTCCCTAGGCCTCCACGCCCACGTGATCAATTAAACCCCTCCTGTGTTATTTCCTCAATGCCCTTGCCCACCTGCCCTTCTCCACGACCACCACGCTAATTACAGCCCTCCCTCACAGCGGTCTCCTCGGCTGCTGTATTTCTTTATTCCCTCTTTATACTGCCCTCAAGTTCTCTAAACTGACCCCATGCTGCTCAGAGTAAAAAGCCACTCGGTTTGAATTTTCTCAACTTCCCATCCCAAAATATGAAGTCAGTGAAAATGTGGAATAGAAGAAACGGCAGCAGGCAAAACTGTAGTCTTTACTGTCATAAACCTTAGGGCAAAATCTGAATACGCACTGTCCACATGGTAGACGATTCCCACCTGACCTACTGAGCACTTGAGGTGGGACTGTTCTAAATTGAGGTATGCTACAAATGTAAAATATACCCTCAAAAGACTTTATACAAGAAAAAAGAACGTGAATGATTTTTGTACAGAGCACACACTGAAATAATACTACTCTGATATTTGGGGTTAAAGAATACATATTCTTAAACAAAACATATTACTAAAATGAATTTCATTTGTTTCCTCCTGCCTGTTTTTTTAATGTGGCAACTAGAAAATCTAAATTACATATTTAGCTTGCATTTTGACTACCACTGTATTTCAACTAAACAGTGCTGGTCTACATAATTAGAGATCTGGGGCAATAAAACTTAATGCCATTGTTAAGAAATTACTTCCAAGAAAGCGATGGAAGGCAACAATGAAATGACAAATAGCCCACCGGAAAAAAATGGGCAAAGGATTTGGACATGCATTTCTCCAAAGAAGATATACAACAGCCAACACGCAATATCGTTACTCATTGGGAAAAATGCAAATCAAAAAGTCACAGTAATGTACACCATTCATACCCACCAGGGTGGCCATAATTTTTTTTTTTTTTTTTTTTTTTTTGCGGTACGCGGGCCTCTCACCGTTGTGGCCCCTCCCGTTGCAGAGCACAGGCTCCGGACGCGCAGACTCAGCGGCCATGGCTCACAGGCCCAGCCGCTTCGCGGCATGTGGGATCTTCCCGGACCAGGGCACGAACCCGTGTCCCCTCCACTGGCAGGCGGACTCTCAACCACTGTGCCACCAGGGAAGCCCCATAATTTTTTTTTTTTTAAGGAAAATTATAAGCGCTGGGGAGGTGAAAAAATTGGAGCCCTTGTGCATTGTTGGTAGGAATGTACAGTGGTGCAACCACCCTGGGAAACAGTTTGGCCATTCCTCAGAATGTTAAACGGAGTTATCATGTGACCCAGCAATTCTCCTAGAGAGATGAAGACATATTCACACAAAAAGTTGTACAAGGTGGAATTCCCTGTTGGTCTAGTGGTTAGGACTCCGTGCTTCTGCTGCAGGGGTTCAATCCCTGGTCACGGAACTAAGATCCTGCCTGCCGCGCAGAGCAGCCAAAAAACAAAAAATTAAAAAGTTGAACAAGAATGTTCACAGCAGCATCATTCATTATAGCCAATAAGTGGAAACAACGAAATATCAATCAATTCCCATCATTGTGAAGCCCCAATGATGATATTTATAACTAACATTTATCAAGCACTTAGCACGTACCGGGCTCTTTTTATACTTTTTTTTTTTTTTTTACCACAGAAGAAAAAGACAACAGAATAAAAAGCAAAGGATAACAGTAGGCAAGGATAGATATCCAAAGAGACTCACCTTCCATAATAATGAGGGAAGTAAAAATTCAAACAAAAAGGGGAATGCCACGTTTACCCATAAGATTGGCAAAACTTAAAAAACCAATAATAGTGAGTAAGACTACGGGGAAATATTTTTATTCTCCACTAGAGGGAATGTTAAATTGGTGTGACCTTTGAGGGAACAATTTGAAAATACTTACTAAAAATGTAAATGCTGGGGCTTCTCTTCCAGCATCTCCTAAGACTGAAGGCAAGATGGGGACCCCCGTGCGTTTTCACCTGGAGGCCCAAGTTCCCTGGGGTAGTCGGCAAAATGCACTTCTTTGCAGTTGTAGGAGGGAAGGTCCTGTTCTGCTGGCTGTCACTCTCAGCAACTAGAGGTCACTCTCAGTCCCTCCAGCCCCTCACTCTTCAAATCTCTCCTTTAAGGGATCCCTGTTTACACAGGCCCGCCCAGGATAATCCAAGTCCATTAAGCCAATCGCAGGAGTTCCATCTCATTTTATGCATGGGTTATGCCCACCCTCGAGGGGAGGGGATTACACAGGTGAGAGAAGCAGGAGTGGATATCTTGGGGCAATGTTGGAATGCCACCTGCCACACCTGTGGTCAAGGATGTTCCTGCCAGTAGAGTTTGTAAAAATAAAAAATTAGAAGCAACTGAGAAATAGTTAAGTAAACTACGAATGGTTACAAAGGCTGTATGTCGACACTACAGAAAATTGGGCAGCGTTGTTAGTTGAATGAGATAGATCAATATGACAAAATAACTTTAAAAAACGCTAGTTACAGAACAATACATACAATAGGATCCCATTATGTGTAAATAAACACTGACTTCCTGCCTCTACTCTTGTTCTCTGTAATTCTCTATTCTGCTTCCAGAAGCCTTTTCAAAATTCAAATTTGATCCTGTCACCAGACCTGCACCCACCCTGCCCCCCAGCCAAAAACCCAACCTTGGATTTCCATTATTCTTAGGAAAAAGCCTAAGCAAATCCTTATACTGCTCCAGTCACAGCTCCCTGCGTGTAGGGCTCTCCCTCCACCACTGAGCCCTCACCAGCACCATCCCTCTGTCTGAAAGGCTCCCAGGGGCCCTCTTTCACCTGGCTAACTTCAGGTTCATTCTTCAAATCTCAATTCAAAATGACACTCTGCTTTCCCTAATCCGTCCCCATCCCCCAGACCAGCCAGGGCCCCTCTCACAAACTCTCCCCACTTTTCCTCACCCTTCCCACCACTTGTAAGTATCCATTTATCTTTGTGCTTATTGATCGATATTTGTTTCTCCCAAATAGACACTAAGTTCCACAAAGGCAGGACCTAATCCAGTTTTGCTTATCATTGCGTCCTCTGGTGCCGGGTCCACTGCCTGGCACAAAGTAGGGGCCGAATCAACACCTGCTTCATGAAATAACAAACAAATTCTCTTCCCCATGTCCTCCAGATTCCCCTTCTCATGGAAGCTTCACCCTTATGTATCTGTCCATCAGGCATCCCCTCATCCATGTGTACCTGTCTCCCAGCTCTCAGCGTCCTGTACCAGAGCCTTTGCCCACAGACCAAGCTTCCCTCCCAGACCGTGAGGCTTCCCCATGGCAACCGGCCTGCACTGAGCCCAGAGAAGAGCTCAGGGACTGGGCGATGGGTGAAGTAATGGACTACAAATCTGTCTCTCCTCTATCTCCATTACCTCCGCAGGTGTCCTGTTTGGGGGTGGCCTTGGGCCCATGAGGCTCACTGCAGCTTGTGGGCACTCTTCCTGCGGGGCTCTGTGAGAGCCAGACCCCTGAGAGGCAGGGAGGGAGGGAGTCCCTTTCCCTCTAGTCCCTCTAGAGGAAGAAGATGGTCAGTGGCAAGTATGGCAACAGGCAATGGTAAGTCCAGCATTGAGGAGGCCCAATGCCAAGGGCAGGGCATCTCACCTAGAGGAAACCCTGTTCTGAGTAAGAGATCAGGGAGGGGTCCCATGGGACTTGTCCCAAGACAGGACACTGCACTGCTGCCCGCCTGGATCACAGGCCATATTCCAATCCCCTCCCCACCTTGGCAAATATCGTCTCTGCAGCTAAGATGGCACTCCACACACCCAAACGGGTGACTCGAGGAAGGCGTTCTGCGGCCAAGTCCAACCGAGGAGTCTTAGTTTCCCAAGACGGTGCAGAGAGAGCGGGAGACTGAGCCAGCTGGAGGAAGGACCAAGGTCAGTGCCCACATCTGAGTGACCCGTCCCAAAGGCCGGGCTGGAACGCTGAGAGCTGAGAGCAAGAAATCAGTGGGAGCAGGTAGCTGAGAAGGAAGCGTGTGGACACAGCCCTCATGCTGGAGTGCTCCCATTACGTGAACCTGATGCTCAGAGGGGTGGCCACTTGAGGGCCTGGTGCCGTGCTGGGCTCAGTTAAGCCTTCCCCGATCCTCAGCTGGAAACATCCCCCTTCTCTTTCCAACCATCAGGTCGAACCTTGTGAAACCACTCATGTTCCGCTGTGTTTGTCCTACAAGGTTTCATATGGTTCAGTCAGATAAACCAAGAGCTTTTGATGGCAGAGACATCTGTTATTGTCATCTGTTCCTCTGCAAGCCTTACTGTGTAGTAGATGAAATACTTACAAACCAAAGAAGTTGTTGGTTTTATGAATTTAATTTCGCCTTGCCAAGTAATTCAGTAAGTCATTTCTTAGAGAGCAATTCAAAGGCCCCAAAATAAAGCTCATGGTGCATTGTTGGGGGTGGTGGTACAGGGAGGGTTAGAGGGGACACCTGCCATCCAGGTGCAATAAATACAAAGAGAAAGGGAACTGAGATCAGCTAAGAATTACTGGGGCCACTGACGACTTTTATTCACTCTTTAGTTGACTCACAATGACTATCTGGAAAGGAAGATATTGTTGGTTCCTTTTCAAAAACTAGGGAAGGTGCCTTATAGGACAATCTTAAATATAATAAACCACACTTTCCATTTTTTAAGAAATTAGGGAACTGAAGTTCCCAGATGTCAAGAAATATATTAAGCATCACACAGCTAGCAAAAATGCCAATTCTGATTCAGGTCTATATGGTTCTAAGGCCAGTGATCTTTCGATCCCGCCAGTAAGGAGATTCTCTTATAAAGCATTTCATTCATACCTAGTGAATGAACACACTCTGCACAAGATGTTTGCCCAGAGGAAAATAAACACGCAAACACAAAGCTTTCAAACAAGAAATCACTGAAAAGTAACAAAATGCCTCTTTAAAGATTCTGATAGTGTTATGTAGTTATTTTTGCTTTTGTAAAAATGGTCCATTCCGGTATAAAATGTGCACAACTCCTGTAACGCTAGGTTGGGGTGTCATTGCTCCGTATCTGTTCTGTGTGTTCCAATTCCATTTTGTGTGGTTTTCCTCCTCATTTTCTGGTACTTGGGAATTACAGGCTCGGCATGTGTTTCTGGAAAGGAGGCATCGGGAGATATACTCTAAGCTGCCATGCACATGGAGGTACTTTGAACAATATTGATGAGTTTATACACCAGGGCCTTGCTTCTGAGGCAGTCCACATTCTGGAACATATTAATGTTGAAAAACTACCCCCCTTGAAGCAAGCAGCTCTCTTAAGCTCAGTATCGCCTGTCTGTGAAGGACAAGAAGTGAAACCTTGACCCTGAATTCGGAGCCCTCTCGGCCAGTGTTTTCTGAGCAGTTTCCCCTGCCCCCTCCTGGCTCTGTATCCTCTTCCTCCTTGGCTGCAGGAATCTGAGAAATGAAGAGCTGCAGGATGGGGCAGAGTATAAAGGAAATGATCAAGTTCAGAGAGGAAAACCAAGAAATGAAAAGGTGCCCTGAGAACTGGAGAGATCGGCCCCCTCCGGTAAGGAGAGGCGGTCAGAGGCACACGGGCAGGAGTTCAGGGTCATCACTATACCCACACGATTACCGGGTGCCACGCATGCGCGTGTGAGGGCCCCCAGCCCAAATCGTGGGCCCTGGCTTGCACTCTTCCTCTCCACTGTGATGTGATGTGATGAATTCAGGTCCATCTGATGTCTGGAATCTAGACCCAGAACTTACAAAGCGAAATCAAGGCAAAAACTAGGAAAACACAACAGAAGTTATTCAGCGGAAGTCTCGACATAAAGACTCCTCCCGAACAAGTGCGTTAGAGTTTTCAAGAACGTCAGCCCTTGCGTTTGCTGCCTTTGTGGCTCAGAAGGGAGCGTGCAGCACCCACCGGAGGCATCGGCATCGCAAGCAGCAAAGGAAAAGTCACTGCCCAGTGATAAAGGGGAAGGAGAGGGGAAAAGAGCCTTTCAGCACTTTAAAAGCAGACAAATAAATCACTGTCCCCACCCTCCTTGCCACCATCTCTACATTTCCTTAGTAAAATAAAGTTGGAATTAGGGTTAAATAAAGCCATCTGAGTTCCTTCCCTTGGTCGGTCTATGGCACAAATAATCCATTTGTTGCCTGGGACCATATCTGAAGTTTCTGTCTTAAGTTATCTGCGTGGGGATAAGAGAATGGAAGGAAATTTAAGGTCTATGTGGAAGTTACTGGAGTTATGTAGGAAGCTGGACTTCATTCCTGCAAAATGAAGTAGCTGTTTTATTTTCTAATGAAAAGACAAATTCCTTTTGGAAGAATTAAAAGAAAAAAAAAAACACCAATGCTTGGGAAAACAATGAAGCATGAGAAAGAGCTTCGGGAGGGCAACGCAGCAGGTGAGTGGCTATGGGAGCGAACTTCAGTCACACCTGGTACAACACCTGGGGGAGAAGGTACCCAAGACTCCTGGCCCTCATCTGAATACATCTAATGATTTCCATCAGCATCTTTGGGACTTGTAATGTAGTTCTATCCTCGAATAAAATTTTCCTTAATTGGCTTCAATTATAGAAAAATATTGGTGGAGGTGGAGTCATTAATAAAACAGAAAACAACATGACAGCAAACTTCCCCCAAATTGGGGATTGTTGCCTTATTTTGTGACTTCTTCCTCAGGTGCTAATACCCACCAAAGAAAATTCCCTTCTGTCTTTCCTTATCCAAATAGTTCAGGAGAACATGCCCCATCCTTTCACCTTTCACTCTCCATGACTCATGCATCACATATCCAATCTCAGCCCAAGCCTAAGTTTTCACCAGGCAAAATCTAAGACTCTCTCTCTCTCTCCCTCTCTCTCTCCCTCTCTCTTTCTCTCTCTCTCTCTCAGAGAGACTCCAATCAGTTGATCTAACAGACGTAGTTCCACCAATACAGTGTCACAACCAAAAGCTGAACATAAGAAACTTTCTGCAAAATATCAAGAAAATAGAGTGCGAGCGCGCACATGCGTGCACACACACACACACACACACACCCCCCACCTCAATCAAACTGTCAGACTGCTCCTAGCAAGCTTTCTACTTCAGAGAAACAAATATATATGTATATATATGTTTTATATCTTATTATATTTATATATTATATTATTATTAAATATACATACACATATATATGTATTTAATCATTTGGGGCTGCTGATTTAGGATATACAAATGAGGAAATGTAGATCTTCAGCCAACGTGGGTAATAAGGAATCTTTTCAACTTGCCTGAAGTAAAATCTAGGCCAGGATGGGATAATAACAGCTAATATGTACTGAGCACTCGTCATGTGCCAAGCTCCCCATGGATTATCTCATTTAGGCCTCACGACAATCCCACGAGGTAGGTGCCATTATTATTCCCATTTTACAGATGACCCACTGAGACCTAAAACATCTAGGTGGGGGGCAGGGGTGGCGCTTCCCTGGTGGCGCAGTGGTTAGGAGTCCGCCTGCCAATGCAGGGGACACAGGTTCGATCCCTGGTCTGGGAAGATCCCACATGCCGCGGAGCAACTAAGCCCGTGCACCACAACTACTGAGCCTGTGCTCTAGAGCCCACATGCCACAACTGCTGAAGCCCGAGTGCCTGGAGCCTGTGCTCTGCAACAAGAGAAGCCACTGCAATGAGAAGCCCGCGCACCGCAACGAAGAGTAGCCCCCGCTCGCTGCAACTAGAGAAAGCCTGTGCGCAGCAACGAAGACCCAATGCAGCCGTAAATAAATAATTTAAAATAAAATAAAATAAAACATCTAGGCAGTAGCAGCACCGAGCTGTGCACCCAGACTGTCCTCCTGCAGAGCCCATGTCCCTAAGCTCCCAGCCTCCCTGTTCAGTAGAGGGACAGAGCCCAGGGTAGAAGTCAGGAGCCTGCCTGGCCCCAAGTCCTGTTCTGTTACCCGTCACCACCTTGTTCTAAGACACTGAGTAAGATGGAGGACGATGTGAAGATGTTTGACCAAACAATATTCTTCCACCATTTTGTAGCTCTTCCATTCTGATTTTCCAGAAACCTCTGGCTTCCCTGAGTCTTAGGGATTGCTGGCGAAGGAAACAAGGCAATCTGTGCAGAGGGACATTACAAAGTAGAAAGGGCTGTGCCAGAGGCTGGCAACCTATCAAAAGTGAAGTCAAGGTTGTGACATTTGACACGGGCCTGAGGGACAGGACCAGGGGCAGGAGGAGGGCCACAGTGGTTCTCCAACTCCCCCAGCCGTGACAGCAGCACCAGCTCCTGTGTTGTGTAAACTGAAGCGACTATTAAGTGCACAGGCTCATACATGGCACATTGACCTACAGTCTGTTAACATTTATTCAGCGCCCAATGTGTACGAGGCTCTGTGCTAAACATGATCCATCTCAGCTCTGCCTTCCAGGAGCCGATGTTCTGAGGAGATATGGGACAGATCATCGTGAAAAGGACTCCATCTTCCCTGGTGGCACAGTGGTTGAGAGTCCGCCTGCCGATGCAGGGGACGCGGGTTCATGCCCTGGTCCGGGAAGATCCCACATGCCGTGGAGCAACTGGGCCCGTGAGCCACAATTACTGAGCCTGCGCATCTGGAGCCTGTGCTCCGCAACAACAGAGGTCGCGATAGTGAGAGGCCCGCGCACCGCGATGAAGAGTGGCCCCTGCTTGCCACAACTAGAGAAAGCCCATGCACAGAAACGAAGACCCAACACAGCCATAAATAAATAAATAAATAATTTTTTTAAAAAAGAAGACGGTTTGGGGTAAAGAGGACAAGCTTGGTGTTGGGCCTTTTGAGCTGGAAGTTACTGTGAGACGCATAAACTTGGTGGGTATACGTTCCACACCTTAGAAAAAGATCCAGTCTGGAGATGAGAGGCCCGGAAGCCATTCCCGTAAGCTGGTTGCCGAGGCCCTGTTAATAAATGAGCTGTGAAAACCTCAGTGCCCTGGACCAGAGAGCATGTCTTGGGACAGCACCAACACTGAAGAGGCAAACAATCTGCCCTACGAGAGAGGAAGAGGACCAGAAAATCGAGAGAACAGACTCACTCAAAAGATGGCAGTCAGCAGCAAATTACGCTGCAGGTCAAATAAGAACCGTGTTGTGCCCTTGAATATAGTGACGAGGACAGGGTTGATGACCTTGGCAAGCACGTCAATGTCAGGGATGCTCATCTGGGGTGTATGTACCCAGTAATCTTAATAGTCTTGAGTATATTAGAAAGACTTTTTTTTTCTTTTTTTTTCTTTTTGCGGTACGCGGGCCTCTCACTGTTGTGGCCTCTCCTGTTGCGGAGCACAGACTCCGGACGCGCAGGCTCAGTGGCCATGGCTCACGGGCCCAGCCGCTCCGTGGCATGTAGGATCTTCCCAGACCGGGGCACGAACCTGTGTCCCCTGCATCGGCAGGCGGACTGTCAAACACTGTGCCACCAGGGAAACCCAGAAAGAGTTTTTTTTAAATAAATAGATAAAGGGGGAGTACTCAGCCACTGGTATCACCCCAAAAGTCCCTTGGTAAGCAGGTACCCCTTATTGGATTGGCAGAACTGCCCAAAGTTTTCCCTAAGCCCGACAAGAGCTCTCTGAGGCGTTCCTGAGTTAGCAGGGTCTCAGAGGGGCCTAGTACCGAAGGCGTCGATGTGCTTCAAAACACAGCATCTCCACCCAACATCCTCCCAGAACATGAGAAACAGGTTCTTTCCAGGGAGACACAGGGGAGACGACTTCATCTCTAGTGCTGTCCCAGGTACAGGCAGGGCCCGGACCAAAAGGGCCCCTAGCAAGCTTTACTTTCTCTGCACAGCCCAGCCTCACTGCCTAAATTTGAAATTAGCTAGCAACCCTGCACTCAGGACTTAGCCTCCCAGGTCTCTACTCCCTCATCTGGAAAATTAGGATGAGGATACAACTTAGCACGAAGGGCTGAGTGAGGATTAAATGAGATGACCTAGCACAGAGCTCGGCACATGGTAAGCGCCCAGGGAAATATTTTTGTTATAATAAATAATGCTATCATGCTATTGATATGACAGATATTATAAGTACTAATTCCCAGGCCCCTTCAGAAATCTTTCTCCTCGTGCTGTCACTTAATGAGTCTGTGGGTTCTTCTCAACCCTCCCCATCACCACCTGCACCTCCACCCCCCTGCCATGCCCCCAACCCTGCTCTCAGAGAGCCGAGCTCAGTCTTAATTCCTATCACACACCCAGCATCTAGGGCGCCTGGCACATGGTAAGTAAATAAAGCTTGGGGAATGAGTTAATAAATTCCAAGTGTATCTACCAACATGTACTTATGAGAGCAGAGAAACTATGACAAACCACAGAAAGGTTGATACATCTGAAGAGGAGAAAAACCTGAGGTTTGCACCCTGTTCTTGATGGGAGGCATGGAGACCGGCTCTTCAATGAAGTTCAGAAAAGGAGCAAAGCAGCAGAGCAGCCTGACCTCACAGCAGGAAGAAAAGATAACAGCTGTGTGGGGTTTTGTTGGTCTTTTGCCCTTGCAGGGGAACTCCCTTTATAGGCACCAGATCCAGGGGAGCAGTAACGACAAAGGCATATCTCTTGGTAAACGCTGAAGGCTGCAAATTTCTCTCCCATCATTCGTCAGGAGGGAGAATTGGCAAGGCTGCTGGGGACCGGTGACAATTTGGGAACACCAACCAACAAACAAACCCCCAACCTAATCCAGCAAAACCCAACAAATTACATGACATTTCAGACCCAGCAGGAGACAAAACACAGACCCCCAAAGAGGAAGTGATGTATTCACCCTAGCCAAACAATGAAGTCAACTGCTTTGAAAGGGGAAAAGAAAATCAAGTACAAAGGGACAACCAAAACTCCTTCAAAGAACATGGAGGGTTGTGTCTGAATGAGGTGCCCTTAGCAGCAGCCCAGCCCTTTCCTCCAAAACCTCTCTCTCGGTCTCTCATCTGTACTTATGGGCTACGAGGTTCTGGAACAAGCCAAGAGAAATGAAAGTCTCCTTCCTTTTAGAAACAACTCTTCCTGCAAATGACATAACTTGAGGTCAGTGTGGAAAACAAGGGGGAGGGGATGTCATGAAGTAGATAGGTGGATAGTCAGGAAGATGACCCCTAGGACTGAATGCCATTTATTCGGTGTATGCCTAGAGTTGACCATAAAGATGTAATCTTCCACGTAATGATGCTCTGCAGTCCTAGGACCTCTTAATCCCAGTTATCTCTAAGAAACATAAACATGAATTAGGTGTTCCCAGTGCCTCTAGGGGAATTCCACCTCCAGCCTTCATTTAACTGAGAAACTGAGGTACAGAGAAATGAAGGAAATGGCCTCAAAGATGACAGTGTGAGTCAGCAGCCGGACCAGGAAGCCAGGGCTGTGACTCCCCACTTCCTGGTTTCCTCTATAAATATTAGAGTACATTCTCACCAAGAGGCCGCTTTCCAGGAGAGCAGGCGTGGAGATTCAGGTCTTTCTGGGAAGAGGCGCGATACCTGACATCGGGCCCCTGGGGTCAGCAGACGCTGAAGTTTCTTTTGAGATGGACCTTTCCCCTTCCTGCACCAGCGTCACTCAGCCTGGAAAATCAATGCGCTGAGATGCCCTGACTTCCTGGCTCCTTAAATGAGTGTCCTGCCCCATCACTATTCTAAAGCAGCGTCTGCACAAATTAGCCACATTCTTTGTCGCTCGAGCTCAGGAACCCGATTGTGCCCCAGTGTGTGCCAACGGCTTCCTCTGTGCGCCGTGCATCGTAAAATGCTGGCACGCGCTTCGGCAAAGAACTGTGTCCTTCTTAACAGCCACCGGAAAGTTTGTTTGGCGATCTGTCCCTCTAAAGCAAAAAAGGAAAAGAAAGAAAAGCAAAGGCTGTGAACTGCTTATTATCAGCTTCCAAGGCTGAGTGGAAGTTTAACCAACTTCAAGGAAAGTACACACACACTAAGCCCCGAACTGTTTGAGGACTTTCCACTTTTTAAGGCGCTGGAGCTGGATTCTGGAGCAAAGGGCAGCAGTGATTATTCTAGGAGTTATGTCATAGATGGTGTAACGTTACCTCTGCCCACTGGGATCTTATCAGCCATGTGTGTCTGCTCTATTTTGAGACCCATCAGAGCCTGCTACCTCGGACACGGGTAGTGTTAACAAGTCAACATAAGGCCTACAAGGGTTTAACCTGCTTCCTCTGGGCAAGAGCCACAGCCAGAGCAAACTGTCTCTCAGCAGCTGAATCCATGCTTCGAAATGCTGCTTTTTCTTCAACATGAAATGTACAGGCACAGTGTAAAATGCAACTGTAAACCAACCGACAAGCGGGAAGAACACACACGCACAGACACACCTTTTGACTTGGGTCCATCTCTTTGTTATTCGGGCAACAGGACAAACAGTATTAAAAAGTTGCACTCGTTCCCAAGGCAGGGCTGAGAGCTGGAATCCCAGGCAGGTAGGCAGGCAGGCATGTCAGGCCCCAGGCATGCAGAAACCCAGTTTGCTGTCTTGGTGTCCTGTATGGGAGACCCTGGCTTCTCTCTCTGCCGCTGGCGGACGGCCAGTTCTCAGGGCCTAACCTCACGCTGGATTTTCAGCTGTTTCCATAAAGCAGGCAGCCTTTGGGCTCACTGAGGGATGTTAGCTGCTTTGAGAGGCAGGGTTCTGCTCTTGCCATTGTTCAGCCTGCCCCACCACACACTGCCCCCCCAGGACCGGCGCAGGGCTTAGCTATCTGACACCTAGCACTTGCTCTCCGCAGGGCTGCTCCCTCAGACCCAGAAACCGCTGTTTCTGGCCTTGCTGAGACACGCCCCTTCCTCCCAACTCCCAAACATTAAGTGGCTTCCTCTTATTTCTGTACCAAGGGAGTGCCGATGATGTATGCCGTGCACGGGAAACATTATAAGATGCCAGCCCGTCCTCCTGCCTACATTTGGTTTTTGTCTTCCTAGTAAGAGAAGGGGAAGAGTTTATTTCTGGTAGACAATCTTATTGGATTTAAACTAGGGGTGGTGGGACTTCCCTGGTGGTCCAGTGGCTAAGACTCCGCACTCCCAATGCAGGGGGCCTAGGTTCGATCCCTGGTCAGGGAACTAGATCCCTCATGCCGCAACTAAAGTTCCCACAGCCGCAACGAAGATCCCAAGAGTTGCAACTAAGGCGCGGCACAGCCAAATAAATATTAAAAGAAAAAAAATAAAGTAGGAGTGTTTAGAAAGGCTTCATCTCCATCTATCTCAAAATAAGAGATACACTGAAAAAGACGATCAGGGGCGTCCCTGGTGGCGCAGTGGTTGAGAGTCCGCCTGCCGATGCAGGGGACACGGGTTCGTGCCCCGGTCCAGGAAGATTCAACGTGCCGCGGAGCGGCTGGGCCTGTGAGCCATGGCCGCTGAGCCTGCGCGTCCGGAGCCTCTGCTCCGCAACGGGAGAGGCCACAACAGTGAGAGCCCCGCATACCGCAAAAAAAAAAAAAAAAAAAAAAAGACGATCAGATACAGTCCTCAGCCAATGGTAAAATGACCTGAGGTCCTGAGAAGAGTTTAGAAGGCGAGAGAGTTGAGTTCCACGTCCAGACACACAAGAGAGGCTAGGGATGAATTACAACCGAGAAGATGGCCCATTTTTTTTTAGCCACCATATGTGTCGAAAAGTGGGACCATTCAGCTTCCATAGGCCATTCCTGACTTAATAGCTTTTGTGTGCAAATCCTCTTAATTAACTTCTACTTAGACAAATAATAAATAATCTCCCCTCCTGTAGGAAATCGAGGACTCATTTGCCTCGAAAATAATTTCCCTCTCCTTTAACGTAGTGAGACCTAAATAAGTCTTTCAAAATCTCCCCCCTTTTTAATGACTATTTCTAGAAGTGAAAAGTTAGAAAGGCCAGAATAATTAGGTTAAGTCATAACTAGCCCAGGGCCATCTGTGCATAGAATGTGCAGATGATCTTGGTAACACTTAAGCCACTTACTAACCTACTATTAGGGAAGGGATGAAGGAAGAAGTGACTAATGATGGATGGTCCAAGGAAACAGCTGTCGTTATTTTGGTTCAGTTTACAGCAATTCTTGCCTTTCTAAAGATAAGAAGAGGCAGGTACTTAAGGCTTTAGACCCAAGAGCTGGTAAGGAGGCCCCACGAGAGTTTAACTCCTCTCTGAGGAAGGAAGTGAGTAGTCTGTGCTGGTTAAGGGTTTGGAGTCCTAGACCTAGGTTCAATTCTTAATTCCGTCACTAACCTCTTTAAGTGTCAATTTCCTCATCTTCAAAATGAAAGAATAAGAGTATTCGCTGGGTAGGGTTGTTGTGAAGATTAGCGTAACAGGCCAGGTGCAGGGTAAGGGCTTAGTAAGTGGCAAATAATTATGGGAGAATAAATGAAATGAGGAGGATTTGTTAATAAATAAGACTCTTCCAACTAATCCCACCTCCAATTATGATTTGGGAGCTCAGTGTATCATCCTTCACCCTGGAACCCCACTCAGCAACAATGCCATCTGCTTGCTTGCTATAATAGTCCAAGACTAAAGTCCAAGAAAGAAAGAAAGGGAGGGAAAGTGATAAAGAGCAAGTAGAGAAATGTAGAACATAAAAATTTACTCTGTATTAAGAGCCTTCCAAGACATTCTGAGCAACATTTGTGTTTCTGACAAGAACCACCCAATTTGCAGTTCCTGTTACTGTAAAAATTTCCTGCAGAGAGCTATATCCCGGGTAATTCAGGTCCGGTGGTGTGCAGATTGTGAAAACTTTTCTTGGCTTTGGACACAAAAGTGAGTTTATTAGGTAAGTATAAAAAGTGGCAAAGAAGGTATGCCTAGAACTTCCAGTTCTGATACCAAATGATAAAACAAATCGGATGAGTGCCTTGAATCATCCCGGGTGCCATTTCCTCTCTTGTGTCGTGTACTATATAATCAAACAGCAACAAAAGAGTATTATGTGTTACATAGAGAAAGGCTAGAGGGAGAATTTGCTTTACCAAACTGACAAAGAGCCTCTCGCCTAGAGAGCTTGTTCTCCTTTTTAGCCCCCTTCCAAATATAAGACAGTAGCTGTCCTTTTACTACTCATTAATTTAAAAGATACATAAGAACGAAGTGATACTGTAAATTTAGAAAAGCTTTTAAAATAAATTTGTAGTTTATTAATGACAAGCACGTACATTTGGACAGAGTACTTTTCTATGCCAATCATTTTCTTATTCAGTCTATGGAAAACACCTAACACACATAAAGCATCCCTTGCAATAATTCAGTAGCCCCGAGGGCACATTCAGCCACCAACTGGTAACCCCTGACTTAGAGCTGAGAGCAGGATGGGATGCTCAGTACCTCCTTAGAGTGTTTTTGGAGTTTAAGCAAGATGAGATGAAACTACTTTCCCCTAAGCATCTGAACACATGAAGTTTGTCTCATCCTGAAATTGGTTTCATTTCGATGTGCTTGGAAATCCCACCCATGTTAGTTTTTCAGCTCTCTACAAAACAAGAAGTATTGCCAATAAAATATTTATTGAATGATAGTGATCTGGCTTATAACCTCCATGGTGTCCACCCCCTTTAATTAACCACATGTGTTGTGTTGTCTTCGTGATATGTTGATAGTTTTCAGATACAGATATACCTTATTGAATAGAACGGGGAAAGAACCCAAAGCCACTCAAAATAGAACCAAAACTGCAGTTACCACATATGTTTTAAATATATTACCCATACAATTAAGAATAGAGTATTATAAACCAGCTCTATAAATCTTATAATAAAAACAGTAACACACTCTTAGCCACAGAGAGGCCCTTCATACTACTATAGATTCCACGGTGATGTGGTTTTGGGATTGACTTAATATTCCCTGGGAAGAACGTTAACTGGCTGAAATACATCGGAGCACATCCCCTTCTGTGTACCTAAAATGAAAAGGAAAAGAGTCTTCTTGCAAGGCAGAAGCAGCTCAGCATGTGCCTGGCTTCAGCGTTCCTGGAAATCCTTCGAATTTTTACTACCATTTACAAATGTTAAGAAAATTTCATTTTCAGACAGGGCTTCAGGCATTGTTCTGAGGAGAACAGAGTTGAGATCCTTTGCCTTTCAACTTCAGGCCTAAACTAATCATGAATGTGAGGGAAGGTCTGTGTAGATGTAAATCATTTGTAAACGACAAGGTGCTAGCCTATGCAAATGTCAGCAATTAAAATTACTGATCATGTTTCTCCCTAAACTTGACTCAATTGTTAGGAAAAATAACTGTGAAACTTACAACAAGAAGGTATTTCAACCTTAGGAGGAGATTTTTTTCTTGGGGGTGGAGGTTGGGGGAGGAAGACACTGACAAATTTTTCTTTTGTAGAGACCAAAAAATCTTTTTATTTTGGAAAATTTTGAAGATACACAAAAGTGGAGATAATAGTAATATAAACTCTCACATATATACTTCCTAGTTTCAGCATATGGATTTAGAGTTTTCATTTACTCTCCGCCCCTACCCCCCAAAAATTGGATTATTTTAATCCCAGACGTCATATAATTTCAGTGCAAATATTTCACAATATACACCTAAAACACGAGAACTCCTTTTTTGAAATAGCACAATCACAAATCCACTCATGGTTAAACCAGTGACAATAATCCCTTGAGATTCTCTAATACGTAGTCAGCCAGTGTTCAAATTTCCCCAAATGTCCCATATTTACTTTTTATCAAATACATCTTCAACTTTTAAGGATCATGGCTGTTTTTAAGGAACTCACATAGCTGAAATCCCCTTGCAGTTCCTCCGAGAAATATTTCTTTAAATAAGTGCTTAGCCATGGAGTATTTTATCACAGATTCAACAATCAGTCCCCCTGGGCCTTTATTGAGATGGGCCCACACACTGTTCAACAGTATAGACAGGCTCTACTAAGACTTGTCTTGCCACCTCTTACTGGAGAGCAGCACCTTATAGTGCAAAGACCTGGGAGTCAGAAAACCTTGCTTGTAGTCTTAATTCGGTCATTACATAACTATACAACCTTGAGCAAATCCATTTTCTTCTCTGTCTCAGTTGCTAAGTCTGTGGAATGAGTGGGTTAGCCTGCGTACTCCCTACATTTCTTTGTGGCTCTTAAGGTTGAACATATTTGATTTGATGTTTAACTCATTTCAAATACTCTAACTTCATGATGTTGTTTGCAAGGATGAGAGCATGTCTATTACAGGAGAGAGCATGAAATCATAAAACCACTCAAATCCTGACCTTAGTTTCCTTGGGTAAGTCATTAACCTGGTTTCTAAGCCTCAATGCTATACTGTATTACAGTTATTTATTTTACTTATTCATCTCTTCTACCAGACGTAAACTTCCACAGGGTGGGAATTTCTCATATTCATCTTTCTATAATCAAAGCCTAGTGTCTGGAACCTGGTAGGAACTTGATAGACACTTGTTACATGAATGAATGTTTGGGTTTGCAATCTGAGGGGAAGTGACTGCTCCATCTACCTTGTAGGATTATTGTAGGGCGAATGCGTTGGTATATGAACATGTTCCTTTTATATTACATACTGAAAAATATTCAGTGTTATTATTTGTATTTGAAACATTCCAAGTAGAATATTGTATTCACTGATGGAAGTCCAACCTTGCCTCTAACCCTTGTTAAGGGATGAACGATAGGCATTTTTTTTCTTTCCTATGTTAAATTTCCTCTCTTTGGAAATTTTTATATGCCTTTCTTTCCTTCTTCTTCTTCTTTTTTTTTAAATTAAAATTACACTTCTAGGTACCCATCACCATTCTTTATTTTTTCAGTAATGATATTTGAGGGGAATTTTTTGGAGTAATCGGTTAGTAGCTTAGTGCCAGTCTAATTTGAATAAGGCATCTTTATTAACTTCCACAAATCAAAATATTGCAGGAGGTAGTGTAACAGCAACTGTATGTATCAGCTACATGCATTTTCTGATGAACTAAATGTCCCCTGAATTAGATGAAAAGATGCTCCCGATTCAGTTTCTACTGCAGCTGAATGGGACCAGTTCTGCCTATGATTTCCTTAAATGGGCTCTTTCTTTTTTGTTAGGTCACTAAGTTTAGTTTATCACTTAAAGATTCCAGATTATCCGCAGGCACAGTTTTGAAATGTGAACATTTCCCTTCACTGTGTTCCAATCTGGGACAACCCCTAGAGCAGCATTTCCTGAAAGGAAAATGAGTCCTCAGCAACGATGCTCACAAAACCAGTGACCGGACAGATACATTTAGGAAAGTCTGCATAACCTCTCCTTGGTGATTCCCAAACACCTTAGCACACGGAAGACTCTGAAAGGCCTTGCTGTAAAGCTATTTGTTGCATTTCTTGGTTGTATAACAAATATAGTTGTTTAACTCAGCATTTCTCAAACTTCCTGATTTCATGTCCCACTAAAAAAACAGTTCCAGTTAAACTAGGACTCAGTGATGCTACCAAATAGGACATTAGAGATGTCAAAATTTGAAAATATGTGCATCTTGGAATAGATGAAACGTGAACCTTTTTTCAAACATCACCTATGGACATACCGAGGATCTGGTGTTCTCTGGAACACTCTGGAAGCTACGCTTTAGCCTAGAGCTTTTACAATTATTCCAGAGGAAGACAGTAAAAGGGTATTTTTTTCCCATTAAGAAGTAAAAGAACTAAAAATTTTGAAGTTAAAAAAAAAGATAATTGGCCCTCCCTGTAACCTTTGGAGTCAACCAACCTCGAATAGAAAATGCTTGAAAAAAAAAATTCCACAAAGTTCCAAAAAGCAAAATTTGAATTTGCTGAAGGCCAACAACTATCTACAGAACATTTATTTTATTTATAATTATATTACATTAGGTGTTATAAGTAATCCAGAGGTGATCTGAAGTACAGGGGAGGATGTGCATCCGTTATATGCAAATATCACACCATTTTACATGAGTCTTGAGGACCCCTGGATTTTGGTATTGGCGGGGGTTCCTGGAGCCAAGACCCCTGATACCAAGGGACCAGTGTACTGCTCACTCGTTTTTGGTGCAAAATAGACCTTGTTCAGTTAAAAAGTAACTTCCAGGTTCACATCAGACTCTAACTGTCCAGCTGTCCTCAATGAGCTTGTAAAGTTCTTTAAATTAAGAAGTCATGTAATTAAATCATCCTGCGGGGTGACAGGTAGCTGACTTTCACCCGAAGCCACCCCTTTGCCTCTCAAGAGCCCCACACCCTGGGGCTTCCCCGGCGGTCCAGTGGCTAAGATTCCGTGCTCCCAATGCAGGGGACCCGGGTTGCATCCCTGGTCAGGGAACAAATCCCACATGCTGCAACTAAGACCCGGCACACCCAAATAAATAAATTTTTTTAAAAAAGAGCCCCACACCCTGAAGTGACTCAATTTCCTAACCCACGATTAAAATCCCTAGCACTGGGCTTCCCTGGTGGCGCAGTGGTTGAGAGTCCGCCTGCCGACGCAGGGGACACGGGTTCGTGCCCCGGTCTGGGAAGATCCCACATGCCGCGGAGCGGCTGGGCCCGTGAGCCATGGCCGCTGAGCCTGCGCGTCCGGAGCCTGTGCTCCGCAGCCGGAGAGGCCACAACAGTGAGAGGCCCGAGTACCGCAAAAAAAAAAAAAAAAAAAAAAAAAATCCCTAGCACTTCCCAAGCAATAGGTTTGGGCGTAAAGCATCAGTAACTCCACAGTGAGTCAGATGAAGTTTGTGAGTGCTGGGGGAAGGTTGGAGGATTCGTAAATCGGCTTCCAGAGGAAGGGGGCGGCGCCGGGCCGGGCTGTGCAGGCTCCTCGTACAGGAGTGCAAGGGCCCGACACAAGTCAGCCCGTTTCCATCCTTCCCCATCTTGCCAATCTGCCTCCGGAGGGTGTGCGGGCAGGGCTTCGGGGCCGGGGTGTCCCACCCCAGGCTGGCCCAGGCTTTCCATCTTCCCCTGATGCCCAAGTTCAGCCCCTCCGAATGCCTGAACCGGACGAGTCCATCTTTCTGGACGCGAAGTTGGGGCTTTCCCCAGGCCTCCGGGCTGGCAGGACCGGCAGGGGCCTCGCGCCGTCCTTCGGGACCGGAACAAACAGCCGCTGACCCCGGGAGGCCCGGGTCACCTTCACCCTCGCCTTGCCCTCCACCTCGCAGCCCTCTCCCCTCCGGGGGCCGGTCTCCACCGCTGGCCTCCCTCCGGGCGGGAGGGACACTTGTGCGAGCTCGGCCGCGCTTCCCGGGGCGCCGCATCCGCCGCCGAGATGCTGGCAGCTCGGGACGGCCCCGCGCGGCCCTCTCCTTATTTATCCACCCGGCAGTTTCCATGGCTCCGCAGCCATCCTCCGCCCCCTTCCCGGCGCACAGTCCGGCGGCGGGCGCGACGGGCCCGGTGGGGGCGGCGGAGGGCGTGCGCGGCGCCGGGACCGGGCGGCGCTCCCCAGTCTTACCCCCGGGGCGGCCGGGCCACTTTTGCAGCCCGGGCCCGGCCCCCGGCCCGCTCGCCTGCACCCCGATCTGCTCCCCGCCGGGCCTGTCGCCGGGGCCCCAGGCACAGCGCAGCCCCCGGCCCGGCCGGCGGCGCGGGGGAGGGGCGCGGCGCAGGCAAAGTTGCTGAGTTGCTTTGCACGCTCAGAAGTTGCAGCTGAGACGGCAGCTTCCCGCCCCCTTCCTGGACTCGGCGACTCGAAACACACACCCCACCCGTCGCCACCCGCTGCCTGCCCTCGCCCCCGCCGCCCCGGCCCGGACTCGGCAGCATCCCCGCCCGGCGCCCGCCAGGAGCCCAGGTTTCCAGCGGAGTCGGGTTGGGGGCGGGCGCACCCCACCTCCCCGCTCCGTCCGAGGGAGGGGGAAGCGGCGGCGGGCGGATCGCCGCGCGACCAGGGCGCTTTCGCACTTTGTAAAGCTGACCAGTTGGGTAGGGGTCGCCCCCCGACCCCCGCGCCCTCCCCGGGCGAAGCGGGGTTTGCAGAGCGAGAACCGGGCAGTGTTCCCATCGCCTCCCGCGGGGGTTTTCGCCAGGCAGGCGGGAGGGGCTCCGCTAAGGGGCTGAGGTCGCCAACAGGTGCTCGCGAGCCCATGTGACGGGGGAGGGGCCGCGCAGGGGAAGCCGGGGTGGAGGTGGGGTGGGGGTGGCGGCGGGCTCCCTCCCTCCTCTCTTCTCCCCCTCCCTCCCGGTCCCCCGCGGAGCCCGACGCCGCGCGCACCCCGCCCGCGGCGGCCTAGGGAGAGCTCGCGGGTGGCTCTCCGGGGCGCTGGTGCCCTCGCGGCCTGCCCGGGAGGAGGAGGAAGAGGAGGGGGAGGGAGGGGATGCGAAAGTGGGTCAGGAATGTAACTGGACGCTGCGCACCCGCACGCACCTCCTCCCCCGCCCCCATACCGGCAGCGGCGGCCCGCGCAAGCCTTGGAAAGCGAGTCTTTTGCCGTTGTGGTTCCCCAGCCTTATCGGTGGACGGTTACCAGGGGATCCCGAGGGATGTGTTTCCCTGTGACCCTTTGGGAAGAAAAACTTAGTTGCCTCAGTAACCGAGCTTGGCTTGGATGGGAGGATGCAGTGAATGTTCTAGGTGAGCCTGAGGGTGAAGAGGCGGCAGTTGCACTAGGGAGCGGATTAACTTTTCTTGTTACTGAACCAAGACGTGAAAGAAAAGCTGGAGAGGAGGTGGGTTTTTGCCCTGCTTCTTGTGTGTTTGTTTGTTTGTTTGTTTTTCTGCCGTCTCAGAGAACATAAATTCAACATCTTTGCGTTAGAGTTTGAGTCTCCCAAATGCAGGCCCGGGCTGCCATAAGTTTACCAACGTTCTTAGCAAACGCTCCCTTTGAAGTTGGTACCTTCGAGTCGGCAGAAGCAGGGGACAGGGACAGTGACAGTTTTGTATTTGAGGAAGGCCTGAGAAACAAACATGGAAAGGCCTTTATTAAAAGGAGAAGAAAAAAATCAGCAAAAAACCCCCCAAACTCAACCCTCCTCAAAGCAGGAGAAATGAGAGCAGTCCAGTTAGTTCCCTCCGGAGCCCAGTGGCACCTCACACCCCGAGCATGTGATTAGGAGAGGGAGGGTCCAGCTTTTAAAGAGATGGGCTTTGGGTTTGGGTGCTGGTGATGCAAGCAGAGTCAAGGAAGAAATAACAGTAAGCAATGAGATTGCGAAGCACTGCAGCCCGAACCCTTCTTGAGCACCTTTCCAGAGAGCTGTCGCATTCTTCCTTCTGCTGGTTTGGTCCAGGAGACCTCAGTTACAGAGTGCAGGCTAGGGCTGCGGAACCAAGGCCCAGAAAGCCGCGAAGCTTCAGGCTCCGAAGAAACTGCTGGAGTTTTACTCAAGAAGCCAGGAGGGGTGTGTTATCCTCTAGAGAGATCCTAAGAGTTAGCCGAAGAAAAGCTAGCTGACTTAGCACTTAATGTAAATTTCTGTTTCCAAAGCAACCCTAGAGAAAGAAAACTAAATTGAGATGCATTTTGCATGAAAGAGTCTATGTTCATAGGAAGCAAAAATTGGTCAGTTGAATTTCGGTAAACTGAATCATAGTCTACGTTTATATGTAAAAGAGGAGGTTATTTTGTGATGAAAACTTTTGTGGAGATCTAACCATCCCTAGTCTATTTTTATTTTATTTTTTAACTTTGTTGTGTTTTCTCAGTAAAATGGGAGTAAGAATAATAATGCTTGATCTGCTTTGGGGTAGTAGACTGGACTTTTCCTATTACTTTCTAGATAGAGGATCTTCAGTTCAACTGGCAAAAGTCTTTATTTTCGCTTATGGTGTTTTCCTGAACTGTACAACAGCTGAAGCTGGAAACGGACCAATTCCATACCCTGGATAGTCTTGCATTTGAATGAAAATGGCAGAGTTATGCAGAACTTTTCTGGAAACTTGAAAAAAAAATGAAGACGTTCATGATCTTAGATTTGGTCACCCTGTTAGGGAGCATGATTTCCTTCTGTGTGAGATAATGAGACTGTCAAATCTTGGTTCAAACCAGCATTGTTGCTATAGAAATGAATTGAAAATTTAAGTAGAAAATGAAGTGGCAGACTTCCTTTTTCCCCCCATCCCTTCTCCCCACGCCTCAATTTCTTCTACATTCATGAAACATTTCTATGTAGGGTGATCTTCATTTTAGTTATAAATCAGATCTATAAAGCAAGTTAAATTAAGGAATAAATATCTGTTAAGAAAGGATTGACAATAGAGTCCTTAATATTGTGTGTTCTTGTATATTTAAAACGTGTTACATAATTTGGGGGGCACTTTTCAAGAAATCGCCTATGTGTAGCAGGTTTCCACATAGATTATTTTGGACAATGCATTTGTAACTGTTTACTCACTGCTACCCCCAAAATATTTTTTTCAGTGAACATGTGCTTTAAACATTTTAGCCACCTATTTTGTCTAGCACTGTGTTAACTTAAGCACTGTGGAGATTACACAGTGGAGAGAGGCATGTTCATGTTCCTAAAAAGACTGAAGTCTAATATGTTTTAGTTGGGGGTGGTTACAGCTAGATGATAAATATAAGAAGTTTAACAGTTCAGGAGTTAAAACACCAGGAAAAAATATGTGCCTATATGCATAAGAAGAGATGATGGATTCATAGATGAAAGTTAAAATGAGTTGAGAAGTAGAATGAGAGATTAAAAACATTCTTTTCCTTCTATTTATTCTCTAAAATAGTAGCAGTGAACCTGTATTGTTTCTGTGTAAGAATGAGGGTTTGCTCTTTTTTAGGGAGATGTTGCCAGACAGCTAGTGTACAATTGACTGTCAATGAAGTCAGTCGCACAGTGCTCAGGAACTTCCAGGGAGGGGCAGAGGGCAGAGGGTGAAAGGGAAGGTAAAAGGGAGAGGGCAAACCCTTACTTAGCAAGGGCTCAGATGTGGCAGTGCTGGGTGTGTCCTGGGTAGCCGTGAGGTGGCAGCCATCAGGAAGTGCTCCCGAGGGAGTTGGTAGAACTTGAACTTAGGCCGTCCAGGGTGGACATGATTTTAATAGCTAGAGAAGGACAGACCTTCCTAGTGGTAGAAGGAAGATAAGCCGCGAGGCAGGAAGTTGCAGGGAACATTGGGGGAATTTGAATGGATCGTCTTTGCTCCTGGAGATGGATCAAGTATGAAATTTGTCATTTGAATGATAGGTTTAGGGACAGACCAGTTAGGGACCTTGAATGCCTGGGCCACTGTTGGTGTTAGGACTTCATCTGCAGGTAATGGGGAATTGTGACAGGATTTTGAGCAAGGAAAATACATGGTCACTGTTGGATTTGGGGAAGGTTAATCTTGTGCGTTTTGTTGGGAATGGGAGGTCAGGGACCATGAGTGGCTATTGCCACTGGGACCCAAGGGCCTGGACAAGGGTTGTATCAGTGGGACCTTGGTTGGAAGGCGATGCTTGGAGAGTTATTTATTTTCTTTTATTTATCTTATTTATTTATTTTTGGCTGCATGGGGTCTTCGTTGCTGTGCACGGGCTTTCTCTAGTTGCAGTGAGCGGGGTCTACTCTTCATTGTGGTGCCTGGGCTTCTCATTGCAGTGGCTTCTCTTGTTGCGGAGCACGGGCTCTAGGCGCGTGGGCTTCAGTAGTTGTGACGCGCGGGCTCAGTATTTGTGGCTCACGGGCTCTAGAGCACAGGCTCAGTAGTTGTGGCGCCCGGGCTTAGTTGCTCTGAGGCATGTGGGATCTTCCCAGACCAGGGCTGGAACCCGTGTCCCCTGCATTGGCGGGCGGATTCTTAACCACCGCGCCACCAGGGAAGTCCCGTGAGTTGTTATAAATGGAAAATTGACAGTACTTTATAGTGTTTGGATGTGGACCTGAAGCATCCAAGATGACTGCGGATTTAAATCTAGATGCCTTGGCAGGTGGTACTATGAACAGAAATTGGAACAGGAAGGCAGTGTTTAAGGTAAATTGAAGGGTTGATTTCAGAAGTGGAATTGGAAGCCGTGATTGGCAGCTGGGTTTAGGTGATTTAGGGAGGACGGATGGGTCTTGGCTGAAAGTAGAGATGTGAGTCACCTACACAGAAGTAAGTGATGATTGGTCCTAAATTTGAACTTGGTGGCAAAGGACGAGTTTTAGGGTACGTTCATGATTAGAATTTATATATATACCTATATACATATGTATACATTCCAAAATTCTCCTGGGAATTCCCTGGTGGTCCAGTGGTCAGCACTCTGTGCTTCCACTACAGGGGGTACAAGTTCGATCCCTGGTGGGGGAACTAAGATCCCTCAAACCGTGCAGCAAAAAAAAAAAAAAAAAAGATTCTCCTCCTTCCTTGTAAAGCACTAGAAGGTAGTCATTCCTGAGGCTTTAGTTAGAGCCAATCTACTGAATCAGCATTGTGGTAACCCAAGTACTTTACCTAGTAGCTCCCAAACCCGGCTCAACAGATTAAGGGGTACAACCCCATAGGCACTGAATCAGAATCTCCCGGGCTGGCAGGCTGTGTGTTATATAAGCGTTACAGGCCACTCTGATACAGATTCCTCTTGGGGAACCAGTGCCTCCGTCAGTGTGTTCTACAACCTGAGACCTCCCGGGAGCCTCCCGTCTCTCCCCAGGAGAGCAAGAGTTCTTCCTTTTCACGTGTTAGTTTCAACCTGTTCTCGTGCTTTTGTATCTGATGGACAGCCATTGATAGGCAATGCTGGAAGTTGTATTTATATCCAGAGGACCTGCTGCTTTACAAATTTAGCACGGGTTTGCAAGCCTGGATGGATGTGTCAGAAGAGCTCTGCCCTGCTAGTTAGGAAGGAGGTTTGGGGCTGAAGCGCTGTGTTCGGGGCTGACTCACACTCTGTCCATCGAAGTATGTCGAGATGATGCAATAGACCGGGCCCTGGGCAGACTACTTCCTGTACCTTTGGATACGTAGACCCCGGGCCTGGTATTTGGCAATATTCTCGGGAGGAGACTGACTGTTTGGCTTATCCTCTTCAAGGGAGCTGAGTAGTCAGAGGTAAGGCGGGGCAAGCTGTGAGCTCTAAACAGCAGTCTAGAGTTGAGAGAGAACCAGCCCAGTTTAGAGAGAATGGAGAGTCAGGAATTCAGGGCTGGATTTCTAAAGGGTGATGACCGTTGACACCTTTTTCAAGGAATACTTGTCTATCTGTGTATCTCATTGCTTTATTGTCACAAAAAACAAATGTCTGTCCTTTTGAGCGGCAGCAAACATTTTGTCACTTCAGTTAACCAGATGCCGATTATCCGGCTGCAAGGTGTCATTTGCTCTTTTTTATCCTTTCCTGTTTATAAGCTATAAAGAGACAAATTCTCGTGTCCGTATTATTACATGTCTGGTGCACTAGCAGGCAGACACTAATGATTAAAATTCATGGTGGAGGTCGGAGGGGCAGCATCCTCTCCCTGCAGAAGCCAATGGTGGGGTTTTTTTCTCGTTGACCTTTTACTTTACCCCTACCAAACAACAGTAGAAAATGATGGAATCAGGGTTGTTGTTTTTTTTTTAATTGTGGTAAAGTACATATAACATAAAATGGACCATCTTCGACAACTTTAAGTGTGCAGTTCAGTACTGTTAAGCACATTCACGTTGTTATGCAATGGAATCTAGGCCTTGAACTTCATTTAGAATATAAGGGAGTATTCTAAACATATCAGAAAATGAAACCCAAGGTACTCAAGAAACTGTGAGTGAGAGAGGATGGTATAAGATGCAGACCCTTAGAGCACTCATGTGAGAGGTGAGAGATGGCAGTAGATGGATGGCCCGTCTGCGGGATGGGCTTGTCCGAGAACATCCTTTTCAGCAGCTCTTTGTGAAGTTAGACTACAGGGGGGAAAAGGCGATTTTGTGCTTGAGATTTCTTTAAGAAGCCAGAAATTGGGCTAGCATCATTTTCTTTTTAATTTTTAAAAATTTTATTGAAATATAGTTGATGTACAACGTTGTATTAATTTCTTCTGTATAGCAAAGTGACTCAGTTATACATCTATGTATATATTTTTTTCATATCCTTTTCCATTATGGCTAGCATCTTGATACACAGATTTTAAAGTCTTCTTGAAGCTCTGAGTGTAAAATGAAAGCACTCAAATGAGAATTTACAGCATCTAATTTACACAATTTTCTAGCGTCTCCAGAGTTTGTTTTGTGTATTCTGCGGCGTGTATAGAGTTTTGTACACGTTTTGCATTCTCTTGATCACACTGAGGGGTAGGTAGTATTTACTGCTGTTGTCCTAGTTCTCCTAGTGACATGTATCTTATTATTATTTATGAAAATATGGGTATTAACAGCCAAAAAACTTCTAAATGAGCAAGAACCTCTAAATTTATGAGCATGTCAATGATCACATGGTAAATAGAATGATTTTTAAGGTTAAATAGGTAAGATTCACAAGAAAGATTGGAGACATGATTGCTGTTCACTTTTTTCCCCCCATTAGAAATTTATTTTCACAACCCCTTACTGTTTGCACTCATTCCTAATACCCACAAAACAGGTTTCAAGTTGCTCAGTCCAACAGGATGTCAGCCGCAGTTCCAAAGAAGCTGTGGGTTCGTGTTTTACCAAAGGAAAGATGCTTCATTTCTCTCTCACAGCTTTGGGAATTTATGGCTTGTTTAACAACCCTCCGTTTAAAAAGTGCTGCTGAATTTGAGAAAACTTACAGAATGGCTCTGAGTTTATCTTATTCCAAACTGCTTTAGTAAACTTTTGCTTATCAGCCCTGTGAAGATGTGTTAAAAACCAGCTTGGCAACGTTTTTTTCATATAGCATGCTAGAGGGCCTTGAGAAAAGAGTTTTGAAGCAATATCAGCATTGGGACTAAAACGGAACACTTTTCAACAAGAATCCTCATATGTTTCTCTGCATTTGGAGAACTCATCTTTTAAAAGCCAAGATTTCATAGTAGGACTGAATTACCAGTGGAAGGTTTTCCTACGGTAGCAATAACAGGCAAAGGCCATTAGAATTTCACGAAGAACTTGGAAGATGGTTTCTTTTGTATGGATACCTACCTATTCACAATCCTGCGCCCACGCATGACACCAATATAATTTACTGAATTCTGTTTAGAAGCAGTCTTTAAAAAAAATATATTTATTTTTGGCTGCGTTGGGTTTTCGTTGCTGCGCGCAGGCTTTTCTCTAGCTGCGGCGAGCGGGGGCTGCTCTTCGTTGCGGTGCGCGGGCTTCTGTTGTTGCGGAGCACGGGCTCCAGGCGCGCGGGCTTTAGTAGTTGTGGCTCGTGGGCTCTACAGCGCAGGCTCGGTAGTTGTGGCGCGCGGGCAGAGTTGCTCCGCGGCATGTGGGATCTTCCCGGACCAGAGGTCGAACCTGTGTCCCCTGCCAATGCAGGCGGATTCTTAACCACTGCGCCACCAGGGAGGTCCTAGAAGCAGTCTTTATGTAGATTTTTGAATACTTTGCACTCTGATGGTATTGAAATACAGATTTCAGACGAGAGCTCTCTCTAAAGGATTACTTTGAGAGTCACGGAGTTATTTTTTATAAGGTACAGTCACTCGAGAGATTTGAAGGATATGAATCAACAGTTTTGTACTGCAGTTTTAGAACATGTTTGTCCTTGAAGCCATGAGCTTCAGCTGATTTGCCAAAGGAAAGCAGCAGTTAATTCATGTTGCTCCGTCATTAATCTACAGAAAATGAAAGTTCAGATGGTCCTGGGAGTCTAACATATCTCAATTTTGTTTTCTTTTAAAGCTGAGTTCTTACATTTTACTAGAAAAATAGTCCAGCTTTTAAAGTAGACAATCCAGCAGTCGACAGGTGCCTGTGTTACGGTGGAACCCTGTGATGCCGAATGTAGGACATTTCTGTGCTGTGTGTTAGTACAGAACCTTCCTGCTCCATCACCGTGCCCTTCGCTTTGTCGTTTCTGTGTTGAACAGGGCCTTCACCCTCCTGAAATGTCAGCCGACGCCTCAAACTCGTGTGTGTTTTCCCTTTGATTACCTTGGTTCTGGGCCAGCCTCGTATTCGACACATCCAGCATAGGCAGTAGAGCTGCTTCTTGATGTTGAGCTGTTAATCTTTTTATTGTTTCCTGTCACTTTTCCCCATAATTGATCCTCTTGAGCCCAAGGGGGGGAAAATGATGAAAATGACTTTGAAAACAGCTTTGAAAAGGAGTATTTTATGTTGGACTTGGGTCTTACCTGAGACGGTAAGACAATGGAAAAAGCACAGTCTGCTTCGTAAGGCAGAACCTCAGCCCTCACACCGAGTGAGCTAGATTCGAATGGATGCTTTGCAGGAGAAGTGAAGAGGGTTTTCCTGGTGTTTTTGCAGTGACTCAGACATGAGGGAGTGAGGGATGGCGAGAACTCGCAGGTGGTTTGCATTTAGTTCTATGCAAAGGCTACAGAATGAGGTCCTCTTTCCTATGGAATTAAAAATACAATTCTTTTTGAGCTGTAGGCTTTCTCGTATATTCTCTCCCCAATATTCCCTCTGTCCCACATTCAATTCACTAATTCTTGCTTTGGCTTTGGAAGCTCTGCCTCTACCCAGCCCTGGAGTGTGCCAGGTCGCCCACTGGAATTTGAGAAGAAAATATTAGAACCTCAATTGTATTTTTAGCTTGTCCTTTTTTTTTCTTTTTCAGTTTGTTAAAATTGTGGTAAAAAAGATATAACATAAGATTTGCTATCATGATCATTTTTAAGTGTACAATTCAGTGGCATTAATTACATTCACAATGTTATGCAACCATCACCACTGTCTATTTCCAAAACTTGTCATCACCCCAGACAGAAACCTGCACCCATTAAGCAACAACTCCCCACGTCCATCTTGACTCTCTAATCTACTTTGTCTCGTATGCCTGTTCTAGATATTTCTTATGAGTGGAATCATACAATGTATGTCCTTTGGGGTCCGGCTTATTTTTTTGCATAATATTTTCAGAGCTCATCTATGCTGTGTCATGTGTTAGTACTTCATTTCTTTTTATGGCTGAATTATATCCTATTATATTGACTGTGTATAGTACATTTTGTTTATCTGTTCATCAGTTGATGGACATTTGGGTTGTTTCTACACTGGCTATTTTGAATAATGCTGCTGTGAACATGGGTATAAAAGTGTCAGTGGAAATCCCTGTGTTCAGTGGTTTTGGGTATATGTTGAATATTTACCTAACACTGGAATTGCTGGGTCATGTGGTAGCTCCACGTTTAACATTTTGAAGAACTGCCGAACTGTTCTCCCCCGTGGCTGTACCAATTTATATTCCCAGTAGCAATATACGAGGGTTGCAATTTCTCCACATCATTTCCAGCCCTTGTTATTTTCCATTTTTTTATTATAGCCGCCCCAGTGGATCTGAAGTGGTATCTTGTGGCTTTGATTTCCATTTCCCTGATGACTAATGATACTGAGCATCTTTTCATGTGCTTATTGGTCAGTAGTATGTTTTCTTTGGAGAAATGTCTATTAAGTCCTTTGCATTGTGCATTCTTGTATATGTTTCGTAATGCCTAAGAGTAGTATACAGTTTATAAATTAAAATATACATATGCTAGGATATATGCAAGGTGTTTTTTAAAGATGGGGGATGTACTTTTTGAAAGTTTGGGATGTACTTTTTTTTTTTTTTTTTTTTTGCGGTACGCGGGCCTCTCACTGTTGTGGCCTCTCCCGTTGCGGAGCACAGGCTCCGGACGCGCAGGCTCAGCGGCCATGGCTCATGGGCCCAGCCGCTCCGCGGCATGTGGGATCTTCCCGGACCGGGGCACGAACCCATGTCCCCCGCATCGGCAGGCGGACTCTCAACCACTGCGCCACCGGGGAAGCCCTGGGATGTACTTTTTAAAAGTCCATTATTATGGACTATAAAAATGATCTATTTTATTTCTTAGTGCCTAACCTTAGCAGGAAAATACTCATGAAAATTCCTAAGCTTACTGGGGCGGGGGGTGGGGAGCGGAATCCTATTTGGTCAAATGTAATGTGTTTACTGGAGCCGCCATATGAAACTAACCACAGGGTCCCAGGAATATCTTTTGGGATGTTTTCTTTCCGTACTTAAGAAAGTAAATCTCCGTGGCTGGTTTTCAAGTTAGACTTGGCTATGCTCAATCCTATTTTGTGGTTAATAATGGCATTTCAGGGTTCTAGCGTATCTTATTAAGAGATGGAAATGGTTTTTCATGCCATGTCACATAGGGGAGCCAGAAGGCATAGAATGAATCTAAAGGAAGAGGCTTAGCTCTAAAATAATAATGATGATGATGATGATACTTATTATGTCATTTATAAAACTAATTTGATTGTATAAAGAGATTAGCTTTGGGGGGATTTAACTGGCCTATGTAATGACCCAGTAAAAGCATTTTAGGCCTTGGATTTTTTTAAAAAAGCGGATTGGTTTTCCCATTGTTGTTCTATTCTCTGAAAGTAAACTTTGTGCAGTTACCCTAAAATGCCAACTTCTATCAAGGGCGTGACATCACCATCCTAGTACATCCTGGTGTATTTCTTGGAAAGTGTCCACACTGGCAGGCGTTTTCCAAATAAAACATTTGTTTCAGTAAACAAGTGTTTTACCCGGCAGCCCAAGTGGAGAATTTTAAAACCAGTGTTTGTTTTGCAAGCAAACATTTTGTTTCAATCCTTGCAGCTAAACAAGTGGGTAAGATTTAAGTGGCCTCCTGGTAAAAACAAATGCAGACCATTTTCAGAAAACTTCGGCTGAGCAGAAATCTATTTGCTGTTAGAGTGTGAGTTTAGACATTCAGGGAAATAATTGGTACTTTCTATAGAGTTCTGTACTTAGTTTCAGTCAGAGTGGAAAGTCTTAGGTCTGGGTAAAGGCTCTGAATTTTTTTTTTAAGGCAAAAGATGAAGAAATATAAAAGAATCATGAAAAGTATTCGTTTTGCATATTTAAATTTTATAGCTTGCCTTTGAAATGTGACTAAACCATCATCAGGTATTCGCTCTGCATTTGTTACCGCTTTTCTAATTATTTTGATGGTAATTCCTCCAATGTGTCATCGAATCCAACATCCACGTTAATTATCAGCCTTCACCTTTTGACTTTTATAAAAATTGTGGTATAATCAGACTTTGGTGAGCTGTTATTACTCTTACTTAGGGTTCCTTGTAATCGAACATTCATTCTGTCTTTGATGGACTATCTTTTGGAATACGTCTTCCAATTTTTTACATTTGAAAGTTTGCTTGTGATGTGCTTTTCTCTTTGTTTGTTTGTTTGTTTTGTGGTACGTGGGCCTCTCACTGCTGTGGCCTCTCCTGTTGCGGAGCACAGGCTCCGGACGCGCAGGCTCAGCGGCCATGGCTCACGGGCGCAGCCGCTCCGTGGCATGTGGGATCTTCCTGGACCGGGGCACGAACCCGTGTCCCCTGCATCGGCAGGCGGACTCTCAACCACTGCGCCACCAGGGAAGCCCGTGCTTTTCTTTTTAAAAAGCAGGCCTCTTTCCTAATCAGGACATAGGCAGTATTGCACCTTCTTAAGAGGATAATCAGAAATTTTGATATATAGCATATATGCAGAAGAGTATTAAAAAAATATATATATATGTTTTAATTAGCAAGTGGACATGCATGTAACCCCCATCCACATTCAGCAATAGAACATAGCCTTAGAATGTTCTCCGCTTTAAAACCACCTCCCTCTTCCGTCCGTAGGAAGTTTACAGCTGTGTAGGTATCCTTAAATGACATTTAGTTTTGCAAGTGCTTGGTGTATATTACATTTTACCTGTTTGTTTTCATCAACGATATAATCACAAGACTTAGCCACGCTGATGCCTGGACCTGTGGTTCAGTCGCTGTTGTTGTTTGGGGTTCCTGTCCCGTTGATGTGGCCATTGGAGCTGTTTGCAGCTTTTGGGTCCTACGATAAAGGCCGTCAAGAGCATTTATATATATATATGGCTTCTAGTACCGTTGTGCAGAAGTTTCTCTAGGGTGCATGTGGTGTGGCGTGGGCGGTGGATTGTTGGGTCGCGGGTATTTGTAATTTTAACTTTACTGTAACTCCAGCCTGTTTTCCGAAGTGCTTGGTTCAGTCTGTGCTCCTTCTGACAACGATTGGGAGTTCTTACTGCTTCACATCTTCACCAGAACTTGGTATCCTTAGACTTTGTCATTTCTGCCGGTCTGATGAATATGAAATGGTGTCGTATTGTGGTTTTAATTTGCTTTTCCCCGATTAATAACAAGGCTTATTGGCCATTTTAATACTCCTTTTTCTTAAGAGCTTTCCCATTTTTCTATGGATTGTCTTTTTCTTACTAATTTGTAGGCTTCCTTTATATATTTTGGAATGAGTCTCTAGTTGATTATACGTGTTGCAAATAACGCCTTCCACCTTGACTTGTCTTATTATTCCATTTACGATGCCTTTGCATGCTCACAAACTCTTAATATTATTAGATTTATCAATGTTTTTCCTTTATGGTCAATATTTTTCTTTCTTTCTTCCTTCCTTCCTGCCTGCCTGCCTGCCTGTCTGCCTTTCTCTCTTTCTTTTTGGCTGCGTTGGGTCTTTGTTGCTGCACGTGGGTTTTCTCCAGTTGCGGCGAGCGGGGGCTACTCTTCGTTGCGGTGCGCGGGCTTCTCATTGCAGTGGCTTTTCTTGTTGTGGAGCACAGGCTCTAGGCACGTGGGCTTCCTAGTTGTGGCACACGGGCTCAGTAGTTGTGGCTCACGGGCTCTAGAGCGCAGGCTCAGTAGTTGTGGCGCACGGGTTTAGTTGCTCCGCGGCATGGGGGATCCTCCCAGACCAGGGCTCAAACCCGTGTCCCCTGCGTTGGCAGGCAGACTCCTGACCACTGTGCCACTGGGAAAGTCCCTTCTATCTTGTTGAAGAAATTCTTCCCTCTCCCAGGTTCATGAAGCTATTCTCCTGTATTCTCTAGAGTTGTGCCTTTCGCGTGTGATTTCATTGTATTTTATTTATCTGAAACTGATTTTTGTGAATGTTCTAAGGTAGGAGACTATTTTCATTTTTTGTCTATTTAGGTACCATTTGTCTGTTTATTTACGTATCCACATAACCTGGAATACTTACCACCTATGTCATCAACCACGTGGCCATTTGTGCTATGTCTGTTTCCGTGCTCTCTACTCAACTCCACTGGTCTCTTTGTCGATCCCTTAATTATCACAGCCTCACAGTGAGTCCTGATGCCTGGGAGGGCCTGTGCTTCCATTAAGTATGTCTTGGTGTTCTTGGCTTTTTGCCTTTCTATATAAATTTTAGAAACAGAACAAATTCCCTAACAGAACCTGTTGGAGTTATTATTAGGACTGCACTGAATTTGTAGGCCTGACATGTTTACAACAGCGAGTCCACCACATCGAAAGGCGGGGTGTAGTCTTTAAAGAATGGTGCCCAAAATAACAAACCATAAAAAAAAAAAAAATGGGGCTTCCCTGGTGGCGCAGTGGTTGAGAGTCTGCCTGCCGATGCAGGGGACACGGGTTCGTGCCCCGGTCCGGTAAGATCCCACATGCCGCGGAGCGGCTGGGCCCGTGAGCCATGGCCGCTGAGCCTGCGCGTCCGGGGCCTGTGCTCCGCAGCGGGAGAGGCCACAGCAGTGAGAGGCCCGCGTACCACAAAAAAAAAAAAAAAAAAAAAAAAAAAAAAAAAATGGCGCCCACCTTCCTGTGTGCAGATCCCGACCCCACTCTTCACTGGCCACGTGGCCCTGCAGAAGCTCCGTGAGCCTCAGTTTCCTTATTTGTAAAATAGGGATCGTAATAGTACCTACCTTACAGGATAATTGAGAGGATTAAATGACTAAATGTGTTGCATATAATATGTGGAGGGTGCTTAAAATACGTCTGGCACAGTCAGTCCATGTTATATAAGTATTATACACGGACACTGATTTCTTCATGCTTAGTTATATCATTTTCACTGTCCCAAGAAAGTTTTATAATGTTCTGTATAAAACCATATATAATATATAAAAAATACATTGCTACATATACATATAACATGCAGAAATATGTGTAATAATATTCCTGGGAAACTTAACCATTTGATGCTATTGTAAATGGTATTTTAAAAGTTTTTTGGGGGGGGTGTACAGATTATTGTGTTTTTCTTTAGTATGTTTTGTGAGCTGATTATGGTTATCTTTGATGAAGAATTATTAAGTGCTCGTGTTGCATAAGATACTTCTTGGAGCAGACAAGCAATGTGGACACTTCCATCTGGGTGATTGCCCATCATACTTGGTTTCATGGGATTGAACATTTTCCCATTTTGCATAATTTTAAACGGTTGTATCCTATTGACATCTGTTGTGGAAACCCATACGAGAGTTTTGGCAGCTTGGTTCATTTTATCTTGCATATCAGGCTGCTTTCAGTTCGTTATTTCTTTTCAAGCTATGAACTCATTCTAGTTCCACACTTGATCACGCGCTTGAGATCGCGCGTTTTATTTCCAGTGCTCTTCCTTTCCCCGAAATTCTGTCCTAAAGATGCCACACCCTTTGAGATTGGAGTCACAGCTTCACACCTCGACTTGCATCCACTGCAAGTGACAATCCTCTGGGTGAAAACTCACATTGTTCCTTTGCCGTTCTTTTGTCACACGTGTCACACACGTCTCTAAGGAGTTCTCATTTTTTAAAGAAGAAAGGAAAGGGAAAGGAATATACATATGTATATGTACCTCTCTCTCTGTATAGGTTCCCCTCAACTTGTCTGCCTCTGGTTTCAGTTCTCACCCCTCTGGTCACGTGGCAGTTCTGCCCCACGTGGGAGGTGAAGCCCCAAGCTCTGTATGATTTCATTTTGTGTCGCAGAAGGCAGAAACTCAAAGTGAAACCAACAAGAAAACCAATGTGTTCTTAATGGTTTTTACCCAAACCATAAATCCGTTTCTTGGAGGGAGAGGGGAATCACCAACGTCTGATCCAGTTTCTCTAGTGTGTTCCAGGCAGTGTCTGTCGCTTCAGTGATTATCTGCTGGGACTCAGGGGGTTCATTGAAAATGCAGGTTCCTGGACCTGATCTAGACCAAGGGAAGAAGACAAGCCGGGGAAAAGAGGAGGCAGGGATTTGCATATTTTAAATGATTCCCTGGTGATACTGACAGGCAGGGACCTAGTGACAATATTGATGGTGTGGTAGGCTCAGATTTTCATCGATCACCTACCATTTAATGGACAATTTCAGAGAGGTTTAATATAGGATCGCTGACACCTCTTAGGTGCCATGCGTCAGGCCCTTTATGTTTAAATCTATGAGTAGACCACTATTATTAGCCCCATTTTACAGAAGAGGAAACGGAGGCGCAGAGAGGTTAAATAACTTGCCCAGAGTCGAACATCTGATGCGGAACTGTCGTTTTCTTTGTGGATCCTCAAAACAAAATCCTGCCCTTTGTTAATTACAAAATAAGCTGGACACTAGCAGAAATGGACCTAAAGGGTCTATTTGGATCCGAACTGTGCCTTGGTATTGTGTCCTGTGCCTTATAAATTATTCATTCCTTTAGCAAGGCCTTAGGAGCATTTAGAATCCCTGTGGCTTAGGTAGGGATTCCTCAAAAGGAGGGCTTATACAGGAAATGAGAGTGTATCAGACAAACTCGTAACTTCTTAGCAGGTGCCCAAGGATAGATGAGAGGATGGTGGGGTGGAATAGAGGGGCTTCTGTCCATTGTTAACCTGTGCCAGGCTCTGTGCTGAGCGTTTACAGGTAATTTTTCATTTATGCCTCACAAGAACCCTGTTCATTGGCTTCTGTTGATCATTGACTGAACACACTTAGAGACACAAAGAAGCTCGCCCGTGGTCATACAGCGTCCAGGTTGTGATAGGAAGACAATGCCTGCCTCTCTCCAGAACCTGGCTTTGAGCACTCTATGTTCTGCTTCTGACTATGCAATCAAATAGGATTTTCTGATTTCTAGAGGAGAATTACTCTCCATCTGATAGTGACCCAGACAGTCCAGTCACTAAGATCACTCTAAGGTTTAAAGAGATCTTCTCAATGGCTTATGATGTCATTCAGCATTTACTTGGCCTCCCCACTTTGCCCCCTGATTCTGTTGCCCCTGCCTGGCCCGCCAGGTAAGAATCCTTCAGAGCTAATATGACAATGGCCAGGTTCATGGCCAATAACAAGATTGACGGATGTCTAGGGACTGGAGGAGGCCCAGAACTGTTTTTTTTGTTTGGTTGTTTTTTTTAAATTAATTAATTTATGGCTGAGTTGAGTCTTCGTTGCTGTGCGCGGGCTTTCTCTAGTTGAGGCGAGCGGGGGCTACTCTTTGTTATGGTGGCTTCTCTTGTTGCTGAGCACGGGCTCTAGGCGCGTGGGCTCAGTAGCTGTGGCGCATGGCCTTAGTTCCTCTGTGGCATGTGGGATCTTCCCGAACCAGGGATCAAACCCGTGTCCCCTGGATTGGCAAGCAGATTCTTAACCACTGTGCCACGAGGGAAGTCCCCCAGAACTGGTTTTTGAAGGAACATCCTAGCTTTGCCCATAAGTACACCATTTGCTTACCACTGCGCAGAGGCGGGTTGGCCTTCTGTGCTCTAAGCAGCTCCTTAATTTTCATGAGAGGACGTTTAGTGTCTGGTATTGGGCCATATGCAGGTGAATCTATTTGTATGGCAGGAATAGAGATGTAGTCGTAGAGAATGGACACGTGGACACGGGGAAAGGGAGGGTGGGACGAATTGGGAGATTAGGTTTGACATAAATACACTACCATGTGTAAAGTAGATAGCTAGTGGGAACCTGCTCTATAGCACAGGGAGCTCAGCTCGGTGCTCTGTGACGACCTAGATGGGTGGGATGGGGGAGGTGGGAGGGAGGTCCAAGAGGGTATACAACTAGCTGATTCACTTCATTGTACAGAAGAAACTAACACCACATTGTAAAGCAATTTTATCCAATTAAAAAAAAAAGAGAGAGAGAGAGAGGGAATTCAATATGATTATTTTTGAGCCACTTCAGAATTGTAGTGTTTGGTCATGAAGAAACCTTAGAAATCATCCAGCTCAATTTCTCCATCTTACTGAAGAGGGAAGGAAAAACCTGCACATTAAGAGACTTGTTCCAGGTAACTGGTTAGTGGCAAGTCTAGAACACAGTTACCGGCACCCAGCACAGTGCCTTCCTTCCACCTCTTTGATCTGATTTTATGGCGGCACCGCCCTTATCAAGCTGAATCATGTCATGAATAAGCCCTAAGAATTTCAGAATTTCAACTTCAAAATGTTTCATGTGGTAGGGCTTTCTGAGCACATGGGCTCAGTATTTGTGGCACGCAGGCTCGGTAGTTGAGCATGTGGCCACAGTAGTTGCAGCACGCGGGCCCTAGAGCGTGCGGGCTTCAGTAGTTGCGGCGCGTGGGCTCAGTAGTTGTGGCTTGCGGGCTTAGTTGCTCCTCAGCGTGTGGGATCTTCCCAGACCAGGGATCGAACCCGCGTTGGCAGGCGGATTCTTAACCACTGCGCCACCAGGGAAGTCCCAGTAGGGCTTTCCTTTTAAAGGCAGATTTACCTTCCTTATTATATGTTAGTTAGGCTAGTGATAAAATTATGATGTTTCTAAATGTACAATAGTGGATGATGAGAGAGACTCTTCTGAACTATTACCAGGCCTGCTGGAGAGCTTCACATCCAGCAAAGTGGAAAATCTCCTTATGGATATTCCATTTTCTTATACAGGTTTTCAATGGAGAGGAAGAAAACCTAACAAAAAGATAATAAAAGGAAGAGGTACATATCGTTGTGAACGTCTTTATCACTTTTTAATCTTCTAGGCCCCCGACCTTATTATCGAGGCCTCAGACACACAGATGTGGGTTGTACCCTTTGACCCAATGTCCTTGGAGAATGGGCATGTGAGTGGAGGAGACCTAAGAAAGAATCTGTTCATTAAGTTTACTGTTTCATTCATTAAAAATAATCCCACGAGTGTGGACCAGTTAAGGCAGTAACATCAGGGCCCATGCTGTGACCCCCTGCCTTGTCTTCTGCTCTACTCCATACGAATTTTGTCACATTGTCATTGTCACATTGACTTCACACTGAGATACAGAAGAGCCCATGGCCTTTTTCTTTTCTTTTTAACATTTTGTTGAAGTGTAACGTGCTCACAGAAAAGTACACATAGTATGAAGGGACAGCTCCCTGAATTTTCACCAGATGAACCCACCCCCGAGAGCTTTTGAGTACCACAGGGCTGGTTTCATAATCTGGTGTCACCATTTGCGATCTGTGTCACCTTGGGCAAATTATGGGACCTTTGTGCATCTTAGTTTTCTCACCTGGTGGTTGCTTTTCATAGGTATTTGTGGAGAGTAAAGATAAGATATGTAACTTACCCAGGGTTGTTCTTCCTTCCCTCTAATCTGAGGAGAGCCTCTGCAAACTAACACCCTCAAAGTGGGTTACGTATGTGGTAGCTGGAAGTGTGTAATGTTAAGTAACCACTCACGTGTATCCAGAAATGTAGTTGACAATATGGATCAGAGAAAACAAATGCCCGCGACTGATTTTGGCCCAATCTCCTCGAGGGCTCACTGGGGAAGCTTGGTTTGGAGTAGGTTGAAGTTTTACCCAGTTTACTTATTCATATATACCCTGCTTCATTCCAGAAAGGGATCATAGAGATATGCATAGTACAACATTATTTAAAATAAGTGAGGGAAAAATTAAAAAGAGAGGGGAAAAATAACTTAAAAAGAAAATATAAACGAATGAATGAATGAATGAGTGAATAAACAAGGAAATGAATCAAGGCTAAAGTAGAAACGTAAGCTAAAGCCTGGGGTGAGGTTGATACACAAAATAATGTCACGAAATCCAGCTCGTTTGCTAGATGTGGGCCTCAGAGCTGGCTTTGGTCAGCTTAGCACAAAGCAAATAGGGGAAATGATTAATAATGAGACTCACAGGGCCCTTGTGATATGAAAACAAACCAGTTGTGCAGGAGAAACACGGTTTTTTCCTTGGCGCCAAGACCTTCCTTCTGTGGGTCTTCACAAAGAGAATTTGATGCAAAGGGGTGAGATGCCCTGTAATTGATCAAATCACCTGCTTTGTAATGCTGTGTCTTAGCCTCTGCCTCTCTGTATACAGGGGGCACAAAGCCAACACCTAATTTAATAGAAACAGTTTTATAAATGACCATAAACTGATGAAATTCTCTTCTCCAATTTCTTTCAATGATACAATGAAAATTAACACAGGCTGGTTCCATGTAACAGAGAAATCCACTTGTGAAGTTTCTAAACCTACCAAGCAGCAGTGTGGTTTAAGCTTGATGGGACAAGAAGAATTTTGGACCGTTCTTCTAAAGAAGGCTCTGAGGGGGAAGCATGCTTTTTAGGATGTGCCTGGGAAAAAGGGACTAGGAGAAACTGAAGGGAAGGGGGCTTTCTCGGTGTGAGCTGCGATCTGAGAGCCAGTACAGGCCTGGGCCTGCAGGACTTGACTTTGGGGAGAGGGAAACTATGCTTCATTGAAAACATTATAGTTCCTCACCACTGAGGAGCAGGTTTGGGGGAAGGATAATGAGGTCAGTTTGGGAGAGGTCGGGTTTGCAGCACCCCTACCTGGGAAGTTTTTTTACACACACACAGACACACACACACACTCAAATATATATCCTTGTCATCACGTTAAGTAGACTGTCTGTCAGATTCCAGCTGAATGAGGGCATATACACAGAGGCAAATGATGAAAAATTGGGTTTAGTTTTGAAATTTGAAATTCAGATGTTTGTCAAATAAAACCACCCTTAATAGTAGCAGCAAATAGTGTGTTTTCTTGCCGTCACTGGTAAAACAGTGGGTCTCAAAGTCTAGTTTGGAAGCTTAGGAATCCCTGATGTCCTCTCTGTGGGTCCATGAGGTCAAAACTATTTTTATAACAATAATAAGGTTGACTTTTTTCACTCTTTTTCTCTCTGGGCTTAGAGGATACGTGATGTGTGATATCACAACAGACTGCAGAGGGACTTCCCTGGTGGCGCAGTGGATAAGACTCCACGCTCCCAGTGCAGGGGGCCTGGGTTCTATCCCTGGTCAAGGAACTAGATCCCACACGCATGCCACAACTAAGAGTTCGCATGCTGCAACTAAGGAGCCCGCCTGCCGCGACTAAGACCCAGTGCAACCAAATAAATAAATATTTAAAAAACCCAAAAAACAAAAATCAGACTGCAGAGAACCCCAGCACCTTCTAAATCCAGGCATTAAAAGAGATTTGCAAAAATGTAAAGCTATGTATTCTTCTCATTAAATTATCTTTTGGAACACGGTTATTTTTCATAAAAATATGCTATTTATACTGATGTGATGGGTTTATCATTATTTTAGATAATAAATTTACTTTATCCTCGGTTTTAATTTCTAATATGGAAAATACTGACAGCTGTAAAACTACGCAAACAAAAGCTCTTTGGGATCATCCATAATTTTAAGACCAAAAAGTTTGAGAACCCCTGTATTAGGAGGATTCTTACCATAGACTTTTTTTTTTTTTTTTTTACCGTGCCGTGCGGCATGAGGGATCTTAGTTTCCCAACCAGGGATCAAACCCGTGCCTCCTGCATTGGGAGCGCAGAGTCTTAAGCACTGGACCGCCAGGGAAGTCCCTGCCATAGACTTTTGATACCAGGCACTAATAATGGTACACAAAGAGGTGTCTACCTCACTGCCTGGACACAAACCTGCAAGTAAATACACAGAATTGTTCCACACAGTGTTGGCATCTCCGCTTTATCGGCGTGTTCCTACCACAGAGATTTAGTTAGCACTGGGATTATGGCAATTAATAAACAAGGTCTCTACCCTCATGGAACTGATTTATAATAAAAGTGTGTCGAGAAATCAGAATCGTTAAGGATTTGCAGCGTACCAGAGGTCAGTGTATACTGCAACTCTGGAACTGGTAGAAGGTGAACCTCTGAGGGAATGGATATCACTCCTCGCTGTGGGCAACGCCCTGTGCTGAGTGCTTGTGTGTTACTTAACTTTATCGCAGTCTTGGATGGTCCATATCATCGTATGTCTTTATGAGTGCAGACACCGAAACTCAGAGAGGTTAGATCATTTGTCTACGTTGTCAGTTGATAAGAGATAGAACCAGGGTTTGTGCATTTTTGTAGCACCTTTGCTTTAGGTAGTCTTTCTCTTTTAAGGAAGCAGTAGATTTGCCCTTTCTCTCTCCCCACGTACACGTTGGAGGAAGGGCCTGTTGCCATACTCTTGCAGCGCGTCTTGTGTGCCACGTTCTCGCACAGATGCGGAGAGTAGCGGTGAGGAAACCTTCACATCCAGGTTGGGAGTCTTCCACTGTGGTAGCATCCAGGTGCATCGGGCTGACGTTATCTACGAAGGAGTTTCAGACAGTGTGGAACCTGTTTGACCGGCCGAGCCCACCCAGAGGGTACTAGACACCAATACAGTAACCACGGCAAGGTCTGTTTCCTTGTACCCTCTTTCTGCACAGCCAATTAAGATTTCAAATCACTTCTTTCTTTGCCAGGACAGATTATTGCTTAAGTGTCTCCTAGAGGTGACCTTTCTGGGCCTGTAAATGGTTTAATTTGGACCCTGGTAGGTGTGCTGGGCCGAATCTAGGGGGCACCTTTGGATTCAAAGCCAGTTTCGGCCACTTGGGTTTTCGTGGCAGCCGCCATGGTAGGTATGTCTGGTCCCAGAGGAGCTTCCTCTGAGCTATGTGATGTACCACCCCCCTCCCCCTTGTACCCTCCCAGAGAACCTTCTCCATCAACTGCCCAAAAGGCCTGTGACCTGTGGTCAGAGCCCAGCATAGTGACTGCTTGGTGTATCAGCCTCTCCGGAAAGCAGTCTAAAAACCTGTGCACGATTCTGGAATCTTTCAGATGCCTCAGGGACTGGAAATAAGTCTCTTCTAAATGGAGAGCACACTTGCATACATACCCACAAATAGTCTTCATTTCAGGATGGAATCAGGGCCTCTGCTGGCCAGATTTTTGAGTTGCATTTTAACTCCGCTCATGTCGCTGTATAATTTGAAACATCCATTGTCCGTGCAGCCGACGAAGCCTGCAGAGGTAGCGGGTCGCGGCAGGCTGTGCGTGGGAAACAACGTCGATCATCTGTCTGAATTCAAAACATGCATTTTGACCAGTTTCCTCTGGGTGGTTTCTTCTCTTGAAAAACGACTTGCTCTAGCTAGCTGGCCGGCGAAGCCCTCTCGCTGCGCGCGGGCTTCTCATATTCATTCCTCTCTTTCCCGGGGCTGCTCCTCCCAGCGTTGCCAAGCCTCAAACGTCTCAGCCCCCACCCCTTGCCCAGCTTATCAGCCGTCCTTAACCTTTGTCCCGTCATCTTGGTGGGGCTGTGGTGCACTCGTGGTGCAGCAGGAAAACAGTACCTCTGTGCTCAGAACAGTGGTCCTCCAACCCGCTGGTAACTCTTTCCACCGTGGTTTAAATCAGGGCCCATAGGACTTCCCTGGAGGTCCAGTGGTTAAACACTCCGCGCTTCCAACGCAGGGGGTGCGGGTTCGATCCCTGGTCGGGGAACTAAGATCCCACATGCTGTGCAGTGCAGCCAAAAAATAAAAAATCTGAAAAAAGAAAAAGGAAGGAAGGAAGGAGAGAAAGAAGAAAGAAAGGAAGGAAGGAAAGAGAAAGAAATCAGGGCCCTTCCTCAGCTTTCTCGATGTCCTGGTTTGCCTTTGGGGAAAGAAGGAAGAGCCATTCCAGTTGGGTCTTTACAGCTGAGGGTGTTTTCAGTTGGCATCTCGGAAGATGGTTTGCCAGCTTCTCCCTGGCAACACCTGGCATTTCATAGTCCTGTTACTTCCCATCCTTAAGGCAAGGCACGCACACAGGGCGAGTGGCCTTCAGCAGATCGGGGCAGTTCGGAGTTGTCTGAACACGGCGACTTTGATCTGTTGGTCTGTTTTAACTTCAGCCCCTTTAAAGAAAGTCCGAATCCTTGTTTCAAGTAGAGCCAAGCCAGTCAGAGGGGCCCCACCGGTGTGATTTCAGGACCAGCCGTGATAAAGCGGGGACCTTAGGGGGTGAGACAGGCTCACTGAGACCTTGGGAGATTCAAGCCCTGCTAACCCTCCCTTCAGCAAGCTGGGGGCAGGTGTCTGACTCCGGGGTGGTGGCAAACGTTAGATGCGATCCTGTAGGCAAACCACGTGGCTCAAGGTGGAGTCAAGGCTCTCGGGACACGTTAACTGTGGTTTGTTTCCAGCTTCACGATCCAGACCTGTTTCCAGTGCAAGCTTTTGTAGCTCTGGAGCTCACTACTACAACCAGCATTAAAGCAGTAAAGCTAAGGAGAGCCTGTCTGGGGGGGTATCCTCAGCTGCTGGGGAAATGGAAGGGAAGAGAACAGAGGCAAGGACAAGCCATGCTTCCAGCAACTTGAGTCACGAGGAGAACTTTGAGAGGCTGGAGCCAGAGGGGAAGGCAGGGGAGGCTGGGGGGGACCTGCATGTGTTTGCACGCCCGCCTGTGACGGCTGAGGTGCTTTCTCCTCTTTCCCCTATGTCTTCTGCCACTGGACAGGCCGCCCTCAGGCTGCTGGGCAGTCTGCATCCGGGCCCTACCTCCGGATGATGCAGCAGCTGCTGGTGGTGCCTGCACGGCCACGTGGCCTTGTCAAGCGCCTTCTGGCTGCTGTGAGCACCCGGGAGGGCTTTCAGATTTCAAGAAGTGAGAATACTCAGCTCTGGGAGCCGGTGGGGGGATGGGGCCTGAATTGCTGTCCCGGTTTCATGTAGCTTTGGACCTCCAGCCAGTCACTCTCTGACCCCAGTCTCCGCACATGCGTGAGGATTGTGAGTTACGTGTGCACATGCATAGACCAGACCCTCCAGGCCCCGAGATCCTCCCCACGGGGACTGAATGCATTTGAAACCAGCTCTCCAGGCCTCCTTCTTGGAGGTCGTACCACCTGCCAGGATTAGCACCTGGGGAGCGGTCCCTAACTACCAGCGCCTCTCCAGCCCCCATGCAGCTTTGAGAAATTGTCATTTGGGGACCGTGTTCTACATACCCGTGACCAAGATTGCTGGAACGACTCAGCAGTTCCCAGCACAGCCCAGTGACCCCACTGCTTCCCGCGTAGCCCAGCCTTTCTCAGCCTCCACCTTGAACCTGCTTCTCTTCTGTGACACTGTCTGAGAGCTAGAAACTCATCAATGAATCTTTCATTTTCAGTGTGCTCTTCCTGAACGAGTCGTCACTTGGGTTTTTTTCTAACTTGGCTCTCTGATCTCGAGGGCCACATCTGACAGAATGCTTGTGTTTAAAAAAAAAAAAGGAGGGGTGTGGGCTTTTTTCCGCATCTTTCTCTGTTAATCAAACGACTCTGCTTTACCCTAAATGCCTTACACAGGACTCATTTAGAAGACAAGATGCTGTTCGTGAGAAAGTGAAAGTAGCTGATAATCCTTTTTTTTATATGTGAAAAAACTGACAAGCCATTTAAACCTTTCTCCTCCTGGTAACTCAGAGCAAAATCGACTTGAATTTTTGCCACTTTTGATTTTTCCCTCCTTGTGCCCAGGATAACGATGTCATAGGAGCTTTTAGGTACCACACTCCTGCTCAACTCTTCAGGTAAGAGGAATAGTTGGCTTTCTCCTTGAAAGGAGGGCAGTACGGGCTGTGTCTGAGCTATTCTCTTGCAAATCCCCCTGGGTACTTAACGGTAAAGTCTGACCAGCTTCTAGTCTGCGACTCTTCTCGCTTTCCTTTGAACAAGGGCAGTGAGTTGCTCTTTTTCTGCCCAGCCCTCACGCTGAAAAAATCCAGTAGGTGGCCAAAGAGTCTTTAGAAGACTGAAGACAGAGCCGTTGGACCAGGTTTTAAAAAGAAAAGTGTGCTTGGAGCTTTGTCCAGAGAACAATGCAGGAGGAGCTGAATGGGACCGCGGCTTGGGGACAGGTGACTTTAATTAGGCAAGTTACAAATTGACATGTCTGACTATGGCTAAATGAAGTTCTCAAAATAATCCCCAAACCTGGCACTCGGAGGGCTGAAGCAAGTCCTCAGACCAGAGCTCTCGGCCAGCCTTGTTTCAGCCTCTAATTTATGATGTGGTGGCATCCTCTGCAGCCCCACCGGGAGCCCCTCCGGAAGGCTTGCTCTGCCGGACATGGACGGACTCTGCCAGCACCCGGGGAGCCCAACCCCGGGAGTCCCATGGGTTGAGAGCTTTGCCCTTTGTAAACGCCTTTCGTAAAAAATTCTGAGTTGCGGAGATGGCGATAAGGAAATTGCTCTGCAGTTTTATGGTGCCAGCACTCGGTTTCCTGTGGTTTCCCATGTGCCGCTTTGATTCGAGTACTGTAAGGCCTGAGAAGCGAGTGTGACCCCACCCTCTGTCACCTGTCCTGGGTCTGGCTCGTGTACGTCCCGTTTCCCCAGCCACAGGTGCGTGCTGTGTCCCGGGGGATGTTCTCAGGAGCGATCTGCATCTTCGAATAAAAGACTCACTGAAAGCGACTGGTGCCTTTAGCATTTGTGCGGTGATCGTCTTTATAGATATAGTGGTAAAACAGACGTTACATATAATTTACTATTTTAGCTGGTTTTTTTGTTTGTTGGGGTTTTTTTTTGCGGTACGCGGGCCTCTCACTGTTGTGGCCTCTCCCGTTGCGGAGCACAGGCTCCGGACGCGCAGGCTCAGCGGCCATGGCTCACGGGCCCAGCCGCTCCGCGGCACGTGGGATCCTCCCGGACCGGGGCACGCACGCGCGTCCCCTGCCTCGGCAGGCGGACTCTCAACCACTGCGCCACCAGGGAAGCCCCATTTTAGCTGTTTTTAAGTGTACAGTTCAGTGGCATTAAGTACATTCACACTGTTGTGCAGCTATCACCTCCATCCTCTCCAGAACTTTTTCATCTTCCCAAACAGAAACTCCGTCCCCATTAAACACTAACTCCCCATCCCCCTCCCTGGTAACCCCTGTTCTACTGTCTGGCTCTATGGATTTGCCGTTGTAGGGACATCATGGAAGTAGGGTCATCCAGCGTTTGTCCTTTTGTGACTGGCTTTTTTCACTCAGCCTAATGTGTTCAGGGTTCACCTATGCTGTAGCCTGTGTCAGTACTTCAGTCCTTTTTAAGACTGAATGACATTGTACATACAGACCACATTTTGTTTATCCATTCTTCATCTGTGAACACTTGGGTTGCTTCCACTTGCTGGCTGTTGTGAATAATGGATGTCCAAATATGTTTGAGATTCTGCTTTCAATTCTTTAGGGTATAGATGCAGAAGTGGAATTGCTGGATCATAGGGGTAATTCTATTTTTAAGTTTTTGAGGAACTGCCATACTGTTTTTCCATAGAGGCTCTTCTGTTTTGCATTCCCACCAGCAGTGCACAAGGGTTCCATTTTCTCCACACCCTTGCTGACTGTTGTTGTTTTCTGGGGTTTTGGTACTAGGCCTCCTAATGGGTGTGGGGTGGTGTCCCATGGTGGTTTGGGACAGTGGTGGTTTTAGTGTTGGTGTTTGGTGGCATGCAGAGCTGAACCCCCTTGCTGTGTTTCTGTGCGATAGAACAGACTCTAGGAGAAGGCCCCTTCCCCTTCCCCGTTGCCTGGGGTCTAGATCTGAGCCCTTGCTCTGGTCTGCTCTAGCTAAGCCCTGCGGCTCTTTGGGCAACTGGAGATAAGAGACACGTGATCTGGGCCGCTCTTAGCTCCATCCTGGTGGAAGGAGGTCGTAGCACCTTGGGGTGGGTTGGGATTCCTTGAAGATCTTTCTTCCAAGCACATGGGCAGGAGCAGAGGCACTTAACTTTGATCAGTTTGCTGGGGGGTGTGCTTTCACTGGAAGGCACACTCACCACTGACACATTTTTTAGTTTTACAGAGATATCCTGCGCCTCCCACAGCTTTTGAGAAAGACGCTCACCTACCACAAAAGCATTAGTTTTCCAGGGTAAATGGAAAAAATACAAGACCTGTTTATTGCAGGTTTATGTTTCCAGTGGAATGATGGCTTTTTAGATGATTTTGAAAATTGTGGCTCCGATCCCAGATTTCTGGTTTTATAAAATGCTTTGAGATTCTGTAATATGAGGAGATAACACATAAAGTTCATATGGGTAAGAATAAGTCTAATTAAGTTAGTACAATAATAAAGTAAGGCAATTACATAAAATATGGGAAATAGAAAAAATATAACCCATTCACATCACTCTAACATTATTTCTTTATCATTTTGGTACATTTCTTTCCAGTCTTTTTTACTTACTTAAAGAAAAAAACATGATTGTAATAATATGTACATAAAGTGTGTAAATAAATCTTTCCAAAAGGTTTTGCTCAGTTTGCTGATGCCATTAGCAATTCAGCATGTGAAACATCTACTCATTTCACTATATCCTGGTGGACTTTGGGCATTTTTTCCCCCCTAATTTAATAGAAAAAAAAATGTTTAACGACTTACCTTAATCTATGTTTCTTTTGTAAAAAGCAAATGATGTTTTTCCTGGTTTGTTTTTTGCTTTTTTAATTTGACATAGAGAAGGTTCATATTTCTATGTGGTCAAGTTATCTATGGTCTTTTTTTTTAATATCCCTTTTATTTCTAATTTTATATTTGTCTATTCCTTATTTGCATTCGAGTTTTAAAACTTCTTCCCCCTCCAGTGGTATGATACATTTTTTTCTCTCTGGGAGTATGACCAATTTTGTTTTTATTTTATTTTTAGGTTTTAAAACTACATCCCTCTTTAACTAGTTAACCCACAAGGAATTTATTTGGGTGTATGGTTTGAGGTAAGAATTTACCTTGATATTTTCCCCCATATTGCTAACCAAGTATTCCAACAATTGTTACTGAATTACTCTGAATAATTCTGTCCTTCTCTGATGATTACTGGTGCTTCCTGTATCATAAACTGACTTTTAATAAGTGTATCAGACAGATCTATTCCTAGTTTATCTACTCTGTTCTGTTAATTACTTTTTTCTTGCACAGTCCCCATGCTTTAATTATAGACTGATAATTGTTTAAATATCTAATACGCCTTCTTCCTGTAGTTGTATAGCAAAATTTTCTTTACTATTCTCATCAGTTTGTTTCTTTTAGGCTCACATGGGAACTGTTTTGTTATGTTTCTTTGTATAAAATGTTCTATCCAGTTGGGGTTTTGATCAGAATTGCAGTTAACATATAAATTAATTTAGAATATACATTTTAAAAATAAAATTTTAGCCTTCCTATCTAAATCTTGCTTCATCTCTCTTTACTTTTTGTTATATCTGTGTCTAGGTGGGTTTTTTATTTTTGCTTTTATTGATTACACACAAACTTTGTTGATTTGTGAATGGGGTTTTTTTAATTGTACTTTTTCTTTTAATTGTACTTTTTGATGGTTATTGCTTTCACATAGGAAGCGTGTGTGTGTGTGTGTGTGTGTGTGTACTTGCATATGTTATAGCTATTCACTTACAGAGCCAAACAATAACATATTGAAGAGAACACAGTCGTTGGAGTGTTTGGAATGGATCAGACTTGGTTTGAATCCCAGCTCTACTACTTACTAGATGCTTGACTCTTCAATATAGCACTGCAGTGTTGATCATATAGGATTTCAATAATGATAGCTACTTTGATTAGATTTCTCTTGAATATAGTTTTCCATTTATTTCTTTGGGTTTTCTATTTACACAGTGATATCTACAATTAATGATAATGTGAACTTTTTCTTTCCAGTATTTAAATCTCTTAATCTGTTTCATGTCTTATTGCATTGGCCAGAAAAACTTGCTAAACAATACTAAATAATTTTTTTTCTGTCCTGGAGATTTTTGTTCTTATTTTTAAAGAAGTTCCTCTAGCTTCTCATTATGAAATATAATTTCCCTGTGAAATATATTAGTTGGCTGTGGTTTGAAATGGGTACTCTTTATATGTTGGAGAAGTATATTTCAGTTCTTACTGTTTAAGTGTTTTTAAGTTAAAAATCAGTTATCTTGGGGACCACCATGGTGTCCAGTGGTTAAGCCTCCACGCTTCCAATGCAAGGGGCACAGTTTTGATCCCTGGTCGGGGAACTAAGATCCCACATGTTGCATGGCGCAGCCAAGAAAATATTTAAAAAAAAAAAATATATATATATATATTGGTTATCTTGGAAGATTCATACAATTTGAACAACTTTATTTACAAATTACAATATTAATATTACCTAAGAGGAAAGATAGAAATTAAGGGTCAGTCCTATCTTGAACATACAGGTTATCATTTCCTGTAAAAATACCTGTCTCTGTATGAGGTATTTATGAGTCCTCTTATGGATTTGAATACTGAAGAGCAGTTAACCTTCTTGGGGATGGGGTGGGGTCGGGGAGGGCATCTACCCTTTAGTGGCCTAACCACCAGTTTCTTCATATATAGAAATCTGTACCTTGCTTTTATATCTGGTTGGGGTTCCACAGGAACCTTTTAATCTTTGATTCCTACTTTGAATTCCCATGTATACCAAAACTTGGAACATAACAAGTTTTAAGTAGAAATCATATTTAAACTTTGTAATCTTAAACTAGGTATTCTTCTGGTTCAGGTTTATTGGTGTTTTAGTAATAATTGTTTTCCTGATGTAAAAGTAATATATATTCATTCTGGAAAATTTGAAAAATGTGGACAACCACAAAAACAAAACTTAAAAATAACACATACCGCTTTATAATTTTTTCACTTACTGTATTTTGAACATTTTCCAACCTTAAGTAAACTTACACTTCATGATTGCTAATGGTAGCCTGTTATTCTATCATATGACTATTTTACCATTTATGTACTAAAGCCCTATTAGTAGACATTTAGCTTGTTTCCAGTTTTTCATGATGGCAAGTGATCTAATAACAACCACCTTTATACAAATATCTTTGTATATATCTCTTTAGAAAAGCTTCTAGAATTCTTTTTTTTTTTAATTGGAAGTGGATTGGCTGGCTGAAAGAAGTACACATTTTCAAGGATGTAAATTTTCAAATTTCTGTTCAAGATAATTGAAACACTATCATTGCCACAACAGTGTATATCTGTTTTCCTCAGCTTTGCCCAAATTAGATGTTGAAATTTTAAAATATTTTTTGCCAATATGATAGGGGAAAAAAATCTTAACTGCAATCTTTGATTTGCATTTCTTTCATTACTACAGATGCTGGACATTAAAATGTGTTTATTAAGTATTTATACGTTTGCTTTTGTGAATTGCTTTTTCATATCCTTTGTCCATTTTGCAGTTGAGATGCTCTTTTTGTATTGACTTGTAAGAGTCGGTAGAGCATACAAATTAAGAGGAAAAGCATGAAACTCAGAAAGAGGTCTACATTCATGTCTCTGTTCTGATGCTTATTAGCTCTGAGACCCGGGCTGTGTTACTTCTTAGCCACTCACTGTCTCCACTTCTCTATTTTAAAAGTGGAACTAACTGTATCTCCCTTATAGGATTATGATGAGATATTGTGTGCAAAGCTAACACATCTTATACACCTACTAAAGTGTAGCTTTTGTTATACTGTTATACTGAGGCTCCTTACCAACTCTGCCTGTAAATATGCTTTTCTCCTAGTTTGTCATTTCCCTTTCAATTTAGCCTGTAGATTTTTTTTTAATGTATTTAAATCTAAAATTGTTAGGCAAATGGAATGTGCATCTTTTCCTTTATGGTTTCTTCCTTTGCCCTAAAAACCCTTCAAACCTGCCCCCACCCCACCCCCACCCCGGCCAGAGACCAGGTAAATATTTACATATTTTTCTTCTGATTCTTCTATCCTTTTCCATTTTACATTCAATTCTTCAATCTATTTGGAATAGGTTTTAGCCTTTGGTGTAAAGTTAGTGTGAAGTTGGTATTTGGTGTGAATTTTTTTCCCTTTCAGTTGTTCCAGTTCTGTTGACTCATCTATCCTTTTCCCCTTGCTGATTTGAAGTACCACCTTTATCATACAGCAAATACTTCTAGGTTTCCTGTTTGATTCCATTGACCGGTCTAGCATTGCATTGGCACTATGGCATAGGATGGAACATACGTACATTATGTATATTCTAGCTGTATTGCATGCTTAATATCTACATGTACTTATCTCATCTCCCTCCTATTTTTTTTTTTTCCCCAAAACTGAAAGTTTGTTTCTCTGTGCAACTCTAGACTTACAGCCTGATCAGGACATAAATTTTCCTGTCATCCTACAGAGTGCAATAGAAAGAACTTGGGCTATAGACTCAGAGGACTTGGATTCCAAACCTTGCTCCACCCACTAGCTGTTTAAGTCGGGCATATTATGTACTCTCTCTGTGCCTTGGGTTCTCTACTGAAGGAATCATGGGAAAATCAGCTCTTATCCCAAATTAATCTGAAATAATAGGACCAACTTAACCAATCAGAGAGTCACATCACTCAGGTCTATCTGTTTCTATAAAATAAGCCATTGTTTTAATGACTGCAGAAAGTTTCTAACTCAGTATTTCGGTTATAACAATTTTGTCTTATCTGTTGTCATCATAATATAATTTCAGTAACACTAAACAGCTTTATAAGTACTTTTATGTACATACGTGCTCACATATGTAAATCCAGCTATATAAACATACTCATATTGATAAGTGGGTGATTATCATGTAGCAGTCAAGAAATAATGAACTTGATGTGGACTATTCTGGTTTTTTTTTTAATAAAAGATTACATAGGGAACTTGATGTAACCTTAACAGTTTTATTGGATTAAGATGTACGTGTTTGCTGCAGCATGTAAATATTAAGCATCAAAATTTTAAAATATACAATAAGAGCCACAGTTTACTGCATACATAACATGGGCCAGATGCCTTTTTGGGTTTTTTGTTTGTTTCTTTGTTTTTTTGCTGTACGCGGGCCTCTCACTGCTGTGGCCTCTCCCGCTGCGGAGCACAGGCTCCGGACACGCAGGCTCAGCGGCCATGGCTCATGGGCCCAGCCGCTCCGCGGCATGTGGGATCCTCCCGGACCGGGGCACGAACCCGTGTCCCCTGCATCGGCAGGCGGACTCCCAACCACTGCACCACCAGGGAAGCCCGGCCAGATGCCTTTTTGAATGCTTCATGCATATCATCTCTTTCGATCCTCATTGTTACATCCGTTTTAAAGTTGAAGGAACTGAAGTTCTCCAGAGTTAGACAACTGTACTAGTGACAGCTGGTCAGTGACGGTGCCGGGATGGTACCCAGGGCTGTCTCACAGCCCAGTCCATGCTCCTTACACTGTAATGGGCCACTTCCAAGTATATTTGCAGTCCTTGTTTTGCTTTGTAAAGTCCAATTTCTGAGAAATTGCAGAAAAAAGAAAGTAGTTGAAGCCTGAAACTTTGGTTTCAGTTGAGGAATAAAACATGCTCTGATACACAATGGAATTAGCTGTAAGGCACAGGAAACATGAAGAACTCATACAACTATAGTGTAAAGATAAATCGTGGGGAAGAGGAGCGGATCTGATGTGGAGAGAGCTCACATTTTAAAATTTGAATTACCTATATCGTCTGTCACATTCTGTGGATGGTTGCTTCAGATCCTTGGCTCTGATAGAGACGTTAAAGATAGGGACATTAAAACATAACCACCCTTTAGCCTGTAAGACCCACTGGGGCAGGGAACCTGTGTGCTTTATTGTACTCAGAGCCTGGAACATACATCATCAGTGCAACCAGTCGCTGGTTGAATGAATGAGTAATGCATGTCAGATTTCTTTAGTAACGTGAAGAAGTAACGTAGTCAGCCCACACACTCTGAAATAGCTTATTTTTTGAGCATGGACTCCGTTACGTAGCTGAGGTGAGCATATGAAAAAGTGCCTGAAATTGCTAAGTCCATTGCCTTGTAGGAGTTAGAGGCAGTGGGCAGAATCATCCCCACACCCTAGTCACTGTGGAATGACACCCAAGCACTAGATATGACTTTATTTCTTCCTGAGGGAAAGAAAGAGAGTCTTCTGTCTATTAGGATAGACACATTGTTTTCAGTGTTTGCAATTGTCAGCCTCTTTCATGGCTATCTAGTTGTGTGATTTACTGCAGCTCCTTAGCACTTTTTACGGTTGAAAACTCTGTTCTGATCCTTTGGCCTGGGAACATATGGACTTAGTCTGTTAGCAGGAGGACCAGTGGCCAGAGTTATTGGAAATACTACTGCACTGTCAGTAAGCTCGACTGACGACTACCGTTTGGGGGTGGACTTAACTGAAACTGCAGAAATTTTACTTTGCTCCTGTCCACCCTCAATTGAACCCACAAAGGTACAGATACTTACTACTTATTGAGGAAGTATTTATTTCATTTATTTGTACTCTGGTACGTGACAAAAGAGCGCTATCCGACAAAGAAACAAATGTTGAACTCCGAGTACATCTTTTAGGGAAAGAAAGAATCTGCATCCTGTGAGAATAGAGCGGTTTTTTTCCCTAATGCCTGCCACGTTGTCTGAAGGCAGGAGGGATGACCGGCCCTTTCTGTGGAGGGGTGAGGTTAAATCATTTAAAAATTCCATAAGCAGGGCTTCCCTGGTGGCGCAGTGGTTGAGAGTCTGCCTGCCGATGAGGGGGACACGGGTTCGTGCCCCGGTCCGGGAAGATCCCACGTGCCGCGGAGCGGCTGGGCCCGTGAGCCATGGCCGCTGAGCCTGCGCGTCCGGAGCCTGTGCTCCGCAACGGGAGAGGCCACAGCAGTGAGAGGCCCGCGTACCACAAAAAAAAAAAAAAAAAAAATTCCATAAGCAATAAACTTACATCATGGAGGAAAGGTTGACTTAGAAGAGTTATTTAACTTTCCCTGATATTCTGATATCTTTGAAACAACTTTAATAGTTGAGAAGTACGATAACCATGCGTCAATCTAAAGCCCAACTGGGAATCAGGACATCAGCAACATTTGGCTTCTGGGCAACAAAAGGAGATGCTGGTCCTTACACTTACTTTTTTTTTTTTTGCGGTACGCGGGCCTCTCACCGCTGTGGCCTCTCCCGTTGCGGAGCACAGGCTCCGGACGCGCAGGCTCAGCGGCCATGGCTCACCGGCCCAGCCGCTCCGCGGCATGTGGGATCCTCCCGGACCGGGGCACGAACCCGCATCCCCTGCATCGGCAGGCGGACTCTCAACCACTGCGCCACCAGGGAAGCCCCTTACACTTACTTTTGACACATTTCTCGCAATCTTGGTTATCCAGTTTCCTAACCACATAAATGAGAAACCGTCCGTTAGAAAGGGAAGAGGAGGTTGCTACTGGCAGGCATACTGAGGTCAGAAAGAAGTGACAAGACACAGCCAGACAGTGAGGGAGGAAAAATAGCTAAAAGCAGACGAAAAACTCCAACTGGGATCTACTGCGGAGGCCTAGGGGACGCTAGCAAATAGCTAGTACCTGCCTATTCAGATGAACAGTTTCTTGAAGATGCGACCATCTTGTGGTCTAGTATAAATCTTGCTTATAAAAAGTTATCTTTATTGGACAATCCAATAAAATATCTGAAGTTTATAATAGCATTTTGTGCAGATATTAACTTTCTGACTTTTCAGAAAAGGGAGAAAAAGTGAGGCAGTTCATAATACATTTTAGAAAACGATCTGCTCCAAATTTGTAACCTTTAAAAGGAAAAACACCAGAAATAATGCATTCCCCGAGGTATCTGGGTAGCTAAAGTCATAATGTATTGAGGGTAGCAGAGGTTGTATGAAGGCAGCCCATCCCTGTGATGCTGCACGGCTTGTCTGAGAGGAAGCATCTAATTGGCTACGTTACTAAGGGGATTTGGACGTTTGAAATGACATCTCACCACTGCCTCTCAAGCCTTCTGCTCGCCTTGCCCATCCTAGGCAGACCTTCCTCCCACAGTTGGAATTTCCCCTATGTTCCCCACTCTTTCCAGCCCATTTCCACCCCTCCTTCACGTCTATTCCACCTCTGCATACTGTGCAAACGTGTTCATCGAGAACCTGCGCTGTGCCAGGCCCTGGGCTGAGGGCTGGGATGGAGGAATCATTAGCCAAGACAGGCCCCGACTTTCAAGCCGCCCCATCCATTGAGACTGTGCACCCCTTGTCCTAAGAAACTCGAATTCCCGGGCTTCTCCACAGCACATTCCCTACTTCTGCCCCCCGATGGAAACTTCGTTTGTCCTTAGATATGTCACTTCCTCCCAAAGCCTTTCCTCGAGAAGACTGGTTCTCCCAGTTGACTGGGAGGCCGCGGAGTCTCTGGAGTGTGTTCCGCTCTCCTTCCACGCCAGGCCCCCCGTCGTCTTTGGGTCCCTCCTTCTTGTATCAGTCAGCTCGGGCTGCTGTAACTCAGCCACACAGGCTGGGGGGCTGGAACCGCAGCAACGTATTTTCTCACAGTTGAGGAGGCCGGAGGGCCGAGATCGAGGTGCTGGTGGGGTTGGTGCCTTCTGAGGCCTCTCTCCTGGGCTGGAAGATGCCACCTTCTCCCTGTGTCCTCACCGGGTCGTCCTTCTGTGTGTGTGTGTGTGTGTGTGTGTGTGTGTCTTGATCTCCTCTTCTTAGAAGGACACCAGTCCTACTGGATTAGGGACCACCCCAATTACTTCATTTCACCTAATGACCTCTGTAAAGGCCATACCTCCACCTACAGTTACACTCTGAGGGACTGGGGGCTAGGACTTCAGCGTACGCATCTGGGGGGACACGGCTTAGCCCGTGCTGCCTCCTCTGATGTGGGTGTCACCTGTCAACGCCCGCCTCTTCTCATCTGCATCCCCGCCACCTGCAGAGCCTCTCACAGGAGAGCCAAAGTGACCGACTTCACATTTTTCCTCTCCGTCTCCTGCCTGCCCTCAGTCTCAGTCCCTCCATGAGTGGAGGACCCTCTTTGTCAAGGACTCGTGTCCTGTCCTTCCTGCATCGTTTCCTCAGCCCCACGAGTAGGATTTCCCTCCAGCTCACAAGAGTCTTCTGCTTCTCTGTCTCCCCCGAGGTCTCCATCCCCGTCTCCCACCCTCAGACCCCCTTCTTCCTCTCACCCCTTGCCTCACCCTCCTGGTCACTGAAGCTGCCTTTCTGCCTCAGGGCCCTTGGCCACTCCCCATTCTCACAGCCTCAGGCCCTCTCTGGTGTCATCCCCCTTGTGATGGATTTTACTCATTTCAGCTTCCCGCTGTCAGTAATCCCTACCATATGTTTTGTCCCCTCCGTGGCTCTGCGGCATTGAAGCTAACGCAGAGCTGAACTTTTCTACCACCAGTTCCTGACTTCTTGCTTCAAGCCTTAGCCCCCGCCCTTGCTCTGCGGCCCTGCTGCTGTCCGTAGTCAAAGCCATCGCATGGTAACTCCCACAACCTGATGTAGTAGTTAAGTTTCTACCATCTTTTCCCCTTCCCTCCTGTCACAGAATATTAATTATCCCTCTTTTTTCCCCAAGGCTGATCTCCTCTGCCATAGACAGACAGACAGACAGGCAGGCAGACACACACACGCATACACACCTTCCTTCAAAAGCTGTGTTCTGTTTCACAGATCTGTATTCTCTCTCTCTCTCTCTGGATCTCCATTCCTTTCCTGTTGACATAAATGTCTATGGAGAACAGAAAGGGGTTTGTACCCGAGGTTTATGTGCGGGAGGGATGGTTATAAACCAAATTAGCAATACTGAAAGCTGGTCATTTGCTTATCTTTCCAATTAAATCCTTGTGAAGACGGCACAGACAATACTGGCCCTTCTGCCAAACTCCATCGAGAGTGTTTTTTATTCAGATTAGTCAAGACAATCAAGTAGGCATTTTTTGTTAGCAAACTATTTAATTCTCGATTGACAGCAGGAGGGGTGATGACAGCAAGGAAAGAGTGGGTCCCAGGGTTTAGCTCAGCTCTGCCAGGTCCCAGCCATCTCGGCCTGGGGACCTTGGGACTCCTCAGTTTCATCAGTTGTAGGATGGGGGTGATAAGGCACCTGCCAGGTTGGAGGGGAGTTAAGCAAGATGATTCGCAGGGGGCCCTCAGAGCAGCGCCTGGCACATAGTAGGTGTTCAGTACATATTAGTTGCCTACTACGTTGCTGTCGTTACTTTCCCTTCTCGCCCCTCCTTCTGTCACCTAACTTCTCAGCCTTCAGGCCTTCATTCACTTCCTCTCCTGCCATCACTCCTTAACCCTCGCTTTCTGGCCATTGCCTTCCTCTCTCAAATCAATTTACTTTCTCAGATCTCACCCCCTTTTCAGCTACTTGCTTTGACGTCTCTGTGATTTAACACCATTGACAACCTTTTTTAAAATTTTTTTTAAGGCAGCACTCCCCGCCCCAGCTGTTCTGCTCCTTTAGAGGAAAGAGACCCCGAGAGCACTTGTCACCCCTCCTCTGCATCCACCTCATGGCAGGCATTTCCCTGGGGTTAGCCTCTAGCCTTTTACTTCCCATCCTCTCTGGCCCCCAGATGTCTCTCCAGGCCTTTTTCCTGGGTCCAGCCTCCTCTCGTCTTCCACACACCACCCCCTACTCCCCCCACCCCGCCATGATGCATGGACCCACCCCCCAACCCGGGTCCCAAACCAAGACTGGGGAAGCTGTCTTTTTCAAGTCTCTTCTTCTTGCTCCAAAGCAGTTGGGACCAAGCCCAGGGGATACCATCTTCTTTACCACCTCCCACCTCTAGTCCCTCTGTCTGTCCCCCTCTTTTTACTTTAACCCCTGCTTTGTCATGTGTCATTCTGCCGATGCTGGAGTGGTTTCCCTTTTTTTTTTTTTTTTTGCCGTATGTGGGCCTCTCACTGTTGTGGCCTCTCCCGTTGCGGAGCACAGGCTCCGGACGCGCAGGCTCAGCGGCCATGGCTCACGGGCCCAGCCGCTCCGCGGCATGTGGGATCCTCCCGGACCGGGGCACGAACCCGTGTGCCCTGCATCGGCAGGCAGACTCTCAACCACTGTGCCACCAGGGAAGCCTGGTTTCCCTTCTTTTGATGCCACACCCCGTGGTCAGTGCTCCAGAGGGATTTTTTTTTTCCTCTCTCCCATATCAAATTGGTCAAATCCTATTGCATCTGTGTCCTAATTCTGTCTCAAACCAATCCATTCTTCTCCACCTCTATAGCCAGCGGCTGACAGGGTCCTTATTATTTCTTAGGTGGGCTCTTCTATTAATTCCTAACTAACCTTCCGATCCCAGGTCTCCCAGACCCTTCTCCATGGTCCCACGAGGGAGGCTCTGTCTACCTCTTCCTTAAGCCCTTTCAGGGGCTCGGCGTCGGTTAAAGCACAGGTCAGCTCCACGGTGTGCCCGGAGCTCTCGGCCGTCTGGCCCACGGGCAATTTCTCCAGCTCCATCTCTGGCTGCGTCCCTTCCTCCCTCTGGTCCAGCCACAGAGTCAGGTATTTGCAGTTCTGGAAGCTGACCTTGTGTTACGCCTCTCTGCCCTCGTGCTTGCTACTTCCCGCTCCCTCTGTCTGGAGCGCCCTGCGCCCTCCTTTGGGTGGGGTTGGGACGCCTACACGTCTCATGAGATTCAGCGGACTGTGTCACTTCATCCCAGGGGCCTTCTCCAACATCCACATCCTTTTTCTCCTCGATTCTCTTCCATGGCATAGCTCTATGGTTCCCATTATTTCTACTTCCAGCTCGATGTCACCTGCTTTGTCCCCTTCCACCTCCAATGGGCTCCTACCTCTGACTTTCTCATTAGTCATTCGTTCTCTCCATCTGGCTGGGGCCCAGGCATCATCTTGGCCCTCACTTCTTCACCCCCCATTCCCGGCCCACCAGCTGCTTTTCTATCAGTTCTTCCTCTGAAGCGGCTCCCAATCAGCTATTCTCTATCCCTTCCCTGCTCCACCCTAGTTCAGGCCCTGGTCCCTGAGGTTTTCCATGGACGGTGTTCAGAGTTCTCTGTGGGACAGCCTCGGCCTGTTGACTTTCACTCTCATCACCTGCTATTGCCGTATGGGTTACCATCCAACACACTGGAATCCTTACTGGTCTCTGAACAGGGCTCATAACTTGCCGCCGCTGTGCCTTTGCATCTACTATTTCTAATCCCCATCTCCAGACACGAAATTTCTAGCCATTCTCCATGGCTCAGCCCCGTCGCCTTCTCTTCTGTGAAATTTTCCCCAGTGACTCTTATTTGAAGTGCTCTCTTTTCTTGGAACCTCTGAATTTTGTACCTATTTAATGGTTCTTATTAAATGTTGGCTTGCATTTCATGATTACTTCTTGTGGATGCAGAGATTAGCCTGTAAACTCTTTTAAGGCATGGATTATAAATTATCCATTTTTGTATCACTTCTCCACTACAGAACCTATATATATATATATATATATATATAAAATCTCACAATTCCATATATATATATGAAATATATATATATCAGCTTTGTTGAGGTATAACTTACAAAGAATGCAATTCACCCATTTAAAGCGTACAGTTCAATGGTTTTAGTATATTCAGAGTTCAACCATTACCACAATCAATTTTAAAACATTTCTATCACCCCTCAAAGAAATGTCACACAATTAGCAGTCAATCCCTATTTCCCTCCAAACCCTCAGCCCTGGGTAACTATTAATCTACTTCCTGTCTCCGAAGATTTGCCTATTCTGGACATTTCATATAAACAGAATCAGAACAATATTTGTCCTTTTGGGTCTGGCTTATTTCATTTAGTGTGTTTTCAAAATTGATCTGTGTTGTAGTATGTACTTCTTTCCTTTTTTATGGCTGAATAATATTCCACGTACGGATGTACCACATTTTGTTTATCCACTCATCAGTTGATGGCTGTTTGGGTTGTTTCTGCTTTTTAGCTGCTATGGATAACGCTGCTATGAACATTCTTGTACAAGTTCTTGTGTGGATGTCTGTTTTCATGTGTTGTGTTATGTACCTAGGAGTGGAGTGGCTAGGTCAGATGGTAACTCTATGCTTAACATTTTGAGGAACTGTCAGGCTGTTTTTTAAAGTGGCTGTAGCATTTTACATTTTCACCAGCAGTGTGCGAGAGTTCCATCTCTCCACTTCTCTGATGACACTTGTTATTATCTGTCTTTTTTATTACAGCCATCCTAGTGGGTGTGAAGTGGCAACTCATCATGGTTTTAATAGCATGACTCTTTTTTACCTATTAGATGTTCCATAAATATCTGTTGGGTCAATGATATTTATATGTAATATGGACAAACAGACCTTTGGATGGCTCGTTTGACTGCCAAGTTTATGAATTAGCTAGAAAAGATGAACAGAGAGCTCAGTATCATTAGAATTCAACTTTCAAAAGTTACTTTTAGACTGTTTTTTCAACTTAAAAGATTGCCAGTATGACCTAGGTGACATTATCAAGGTCAGGAAAAATCATGTAGCTTTGCAGGTTTGCATGTATTTTTTACAGAATAAGCTAAATTACAAGCAAAATTCCAACTTTGATGTGGTTCCTACTCAAAACCTACTCCTCAGTGGGGAGACCAGGAAAGGTAACTCCCTGAATGGGGACATGGGGTTGGGGTGGAGGGGAGGCTTAGAAAAATGCAACTGCTAACGTTTCCCTGGGTTGAGTTTTCCTCAGTAAACAGTAGACCCTGGGAAACATAACAGGTTCTGAAAACTTAATTTTGATGACTCTGGACGTCAGAGAAACAGCCAGCTGAATCAGTTCCCTCTTGGGTGGTTGATTATCTCAAGTCATAGGTAATGGTCCAGCTGCTTTTGCTTGGTTCTAGAGAGTTCTGTGTTGGCCAGGACCCATCCATTTAGTCCATCCCTAAGTAGACACTTCTGTCTGCAGTCCTGAACACCAGAGTTCAACTAAAGGCCTCAAATTAAAGGCCCGTGATTGGGCTTACAACTTTGTATGGTGTGCAAGGGTACTCAGAAGAGTTGGCGTGAAAGAGGGTCAAAGGTCACAGCCAGTATATAGTGGCCAGCTTTCTGTATGTGTAACATCATCTTGCTAAACAAGCCTCAAACGCATGATTCTGCAGTAGCATTCTCTGCAACTAGACAAGAGGCCCCCCATCTTTAGAATTTGGGGGGCGGGTGGTGTTTGTTTTCTGCAACCACAATCACCCTTATCTGCCTGAAGATGTTTCCAAAAGGCTGACAACAGGCCCCTTTCAGAAGCTCAGTAGGAAAAGTATTAACAGTTGGAAACATGTCAGCTGCCTTATGGAGGAAGCAAAGCCCAGGCCTGGTTTCTCTGGGCTCGGTGATAACTTGGGCCGCCGCAGCCTGGGCGAAGCTGGTGTTTGGAGCCGTGGAGACGGAGCGCGGCTCGGAGGAGGGCCCCTGCTTTTCAGAGTTGAAACAGGAGCCCTCTGAGAGAAAGAGATATTGCATGTGGCTTCCCTGATGCCTCGGAGGGCGACGTGGATGACACAGCATCAGCCGTGCCATCGTGGGGTGGGGACACAGTGGCGGCCCTTTGGGGGCAACGCAGCCCCCCCCCCCGCCCCCGCCCCCGCTTCAGCATCAGCTGTGGAGTGTGGGGAAGGGAAGGTGACAAAAGCCAAGTCAGCGTTGAATTTGTTGGATGGAGAATACGCTCCCGGGGCGGCAGCCCCAGAGCGAGAAGGACCGGCCCTGGGAGAGAAACAGCCCGAAGTTGGGGGCGGGGTGAAGCGCCAGTTCCTTAATCTCCCGCCCCATCGTCGGCTTGTCCCACCTGGATGCAGAGCGAGGACCGCGTGGAGAGGGAACCGCACGGGTGGGGTTCACCCTCCCGTCTGCCTCTGAGAGCAAGAGGGGCGGCGCCGGGCCAGGCACCCCCGCCCCCCATGGCACCCCCTCCCGGCCTCCGCGGCGCCCCTCTCGCGCTTCCCAGGCATCGCTGCCTTTCCCTGTCCTCCGTTAAAATAGTGAAACAAACCACTGAGCGAAGTGATGGAAAGCCAGGGGCGGGGAGTCGCCCGCAGTGAGGGGCCGGAGGGGAGGGGGCGCGGTGGTCCAAGAGGGTGGCCGGCCGGCGATCGCTGTGCTGGTCGGACGGCGCTCAGCTGCGGCCGCCAGGACCCTTCCCCCGGGGCTGCCCGGCCCTCCCCTGGCCCGGGGCGCCTGCGGAGGGCGCGGGGCAAACCTGGGGCTGCGGTGGGGGTGGGGTGGGGGACTGCACCTCCATCCATCCCGGGATGGAAACTGCGGTCACCCCGCTAAAATCGGGCCGGGGGCTGCGGTGGGGACCAGCGGGTACCGCGGTCCCCCCCCCCCCAGCCCGAGCGCCGCCGCCGCCGCCGCTCAGTAACACGTCCCCAGGAGAGTCGCAGGAGCAACACGTGATGTGTCTACTTATCAGAGTGAGAGGGGGAGAGCGAGTCTCCGAGCGTGCGGGCGAGGAAGCGGGGCGGGGGGCCGAGGCGGGGGCCGGGACGACGGCTGGGGCGCCGGGGTCGCCTGCTCCTCGCCCACCTCCCTCCCTGTGGGAGAAGAGGAGGAGGGGAAGTGACTGCGGAGTTGATGAACTTTGCACATCCAGAAACGCCATTTTGATTCCTTTTCCGGAACAAGTTTGCATCTCTCCTCGTTCTCTCCCCGAAGCCCACCGGTCCCCACTGCATCATGCCTGGGAGCCAAGCGCCCTGCCCGGCCGTAAGTACGCGCCCGAGGTTCCGGCTCGCGGTCCTTGGGTGGCAGCGAGATGTCTGGGGCTGAGCGGGAGCGACCTTTTAAAGAACTTTTGGGGATGGGGAGGGTGAAGTCTGCAGAGCGCGTTGTACTTTTGAAACTCAGCGTTTCCCGGAGCCGAGGACCCGAGCGCCCCACGCCGCGCTACGTGCGCTCGGGGCGGTGGGGCCGGCCTGGGATGAGCTGGGCAGCCCTCTCCCCTCCGGCTGCGCGCCGGGCCGCTCCTCCTCTCTTCCCCCCTCCCCCTCCCCCTCCTCCTCCTCCTCCCCTTCCTCCGCTCCTTTTCCCCTTCCCGAGCTGCCGGCTCTGCCAACCAGCTCCCAGCGCGAGCCGCCGCGGCCGCTGCAGCGCCCCGCCGCCAGGACCTGATGCGCATCCATATTAGCCGTCCGAGCGCAGGAATCCGGCCCGACCCGCGCCGCCGCACCCGCCGCGGAATTTATTTTTAACCAGCACCGCCGGGACTCGGATGGTGCGCGCACCGCCGGCCAGAAACATCTTACCAGCGCTGCTCTCCATCTTCCGCCCTCTCTCCCCCGACATCCTCCCCCCCATGTGGGAGGGGAAACTTTTCTCCTACATACTTTCGAGTCCCTCTCGGGCCGAGGAGCGCGGAGATGACGGCGCCCGCCCGCCGCCGCAAGGTATCCGGGGGTGCCCGCTCGGGGTGCCCGCCTGGGGTGCTGGCTCGGGGGTGCCCGCCGGGGCCGCGCGGTGGGAGCATCCGCCGCGCCCTGCTCTGCGGACTTTGATCCTCCCGGGCGAACGGCGCCGGCCGGGAGGGGGCCACGGGCAGCCCAGCGCCCTCGCCGTTCTTGGCTCGTGGCTGGTGGTCACGCCGACCACCGCCCCCGGGTGACTGGGCAGGGGGGGTCGCGTCCGCGCGTATTGTTTCCTTGCCCTTCCGTTGGCGGTGTACGTGTTTTCGTGGGAGCCATCGGTGTGGAGCGGAGCCTGCATCGCGGGGGCGGGGGGGGGGAAACCTCGGCGCCCGGCGCCGTCACGAGCACAGGAAGGAGGCCGGGAGCATCCGAGGCGGGGCTGGCCGCCGGGGCCCGCTTCGCCGCCCAGCTGTGGAGCGCGCTCGGAAACTTTTGTCCGCTGCCCGCTGGACCAATTTTTTTGCGAGTTGTGGGTCTTCTCTGTCTCCTCCCGTCCCGGCCCGCAGAGCCGAGCAGGGGCTGGGGTGGGGGGGCCGGCGTCGAGGGGCTGAAGACCCAGTGAGCCGCCAGCCCCCCGCCTCGGCCCGGTCCCCCGCGCCCCCTCCCCGCTCGCGGTCTCTTAGGAAACTGCGACCTTAATGGTTGGTTGCTAAGGAGCAGGGGAGGTCCTTCCAGTCGCCAGCCCCCTCCCTGGAAGCGGCGTGTTTTCTGGACGGGGCCGAGGGTCGCGTCGAGGATGTGGGGACTCGCTCCCCGCCGCCCGCGGGGCCCGGGAGGCGCGTGAGTGAGGGGCGCGGCGGCCGAGCCCACTTCTCGGTGGGGTCACTTTTCTTTTCCGGCGGGGTGGGGGGGGCGGGCAGAGGAGGGGCGCGGGGACCGGCGGGCGGGTTGACAGGCGCCGCGTGCAGCTCGCGTCCAGCGTCCGCGGTGCATCCGCGATGGGTTATAAAAGAGCAGGAAAGTATTTCTCCTTGCTCAGCAGATTTGCCCTCCCTCGCTCCTTACTGGTTAGAAGATAGAACGTGAGCCCAGATCCGGACGAGCAGTTCACATTCCATTACGAAATTCTACACGGCTTCAGAGCCAGCAGCAGGACACATTCGGGGCACTTTGGAGTTTTTTCGGCTTCTTTTTTGGGGGTGGTGGTGGTGGAGAGAGATAGGAAGGTGAATAAAAAATATCACTTTGGGATATGCTGAAAAACCTGTCCGATGGTTTTCACCAGAAGAAAAATTCACCCCGTGCTTGTTTTAGCGTTTAGGTTTAAAAGCCAGTGGAAATAAAGTTTGCCCGTTGGATAGGGATGCTGGAAATAGCGAGATATTTCTGTCTCGAAGAGGAGGCTTGAGGTGATTTGTGCAAAGGCTGAGTTGTTCATGTGCATCCCATATTTTTGAGGTCGTTTTCTTTTAGATAGGCAGTGGTGTGTGCATGCGCGTGAGTGTATTCTGAAATAAATTTAATTGATGTGGAAAGTGGAGAAAAGGGAACTGCAAAGAAAAGAATGGTTTTTGTTTTGTTTTGGGGTTTTTGTTTTTGTTTTTGTTTTCTTCTTCTTCTTCCCATGGCCCTTAAAAGCATCCTCTAGGTCTGGTGCCTTTTTGAGTAGGCAGGTATGGGTCTAAGACATAATGTAACCCGGAAGTCTTAAGTTAGAGGCTGAAGTCTTGGCTGAAACTTCTTTTTTTCTCTCGCTTTCTTTTTTTAAACGTTTAGTTCTTCCTTCAAGAGTCACACAGAACTTTTGAAGGAATGGGTTCAAATTATTCTTCAAGCAATTTATGTAAAGGTGAGCCACTAGCCTTTGGAGGGAGCTTCTGGGTACCGCTGGTGGAGCTTGCTTTGATGTGTTTTGAGCTTTGGTTACACTGATGAATTAAACATTTGAATGGCTTTTATCAAGTTTTAAATGTGTGAAAAAACACCTTCCTTCCCACTCCCCCCCACTTTTACAAAAGAAAGGGAGAGCCCTTTGATTTGGTTATTTGTTTACCTTGTGGTCCATTTTAGGTTGTTAATGAACTTGCACTGTTTTATAACTCTTAAAAATACTGCTAAACAGGTTGCATTTTAGGATGTTTTGTTTTTAAAGAGGATTTGCTGGTTATGTGATACTCTTAAGAAATGCTGCTGATGTGTACCGTTCTATGGCATATCATTCTCTGCGTTTTTCTAGATACCACTTTTTTTCTCATCAGAAATTCAGAGCCTCAGCCTTTATGGCAGACAAGTGTTTGTTGTGTGATGGGGAAGATGGGTCTGACTCAGCTGGCACAGGTGGGGCATCCATTCCTAACTATCTGCATCATCTAACAAATGACCTTTTGATGGAAGGGTCTTTTATTTTAGAAGGAGGAAAATAAACCTACCTAGTTTAGTCGGCATGCCATCAACAGTTATTGATTGGTTGGTTCCCTGCTGTATGCCGGGCCCTACGTAGTTGCCATTACGTGGCTTGCATTTTTACTCAATTTTGAACTGCTGTGCTGGTCCACTTGCTAAGATCAGTTTGGAAGTTTTTGCTCGCTGTGTTATGCTGAGTTGTTAACATCATTTATTATCTTCAGTGAAGGAAATTTCCTGGTTAATGAAACTAAGAAGAAATTCTACCAGTCTAGGGTTTTATATGGCATAATTAATATAAATTTTTCCTCCTACAGAAATTGATTAAACGTGCTCACTAGAAGTAGTCAGAAGTGAATCCTTTTGATGTTTCTATTCATTATCCTTTTGAAAAGTAGGTGGTGCTTAAAAGGTCATAGGATAAGGGTTGCTTAGCAGCGAAACAGAAGGATGCTAAAATTAACCAAAGCATTTTTGAAAGGGAGTCCGTCTCTGTTTTACATTATTTAACTAGATTTAATTAATTTCTGAATTCTCCATGTCCTTTGACCTAGGAGGGTAGGATGTTAATTTTGTTTTGTTTTTGTTATCACATTTAAATCATCTCTCTTTTGTAAGTGTGTTTTAATTGAAGTTCATGCTCTCTGACCAACTCTGGTGTCAGATGGCAGCTTGTCTGGGTGGACTTCTTCCCTGCTACCTGTGTGTTCGGGTTAAATCCTCCCAAGGAAATGGTGTGTAACATCACCTTATTTCATTGATTAATAACAGATTGTTTAGTTCGTTTTGGAAAACCTGCCTAATCCATGAGGTGATGTCTTCTTTTGCTCTTTATTAAACAGGTTTGTATTCAAAAGATAGAAATGCAATAGAGTATCAATAGAACGAAGGCAATACAGTCTCCTGATCACAGGACAATGGTCTTCCCCCTTTACTGAGATTAGATTAAGTTTTATGGGGCTCCTCCTTTTCACTCCACCTCCCCGTCTCAGTTCATTTCAGAACACTTCCTAATACCTGTTTGAAAATCATTACATTAGGTGTAGAGTATCTTTGGAACCAAGTGTTCGAAAGCAACACTTTAAGGATCTTGGGGGTTTTCAGTGAGATCAAAGGGTTGCAATCTAACCGAAGCCATGGTTAGTAACCATCCTCTCTTGGTTGAAAGGCAAGCTCACTGTAACTCACAAGTTTCCCTTCCTCAAGATTACTTGTGTACATCTGACCTACTGAACAGGCCAAGTTGAGTAATGTTTTTTATAGCCAAATATAATTAAGAAATTAGATGGGTTTTTTTGGGGTGTGGGGGGAGGAGGCAGGGTAAGTGAGTTTTCTCTCTTTTAAACTTAGAAAGTGGTTTTGGAGTAGAAATAGCTATGGCTGTCTTCAAAAAGCAGGGGTCAGCCTGTGATTTCCACGCCCTTGGGGGCCTCCCCATAAATCAGAGGTAAAAGGTGTACCATCTGAAACGCAGAGGCAGGCATACGATGTGCTTTCTGAAATGCATCACTTATTTTTAATTTCCCCTGCTCCCATGGAAGGCAGAATACAGAGAGGAAAACCATCTGCGTTGTTTTCATGATGACCGAGGTGGGAGAGTGAGGAAGATGGGGCGCGAGGGTGACAGACGTTTTCCTTTTCTGTTAGTTGTCCTCTGGGACAGGGTCACCACTGTGCTGGTCTCTGTTTCCCTCGTCACCTTCCCTGGGTGTCCCTGTCCGAGTGTAGCTGGCGTTGGTTGGTGGAGATGGGGGTGGTGGGGGTGGGGAGCCTGGGAGGAGGGCGCAGGGAGCTCTCCCTTCCAGCTACTGGTGCATCTTGTTTCTGATGGTACTTCGGGCACAGGTGAGCCAGTCTGCCCATCAATAAAGGTGGCTGCCAGTGAATAGGTGCTTTAGACAAAAGAAGTGGGAGAGGGTGGAGACTGTTTGTTCAGTGTGGTGCAAGCAAGCCGTGCTAACAGAACTTGAAAGCCTCTGTAAAGCCCCTGCGTCTGGGTACGGCTACTCCTGCGGGCCTTTCAGACTCGGGGAGGGCGGGTGGTCCCGATAGGGTGGAGAAAGCCCAGTCAAAAGCCCCACCACATTCTTTGTCAGCCAGCCAGACTGCAGAGAAAAAGTCTCAGTGGGGGTAATTAGATAAAGCTTTTAAATGGCTCTATTTGCTTTTCCCCTGGCTAGCTTGGTATCTCAGCTCTCTACCCCCTCTTTCAGAGACTGCGGGGTAAGATGGCTTTAAGAATGTCGGAGGCTTTTAGTGGTTTCACTACTTGTGAAATTTCATTTCTCGTTGGGGCAGACTCTGGACAAAGTTAACTGCACCCTGCTTTTGTGAAGGCCTTGAACAAAGATTCGAATTTGATCCTCAGAGCAGCATGGTGAGGGCTGGGTGGGTGTATTAACCCATTTTCCAGCTGTGCCAACTTCCACCCGGTGGCTAGTAATAAATCAGGCCCAGGACCCAGAACACCCAGCCCCAGCCTCAGTCCAAACAACACCTGCTTTTCCAAGTCAGCTTGGCCTCCGAAGACAGAGCATTAAATATACAGGGCCTGTTTATCTGTGTGTGTGCTTTTTACATGAGACCAGATCCTTTCACAATAATGCTGTGGTTGAATTTGAAGATGTAAGGCAATTGGAAAAGAAACTTTTTAGCCTTTGCCAGCACTTCTCTTGATGAACGTGATTATAGGCATTCTTTTCAGTAGGTTTTCTACCTCGTGGGATCATTGTAAGGATAAAATAAATGTTCCAGAAAGTCAAAATCTATATATGGAAGAAAGTGGTGTATTTTAAGCTCAGGAAGCCTTGTGGGTATCCACTCTGGATTTCCTTTCCAGAACTGTGCACAGCTCCAGTACTCAGGCAGAGTTTATGTTTGCTTCGAGCACCTAGAGACAAACAGGCTAGCAAGTTCTCCTTCAAGGAGTTCGCTTAGGGATGGATTTTAAGGGAAAGGCAGGTGGTAAGCTTTGGATGCCCCCTTTAAAGCAGTAGTTCTCAGCTTGGTGGTTCCCCGCCCCGGGGGCATCTGGCAAAGTCTGGAGACGCTTTTGATTGCCTTGCTGGGGGGGGGGGGAGGGGTGCGACTGGCCTTTAGTGGGTCGAGGCCAGGAGTGCTGCTGCCCATCCCACAATGCACCTGAAGGCCCCACAGCTAAAGGATTATCCAGTCCCAAATGTCAGTAGGTGGAGGGTAAGAAAGCCTGCTTTAAAGGTACAGGAGTCAAGGCCTGTGTCACGTGTGCAGGCAGCCTGGCGTTCTCACTGTACTGCACGTGGCATATTTGGGGACCTGGAATTTCGTAGAGCGAGTAAGCTCTCCTTACAGGCCTGTGAGGTGCTGTGGTTGGCAAGTTCAAGGTTTCACAGAAGATTGGGGGTTGGGGAAAACATTTAAGTGGCGTTACATATATTTAAAAACCCTGTAGTAAATAAAAGTTCCAGAACTCGTCTGCTTCTAAAACAAACCAGATACGTTGGCGCTGGGGAGCTGCTCTGGTAGGTGGTACTTCTTCACTTATTTAGGTAACTAGCTCCGGCGCTGCCATCTGCCACTTCTCTCTCGTGTTTGAAGTTATGTGGAGGGTACCCCCATACCCCCCCCCCATTTTTTTGCTCAGTGTTTGAATTAGCCCTTACTTGCTTGACAGTTAATGTTTTTTGCCCTTGGAGTCTCCCTTATTTTGTTTTCTTAAGTTTTTGCAAAATTCTTATATAAATCTCTACCTTTTTTTTTTTAATTAATTAATTATTTGGCTGCGTTGGGTCTTTGTTGCCGCACTACTCTTCGTTGCGGAGCGCAGGCTTCTCACTGCGGTGGCATCTCTTGTTGTGGAGCACGGGCTCTAGGTGTGTGGGCTCAGTAGTTGCGGCTCGTGGGCTGTAGAGCGCAGGCTCAGTAGTTGTGGCGCACGGGCTTCGTTGCTCTGCAGCATGTGGGATCTTCCTGGCCCAGGGCTCGAACCCGTGTCCCCTGCATTGCCTGGTGGATTCTTAACCACAGCGCCACCAGGGAAGCCCTCTCCACCCTTTTTATAGGGCAGTGGTGGGAGCCCGGTCTTCTGTCCGTGTATCTCCCCTTGAGCAGGTGGCTGGCAGGCTGCTGCTTTACCAGGGAAGGTTGGGGAGGGATCAAGGGAAGAGATGGTGGTGATTTTATGTTTTGGGGACTTGCGGACCTCAGATACACGGAAAGGTGGTTGACTGAAAGAAAAGTAAAATGTGGTATACAAACATTAAACTGCATTTCCTCGGGCCAGACATGTCTAGGACAGTGGCAGGAGCCATCTTTTAGCCACAGGTGCCACTTGCCTGACCCTTGTCCTGGTCCACCCCACCCCCCATCTTACAGGCAGGAGGGGAGCAAGAAGAAAAGGCAGGAAGAGAGGGGGATGATTCCAGAACGGTCTGGGCTCCCACTTACCTAAGAGAAATGTTTAACGCTTACAGGCAGCTTTCTTTGCATCCTAACCCGAGGACAGACTGTCAGGGTCCCGTTCACGTCCCTCCGGGCTGATGGTGTCAGTGACCTGCTTGGAAGCTGGCTTCGCCAGCCCACGCCTGGTGTAGTAAGAGCTGTGCTTCCGGTGCTTTGCCGCCCTCTCCTCCAACCTGTAAACCGGGTGGTCCCTGCTCCCCCTCTCCATTTACAACTTTTGCCAGGCTGGGGATCCCCTGCAGGTGCGTTGGAGGGAAGTTGCAGGAAGAAAAGTCTCTCCCCCACTTCTAGAAGGTGAGCTGAAACTCACCATCCACCCAGCCTCCCAGGCCAGTCCCTGACTCTGGTCTCTCTCTCAGCTGCCAGCAGTCACCAGACCCTCCTCGAAACCCTGGTCCAGTCTGACTCTGGTGTTGCCTGCCCCACTGTCCTGACCTAGGCCCTCATCGTGTCACAAGCGCCTCCCAAGTCAATTTCCTGCCCCCTTTGTCTCCCTCCTCCAGTCTGCCCTCCACTCGGCTTGAACACTATAGCTGCACATGGGGTTTGCCTGCTGCTGAAAAACATCTCATGGCCCCCTGTTGTCCGCAGGAAGAAATCCAAACTCCTCAACTTGGCACACGAGGACCTCCACCGGCAGCTCCCAGACTGTCTTCCTAGTTTTAGCCCTTCTCACTCTCCCTGCAGGCCACTGCCACACTGGAGGAGTTCGTCCTGCTTCTGCTTTTCCGTGGAGTGTTCATTCTGTTTTGTCCCCATCCCCTTCTCCTTGCACACAACATTTCTCAACTCTTCTTTCAAGACCCATCTCAAATACCGCCTCTTGCAGGGAGAATCAGGTCCTCCATCCAGAATAACCCTTACCCCATCTGGCCGGGTCTGTCTGTTGTAATTTACCCGTTGGCATGTTTTCCCCACCTGGAGAATAGGCAGCAACTTCAAATCATATTTTTCCATCTTTTGTACCTAGCTCAAGGGTTGTGTAGTTGATGCTCATTCAATAATTATTGTTGGATCCATTTCGAATATAAAAAACCCAGAGTTTTTCTGAAGAGGCGCAGGTTATTTTTGGAGAAGGGCACATATAATTTGGAAGCTAAGTCCTAAGTATCAGTACAAATTAAGAGAAGGAAACAGAAGTAAACTATCGTTTTCCAACAGACCCATCCTGCAGAAATTGGGTGCTAAGTGCACACTGGTGGGAAAGCATTTTGAATTACAGAAATTTTAAAATAAAAGTTTGCTCAGCTTAATTTACTCAGAATTAAAGAGGAGAAAAAAAAGTTGTTAATGCCTGATTGCACTAAAAGCTGTCACACTGGGGCCCTTACTAATTATAACCACTTTTCATGGCTCTTGGTTTGAAGTTTATATTAAATAGGAGAGATAGGCACACAGATCAAAGACCAGAATCATTTCTGAACTCCAGTGTGTGGGCCCACTTTCTCTGCTTAGTTAGATTTTTGTTTCATTAGTGGTGTGAGTTAATAGGAGTGTTGGTCCGTGTATAATTTAACTTTTCTTTTTTTTCTGTAACTCCTTGGATTTAAAATAAAGTGCAAACCAGAAACCTACAGGGTACAGATCTTGCTTTATTTGTGTGTGCGCGCGCAATATATGTTTGTAGGTGGTGGAAGTTGAGTATATAGATCGTATTTACAGAAAGAATCATTTTCACTGTTTTAGGGGAGGTTCCTTTACGCTGAGACTTCATAGTTAAAAAAAACCCAAAAAAACCCTGAATACACAAAATCATCGCAAAATCTTTTCTTAACTTTCTTCTAAAAGAGGTACCTGTGTCTTCGGAAATAGGGGAGATACCATAAGGATGGGGTGAGAGAGAGGCGTTTCGCTTATGGATCCGTTTATACCTTTGTGTTTGTAACTATGTGGATAGGTTTCCTTTTCGAATAAGGAATTACCATTTTTTTTCTTTTTAAATTGGAAGGTCTTGGTATCCTTTATACGAGGTAAAATCCTAGTTGATTAAAAGTACATTATTGTGGGCTTCCCTGGTGGCGCAGTGGTTGAGAGTCCGCCTGCCGATGCAGGGGACACGGGTTCGTGCCCCGGTCTGGGAAGATCCCACATGCCGCGGAGCGGCTGGGCCCGTGAGCCATGGCTGCTGAGCCTGCGCGTCCGGAGCCTGTGTTCTGAAACGGGAGAGGCCACAAGAGTGAGAGGCCCGCATACCGCAAAAAAAAAAAAAGTACATTATTGCTACCTTTAAATATTCCTTGACGTGCTTACCTGATAACTAGAGTTTAGGCTCAGATTTGGCAGATACATTCAAATATAATAATTCCAACTTCATCTTATTTCTAAGGAGGCTTGTATATGTTCCTCTCTGATGTGAAAAACCGATTTTTTAAAAAAAACCATTTTCTCCTCCACTTTAGGGCTTTTAATTGTTTTGAGGGACAGTTATATAAAATTGGTTAGTAAGCATCTCAAACAGGTTTTCACGACTTGGTAAGTTAAACTTATATTGGATCAAACTGTCCTACTTAAAAATTTAAACCAAGTATAATTTAAAGGAGGCTCAACTTGCACGTCTCTAAATTAAGTTTGTTTTTAAATCATGAAAATAATGTTTCTGAAAACCATTTGTTGTTTGAGAGCTTAGTAAAGCTTTACAACCCCCTTTTTCTAAAATACTGTATCCAGTTGGATTCAGTATCAGATTCAGTCTCCCTTTGGAAAACAGGCACTTTTCCACCCCCAAATTTGAAAACCTCATAGTGGGGTTTTCTTTTTTTTTTTTTAAACCACTTATAGATCTTTATTTATAGATTTTTATTTATTCAACAAATTTGAATTTCAACGATGGGATGGCAGTGATAAACACCAAGGGTACTAGTATGAGAAAGAGAGACAGTTGCTAGCTTCCCAGACATGGAAAGAGACACAGGACCACTAAGTCGTTTCCATCTGTGCTGGGTGTTAAGTATGACAAGAGCATGTGACATGCACTGTGGGGGAGGGGAGGAGGATGCTGGGGGAGGGGGCATGCCCCCAGAGTGGCCCCTGAGCTACAACATGAAGAGAAGGAGAGTTGGAGCGCAAGCAGCTGGTGCTGTGGCCCTGAGGTTGGAGAAGATCAGTGTGGAGGAAGAAGAGACCCAGGCGGGTGACACGCATGGCAAGGTGGATGGGCTCCTTGTAGCTCACAGGTATTTGGAGTTTTCCCTTGAGAACTCTGGGAAGCCTTGCAGGGTGTTAGGCCAAGGACTGGCATGATGAGATTTGCGTTTTTAAAGATCACTCCTGCCCAGGGTGGAGAATAAACTAGAGTAGAAGGAAGCAACTGTTTACCTTCTGTTTGCAAGATCGTTGAGAAGGTTGGTTTTGCACAACTTTTGAAAAGCAGTGGTGGCTCAGGGTGGGTGGCAGTGGAGGTGGGGAGCCTGGGTGGGTTTGACAGAGATGGAGGCCAGAGGAAGGATTTGAGGCTGGCTGGGGGTTGGGATGGAGGATGGGCCCGATGATTTCCAGGTCTCAGGCTTCCGTGGCTGGTGGCTGGCGGTGCCTTTCTCTGAGATCAGATCACGGGATAAAGCAAGGTTTGTGAACCAGGTACGTTCCCTGCCCTTCGAAGAAGTTATGTTTGTGAATTTTATCAGCATTTTCTCTACTTGTACCGCTTTCATTGGTCAAAACATACTATTCCTGGCATGGATAATGCATGCAAAGGACTTCTATAAAAGTGAGAAACAGAAATTAGGTTCTTACTTACGGCTTCCTTCTCCCCTCCCCGCCCCTCCTTTCTTTCTTTCTTTCTCTCCTTTAAATTTCCTGAGGCCAAAAGGAACATGGAAGAGTTCTCCTCGATGGCCGATGGCCGGAGCTTCTGAATGGTTTTCAGATGAGGCATACAACTAAAACCTTAAGCGTATTTAAGTTTCTGTTTGTTTTAGTGATGCTTTATCTCTTTGACTTGTGAGCCTGGGGCTCAGGGGCAGAGGCTCCGGGGTAAGAACGGAGGTAGGACTCTCAGAATTGCCCCCGCCTTCTGCTTAAGAGGGTCAGAACTCCTCTCCTGACCTGATTTTCCAACTTATTTCTTAGTTTCTCAGTGTTCACTGATGCTCTGAATGTCTTACAACGACAACAGTGTTTTGCTTGACCAGTAATCTGTGTGAAAACAAAGTTCCTTCAGTAAACAAAATGTGCTGTGTATCTCCTTTGGGTGCCAAAGGGAGAGATTTCATCCTTCCACGGGGATGGTCTCCACCGAGCCACGGTCCAGCCTGTGGTTGAACATCTCTGGTGATGGCCGACCTGCTCCCCATTGCCCCAAGGCAGTCCTTGGGTTTTTACTGCGTTAATTAACTTTTTTTTTCTCAAGGCAAACAAAATCTTTGTGGAATGAGCTAGAAAGTGGCGTGTTTTCCGCTGAGTTGGTAAAAACTTGGAGCTGGAGCGCAGGCCGGCTGCCTTGTGCAATCTGATCCCCGGAGAGTCCATTGGGGAGTGCCACCCTCCTTACTTCCTCCTGTACTGGAATTCCTGCTTCATGGAGGGGGTTGGAGAGGTCCTGCCTCGCTTGTCCTCGTGAGCTGGGACACCTTCCTTAAATCGTCTTGCAAGAAAGCATTAGCAGTGCTCCCGGATTTAGGTAAAGCTTTTCTCTGACGTCATACAAATGACTCATCAAAACTTCAGGTGAGCCCCAGCCTGCTCCCCAGACGCTTCTTTTTTTTTTTTTTTTTTTTTTTGCGGTACGCGGGCCTCTCACTGTCGTGGCCTCTCCCGTTGCGGAGCACAGGCTCCGGACGCGCAGGCTCAGCGGCCATGGCTCACAGGCCCAGCCGCTCCGCGGCATGTGGGATGTTCCCGGACCGGGGCACGAACCCGCGTCCCCTGCATTGGCAGGCGGACTCCCAACCACTGCGCCACCAGGGAATTCCGCTTCTCTTTTTATATGGGATCAGTCCTGACTCGGGTAACCCGACCACTGGCCCCCAGAGAGCGCTGCCCACCTTGGGGAGAGTATGATTTAACATCTTTTGTTGAAAAAGCACGGATGTTCCCACATCACCTCAGCCTCACATCCCATTTGTAACAGATGGCACGCTTTATTCCAGCCCTACATTTGATAAGATGAGCTGATGAGGGGAAAAACGCTCAACAGGGACCTTGCCCCTCGGCTTCTTTCTAGCTGAAACAGCTTGGTGAGGGGATGGTGGGAAGGGAACTCGAGAAACTGGGTTTACGCATCTTTTTGGAAAATTTAAACCTTCAGGTACAATGCATACAATGCAGTCCCTCACCTCACCGTGACCCAAGCAGAAGCGTGGACTTGGAGATCTAATACGTTTGTTGCAAAAATAGCTTACTAGGGATGGCCTTGTAGTGAGCGTCCAGAATTGGTGTGGGTAGTATGTTCAGTAGCCAGTTTGTGGTGACAAAGGTGTATATTATATAAGCTCACTTTCAGATAACCCACCCTAACTGCTAGATAGTGGTGACAACTCCCGCTATCTGTCGGGTAATTTTTTTCTTTCAACGGTTGTATATTCAATCCCTGGTGTTGGTTCTTGAAGGGCTTGGGGATGGTCAAATGATTACACTTCGAGAACGTAGCCAAAGTGGCCTGGCAGCTTTATTTCACTGTTTTATCTCTATGGCAGATGGAATTCGGGGAGGGCTCCTTTGGTCGGCTTGTCTCTGGGAAGTCAGGTTGCTCCTGCTGCCACCTGTATCTGCAGAAAAGGGAAGACACAGAAATCCAGCCGCAAGCAGCAGAAACCATGACCTGGTTATTCATATGATAAACGACTCTACCGAGCGTGCAATTAAATCCGGTCAGCAGACCTTTGAATTACAGGCTGCCCTTGATGAAAAGCACCCCTAGTCAAAGCCCACCTGTATTCGCTTTATATCAGATAAACCAGATGTTGTCTTTTCAGTTTCTTTTCTGCCCGTGTTAGACTTCATCCATATATGACTCTTAAGTCAAAAATCTCAAGTTAGGGGGCTTCCCTGGTGGCGCAGTGGTGGAGAGTCCGCCTGCCGATGCAGGGGACGCGGGTTCGTGCCCCGGTCCGGGAGGATCCCACATGCCGCGGAGCAGCTGGGCCCGTGAGCCATGGCCGCTGAGCCTGCGCGTCCGGAGCCTGTGCTCCGCAACGGGAGAGGCCACAACGGTGAGAGGCGCGCGTACCGCAAAAAAAAACAACAAAACTCAAGTTATTGCCCCGTTTCACCCTCTTAAGATTGTTAGGCTTTTCATCAGGAAGAACTGTCAGCACAAGAGTGGTGGAGGAAGCAGTAATGTGAACTAAGGTTATCGAGCGCGTACCAGTTATGTCCTTGTCCTGAATTCTTTTTTTTTTAAATAAATTTATTTGATTTATTTGTTTTTTATTTTTGGTTGCGTTGGGTGTTCGTTGCTGCATGCGGGCTTCTCATTGCCGTGGCTTCTCTTGTTGCAGAGCACGGGCTCTAGATCGCGGGCTCAGTAGTTCTGATGCACGGGCTCAGTCGCTCCGTGGCATGTGGGATCTTCCCGGACCAGGGCTCGAACCCATGTCGCCTGCATCGGCAGGTGAACTCCCAACCGCTGCACTACCAGGGAAGCCCTTGTCCTGAATTCTTGACGTGGGTCATCTCATTCATTCCTCACAACAGCTCTTTGCCCCTGTGATGTAGGTACAGTGATTATCCCCGTTATTCAGAGGAGGAAACTGAGACCCAGCGAGGCAGCCAGCTAGTAGGCATCATGCAGTGCAGCCCGACCCCACAGCCTGTGCTGGTGGCCCCTGCTCAACTTCCTTTCACAATGACGTGACATAGTCACCAAATAAATATCCCCTGAAGACCTGCTGTGTGCAGAACCCTGCGGTACACAGCAAGGGGAAAGACAGGGACACGTGTGCGACAGGGCCGCTGGCTTCTGGAAGTAGATTAAAACTTAACCCGTGAAATAGGTCCTTCTATCTGGTATTTGACAAAGCGAGTTAGACCGTCAATTCTGTGGAAGATCAAGTGGGAGGGGAGGTGCGGTTGGCTGACAAATCAGGCAGCGGGAATGGCTGCCCCAGAGCACCCGGGGCCCGGGAGACCCTGCAGAGAGTCGGGAGAGGCCCTGAACATCCCGCTGGGGGACAGTTTTCCCTAAGTTCCCATGAGAGGCTCCAGGGAGCGGAGAGGTTGGGCCAGCATTGGAGGCTTCTGCTCGTCTTCTGTGTGGTGGGTGGGGGGGCGCACGCCTGCCCCTTAACTTCTTTCTTGCAGACACCCACTGTTAACCTCACTAAAAGTGCTTGAGCTCCGTTTCAAAGTAAGGATGGTGTGTTGGCCACTTTGGGAAAAGCCAGGACGCTGTAAGCTCTGAGCATCTGGGGGTGAGGGTTGCCTTGGGTTTCTGGAGGGCCAATGCCTGGAAAACAGGTCACTTGTTTGCTGTTATTATAGGCTATTATCATTTTATTTAATATATAACATCAAGATTTTGCCTCAGAGTTAGTACTGGGGGCAGGATCAGCCATCTAAGAGGCCCAGTGGTCTGTGTTACCAGGGATGTAGGGGCAACAATTGAATTGATCTAATTACTAACCTAATGTTTGAATTTGTCCATATTCAGCGGAGATAGTCTCTAGGAGGTGTTTTGTTTGTTTGCTTTGCTTTTTAAGCAGTAGGAGCTACATGGAGTGGAGGACAGTGACGGAGGATGCCCTGTCTCCCGTGGAACGTTTCTGGGGTGAGGGTGTCCAGTTGTGCACCCTTCCTACCCTTTTGTGGGAGCCCCCGAGCAAGTTGTGGAACCAGCAGGTCTTGAATTGCGCCGAGCGCCTGATGGTCTGTTTCCTGTTTCCGGTGGGTCTGTGGAGGAGGATTGTTTTGAAATTTAGTTACAAATAGAAAATTTCAGCCTTGTGTGCTACCAGCTCCTACCACCGTTATTAGTACCGTTGTTATTTTGCTCGTGGCAGTTTGATGGCTCCAGCAGAAGAGGAGTGAAAGACGTCTGGGTTGGAGACCAGCATCCCGGGCTTTTTCTTTCTCGTGACTGGAATCCCATCAGCTTTCCTGCATTGGAATGCTTCTCGATACCTCCCCCAGGCACTAGGCTCCAGGGAGGCAAGGATGCGTAAGACGTGGTCCAGCCCTGACACTCACCAGTGCGTCACAACCGGCAGAGACACCAGGACACACGGAGGACCTGGCAGTGGGAAGCCGTCGGGAAAAGAGGTAGTGATGATGTTCTCAGATGTGAAGGGCTGGCCATGTGGAGAAGCGTGTAGGAAAGGGAAAATGAGGTTCTAGGTGAAGAGCAGTATAAGTACAGGCCCTGGAGGATGATACCACGAGGCTTCTTTGGGGACAGGATGGGTAAGCAGTGGGGTGAGACCAAGAGAGTACGGTTGGGGTGCTGTGCAGCGTTGGGGTGGAAGGAGTGTTGAGATGTGTCTCTGGCAGTGTAGATGGCCAGTTGTGGAGGCAGTTGTGAGCCAGGAAGTGCTTTGAAGCCAGGCCGTGGTGTGAACAGCTCTGCCCCGGAGAGAACGCTGCTAAACCTTTAGAAAAATCAGGCCATAGAGGAGACCCGTCCAGCAGAATGAACTTGGACGTTGATGCCATATGGAACCGAATATTTCTTCCCGTTTTTTCCAAGAGATTTTTTTCAGCCCAGGAGATGTGGGCTGCCGTCTGAAGTGGTGTTCAGTGATCATTGAGAGGTGGGACCTTTATTTTCAGCAGAGAGAATTCAGTTCAACAATGTTTAAACTTCCTTGGTTGTGTTTTACTCCTTGGTACTTACTTAAGCTCATCAGCTAGGGAATTAGAGACAGACTCATTTCTGTACCCTCGAAAATACTGAGGAAGGATGCTGGGAGTCGGGGGAGCTACTTATTCAGTTTGACAGCCGGCAGCGAATGCGGGCTGGGAGGGTGAGCTAGTGTGCAGTCTTGACGAGCCTGTGGATGAAGGTTTCTGGAAGCCGCAGGTGGGAGAAGAATCAGCTCACAAAGGCGAAGCTGCCTCGAGTGGAGTGGATTTGTGCCTGTTCTGCTCACCTGGGTAGCATCTGCCCTCGCCCAGGTGATGCTCTATCTGTCCTCCCGTGTTCCCAGTCCTCTGCTGGGATTCCATCTTCTACGGGTGAGGTCGGCCAGGAAAGGCGCTCTGTGCCCGCAGAGATGCGGGTGGTGAAGGTAGATAGCAGGCCCCAGAGACGCTCGTGGTTTATTAATTATGGTGGAGGGACACACTGCCTTTTCCTCTAGGGAGGACAGATCCATTTTTAATATGTGTGACTTTATACATTTCAAGGCCTGTACTCAGGGACTGAGGGACCTTGCTGAGAGGGCTGTGAAAAATGTGGGAAGGCCCCTGCAGAGTGAGCAGGTTGGACGGAACACATACCTTAAAGTTAATAATTTCATCACCTAAAACTGATGTTTATGTGTTAACGATTTTATGAACTGTTGGCAACCTCTCGTTTCGTTTTGTTTCTTACCGAGTTCTCTCCCGGGAGCTGGAATCGTGCGGGAGGAGGTGGGATGCTATGAGCTGGGGTGGGGTTGAGGGATCAGGCTGGGAGTCAGGGGGGAGGGGGAGTGTCTCAAAGTGCTGAGTGGGTTCCTTCTGTCTGTGAAGGAAGGAACCTTCCTTCGTTGCCGTGCGCGGGCTTCTCACTGCGGTGGCATCTCTTGTTGCAGAGCACAGGGTGGACTCACTGGGGAAGGAAAGCCCCACTCGGGCCCAGAGGCTTGTGTGGAGTGCTTGCATGTGTTACCCCATGGATGGGGCATAGGTATGACCTCCTCTTTTTAAAGACAGGAAACTGAGGCTTAGAGAAATTCACTTTTTCTGAGATCACGCAGCCAGTGTCAGACTACCAGGAAGCTTTAGGCCATATCCACAGTCTGAAGGACGTTCTTTGGTTACATGGGACCTCATGACACCGTGGTACCTGGAGAGTTCCCAGCCGAGCAGCTCTGAAGCTTGATTTCGCTTGTCTTGATTCTTTAATAGTTGGTGCGGATTTGAGCATAACACATTGCTTGAGTGCCTCTACGTTTAGGATACTAGGTTTAGGCATGGGGGAGCATGGTGGTTCTTGCCTTTGGGAGTTTACGTCGTGAAAGGGTGCAGTGCAGTGTGGCCCCCGAGCCGTGCACCCGTGGGAAGGCTGCGATCCCAGCGGGAAGGGGCAGGCTGGGTTTGGAGGTGTAGTTTGGGGTTGAGGACCGCATACTGGAAGGTGCTGGCATTGCAGGGCTCCCTGGGGTGCCATGGGGGTGGGGCAGAGTTGGAGCTGTCCTCCGTCCCTGAGAGGGAGTCCGAAGGTTTTGAGCAGAGAAGTGACAGGTGGCCTGATGAGGCTTTGGAAATGTCCTCGGGAGGGGCAGCGGGGCCACGGTTGTACCTCGCGGGGCTGCTGGGGTTCCTTCACTGTTGATTTCTGGCCCGAGGCAGAGGGCGCATCCCCATCAGCTGGTACAGGGTGAACCAAGCAGCAGTCAGATCGCTGAAGCGCCCAGAGCCCACTGAGTGATGTACACACACAGGAGGGGGACTTCCTTTCTTTACAGCCATAGACTTCTTTGGGTTCAGACCTCTATGTTCTGGCTTATCTCTTTTGGGGACTTGTCCACTGGAATCCTGGATCACGTTCATAATGTCGCCATATTGGTTTATCCGTTAACCCCGGCTTACTGATCCTGGATCACGTTCATAATGTCGCCATATTGGTTTATCCGTTAACCCTGGCTTACTGATCCTGGATCACATTCATAATGTCGCCATATTGGTTTATCCGTTAACCCTGGCTTTACTGAAACCAGGGTGGAAAGGCTTTCCTGGCGCATGTGCGTCCTGAGATGTGAGTGAGTACGTGCCCTGGTCCAGGTGTTACAGCCGAGGGTGGGGCCTGAGCCCAGACTGCCGACCCTTCCCTCGCATCCAGTTTTCCAAGTCTTTGGCTTTCCGTTGTGGTAACTGCCACAGCCCAAAAGGTGCCCTCGCCTGCCCTAATTTGGGGCAAGGGGAGGTCTGGGACATACTCAGCACCTGTGCTGGAAGCAAAACGCCCTTCTGAGGCTCCTAACCACCACCCCTCCCCCCGGTGTGCCCCCCACCCCCACCCCAGCTCTTTTCTCTTGAGCTCTAGCCTGGCGATGCCATTGTGGCCACCTCCCCATTCATTGGTGTCACTGGCATTTTAAAGAAGCAAATACGTACCATCACACGCGGTCTTTGTAAATGCTTTCCGTGCGTTATTTTCACAGTCCTCACAGCAAGCGCACCAAGCCAACAAGTGTTGTTGTCCCCATTTTGCAGGTTTGGAAGACGCTCCTAATCATACCTGGTACCCTTAAGGTACAGGAGGCACTGTGCCCTCCACTTTCTGTGCTTTGTCGCATTTCACCTTTGCATCGACCTTCTGAGGTCGTTGTTATCTCCATCTTACAGATGGGGAAGCCGAGGTTTAGAGAGTTTAAATAACTTGCCTGAGGCCACTCTAGTATAAGGACTTTGAGCCCAAGCTGGTGTATTTGTTGATTAAGAAAAACTTTTCTAGCTTGGGGCTGGCTTAGAGCTGATGTCTTCTTTTGGATTTGTTTTCTGATGCTTTTCCCATTTCTAAAGATGGGGGCGTTTGTCAAGCACCCAGTCTGATCTAGGCATTATGATCTGTTTTCCTCTTAGCGGAGTGTAAGCTCCATGAGGGCTTTTTGCTCCTTTTTCCCTCTGTTCATGCAGGATCGCAGGCACCTAGCCCAGTGCCTGGCCCAGCCTGGGTGCTCAGTCAGTATTGAATAAAGGAATGACTGGAGTGAGCGGGTCATTTTGCCCCATCCTAGTGAAGGCAACTCCAACAGAGCAGTTGGGTGACTTGGCACACAGGCACAAATACCTCACACCTCAGATCTCTTGTTTTTGCAGCAGACCTTTATTTTTTTATTTTTTATTTAATTTTATTTTTGGCTACGTTGGGTCTTCGTAGCTGTGCACGGTCTTTCACTAGTCGCGGCGAGCGGGGGCTGCTCTTCGTTGCGGTGTGCAGGCTTCTCACTGCGGTGGCTTCTCTTGTTGCAGAGCACAGGCTGTGGGGTGCACGGGCTTCAGTAGTTGCGGCACGCGGGCTCAGTAGTTGTGACATGCGGGCTCAGTAGTTGTGGCTCGCGGGCTCTAGAGTGCAGGCTCAGTAGTTGTGGCGCACGGGCTTAGTTGCTCTGCGGCACGTAGGATCTTCCCGGACCAGGGCTCGAACCCGTGTCCCCTGCTTTGGCAGGCGGATTCTTATCCACTGCGCTACCAGGGAAGCCCTCAGCAGACCTTTTTCACACACGTAAAATTTCAGGAGTAATCAGATCTATGTCATGGGATTGGAGGACATGATATAAAACACTATAAATACTTACCAGTGTTTGGCACCACGCCAGCATTCGATGAGTGGCATTGCCTTGGTGGTTTCAAGCCTCTTGTCTATGTTTGCCTTCCTTTGGGGCAGGGTTGCCATACCGATTAGCCCCGCCAAAAATGTGCTGGCCACCGAAACTTTTTAAAAGTGTTTTTTTATTCATCCAACATTGCTCTCTTGGCTGTGATGTCTATGAAGCGTTTGAAGTTGGTAAAGTTGGTGAAATCAGTTTAAAGCTACCCTGGGCAAGTGGTGTCACGACTAGCAAGATTTTTTTTTTTTAATTAATTTATTTATTTTTGGCTGCACTGGGTCTTCGTTGCTGCTCACAGGCCTTTCTCTAGTTGCGGCGAGCAGGGGCTACTACTGTTCATTGCTGTGCACGTGCTTCTCATCGCGGTGGCTTCTCTTGTTGTGGCTCACGGGCTCTAGCGCACAGGCTCAGTAGTTGTGGCGCATGGGCTTAGTGGTTCCGCGGCATGTGGGATCTTCCCGGACCAGGGCTCGAACCCGTGTCCCCTGCATTGGCAGGCGGGTTCTTAACCACTGTGCCACCAGGGAAGCCCGACTAGCAAGATTTTGATGAAGCTGTATGTTCATCTTCTTGGTTTCCAGTGAGAACATTGTACTGGAAGGGGCCTCGGGGTCCTCGTCCAGACTGTGTTCTTCCACCCCTTAGTTTACAGGTGAGGAACATCAGGCCTGGTGAGATGCAGGGGCAGGGCTGCAGGAACCTCCGTCTTACGTGGTCAGTTCTCTTCAGTGTCAGCAACCCTGCCACGCCCAGATGCCTGGTGTTTTGTATTGGGTGGGGCGGGGGAGGGGGGAGCCACCATTATTCTTTTGCCAAGGATGTTAGTAAGCGGACTGTGTCAACAACCCTAAGTATTAAGAAAGGTTTTTCCCATTAGATTTTTTTTTTTTGCACATTTAACTCGTATTCATCATAGAAAAATTCTAAAGGAAGAGAAAGCTAGTAAAGCACATAAGAAACTAAAATTACTTACTTTCATGAGTCATAGATCACCTTGTTGTATATCTGCTTCCTGTGGATACATACGCTTATTACAAAAACTGAGATTTTTTACATTTGTAGACAATAAAAAGCCCAGTTTTGTACGTGCCTTTAAATTATACCATACCTATTAAAAATTTAATGGGATAAGTATTTTCTGTTGTATTCAAATGTTCTTTGCCATGAAAATCACTTTATTTTGATGTGGCATAATTTGAGGAGGGGGGGTCAGAGGTTAATGTTTTGATTATTTTGCGTTCCCTGGGCACTTACTGGTCCTATGTTAAATGAAGCCAATCTAAGGTTAAAATTTTTACTGTAAATTATGAATAGGTAATCGGAAATTGATTTATTCTAAAGAGGAAAATGCTGAACTGACAAAACGTATTTATTTTTTGATTAGCCTGTGACCTGCCATCCTATTGCTCCAAACAAACAAGAATCACTGGTGAAAAGCAAATTGAGCAGTTCAAAGAGTCCTTCTAAAAGGTCAAGTTCTCTTGAGAAGAAGGTGTTTTCCATCTTGTATAGGACACCGGGGTGAATGTTAATGGCTGACGGGATATGTTACGTACCTGTAGTTTTATTTTTAATTGGATGTTTTGCTTCAATCAGTGCCATGTAATTTGGACGTTTTAGTGCAGTTATTCCCAGTCTTTTCTAATATAAGGACCTCTTTTAATGTAAAAAAATGTTTCTGGGGCAAACATAATTTTAGGTATATTTTTAGACTCTGTTGGGAAGCTCTAACAAAAAGTTCTTAAAAATAACACTTTCAGTGGAATTTTTCTGTATTAATTACAACAGCATCTTCATACACTTGCCCAGTAATAGTACATATATGTGTATGATTTACGAGACTGGTCGATGCTTGATGGGCGGAGCTTCTGAAATAGCCCCTAGGAGGCCCCTGCCCTCAGGAAGATAGAGCCTACCTGTGAATCACTCTAAGGTCTAATGTGAGGAAGACAGCAATCAGACCCCTTCTGCAGGGCAAGCGGGATTCTCTAACTCCAGGGACAGCTGTGTAGGCGGAGGGTCCGAGGGCCATTAAATGACAAGTTAGGAAGGTGCAGTTTGTTGCCAACTGCTCACTGCTGACGTTTCCAGAGGGGCCCACCCCACCTCACTTTCCTCATCATTTCAGAGGAAGGAACGTTGTTGGAGAAGCGAATTGAGTCAGGGACATTTCAACACACCTGACGAACTATCTCCCTTGGTCCTTTTCAAGAATTTCATATGATCTGCTACAGAGAGGGGCTGGATTTGTCAGCTAGAAGACTTAAGGTCCCAAACCCAAGCCCAGCCCTGATTATGGTTAATGGAAAGATGTTACACCCTGTGCCTCGGGTTTTTCCATCTGTAAAATGGGAAGTATCTCTTTTATCATATTCTTGGGAGGTGACATAATGATACCCCCAGGCTGCATTTTCTTTCTTTTTAATCCGTGAAAGCAAACAGAAAAATCTTTGTAAGGCTAGAAGCTATTGTCTTTTTATATAAAGGAAAAGTACCATAAAACTAGAGAAATTCTAAGCATCCTAAAAGCTGCTTTATGGCAAGGCAGCAGCCAAAAGACCTGCCAGTGGAGTGTGACCTTCCTCAAAAACCTTATCTTCATTCTCCTGTAGTCCTGTTTTTTTCTCTTAGTAATTGTTATTCAACAGTGATGCCTCATATAACACTAGTCTTGGGCTGTGAGAAAAAAGTTCTTGCACTGCTTAGTCCCCCAAGATATGGGTGGCAGAAGAAGCCGCCTCATTTCTGATGTCTCTGTATTATCTGATGAAGGACAATCATCCCAGGGTTCACCTTTTTAAGGAGTCAGGGCTGGGAGCAGGTATTTTGCTTAAGTTTTATGTGGTGTCTGTATTTTCAAGAAATGTTGAATGTCACCTTTATTTCAAGCTTCTATAGCCTTTCCAAGTTGCTTTAGAAAATCTTCAACCGTTTCTTAGCAAAACAGGGTGCACAGTAAGCCCATGTCAGCTGGGCCTGATGTGGAAGAATTACTTCCATGAAGTGGTCCTGGTGAGAGTGTGATTACAGTCAGCTGACCTCAGTTCCAGGGCTGTGGCCATCCGTACGGTGGGACCAGCACTCACCCACGATGAGGCTCCCAGGTGTCCACGGAGGGCGATGGTCACTTTTGATGGATGATGACCTCACAAAGGTTTCCAGGGGCAAAAACCCTCCAACCATCATTTCAAGAATTCCAAAGCAGTTTCACAATTCTGATTCTAAGAGAGGTTTGATTTGCAAGGGGAGTCTTTCAGTGCCTTCTCTTGCCTCTGTTTTATGGACGTTAGTAATTATCTTTTTGAAGAAAATAGAAGTGAGTTATACATTCTTCCTTAAGGATTTTAGTTTAGTTTATCTTGAAGAATTTTTTAATCAGCTGGGGTTTTCCCCCTTCGGTGGCTGGTCCCAGTGACTAGGCAACATGGAGATAATAGTAAATAACCCAGCTTTTTGTAAGAGATGTTATTTGACGAGGGGGTTATGAGTACATACTAAACTTAGGAATACGTAAGTAAAGTTTTCTCTGAACTTACCTTCCTTTTGGAACAGGAGAAAAGATGATTTTTAGGCATAATGGTGCACAAAGTAATGACTAACACTCTCTAAAGATATTTAAATCTATTAGAGCATAAATATGTTAGTTCAAAATGGATTGAGTTCTGAACCTTGATGCCTTCAAGAGTGCTTTATTATCAGGTGGCTTGTAAAAGGCACATTGTTCATCAGATCTGTTGTGTTTCCCACAGAATTTCATTAAGAGGTGTGCATCACTTCACATACTCTGTAGGAGAGGGGACAGTGAAACAGAAACTTAATAGAAGTACTGAGGAGGGGAGAAGGTAAAGCCACCCCGGCACCTGGGCCTCCTTCTTTTTCTTCCTAATTCTGCCTCTTTGAGATGTTCTTTGAGAACGTGGAGGAAGCTGCGTGTGGCTGCCTCTGGGTCTGGGGACAGGAGTGGCTTGGCACTGGGAGTCCTTCCCCAAAGCTCAGCTCAGTGCTGACTCTTCCTGTCCCTGGCTTTCCAGAGAAGGCCTGGGAGGCTGCCTCCCCTGTCCCCTGGGCCCCGGGGGAAGGAGCCGCCTTCTGGAACGGGGTGCAGGGAGGGGGAATCCAGAGCAGAGGGTGGACAGGTGGACGGCAGTCACTGCCATTGTTTCGGTACAGACCAGGCTATGGTTCGGAAGTTGTTGTCTGGCTGTTGGCTTTTCCTCTTCAGAGGCTGGCATTCATGCGATACATTCATGGTTTGCTAACATGAGTATGACACGCATGCACATTTTTGGAGTATTGAATAGGCAGTAAAACAAGGCAGCTAAAAGCTAAGCAGCCAAGTGCTAAGTTAGTTGTTTTCCTGATAAACTGAAACTAGCCCGAACTGGCCAAAGTGTGGGACTCGTGTACCCAAGCTGCTCTAGGTGGTACTTTTTGTTTGGTCTGCTAAAAAAGCAATGATTTGGAAAGGTGCAGTATCCGAGAAGGGAGTGCAAGGCTCCAGTTCTGCTCTCTGTGGTCCTGGAAGGAAAGGATGGGAGAAGCCTCCTCCTCTTCCTCTCCCTGCCCTGGAGCCGCGGCTGCAGTTTTCAGAGGATGGCCTGGTGCTACGCCCAGCGGTGGTATTTTATAGTATTTCTCAGTCGTTTTTTAGGATTATCAGTCATCGCTCGCAGGGTTCCTTTTCATTTTCAAGGGCATCCAGTCTAATCGTTCAGCTCCCTTTCAAAAGGCTCCCTCCCTCCCTCAGGCCCAGTCAGGAAGATTAATAATGTTAACTGATTTACTGCGCTGCAAAAAAAGCGTTATTAGTTAATTAGACTTTTACACCTCAGTCAGATAGCATTGTGCACTTTAACTCAAGGATGTTAAAGACCTAAATCTGAGAAAAAAGAAAAGAAAGAAAAAGGACAGGCACTTTTCCAGTTTAAGCTGCACGTTGGTCCATGTTAATTAGGCGTTTGTCCCTCAGTCTGGAGGTGACAGAAAATGCCAGTTACTGTGGTATTTAACTGACATCAAACTCCTGTCCAAATAATTCAGTTGCGCCCAGCCTTCTCTTTTAATTGGTGGGAAGGAAAACTTCGGCACACACCCAGAATAAGGAGGAAATTGTTAATTACATTTAACATTTAAAAATTTCATTCTGAAGGACCTGAAGAACACTTGTGTGTGTTCTTTTAAATGAACTATCCAGTTGAGCTTTTTAAAAACCATAACAACAGAATCTCCTCTCACACTTGAGCTACCCCAAATGATTATTAGCCCTTGTAAGTCTTTAATAAATGACAGTTTAGTAATTGTTGTTATCCAAGGTCAAAAAGTGGTGAGTTATTATCTAGGGCCCTTATAGATTCATGTATGTTTGGCACTGTTTAAAAAATTGATAATTAATTTTCTAGCTTAAAGTCAGATTTCTTTATCAGTACTAGAAATTCATGAGGGTTTAGGTGCCAAGCAATATACATGTTTTAGGAACCAATATTTAGTAGCACATTTTAAAAAATGACATGATGGTTTTGTAGAAGTAATTAGATAAAACATGCTTTTTTTTTTTTTTTTTTTAAGATCTTAAGCAACTTCTTCCTAGTCGCCAGAGAAGGTAATTTTCAGTGACAAGAGTGTAATTTACCTTATTCATGAGGTATGTAAAAACAATTCCAAAAATAATGAAAAGATTTCTTATGGGTAGCCTTATTGGACTTTTCAACCTCCCTGGCTTTGACTGTGGTTTCTAGCCAAAGGTTCACACGTTTGAGAGGTTCAAACGCTTCATTTTCAGTACTGAACTACTTTTTCGTGCACTGAGTGAATGCAATATGTTAACACTCCTGTATGGCCCAGAATTGCTGGGCTGCCCCTTGGCCTGCCTGCCTGGTACTGGCTGAAAAGGTACCATTGTTTGTTCTGCAAACACTGGGTGATGTTTGTTTCCAAGGTGACTGGTTCTATTGCTGCCCTTTAAGCAAGGGGGGATGGGGAGAGAGAAAGTTGGCTTTAAACACCTGAGAGCATCCTGTTCAGGATACAGTCTGTGTGTGTGTGTGTGTGTGTGTGTGTGTGTGTGTGTGTGTGTGTAAGTTGAAATATTATTTTAACTGAGGTAATGGGAGAAAAAGGGATAGTGTGGAAATGGGAGGAAAAGATAGATTATCAGTAAGTTAAAAATATCAGTAAGTTCCGATACACAACAATATACTTAGAGTGAAAGTAATGGTATAAGAAATGTTAGACTAAAAGATCTGATCAGACTGAAATTAACTGTTATTACATTTGAAAAAGTAAAAAGTCAAGGGAAGAAAAAATATTTTAGATGATATCCATTGAAATGTTAAATTTATTTTTGCATGAACTACAGTTCTTTAGCTGTAACTTGTAAGCGGCTATTCAAATGAATAAAGTTTGAGAGTAGTATCATTAAAACTGGTTACTGATCAAGTACCTGGGCCTTCCAAAAAAGTCAGAGAACAAGAGATATAAACAGATTGGTTTCAGTCTTAAGGTCTATAAATTAAGAAAAATCTTAAATGATCGAACTATATTTGTGTTGAAAATTTTCCAGAAAGATAACAACAAAGATAAGAAGCCTCTTTGGGGGATGTATAATTGATGTATTCATCAGTGAGAGATTTTTAAGTTCAAATTAGAAAGAAGAAAAAAAGTTTCCTCTTTTCCTGGTCCTCCACCCCCTCTTTTTTAATTAAAAAAAATTTTTTTTTATTGTGCATGGATGCTGTTAACAGAACTTTGCCTTTTCACTCCTATCAGGTTTAGTACAGTTCATGCCCAGGTTTCAGTAAACATTAACTACTTTTATCAGGGCTTGCAGTGTACTGAATGGCTAGCAAAGAGAGTGTACTGCAAGAGACAGATGAAAATGAGAGAGTCCAAGGTCACATGGATGTTGAATTTTTTTTTAATTATTGAGAATTTAGGGTCAAGTTTCACACTTTCAATATCCTCTCTATGGTTTTGTGGGCCTAAGACAAGGACACTTGGTCTGGCCTTTCTCTGTCCTGGGGTTAAAAGAGATTTCTTCAGATGCTCCCTCTGAATGGCAAGACAAGTGATTTTAAAACACTGTTTATTCTTTCCTTTCCTTAAGAAAAATTTTTTTCAGGACTGCCTTCTAGGATGAAAAGTTCTCAAGGTCCCCCCAAAGAAGTACTATATATAACATATATCGTGATTATTCTGACGATCTGATATTACAGGGATTTCCTTTTTTTTCCTTTCTCAGAGATTGTTTGGGATTGCCCTCTGAGCACTAATTTCATTTCCGGAGTTAGCACAGTGAAGCCTGCTAGATGAAATATCGCCAAATATAGAGTAAACGTTCTCGTCTCGGAAATCATGTAATATTCTAAAACTTTCCCCTGTGTCTTCTTTCCGAAAATAGGAATGTGACTTGTGCTTCTTTTCAGTGAAAAGGATCTGCACGTTTTAAAAACTACAGAGACAGTAAGAACTACCCTCTTCCTGCCCTTCATTGCAGGCTGCCCCCTAGGCATCCGTGGCAGACACGGAGGGTGGGGCTGCGGAGCGCGCCCGAGGGTCGTGTCTCCTTCCCGGAGGGAGGCACCGACCGAATCGAGGCTGTCTGTATGGATTTCGGTTCTGGGCTCCCGGCGGCCGGGCCAGGGAGGGGCCTGGGAGGACGCCGCGGAAGGCGGCCGGGCCGCCGGGCAGCCGGCCCTCCTCCGGCCGCGGAGCCTTCGTGCACTGGGACCGTCTAAGCTGAAGTGCGTTCGCACAGCAGAGCGCGCGGCGGCCGTCATCCCGGGACTCGCCCGTGCCCGTCCCGCCGCGGCGGCCTGTGGGAAGCGGGCGGTCGACGGCCGGACGGCGGGGTCGCGGGGCGCTGGTACAACCCGGGCCTCCGCGCCGTCCGCCCACCTCGGCGCCCGCGCGGGGCCGCCCCGTGAGCGGGCGGCGGGGCCGTCAGTCAGGGAGGCGGGCGCCGATTGGCCGGCCGGCCGGCGGGGGCGGACAGGGGCGGGACGGGGGCGGGGCTAGGCCGCCTTCCCGTGGGCAGCGTCGGCGTCGCTTCCACGAAAACCTTGACGCGCTCTCCTGGGGCCGCGGCGGCCAGGCGGCAACCTCGTGGGCGGCCGGAGGCCTTCGAAGAGCCCGTCTAGTAGTTGAGTTCGTTGTTTAGAAATGGGTTCCTCTCAGGTAGAGATTTGAACACATGTGCGCCCCGAATGAAGTGCTCCCTCATGTTTTTCCCCCTGGTGTTCGCTTGAGGCCATTTAGCCTGTGACCACTTAAGTTTCCCGAAGTTTTGCATGGGCGTGAGCGTGCCCACTCGCGTCTTGTAGTTGTTGCCCAGAAGGAGTCCACGTTAAAAGGTTTGGCTTACCTGATGGCCGTTTTAATGAGAACAGCGTGTGGCTGAAAGTGTGTCCGCAGAGCCTTTTGGAGGAGGAGGCGGAGGCGGCCGGGGATGAAGAGGACGAAGAGGGGATGCAGCCCGACTGGGGGAGGCATGAGTGGAGGAGGAAGGACAGGGGCAGCTTCTGTGGGACGGGACGCCCGGGGCAGCGCGGCGTCGGGTCCTTTCTGTCCTCTTCCGCAGTGTTGGGCGGCTGTTGCCTCTTTCCCATGTGACCCGCGTTCTGCGGATGGAGGCCGAGGGGCACCACGGAACCAAACAAGCCACCGTGGCCTCAGGTTTTAAATCCCCACCCCCTCCTGTCGCAGCAGTGGCGGCGGCGGCGGCAGACCGCGGGCCTCTGTCCCCGGGCTCCTCCGTGGTCCACGTGGTCGTAGTAGCGATGAGCCCATTGCGCCGGGCGCCGGCTCCACGTTCTGCGCTTCATACCCCCCCCCCCGCCCCCGACCCGGTGGGGGGACGGCAGGGCCTGTGGGATCGCTGGGCCTTGCTCCTGGGGCCTGAAGGCCGCCTGCCACCAGGGCCCTGCCCAGTGTGCCCTGTGTCCCCGCAGGCCTGCCCGGAGCTAGCACCGGGGCGTGCGGGTGGTCCCTGCCTGCACCCCTGTGCCATCATGAGGCTGGTTCACCCACCCGGGGCCCTCGTCCGTCCCCAGGAGCAGCTCAGTACCTAGAGCACTTCCGGTGAGCCCTGTGCCCTGACTTGTCTCGTTTTTGGTGTGCCTTCTTGGGTGATCACTCTTCGCTGGGCTGCAGCAGCCAGTGATTCTTAAGACCAGGGGATTCAGGTTCAGTAGGTCTGTTGTGAGGCTGGGCCTCGTCCGTTCGAAAAAGCTTCCAGGGTGATTTTAATGAACAACCCTAATAATCAGCTTTCAAAATTGTATTTATAAACAGGTTACTTGTACATTTATGTCTGATGAGACAAATAAATACATTTGAGCCACTGGGATTTTTTTTTTTTTTTTAATAGAGTTAGGAAATGACACAAACCTTGAAATTCTCCTATCCGATGCTTGTCTGTTGCAACCCTGAGTTTCCTTTTCAGCGAGATAGTGTGGTACCTGTGCTAGACCCCTGATAGGCCGTCTGCACTGGCAGGTGTAAATGCCACTAATTAATTTTTTAAGAAATCGGCGCTTTGACAGAATTATCAGGGATGCCGAATAACTGGGACCAGATGTTTCTTTTGTTAAGGCCACGGAGAGGTAAGGTCACACACAGGTAATAAAGCTACTGACGTTTAATCCCTTGGTCGGTGGCTGTGGATTTAGGGATGCTGAATAATTTCTTTAGAAAGGGCTGGAGAAGATGTCGTTCCGTTCTGGTTTCTGCCGGGCCTCCGCCACCCCCCCACCGCTCTTGCCGTGTTATCTTCTGTAGAGGTGTTTACTCAGTTATCATCGGGCCCAGCTCTTGTTAGAAGAGGGTAAATGGTACTTGGGCCTCTTTATCTAGACCCTCTTGCTCACCATTTTGCCACAGCTGAAGGGACAGCCTGTGCCTCTAACTGAATCCATCTTTTTTTGCACTCCTTGACTGTGAAACAACAGGAGAGTCGGACGCTCATCATTTCGAGTGCAGACTTTACAGCCTCTGAACAGCCTCTGCTCTCGCAGCTTATGAATGCACCATTTGTCGTCCCGTGCACAACTGTTAGATACAACTGGCCTTGCAGCCCACTCTGGCTGCGACCAGAGTGCATCACTGCGGCCTTTTTTTTCCCTTTTCCTTTTTTTTCTTCTTCATTGCTTCTGCATAGGCCAGATTTTTGCTTTAAATACCACCATTTTGTCCACACTAGTTTCTTTGACCCAGCTTACATTTTTCAAATATAAGTTTCAGAAATAAGGCTTAATTTGCTCTAACTGTTAGTATAGAGGTTCTGAATAAGTGCAAGTATTTTACTTTATTAAAGGAAGAGATTAGTTTTGTGGCTTGGTTTTTGCATATGAGCTTTCTCTCTCTCTCTCTCTCTCTCTTTTTTTTACAATATTGTAGAACCATGTGCCTTTGAAATTTTATTTTAAACTGGGTCGAAGTTAGAAAGTTGGGTTTTTTCCTAGATCATTATATCTCCTAAGCTTTACACAAAATCTCTTTGTCATCCAGTATCTTCAGTTTAGATTTTAAGGGAAGCCGTTACAAGTACAATGTGGTTTTCTAGAATATTTGAATATTATCATTAGAAATGACTGTTTATCATTGTTTCTTGAAACGGGGTTCCATCCCCAAATGATACCAGTAGTGTTCAGAATTTCACTTCTGTTTTGTTTCTCTCATTCTTTGGCCTTGTAATTATTTATGTGTTATGTATGCATGCATTGGCGTTATTCCTCCTTTACGTTTTATTTAATTGCATTTTAGGTGAAAGGATGTATTAACATATTTTTATACTGTGCTTTACATATTCAACAACTGGACCAAATTGTTAGTCCTAATTGCTTTTAGGCCTTGCTATGGCTAAGGAGACACATTTCTGTTAAAACAGCAGTAAACATCCTACAGCAACCAACTCTACAAACCCTGGCATCCTGGAGTTTCCAAAAATGAAACAGCCATTTGCTGAAAATGAAGAAGCTCTCTGTAGTTGAATTTTAAAGTAGATATTTAGGTTTCAAGGATTGTATTCACTTGTCTTTAAAAGAAGACATGGAGGCCCCGGGTTGCACTTGAATTTTGAGACATACAGGTATGTTTAAAGGAAGAAAGTGTAATCGTTTGTGAGATTCATGCCTTCCTTTTCCTCTCACCATTCAGAGGGGGAAAATCTGTCTTTTTGTGAGCATTGTCTCCTACTACCTGAAGAGTCCTTAAGGTCGACGTAAAGACTAAGCAGCTGCAAACAAGTTAGGGGGCAAGTGAGCCCCGGTTTCAGGGTTTTCAAGAGCAGTGTTCTACCTTGGAGTCTGCTGTTAACTTGTAGAGCATGTTTTCCTTACTCGGTCCAGCGTTTTCATGCTTGGTTTTGATCTCCCCCTTTAAGCTGGGTAAACTCTCTTTGGTCTTTTTCTCCCTTTAACCGTGGTTTCTTGACTGCCCTTCTCATGTGATTAATATGTGTGTTGCTTAAAATGGCAACTGAAACATCACCAGGTATTTTCACCAGGTAGAAACTGCTTTTCCTGTGTCAAAACAACCAGTGTGGCTTAGTTGATGCTTCTGTTGCTAAGCAGGTAAATTTCTGGTCTGCAGGCTGTCTGTTAACCCCGTAAATGCCTAATATCAAGCAAAAAACAGCAAGAAGAAAAACCACCTTTTGCTTCCTTCTCCCGTAGTGCTTTGTTCTGGAGGGTAAAAACTGGGCCTCCCTCACCCTTACCTCCACTTAACTGTGTTCAGGACCCAACCTCGATTTCCATATTTCCGAGGGGAGGAGGAGAGTTAAGAGATGGAGAGGCCTGGGAAGTTGGTGGAGAAGACGCCCTGGGAGCTGGCAGTGAAGGTCTCCTGCTGCAGGATACAAATTATGGGTTTGAGTCCAGTCAGGAATGGGTTTAGCCTTTTTCTCTGGGACTTTTCTCTGCAAGTCTGCCTTCAGTTGCAGCCTGGCTGTGGGGGAAAGAAGAAGAAAGAAAGGGCTGCTGTGCGCATCCATTTGCCAGAAAGGAGTTAACAGAGCGCACCGCAGAACAGGTTGGGCAAGACTGTTAAAGCAGTGATGAAGCCTCCCCCTTCTCCTGCTCTCCTCCTCTCCCTCCCTCTGTCCCTCCCTCTCTCTCTGTCCCTCTCCTCTGGCCCTCTCCCTCCCTGTCTCTCTGGCCCTCTCCCTCTCTCTCTGGCCCTCTCCTCTGGCCCTCTCTCTCTGGCCCTCTCCTCTGGCCCTCTCCCTCTCTCTCTTGCCCTCTCCCTCTCCTCTGGCCCTCTCCTCTGGCCCTCTCCCTCCCCCTCTCTCTGGCCCTCTCCCTCTCTCTCTGTCCCTCTCTCTCTGTCCCTCTCCCTCTCTCTCTGTCCCTCTCCTCTGGCCCTCTCCCTCTCTCTCTTGCCCTCTCCCTCTCCTCTGGCCCTCTCCTCTGGCCCTCTCCCTCCCTGTCTCTCTGTCCCTCTCCCTCTCTCTCTTGCCCTCTCCCTCTCCTCTGGCCCTCTCCTCTGGCCCTCTCCCTCCCTGTCTCTCTGTCCCTCTCCCTCTCTCTCTGGCCCTCTCCTCTGGCCCTCTCTCTCTGGCCGTCTCATCTGGCCCTCTCCCTCTCCTCTGTCCCTCTCCTCTGTCCCTCTCTCTCTGGCCCTCTCCTCTGGCCCTCTCTCTCTGGCCCTCTCCTCTGGCCCTCTCCCTCTCCTCTGGCCCTCTCCCTCTCTCTCTGTCCCCCTCCTCTGTCCCTCTCCCTCTCTCTGGCCCTCCCGCTCTCCCCCTCTGACCTCCTCTATTCCCCTGCTCCTCTCCCAGGACTTTCAGACATCTTCACATTATCCCCTGCTCCCCCGCCCCCTCCCCACTTCAGTGTCTGGCTCTCCCTCTCTCTGGCAGGACATTTGATGTGATGAAAATACTTTGTGGCAATGAGGAGCCTGTGCAAGAGGCCTCAGCCTTGCCAGCTGTTTCTGTAGAAATCCATGTCTGTGCCCTTAGTCATGTAACATAGGCCCCATTCAACAGAGACATTCTTGAGTGTGCATTTATGCCTCTGCGGGACTGCAGGGTGGACGGCCTGCATGGGGGGTAGGGGGGGAGGTGGGTGGGGGTGGAGAGGAGGCGGTGAGGTCGGGGTGGGGGTGTGGAGGGCAGCGCGGGGGAGTCCTTGCGCTCCAAGTGCCCCTAAGTCATGAGATGTTGCTTTGTAAAGCGTCTGCAGTTTGCTGGGACTTAGGGATGTCTTGTGGCCGTCAACTTGGAGAAACTGAGCTCTGTAAAAGCCAGCTCTGGTCTGACGTAAGTTCTGCGTGGTGTTTGTGTCTAATCCCTCCGTAAACATACCATATATAGTCATGCTGGAGCTCACTACAACACACGCTGCAGGGGAGCCTCTCCTGATGCAGAGCCCCGTGCTTAGAAGCAGGCTCAGGCTATTTCTGGTGTGTCGCTACTTTCTTTTTTCTTTTTTGGAGGGAGGAGGCAGGAGGCTTTTTTTCTTTCCATCTTTACACTGTTTGAAGCATGTTTCTGATCCTAGTCTGTCTGGCACTGTGAAAACTCAAGAAACTGTATCCTCACGTGAGGAGAGACTGAATTCTCTTTGTACATCTGTTTTAGAATAGAACCCTTGTTTTTCTTAGTATCTCTCACACCACACGCGTTTCGCATTTTATGGTCCCCGGGGTTCTCAACTGCTTGTTTTGGAGCATCTTTTAACCCTGTGAGGGTGAGCTCTGCCCCGTAGCCTGTACTGTCGGTGACCGGTGGAGAAGTTGCTTTCGCGTTTCCTCCGCCGCATCCTTCCCGAGCCGTCCTCATGCGTTTACAACACTTCACCTTCGCCTTGCCAGGGCAGAGCATCAGCTCGGAGTCCGCAGAGCTGAGCGCAGCCGTTTTCCCCTTGGCAGGGCTGGGTCTGTGGAGCGGAAAGGAGACTGTACTGAGAAAGAAATGCAGTTGTTTTTTGTTTTTTTTTCTTTTTCCCCAGGAATACCTAGGATACAGCACCTCAGCTTGGAGTGAGTGAGCTGCCCGAGGCATTTGCGGTTCAGATAAGAGACTTCTTCCCTTTCCTGCTCTTCTTTTCTTTTCCTTCCTTCCCCCCTCCCTCCAAAGGCTATTGCTTTTCTTCTCAGGCCACATGTACTGATAGCCCTTAAAGAAAAGGTGGTTTGCCACTCTGGGGTGTTTGGGTATTATGTAAAGAGACAAGATGGGGACCTTCACTGCCTTGTTGTCTTTCATTGGCCTCGTCAGAGTGAATTATATCTGACCGTGTGACAGTTAATTGTACCATCCTTCCCGTTTCTTAAGCTGATAAGCCCCTTTCTGTCTGCCTCCATCAAGCCTCTTTGTTTGAGAAGTTCCTAATGCAGTAGAAGAACAGAGTGACGGCTTTCTCATTTACTGAAGTCTCTGAAACACATTCATTACGCTCTTTATCGTATCTTTTTTAGAACTTTACTCCTTTAGCTTATATAATTGAATTGTTCCAAGTAGTACAAAGTTAAAACTTCCTTAAAAATATCAGTGAGTCCAGGAAAAAAAATTAAAATATTTTTTTAGGCGCTGTGTTTTCATTTCAGGCTATTAACAATGCTTGGTAATGTTCAGAGTAAGACACTGGGTACTGCCAGAGTACCAATTACCAGTTATGGAAACAGCAGTTGCTTAGCTAGTATTCAGTTGACTCAAAAGTAATATATCACTTCTGTGGAGGTCACTTATTTGGCATTCTGAGGTCCAGAATCTTTAGCCTGGGCGTGAGGGAGAACCAGCGGGGTGGCGGAGGGGGACTGCAAGCTAAAGCTTTCGGAAGCCGGGCAGGCGGAGGAGGTCCAGTGCCGACACTCTTACCCTTGGTTCGTGATGGTCCTTTGGGCCCACACTTTACCACTATTTATTCTCACTGTAGATACGGCCCTGACCACCTCGTCTCCCATTTTCCAGTCCACAAGAAATTAGAGGCCAAAGTTGGTGGTTGAGGGTGGAGAAGAGCCATCAGAAGGAGACGCACTGAGAGCAGCAAGAAGGGATGTCCGGGGACAAGACAGGAGAGCACAGACAGCACGAACAGAGGGGCCTTCTTTGTTGGTTCTTACAACTGCATGTATATCCTCCACATGCTCTCAGTGCGTCTCCGGAATACAAATTTCAGTAAAAAAAAAAAAAGCATGGCTGACTGAGGCCCATGTGGCATAGGAGCAGAACTGAAGCGGGAGGGTTATGACACTAGCTTCCGTAGGCACCTTGTGTAATAGTTGTTCATTGTAGTGATCCTGAGTCATCGCCCAGGAAGGTTAGTTAATCATGTGTTGATTCACCATGCTCTGCTTAAGGAGGTGGGCAAGTTAGAAAGATACTTCATAGTGATGTACACCCAGGAGTCTTATAACGTCTCGATACTTCCCCCACAACTCTCCTCAGTGATGTGCAGCTGCTTTATGAGCTAACGTGAAGCATTAGAATCAGAATTCCGGTGGGTCCAGGTACATACCAAAATATTATTTATTTTGACCAGATTTGCAGGAAAAAAAAGTGATGCATTAACAGGTTCAAATGGTGTCCAAATACCATCACGAGGGTACGAGGGTCGTTTTTCTGTATTCCTAATGTGAATTGTTCTTTCATATTTTTAATTGAAATAATACACAGAATGTCACGGAGGTTGTTTTGTTTGGCTGCGTTGGGTCTTCGTTGCTGCGCGCGGGCTTTCTCTAGTTGTGGCGCGCGGGGGCTCCTCTTTGCTGTGGTGCGCAGGCTTCTCATTGCGGTGGCTTCCCTTGTTGCGGAGCACAGGCTCTAGGCGCGTGGGCTTCAGTAGTTGTGGCTCTCAGGTTCAGTAGTTGCCACACACAGGCTCTAGAGCGCAGACTCAGTAGTTGTGGCGTATGGGCTCATTGCTCCACGGCATGTGGGATCTTCCCGGACCAGGGATCGAACCCATGTCCCCTGCATTGGCAGGCGGATGCTTAACCACGGTGCCACCAGGGAAGTCCTGTCATGGAGTTTTTAAAGCAGGGGCTAGAGAAGACCCTCTATCTGGTGGGTACCATAGAAGGCATAGGTACCCTGGGAGACGGAGTCTCTGTAGAAAAGGAGTTCTGAGTGTAAGGGAGGCCTCAGAAAACTTAAATATTAAAAAAATTTAATCTTAAGCCATCAGATGACAAATGGAAGGAAGGAGTGTTTTTTTTCCCCCCCTCATCCCAACTATAGGCTCATTCTAAGGACCATAGGATTTAGAGCTGGAAGGGACTTCAGAGATCACTTGGCCTGTTTTTATGAGTTTGCCTTTGTTTTAGTGTGTATTCTTCCACAAATAATGTCTGTGCCCAGAATTGAACGTGTCACCTGGAGGAGCGTCCGTGTGGCTGCTTTGGCAGGAGGGCTCATCCTAACTTGAAAAATTAAATGTGCTCACTTGGCAGAGATGATTATATATTTTTAGGTTTCTTGTTAATTGTATTCTCAGTAGCTCCATTTTATAGATGGAGACCCCTGCGGGACTCTGTGGTGGTACACCAAAAATCTCCCTTGGCATCAGTAAGTATTTTTGGACATTTTCATGGAAATCCCAGAGTTGAAAACTTCCCAGGGTAGCTATTACATACTAGTAGTTCTCAAGCTACTAAAATTCACAAGCTGTAAAATTTTAATTTTATCTGCTTAAGCATAGAGCATTGCTAGGCCTAAGTTTTAATAATCATACTCATACACGTATTTTAAATACATACTAGCTTCTAATAGTACTAAATTTAAGCTTTTTGTGCACTTAGATTTGCTGTAATGCATAGTTAACAAATAAAATGGTTGGTATAGACTTCCCTGCTCCTGAATCAAATAGGTTTTGTGTTTTGGTTTTGTTTGTTTGTTTTTTACTAAGAGAAATTGTTCCTTTTGAAAATGTAATTAGTTTTGAAATTTGGTCTTCTGGGTATCCATGGAAACGATATACCTCCTGATTGCCATGCTGAAGGTGGAAAGCATTCTCTTATGGTGAGCTGTTTGTGACTCTGTCAGGGAAGGGAAATCTATATGAATTGCATATGAGAAATAAGAATTAGTTCTCTGGATGTTAGACGCTCACAGCAGATGGAAAAGTAATAAAACCTACTACTTCCCAGGAATAAAGGAGCGGGTCTCGTGCTGGCTTTTTGGAGTGTGGACAGCGCAGAGAGGGCTTGCTGGAGGGAAGGGGCATGGTGGAGGGTGGAAGGGCTTGGCCTCCTTCTGTGTCATGGCCTGTGAGGACCTGCAGCTCCTTGCTCGGCTCGGTTGAGATGATGTGCTTATGGCATCCACCAGTGGGCTGGCCTCAGCGACACCTGTTGAGAGGTTGGGATGGTGGGGCTGGAGGAGTAGGGAGGGAAGCATCTAGGCCTGGGTTTGAGCAGCTGCTGGCTGCCCGGAGCTCAGCTTCCATGAGTCATCTGTGGGTCTGGAGGCCAGCCGTGAAGAAGGAAGGGAGCGTTCAGTTAATGCTCTGACGCCCCCAGAGCACTCTGAAGGCACCACAGAAATTGTGGGGCAGTTATTAGCAGCTCTGTCCATAGCGTTCATTGTTTGTTTAAATGCTTTCCCCCAATCTCGTAGTCCTAACCTTTTATTTAAAGTAAGTGCTGTGGGTCTGCTTCAAAAGCTGACGAAAATGGCTTTTATTGGACATCATCGCTTTATTTGTAAAGGGAGAGGTTGAAACCCAAAGAGAAGAATTTGGTCAATTGATTTAAGGTTGTTGGAGGATTGAAGTGTTACTTGATTGCTGGTCTTATCCAGGATTTTGAGATTTCAAGGAAAAGTGGACAATGCCTGCTTGTGTCCGAGGGATTCCAGCTGTCATATGATCTGCAGACCAGCCCCCGAGCGGCAGCACGGGCAGTCTCTGTGCTGAGGAGTCCACGGAGAGAGCTGGCTTCAGAGTGCGTGGGACGTGCCGGCTCGGGAGTCATGTAGCCAAGAACTGGTTTTGGTCGTAGCCTTAGGTCTGCATAAAAGTTGCACGCCACGGGGACGTGACATTTGTATGGCCTGAGATTTAATACTTGGCGCAAGTTGGAGGAGGTGGCAGGAGTGAGTGCGCTGCAGTCCTGTGCCTACTCGTTGGCCGTGGGGCTGCCGGGTGGAGAGAACCATCCTGTGACGCTCTCGCGTGAGTCCAGGACACGTGGACAGTGGGTAAAAGAAGTCACCACCACAGGGGTGGTCTGTTTCACCACAGACCTCTTTGGGTATAAGCAATGGAAAGGGCCTTTTGGCTGTATAAAAAGCATCATGATTATAAACTCCTAGGACTTTACTTACAGCTTGATTCTCTCATTAGGAACATGATTATGGAAGAAATAAACTGAGCAAGTTAGACTGCAAAAATCACATGAGATTGCTTTTTCTATGGCTTTCATCTTCTAAATGTGGACGTTCCTATTACGTCTCTCTTGCAGATGTACACACAGCGGCTCTGGTGTGCGGATACATTATGAGCCAGCTATAATGTGTACATTCCCTAACTGGCTGAACAATAGGGAGTTTTCAGGGGCCTTGCAGGAGGGTACTAGCAGGATGCACTGCCAGCTTTCTTTAGCTCTGTGATTAGTAACGGAGCCACCTATTATCTGATTGCACGTTATTCCTGTTATCCTAAGAGAAGGTTCCCCAGGGTTAGCTCTTCAATGAACAGTAGAGAAGTAACCCAGTGTTAGGGTATACATGGAGACTTTATCGTTCTCCCCAGTGTCTTCAAGGTAGTATGGCATGAGATTTTTTTTAAAATAGAGATGTTTAAATGTTCAGGTTTTCCTTTTTTTTTTAATGACTTTTTCATGTCTCCTGAAAGAAATGAAAAAAGAAAAAAAAAAATCTACTCACCAATAAAACCCAGCAGTTGCCAAATAACCATAAAGCATATTAGAGAAATTCGTGTTGGGCCTTTTTAATTAGTTTAACTCTGGTTTTACAGCTGAATTATAATATGTGACCTAATGCATTACCTGAGTGTTTACCTTTTTTTTTTTTTTCTTTTTGGCCACGTGGAAGTACCTCAAGAGGTGGAATGTGACACACCCAGAGAATGAGGCGCTCAAGGGCCTAGGAACTTGAGAAGGCCAGGGCAGCAGGGCCCTTCATCTCCAGCTTAGCTCTGCCGGTGCTAACTGGGGAGCAGAGAGCCACTGAGCTCCTTCGGAGATGAGTTTTAAAGTGTGTGTGTGTGTGTGTGTGTGTGTGTGTGTGTGTGTGTCCACGAGGGGTTTGTTCTCCTGCCCTCTGTAGAAAGGGCTAGGGAGATGAGTTTTAAAGTGTGTGTGTGTGTGTGTGTGTGTGTGTGTGTGTGTGTGTCCACGAGGGGTTTGTTCTCCTGCCCTCTGTAGAAAGGGCTAGGGAGAATTCTAGCAAGAAATCCCCCCACCTTTGAGAGACGTTGTAGATCCCACTCAATTGAAGTCCGTCTCACAAAGAGGGCCCTCCTGAGAAGTGCTGTTTGCTCCATAGACCAAAAGGACCTATGTGATTCTGTTACATATTTTAAAATTCTCTCTCCCCAATTCTTTTTTTAAAATTAATTAATTAATTTATTTATTTTTGGCGGCATTTGGTCTTTGTTGCAGTGCACAGGCTTTCTCTAGTTGTGGCCAGCGGGGGCTACTCTTCGTTTCGGCGCGCAGGCTTCTCACTGTGGTGGCTTCTCTTGTTGCGGAGCACGGGCTCTAGGCACGTGGGCTTCAGTAGTTGTGGCTTGCAGGCTCTAGCATGCAAGCTCAGTAATTGTGGCGCACAGGCTCAGTAGTTCTGGCGCATGGGCTCAGTTGCTCCGTGGCATGTGGGATCTTCCCGGACAAGGGCTTGAACCTGTGTCCCCTGCATTGGCAGGTGGATTCTTAACCACTGCACCACCAGGGAAGTCCTCCCAATTCTTTTCATTTTGTGTATTTCATGAATTTTCTAGTTCAAGTTGAGGAGTTGTTCTAGGTTACGTTTTGTTTGGGCCGTGTGTGTGGGGTTAGTGGTAATTTTTATAACAGAATCTTTATCATGTTTTATTCCACATAATCTGGAACGTAATATACTGTGAACAGTTCATTACCTGCATGTCAAGTTGCAGATGTTCCTCAGTTACCTAGAAATTACGATTTTTTCTTTTAAGAGCAGTTTGGCGGTTAAACGGTGATGCTTTTACCTTAAAGAGATCACCTTCTCCTATTTGGGCAAAGTACGATGTCAGTTTGCACACGATTTAGTAAATAAAATGGAAACCTTTCCTTCTGGCCTGACTTTTAGAGTCAAGGGATTGTGTGTGTGTGTGTGTGTGTGTGTGTGTGTGTGTTTGCGCGCACACGTTTTTTCATGGGACTTTTGACCCGAGTCCTTCATTGTATTTATTTTTCACATTTTCAATACTTCTTAGCATATTCAGCTTTCTAAATTATTGGCAACTGTTACATAATCATGTTGCAGTGAAGAATTTTTATATCTGGTGAAAAACAGACCCAAAATGGGAGGATTAAAAAAAAACAAACTCATCTGTTTGATGAACTGAAGTGAATGAGAATAGGGTAGAAACCCTCGCTAGCTGATTGTGGTGTAAAATACCTCACACCTGTGTCTGTAGGTTGGCCTTAAGACTGATGCGAAGGCCCTTTTTATAGCGGTGACAGGAAGTGTTTTAGTGGGCTTAAGCTAAGCTGTAAAACAAACTTTAAAATCTGAGTGGCTCAACGCACAAAACGTCATTGCTTTTCATGTGAAATCCGCTGCAGGCCAGCAGCTCTCTACAGCAGCTCCCTTCCCAGCAGTGACCCAGGGTCCAGGCTGCTGTTGTCCTGTAGCCCCCTGCCCGCCACTGCGCAGCTTCCAGATTGCCACAGTAAGGAGAGAGCCAGCAGGCCACACATCAGCTCTTAAAAGCTTCAGCCTGCAAGTGATGTGTGTCATCCTTGCCCATAGCCCATTGGCCGGAACTTGTCATGCAATCTGCCGCATGCAGAGGTGCAGGGGTGCTAGGCAGTGTGGAAGAACACTTGGATATCCTCTGAGCAGTAAACTGCTTTGCCGCTCTCCTTACTCTCTCTCATTCAGGCTCGCTGTGCCGATAAATAAACCAGGTAAGGCTTAGGCCCGAAGCATAGAACACAGGAGTTAACCGGTGCGTAGGGCAGTGGTTCTCAGAGTGTGAGCCTCAGACCAGCAGCAGCCTCAGCATCACCTGGGAACTTGTTAGAAACACACATTCTTAGGCCCCGCCCTAGACCTTCTGAGTCGGAAATCTGTTACAATATGCTTTCAGGCTGCTTGCTGAAGTCTGGGAGCCACGGCCCAGGGTGAAGAGGATACCTGTAGCGCCCGTTGGACTGATAATTAGGGAATCAGCGCTGAAGCGCCGATACGCGTGTGGGCAGTTTGTGCTCTCCGTCCCACTTTGCACACATAACCGCCGTGCTCCACAGCAGCTGTGTGAAGGAGGTGTCACCGTTGTCTCCTCCTTGCCGCTGAGGAAACCGAGGCAGAGAAAGGTTCTGTAACTAAGGGTGGTGCCCCCACAGCTGGCAAGTGGGAGAGGCAGGATTTGAACCCGGGCGACGTGGCTCCCGAGCCCACGCCTCAGCTGCTGTGCCATCCTGCTTGCTGGCCCTGCGGTGGCCACCCTGCGGTCGTTTTCACTTTTTCTTGAATGGAGATGGTCTGGCGGCATGAGCAGGAAGTGTGGTGTGTCGGTGGCAGTTCACGTTGCGAGCTGAGCCCCTCACCACAGCTCCGTTCGTTGGTGGCTTATGTGTGTGGCGGGCTGCCGGCAGCTTGGCCGGGCCTGGGCATTGCGTGGCCGGGTGGCGGCCTGGGGCTCTTAGGGGCAGCACGGAGTTGCTAGCGGGAAACGCTTGCTCAGAGTGAGACGGCCAGTCACGCTGGAGAACGTTTCCTTCAGTTAGCCTGTGTGTCAGCTTCGAGCTGTGAGCAAAGCCCTGTTCTCGTCCCCTTGCCTCCTGATTCTTCTGGAGTCGTTCATTTTCCATCACCTGCCCTCTCTGAGATGCGCATCTGGGGCCTGATTCCATGAGGTGGTCTAAAGACGCTTTCTGAGTTTGAGTAGAGAAATGTGTTTTTTCTTCCAAGAAAATTGATTAAAGGGTTCTCCTTCCACTTGGGAGATCCAGGTCAAGTTAGATGCGATCTAACCTTTTGAATTTTGACTTGATTGAAACAGATTTTCCAAATGGCAGTGAGAACAGCTTTTCAGGCAGATCCGTTTCCTTGCATCCTTTTCAGATTTTTAATGATTAACTGCATTTTCTTTCTTCCCGGTGGCTCTGTTGTGTGTTGTTGCTTAGGTGCGCTCTGCTGGCCCCTGTGTTCCTTTGCCTTCTTTGTCTCTTGTGCTCAGCAGCCTAGAACTGAGCCGGCTCCTGGGCAGCCCGGCCCAGGGTGGTACCAGCTTTGCCTGTAGGTAGAGGATAAAGATAGCATCACCCCTTTCAGTTTTCATGTTGGTTGGGAACAGCTGCGATGCTTCGTATAGCTCTGAACATAACATTTCATTCCAGGGTTGCTGAAATTTTTAGTTTTCTGCAAGCCAGGGCTTAACCACGGGGTTTTCACATTCAGACTTGGAGTCTAGCGTTTTCCTGTGAGAAACAGTTGCTTGTCTACTTGAGTAATTTAAGAGAACAGAGATGGTGGAGGGGGAGGGAGGAGACCATTTGTGTGTTTTTTTAAAGACCCAGGTTCTTCCTTTCCTTTCCCTTCATCCCTTCCTTTGCCTTCATCACGTTCAACAGGTTAATTTGTTTAGGTGCTCTGACAGAGGTGTAGATAATTGAAGTAAATCTTGAGTCAGATCTAAACAAAAGAAGAAAGAACTGACCTAAAAAAGAGCAACTGAACTCACACTAATTGAATCACTGGGCCCTGCGTGCAGATTTGCCGGGACCAGCTGACCCTGAGAACTCGGGAAGCCCCAGCCCATGCCCGGGGTGGGCCGAGTGCCTCTTAAGAACAACAACTGGGTCCTGAGCAGGTTCCTGGCTGCATTCCGCACCAAGGTGCATCTGATGGGTTTAGAGCTGCAAAGTTCAGCCTGGTGAGAAAAACACCATGAAAGCCATTTGGGATGGGTTGGGCGTTTGGAAAAGGTTTTCTCTCCCCTTGCAGACCTGGTGTCCTTGCTGTTTGTAGATAGAATCCACTTGTTTACTGCTGAGGAAAGTAGCTACATGTGTGAATCGGGCATCTGTTGAAAGAAACGTACCAGGCTTGCCTCAAATAGTAGGAATAAAAGATGCAACCATTTGAAATAACACGGTTTTCCTCCCTTCTCCTCAGCCAGCCATCCAGAGTAGGAAACAGGATGCCAGACTTACCCAGAGTAGGAAGAGGGGGTTCCAAAGGGCCTCCTGGCTCCTCCCCTGGGCCCATTCTTGTTCCCCAGCACCTTGAGGTCATGTGATTGTAAAGACCTAAGCTAAGAGCACCCCTCTCCCTGCCCAACCCCCGTTCAGCCACTGCGTTCCCTCCCGCCAGCTCCCTGGGTTCTTTTGCTCCTGAAGCCATCAGTTCCCCTTTTCTCTTCCTCCTACTCACAGCTTCTGACCCGCTGCTGCCTACTTTCTTGACATTACTAATCCGTAGACTGAGTGCCTACTGTGTGCTCAAGATGAGGACCGTCCAACTGTGAACTTCTTCAGCTCCCCCTTACGTTCGCTTTATTCTTGCATCTTTGGGACTCAGAGGGGTTTTATGCCCCTTCGTTGCTAGTGCTTTCACATCTATTTGGACACCACATTCCCCCCCTTCCTGGGGACCTCATTCCTACCAGCCCTTGTTCCTAGGTCTGTGGCTCACAGTGGGTGTTCTTCATGCTCCGTACTGGACCCTCTCATCTCCGAGTCTCCACTCAGCCAGTCCAGGCCTCCCCTCTCTGTGGAGGGGTCAATTCCCCGCTGCACTCATGAGTCCCAGTATCTCACCGAGGTACCAAGACCTTCCTTCCTCATCCACTCCATTTCTTCACTTGCCAAGTGTCTAAAAAAGTAATTGAGCCCAACCCCCTTAACAGTGGAAAACTTCTTCCCATCGCTGTGCTAGTGCCCCAGGAAATGGAGCCTGTGGCAGGAGCCACTTCCTGCTCAGCTCCCTCCAGATCTCGGCAGTTCTTTGAAAGGCATTCAGGTTTATCTTTCCCTCTCTATTCCCTTTGTTCCCATTTCAGTCTGGTCTCCCTCCCCCGCTGTCCCATACCTTGTTCAAACAGGTTTCCTTAAAACTCTGACATCATCCTCTGGTGCTGCCCCAGGCCCAGCCTACACTCCCTGCTGCCCCGACACCCCGTGCTGCCCCGGCCCAGCTTTCTCAGCTCCCCGCGACTGCCGCCCCGCACACTTTGGGCAAGCAGGACCTGGCTCCGGGGCTTCTCGTGGTCCCCCCTGGGTATCAGCTCCTCCAGGCACTCTTCCACCTCGGACACCCCTCCACTTACACGCCAGTGGTTTTTCTGGACTTAAAATTAGTACTGCATACACAACACTAAATTCTCTTACCTTCTCATGGTTTCTTCTTTTCTCACCTAGGTGGTGAGCTCCTGGAACATCTCTTCTCCCCCTCCCCCGACTCCCGCCATCCCCTGCCCTGCCCAGTCGTGTAGTAGATGGATAGTTACTAATTGAGGTAACAATCATCAGGAAATATTTAAGGGCCTTAGGTGGGACATTCCCCCCCACTACACCTTTTGAAAGGAGATTACAGGTCTCATTTGTTTATTTTTTCAGACTGAGTTTTTTTTTAATCCTCTGACAGCTTGAAGGCCAGAAAAAATTGGTTAGTTTTCACCTTCAAAGGACACATGAGAAAACAAGGACCAAGCTAGCCGCCCCCCCCAGCCCAGCACCTTCTAACCTCAGTCAGCACAGTCACTCTTCCCACTCCCCTGGTTGTGGCTCTTGAATTTTACAGTTGATACAATCCTCCCTTTTACAGCCAGTGTATTTTATTCATGCGTTGCGATTTAAGTAAGGACGCCACAGAGGGAATCAGTTTAAGTTCTTGGCTCCTATTTAAAAGCTCACTAATGCCCCCATTACCTTTTGTTAATTAAAAAACAAACATCCTCCACAAGACCACCCTCTATTCCAGGTCTCCTCTGAGATTCCCAGGAATTGCTAGTGCTTGGGCCACATTTACACCTATTATGTGGATCTTAGAGAAGACCAGAGAAGACCTCCTCATTGCCTTCGGTGATGATAGGCACTGTTTTAACCTAATATCATCAAGAAACTAACTTGATTCCATCAGTTATTTCTGGAATAATGGGAACAGAACAAAACCATGTAAACCCAGTGACATAGACGGGGGGCTCACAATGATCTCTCCCCACCTCCTCTCTGTAGGACGAATTCTGCCTAAAATTATAACTGTTTATAGCAGGCATTGGGAGCTTATTGGGGGAATTGATGCCACTAACTTTTATTGAGTTATTGCCATGTATCAGATACTATTTGAAGTGAATTACATGGTAAATCTCATCTTCATAAGAAAAAGGAAGGTTTGAAAATCTGATCAAATTTATGGACTCCTCTCCCCAAAAAAGAAATGATACCAGATAAATTTTACATAGTTTCAAGGGTATGAGTTTTGCGCTTGTCTGTAGAGCAGTGCTTATCAACCTGATCATATCACCCCTAGTAGGTGGCCCAGATTTATAGGATGAACTATATAAAAACCTACTGTGTGCTGGGCACTGGGCTGTGACTAAAGAAAGGTAAGGTCAGAAGGGAGAGAAGGAAGGAGGGAACAGTTAAACAGCTTGAAAAGGAATGCAGTTTGATTACTTTCTTTCTTGTATCTTTTAAAAAAAATAACTTTAAATTACAAAAATCAAGTTTACAGTGACATTAAATTATACTTTTATTTTTAAAGGACCACTCACTGTAGTCCCATGATGCATATCTCATTTCAGGTGGCCTCTGCCAGACTTATCCATGAATACGTTGTAACATAGAATGCCTGAATGTACTAGATTGCTTTCTAACCTTGGTCTAACTTAACATTTTCCATGTTTTCACACACTGACCTTCACGAGTGAGGTGGGACCAGGCCTGAGCAGGTTTTGGGTAGACAGGGCAGGGAGCTGATGACTCACCTAGAAGAAGCGAGCCTAGCTTAGGAGATATCGCTCTGTTGTTGGTTTCGTGGGTTATTTCCGTTTATACATTGAAACTCTGATAAACCCTGGGAAGAATAAAGAAACATAGCAAAGTAAGTTACTTCTGGGGTCAGCTCACTCACTGCCCTCCCATGCCTTCCAGTTAAAACTATACTAGAGCATCTCTATTCCTGCTTTAGGGCTTGAAAACCGTGAGAAGCAAACGAATGAATTAAGGACCACCATCTAGTAACTCAAGATTACTGGAGAAAAAGAATACCATAAGACCTACACTGTCCAGTACAACAGCTGGCTAGGCACATGTGGCTATTTAAATTTAACTGAAATGAAAATTTTAAATTTAGTCCCTTGGCCACATTAGTGCTCAGCGGCCACGCGTGGCTCGAGACTGCCGGACTGGACAGCACAGAGATTCTTTTCGTCTTTGGACAGCGCCGCTCTAGACCGTATCGATTCAATAAAAGGTTTTACCCAGCATCTAACGTGTTCGTTTTATAGGCTAGGCTCTTTGAAAGGGAGAGCAGGATGGATTTCGGTTTTGTCTTGTTTTGTATTTGTTACAGTTTTGTGTGGACTTGTAACCTGTAAGTTAAGGCTGTTTAAGCACTTTCCCCCCACGTCAGCAGCCCATTTGACAATGAATACGTGCATTTATATGTCTGCATATGTTATGTATTCCGTTCAACCGCAAGTGTTTCATCTTTCTGTGCCTGACAGCCCCCCAGCCCTCCTTTCCCACCTCCTCCAGAACCTTCTCCTTTTTCCCATCTGCTCCTTTCTGGCTAGGGACAGTCTTTGGATTTCTTTTAAACAGAACTCCTTGCTTAATCCTGCTACTCAGTAACCAGTCCCTTCCTGCTGTATTCTCTTTGTTCTCTCCTGTACTGGGAATTTTTCCTGCATCGAAGTTAACTGCCTTGTGGCCCAGTCTGTTGCCAGTGCAGGAAGCCCAGCGCCTCCCTGACCTTCGCCCTCACTCCTGGTAGCCTGGTCTGTCCCTCGGTGATGTTCTCCTGACCCCGTGCTCCTCATGTCTGTCCCTTAGACTGTATTGCAGTAACCTCCTATCTGGGTTATGTGCCTCTAATCGTCACGTTTTTAAACTGCTGCCAAGAGTTTTTGAAAATATGGTTATGATTATTTCATCCCAGAGGTTTTCTTCCAAAAGAGTGGTGGGGGCTTCAGTGGGTTCCCACAGCCACAGGATAAAGTTCACCCCTCTGAGGTGGAGCCTTGACCTCAGCATCGTTTTGCCAGCCCCATCTTTGCCGTTTCCCCCACTCCACTCTTCCTCCTTTTGCATAGTGGGCTGGTGTAGTCTGATGGCTCCCAAGGGTTTTGTTTGCATGGGCCAGAGACCGAAGGCAAAGCTCTGGCAGTTACACAGGGGATTGCCATTTTTTTCTTTTGCCAAGTAAGGGCGTTAAAAAACAGTCCCAACCACCTACTGTCTTTATCATTTCCTCTTTTTAAAAAAAAAAAAAAAAATTCATTTATTTAATTTTTGGCTGCATTGGGTCTTTGCTGCTGCGCGTGGGTTTTCTCTAGTGAGTGGGGGCGAGTGGGGGCTACTCAGTTGCAGTGCGCGGGCTTCTCTTGTTGTGGAGCACGGGCTCTAGGCGCGCAGGCTCAGTAGTTGCGGCTCGCGGGCTTAGTTGCTCCGCGACATGTGGGATCTTCCCGGACCAGGTCTCGAACCCGTGTCCCCTGCATTGGCAGGCGATTCTTAACCGCTGCGCCACCAGGGAAACCTATCATTTCCTCTTAAAAGGGGGCACTTTAACCTAAAAAAATGAATGCATTCAGCATTGTGAGAATCTCAGTAAGTCCTCATTTTGCTGGAGAAGGGTGAAAATGTAGGCATTTAGGAGCTAGTGCTCTCATGGCACGGTGTCCCATCTGGATGTACCTCTAGGGTCTCCATGCTTTTCCCTCATGCATTTCCTTCTGACTGGAATGCCCTGTCTTCTGAAAGCCGGATCTTTCCTCCAAGCTCAGGTTTGCTTTTGCCCCACTTCCCTCACGCTTGATGACTTACCTCTGGGGAGCCCTGCAGCCTTTCAAGCTTGTGGCTCATAATTCGTTTTCCCTTGGATTGGAATTTATCTCTTTGTGTCCTGTCTACTCTATCTCCCCAGCCTGAGTATCAGCCTTTGAGGCCGGGGGCTCTATCTTCCAGCTCTTGGTGGTTCTAACATCTGGAGCTTGAAGTAGACTGATGTCTGCGAATGAGCATCATCCCGTTTCAGGGTTTCACAATGATACCAAATCTTGCCCTACATCCAGGGTACAAAAATAGCATAGAGCCTCTTCACTCATTTTAACCCCTGCAGAGAACGCACATTTTCTGTGCACTCGCCCCGGCTTTGGCTCTAGCGCACTGAAAGCAGCAAGGATGGGCCTGGAACTCAAACTGCGGGAAACTAAAGACACTCATTTTTTTAAATGAAAGCTGTTTGGTGGCTGAAGCCGTCGAAATGATAAGTGAGAAGAAGCTGTGAAAGTTTCAGGGCCTGGCAACTTTGATGGATTAATGTGTCCCTTTGTTTTCCCTTTCTTCAAGCTAAAAAAATTAAAAGAGCATTTGCCTAATGTTGTGAATGCGAATAATAACATCTGCCTGTAAATTCGGGTTGTACAGGATATGCGACTGGCACCGACTGCATGGTACTTTCAGAATCTCCACATAAGGCCAGCGGAACTAGGAATTACTTTGCATATCCGTCTTCCAAACTGTGATCCCATTAAATGAATCTTGGCTGATAGGGTAAAAAAAAAGTCATCCCCATGATTAGTAGTTTCTTGGTGGTGAAGCCCCGAGAGGGTTATTCCTGCCTTGGCTACGGCATAGCATTAGGGGTTAACTACAAAGAATAAAGAGACGGTGAGTTTTTTTTTTTTCCCCTCACATCCCCATCTAAACAGCACAGCATTTTCACTGCGGCTAGGTAGCAGATTGTATAATCTGTTAGACCTTTATTTTTTCCCCCTTAGGCAAATTCTGTTTCCAGATTGGAAACCTGCCACGATGTCCCTGGCCTCTCATATAATTTTGGAAAAGTGTCAGTTATAATTCCGATCTGTTAAGTAACCAGGGCCACTCTCTCGAGTTATATTTTGACTTCTGCATTTTCGTCGTGGGGCTGGCAGAGCATGAAATTGGGTTTGTGTGAACATGTGCGTGCCTGGGTGCAGTGGACTGCGTTTTCTTTCCACAATTGTAATGAAGCATCTTAAAGGGCTTTGAAAAAGTTTCCTCGGGCACATTCAGGGAGCACGGTAGATGCCGTTGTTTCGCAAGTTTTCTGTTTTCTTTGTCTGTACAGGTTGTTCCTGACTTCATGGCTGGGAGGAAGTTCAGGACGTGGAGCGCTTGCCGTTCGGCCGGTGGGGCTGAACTGGTCAGCTGCCTCCTGTTCTCAGATGGGCCAGTGACACAGCCCAGTCCTGTGGCGACAGGAGAGGGGCCGTACAGGAGGCAGCGTGTTTGGTGTTGTTGCACGGGGGCAGTGTGGCCGCTCTGGGCTGTGCACACTCTTTTTTACTCTGGTATCTCGCCTCATAAAAAAAGATCCTAAAAGTACCGGCTCCATTTTGGAGTGTTGGCACAGGAATTGTTGTGGGTTTAATGCGCAACCTGGCTTCTGTCACTCATTCGCCCCCATTTTCTCCACTGCCTTGCGTATGTCACCACTCCATCACCTCTCTCCCGCCCCTCCCTCTTGTCTCTGAGATTGTGAGGGGTTAGGGGACGTGTGTTTAGGCCAGAAAGTTTTTTCTTTTCATTAATTGGCTTTGGAAAGATTCCTTATACCCCAGCAAGGAGCTCTGGGGGACTGTTTCAAACATCTGATCTTATCATCCTCGGAACCTATTAACTTCACATGTGCTGATGGTGATGCCAAGAAAATGGAAGTCCTGGCCTTGAACGCGGGGAGTCAGGGCCCTCTGTGCTCTGGTGTGTTGGACGCCCTCTGGTCGTCCCACCCCGTAAGTGGCACACAGCCCCACATCTGCCTTGATTCCGTAAGAGGTGGAGTTTGGTCCTGGATATTCACGAGAATGCTTGTAGCATGAGGCAGGTGGAGCTCTTTAGAGACCAGGCCTAAGAACACCCAGGCATCCCGGCAGAGCTGAGTCTCATACGAGAGTTAGGCCTGGGAAGGACGTCAGAGGTCATGGCCTGTCCTCACTCTGCAGACGAGGGGTCCGGTGTATCCCAGGCCACTTGCTTATTATGCAGGGAAGCACGTGGTGTGCTCCCTGCGTTCCAGTGGTTAAGAATGTTATTAAACGCTACCGAATTACTTTAATAATAGCAGTATAAACTCAGACTTCAACTGGAGCTACCGTAACTAACTTCTAGGGTTTTCTGGACTTTGATGAAGAGAGCTCTTAGGTTTGCTGCGGACGGAAAGCAGATATGTGCGTGAGCCCGGAAAGCGAGCTCTCCTTGGAAGCGGTGAGACTGTACCACAGGGAGGCGCGGGGGTGGGGTTGGGAGGGCGCTGGTCCACTGCACCTGGAGGCTTTTAAAGCCCGAGCTGAACTGCATGCTGGGTGGGTGTTGCTCGGCATCCTTCCATCCTTCCTCCTTTTTTGGAGGCCAGTCATATTTTAAACGAGTCAAGCAGCCCCTCTAGGCAAGCTGCAGGAAACCCAGCCCCTGGCTTCATGTTGTTGCGTGGTCAGGTCAGCGGGAGATAAAAGGCCGGGACTGTTGGAGGCGAGGCCCCTTCTATCACTGGATGGCAAACTGTTAAGGGAAGATAAAAGGGAAGAGCAGGGATGTTCATTTTGAACAACACGAGGGGGCCTTTATCGCAGGCATTCAAGTCGAGTGAAGGGGGTGAGCAGGGAAACCTCAGCTTTATGGTTGCAGGCGTGTTAGAGAACTCTCCTGGAGAAGCACGGAGTGGTTTCCCAAACGCACAAGATCAGTTCTGTACCACGGAAATATTGGTAGAGGCCAGTCTTTTTCAACCACAGCGGTCCACGTGACTAGGAATGTCTGTAATGTTGGTAGTGTAATGTCAGCTTAAGTTAAATGGGCATTAGCTTGGGTTTCCAGATCTTCGTGCCCCAGAGGTTTCCCTGTGGAGGTGTGTGACCCTGGGGACCGGGAGGAAGTGTCAGGCTGGCCTAGCCAGTGGGGAGCGCAGGAGGCCGGCTCAGTTTCCTTGATTTCTCAGTGGCGTGTGCTCTCCTCTCAGGTTCCCTCCTCCGCTGGCTGGGTTCTCGCTTGGGCCTGAGAGCCTAAGGGAGGGGATCTGTCCGACTGGTGCGGATCTCCCCTTTTGGAATTTCCTTCCTGTTCTTTGTCACTTTAGGGTGAGTTTAATGGCTTGTGAAGGGGTAATCGCTTTCTCAGGGTGGGGATTGTAAAACGGGACCCCACCTTGAAGAGCCTGGGCCTGGTCAGGGCCGCCGCGTGAGCTCAGGCAGATGCGGACAGCAGACGTGCTTTGGGCACAGTGTACTTGTTTCAGACCCGCCGGGCTTCGGCCCTTGGTTCAGCGAGACACCCCACACCCTCCTGGCTGTTGGGGAGAAACAGAGCCCAGGCTTCCTCCAGGACTGGCTGGTCCACTACTGCCTTCCTCCCCAGGTGCCTCTGCCCGGCAGCTCTTTAGAGCTCGGGGAGGGGGACCTCGGCCGCACGCGCCCCTCTTCCCTCCCAGTGCCCCATCCTGCCCGTAGCAGCTTTGGGCCTGTGCTCAGTTTGCTTTAAGAAACACTATTTGCTTGCTAATGTTTTTGGTTGGTTGGCTTGTGATAAACACTTATCAACGTCTTGTATCTCAGAGTATTTGTTTTTCTTCATAGATAGAGTGGTGAATAATTTTCTTAGAGGCAAAATAGAGGGGAAAATGGTCACCCGTTAGGAGGCATAGCGGGCAGCCCTTGGAGCCCGTGGTCGTTGGGCCCAGCACACTCAGAGTCATTCTCAGCTGACAGTTTGTAATGTCTGCTCACCCACTGTGAAATTTTGACCCCAGCTGACTGCCTTTCTGATGCGCTGGGTGAGGAAAGATGTGATCTCCTCCTTCCACTGAGCTAGAAGCATTTCCAACAACACTTTTATCTTCCACAGAGTCATCTTGGTTTTATAAGGGGTGTCGTGCTGAACCCGCCCTGAATTCTGGGAATGTGCAGCCCAGATGCTCGGGTAACCACCTGTCCTGGGGGTGCTCAGCTGGCATCCAGCCCCTCCTCAAGGGAAAAGTAGAGAATCCTGTTTCTGCAGCCTGACCCTTTACCGAGCCTATTGGAGAGAAGAGACAGCCCCACGACCTCAGGGCCTGTGAAAGAGTTGCAGGATATTGCCTAAAACTCTGCAAACTGCTACTGAACTTTACCCCAGCTTCCTCCCCAAGCTGTAAGTGTGACTGCAGGCGCTGAGGCCCACGTCAGAGGAGTTTCCAGAGCAAACCCAATCACTAGGGTCCAGCTGCTGAGAGGCTGGGGCAGCTTGCGGGGTGTCAGCTGCACTGTGCTCGGGTTCTAGAGCTGGGAGGGGAGAGATGCAGGAAAGGGTGGGGAAGAGCCCTCGGGTCCTGTGGGAGCCCGCGGTGCAGACTTCCTTGATTAAGCACATGTGAGGCTGACCAGGATTTGTTTCAGCGGTGACCTGAAGCCGGAGGCGTTTTATTTCCTGCTGGCCATGCAGCCCTGCGAGCTGGCAGCAGCTGTTTTACTCCTAATTGTCGATGGGATTGCATTTGTGATAAGCTAAATTATATTTATATTTCATTGTTAAACTTGGGGGCTGGAACAGAATTTTTTTTTAAGATCAGCAAACTGGGCCCTGCCCTCCATGAGGCAGGGCAGTCCAAGAGGGGATGCCGGAGGCGGATGGAGGGGTTGGGGGAGGGCCAGCCGAGGGCCCAGCTAACCTGGAGCGTCGGGAGGCGAATAGCGTGGCATCAGTAGCTCACACTGGGCGTGCCGTGCCGTTTGTAAAGTGTTTCAGTTAATGTTCCTTTGATTGATTTCTGTACTGTAAAGTATGGAGGGCTGGTATTACTAGCTTCATTTTCCGGATGAGGGAACTGAGACTCAGAGACTTAAGTCGCTCCACTGGTGGCAAGCTGAGTTTCCAGTCCAAGACAGAAGACTCCACGTCGTGTGCTCCTTAGGCTGTGCTGCTGGGGTGTATTCTCCTGGTGCATCCTTCTGAATCTTACAGTAGGATGAAAAAGGGGCTGTCCTCTTAGAAGTGCTGAATCTGGAAGTCAGAAGACTGGTCTGACTTGGTCTCCCACCCATTGTAGGCCCAGGTTGTGGTTATCCACCCTCTGCTTGAACACTTCCAGAGACAGTGAGTTCATTACTTCACGGGGCCGCATTCCTTCTGTGGGCAGCTCTAGTCGTTCACAGCTCTGGTATAAAGAATTATGGGGCCCCAGACCAGTTTCTTTGTGCCTCCTGCCCAAACCCCGTTCCCGTCATGGTGGACACGGGGGAATGTGCCCTCTCTTCCACGCACCAGGCCTGCAGGTGCCTACAGTTCCTTCAGCCATTTCTTGTTTTCCCCCGGCTTGGTTTCCCAGTCCTCTAGCTTGCTAATCGCCCCTCTCTGAATGATTTTTCCATGATCCTTTTTGTGGCATCAGAAAGTGCAGGAATTTCGGAGTCGGGCAACCTGGGCTAGAACCCTGGCTCTGCCCCTGCAGAGCTGTGTAATAGCCAGCAGATAACCTAATCATTACCTGATACGATTTGGGGGAGGAGTAAATATATGTAAAGTGCCTAACACATCTTCTGGCCCAGAGTTTATGCCCCAATAGATAATACCCCGTAGTTATTAGAGAAGGGATACTCTGAAAGACACATAAATGGATAAACACTAGACTTGTGACATACCCTGACTAAAATCCTGTTTTCTCTTTTAGCAATAGCTTTCCTTTCTATTTAAAAATTCTTCAGCCAAGATAAGATGTGGAGGCCTCTCCCCACACTTCCGTATAAGCCAGCAGAGCAGATCTAAGGGTGGGGCAGGGACCCTAACCCTTATCCCCCACCCCCCCCCGCAGGGTGCTCTTGTGAGACATCTCCTGCTTTAGGTGAAGGCCCTGCCCTGCCCCGGGGGTAGGTGAGGGTGCCCCTCTGCTCAGCCTGAGGGCTCCCGCACCCCCTTTCTCACCAGCTTCCTTGCAGAGTAGAGAACCATACAGGTGTCTGCCAAGTTGGGCAAGAAGGTGATGAAATACCAGATCCTGGTGGCCGGGAAAAGATTGGCTCACCTGGGGAGAGGGACAGGGCTGCGCCCATGGGCCGCCAGGCCCCTCCCTGAAGAGAGGCCACTGAGAACAAATGGTTGCCATGCGGCAGCTGCAGAAGCCGTGGCTCCGAGTCTGGCAGCAGTGAGATGAGCTCCTGGTGGGGCGATGAGATAGGGGTGGGGGGCAGAGCTGCAGGGGTGGAGTCAGCTCTTTGCAGGAAGGCATGTAATTGGGACCTTGCCCCGTTTCCTCCCTCCAGAGAAGCCAAGAGCCCTCACAGAGGGATGCAGGAAGGAGAGTGGGGACCGCAGGACGGTTTCGTCCAGCTTATGTACCAGGAAATCTCCCCACCTTTCCAGCGGTTCCTATTTTAAATAGTGAATTTACTCTGACTCACGTAGATAGGCTTGGTGAGCAAGAACCCTGTCTTCCCGGTCGGCACTCGCCTCCCTGCTGAAGTTGTAGGTAATGTAGCAATTAAAACGTCCAAGTGCTTTTTATTTTTAAAAGAGAGACTGTCCCTCTCCCTGATGGCACCCCTTCCCCACACACTTTACTGAATATTAGAGAGTTCCTTTACGTGAAGACACTGGACGTTCCCTTTGAAAGGCAGCATCAGCAGCCTGTGTTATTCCTGGTACCCGCCGGGGCCCCTGAAGCCTGAGCAGGAAGGGGCAGCCGCTCTAGGCCGTAGGAACAGTCTCCGTTCCATTTTTCTCCCCCACCGTGGGTCACATTAAGAGAGAAACCGCAGTAGACAGTGAGCTAGTTCTGAGGCTGGGGGTGCTCTGGGGTTGCCTTCCCGCCCCTGCAGCACATTTACTGCCAGGAGCAGCAGAGAAGGGGAGTGGCCTGGGGGGACCGTGAGGGTGTCCAGGGCCACCGGAGATCCCGGCCAAAGGCCTCAACTTTGAAGACCATCCCTCAGCACCCCAGAAGGAGCTTTTCTGTGAGTGACACAAGTTTGGTGAATGCTGGAGAGGGGGCTTTGAGGGTCCAGAGCTGCCTGGAGGGGGAGCCCAGGCTGAGTGGTTCTGCTTTCTGTGCACTGCAGGCTGGCCCTGCCCTGTCTGAAGCTCACGTCCCACAGAGGAAGCTAAAATAGCCCCACATAGGTTTATCCCTCTGCCTCCGCCCTTACTGTTTTAACTCTTGAATTTCTTTGTGGTAAATAAAGCTAAAGTTAGAACTGGGCTCTGAGTCTCTGCCCCAGTGCCTCAATTTTTGCTCCTGGCGGTATGAGAAGCCAGCGGCTTCTTCCAAATCCTCATAGAAGGAATGTTTTTCAGGGAGATCCTTGCTTTTGTGTCACCCTCCTTCCAGAATTCTGTGTAAAGCACTGGTCCTCAAAGCTGGATCTAATCCCCTGGGAGTCAACAAACAGACTCCAGGGCCCGCCCCCAGGGGAGTTTCTGATGCAGCAGTTCTGGGTGGCGCCCGAGAACCTGCATTTCTTCCTTCTCTCAGTTTAATCGAGATATAATTGATGCACAGCACTGTGTCGGTTTAAGGTGTGCAGCATCATGACTGACTCACATTTGCTGAGACTGCATTTCTAAAGCAAGGTCTGTGATGCCACTGGACGGGACGACTCTGGGTGGCCATGCTGGAGCGAGGGTCAGTAGTAGTTAACCTCTCACAGTAGATGAGACTGTAAGGTTTCCTTCTGATGCTGAGCAGGGCCCTGTGGGGCTCCCCAGCACGGAGGCCTTTTTGTCCCCCATTTCTTGTAGGCAAGACTCCAACCTTCGCATGGTGTTTGCTTCATTTTTTTTTTTTGGTCGTATGCGGGCCTCTCACCGCTGTGGCCTCTCCTATTGCGGAGCACAGGCTCCGGACGCGCAGGCTCAGTGGCCATGGCTCACGGGCCCAGCCGCTCCGCAGCACGTGGGATCCTCCCGGACCGGGGCACAAACCCGCGTCCCCTGCATCGGCAGGTGGACTCCCAACCACTGCGCCACCAGGGAAGCCCCTGTTTGCTTAATTTTGATCTGTGCAGTTCTGCGACTCACTCTCCACCATCTGTGCTCCCCATCTCCTGCCCCCCAGTACTTCCTACACACGTGTCTCCTCCACACCCCAGGAGAGGACCCCAAAGCGTGGACTCCAAGTCTGCAATCGATTCTTGTGGAAGCGGAAGGCCCCGGACGACTCAGGTCACTTCTGAGCTCAAGCTCCTGTCAGTGGATCAGTGGGATCCAGCCTCTCCCACAGGACTGGGATGTTTGGGATTTCAGGAGCCTGGTGGCTTCCTTCCAGTTGCCTGCTTGGAGAACCACAGGGTGTAGAACATGGACCCCCAGCCCTTTTCTCAGCAGGGGCCGTGCGTGGACGCAGACTCCGTGCAGTGAACTTGTTAGTCTGGGGTGGGAGTCCAGTCCTTCTCCTGCCAGAGGTGAAAGTGGGAGCAGAGAGCACCTTCTTCCTGCCTAGAAACAGGCAGAAATGGGAAGCCGCGCACTGGAGGGGCAGAGGTGACTCAGAAGACCATCGTTAGAAGTCCGAGAATGTGACAGGGAGCGCGTCTGTTCTCTCAAGCCCCGCGCTAGGAGTTGTTGTCCAACAGAAACTGAACAGAGTTTAGAATCTGGATTCGCTTTGCTCTCCCACCGTGGTCTTGGGGGCTGTGCAGTGGGACTGACCCTCACAGGGTTGTTGTTACAGGGATCGAGTAAGATGATGCACTTTAGCTTGTGGCAGACAGTGTTCAGAAAGTGTTAGCCACTCTCATCATTAGTCTTCATTCTAGTCTTTCAGTGCGAGTGTTGCAGAGGTAGAGTTTGGAACAGAGAGCCTTCGACTGGTGGCAATCCGGGAGGCTTCATGTGAACAGTGGCCCCTGAGGGATGGGATCAGGGGAGGGGTGCAGGTGTATGTTCTGGGGGAAGAAACTGAACAGAGAGTGTGAGGGCCGGTGGGAGAGAAGGCCAGAGGAAAACTGAGGCCAGAGCACGGAGCACTGTGAACGTGGGTCAGCAAGTCCTCCATCCAGAGGGGGCATGTTGTGGAGGCAGAGCCCAGAAGACCACCCGGGGACCACACACGTGGCCGTGGGACCCCGGATTGCTGCCCTCCACGCACCTCCCAGCTCTGCTGTCTTGCACGTGGCCGGTGCCGAGGGGTGCATCCGTGCTCCCCCTGCGGGTAGGATCCAGGGCTGGCTGGAGCAGCTCACGGTGCCCCGCTGTACCGCTCAAATGCTCTACGTGACACTCCAAGGCTCCCTTTGAGCAAAGCCTGTGCCAGCGAGGGGGAGGGGGCCGTGCATGGGTTGCCGCCCTACCCAAGGCATAGACTGAACTCTCAGCCAAGAAACACATCAACTTCCTGGAACTCAGAGCCGTAGTCACAGCTGTCAGCCTTCAGAGCACACGTGAGGCCGTCCTGGTTAGAGGAGACGGTTTTGCCCCGAGCTTTGCAGGCATGGCCATGGTGCGCACTAGCCGGCTTGGGTTTCATCCCCAGCCTAGCCAGGACTTCCTGCATCAGTCAGCCCATCCTAAGAGAGTTGTCCTTGCTGCTTGTTAAGCCCCCGAGTAGCCCAGACCATTTTAGTATCTGAACTCCTCTAAACTCACACTCACACTCTGTTAGCCGGTCCTGGGTTGGCCCAAACCGGCTGTTTCAATCAGGGGATCAACCATCCCAAGTATTTGTGGACATCTGTGTAGGCTCCGCACCGCCTCTGTCCTGGTTCGGTGTTGTAAACCTCCCCACTGTCTGGTTTGTGGGCTTCTCCTGTCATCCTAGGCATCCAAGCTTTTTCCTGGGGGCCTTAGGACAGATTTTAGATTTCACTTCAAGAACCCTGCGGGTTTTCACAAGCTGGGAAGCTTTGTTTCTAGACCATCTTCCCTTTTATCTTTCATCTCTTCTTTGCTATCTCATTGACCTGGAGACAGGATCCTTAATCTTTTCTTTCTGGCTTCGCATAACATTGTCCCTTATCTCCTCTGGGGCTGGGGCTGGCCTGCCCTCCCCATCATCCTCACAGAGGGACCTCTGCCCTCTTCAGGCCATCCTGCTTCCATCAGATCTGGGCAAAGCCTGTGTGGGAATGCAAATCCAGAAATGCAGCAGCCTCCCTCAGGAGCCCGGGACCCACCCCTCCAGCTTCCTGGAGGTTCTGTCTCCAGGGTACAGCCTCTCCTCATGGGTCCTTTTCTCTTCTCTTCTCTTCTCTTCTCTTCTCTTTTTTCTTTTTTTGAGGTGGTGGTGATAGAGCTAAGGGGTATCTTGAACTTTCTTCCAAGAACCGTCCTGTACTTTTCCACTCTTGGAGTTGTGTGAATCCCTCAGGCCTGGTGGAACCCAAAACAAACAGGGTAGTGACTCTTGTTACTCAGCTTAATCGAAAGACATTCTTGATATTCAGATCATTTACATCCAAGATCAGAGGATGGGAGTTTCAGGGTCAAGTCTGTCAGGTTGGCCCTCTCCTCTCCTTGCTTCCCCTTGTGGATTGAGGAAGTTACTTGGTGGACTTTTTAAAGTATCTTTTTTAAGTGAGGGGAGGGAGTGGGTCCATATTTCAATGAGAGTCTTAGTTATATTCTGGAAATTTTTAATTCCAGAGACACGTCTCTCTGTGGTTTTTTTTTTTTTTTGCGTTATGTGGGCCTCTCACTGTTGTGGTCTCTCCCGTTGCGGAGCACAGGCTCCGGACGCACAGGCTCAGCGGCCATGGCTCACGGGCTCAGCCGCTCTGCGGCATGTGGGATCCTCCCGGACCAGGGCACGAACCGGTGTCCCCTGCATCGGCAGGCAGGCTCTCAACCACCGCGCCACCAGGGAAGCCCAACATAGGGAAACTTTGTTTGCTTTTTTTTTTTTCCAAACAGTATATAATTTCACCTTACGCATCTTTAAATTTAGATGGGTGGGGATGATCTGAAAGGATGTTTTCTTTGTGCATTTCTGAAACCTCATGGGAATTTTAGTAAAATGGTCTTGATTCACAGTTTCAAGGAAGGTGGGTTATATATCAAGTAAAACCGGGATTCTTATCCTACTTATCCCGGATGAGTTTCTGGGGCCCCTGACCCCCTTGATACTGAAGGAAAATGTTGGGTGTAGTATGTCCTTTTATCTGTGGGAGGGTCCATAATTTTCATCAGATCCTCGAGGAGGGTCTTGCCCACAAGAAACAGCGGGAATTGCTGGGGTAGTAATAAGGGTTCCTCCAAGTTAAAGGCGGGGGGTGGTGGTGGTGTCTCTGGCCTTTCTGGGGCTGTCCCTGTGAGTTATTCCTTGCTTCTTGATACTTTATTCAAAATCCAAAGAACTTTTCAGAAGAGAAAGACACAAAGAAAAGGCAGGAGAACTGAAGCAGTGAGGTGTGAAGAGAGAGAAGCTGTTGTGGTGTCAGAAATCACTGAGGAGCTGTTTCTGACAGGAAGGGCTGGTGGAGCTTTCTCACCCCCAGCAGACCCGTTCGGGAGGAGCTTGCCCGCCTTAGGTGCTCAGCAACTGTGTGGACAAAGTAAGATTCAGGATGATAAGTGGGCGTGTGGCGTATTGGGCAGCTTTTCTGCAGACACTCCAAAAGGGACAAGTTTTTGTCCGTGTGGCAGTCACTTTACTTCTTTACTCTCTCCAGTTTTGCACTCTTTGGAGACTGTTTCAGAGACAGAATGGGCTGGAGGTGTAGTTGTGAATTTTTGAATTTTATTTTATTTATTTTTTTATATAGCAGGTTCTTATTAGTTATCTATTTTATGCATTTTTTTTTTTTTTTTTTTTTTTTTTTTTGGCGGTACGTGGGCCTCTCACTGTTGTGGCCTCTCCTGTTGCGGAGCACAGGCTCTGGATGCGCAGGCTCAACGGCCATGGCTCACGGGTCTAGCTGCTCCGCGGCGTGTAGGATCTTCCCAGACCGGGGCACGAACCTGTGTCCCCTGCATCAGCAGGCGGACTCTCAACCACTGTGCCACCAGGGAAGCCCCTATTTTATGCATATTAGTGTATATATGTCAATCACAATCTCCCAACTCATCCCACCACCACCACCCCTCCCCCCCACCACTTTCCCCACCTTGGTGTCCATACGTTTGTTCTCTACATCTGTGTCTCTATTTCTGCCCTGAAAACCGGTTCATCTGTACCATTTTTCTAGGTTCCACGTATATGCGTTAATATACGATATTTGTTTTTCTCTTTCTGACTTACTTCACTCTGTATGACAGACTCCAGGTCCACCCACCTCACTACAAATAACTCAATTTCGTTTCTTTTTATGGCTGAGTAATATTCCATTGTATATATGTGCCACATCTTCTTTATCCATTCATCTGTCGATGGACACTTAGGTTGCTTCCACGTCCTGGCTATTGTAAATAGAGCTGCAGTGAACATTATGGTACATGACTCTTTTTTTTTTTTTTTTTTGCGGTACACGGGCCTCTCACTGTTGTGGCCTCTCCCGTTGCGGAGCACAGGCTCCGGACGCGCAGGCTCAGCAGCCATGGCTCACAGGCCCAGCCGCTCTGCGGCATGTGGGATCTTCCCGGACCAGGGGCACAAACCTGCATCCCCTGCATCGGCAGGCAGACTCTCAACCACTGTGCCACCAGGGAAGCCCTACATGACTCTTTTTTGAATTAAGGTTTTCTCAGGGTATATGCCTGGTAGTGGGATTGCTGGGTCGTGTGGTAGTTCTATTTTAGTTTTTTAAGGAACCTCCATACTGTTCTCCATAGTGGCTGTATCAATTTACATTCCCACCAACAGTGCAAGAGGGTTCCCTTTTCTCCACACCCTCTCCAGCATTTGTTGTTTGTAGATTTTCTTATGATGCCCATTCTCATTGGTGTGAGGTGATACCTCATTGTAGTTTTGATTTGCATTTCTCTAATAATTAGTGATGTTGAACAGTGCTTTTCATGTGCTTCTTGGCCATCTGTATGTCTTCTTTGGAGAAATGTCTGTTTAGGTCTTCTGCCCATTTTTTGATTGGGTTGTTTGTTTGTTTAATATTAGCTGCATGAGCTGTTTATATATTTTGGAGATTAATCCTTTGTCCGTTGATTTGTTTGCAGATATTCTGTCCCATTCTGAGGGTTGTCTTTTCGTCCTGTTTGTAGTTTCCTTTGCTTTGCAAAAGCTTTTAAGTTTCATTAGGTCCCATTTGTTTATTTTTGTTTTTATTTTCATTACTCTGGGAGGGGGATCAAAAAAGATCTTGCTGTTATTTATGTCAAAGAGTGTTCTTCCTATGTTTTCCTCTAAGAGTTTTATAGTGTCCGGTCTTACATTTAGGTCTCTAATCCATTTTGAGTTTATTTTTGTGTGTGGTGTTAGGGAGTGTTCTAATTTCATTCTTTTACATGTAGCTGTCCAGTTTTTCCCAGCACCACTTGTTGAAGAGACTGTCTTTTTTCCATTGTATATCCTTGCCTCCATTGTCATAGGTTAGTTGACCATAGGTCCGTGGGTTTATCTCTGGGCTTTCTAGCCTGTTCCATTGATCTATATTTCTGTTTTTGTGCCAGTATCATAATGTCTTGATTACTGTAGCTTTGTGGTATAGTCTGAAGTCAGGGAGTCTGATTCCTCCAGCTCCATTTTTTTCCCTCACGACTGCTTTGGCTCTTCGGGATCTTTTTTTTTTTTTTTTTTTTTTTTTGCGATATGCGGGCCTCTCACTGTTGTGGCCTCTCTCGTTGAGGAGCACAGGCTCCGGATGCGCAGGCTCAGCGGCCATGGCTCACGGGCCTAGCTGCTCCGCGGCATGTGGGATCTTCCCGGACCGGGACACGAACCCGTGTCCCCTGCATTGGCAGGCGGACTCTCAACCACTGCACCACCAGCGAAGCCCTCTTCGGGGTCTTTTGTGTCTCCATACAAAGTTTAAGAGTTTTTGTTCTGGTTCCGTAAAAAATGCCAGTGGTAGTTTGATAGGGATTGCATTGAATCTGTAGATTGCTTTGGGTAGTATAGTCACCTTCACAATATTGATTCTTCCAGTCCAAGAACATGGTATATCTCTCCATCTGTTTGTGTCATCTTTGATTTTTTTCATGGTGTCTTATAGTTTTCTGAGTACAGGTCTTTTACCTCCTTAGGTAGGTTTATTCCTAGGTATTTTATTCTTTTTGTTGCAATGGTGAATTGGATTCTTTCCTTAATTTCTCTTTCTAATCTTCCGTTGTTAGTGTATAGGAATGCAGGAGATTTCTGAGCATTAATTTTGTATCCTGCAATTTCACCAAATTCATTGATTAGCTCCGGTAGTTTTCTGGTGGAATCTTTAGGATTCTCTATGTATAGTATCATGTCATCTGCAAACAGTGACAGTTTTACTTCTTTTCCAATTTGGATTCCTTTTATTTCTTTTTCTTCTCTGATTGCTGTGGCTAGGAATTCCAAAACTATGTTGAATAATAGTGGTGAGAGTGGACATCCTTGTCTTCTTCCTGATGTTAGAGGAAATGTTTTCAGTTTTTCACCATTGAGAATGATGTTTGCTGTGGGTTTGTCATATATGGCCTTTATTATGTTGAGGTAGTTTCCCTCTATGCCCACTTTTTGGAGAGTTTTTATCATAAATGGGTGTTGAATTTTTTTTTTTTACATCTTTATTGGAGTATAATTGCTTTACAATGGTGTGTTAGTTTCTGCTTTATAACTAAGTGAATCAGTTATACATGGGTGTTGAATTTTGTCAAAAGCTTTTCTGCATCTATTGAGATGATCATACGGTTTTTCTTCTTCAATTTGTTAATCTAGTGTATCACATTGATTGATTTGCATATATTGAAGAATCCTTGCATCCCTGGGATAAACCCCACTTGATCATGGTGTATGATCCTTTTAATGTGTTGTTGGATTCTGTTTGCTAGTGTTTTGTTGAGGATTTTTGCATCTATGTTCATCAGTGATATTGGTCTGTAATTTTCTTTTTTTGTAGTATCTTTGTCTCGTTTTTGTATCAGGGTAATGCTGGCCTTATAGAATGAGTTTGGGAGTATTCCTTCCTCCACAATTTTTTGGAAGAGTTTGGGAAGCATGGGTGTTAGCTCTTCTTTAAATGTTTGATAGAATTCACCTGTGAAGCCATCTGGTCCTGGAGTTTTGTTTGTTGGAAGATTTTTTAAATATAAATTTATTTATTTTACTGATTTATTTTTGGCTGCGTTGGGTCTTTGTTGCTGCACGCGGGCTTTCTCTAGTTGCGGTGAGCAGGGGCTACTCTTCATTGGGGTGCGTGGCCTTCTCATTGCGGTGGCTTCTCTTGTTGCAGAGCATTGGTTCTAGGCGTGTGGGCTTCAGTAGTTATGGCTCGCGGGCTTCAGTAGTTGTGGCTCGCGGGCTCTAGAGCGCAGGCTCAGTAGTTGTGGCGCACAGGCTTAGTTGCTCTGCAGCATGTGGGATCTTCCCAGATCAGGGCTCAAACCCGTGTCCCCTGCCTTGGCAGGCAGATTCTTAACCACTGGGCCACCAGGAAAGCCCTGTTGGAAGATTTTTAATCACAGTTTCAATTTCATTATTTGTGATTGGTCTGTTCATATTTTCTATTTCTTCCTGGTTCAGCCTTGGAAGGTTATACCTTTCTAAGAACTTGTCCATTTCTTCCAGGTTGTCCGTTTTATTGGAATAGAGTTGCTTGTAGTAGTCTCAGAATGCTTTGTATTTCTGCGGTGTCCGTTGTAACTTCTCCTTTTTCATTTCTAATTTTATTGATTTGCATCCTGTCCCTCTTTTTCTTGTTGAGTTTGGCTAAAGGTTTATCAATTTTGTTTATCTTCTAGGTTTTTGTTAAACATTTCTTGCATCTTCTCTGGACGTGTAGTTCTGGGAAATGCTGTGTTCTAGGTCTCTCTGAGTTTGCAGAGGGCCAGACACAGCTTTCTCCCAGGTCGGGGGTTTGAGGCCCCTGGCACCCCAGAGCAGACTTTCTCAAACTCTCAAAGGGCATGTGTAATTTGAGGAGTTTTCTGTATCTTCCCTACAGAAAGGAAAAGATACACCTTTGGTCCTATTTGAACTGTTGTGGACATTTTCCCCACCACTCAGGAAGAGGCATAATAGTCACTGCTTTACTTAAGGGGCTGTTTAGTTCCATATGTTTTACTTTCAACTCTCTTCTTTTCTCCTTCTGTTTCTGATAGCACTTAGTGTGGTCTTTTCTTCTCTTCCTTTTAAAATGGCGGTCCATCAGCACCTGCTGTCAGCATGCCATTCAGATGCTCAAAGCTTCGCTTGAAGCCATTGGTCTAGGCCATTTGCAACGTGATGACGCCCTCGATGTTGTTGGGGCATGTGCTTTGGGGGTTCCTTCCGTCCACGCCACACTCGATTCCAGTTGCTCTTGCTCGGGTGTAATTGACCTAGTTGCTGGAAGCTTGCTTATAAGTGCAGGCAGGGGATGGGAAATGCTGTTGTCCTTAATTTGTGACTCCCAGTGGTATAAGTGGAGAAAATGATACAGAGACAGGATCCTGTCTGGTCTGGACTCCCTCTTAATGTCATCTTTTCTTGTTTTTGTAGGTTGCTCCAATCTGTTCCAGAGGTGGTGGCTTTGAGGTGTGACCCTGCCCACGCTTGGGCCCAGCCAGCGCCAGCTCCTCAGTAAGGAGAGCCAGCTTGATAAGACGAAGATAAACAGGTCAGTTAAACTTTATTGACACTCCTTGAGTCACAGTAACTTTGAATGTTGTCTTCCCTCCCCTCCCCATGTCCCCGTTGAGCGGTCCACCCTCTGCTTGGGGTCCTCCTGAGGTTTTGGTACAAAACCAAGGTGAAGCTCTCACTGTGAACTGCTAGTTATTCCGCACCTAAGAGCCGGGGGTGTGGGATGAGAAGTCCCAGAAAGCGTGCCGAGGACCTGGCTCACAGGAAGCAACGCTGCAGGCACCCCCGTTCCCTGCTTCTTCCTTCCCACTCGCAGATTTGAACTCTTTGTGTTCAGAACTGGAACACAAGGCCAGTCCACTTGGCCATGTCAATAGAGATGACGATTTCCTTTCATGTCTGTGATTTGGGGGCCTCATCTGGGTTCCCACTCCTCTCTGGTTGCAGCTGGAGGAGATTGTACTAGAATGGGGCCAGTGATTTTTATTTTGTTTATTATGGTTATTATTATTATTTTTTAATTTGCAGTGATGGAGCTGATGTGTAGGATGGTATCAGGGAGCAGAGGAGAGAATGAAAATATACGGACTATAAGTATTTATAAAGAAAGTGTGCTTTGTAAATGGACCTTAAACTGTTAAACCTATCTTTCACCCCCTGAGATTGAGTATCAGAAGGTTTAGGTTGGTCAGTTTGGATTACTGCTCTAGTGTGGTCCACGGTCGGGCGTGGGGTAGGTAGAATTGACTAATTCTGGCTGCTGGCTTCTGGTTAAATTAGTGCATAAATGCACCTTAATGTTAAAGTGGATTTGTGTTTTCTGACCGGGAACAATGGGCTGCATTGTTTTACAACCAGGTCCCTGCCCTTCTTCCTGCTCCATCCTCCCTAAAGGAGAGCTCACGCATAACACACAAGCGCAAACTGGAGGAAAATCTTCGAACAGGTCTGAGAGGCTGGTTTGGGTTTTGCTTCTGAAACAGCTTTTCAGGGACGAGTCCAGTGACTGTTCTTCTTGTCAGACAGTGTAACTGGGAGTTTCATTTTGTTAATTGCTCTTTCTGATCAAAGATGAGAAGAGTCTGTATTTTTAAAAAAATGTTACTGTTTACTTACATTTAAACAAGGAAAAGGAAGTGAATGTAGGTGATCTTGGTGTCCTCAGTGGGTAGTGTCACACTTCACACTTTATCCCAAAGGGGAAATAAATTTAGCAAATGTCTTCCTGTCCAGACAAAATGGGAAATAGCAAGTTTGCATGACTTTTCTCCTTTTCCAGTTGGGATATAAGCCCCTGCAACTTTCAGCCCTTAGGTTGGTTAACTGTTGTGACTATTGCTGGGTTTTCTATATTTAGGACATTTAGGTAGTTTGCAAGAATGTATCTTTGATGTTATAATGATTGTGACAAAAATTCTTACTGGTACTTTGGCTCTTTTTGATGAATATATTTTTTGTTAATTTTCATATTGACTATTTCCCTTTTTTCCATTTTCTTTCCCTACTCAGTGAAAGAATTAGAATATGTTTTCTATAACTTATAATTTTATATTTATCTAAAAGGTGTTTTCTCTAATCAATTCCTAGTCTGAAAAACTGTACCACACTTTTCTTCTCTAAGTATAGTAATAGGGCAAAAGCAAGATCATCTAAACTCCCACTATAAATTGGTGGAAAGGTTAACTTTATTTTTACTGACATAATGTAATTACAATAAAGATTTCTAGTCATTTATTTTATAATTTGATGTACATTAAAACTATGGGGGATGTATATTTAAAAGAATGAGATGGTTTTGGTATAGAAGGTGTCCCCTTACTTGAATCAAGGAACTAATCATATACTGATTGATGACAGCAATTCTGGGGAACTGATGATACTTTTGTTAGAAATCCTTTAAGAAAGAAAATGAGGTATGTGTATACTTCCGTATGTGTGTACTCGTGTTGAATGTTTCTTCCTAGAGAGGAATCTCCCAAATAAACTTTGAAAGACAGTCAAAATTGGAAGTTTTAAAGTACAGTTTTTAATAAGTTTAAATGGTCTTCCATATATGGAGGAAACTTCATGGAAAGACAACAGCTTTGGGGTTTGTTGTTTTCTTGTTTGTTTTAATTTTGGACCAAGGTTTCCTCTTTATTTTTTTTTTAATTTAATGTGTATTTTTATTTATTTATTTATAATTTATTATTTATTTGGTTGTACCAGGTCTTAGTTGCGGCAGGCGGCTTGCCGGCTCAAGGTTTCCTCTTTTTTTTTTTTTTTTTTTTTTGCGGTACGCGGGGGCCTCTAACTGCTGTGGCCTCTCCCGTTGCGGAGCACAGGCTCCGGACACGCAGGCTCACGGGCCCAGCCGCTCCGCGGCACGTGGGATCCTCCCGGACCGGGGCACAAACCCGTGTCCCCTGCATCGGCAGGTGGACTCTCAACCACTGCACCACCAGGGAAGCCCCAAGATTTCCTCTTTTAATGGGAAAGATGTGAGGGGTGAGGCTGGATCAGTGGTCTTAAGTTGTATGTTTGGTAGTTAGTCCTCTGACTTACCATTTGGAAAAGTATTAGAGTCATATCTTCAAAATGTCTACTAAAAGGAAGGCACATTTTGTCTTTTGACAAGGAAAGTACTGTTCCTGAGCTTCTCTTTGGCTCTTGGGTAAGGTTTTAGCTCGGGACTTCTCAGCTGATGGCAGCATCACTTAATAAAGTTATGTCCCCAGGCTTTCCTGCTCTGCTGCTGGACACGTTTGCAGCTGCTCTGGGTGTTACCGTTTGTCACATCCTAGGTCACTTCTCCTAGAGGTGGAGGAGGAACCGCAAGACATCCCATTCTTTCTGGTGTTGTTCCTAAGTATTCACTTTGCTCCTGAGATAATTAGCTTGATCTCTGAGGCAGCTGTGGACTTGAAGAATTTAATGCACACTGGAGCATAACAGGATGTGTGGCTAGAGAATATCTTCCCAGATAAAATAAGGGAAACAGTTGACCTGGAGACTTACTTCTGGCCGTACCTGTAGCCATAGTACTTCTATGGAAGAAGCATAACTAGAAAAGGCCTGGAGAAGTAAAGTTTGATGTGTACGTGGGCTGTAGTTTTCCCTTTAGTCAACCTATTTGTATTACCAAGTTTCTTTAAGGTCTGACCTAGTCTCTCCTAGACTCTGAGCCTTTAGAGGTTTTAGCCTTCAGACTCTGACTCCTTTACTGCCTTATCTTTGGTCAGTTTTAGGGGGAGGCGGGAACTGGTCAAGTGGGAGTCTTGAGAGTCCTTGTGGGAGACAGGAGTAGAGTATGACAGAAAGTTTGCTGTATGGATATAAATATGAGCTTCAGAAAATAAAATACCACAGAATCGTTTTGGCTGTTGGGAGTGAGGGTGACAGCACTGTAGGGCACATCAGTTAAGGGTGAAGAACAACCACAGAACGTGGTTTTGGAAGAAAAAGAAGAGTTAGCCGCCTCCTCTCACACTGTTCCCTGTAGTCTTGAGAATATAGTGGTCTGAGATTAGAGTAAACAAATGGTTTCTGTTTTTTCTTCACTGAACCTTTTTGCCTTTGCTTCCCTTCCAGTGTCAGCGAGTGATACCAGAGAAGAAAAAAAAAGAAGTGAACCCAACCTCATTTCCTCCTCCACGTGGGCGATTGCTACAGCAGGGGAAGGTCTCACAGTATATCAGTTGGGGCAGAAAATGGAGGTGATTGGCAGTGGGGGCTGGGTTTTCTTCTGTCCATTTTCTGGGGTACAGCTATATTATGTACTTGCATGTTTTAAGAAACTGTCTTTTTTATGCTGATTTGAAATTTGGTTATAGTGTTGGGTGATAGCGTTGGCTTCTCAGTTGTCTTAACAGTTCGGGCTCCCCATTAAAATCACGGTATTGTAGCCTGGAGTTTAAGTGAAAGCTGAGGTTTCTCATCCTTAGTTGTTAGGTCTAGAACATGCACATAGCAGTAAGTGAGTTAGGCTGTTAGGTGGGTGCTGGCCAGATGGCAGCTCCTCGGCTTCCTAATTGTTGTAGCCTTTCCCACTCTCCCTATTGAAAGCTTAGGAAAGGCAGAAAGACCTGCCTCGGGCAGCTTCGTCGGTGGCACATGCTCAGAAAGGAAGCAAGGTTATCGGTTTGGTATGACAGCACTTGGTTTAGATGAAAGCTTAAGTCATAGGAGTTATATGAGTGTCAGCTTGAATTGAAGAAGGGGTTTTAACCCGACTGCAGTGGTGGCAGCCATGGCCACTGCCACCTGGTTGTGACAGAAGCCTAAACTTCCCATTGATCACATCAGCAATTTCTGATTTTCAGTTCTGTGGCCGAGGCTTCCTAGAAGCTTAAACCTTTGTCCCAATGATGTCAAGTTCGCCCGTTGGCTTGGAAGGTTCAGATTTGTCTTCCATCAACACCATGATGTCAGCGGTAATGAGCGTAGGGAAGGTTGCCGAGAATGGTGGGAGCCCCCAGAGCATCAGGTCCCCCACGAAGCCTCCGGGACCAAATCGTATTGGCCGAAGGAACCAGGTAAGCGTTAGTGTGCCCGGCTGTGGCATCCATGAGAGTGTTGGGAGAAGGATGTCCCCTTGAGCCCCAGCTTCCTAAGCCAGAAACTCAGATGTGGTCAGAACTGAATGGATGTACCCAGAGGCCATAATCCCTTTTCAAGAGCTAACTTCTCATAGTTTATGTCAGTTTCCCTTTGTAGAGAAAATTTTCCATGCTGTGGTGTCAGTATTGGTGAAAGCGCCCTTATTCTCTGCCGTGTGATTTGATTTGAATGCGAGCTTTCTCCACGGGACAGGCGAGGCAGAGAACTCGGCTTATTCCTCTCCTGTGGCATGATTTGTTTCCTCGTTCAAGCAGCTGGTTAATTGGGTTTCTGATGCCACCTCCTTGATTTTTTTTTAAGTGTCTCCAGATTAGGTAGTGATGAGTCCTGGCTGTGCTGGAGCTGCTCTTCAGCTTCCATCCTTGACAAAGCACACAATGGGGCTCCCGAGAATTCCACTCAAGATGCCATTTATTCCTCTTGAATTTTCAGAGATCAGGAGGGGTGGAGAAAAGGACATGGGAGGGCAGGGATGTTATGAAAGGCCATGTCTCCTCCCTTGGGAAATAAGATGAATCTTTTAATTAATGTACAAACGGGGCACTTGAGAAGGTGTTGCTGTCCTGCAGCAGCATGCTCGACGGTGCGTGAAGCTCAAGGACTGAGGTGAGCCATTCCCCTTTCCACTCTGCGTCCACGTGATGTGAACGTTCCATGTTTGGCTTCACTGATTTAATGGGGTCCCGCCAAACCCTCGGGAGAAGGCAGTCTTCTGAGTTTGTCCAGGGACTGGGGGTGGACAGGAAGGTAAGCCTGTTGGGCTTTTGTGAGTTAATTTTCTTTTTTTATTAACAATCCCGCAGTGACTGTCTTTATACAGAATTGTCTGAGCATAGTGTGATGGTCTTCTATAAATTTGTAGACGTACAACATGAATTACAGCTTTTGATACAATGTGCCCTCCAGGAAAAGCTGTCCCTGCCTAAAATCCCTCCAGCAGCACAGGAGTGTCTGTTTCTCCACCTCTTTCTCAAGGCTGAAGACTTGGCAGAGTTAAATGATGCTTTAGGGTTGGGGCATTGATACTTTTTCTCTCTTTTTTCCCTTGTCTCCACGTGCCTCTCTTCCTATGGGTACCTGAGAAAATTCTCAGCCTGTTTGACTGTGGCCTGAGCCGAGAAGGAGTGCTAGCTCTGGGAAGAAAAGGTTTATTTCCACTCTCATGTGACTGTCCATCCATCCATCTATCTGTCCATCCCTCCATCCATGCCCCTATTTCACAATATACACCCCCCTCCTCCTTCCAACCAGGTACTGCGCCAGGTGCCGAGCTCTTCCTTAGAGCCCAGCATCGCCCCAACACAGGCAGACCTGGCCCAAGTCCAGGCTCTGGTCCCTTCCCAGTGATTCAGACAGTAGGTAGAGCCGTAGAGGGGGCCCACGGCGCCTCCATCCCTGCATGATAAGTGGAGCTGACTCCACAGGGGTGCCTGGGCCATTTTCCACCCACTTCCTGTGTCCTCTGGGGTTCCTTAGGGCACTGGCTGAGTTTTTGAAAGGAGGTCTGGGCTAGAGGTAGGATGGGAAAGACAGGGCATTAAAAAAAACAAGCGCAGTGCGGGAGAGAGAGTGCAGAGTGCGTCGTCCTTACCTGGGACGGACAGGAGGGCTGAGAAGGGAGCCCTGGGGAGAAGCCCAGCAGCTAGCAGAGTTCCAAGGCAGATTAACCACAGCCGGAAGCCAACAAGGGTGCCAGATAGTTTCACTATGGAATGGTTAGTTATCACATTAGCTGCTAATTTTGTCTGTCAGCTCAGGAAGTGTGCTCCTTCCACCAGCACGGCCACAGCCACTGGATTCAGCACTCTCCAGTAGGTCCTCTTCCAGCATCACGATGCTCCCTTCTCTGCTTGATTTGTCTTTAAAAATTAAATCTGAGTCTGGAGACTTCCTTCTCCCAGACCATCGTGGATGTCCTGGACCTGTGGATGTCCTGGACCTGTGCTATGGTCTGCAGCGTGCCGCTGCCCGCCTCTGAGAATGGTGAGGCTCCAGTTAACCGTAAACCCAGAATCAATCCCATTAGCCCCAGGGGCCACTCAGCGTGTCTGGAATCTGTCTCAGGGGAACGCAAGATGATTTTTTTAAAAAGAATTTAAAAATCCTCAAGAGGCTGGCTACTTGGAGGCCTGACTTTTTAACATGTATTTCCATCCTAACGATGAATCTCTTTTTTTAAAAAAAAGAAAACAAAACACTTTTTAATATATATTATCACTAACCTAATAATTTAACAAAAATACCCCAAAGACCGAGTTTGGGCCCAGCTGTGAGGCATCCCTCCTTTTTATACGAGTGCTCTCACTTTGTTGTTACTACTTTTGGTTTTGGTTTTTCTGCCTGGTGGTTCTTGGCCAGCTCCTTTCTGACTGTCGTAGAGTGGGGATGAGAAGGTCTGACACCCTCCTCCCCGCAGACACACACGTTGCCTCGGGGAGGAGTGGAAGTGGATGACGACTGGGCGAGGGTGCAGGGTTTTTTTGTGTTTTGTTTTTTAAATTGTCTCTGGGTTAATCACCTTCCTTAGAATTCATATCTGTGATTTATTTTTAAATTTGAGAGTGAAAAAATGTGTAGCATACCTATTTCTCAGACCCAAGGTCACAGACTGGGAGCAGGTGTATATTGCTTAAAATGAGGCTTGTTAGTCTCTGAAGAGTGAGAGGGACCCACTGTAGGAGCCGCGTACTAGACCCATCATGCGTCCACTCCACCCCGTCTGGTGCCATTTGTTTTTATGGTCTTCAGGGTGACTTTTATTTTCGTCATCTCTCATGAGCCAACCACAAGGGTGTTTCCTTTCTGTGCCTTGGGCTTAATCCTTTTTGGGTCAGACTTACACAGCCTAGCGGTTTGGGGCATGGGCTGTGGAGCAGCTGGCCTGAGTTTTAATCCTGGCTCTGCTACTTAATAGTCCTTTGGTTTGGGGGCAGGTTACTTGCCTCTCTGTACCCGTTTCCTCATCCCGAAAATGGGATCCATAGTAGTGGCTGTTTCTCACAGTTGTGTGAAAAAACACCATTCTGTATGTGCAGAGTTTAGCACATAGTAAGTGTTCAATAATTGGTATTATTTCAGGGAACAGAAATGCATTCAAATGAGTACAAGTGAAAAGAGGTCTATTGAAAGGTGCCCGAGGGTCCAGCCCTCCCTCCTGTCACCTCCCAGAGACTGCACCCTCCCTCGCTCTTTTTTATTATTTATAAGCAGTTAGGTGCTCGCAGCGAGTAAAAGGATCCCGTTGATGTCCGATGGGCACACTGGTGGGTACTGGGGCCTTCCACCCTCGGGAGGGTGGGTTTTTGACGTGAGAACTCTTCCCTCTCGTGTGTCTTGGTGGACTCAAGACCAGGTAGAAGCTAGTGACTGGAGCCTGGGTCAGAATTGAGGAGAAATACATCCCTTTTCTAGCTCAGCTGTGACTTGATGCTTAATTTTTCGCCATCACTGATGATTAACTAAATGGTGTCTAACAAGAACACTAGTATTTATTGAGCACTTAGCCTGTACGGGGCACCGTTCTGGTGCCTTCTGTGTGCTGATTGATTTAATCCTCATCACCGCGTGATGCAGTAGATGCTATTATTTTCCCCATTTTACAAATGAGGAAACGGAGGGCAGACGGGACGGCCACTCTCCCAAGCTCATACCCAGCCAGGCTCCAGGGCCTATGCTCTCAGCTGCTCTGTTGCTACAGCTTGTCAGACACAGATGTTTATAACACAGATGAGAGGCACTAGTTCACTGAGCTGAAATGGATTCTCCCTTTTATTCTCTTTTCAGGAAACAAAAGAGGAGAAGTCTTCCTATAACTGTCCCCTGTGTGAGAAGATTTGCACTACACAGCATCAGTTAACTATGCACATTCGCCAGGTTTGCTGCTGCTTTTGTATTTTCTTTGTTAAGAGAGGGGATGGGATTTTATCTTAATGGATGGATTGTGGCTGTTTAATTTAGATCTAATATTCTTAATTTTGAGGGGCAGTTATGAAATAATTTTTGTGTGTCCGTGTTATTGTGACAAAGTCCCAGGTCAACACAGAATATCTTTTTGGAATTTAGCAAACATCTAATTAACTAACCACATGTAACAGAAGACTTTTCATCATCTGTGACTTGCCATTGTGAACCAAATCTCCTCACAGTACAGTGAGATTATAGTTGTAGACCCTAATTCTATATATTGCTATAAACTTACATCATGTAGCAGGGAATTTCCTTGATTTGGGATCTCTTTGGGCTTTTTTTCTTTACTGTAAGATTTATCCTTCTCCCTTGCCTGCTGTGGCTGGTTCATGACAAGTATTGAATCTAGAACAGTGAAGGACTGACAATATTCAAATCGTAACATGGTACTGAATAGTAACATCATTTAGTAACTTGGGTTTGATAGAACACAATATTTATTTGCCTATGGTCTCAATAGGTTTTGATGTTCGGGACGATATTTTAAATGAAAAAGAAAAAAATTGCTGAGAAGTGTTAGTTTTTTTTTAATAAAGCTCTGAACGTGCATTTCATCATCACCTCATTTTGACCCGTCTTCCTAAGTGACCACTGCGATCATTGCTTTCTGTAGCACAACACAGACACTGGAGGGGCCGACCATTCATGCAGCATTTGCGGGAAGTCGCTGAGCTCGGCCAGCTCCCTGGACCGCCACATGCTGGTGCACTCTGGGGAGAGGCCTTACAAGTGCTCTGTGTGTGGCCAATCTTTTACCACCAATGGGAACATGCACAGGTGAGTGAGGGCAGCCTCTGCCTGCTGGCTAGAGCCTGGAGGTTGACAGAAAGCAAAGTGGCCTTCCATCCATCTTAGCTAAAGGCACAAAGAGTTCTGTTCACTGTATGGAAAAGCCAGAGATGATTTTGTGTGCCTGCCGTGTACAGTCTCCAGTGTGTCAGAGGTGTCTGCTCAAGGAAACAGAAGTACCTGGGCTAGGTCTTTGGCCGATGGGGGAATCTTCAGGGTGACCCTTTACCAATTGGAGTTTCTTTGCTTAGATGCCAGAGGTGGGCAGCTTATCAGACACAGAGGAACCCTTGCCTTTTTAAAACTATTTGCATATGCCTACCAGATACCCTGCAGGGCGAAAAATTTCTGGAGCAGTTGAATAAATAGTTAAGTGGGCTGGTCCTAGAGCTTCAGGATAAGATAGGATAAAATGAGAAAGAAAATCTGATAAATGTCAGGAATCTACTTCCTGAGGGAGAAAGAGGCTCACTCAGAAGTGGGAGGGAGCTCAGTGGTGGGTATATTAAAATGTGGGAGGAACCAATGGAAAATGCACTTTACAGAATGATTACTTAATTTTAAGGGTTAGAACAGACTTTTTTTAATGCTTTCTTTTTTTACACACACATTTAGGAACATTGGAAATCCAGGAAAACGTTTTAAAGGGACTCAGAATTTCACCTTCTCAAAAAGTCAGGCTGTTTTTATTTTTCCGTATTCCCTTTTAGGCGTTATGTTGATTTCTTTTAAAGAGTTGACTAACATTGTTTTTTACATATTTACTCAAAAGAAGACTTTATATAGTTGTGAAATTGATATTTTATCATATATAAATACTCAAACGAGATGGTCCAGTTTATTCCAACTGAAATCATTTTATGATCCACTGATGGTGTACTTGGGACATACTGGTATAGTGGTAAATTTCTGGATTTTTGGAATTAGGCTCCTGATTTCAAATCTCAGCTCTGCTACTTGTAAATTTTCCATCCTTGAGCAAGTTGCCTAACCTTGGTACCTCACTTTCCTTCTCTTTAAAATGAGATTTTTAATGAGGATTTGGAGATAATGAGTTTAGCCCATGGCAGGCACTCAGCCAGTGCTATTTATTATTTTTATTTGCATTTCTGAGTATTGCTGCAATAATTTGAATCCTATGGAGTTCTCAGTCTGAACTCCTAGAAGTAGGGTAGAGTATGACATGAAAGGTATCACTATTTTAAAGAATTTTGATGAAGTGGGGTTTTTTTTTCCTATATAAGTTCCAATCCCCTTTGCCCCTCATCTCTTCCTAGGAGTGTTTCTGGGTACAAAGGAGGAAGTGAATACTGTCATCATTTTTTAATATAGTTTACATTTTAGTGTTTTACTTTTTTACCTCCACATCAGCCTGTTACTATCATTTTGCCTTCTGTTTGCCATTTGTTTTGTTTTCCCTTCTCCTTTTATCCCACCTGCAAAAAAAAAAAAAAGTCCTCTGTCGCTTGTGTATTTGACCCCTCAAAATCTGGTCCTAGAGGTATTGCCTGTTCCCTTCTTGGGGGGTTTCCCCGCTTTCTCCTACCCAATTTTAGAACATTTTCATTACCCCAAAAAGAAACCTCATACCCATTATCAGTCACTTCTCATTACTACCCACCCTCTAGGCCTAGGAGAAGACTCATGTACTTTCCTCTGTTGATCCACCTATTCTGGACTTCTCATATAGCATGCGGTCTTTTGTGACCAGCTTCTTTCACTTAGCATTAATGTTTTCAAGATTCATCTATGTTGTAGCATCTATCAGTATTTTATTATTTTTTATTGTCATATAACAGTCCATTGTATGGACATACCACATTTTATTCACCTCTTCATCAGTTGGTGGACATTTGAGTCATTTTCACTTTTTGGCTACTCTGTATAATGCTGTTGTGAACATTGTTGTACAAGTTTTGTGTGGACATGTGTTTCCACTTCTCTTGGGTAGATACTTAGGAGGGGAATTGCTGAGTTGTGTAGTAACTCCATGTTTTAACATTTTGAGGAACAGCAAAGCTGTTTTCCAGAGCAGCTCCATCATTTTACACTCACACCAGCAGTGTGTGACGGTTGCAGCTTTACACATCCTTGCCAACACTTGTCTTTTTCATCACAGCCACCCTAGTAGGTGTGAAGTGAAGTCCCCATGCGTTCATAATTTTAGTTTTCACATTTAAGTCTACAATTCATTTTAAGTTGATATTTGTGTATAGTATAAGGAAGGAATCCAAGTTCAGTCTTTTGAACTATTTAAAAACTTTTCTTTCCTCATTGAATTATCTTACCAGCTTTATCAAATTTCAGTTAACCATAAATGTAAGGATTTATTTCTGTACTCTCAATTCTGTTCCATTGAAAGGTATGTCTATCCTGAGGCCTAACACTGTATTGATTACTATAGCTTTTGGTAAGTTTTGAAATTGGGAGGTATGACTCTTCAAACTTAGATCTTTTCCTAGATTGTTTTGGCTATTCTGGGTTGCTTGCATTTCTGTGTGAATTTTAGGGTCTGCTTATCAGTTTCTGCAGAAAAAAGCAGCTGGGAAGATTATAGGGATTGCAAAATGTGTAGGTCAGTTTGGGGGCATCGCCATCTAACAATATTAAATCTTTGAGCATGGGATATTTTCCATTTATTTAAGTTTTGATAGATTTCTTTCCACTATGTTTTATCATTTTTAAGAGTGCAAGTTTTATATTTATTTATAAATATATTTACTTATATTTATTTTAAATTTTTTCCAAGGTGTTTTATTCTTTTTAGTGGTATTGTAAATGGAATTGTTTTCTAATTTTGTTTTTTGACTGTTAGTTGCTAGTGTATAAAAATAACAATTCAAATTTTATATTGGTTTTGTTTCCTGCAACCCTTCTGATCTTGTTTATTCATTCTAATAGTTATTTGGTGGATTCCTTAGGATTTTCTATATCTAAGATCATGTCATCTGCAAGTAGAGAGAGTTTTCCTTTTTCCTTTGAAAGCTTTTATTTATTTTTCTTGCCTGCTAGCCCGGGCTAGACCCTCCAGTGTGATGTTCAATAGAAGTGAAAAGAATGGACATCCTTGTCTTATTTCTGATCTTATGGAGGAAAGATTTAGTCTTTTCCCATTAAGTATGCTGTTAGTTGTAGGTTTTTCATAAACGCCCTTTATCAGTTTGAAGAAGTTCCTTTCTATTCCTTGGTTTGCTTGGTGGTGTTGTCATGAAAAGGTGTTAGATTTTGTCAAAGGCTTCTTCTACATCTATCAAGATGGTCAAGTTGTTTTTGTCCTTTATTCTGTTTTGGATGTTAAATTAACCTTATTCCTGAGATAAATCCCACTTGGGCACAATGTATAGTCATTTTGTCATACGTTGATAGATTGGGTTTGCTAGTGTTTTGTTAAAGATTTTTGCCTATATTTATAGGCAAAGAGATATTGGTCTGTAGTTTTCTTGTGATGTCCTTTGCTGGTTTTTATATCAGGGTAATATTAGCCTCCGAGAGTGAATTTGGAAATATTCTCTCCTCCTCTGTTTTTTGGAAAAGTTTGTGAAGAGTTGGTATTAATTCTTTTTAATTAAATATGTGGTAGAATTCATCAGTGAAGCCATCTGGGCTTTTCTTTCTGAGAAGTTTTTAAGTTACTAATTCAGTCTCTTTACTTGTGATAGGTCTGTTCACATTTTCTGTTTCTTCTTGAGTCAGTTTCAGTAGTTAATGTCTTTTCCAAAAATTTAGCCATTTTGTCTAAGTTATCTAATTGGTTGCCGTATAGTTGTTCATAGTGTCCCCTTACAATCCTCTTTATTCTGTAAGGTCAGTAGTAATGTCTCCTCTTTCATTCCTGATTTTAATAATTTGAGCCTTCTCAGTTCTTTTCCTTAGTCAGTCCAGCTGAACATTTGACAATTTTATTGGTCTTTTCAAAGAACTTTTGATTTTGTTGATTTTTCCTCTGTTGCTTTTCTGTTCTCTAGTTCATTAATTTTCCACTCTAAACATGATTTTTTCCCTCCTGCTTGCTTTAGGTTTAGCTTGCTCTTCTCTTTCTGGTGTTTTAAGGTAGAAGATTAGACTGTTTATTTGAGAATTTTTTTTAGTAGAGGCACTTACAGCTATAAATTTCCCTTTAAGCATTGCTTTCATCACATGCTATAAATATTTGTATGTTGTGTCTTCTTTTTCATTCATCTCAAAGTATTTTCTAATTTCCCTGTGATCTCTTCTTTGGTTATTTAGGAGTATGTTCAATTTCCACATATTTACTTCTCAAATTTATTTCTATTATTAATGTCTAATTTCATTCCATTATAGTTGGAGAACATACTTTCTGTGATTTCAATTTTTTCTTAATTTATTGAGGCTGGCTTTATGGCCTAGCATATGGACTGTCCTGGAGAACATCCCACGTCTGTTTGAGAAGAGCATGTATTCTGCTGTTGTTGGGTGGAGTGTTTTCTCAATGTAGTGTCAGTTCCAGCTGGTTTACACACTGTTTAAGTCTTCTGTTTCCTCATTGATTTTCATTTATCTTTATGTGCTCTACATGTAAGGTTTGTACAGTTATCATCCCATTTTGCAGATAAGGAAACTTGCTTAAGATCAAAGTCAGTGCCGAGGTTTGAGCATAGGCTGTCAGGCTTAGAGGCCATGAGGAATAATTGATACAGCTTTCGTGTCACTTTGCGTATTAGAAAAAAAGCACTCTTTCAAGCTTTACCCTCTTTAGGAATAATTTCATGTTGTTGTAGAGTATTATTTTCAATGTCAAACTATTTGAGCCATCCTACTAGCATAGTATACTCTATTTCATGAGCATGGAATCGCTTTTTATTGATTTTTTTTAAGTGTGTTGTTTGTGAATTATGTTGAATTTTTTATAGCCCAACCCTTGATATTACCCTAAGATGCATTTCTCATTTATGCACAATGCATATTGGAGTTGTTTGTAAATTACTGTTTATAAGTATTTTTTTAAAGCAGGCCTTAGGGATGTTTGTGCTAATTTTGGATTTTGTGCTGATTTTATTGTGAGTCATCTTGATTTGGAGGAGAGGACTAATTGTTGGGGGCTGAGTTCCAGTCCTAATTCTGCAGAACGTTTCAGAAATCTCTCGATTTTTTTATACTTTACCACAATGGCATGGTAAAACCTCACTTAGAACTTGTATTCAAATGCAGTGTTTGTGAAAGCATTGTGAAGGCTTACCATGTACTAGGGAAATGTCCTGGGTGAGGGGTGTTCCTGAGTTTGTATTTTCAGAGCTGAAGGCACCCTTGTGCTGATCTTTGAGAGGTATGCACTCCTAGCTGTGTGACCCTAGCAGGTTAATTAACCTCTCTGTGTCTTGGTTACTTCATCTGTAGAAGGCAGTGATATCTGTACCAATGGGAGCATTGTGAGGATTCATGAATTAACACATGCAAAGCACTTAGGATAATGTTAGTTAATCACTATTTATAAATAGATTTAAATAAGTGGTCACTAGTGTTGTGATGGTGGTGGTGCCACTGAAGGGAGGGATGGCGATTGACTATGCATATGACGCCAGAACATAAATGAAAGGTTGTCTTTTCTTTCACCTTTTGCTATACTAACCCTGTAATTTAAATACCAAAAAAATTATTTAGAATGTTTGAGTTTATCACACTGCATTTATTTTTGTCTTCCCTGTAGAAAATTGCAAACAATGGGTTAAAAGAACATTTGGTGTTCGGTAATCAGTCATAGTCATTACCACCTTCACTTGTTGGTGAATCTGTACTTTTGAAAACAAAAATTATAAAAATGTGAAAACACTGACAAAAATGTGCCAGAAAGAGTAAAGTTAGATTTATTTGTCCTGGTGGATCTGTTCCAGAATCTGATAGTCGAACGGTGAGCTGTGATCTCTCCTGAGCACATACTTGTGTTACATTAATCAGGGGCCAGAGCTGCCCTGGGATGTGTGTGTGGGGATTAAAAAACAAGAGTGAAAACCCAAGTTGTGATTAGCTGCATCCGTGCTTGACTGCCAGAGCCTGGAAGGAAGTCAGTGGACTGTGTGTGGTGCTCACGACCAAAGTTCTGTTTCTCATTTTTCTTTGGCTGCTGCTGTTTCTCAGGGTCTGCGGCCGCAGCTGCCATCGGTAGAGCCAGGAGCTCACAGGTCGGGGCTCTGGAGCCCATGCTAAGCCCGGGCTGGTGCACCCACCCCCGAGTCCCTGTTCTGCCTTGTTTCTAACCTGCCCTGGGCCTCCTTTCCTGTGTCAGTTTCGTGTGACACGGCTCTGGGCTCTGGTTTTCAGTACACCCCCTTTGGGGGTGCAGATTCAGTGAGACCCCTGCTGTGACATGAGTCCCTGCGATGCAGATTTCTAGATCCGATTCTCCAAGGTCCGATTCCACAAGGCTGGTCTGAGGACTCCTAGTGCCCCTTCCCTTGGCCTCCTGCTCACCCTGTTCCAAAGGTCATCTGCACACGCATACATGCTGCACACTTCCGTGTGCACGTTCTCTTGGATAAGCCCCACCTTCCCCAGGTTTATCGCTGAGCACCGCATGTAGGAGGCAGATCTGGTTCCACCCCAGACTTTTGTTGCTTCGGCACCCAGAGGGCCTCATTATACGTTTCACAACATGGACCCCAGTACCATGTCCTTTTCAACTTCAGGTTATTCCTAGCTGATAACAAGGTACTCTTTGCAGTCACCCACTTTGTAAAGCAACTCACTATATCTCCTTTGGCCACTAGTCCTTTTATAAGTGTGTTTGTTTTCTTTGTTTATTAGGCTAATTGGCCTTTTTGTAGAGTTTCCTTTACCTTAGTTTCATGAGAGGACCATCAACACATAATCAATCCAGTAGAATTATCATATTAGTAAAAGAAAAACAAACTTCACAGAATCAGAGAGCAGATTAAATTATGTGCTGTCATGTTGATAGTTGCACTGTAGCTCTGATGCAGCCCATAACTTATAATTTAATTCCAGTAAATACATTTAAATGATATTTAAAACTGATTGTATATTTGGTAACTAGGGACACTAAAGTGATGCCAATTCCAGCTCATTTTGAAAAAGGTTGGGGGAGAGACCATCTCGATTTATTACCATATCTGGTACAGTTTTTCAGGTTAACACTTCCCTGACTGCGGATTCTCATGTTTTTGAGGCTTGAAAATCCTTTATCCCAAACCTTTCTAACCTCAGCTTAGTTCCTGAGCAGAGTAACAGGCTGCCGTCACAGTGCAAAACATGTATCACGGAAACATCGCTGTGGCTCCAGCTTTTAACTTCCCAGAACTCTTTATCAGTTGCTCCTATGTTGAAAATCTGGATTGAGAGGTGCTTGTCTTCCAAAACAAACTTGGGAAACTGAGCCAGAGCACGCTCTCTGGGAGAGCTCAGTGTAGGAAAAAGGGCACTGAGCTTTGCAATTTGCAAAAACTTTCCAAAAAGTGCTGGACGGCAGAGCTATGAAGAAGTGATGATACTTGAGAGGGTTGCAATGGATCTCATTTGGAAAGAATCAGACCTCTGAAATGGGTATTTTTCTTTTGCCTTGGAAAATAGGAAATTAATTTCCACTTTGCTCCTCATCTTACAAACTCTAGACTTTTAAGCTGTAAAGAGAGTCATGGAGTCACGTTGAGGACACACAGGAGAGAGACCCTGACCAGAGCAAGCTTTCCTAACTTCTCCGTTCTTTGGAAGATATATCCTTTGGAGGATAACACATCCTCCAGAGAGCAGGGATGTATTATCATTTCAGCTGTGTGTTTAGAAGGTGAAGCAGGGACATCCCTGGAGTGTCATCTGCTTGTTTTGCTTTCCTCCTGCAATGGGCATGCCTTTGTCCATTGCTAAGTACAGGAGACACAGGCCCTGAGGATGCTGCTGGATAATGGACAGTCTTCAGGAACAGAGGCTTATGTGTTCCTATTATGCTGGAAAAAAACATTCGCTGCACAGAAATGTGACCTATTCCATGACGAATGAGACCGCGGAGGCTCTGAATTTAGCACACTACTCTCAGATGCTTAGGCACGGCCAGCCCTTGGCATGTACAGCTGAACTTGGGTATCGGAACAGGTGGCCGGCATTGAAGGACAGAAGGAGCAGACGTAGGACAGTGTTTCGGGAGGGTCACTCCTTTACCCTCCAAGCGCAGCGAGAGGAAGGGCCTTGTGAAAATCAGTCGTGGTGGTAACCGAGTTTCTGAGGGCGCCCTGTCACTAGTTTTGTACCTGCTACTTCTCAAGAGTGGAGGTGCGCATGCGGAGGCTCAGCTAGTCCCATCTTGAAATGAGTCTTAATCACAGTTGCCTGCTTCCTGACACATTCCCTGGAGGGAAGGAAGGGATTGGGTCAGCTCACATGCGAAGAAATTATTTTAGGATAAAAATCTGTGGGTCACCCTACCCAGGACTGAAAATTTTGTTTCCTTGGAAATATTTCTATAAAAAAGAAGGGGAAAACGATTATGTAATAACACTTTTCTTATCTATAACTAAGTATCTGTTCCTTAGCGGGGAAGACAAATCAGAAGAAAATACCTTTCTGGGACGCTCAGAGGTCTTTACACATTCAGGTCCACTTAGAAGATGATAAACATCGCAGCCCTCTAAAGGTTGTTGGGTTTGTGTGAATGAGATTTTAATGTCGTATACATGGTCAGCACAACTGTATGAGCTGTGCTGGACATGTGATCCTCACATCTGGTGGGTGTTCGGTGACTATATGCTAGTTTCATGATAGCAGTTGGGTATCAAGGCAGTTTCGGTATATTTAGTACTCTGTACTGAAATAGTCAGACATACTTCGGGTACAGTTTAGAAAACCTTTTCTATTACAAGGGATGAAACTTTTTTCTTTTTAACCAGAAAAAAGAAAGTCGTTAAAGTATAATACCCCATTCCCTGATCATTCCACTTAATATGCTTTTCACTGTCTTGAGAGTCTACATTATTCAAAGGCTGAGAACTTTCCCCTTGAGGGTAAACATTTGTAAATCTATTTATCACAGCAAAATGTCTAAGTTACCACTTTCCCCCAGTAGCATTATTAATTTTTCACCAAATGAGTTTATTTGTTTGACTATATTTAAACGTTTTTAGCCTTTCTTCACATCTCATTGGCTAGAATTGAAATTTGTATGCATTTATTTTAACTTAATAGTTGTTTAAATAAAGGCGGCCTCTCTGTGGGTCCTCTGAGAGCTCTTCCTTCCTCTCTGGCTATGGCTGATAAAGGATGCTCCACGGAATGGGGAAGAGGGCCTTCGTTTCTTCATCTATAATGGGGGTGACGTTTTGCTCACAAAAGTTGTTGTTATGAGGATTAAATGCTATATAATATATACCCAAGCCTCTGGCTTACATAAGATATTTCACAAATTGTAGTTCCTTTCTTTTCTCCCTGAGGAAAGTTTAACCCACTAGTCACTCCTCCGTGCCGGTAAGTATGAGTATTTACAAAACCAAGAAAACAGACTCTGTGCCCTTCGACCATGAGGATTTCAGGCTGCGTCCTAAGTTCGTGATGGTGTGAGAGCAGGGTTTTGTGTGCCGTACACCTTTTCTGAATTGTGCACATCCTCATTATTATTTGAACACTTCTGTTTTTTTGGATTGCTTGTTCTGTTGTGTTTTTACATTTTTTGTGTGGATTTGCACTTACACTATTAGATGAGAGTCTGTGGTCCTTTTCAGAATTCTTTCTTTACATTTTAGAAATCTTTACGTAGTAGAAAGCTACCACTCTTCTCTGAGAAAAAGAACAGGTCAGAGTGATTTGTCACAGAATTTTATTCTTCACATGAGATACAAAGTGTAAGAAAATAGCAAAGCTGGAAGTTGACCCATTTCAGTTGACACTCCCTTGTGCAGCCTGTTTTGTGTTTGCTAGACTGACATCCTCCAAAATATTTTTCCTTCTACTTTGTGTTTTCTCTATTCTAATACCCCTTTAACCCTTTCAGCAGAGCTTTTTTTTTTTTTTTTAATTATTTATTTTCAGCTGCATTGGGTCCTTGTTGCTGCTTGCAGGCTTTCTCTAGTTGTGGCGAGCGGGGGTTACTCTTCGTTGCGGTGCTCGGGCTTCTCATCGTGGTGGCTTCTCTTGTTGCGGAGCATGGGCTCTAGGCGTGCGGGCTTCAGTAGTTGTGGCTCACGGGCTTAGTTGCTCCACAGCATGTGGGATCTTCCCGGACCAGGGCTCGAACCCATGTCCCCTGCATTGGCAGGCAGATTCTTAACCACTGCGCCACCAGGGACACCCCAGCACAGCTTATTTTATTTTATCTTTTTTGAAAGGCTAATTGAAAAATGTCCTTGTGCTTTGTCTCACTTTTGATTCTGCGTTTTCCTCTGAAGGACCAGTTCAAGTTCACTTACGCTGGAGGGAGTTTATTCATAGGACCGTCGGAGCGCAGGGAGGTGGTAAACACCAGCCAAGCGTTTTTCCTTGTATCCCTGTTTCTCACATTTACGATCTGCTTCCTAATTAAATTGTTTCTTACCGTTTGGCCACCTGGATGCTAAGGTTTACAGCTTAGCTTTTCTTCTGTTTTGGCAGAGGTCGTGTTTGTCTATTAGTTTGTTTTTGGAGATTAAGCAAACGCAGAAGAAATGTTGGGTGCAGGTGATTTGGTATTTTTGACCTATCTTGTCAAACTATTTCGAAAGCTCAGTTGCACCAGGTAAAACTGGTAAATGGCATCAAAATCTGGAGCATCCTTGCTTGCCCACACTGGAGCAACCTGGCAGTTGTGCACGCTGGAAATCAGGTCATGGGAGGCAAGGTGTGTGTTTGCTGGGGTGGGATGTGGCCCGGGGAGCTGGCCTCTGCCCTCTTCTCCTCTGCACACTCCCCTCGTCTGATGGCCCAAGAACTTTGAGCAGATCACGAGTGTGGGTCCCATTTAGTTTTATAATGTTAAAGTAGCAAGGTGAGGAGGAAGGCGGGAGAGGGCGAGTCTGACTGCCAGCGTCAGATCACAAACTTAAACCTGCAGGGTGCTGGCTGCAGGCCACGCAGCACGTCCTGCTTTATACCTTGCATTTTTCCGCCTTTGTTTAAATATTCAACCTGTCCAACCTGTTTGGGCTGAACAAGCTGGTGCTAGCAAACATCGAAACTGTCAACGTTTTTCTGATTTGTTAAGGAAGGTGATTAGCAGCAGATTTTGCACCCCGGGCCCCCCCCACAAAAAAAAGTGAACAAGTAGCACAAAAATCCTAGCACGTGTATTTACCGCACTGGATACCCACTCTCTCCCTTGGGGCGTGTGTGTGTGCTGGTGGCCTTTCTCCTCTGCTTCCTTCAGGGCTCTGGGTTGATGGAAAGCTTGTTGGCCTTCAGTGGGGAGAGAGTTTGTGTTTCCTTAAACCGGAGATGCGGTTGCATAATGGGTTCACTGGGATGCCGCGACTGTACTCCAGTCTCACTCTCTGAGCTTATATAACCCAGCGCCCTCGGGAGGCTGTGCCGGTTTTGCAGGTGAGAAGACTGAGGTCTGCAATGGCACGGAGTATAGCCAAGGTCCAGGCACATCTTGGACCCTCCTTCCCGGGCTCCTTCCCCCACAGCACATCATGTGGTCCTGTGTGTCACCCCTGGCCAGCCTTTATCCCACTTAGATAGCAGGGACTGCAGTCACAGACAGGGACCCTGTGATCTAGTTCGTTTCGCAGGTGAAGTTTGTCTTTGGAGCCCTGTTCATTTTCCCTCTGTCTCTGCTGGCCCCTGAGGCGTAGAGGATGGTTGTCCCCGCAGTGGTGGTGACCTCCTGCACCCACGCCCACACCTGCCTTCCCCCTGTGGTGCGTGGCAGGCCGTCTCAAATGGCCCGGCGCAGGCACTGCTCGTTCCTTTTTTGGAAAAGGATGGGGGGCAGCAAACGGTGCCGTGGCACCCCCTTATTACCAGGGAGTCCTCTCTTCCTCCTTGCCCAGAAAGGATGTGAGTAACTGGGCTCTGCGGAAAGGTCTGGTGCCTTGCGCGTTTCCATTCTACTGCGAAGCGTTGAGCTGGGAACTGGCTTGACTGGCTTTGTAGCTGTTTGCCACCGAAGGGCCTTCTTGGGGGGGTGGTGGCAGGTGCCCCCCTCAGAGGTGATGGCTCCTGGCGGAGGGCCTCCATCACCCAAGACCATAGATACGAGTCATTCTTGGGACAGGGCCAGCTCAGAGTGTGGCGCGGCCCCCGGGCTGTATGGGAAGGTTGAAGAAATGGAGGTGTTTAGCCCAGGGAAGGGAAGAGTCCGCACAACATGACAGCTGCCCGGAAATACCTAGGGGCTGTCAAGGGGGAAAGCGGTCATTCTCGTTCTCTGCATTAACACAGGATGGGCCTGGCAGGCTCGTTCAACTCTATGTGAATGAGAGAGTTCTCTTTGCATGAGAGAGCAGTCAGCTCATCCAGCCTCTGGGGTCTTTAGTTTGGTTTTTTTTTTTTTCAGAATCTTTAATTTTACATGGAAAGAGGTACTCAGTGTCTTTGTGGGTATTGAAAACAAAGGAGCCAAATAATGCATGGAGAGTGTTATAACAAATGAAAGATTATTTTAGGAAAACAAGGGCAGACAAACGGGGAGAAGTACAAGAGGGTTCAGGGTATTCGGATTCAAAGGCATGGCTGTTAGGAACAAGGTCTAGAATAAAAGTTTTTTACAAGTTGATATTTATTGACGTGGGCCGACTGCCAAGCTCCCTGCACTGGATTTGAAAGTCAGGAGAGAAGGACGGGGCTTGAGAGTGAGTGGCACGGGCCCTCTGTTGTCTAAGTAGGCGGTCCATAACAAGAGAGCGTGTCCCTCGATTCTGTTCTGAAGTCAGTGGCTCCCAGTGTCAACATGAAAGTAGGGAAGGAACGCAGCAGCCACAGGTGGCCTTACTCCTGCCTGAAGGACGGCCGGGAGAGCGAGGACGGGAGGGGAAATATTCTTCAGGCATCGTGACCCCAGCCCTGTCCGTCAGTGAGGAAGTGTTTGCACCAAGGTCTCCCATGAGACTAAGATGGAGAAGGAACCCAGAGACGGGAGCAGAAATCAGGTCCAGCCAGAGCTGGAGCCCGGAGTCGGGCTGGAGAGCCTCTCTGGGCTGGGGAGCTCTGGAGGGGGAGAGTGCAGAGGCATTTATTTGTTAATGAGAAGCTGGGACCTGATCCCCGGATACATCCTGCCTCGAATTAAGATTCCCTAACTTCTCCCACAGTTTCAAACAATCCTCGCACTGGCAGCAACAGCGCAAGGCTGCAGCCAGCACGAGGAGAGAGATTCTCTGCTTTGGGATGCGCCTCCCTAGAGTCAGGGGAAGAGGAACTGTGGGGGCAGGCTGACGTGCCATGCTGCGCCCCTCAGTGGAGGCAGGGGCAGGAGGAGGGAACCTCCTGTGTCTCAGCCTCCACCAGCCACGTGGCAGAGGCCCGGGGCGGGCTGCAGCCTCCAGGCATTGTGTCCGGGGCAGCCACCAGGAGCTTCTGGCAGAGGATTCCTGCAGCCGGCCTGCGGACAGTGGGGGATGCCTCCCTGAGGTCTGCGCCTCTCTCAGGCCTGACTTCTGCACGTTCCCGGGGGAGCTGTCTCTTCAGTCTCCAAGGCTGCTTGCACCACCATCAAACCTTCCTCCACACCCTGGCACAGCTGGCGTGACCTGCCTGTGGATAAGCATGACTGAACCTGAGCAACAACCGCATCATCAGAAGGTGCCTTTGGGCTCACAGGTGGAGCCACATGGGGAAGAGCTCCCCCACCGGCCCCTTGTCCACCTCTGTCTTCACTCCCCAGCCCATCGTTTGCCAGCACAGGGCGTGATTGCCTTATAGGCGTCACTCTGGGCTCCGCACCCTGAAACTCCTCCCCTAAACATCTGTTAGGGAAATGCACACAAATCTTTCTGGAGACTTACTTTGCTTTGGCCCAAAAAATAGGCTGTAGAGGTCTGATGCCTCTTAATCTCATTCATTCCCTCTTTGGTTATCACAAGGCTTTGTTGTAAAAGCAAAGCTAGCACGGGGAATGGACGGGGAGGTGTCTATAATCAGCCTGTAAAAACCTGTGCGAACCTGTTGACTTCAGTCCGGCGGGGCCCTGAGCCATGCTGGGTGCTGGTTTTGTGTACGGTTTGTGTCCTGTTTACTGAGAGTGACCTTCCTTATGATGCCATTCACTCAGAGGATTCAGCCCCTAGATCAGTAAAACCTACGTGGAAATTCAGTCTGAGAAGTGAGCAGACACTAGAAGTGTCTGGATGTTGCCTGAACTTTGACCTTCACTCATAAATTAGACATGGGAAAGCTTGAAGAAGGTTTGAGACCTGCCATGGGGACACCTTCTACTAGGTAGTCCTTTAAACTTGTTGACAGTTTTTCAAGGGATTTTACCCCAAGATAAGAAGGTTAAATTTCCCTGTTTTTGTTACGTATTTATACCTGGTAAACTTGTGCAGGTAAACTGCAGAGTGAACCTGGGAGAGGTTTAATGCTTATATCCAAAAAATGTCAACATCGTAGTCCGATAGTTAACTGACCTGTGAACAGTGCGAACGGTTAAAGAATGTAACTGGGATCCAGTGGTTGTCACGCTTGAGCAGGCATGGGTATCAGTGGAGTGAAACCCAGGGTACCGAGTCCTGGCCCAGAGTCTCTGAGTCTGCAGGTCTTCAGCCAGGCCTGAATTTAGATCTGTAACAAGCTCCTGGGTAAATGCCAGTGGTTCTGGTTGGAGGACCACAGTTTGCAAGCCAGTGCTCTCTAAGACTGGCAGTATTCTCCCCATTTTGTAGGTGTGGAATCTGAAGCTAACATACCTAAGTAACTAGTGGGGTCTCCGTGATTACTAGATGGTTATTAGTTGGCGCCGTCTAAAACGTCTCGATGCTCTGAGAGCACCCCAAGGCTTCATTGCCGTCACATGGTCTCTCCACCTACTACACCATCTTCCCACCTGAATTTGCTTTTTCACCTACTAAATTCCTGCTTCGTTCTCAGAGCAAGCCAGTGCTTGAATGGTTAAGGGTTTACCTCCATTTCCAAATCACACCTAAGAAAGGTCAGTAGAGAATTCTTGTATTTGGAACTGGAAGTGAGGAAGTTGGGGGAGGAGGGAGGGATGTGCTTTAGGAATTGGTCTGTCTGCTCTGAGTTACTAGACTGGCATTCAGCTCTTGTACAGGTGTAGTTGTTTTAGCTGTGATATACTCAGTATTCTTACAGACATCCCACCCTAGCTAAAATGGATCTTTTCACATTTTTGAAGTTAAATAATAACACTTACAGGAGGGAGACTTTGAGCTGAAAATATACATCCACCCCGGAATTCAAAGTGGGCTCCTAAAAAGTACTCAGATTGAGATTTTTTTCCCCTTGTTTTAAAAACATCTGCAATATTTGTCATTATTCATTACTGGAAGAGTCCCCCCACCTCCCAGGAGGGGGCCGGGAGTGCAGTGTTAGGAATGGGAGAAAGTTTCCCTTGACTCCTGAAAGAGTTCTGATAAAATGCCTTCCTTAGACCGCGATGTGGCAGGATTTCTGCAGTCGATGTGGCATGCCTCCAAAGGAAATTTCTAGGATTATATGCAGAAAACAGATGTTTACTTTGATTTTACATCAACCTCTCTCTACTGTGGATGTAGGTGTAGTTTCGTGTTTTTGTTTTTTTTGTGTGTGGTACGCGGGCCTCTCACTGTTGTGGCCTCTCCCGTTGTGGAGCACAGGCTCCGGACGCGCAGGCTCAGCGGCCGTGGCTCACGGGCGCAGCCGCTCCGCGGCATGTGGGATCTTCCCAGACCGGGGCACGAACCCGTGTCCCCTGCATTGGCGGGCGGACTCTCAACCACTGCGCCACCAGGGAAGCCCAATATGTGTAGTTTTGAATGCATAAATACAGATGAATTCCAATAAGAGAAAAAACTACCCCATGTCCTCAGTGTTGATCTTTGGGGTGTTCTTCATCGAGGTCCCTTCACTGTGACACTGTTTTCTATACCATCTCATATCAGGTTTGTGAACATTAAATCCTAGTAAGGTGAGTGAGAAGTTGTCTTGGAACCTGAAGACATATGTGGTAGTGGTGCTGCCAGTGTAGCCGGTTTTCTGCATACACTTCATCCATGCGTCCATTCCCTCCATGCATCCATTCAGCAGTTATTGATTCATTCGCCTGCTCATCCAGCCAGCCATTTGGCCGCTATTTATTAACCACTCACTGTGCACCACCAGGGGCGAGTGCAGAGAACAGGAGAGGCAAGATTATAATGAAACTTTTTTTCAGTCTGAGCCGAGGAGACAGTCACACGAGTAAATACCAGGTATTTCCAGTTACTGGTATGTGCTGTGAAGAAAGTAAAACTGGGTCGAAGGCTGGAGAGCATCTATGTTGAGTGGGCTGGGGCGCTTGCTGTGACAGCAGGCACCAGCCCTGGAAGGCCGGGGGCGGAGCAGCCTGGGTAGAGGGCGCGCAGCAAGTGCACCAGCCCTAGGGTCAGACTGGTTGGATGCCTTTGAGGGACCTGGAGGGAGCACTGCGTCTGAAAGCACCTTGGATCGGGGTAGGGTGCCGACAAAGGAGGCCCAAGAAGTAGGCAGATCTAAGAGGGGACCATCGGAGGCACTTACGTGGAGGAGTGTCTGATTTGATCCATGTTTTAGAAGTTCACTCTGGCTGCCTTGTAGAGAATGAACAACAGGAGGGCAAGAGGGAAAGCAGGGTGGCCAGTGTAAGACGTTACGGCCAGCCACTCAAGAGTCCTGTGGGTCATTTTTGCAGTATATCCATCTGTGGGTATAATGGTACATCAGCCCCTGTGCATAAATCTTTGCACTTTTGTCCAATCATTAGTTTTCGAGACAAATTTCTAGAAGTGAAATCAATGGAATAAAGGGCATATGTATTTAAAATTCAGATCCCTGTCACTCAGCTACTTTGCAGAAAGGTGGTTACCAGTGTTCAGTACCATCGACAGCGTTGAGAGCCAGCTTTCTGTCCACAGCAATGCTGCATATTTCTCATCCTTGCCCACCTGGAAAGTGAAGAGCTGTTCACTGTTTAGGTGCAGGATGGAGGACGCAGGGCTTGACAGCAGTCTGAATAAAGGAATCACAGGGGTCTGAGCACGAGCTGGTGCAGTGGTTAAGACTCTGAGCTTCCACTGCAGGGGATTCACTCCCTGGTCAGGGAACTGAGATCCCGTATGCTGTGCAGTGCGGCCACAGAGTAAAACAAAACAAAACCAAACCCACACACCTGAGAACCCCAGCTCTGTTTACACAACCTCAGGACGTGGTCGTCCCAGCCCTCTGTGTGCCCTGCACTCAGACCACATCCAAATTGGTTTTCACCTCTGATCCAACATTTCATGAAGGATATTCACAAACTGGAGAGTATTCCAAGATGAGTAGCGACCAGCAGACTGGAGCGCAGAGCTAGGGGACGCTGGCTGAAGGAGCCAGAGTTGTTCAGTTTTGGGAAGAGAAACTTCGGAGAGACGCAGACCTCATCTTGAACTATCTGAAGGGCTGCCCTGCAGAAGAAAAGGTGCACTAACTCTGTGTCGCCCCTGAGGACAGACAGACGTTTAAAGGAAGGACGGAAGTTTTGACTCGACATGGGGAAGATGGTTTTAACAGCTGGCCTTGCTGAAAATGGAGATGTCCTTGTTGCTGGAAGCATTCAATCCGAACTGAATGACGTTTTCTCCAGTGCACGCTGCTGAGGGACGTTCTGTGCTGCGTGGGTGGTGGGATAGCATCTCACCTCCCTTCCAGTCCTGAGGCTCTTTGTAATTTGTTGATTCTTAGGGTACATGGAAATGAGGTGAATTAGCCCTTGAAATAAAACCTGAAAGAAAAACACCCCGGTCTTCTAAAGAAGAGAAATTGGATTTTCTCCTCCCTGCCCACCCTCCTCTCTGTTTTTGGCCACACTCTGCAGGGAAGAGGCCATTAGTGGCTCATCATGGTGACTCGCCCCACTTCCTGTGAGCATCGGGGAGGAAACCGACACTTCTGTGGCCGCTCCTGCTATTGGAGGGAAGACGAGAAGGGGTCAGGTTAGGGAGTGTCTTTAACTGCAGATCACATCCAAATTCAGGAATGCCCGGAGATCCCAGCGCCTGGCAGCTCAGTTATTGACTGAATCAAGTTCTTAAACGAGCCTCCAGAAGTTGGCCATCCCATAGGTGGAAGGACAGACTGGGAACCCGCTGTGTCTTGGCCAACAAGCACCATTTAGCCCTAGAATGGAGCATTGCTTGAGCTTTGAACTGAGGCTCCAGCTGGGCTCAGTGGGGTAGCCGGAGTGGCTGGTATGTTCAGAAGCCTCACGTTGCCACCAAGCCCCAGAGACGGCCTTGACCTGGTCTCGTCCCCCTGCTGTTAGCAGTGACACAGGACTGGAGGGGGGAGCGTCCAGGCCTGACCTGTGGGCCCTTCATTCTCCTGTTGAACGTAGATTAGAGTTTGGTACCAGCTGCAAGACTGTGGGCCACAGTCACTCAGAGAAGAAGTGTCCAGGGTTCAGGGAATAGCCTTGAGTGTCCAGCCTGTGATCCGTGATCTAGAACAGAGATGCAAAGGCTCGGCCTTTAAAGGCAATTTGGGGGAAAAGCACAGACCTTGGAGTTGGCACACCTGGGTCCATCCTAGCTGTGAGGCCCTGGCATGTCAGCCTCTCCACACCTCAACGGCCTCGTCTGCAAAATGGAAATCATAATCTGGGTGAAGTTCCCAGCAGATCCTCACTGAGCGCTCGCTCCAGTCCCCCTCTTCCTCTGCTCTGTGAAAACAGCTTCTGTCATAAATCCCAGGAGCTAGATAATAAAGCATCAGTCTTGTGACTGTTAGTGTCATATTGATAGGAAAGATGTACTGATAGCTTGAAATGAGCTAGTGAACTGCTTACAGTTGTCAGTCTCTGATTTCCAGTATCTTCACGCGTTATCGTAGCCTTATGTTTATCTGCACAAGTAGCCTATTGGCTGTAGAAAAGGATGTTCGGTTTTTTGGGTTTTTTTAACATCTTTATTGGAGTATAATTGCTTTACAATGGTGTGTTAGTTTCTGCTTTATAACAAAGTGAATCAGTTATACATATACATATGTTCCCATATCTCTTTCCTCTTGTGTCTCTCTCCCTCCCCCCCTCCCTATCCCACCCCTCTAGGTGGTCACAAAGCACCTAGCTGATCTCCCTGTGCTATGCGGCTGCTTCCCACTAGCTATCTATTTTACGTTTGGTAGTGTATATATGTCCATGCCATGCTCTCACTTTGTCACAGCTTACGCTGCCCCCTCCCCATGTCCTCAAGTCCATGCTCTAGTAGGTCTGTGTCTTTATTCCCGTCTTACCCCTAGGTACTTCATGACTTTTTTTTTTTCTTAGATTCCATATAGATGTGTTAGCATAAGATATTTGTTTTTCTCTTTCTGATTACTTCACTCTGTATGACAGACTCTAGGTCCATCCACCTCACTACAGATAACTCAATTTCGTTTCTTTTTATGGCTGAGTAATATTCCATTGTATATATGTGCCACATCTTCTTTATCCATTCATCTGTTGATGGACACTTAGGTTGCTTCCATGTCCTGACTATTGTACATAGAGCTGCAATGAACATTGTGGTACATGACTCTTTTTGAATTATGGTTTTCTCAGGGTATATGCCCAGTAGTGGGATTGCTGGGTCATATGGTAGTTCTATTTGTAGTTTTTTAAGGAACCTCCATACTGTTCTCCACAGTGGCTGTATCAATTTACATTCCCACCAAAAGTGCGAGTGTTCCCTTTTCTCCACACCCTCTCTAGCATTTACTGTTTCTAGATTTTTTGATGATGGCCATTCTGACCGGTGTGAGATGATATCTCATTATAGTTTTGATTTGCATTACTGTAATGATTAATGATGTTGAGCGTTCTTTCATGTGTTTGTTGGCAATCTGTATATCTTCTTTGGAGAAATGTCTGTTTAGGTCTTCTGCCCATTTTTGGACTGGGCTGTTTGTTTTTCTGTTATTGAGCTGCATGAGCTGCTTATAAATTTTGGAGATTAGTCCTTTGTCAGTTGCTTCATTTGCAAATATTTTCTCCCATTCTGAGGGTTGTCTTTTGGTCTTGTTTATGGTTTCCTTTGCTGTGCAAAAGCTTTGAAGTTTCATTAGGTCCCATTTGTTTATTTTTGTTTTTATTTCCATTTCTCTAGGAGGTGGGTGAAAAAGGATCTTGCTGTGATTTATGTCATAGAGCGTTCTGCCTATGTTTTCCTCTAAGAGATTGATAGTGTCTGGCTGTACATTTAGGTCTTTAATCCATTTTGAGTTTATTTTTGTGTATGGTGTTAGGAAGTGTTCTAATTTCATACTTTTACATGTACTTGTCCAGTTTTCCCAGCACCACGTATTGAAGAGGCTGTCTTTTCTCCACTGTATATTCTTGCCTCCTTTATCAAAGATAAGGTGACCACATGTGCGTGGGTTTATCTCTGGGCTTTCTATCCTGTTCCATTGATCTATATTTCTGTTTTTGTGCCAGTACCATACTGTCTTGATTACTATAGCTTTGTAGTATAGTCTGAAGTCAGGGAGCCTGATTCCTTCAGCTCCGCTTTTTGTTCTCAAGATTGCTTTGGCTCTTCGGGGTCTTTTGTGTTTCCATACAAATTGTGAATTTTTCTGTTCTACTTCTGTGAAAAATGCCAGTGGTAGTTTGATAGGGATTGCACTGAATCTGTAGACTGCTTTGGGTAGTAGAGTCATTTTCACAATGTTGATTCTTCCAATCCAAGAACATGTTATATCTCTCCATCTATTTGTATCATCTTTAATTTCTTTCATCGGTGTCTTATAATTTTCTGCATACAGGTCTTTTGTCTCCTTAGGTAGGTTTATTCCTAGATATTTTATTCTTTTTGTTGCAATGGTAAATGGGAGTGTTTTCTTGATTTCACTTTGAGATTTTTCATCATTAGTGTATAGGAATGCCAGGGATTTCTTTGCATTAATTTTGTATCCTGCTACTTTACCAAATTCATTGATTAGCTCTAGTAGTTTTCTGGTAGCATCTTTAGGATTCTCTATGTATAGTATCATGTTATCCGCAAACAGTGACAGCTTTACTTCTTCTTTTCCGATTTGGATTCCTTTTATTTCTTTTTCTTCTCTGATTGCTGTGGCTAAAACTTCCAAAGCTATGTTGAATAAGAGTGGTGAGAGTGGAATCCTTGTCTTGTTCCTGATCTTAGTGGAAATACTTTCAGTTTTTCACCACTGAGGACGATGTTGGCTGCGGGTTTGTCATATATGGCCTTTATTATGTTGAGGAAAGTTCCCTCTATGCCTGCTTTCTGCAGGGTTTTTATCATAAATGGGTGTTGAATTTTGTCGAAAGCTTTCTCTGCATCTATTGAGATGATCATATGGTTTTTCTCCTTCAATATGTTAATATGGTATATCACGTTGATTGATTTGCATATATTGAAGAATCCTTGCATTACTGGAATAAACCCCACTTGATCATGGTGTATGATCCTTTTAATGTGCTGTTGTATTCTGTTTGCTAGTATTTTGTTGAGGATTTTTGCATCTATGTTCATCAGTGATATTGGCCTGTAGTTTTCTTTCTTTGTGACATCTTTGTCTGGTTTTGGTATCAGGGTGATGGTGGCTTCGTAGAACGAGTTTGGGAGTGTTCCTCCCTCTGCTATATTTTGGAAGAGTTTGAGAAGGATAGGTGTTAGCTCTTCTCTAAATGTTTGATAGAATTCGCCTGTGAAGCCATCTGGCCCTGGGCTTTTGTTTGTTGGAAGATTTTTAATCACAGTTTCAATTTCAGTGCTTGTGATTGGTCTGTTCATATTTTGTATTTCTTCCTGGTTCAGTCTCGGCAGGTTGTGCATTTCTAAGATTTGTCCATTTCTTTCAGGTTGTCCATTTTATTGGCATATAGTTGCTTATAGTAATCTCTCATGATCATTTGTATTTCTGCAGTGTCGGTTGTTACTTCTCCTTTTTCATTTCTAATTCTATTGATTTGAGTCTTCTCCCTTCTTTTCTTGATGAGTCTGGCTAATGGTTTATGAATTTTGTTTATCTTCTCAGAGAACCAGCTTTTAGTTTTATTGATCTTTGCTATCGTTTCCTTCATTTCTTTTTCATTTATTTCTGATCTGATCTTTATGATTTCTTTCCTTCTGCTAACTTTGGGGTTTTTTTGTTCTTTTTTCTCTAATTGCTTAAGGCGCAAGGTTAGGTTGTTTATTTGAGATGTTTCCTGTTTCTTAAGGTAGAATTGTATTGCTATAAACTTCCCTCTTAGAACTGCTTTTGCTGCATCCCATAGGCTTTGGGTTGTTGTGTCTCCATTGTCATTTGTCTAGGTATTTTTTGATTTCCTCTTTGATTTCTTCAGTGATCACTTCGTTATTAAGTAGTGTATTGTTTAGCCTCCATGTGTTTGTATTTTTTACAGATCTTTTCCTGTAATTGATATCTAGTCTCATAGTGTTGTGGTCGGAAAAGATACTTGATACGATTTCAGTTTTCTTAAATTTACCAAGCTTGATTTGTGACCCAAGATATGATCTATCCTGGAGAACGTTCCATGAGCACTTGAGAAAAAAGTGTATTCTGTTGTTTTTGGATGGAATGTCCTATAAATATCAATTAAGTCCATCTTGTTTAATGTATCATTTAAAGCTTGTGCTTCCTTATTTATTTTCATTTCGGATGATCTGTCCCTTGGTGAAAGTGGGGTGTTAAAGTCCCCTACTATGATTCTGTTACTGTCGATTTCCCCTTTTATGGCTGTTAGTGTTTGCCTTATGTATTGAGGTGCTCCTATGTTGGGTGCATAAATATTTACCATTGTTATACCTTCTTCTTGGATCGATCCCTTGATCATTATGTAGTGTCCTTCTTTGTCTCTTGTAATAGTCTTTATTTTCAAGTCTGTTTTGTCTGATATGAGAATTGCTGCTCCAGCTTTCTTTTGATTTCCATTTGCATGGAATATCTTTTTCCATCCCCTTACTTTCAGTCTGTATGTGTCCCTAGGTCTGAAGCGGGTCTCTTGTAGACAGCATATATATGGGTCTTGTTTTTGTATCCATTCAGCCAGTCTGTGTCTTTTGGTGGGAGCATTTAATCCATTTACATTTAAGGTAATTATTGATATGTATGTTCCTATTCCCATTTTCTTAATTGTTTTGGGTTTGTTATTGTAGGTCTTTTCCTTCTCTTGTGTTTCTTGCCTAGAGAAGTCCCTTTAGCATTTGTTGTAAAGCTGGTTCGGTGGTGCTGAACTCTCTTAGCTTTTGCTTGTCTGTAAAGGTTTTAATTTCTCCATCAAATCTGAATGAGATCCTTGCTGGTTAGAGTAATCTTGGTTGTAGGTTTTTCTCCTTCATCACTTTAAATTTGTCCTGCCACTCCCTTCTGGCTTGCAGAGTTTTTGCTGAAAGATCAGCTGTTAACTTTATGGGGGATTCCCTTTTGTGTTATTTGTTGTTTTTCCCTTGCTGCTTTTAATATGTCTTCCTTGTATTTAATTTTTGATAGTTTGATTAATATGTGTCTTGGCGTGTTTCTCCTTGGATTGATCCTGTATGGGAGTCTCTGTGCTTCCTGGACTTGATTAACTATTTCCTTTCCCATATTAGGGAAGTTTTCACCTATAATCTCTTCAAATATTTTCTCAGTCCCTTTCATTTTCTCTTCTTCTTCTGGGACCCCTATAATTCGACTGTTGGTGCATTTAATGTTGTCCCATAGGTCTCGGAGACTGTCCTCAGTTCTTTTCATTCTTTTCTCTTTATTCTGCTCTGCAGTAGTTATTTCCACTATTTTATCTTCCAGGTCACTTACCCGTTCTTCTACCTCAGTTATTCTGCTATTGATCCCTTCTAGAGTATTTTTAATTTCATTTACTGTGGTGTTCATCGTTGCTTGTTTCCTCTTTAGTTCTTCTAGGCCCTTGTTAAATGTTTCTTGCATTTTCTCTGTTCTATTTCCAAGATTTTGGATCATCTTTACTATCATTATTCTGAATTCTTTTTCAGGTAGACTGCCTATCTCCTCTTCATTTGTTAGGTCGGGTGGGTTTTTACCTTGCTCCTTCATCTGCTGTGTGTTTTCCTGTCTTCTCATTTTGCTTATCTTACTGTGTTTGGGGTCTCCTTTTTGCAGGCTGCAGGTTCGTAGTTCCCGTTGTTTTTGGTGTCTGTCCCCAGTGGCTAGGGTTGGTTCAGTGTGTTGTGTAGGCTTCCTGGTGGAGGGGACTAGTGCCTGTGTTCTGGTGGATGAGGCTGGATCTTATCTTTCTGGTGGGCAGGTCCACGTCTGGTGGTGTGTTTTGGGGTGTCTGTAGCCTTATTATGATTTTAGGCAGCCTCTCTGCTAATGGGTGGTGTTGTGTTCCTGTCTTGCTAGTTGTTTGCCATTGGGTGTCCAGCACTGTAGCTTGCTGGTCGTTGAGTGAAGCTGGGTGCTGGTGTTGAGATGGAGATCTCTGGGAGATTTTCACCATTTGATATTACGTGGACCTGGGAGGTCTCTTGTGGACCAGTGTCCTGAACTTGGCTCTCCCAGCTCAGAGGCACAGCACTGACTCCTGGCTTGACCACCAAGAGCCTTTCATCCACACGGCTCAGAATAAAAGGGAGAAAAAGTAGAAAGAAAAGAAAAGAAAAGAAAGAAAGAAAAGAAAGAAAGAAATGATAAAATAAAATAAAGTAAGATAAAATAAAATAGTTATTAAAAGAAAAAATAATTATTAAGAAAAAAATATTTTTAAGTATAAAAAAAAAAAGGACGGACAGAACCCTAGGACAAATGGTGAAAGCACAGCTATACAGACAAAATCTCACACAGAAGCATACACATACACACTCACAAAAAGAAGAAAAGAGGAAAAAATAATATATCTTGCTCCCAAAGTCCACCTACTCAATTTGGGATAATGCATTGTCTATTCAGGTATTCCACAGATGCAGGGTACATCAAGTTGATTGTGGAGCTGCTCCTGAGGCTGCTGGGGTAGATTTCCATTCTCTTCTTTGTTCGCAAAGCTCCCGGTGTTCAACTTTGGGTCTGGCCACGCCTCTGCGTGTGGGTCACCGGAGGGCGTCTGTTCTTCGCTCAGACAGGACGGGGTTAAAGAAGCAGCTGATTCGGGGGCTCTGGCTCACTCAGGCCGGGGGGAGGGAGGGGCTCGGAGTGTGGGTCGAGCCTGCCGCGGCAGAGGCCCGGCGTGACGTTGCACCAGCCTGAGGTGCGCCGTGCGTTCTCCCGGGGGAGTTGTCCCTGGATCCTGGGACCCTGGTGGTGGCGGGCTGCACAGGCTCCCCAGAAGGGAGGTGTGGATAGTGACCTGTGCTCGCACACAGGCTTCTTGGTGGCGGCAGCAGCAGCCTTAGCGTCTCATGCCCGTCTCTGGGGTCCGTGCTGTTAGCCGCGGCTCGCGCCCGTCTCTGGAGCTCCTTTAAGCGGCGCTCTTAATCCCCTCTCCTCGCGCACCACGAAACAAAGAGGGAAGAAAAAGTCTCTTGCCTCTTCGGCAGGTCCAGACTTTTCCCTGGACTCCCTCCCGGCCAGCCATGGCGCACTAACCCCCTTCAGGCTGTGTTCACGCCGCCAGTCCTCTCCCAGCGCTCGACCGAAGCCCGAGCCTCAGCTCCCAGCCCCGCCCGCCCCAGCGGGTGAGCAGACAAGCCTCTTGGGCTGGTGAGTGCCGGTCGGCCCCGATATTCTGTGCGGGAATCTCCCCGCTTTGCCCTCCGCACCCCTGTGGCTGTGCTCTCCTCCGCGGCTCTGAACCTTCCCCCTCCGCCACCCGCCGTCTCCACCTGCGAAGCGACTTCTAGTGTGTGGAAACCTTTCTTCCTTCACGGCTCCCTCCCACTGGTGCAGGTCCCGTCCCTGTGCTTTTGTCTCTGTTTATTCTTTTTTCTTTTGCCCTACCCAGGTACGTGGGGACTTTCTTGCCTTTTGGGAGGTGTGAGGTCTTCTGCCAGCCTTCAGTAGGTGTTCTGTAGGAGTTGTTCCACGTGTAGATGTGTTTCTGGTGTATTTGTGGGGAGGAAGGTGATCTCCGCGTCTTACTCTTCCGCCATCTTCCTCAAATCCTTCAGGATATTGTTTTTAAAATTCATTTTGAGTGATTTCTTGAAAGGATGGGTTTGGTACTAATTTACATCCCATAGTATTATCATACTTCCTCAATTCTTAGATGCCTAAAAATTTTTTTTACATTTCTAAAATTGGAATGTGCTATACAATAAATGTCGAAAGGAACTTGCCAGGCTTTCTTTTTTTCTCCAAACACTGACGTTAAACGATGGTCTCCTTAACTCCCAATCGCCTTGAAGTAGAGGGGGTACATAGAACAAGGCTATTTGTCTCCATTAACTTTCTCAAGGCTTTAGGTGACCAAGAACTAATAATAAAGCATCCTCCCCTAATAATCTAAGCAAGGAATTATGTGGATATGGGCATGATGGTTGTCTGTGATTCTTTTCCATTTTCTCCCACTAGATCTTTCTGACTCACCACATTGATTCCCCCTAAGAGAACAGAGGGCTGGCCTGAGCCTCCTTCCCTGAATCCCATTTCTCAGAGGTTAGGCCACGTCTCGCCTACTGGTGGATGACGGGGCTGCTGCTCTTCGGGCAGAGGCTAGTGTGGTCTTGGGCTGACGTGGGGACCCCTCCGCCTTCTAGAGTATGTCTGTAGGGCCAGAACCAGGGGAATCGTAGCTCTTAGCTCCACACACTCATGGAAGGAGGGCTCACGGGTGTCGGGGGCAGAGGCTGTGAGTGGGAAGGGTGTTGCCCAGCCGTCTCGTTGCGTCATTGGCCTGAGAGCCTGAATTGTCGCTGCTTGTGGTTCGTGAGCTTCTCAGCCCTTTTATCCCCAGCCCAGCTGTACAGAAGGTGCAGCAGAACGTGAGCTTGAGCTGAGCAGAGCTTCTGTTTAGAAGTCTGACAGGATCGTTTATGAAAACTTGCTGTCTTTTCCCATTCCTGAGAACGTCTCCAGTAAGATAATCCCATCAGAGGGTTATTTATAAAAAGCTGCGGCTACATTCCCACATCTGGCACAGTTTAACCCCGGTCAGAGCTGATGATGCCGATGATGATTGTCATTAGGAAGAGTAAACCTTTTATGTCACAAAGCAAGGAAATTGAGACTATCTTTTTGTAATGCCATTCTTTCTTTCCCTATAGCTCTTGGGACCTGGTTCCTAGAATGTTTGCTTTAGAACTTGATTATGTAAGGTCACTTAAGTCAGGTCACCCATAAAACTCTTTTTTTGGAACAGACATATGCATACTAATATAATACTTTCTTGTATGTGTATTCCTAGTCCTGTAGATGTCAGGGTTGCAACATGTAACTTATCCCACTGTCCCAGCTACTCTCATGATCTGCAAATCCATGTAAGACCCTGGAGAGCATGGGCAGGCTTTCAGGTCTCAGGCACTTCGGACATGTGCTCGGTCAGCACCTCTCAAATTTGACCCCCAACATGCTTCCAAAGGCAGAAGAGAGAGAACACATTCTACTGGTAGACAGGGGGTGGGTTCTGGGACCACAGAGTGGTTTCTTGGTTTATGAACTAGTGGTACCTGGGACTTCTTTTGTCTATAGAATTATGTGCCCTAAAATAGTACAGCTTGTCTGAATAAGTAGAACAGATCATCAAATAGTTTGTTTTTATCTTATTAGTGCCAGTGAAGTTCATGAATATCTTCCAACAGACAGCAAGGCACTGAGCCACGTTTTTGGATAGCACTTCGTTGTGAGAGCTTCACGAGGGGTTCAAGGAGATTATAAGGTTTTTAAAAAGAAGTCACTGTATAAATTATACCCCGTATCTCTTAACTAAGGAAAATTTAACTACCAGTGCCCATAGTTTATAGAAAATATAAAGCATTTTAAATAAACCAGCTCAGTTTTTGCTAAATCACATTGTCTGTGTGTGTGTTCTTTCCAGACATATGAAGATTCATGAGAAGGACCCCAGCAGCGCTACAGCTGCAGCCCCTCCATCCCCACTGAAGCGCAGGCGGCTGTCCTCCAAAAGGAAACTGAGTCATGATACAGAGTCAGAGAAGGAAGACCCAGCGCCTGCTAAAAAGGTCCTCTCTGCCCCCAGCACAGATGTGCCTGCCCCAGGGACTCTTGGCAGAAATCCCTCCAGCCTTTATTTTCGCAGTCTGGGGGCTTGGTGGACACCCATCCCAAGCTTCTAACCTCTGTTTCCCTGCACTGTTTCATAAGGTCTCTGGAGAAAAAAGTACCTGTTTGCTCCTCCTTTGTGGAAGGAGGAGCCCCCCGGCTGAGCCCACTGGTGATCCGAGGAGCTTGTTTCATTGCTCCCGGGGTTTTTTGTTTCTCCAGCTAGAATGGAGGAGGCTCTGCTAAGTATTAGGGACTCTTTTGTCCTCACACTTTTATTCCCAGTGCCTGGCAGGTACTAGGTGCTCCGTGAATATTTGTTGAATGGATGAGTGAGTTGAGGGTGGGTGGGTGGGTGCTGGTGTTCGGTGAGGTTTTGTTACATGAAACGTTGGTCAGTAGCATCCTTAATGCCTAGGAGGGAGGCGTCCTTTTCCTTTCAGATTCTGGATTTAGTGTCGGCTTCTCTGAAACAAACTACGTGGGAGCCCTCCCTTGTGACTTAATGTTTCTTCTTTCCCCTAAGATGGTAGAGGACAGGCAGTCGGGTGACATGGAGAAGAAAGCTGATGAAGTGTTTCACTGCCCACTGTGTTTCAAGGAGTTCGTGTGCAAGTACGGGCTGGAGACCCACATGGAGACCCACTCAGATAACCCGCTAAGGTAGGAGAGGGGCTGGGGCAGGCTTGTGCTCTGGGGGCGCCTCCTTGTGATGTGTGATGCAACCTACCTCCTGTTACTCCAGCCTGGGCTGTGAGGCCATTCGTGAGGCCGATCAGAGTGCTTGCGGGGGTGGAAGTGGGGCTGAGAGGGGTCAGAGCAGGTGGCTGCAGCCCCAGGAGGATTCACCAGCATCACGGTGCTTCCTGCACTCCTGGCGGGGCCCCCGGGCGATCCCCATGAGTCCCCGCCCACGGGTAGCCTCCTAGCACCGGGCTTTGGGCAGCAGACACATTTTCTAAACGGATGGTGTTGCAGCCCAAATGGTCGTTAGCTGCGCCCGTGTGTGTGCTAAGGACGGGGAGGGCAGATCAGGTGCTCGTGGGCGTCTGGAATGGGCTGGTAGCACAGAAGCCTAGGAAAGCATTTGGGGGCAAGACAGAGTTCTGTCGTGCAGGACACAGGACGTGAATGCAGCCTGTCTCAGTAGCAGCAAAGGTGATGGTTCCGCTGGTCCAGGCTCCACATAGTTTTTCTGACCATTCTCAGTGGTCCCAGGCGGACCTCCGGCAGAATTTGGGGCTGGGGTGGGGGGAGCTCGGCTTTCCTCCCCGACCTTCTTCCCTGCGTTTTTATCAGGCAGAAAGCCCTGTGTTCCTGCTGAGCAGGTACCCGCTTCCTCTCTGAAACTGCTACTGTATCATTTTTAAGGTGCTGTAGGGGAGCCGCTGGTATTGTGAGACTTGAAAGTAGCACGTCCTGAGAGGCACAGCTGAAGGTTCCCAGAGCAGAGGCCAGTGCATATGTGGTTGCAGCTTTGGGTTTCAGAAGACAGCTTGGGAGTGTAGAAATCTGGACATCTGTTTGTCTGACTCACCAATACGTGGACCACATTTCTTTCTTGGGGGCACATGTTTGGTTGTGACTTAGAACTGAAAAGGTCTGAGGCAGCTAAACATGTTTGTGTTGGGGGAAAAGCCTAATTGTCCAGTAACATAAAGTCGTGTCAAGTAATCATTATCCTTAATCACGTTAGCTTGACATTTTTCCATTAGAGAGAGAAGAATTTATGGAGAGATTAAACTCTGAGCAGTTGAAGTGCTAGAGCATGTCTTGAGGTGACTGCCCCATCTTGGGAAACTCCTGGATGTGACGGGCAGGCAGGGACTGGTGGTCAGAACCCTGGGTCCCTGTCCCACCTCTGCTCACATGGGGCCTGGACCAGCTGCATCTGAACCTTGAAGGAGAGTTGGACCAGGTCGTCCTTGTGTTGCCTTTCAGGCCTGAAATTCTGTGACTCGGAAACCTGCCTCTTAACGGTTGTTCTTCTGTCTACCAAGAAAAAGCGCTTGGCTCTTCCTTTTGTAGGCCCTGTCATGCTGAGAGATTCAGGAACTTGACTTCATGGTTTCATTAACGTCCACAGCATCCCAGGATGCGGGCTGGTGGTGGGTGGTAACTATTGAAATAGTTCTCTAGATGCAGGACCTGAGCAAGCGGAGGTGAAGTTACCAGACAAACCTCACGTGGTGAGTCATGGGCAGAGGCAGGAATAGCAGCTGCGACCCCCGACCCTCCGACCCCCGTCAGCACTTCTGACCCGGCACTGCAGAGTGCCTGAGTCCACACACTGCTCCTCTCTGGGTTCCTCCCTAGGTTTTCTTTCACTTTGTGTTTTATTCTGTGATCAGATACCATCTTAGGAACTACCCATTTACCCTCTTCTAGATGATTCTGTCCGACAGGGAAAATAACTTAACTCTCAAGAGAGATTTCTGGGCAGCTGGAGCCTGCACAGCACAGTGTATAGCAATGATAGAGGAAGATCAGGTGTCCCCTTCTTCAGTGCTGGCTGGCACCAGGGCGTGGGTGCTCCTGGAGTGGGGCCTTCTGGACAAGCACCTAATCTGGGGGCAGGCCGGGCTGGCTACTTGGAGAACATGGAGATGGGAATCGCCTTGGATACTGGTTCACTGTTTTATATGATTTGGTGCATAATTCACTTGCTGTGACTCCAAGGCTGTGAAGTTAAACCTCAGGTCCTCCCTTGCCCACTTGGAAATAGCATCCTTTGTTTGGGGAGGGTGGACTGGAGGAGTCCTGAGCCTGGTGGGGGGCTCGGCCCCTCCCGGCAGTGGCGTGAGAAGAGGTTGCCTTGCATCCATGGTGGGGGGCAAGCATGCCATCCCCTGTCTGGCAGCTGTTGCTGTGTGGGTGGGTCTTGTGTCTGGGAACCAAAGGAGTTAATTACAGAACATAGTTAGTTTCCCTTCTCTCCCCTCTGCTCTGCCCTCCACATAATGGCCTGCTATCAGAGGATGCCATGGGGACAGGCATGAGCCGGCAGGGCCCCGCCAGGCAGTGAACTGTGACAGTAGCTGGTGGGAGAGACTGCTTGTTAACCCAGAGCTAAAATAGGCACCAACTCCATTTGCAAACCCCAAAGGCAGCAGAACCACAGTGGGATGCTACCAGTTTAGACAGAAAGTTTATAACTTGAAACAGCTGTTGGCTTCTTTCTCTCCCTCTCCTGCCCTTACCGCCCACCCCCAAAGCTGGCAAGGTGCCCGTTGTTCCTTAATAAAAAGCATTGGAAATCCAAATTCACGTAAACGCCGAGGCCTTTCTCCTGCAGTGCCTTGTGTTTCAAGTTAACGAAGTGTAAGCGTAGAGCAAAAGGAAGACACAGACCACTGTAGTGATTCTGGCTCCGAGTGTCGGGTTTGTTTTCGCCCTGGCGTGACCAGACCCGCGGTGACTTGGCCCTTCTGTCCAGCCCCCCAGACGGGAGAAGCGAGGCTTTCTGGGAGCTGGCACTTGGGACTGGAGGTGACAGAGTGTTCAGTGAGCAGGTGGATGCAGAGAGGACATCCCTGTGTGAGGGTGTCTGGGTGTTGAATATCGTGCCTGGTTATAAGAATAGAACAGAGTAACAGGCTGTCCGCTGCCCTGAGTAAAGTTAGCTGGGAGGGAAGTCCAGGTCAGCAGCCACCCATGCAAACAGGAGGAGAGCCACGGGGGCCACCTTAAGTTTTCAAGTAGCCACATTCTAAAAAAGGAAGAAGAAAATAGCGAAATTGATCATGCTTTGCTGAAATTGATCATGCTTTGCTGGTATACTAATATATCCAAAATATACTGTCAGTACAGAAATCGTCAGTGATGTGATTTACATTCTCATTCTCATACAGTCTTTGCCATCTGGTGTGTGGGGCATGATCGCAGCCCACCATTTCAATTGGAAGAGGCACATTCCAAGCCCCCAGCAGCCCATGTGTAGGTGCGAGCCTAGGACAAGCCCACCTGTAGCTGGGAGGGCTTTGTCTCAGACCCCGCCCCCCTCCCCATTTTGTGTCTGAATGACTAGTCTCTGGCTAATGGGGGCTGGGCTGGGGGGACCTCTGGGTAGTCACGGTGGCACTGTGACTGCAGCTGGGGGCGAAATTTGGCAAAAGTTATTGTATAATCTTATGTGGCTTCTTGATTAAAGGAGATTGGGTAGTAAATAATTTTTAAATTAGTTCAGCTAAAATGTATCCGGCAAATGAATGAGTGCTTGTTGTGTGCCAGGCCCTTGACCAGACTTAAGAAAAAAGTGGTGACAGTGGAGACAGGGCCCCTCGAGGGCTGTCAGCAAAAGAGTAAGAGCGATTATAACAGAGTGAAGTGGGTCAGTTCAGGGCCAGACAGGCCAGCAGCCTGTTGTCCAAGCAGAGGGAGCCAGGGAGCTGGATAGGTTGGCGGAAAGCTTCCCACGGCCTTTTACATTGGATGCTGGGGCGCTTGCCCGGGGCAGGCCCTCCTCAGTCCAGTCCAGTTGCCGTTCCTAGTTGTCTGTGAGGAAAATGTTATGGTGATACCCTTAAATCTACATGGGGCGTTGGAAGGTGGGGACCTGAGTGGGCTCTGCGGGCACGTGGCGGCACGGAGGGGAGGGCAGGTGCCCACAGGCATGGAGGGTGGGCTGCCAGAGGTGGGGAGAGTCGCCAGGACCTTCTTCTTCTGGATTCTCAAGTGTTCCAAGGAACGTTCGACTGCCTGCCCTGTGCCCCATCCCCCCTCTACACACTCCCGTCACCTGCAGGGAGACCCTAAGACTGACTGACATGGCGCTGGTCCCACACTTGTTAAATGTCATCCTAAAAATAGGGATAGGGTATAACAAAATGCTCTTCAGCATCTCGTATAAGAGCCTCAGGGGTCTGAGGCTCAGCCAGGTGGAGGGCAGATTTAAAACGATGCTGGGGGCTGAGGGAGGAGAAGATCCGCCCCCTAAGCTGGAGGCCTCTCTCTGGGCAGCCCCTCCGCACCCTGCCCAGGGGCCTCTCAGCCACGTGGAGTGGGCACTGCCGCCGGCTTCTGGGCTCACCCCAGCCACCCGTTGAGCAGTCCCTGGACCTGCCCGGCTTCCCGCTGCGTTGCTTCGGTCGAACAGACCTAGCAGGGCGTCGGGACGCAGTGTGTGCAGCCCAGTGGATTCCTGGGCGTGGGGAGGGCAGGCTGCCCCTGGCCAGGGCCCTCTCATAGGCCGTCACTGTTGCTCCCAGCAACTGGGAGAGATTAGTGCAGCTGTTGGCTGTCAGCTCTGCGGCTGGGAAGCGGGGGAGGGCAGGGAGGGTGGGCACCAGGGGAGAGGAGGGTCAGAACCGGGCGGGGCTCTGACGAGAAGCTGTTTGCACTCGCCCCTCTTGCCTCCATAGACAGAACAGAGAAAATGAAGCATGGAATCCCTTTAAGAAGGAATGTCAGTCCCTCGATAAAACACTGTAATGAGCAAGAAATTCAGTATCTCAAGGAAGCAGCCAGGGTGACTGCCGCTTTCTCAGCAAGGTATTTCCCAGGTTCTGATGACAGGGCCGGGCCTGCTGCTGCTTGGGGAGTGTTGGGAAGACTCCCAGTCGAGCCACTGTCCAGGGCCCAGGCATTAAGGATGTGACATGGGTTGTAGAAGGAGCTGGGACACCTGCAGTAACCATCCTCTGAACACACAGCGCAGCAGCTGCAGCAGAGGGGTGGTGAGGGTGCCGGCTGCAGCCTGACTGGGGCCTGGCATCTCCGTGACCTTGGGCTCAGTTTCCCCGTCTGGAAAATGGACTTAGGGGCTGTGTGAGGATGAAGGGAGCATCCACAGTCCCCAGACTGTAACAAACAGTCAATGAACATTTACTTCTGATACTATTATTTAGAACATGTGTTGTTTTTAATATTTTAACCCTTGCGACACTTACAGTTATGGGTTGGTGTCGCTCTCTTGGAATCCCATTCCAGTAAAATAGAGAAGGAAGCACGTTCCGGGGCTTCTCCAGGTACCATTTCCTTGACAGAGAACATGAAAGCAGTTTGGCCTTTAGTCTTTATCGTTGTAAGTAGCCACTTTTATCTGATTTTGCTTTTGTAAAGATTGGGTAGCTGAATGGCTGTTTACATTTGGTTTGAGTCCTGCCTCTCAAATGTTGTGATCCAACTGTACAGAAACCCAGATGATTAGAAGCTTGAAAGGTCCTGATACCTTTAAATTATAGAACCGCACATCATTTCTCTTAGATTGTTGGGGAAACCTGAGATTCTAAAGAAATGTGTCTCCTGATGTTTGAAATTTGCCAAAGCAGTCTTTCAAAAATATGTTTAGCATAGTGAAAAAAAATTTTTTAACCCTTTCATGTGGCAGTGGGGATCATCTGTCTGTCTGTCCATTAACTGGGAGACATGATAGAACAATGTGGAAGTAAGAGGTCACCAGATGACACAGTATTACTGTAGCAAACCCTGGGAGGAGTTAGTCCCAGAATTGCTTAGCCACAAGGCTTAAAAATATATTTTTTTAAGCTTTTTGGTGGCCTTCTTTTCCATTTCTGTAGATGCTTTTGCTGGTGATTTTGCCTTCACATTTACCTTGGTTTGACTCAGTCTTCTCTGTGTGTGTGTGTGCGCGCAAGCTCCCCTCCATTGTAGATCCTTCAGGAAGGTTAGTTGGGAAACCCACTCTGGTTAGTGGTTACACGTTCCTTGTTTCATGGCTGATGGCTTTAATTGTGAGAGTTAGTCCTGCTAAGTCACTGTCAGCCCTACTGTGAGCTGCTCTGTTGACAGCTTCTTCCTGTACCCCTACTTCCTGCACAGTGCCCACGCCATTATAGCATGGGTATCATTAGCACATTCCTACCCCAGCCCAGAATTCTGCAGTTTTCTTCTAAAAAGTAAATAAGAAGGAAGGGCATGTGTTGTAAAGAACGGCTTCCGTGGTGCCCTGCCCCACTGGGTGTGCCGTGCTACGTGTCAGTCCTCGACTCAGTGACTCTAAGATCCTGACGTTTGTTTTTTTGAGACTAGTCGTGGATCTGGGCATGAACAAGAACCTCATTCATTTGCATTGAAGCCCTCTGAGAACTGAAAGGACAAAGCCCCAGCTAACAAAGGAGAGCACTTCCTGGACCTCCCGGAGCTGCTTGGCCCATCCCTGGCCTGAGCTGTGGCTGGCAGGGTAGCTTCAAGATCAGTGCAGTTTACCACTCTCATGGAAGTCAGCCTTCTCTGACCACGTTCACAGTGTGCTCTTCCCGGCGAGGCCAACGTCAAGGCCAGAGCCCGAGTGGTGAGAGACTGTGTGAGTTTGTTTGATTTCTGAAGGAGAGGACAGGACAGGCTACAGATCAAGCACATGGTGAAGGTGCTCTGGGATCACAGTGCCTCCCTCCAGCCCCAGCACTGGCAGCCCCCAGTCCTGCCATCTGTTCCTTTGTATACCGGGGGCCACAGTGGAAACTTGGCTCACTCCCCTGCCTGCTGCTGGGTGGGGGGGCGGGGGGGGCATCTGTCTCCCCTGGGACCCCCCGCCCAGCCCCTCCTGTCTCTGCTTCACACCTCCCCAAGCCCCCTCAGTGACACTGCAGGTGCTGCCACAGCAGGCAGAGCAGATAAGCTGCAGACAGCTGCTTTTCCCCTCCGGTTCCAGAAGTTCCAACCCTGCACGGCCCCAAACCTCAGCTCTTCCCTTACCACCCACCCCGAGTAAACTGAAGTGCTGGAGCCCCTGCCCGGGGAATAGAGCCGCCCTGAGGGAGGTGGAACCCTGCAGTTAGGGGAGCAGGTCGCTCTCCCCGCATTCTGAACTAAACGTGCTTCCTTTCTCATAGAAGCATTTGCTAACACGTGCTGAGATTCAAGTGTTTTCTGGGTGAAGTGGGCTCTGGTGAACTGCCTTGGGTACAGAAACACTGTTTCTGTGATTAGAACGATTTGGGGCTCACATATAGGGGATCATCCTTCCGTAAGCCAAGGGCAGGCAGGATGTCCATATTGGCATTCGTCCCTGCGTTTCGTAAGTAAGCTCACCTTTACTTAAATTGTCCTTGAGAGTTTTTTCAAATAATGAATTTTTGTTTTCTTCACGGTAATCTATTTGAGTATGTGAATTTAAAAAGAAAAAAAGAAAATTTTGTTCTTAGAAGAGTGGGTGGAATGTTATTAGCTTCTTTAAACCCTACAGCTAGATACACTTTCCCCCATTAAATGCATTTATCTTACTGACAGCAGAAGTTAGTTTCCATTTGGAAAAGTTACCCTCAGTTTGCAACTTAAGGCCATCTCCGTTGCCAGAAAATCCGAAAGCAGCCTCTCGGATCTGTAAAATTTCCCCCTGGCACGTCGTCAGAGCACTTGCAAAATGAAATCATCCTCCAGTCACTCTGCCGTGACTCTTAAGTCAGCTCCACTCCATCTAAATGTTTTACAGTGTGCTGTTCACGAGTTCCTGGCAGGGTTGAAAGCTCCCCCAAACCGGGGTCGAGGGGAAGAGTGGTAGGGACCACCTGATCAATGGCTGTGGCCTTAATGAAGGTGACAGACCGGAGCGAGTTAGCAGATAGCCCCAGCTCGGCAACCAGCAGCATCACCTGCAGATTTGCAGTGACCTCCACTGGGCCTCAGGAGGAACCGAGTGTCTCTGCCTGACAAAGGCAATCTAAATGTCTCTGGGTGACTGTTTTCCACGATGGTTTCATTTAAAGTCTGTCCGCAGATAGAGGTCCAAGCGTGAGATGGGGGGCAGTGTTTTTTCCCACGAGGGTTCTTTCCTTCTTTTTAACCAGCTTCTTGATGTGCTTCTGATTTCAAGGCAGAGTTTAATTTTCTCTGCCACTTTTCAAGAAGTTTGTTTGTAAGATGAAAGTCTATATCCTTTCAGAAGTGAAATAGGAGCACCTTGATTGAAACCCTGTGGAAACAGAGGTGTGATGTGGTGGATGGAGGGCTCGTTTGCACGGCGTTAGGAGGCTTGAGTGCATGTGCGTGCAGGCTGTGGCTCCAGAAGGGAACGGGGGTGATGAGGAAGCAGGGCTGCAGCGCAGGCAGGACCAGGAGGAACACACGTCTCTCCAGTGAGTCTCCAGGTTGAACGGCAGCCGTGGAGAAGTTCTGCTGTTCTGTGGAGTCCTCGAGAGCGAAAGGAGAGAGTACAGCCTTTGGAAATTAAAATTCCATTTTTTCTGCATTTTTGTGTCTGCTGTAATTGCCAGGAAATGGGTTATTCCTGATTTTTTTTTTGTACCTAGCGCTATAAAATAATGGTTGAATTTGGTCTAGGACCTTGTAGTTATCCGAGCATTTGGTTACCTGTTATTCACAGTAACTCTAAAGATCCCCACATACAGATGAGAAAGAAAACGGAGACTCATGGCAGAAAGGGAATGAGCTCGCTCAGGCGTGTCGCTTCAGTTGTTCATAACTTCGAGATCCTCTTGCTTGAGTCTCTCTAATTTATTTTCCACACTTGTCTGATGTAAGAGGCACCTGGTGTGCTTGCACAAATACAGATTCCTGGGTTCCTCCTCCAGTTATTCTGATTCCAGTCCATCTGCAGTGGCCCCAGGAATCTGGTTTTTAACAAGGTCATGGGGGGATTCTTATCTCAGGCACGTTTGGGAAATTTTACACAGCAGGCAGCTGAAATACAGATGAAACAAGTTGTCCAAGGTCACACACTCTGACTCCCCATTCCCAGCTGGGACTCCCTGGTCCCTGCACCCATACTCCCACTCCTCCACACCTGCCTTCCTCGGAGGACACAGCCTGTGGTTGGTGCCAGGTAATTCTGCCACGTGTGTATGGAGCGCAAACTTGGTACCAGATACCAGAAATGGGAAGGGTTTGAAGGTGAATAAGAGAATGAAGGAGGAGATGGATATGTCTAGATAAATGGTGCAAACTCAGCGTTACTGAAAATTCATGGCTACGATAGAAGGGCAGTAATCCGTATCGCCACCTTCCGAGACACTCTCCATTCCCTTGTACAACCCACGTGTGATGCCCTCATGTGGAATACTCATGGCCAGTAGACTCTGCACTGATGCCATAGTCTCAAAAGAGGAGGGTGTTCAGAAAGATCCCTGGGGCACAAAGGCAAAATAAAGGGACTTTTCTTCACTCATCCTTTAAAATTTTCTGTTTTTATATTTTATAGTGTACCTGGTACATTATATATGTGTGCATATAAATACATAAAGATACATAACACACACATTTCACCAACAGCAAGCCGATACGGGGTAAATGCTCAAAAGCGTTTTAACTCTAAAGTTAGAAGCTCAAGGTTAAAAGCTCAAGAAGTGTGCAGCCCACTGCTCAGGCGCCTGCTCACCTTCTGCAGCTGACACGCAGGCTGCCGAGGGTCAGTGTGATTTCTCCCCAACCTGTTTATGTCAGTAATACTTATAATTATTTGCTGTAATTTAATTAAATTTTCTGTAAGCCAGCGAAATATTGGTTGTTTTTTTTTAAAGAATAGTCTGTGAAAACTGAGTTGGGCATACTTGCACATAATCCAGACTGGACAGGTTTTTTTGTTGCTGTTGTTTGTTTGTTTGTTTTGCTGTCAAATGTAGGGTGGGCAAGACAGCTGTGAACAGTTGAAGAGACAATCATAAGAACCTAGGATGCTGCTTTAGTTTGGTTTGCAAAAATCTAAGTTCTTGCTCTACCTGAAAGCATCTAAAACCAGAAATCAAAGATGCTGTGTTACGAGTGTGACTCACACAGTGATGACGACATGGAGCTTCACTCAGTGGAACTAGACTCAAGCCTAAGTCCTTGGCCCCCATAAAAATGGGCGAGTTGAATGTGCAGTGGAGTCTCATTACCCAGTAGGTACGTTCCGTGAAGTCCCCACAGACAGAGAGTTAGTGGGCACTGAACCATTGTTCCTGGAGGAAACACAGGGTTAGTTTCCTGCAAGCCTCTGGTCACATTTTCATGAACTAATTGATACATAACCTTGTTTTATTAAGTGTGTTTCTGTTTAAAGACACTCTCTGTATAGTATATACTGTTGACTCATCAACATTGAACTCACAGCCGACAGCACTCTAGCTCACGCCTGAACGGAGCTCATCTAACACGCGTGTTTTCTCTGCAAAGCACATCACAGCCTTCTTGCTCTTGGCGACACAGGGTGGCACTTCAGCATTACACTTGGGGACCATTTTATTTTTAAAATTTATTTATTTTATTTATTTATTTTTGGCTGCGTTGGGTCTTCGTTGCTGTGCGGGCTTTTCTCTAGTGGCAGGGAGCGGGAGCTACTCTTCATTGCGGTGTGTGCAGGCTTCTCACTGTGATGGCTTCTCTTGTTGTGGAGCACGGGCTCTAGGCGCGCGGGCTTCAGTAGTTGTGGCGCACGGGCTTAGCTGCTCCGCCACATGTGGGATCTTTCCAATCCAGGGATCAAACCTGTGTCCCCTGCATTGGCAGGCGGATTCTTAACCACTGCATCACCAGGGAAGCCCTTGGGGACCATTTTAAATAGCAGACTCATCAAGAAGAAGCACTAAAATGCTAGAAATGTGGCAGCACTAAAGAGACAGAGGAAAGGACACTTGTTTACAGTAGGAGCTTAAATGAGAGGGCAGAGCGTCTCCTTGTCCAGCCCCAGCAGGGAACGTGTGCATCAGGCAACTCAGATTCTTCCCACTCTGTTCTCTGTTGCGTTGCCTGTCCAAGAACACACCGCAAGTATTGACTTGGGTTTACAAATAAATTTTGGCAAGTAGGCAAATTCACAAACACAGACTCTGCAAATAATGAGGATCAACTGAATATGTTTTAGGTTGAGTAAAATATTAAATGTGCGTGATTTTTTGTTTTTAATGAGGGGCCCCCCCACCCCACCCCTTTACCCAACTTTGATGAACGACCCTTTCTCTGCCAGACGGAGTGAGCCCTGCTGTCTTCTGAGGGTGAGCGAGAACCAGGCCTCTGCTTCCATTGTGATGGGATGGTCACACACTGGCTGGGTTGCTAGGATGAATTGAGCTTAAGTATTTGTTGCAATGTCCCAACGCTGGTAAAAATTAATTATAAACACTTTGCAAATATTCTACACAAAATATATGTCGTCAGTGCTAATTGTTAACTCAGGAAGAGTGAGTCATCATGGACGTCAGGTGGAAAATACCTGAGGGCCCACTGGGTGGCAGCTCCCCGCTGCCTTTGCACTTGTCCTTTCTTTCTTAACTTCCTCTCAGTCTCACCTTTCAGGGAAGGCACAGAGCAGCTTCCAGACAGTTCCCTGAACTTCACTTGCTTGTGGCCCAGACAGGACAGAGGGGAAGAGGACGAGGTGCAGGGAGAGAAAATCTGAACAGTGCAAGGGATTGCGGGAAGCAGGGCCAGGGAGAGATGGAAGCTGCGCTGTGCAGGCCCACCGCGTGAGAACTTTCCATACCTATAGGCGTCTGGGTTCTCTGCGGCCATCCCTGCCCAGAGCCTTTATCACAGTTGGTGAGCTTAACCAGAAGTCCCTCAAAAGGGACTTCTTTTTTGTGTTTTGAGTGGCTTGAGTGGCTCGTGGGAACCCAGCATGCTAAATTTAATTGAATGATGACAGGAATCTCGGTGGCGAGATGCGGGCGCGTCAGCAGGGGGAGGGGGGGTGTCGAGGAGGTGGGGACACAGGAGCACGCTGCTGTGCCAGCCACGGCCCAGCACAGGGAGCGGGGCTGCACATACTTGGCACTGGTCTTTCGGCGCTACACGTGAAGCCCAGCTGCTTCATGGGTGATGCCGTTATCTCTTTGATTTCTAGAGAAGAATTTCAAGGCAAAAAAAGTTTCCATTAAGGTGTGTGCAGTGTAAGCTCAATCAGGTCGCTGTACCCCTCTGTGCCCCAGATTCCTTCTCTGTGAGACAGGGATAAGACCTGCCATAGAGCTTTTGTGAGGGGCAGATGTGTTTGTATGTGTAAAGTAGTTGGAAAGAGGCGCTGTCCAGTGGGATTTCCTGCGATCCTGGAAATGCGCCAGGCCTGCACTGCTTGTCGTGGCTGAGCCCGTGAGACGGGGCTCCTGTGACTAAGGACATTTTAATTCGTTTAAATAGGGCTTTCACGGCCGCTGTATTCAGTGCAGGTCTAAAGGATGTGGGTGATGTCCTAATGATTGTTGGGTTTTAAGATGGCTCTCAGTGAAGACCTAGAAGGCGGCTCTGGTGTGAAACGTGGAGAAAACGGAGCCACCGTTAGAAAGTGGTGTTTGTTACACGTCCATGTGGCCCAGGACGGGTCAGGTGTATGCAGTCATCTCTGAAGTGAAGCGTGATAGTCTTTCATCTTTCTGTGGACCGCATTGGAAAGAGTCCTTCTAGGATAGGGAGATGGCTTCATGGTAGGTGAGGGTGGGAGTATGAACAGGGCTCACACTTTGTCTTTGCTTCTTCCTGGCTGTGTGGCCTCCACCACGCTGCTGAACATTTTCGAGCCTCGGTGTTTTCCTCTGGAAGATGAAGATGAGAATGCCCACCCACCTGCCGGGTCGTGCGCTACCCCTGTGGGGTGCCCTCGCACTTAGCGTGGGCTCAGCATTCGGGAGCTATGGTTATTTCTTAGATAGATGGTAACAATAGCAGAATTGAATACATAATCGCTGTCATGTGCCACCAGTTCAGTTGGAGGATTTGATTATCATTTTATCCCAGTCACACATCAGGGATGCTGGCGTGACTGCTCCAGCTGCTGTGGAAGTTTGTGCTTTTGGGCTTCTAGATGTTTTTGATAATCCGAATCCATGGAGCTGGGGGAGGGAAGTGTTCGCTCCACATCGTGTAACGCAGGTAAGAGCAAGTGGCCTCAGGTCCCACCTCTCTGCTCTGTTCACACTTGTGCCGTCTGCAAAGACTGGGTATCCAGAGGCTGGTAGGACATACATGTTTTCTTAAAGGGAGAGTCTTTTGTTGCTCACCATGAGGTGGCTGGCTTCTTGATGTCACATGCTTTTTATTTTGCTCCACTGAAATGAAGCAACAGAAAACACAATACGGCTAACGGACAGGTGGACGCCCCAGCATGGCTGCCTCCTTACGTCCTGTGTCTTCTTCCCGCAGATGTGACATTTGCTGCGTCACCTTCCGCACACACCGAGGACTGCTGCGCCACAACGCACTGGTCCACAAGCAGCTTCCCAGGGACGCAGTGGGAAGGCCCTTCATCCAGAACAACCCCTCCATCCCTGCCGGCTTCCACGACTTAGGCTTCACCGACTTCTCCTGTAGGAGGTTTCCTCGCATTTCTCAGGTATTCCGATTGGCCCGTGACTGGCAGCCACCTCCATGGCCCACACAGCTGGACTGAATTTCCTCACCTGAGGCTTCCTTTCCTTAAAATGCTGTCATGTGGTTTTTTTCTGTTTAATAGTACCTTTCTCTTGAAATTCAGCTTGGCCCTTCCCATTTCATTGAGTTGTTGAGTTGACGAGGGTTGGCAGCCTTTTACTTTGTGTGCTGAATTTCATGTTAACTGGCGTATGAGTGTAGCTCATCGGTACTTTGCCCATTTGGGGGCATTTGGGTTTAAAGTTGTGAATTGTTCACTACCCCACACAGCCCTAGGTGAATTGAATTTGTATTTTTTAAATATTTCTTTAATATCGATAGCACAGCTAAATATTTCTAGTGTTGTAGCTTCTATTCAAATATTTTGGGTCAGTGTTAACCTGAGCTGTATTTGTGCTCTGCTTATAAAACACCTGCTAAAATTACTTTGGAACCCATTTTTTTTCCAATTTAAAAAAATTGAGGTAGACGATATCAACAGTGAAATTCTTCCATCACAGCAGCCCCAGACTCAGTGACTTATTCCACGTGTACATGACCATGTGCATACGGCCATGCGTGCACATGCATATGTCCATGTGTGTACGTACCCACGTGTGTACGCTCATGTAGCCCCCTCCCCCATGGTGCCCCTTCCCAGGCAGCCTCCTCCCCCACAGTCACAAAGAAAGCCAGTTCTTCACTGATGGTGGTAGTTGCCATCAGTTAGGCTTGCAAGGCCCCCATTTTTAAAGAGAGAATTCATCCTACCTCTGTGGTGTTATTACTTAACCGTACTTCAGTGCTGATCTGCCGAGACACCCTGGGGATCGGCGTCATTCATCGAGCAGATAGGATTCGTAAGATGCTTAGTTGGCTTCCTTACTCGGTCCCGGAGTTAGGGAGCAGGGGAAGGTGGGCACCCTACGTGCCGTGGAGAAGGGCCGGATGCCGGGGCAGCTGTGCAGCTTGGCGATCATTTCTAAATGCTCCTTTCTGTTCCCCTGCTTTCGCCCGCCCGGCTTCCGTGCAGGCCTGGTGTGAAACGAACCTGCGCAGGTGCATCAGTGAGCAGCACCGCTTCGTCTGCGACACGTGTGACAAGGCCTTCCCCATGCTCTCCTCGCTCACCCTGCACAAGCAGACCCATGTAACTGCCGACCAGGGACGGGAACAGCTGCAGTCCAGGGCCCTGCCTGGCGACGCCCCCGACCAGAAGGTCTTCCTGGCCATGCTGGGCCTGCAGCATATCGAAGACGCCAGGCCTGCACTGGCCGAGGAGCCGCTGCCGGATGACAACCAAGCAATACAGCTCCAGGCACTCAAGTGTCAGCTACCTCAGGACCCTGGCTGCACCAACTTGCTGAGTCTGTCTCCTTTCGAAGCTGCTTCCCTGGGCGGGTCTCTTACCGTCCTTCCGGCCACCAAGGAGAGCATGAAGCATCTGTCCCTGCAGCCCTTCCAGAAGGGCTTCATCATCCAGCCTGACAGCAGTATTGTGGTCAAGCCCATCTCTGGGGAGTCAGCCATCGAGCTGGCAGACATCCAGCAGATCCTGAAGATGGCAGCCTCGGCCCCCCCTCAGATCAGTCTTCCGCCTCTGTCCAAGGCCCCCGCTGCCCCTCTACAGGCCATTTTCAAACACATGCCCCCTTTGAAGCCAAAGCCCCTGGTCACACCACGGACGGTGGTGGCCACCTCCACGCCTCCACCCCTCGTCAACGCGCAGCAGGCCTCCCCGGGCTGCATCAGCCCCAGCCTGCCCCCGCCGCCGCTGAAGCTCCTCAGGGGCTCCGTGGAGGCGGCCTCCGACGCCCACCTGCTGCAGTCCCAGTCGGGGGCGCAGCCAAACACAGCCGCACAGCTCTTCCTGCAGCAGCCGCGCCTCGAGCTGCCGGGCCAGGCCGAGATGAAGACGCAGCTGGAGCAGGACAGCATCATCGAGGCCCTCCTACCCCTGAGCATGGAGGCCAAGATTAAGCAGGAGATCACGGAGGGGGACCTCAAGGCCATCATGACGGCCCCCAGCGGCAAGAAGACGCCGGCCATGCGCAAGGTGCTCTACCCCTGCCGCTTCTGCAACCAGGTGTTCGCCTTCTCGGGGGTGCTGCGCGCGCACGTGCGCTCCCACCTGGGCATCTCGCCCTATCAGTGCAACATCTGCGACTACATCGCCGCCGACAAGGCCGCGCTCATCCGCCACCTGCGCACACATAGCGGCGAGCGGCCCTACATCTGCAAGATCTGCCATTACCCCTTCACGGTCAAGGCCAACTGCGAGCGGCACCTACGCAAGAAGCATCTCAAGGCCACACGCAAGGACATCGAGAAGAACATCGAGTACGTGACCAGCAGCGCGGCCGAGATGGTGGACGCCTTCTGCTCCCCAGACACGGTGTGCCGGCTGTGCGGCGAGGACCTCAAGCACTACCGTGCCCTCCGCATCCACATGCGCGCGCACTGCGGCCGCGGCCTGGGCGGCTGCCCCAAGGCCCGCAAGCCCTTCGAGTGCAAGGAGTGCAGCGCCGCCTTCTCGGCCAAGCGCAACTGCATCCACCACGTCCTCAAACAGCACCTGCACGTGCCCGAGCGTGACATCGAGAGCTACGTCCTGGCGGCTGACGGCCTGGGCCCCGCCGACGCGCCCACCGAGGCCCCGGACAGGGTGGAGGAGGGCGGCGCCGCCCTGGGTGAGCGCAAGCCCCTGGCCGCCTTCCTGGAGCCCCAGAACGGCTTTCGTCACGGGGCCCCCGCCCAGCCGCTGCCCCCGCACGTCGCAGTCAAAGTGGAGCCCGCCAGCAACTTCGCAGGAGACTTCAACGAGCCCTTGGACTTCTCCCAGAAGGGCCTGGCCCTGGTCCAAGTGAAGCAGGAGAACTCGGCCTCCTTCCTGAGCCCTTCCGCCTCGGCCCCATACGACTGCTCCATGGAGCCCATCGATCTGTCCATCCCCAAGAACTTCAGGAGAGGAGACGAGGACGCGGCCGCTCCCGGGGAAGCCAAGAAGCCTGAGCAGGAGCCCGCGAGCAATGAGCAGGCCTCTCCCTGTCCACCAGCCTGCCCCACCCTGCCGGTGACCTTGGGCCCCAGCGGGGTCCTGGAAAAGCCCGTGGCCCCTGTAGCGGCGGCCTCTGCCGCCAGCACTCCGGAAGCCCCGGCTCCGCCCCTGCAGGGCTCCGTTCAACTCGCTGTGCCCATCTACTCCTCAGCCCTGGTCAACAGCTCCCCGCTCTTGGGCAACTCCACCCTCATAAGCAGCCCAGCCTTGCTGCGGCCGCTGCGCCCCAAGCCCCCCCTGCTTTTGCCAAAGCCCCCCGTGACAGAGGAGCTGCCCCCGCTGGCCTCCATTGCCCAGATCATCTCATCCGTGTCCTCGGCCCCCACCTTGCTGAAAACCAAGGTGGCTGACCCGGGGCCCGCGAGCGCTGGCAGTAACGCTGCAGCTGCAGATGTTGTAGGGGGCGCCGTCTCCAAAGCCACCACCGATGTCGCCAGCAGGAAAGGATCCAGTGACTCCCCCCCTGCTGCCACCAGCCCAGAGGCAGCCTCGCCCACTGAGCAGGGACCAGCTGGCTTGTCAAAGAAGAGGGGCCGGAAAAAGGGGACGAGGAGCCGGCTGCGCACCAGCGGCGGGGTGGACCTGGACTCCAGCGGGGAGTTCGCCAGCATCGAGAAGATGCTGGCTACGACGGACACCAACAAGTTCAGTCCGTTCCTGCAGAGCGCGGAGGACGACGCTCAGGACGAGGTGGCCGCAGACCACAGCGGGCCCAGCGACGACGAGCAGGGCAGCCCCCCGGAGGACAGGCTGCTGAGGGCGAAGCGCAGCTCCTATGCCAGCTGCCTGCAGAGGATCAGCTGCCCCCACTGCCCCCGGGTCTTCCCCTGGGCCAGCTCCCTGCAGAGGCACATGCTCACGCACACTGGTAAGGGGGCCGCTGGGCTGAGGGGCGGTGACGGGTGGGGTCGAAGGAGGGGCCCTCTTCCCGCCTCCCCATTCCTAGCTTCTCTTCTTCCTCAGTCTCAGAAGCAGGGGCTTGCCTGATGGGGCCGAGAGTTTTTCCCTGTGTGCTCGTGTAACCAGAATGGCCTGTTTCCGTTGGCTGGGCCTCCGAGGGCTGCTGGTGAAGGGAAGGGTCAGGCAGGGTGTTTTTAGGTGAGATGGTCTTGGGCCATCACATCCCTCACTTGGTCGAGGCATTATCTGCTTGGTTATGCACAGGAGGCAGCTAGGGGAACAGGGACCTGGGCAGAAGAATTTGCATTCAAGGCAGCTTTTAAAATGGCAGACCTGTGAAGTTCTTTTGACTGCTGTGTATTCATAAAGGGAAATACTGCAAATTTTGCAGCTACCTTTCAGTTCACTAAGGCGATTACCTCTTCCCCTGTTCATCGTGAGCGTCAGTGACAGAGTAGCTTTAAAATTTAAAAAAATTTTTATCTATACTAAAGTTGTTGGCTGTTGCAGAGAGAAACATGCAATTAAAATATTATTCTAAGTAACAGACTTAAGTTGCCAAAAAGATATCCCAAAAGTATTTTTCAAATGTTGTCGTGCATTGCTTTTTAAAGAGAAATTTGAGATAAGAAATACACTTTAAATAATTTTATACCAGGGAGTTAGTAGTCAGATGACCCTACAACTTAGGGTCATCTTAAGGTCATCTTAATTATGAGTTACTGAATATTCAAGCTGAGTATTCAAAATTTACATCTTTGAACTAAGGACAGATTGGGTGAGATCCTTAGCCTTTTGGAGATCACCACCCAAATATTAATTGATAGGACCTAAAACAGAATAAAGAATTGTATGGTACAGGATTGCCCGATAAAATACAGGATGCCAGTTAAATTTTGAATTTCAGATAAGCAACAAATAATTTTTAGTATAAATATCTTCCGTGCACTATTTGGGATATACTAAAAACTTATTTGTTGTGTATCTGATACTCAGATTTTATCTGGGCGTCCTGTATTTTGAGTCGCTAAATCTGGCAACCCCAGGTAGTGCAGAGGCTCATGACGGTGTGGAGAGGGGAAGATGGCAGGGGCTGGGTGGGAGCCACGCTCTGTATCCAGGTAGAAAGGCTTCACACAGGGTGGATCCTCCGTGGAAGGCTGTTTCTCCTAACAAGTTGGGACATCGGGAGGGGATGGCAGAGCTGTTCTGGGCAATGAGAGTGCAGAGGAGACGGGCAGGGCAGGGCAGGGGAGAGGAGGGTGCGCTGCAGGGTCTGTCTGAGGCTGGCTGCCACGTGGGCACGGCGTCTCTTTCCGGCGTGGTGGGGCCTCAAACCCAGGCATCAGTTAGGAGTGTCTGTCCACGGAGGACTCAAATAACAGGAACCAGAATTCCTAGATTTGTAGAGTCTGTGCTGCGTTTTCAGGCTGTCATTTTCTCTCCATTTGAAATCATTTAAGCCTGACAAAGTAAGGGAACAGTTCTAAGGAAGAAAGCAGTTCAGAAAGAAGATGCTTCTTAGAGAGAAGGTGCCTCGCACAGCAGTCTCTCTTGCCGCCCTTTTTGGGTGGCAGCTGTCTGTCTCCTGCAGAGTCTCTGGAGAAGTGAGTATTCCCGTTGCCGCTTTTGAGCAAGCAGGCGGTCTGGGCGTGATGAGGAGCGCTCCCCTGCCAGCACCGCCTCCCCACCTCTGCTCCAGCCGGGAGCCCTGTGCTGGGCGGGTGCCACTGTCCTCTTCCCTGCACGCCAGCGGCCTCCCTGAGAGGACTGAGCAGCCCATACGTGCGCTCAAGGGTCGCGCCGTGTCTTTGCAGGTGCCCGATAGAAGCTCCTTTTGAACGCCGAAGCGACCTCGTTGGTTTAAAATTTGGTGGCGTCGGAACGGAGCAGAGGAGATGGGAGTTAGTCTGAGACGGGGGCAGGGGGAGGGCGGGGGCAGGTGTAGGTGTGAACATGTTCTGCCGCTTCTCCCCCTACAGTCACTGTCCCCTGATGGCCGTGTCTGCTTCCACCCCGTCCCTCACATCGTGTGTTCCTGCCGTGGGGTCGCGGGCTTTTTTTCTTGAGGGGCGCATTCGGGCGGGTAGAGAACCCTTCCAGAGCTAGTATTGGTGACCGGGCCACGAGGGCCATGTCGTCCCCATCTTGCCATGACGCAATTGAAGTTTAGGGAGGCTTGAGTAATTTGCCTGCAGGCATTCGGGGGATGCGCAGTAGTGCTGGGGGTGGGAGCCAGGGTCAGGTTCCATCTGAGGATGCAGGGGGCGTGCCTCTTCTGCCCCCCTGTATCCTGACACGTGCGAACGCAGAAGATTGGGAAGTGGTTTGAGACAAGGTGGAACACGGCTGTGGACCACGAGCTGTTGACCAGAGACTTCGTGACCGTGGGATGGTGCTAACCACACGCTTAGACCTGGACGAACGCTGGCACCCATAGGGCTCAGTTAACTTCCTTTGCCCTTTCACAGCCTCAGCTTCCAGCAACAATCTCAGCATTAGCTCCATTTAGTAATTTTATACAGCCCTCGGCTATGTCTGGTACAGTGCTGGAGCTGGACGGAGCCTGAGAAATCATGTGACCTGCCCAGCCTTCCTGCACGCTGAGGTTTTCCCGGTAGACGGCTCTGCTGTGGGATCTCCAAGTGCCCGGCTCGTGGCTTCCTATGAGGTGCTCCCTCCATAATTCTGAAATTAGACTGAGGCTCACATGTAACAGAAACTAAACATGGACTCTGAAATGACCCTGTAAAACCTCGTCACACAGGGCAGAGGCTTGGGGGCCGGGGTGGCAGTGTTAAGCTCTAGCTGCATTCCAGCCGGAAGCTGTTGAGTGGCGTCCAGTTTTAAACTGGCTTGAAGCAGACTGTGCATCTTGAGGGTCGGCCTCTTCCCAACCTCTTAGCGCATGCAAAGAATTCTAGCATCCTTACATCGTCTCACAGACATGTTTCCAGTGCACCCCGCCCCCTAAATGGGCAGCGTTAAGTAGCCCAGGTGTTAAGTGCCCAGCCGGGGGTTCACTGTTGCTCAGGCAAGGGGCACGTGGTTTCAGCCCTTTCTCTGCGTGGCTCAGGTTCTAGGAATCATGTCTTAGGAGGAAGCTGGCGTCTGCTGGCGAACTGCGTGAGATCCTGGCGTGATCTCCACACGCAGCTGAGTTTCCTCCTTCCCCTCCTCCGCTAGCCCATGGCATCCTGTGGAGGAGGACCGTCCTGGCTCCTTCCCTTCTCAGCCTGAACAGTGCTGCCTCTTTAGGAGAAGACGGCTCACTCTTCCTGCCTTTCCCCCTCGTGAGCGTCCCGTGTGTTTTGAGGCCAAAGTAGAGGAGAGAGTGCCAGGAAACGGTCCATTTCAGCCCCTTCCTCACCTTCCTCCGCGTGGAACGGAGGGGTCGGCACCTGTGGTGCTGAGGTGCCCTCCCGCTCTGACATCCGTGGCCCCCTGCCTTGCTCACTCTCTCATGGTTGAGGGCTTCGCTGCCCTTTTCTGCCAGCCTGGGGCCCTCCCCACCCACCTCTCCCACCTGCTGTTCACAGGCAACCAGCGTCGGAGCTGAGACCAGTGAGATGTACACACCTCAGTGTGGAAGCACTGACACCAGCCGTGTTTGGCTGCTTCCAACTTTCTTAAGGGGCTGCTTCCAACTTTCTTAAGGGGCAGCTCTGAAAGCGTTTACCTGGCCGGCCCTGCATCTGCCACGTCCTGAAAGAAAGACAGACAGACAGACAGAGAGAGGCCTGTGCCCCGGGTGGGGGCGGGCGGGGGTGTACGGAGAGGCGTCTGAGGGTGTGAGGCCGGGCCATTGGACTTGCTCTGGTTGTTCGTCCTTTATTCCTTCCTGCCCAGTGCCTGCCAGACGGCATCGTCTCCTGAAGAATTTCTTTCTTCGTTTCTTGACTGTTCTGTGAGAGTGAAAACTACTGGCTGACATCGCAGGGTGGGGCGGAAGGACGTCACGGGCCTTTGGGTGCAGAGGTGCTCCTTGTGCTCACAGGTGCGTTTAGAAACACCGCTGCTGGAACAGTCTTCTGTGGCTGCTACCAAATGAATAAAATATTGGATACTTTCCACGTAGATTACGAGTCAGCAAGGTTTTTCTGAAACCTGTATGATCATAAAATAGTCAAAGCGCTCTTGTTTTCCTCTGTCCATGCAGTCTGGAGAGCACACTGCTATGTAAAATGTGCGACTTATGCAGTGAAATGGGAACTTTTAAAGACTGCTGTTAGTTGTCACTTCGGGAATCTTCCTAACTGGATACAGTACTTTCAGGTCATTGAATCGTTTTCTACATTTAACCTTAACATGACTCCTCATCGTCATGAGACATCAGCCTGGCTATTCAAACCAGCTGTACAAGTGACGCATTTACCAGTGTGAAAGTTACAGAGCAAATCACGTAAGAGGAAGAAGCAAGGAACTAACTGCTTTATTTGAAATCAAGAGCCAGGTCACAGTTCATAGTCACAGCTTCTGACTTGTTTTCTTCTCGAGCCTGGTTCTCTTGTTTTCCAAACTGGCCTGACTCAGGGAAGCTGTGATGTTGCCTTTTGACAATAAAATGTTAAAGGAAAAGTATTTTCTTCTTACTTAACACAGCCTGAATAATTATTAAACATCATGTTCAACTTTTAGTGAAAAGCGAGAAGGGTGCACAAAAAAAGCATTAAAATACTTTACAACTAGTCTTCACGCAAAAAGCGTGTTGTTTTTTTTTTTAATGTGAGCATTTTTATAAATTTAGCGCAAAACACCTACAAGCTTTGTGGAGCAGTCGGGTTCTCCATTTCATCCTCTCGGGCCCAAGTGGAGCTCCTTAGAGGTGCACGGGTCCGGTTTCTGAGTGTCTGATTCCACCTTCCCAGGCTTCTAATTCCGTGGTGTTTGATGGTTCTAGGCATCTGTGTTCGTAAAAACCCTACCAGTGATTTGGAACCATGGCTCAGGTGGAGGTGGACGTCCCCTTTCTTTGGTTACTGCTGATGCTCATACTTGGAGTGTGGGGATTCGGGGTCACACGCGGTGTGCTCCGTGCGAATGGCGCCCCAGAGTTGTGCGGCTGGCAGTGCCAGTCCTTCCTGTCCTGAGAACTCGGGGCTCCAGGCCCACTCTGTTCATTCCCTGGGTGCCTGGACTTGTGAGCCTGCGCTGGTTCTGGGGTCCATTAATGCTCATCTAAACCTAAATGGAAGGCTGAAGCCCAGCCCCACCCCATCTTAGTGTTTCCAGGGAACCGCGCTGATTGACTTGCCTGACATGTCTTGATGTGTGTGTGATCGTGGCAGCCTTGGGGTTATGAGACAGCCGTGCTGGCTGCAGCTCTATGAGTCCTGTTTGTCGGTGCACAAAACCTTTTCCCTGTAAAATCAGAAACCAGAACCTTAGAATGTGGCACTTGGGGGGAAAACAGAAGAATCCAGTGCTGCAGTAGCTGATAACCACACCTCCTCTGTCCTGGTGCCCGCCCACTCCCTTCCCTGGTCCCTCCTCTCTCCTTCTCTTTGTCCTCGTGGTCTGCCCTGGCTTCGCCCCTTGTCCGTCCATGCAGACACAGGACCAGGTACTGAGGAGCCTGCAAAAGGAATCGAAATGGAAGAAGGGGAGAGTAGGCCGGTCGAAGCAGATAATGGCCGGGGAGGGACAGGCAGCTGGCCTACTTGTGGGGCTGGTGGGGTTAGGGGCCGCTCAGTGACTCAGCTTCACACGCGGGCTGCTGAGTGGAGCACGCGGCTCTGATCAGACTCGGGACCTTGGTCCCTGATGCACCACCAGCAAGAGCTTAGAGCAAGGGGGACAGAGAACCCTCGTGCACCAAGCCGACCTCCCCTGTCTTGCCAGCTAGGACCACGGTGACCTTGGGCAGAGGTCAGACAGGAGGCATCCCGGCAAGTCAGAACTCAGCACTTGCAGTCCAGGTGGGAGGGCCGGACCCCAGAGACATCCAGAGGGTTCAGGATTCCTCCAGGAGGCCCCGGGCGTTGCCCTTCATCCCATTCGATTCCCCACGTCCACGGTACTTGCCAGGCTGGAAACTATCACAGGCGTCTTCTCTCTGTGGTGGACATAGGTGTTCTCCTGCTGTGCTCAGATCCCTTCACTCACCTTTGTTGTTGTAGTTATTATGTAAGATTTGTAATTGTAATACTGTTTTACTTCAGATATGTATCTTGGTTTCATTGTTAACTTTTAGTATTTTGAAGACAAATCTTTCATCCCACTCAGGATAAGGGAAGGTGATCACTTGAGTTGCTGCTGTTCTCAGTGTTTTGTTTTGTTTTGTTTAATGTATTTTGTTTATTTTCTTAAAAGAAAGGGGTTCGGTGGGGGTTGGACAAATGCCAATGATCCCAGGAGAATGAATGGAAAGCGATTTTTCTTTTTCGTTGCGGTAGAAAGCCAGATAAACATGTATTTTTTTTCCCGCTTCAGGTCAGAAACCCTTCCCTTGTCAAAAATGCGGTGCCTTCTTTTCCACCAAATCTAACTGTGAACGCCACCAGTTGCGCAAACACGGAGTTACCGCCTGTTCCCTGAGAAGAAACGGGCTTATCCCCCAGTCAAAACAGAGTGATGTTGGAGCCCATGATAGCACAGGTAGTGCCTCCAAGTGATGGAGAGGAGGGCGCCGCAGGAGCCCGTTAGCCGCGCCCCGGCCTCTGCGCTGCGGCTGGCGGCCTCCCCTTCTCTGCAGGACCCTGAGGCCTCCTGCTGGCATCCCAGCAGCAGGACGGGTATGGGGGCCACGGTAGCTCCCCCAGGCTGCTTCTCTGAGCTGCTAGAGAAGATCTGTTCCCCACCCCAGACGCCTGTTCCTGCCCTTTGCCCTGTGGAGCTGGGCTGTGCAGGAGGGTGCACAGTCCAGCTCTGCATAGGAACACGTCTGAAAGGGATGTGAAACTACTCGGGTGTTGTTTTCTCAAACCCCAGCGACTGCCGCATCCTGCAGAGCCAGGGATGGGCCCGCTCGCTGCCAGGGTGTTGCAGGAACTAGTGACGCTCCACCCTCAGCAGGGAGGGGCCGGGCTGGGTGGGGTGTTTTTCTTTTAAATAACTCTTTTCCCAGTAAAAAAAACTTTGTCTTGTTTGAAAAAGCACTCTGCATGTCCTTTCTTTAATCACATCTCTGCTTGACCCGAATCCGGGTATTCTTCTCATGTGCTGATATGTGCTTCCTTCCTCCGGCCCCTATAGAGCAATTAACAGCTGCCCCGTGCGTCTCCTGCCACCTTTTTTTTTCCTTACAGCTTCTGTATTTACTCGTGTCCTCTATTCAGTATATTCCATTATCTCCAGCTGCTGGGGTTTTGTGTCCCTCACCCCCCAAAACAAATAAAACAGAAAATCGGCTGCTGCGGGTTACTCAGACACAGGGCTGGTTGGCCAGTGCTGAATAACTGTTGCAGGTATGGGTTCAGTCTGGCAAATCTGGAAAGCTTGACATTTCCCCCTTTTCTGAATCCGAGGAGATTCCCCCCAAATGTGCTTTTCTAGAGTTGTGACTGTGTCCGGGCTTCTCCCCCTCAGACTTGGGTGGGTTGGGGGGCTGTGTTGTCTGTGAGTGAGTGTGGACTGGAGGGTCGGGCTTTAACCCCAGCCCCGGCCCCCTTGTCCTTGTCCCAGTTACGGGGGAGAGGGGTGCAGTGAGCGGGCAGCCTCTCCAGGAAGAGGAGCTGGTGCAGAGCCCTCTGCTCTTTCCCCACACCTCCCACAGAGCCCAGTGAAACAAGCCCTTGAACGGCCAGGCCCTCGGTTGTGGTGAACCCAGACCCTCTCAGGGTATAGAAGTGTAGGCCAGTTTGCCACGCCCCCTCCAGCGTCCAGGTCCACGTGACTCGCCAGGATCTTTGAGTAGAGAAATGTACAGGCCCCACGGAATCTTGCCGTGACTTGGGTGCCCTCGAGCCTGAGGTTGCTGGGTGATCTGCTGTTCAACCCCAGGAAACGGGCAGCGAGGCTGGCAGAGCACACCTTCACTGGGATGACCCCTCTCAGTGTTTGAGTGTCAGCTGCCACATCACGTTCTACCCAGCCCATTTTCTCACAGCCCATCACGGCCCCAAAGGAGGGAAAGCAGCTGATAGTTGAGGTGGCCGCGGGGAGCCCTTGGTTTCCCACGCTGGCAGACAAGTCTTAAAGTGTAACATACTTTGGGTTCAGCATCTTGATCTGTATGATCAAGGAACACCAAAACCAGGGCTCCTGCAGGCGCAAAGCCAATCAGAACTTATATCTTAGCTTCGGTGCAGCCCACATCTTCATGGTGGGTGAATTTATCTTTTAAATTGCAGTTATGAGTTTTGTTTTTCCAAGTCCCATCAGCGCCCTCCTTGCCCTGACCCTGCCCAGAGGTTGTGTAGGTTTCCTTTAAGGGACAAAGCCTCTGGAAAAAGAAAGTTCAGTGAGAGTTGTAACGTGAAACCAGCAAAGAGAAAAATATAGGTTTGGTTTAATTGTGGTCACAATCCGTGGTGAGAAAGAGGGCTGAGAGGTAAGATGGGGAGAAGGAGGGTCAGGGAGGTGGATTTCAGTGATTTCAAGGGGAAGTTTTTTAAACCAGGTGAGCATGATGGAGGGAGTGAAGGTTTCCTTTCTGGCTCCCTCCCATGAAGTTAAAAGTGAGGCTTTGGGGAAAGACCGTAAAAACACAAAGGCAGGAAATGACCAAGGCAGTTCTTGAGGGATTTCTACGTTTATGTGCCTAGGTTGCATTTTCTTAAAATCCCAGGACATGTTTTGCAACGTAGGTCTGACTTTTTCGATCACATAAGGTCTCACAAAAATGCGCCCTAGATTTTCCCCCAAAGGCATGCTGAAGATGCTCCGATGGGGGCAGTTTTAGCTGAAAGGGACATATTGATAGTTCAGAGCTAGGCTGAAACTTTGATTCACTTTCTTGTGGGCAGAGGTACCCTGGCCCACTTTGCCCTCAGGGGATGCTCCTGGTTCTTCCTCAGATGATGTCTGTAGGAGCCTTCCTATTTGTGAGCACCTGCATGTGACTTTTCAAATCAGTGTAAACGTGGACTTTTTTTTTTTTTTTTTTTTGGCCTCGCCGCACGGCTTTTGGGATCTTACTTCCCCAACCAGGGATTGAACCCAGGCCCACAGCAGTCAAAGCGCCGAGTCCCAACCACTGGACCGCCAGGGAATTAATTCCCCAGCGTGGACACTTGAAGACTGTCCCTCAGTGGTGGCGCCCTTGCCGGCCCAGAAGGCCACGTACGGGCATGGACTGCACCATGGGGAGTGCTGGTCTAGATAAAGTGGAGGCTGTGCCCCTGCCCAGCCAGGTAGGCATTGAGGTCAGTACATTGTCACCTCAGTTGGGTGATACGAAATTTCTAGGAAGCAGTAGATACTTAATTGTTGCGCTAACGTGGAAGTCTCCACACTGCGCATCGCATCAGAGGAGCTTTGGGCTTCTTATCTACTAGTGCCTTCAGATTCTGTCTGCTTCCTCTAGCAGTTTTCTTAGATTAGCATCACGAATGAGGGACTGGCTGACAGGCACAGAAAATCAACAGTTTTCTTCCCCCGCTCTCCCCTCCCCTTTTTCTTTTCTTTTCTTTTTTTGGCTGCACCTCACAGCTTGCGGGATCTTAGTTCCCCGACCAGGGATCGAACCCAGGCCCCCTGCAGTGGAAGCGCAGAGTCCTAACCACTGGACCGCCAGGGAAGTCCCCAGATCAACACATTTTTAAAGCCGCATTGCTTACAAAAGTCATCAGCTCCGCCACCTGCACTCGGAAGGGTGAGCTGCTGCGGAGGACAAGGTCAAGATAGGACCTGGCGCTGTAAGGCGGGTGTTCATGAGACAGAGGGGGGCTAAGTGCGTTGTTCCCAAGAATTGCTGAGAAGAGCCCTTGGTGCTGCTGGGAACTTGAAGGGCACCGGCTGCCCTGCTAAAACACGCCCCCTAGTGGACGTTGGGTAGAACGCAACAAGCCCTCTCCACTCCTCGGAGGAAGCGAGTTGGCCTCCCATTGCCTTCAGGGTGAGCTCTCCATTATCCACACTTAGGGAGGGCCCAGGAGTCAGAACGATCTGATCTTAGTGTATTATCGTAGTATTTTTACTTGGGTTTGATTTCAGAATTCACTGTGAATTTTCCCCCAAAAGTTTATCATCTTAAATATACCCTACTACAGTTGAAATTTTAAATAATCCATGCTCTTTGGTGGAAAAAAATTAATAATTAAGTGAAGCAGCCTAGAGTATCCTGGGACAAATAGGGAGTAGCCAGAGATCAACCCTCCCCTCGCCGTTTTTTTGTTTTTGTTTTTGTTTTGTCTTTTTTTTGTCTTTAATGTAACTACCCACGGAACCAACAAATAGGAAACCAAGCATTCTGTATTTTTTTTTATTGTGGAGTTTATACCAAAAGCCATTTAATAGGTGCTCTCCATTTGCGTGATTCAAGAAAATGAGCAGCTGGTTTTTCCCCTGGAATACGGCCTCGATGTTGGTGTGCATGTCTCAGGGGTCATCTTCTTTCATCTTTTGGATAATTGTCAGAAATCATTTAAATTGTCAAAATTTCTTTCAGAAATTTTATATTCACCCCACAATTACTTGTTTCCTTCTGAAACCTTTTAAGATACTCAAACAGTGGTTGCCAAAAAGTAGTCAGAATAAAACCAGTGAAGAGAAGTAAAGTGGGAGAGCCGCGTAGACTGCTGTAGGTGAGCCGAGAGCCCCAGGCAGCATGACCGTGGCAGGGTTGGTGCAGCTCCTTCGCCCCCAGCCCAGGGCTGCGTTGGTGGCGAGTCGTGGAGCCTGTGACTCAGAGCCACAGGCCTGGGTCGGTGTGGCGGTGGTCTGCTCTCATCAGGTGAGACTTCAGGTTAGATGTGTGAACTTGTGATCGGAGACCTGGCATGATGAGGGAGGTGCATGTCACATATGTGCCATGAAATAACGAATTTTATCAGCCTGGTGCCACAGTAGTCCATTGGTCGTTGCATCTGTAGTTAATAGTCAGGCTCAGCAAGCTTTAGCTTCACTATCAGAGCACATAATAAAATATTGGCTAAGACTTTGCCCAACCAGAGTAGAGAGGAGATGGTGCTTTTGAGAAATACCGTCAACTCTTTGGTGTCGATACTGTTACCACCAGGCCAGCCCTTAAGAAGGCTGATAGAAACTGGTGGCCTGTCCACATCTGGTTTTGCTGTGGAGACTGGACAGGTAGGAACCACTTGAGAGACAGGAAATGTTTCCGCTCCCTACATGGGGTCCTGACAGCTGCCAGGGGGGGCTGCAGGTGTGCATGCGTCTCCTGTTGCCTGGGACCTCTACTGGAAACCCGCCGTGAGGCAGGAGCATGTGTACCACATACACAGAATACTCGCTTTGGGCCACTTCCTGTGAGGTGCTCCCAGATACCGTGTTTGGGGGGCAGGCCTGTGTAGGCTGCATGTGTACACAACCTCTTTGCACTGGAAAATAACTTCTACGGCTCAGCTTCCTCAACCTCCCTTGTGCTGCGAGTCTCTGGAATGTGCCAGCTGTCCTCTCTCGCCGTCGCTCTGTCTGGCTGCTCCTGGGGGCCCCGAGCATCCCTGTGTGTGCCCGTGGAGGGGGCTGGCTCGGCATGGGGGCGGCGGGGAAGGGAGGCCGGGAGCTGCAGGCGCAGCTACCCTGTGACCCCAGCCTGTGTGCACCCGTGTGCGGCTGCTCCTTCTGCCTTTTAAAAATTAACCCCGGATTTGTCTTGGCCCTTGAGGGATGTAAGGGGTGAGGGGAATTTGTGTGAGAGAAGTCCTGGCGGGGGTTGGGAGACAGGCACCCGGGGGGTGGGTCACGAGCGAGCCCTCGGAAGGGGCGTGTCTGGTGGCCCGGGTCTCAGCCTGCCCCGTGCTTGCTCTGCAGACAGCCAGTCGGACGCTGAGGCATCGGCGGGCGGCGAAGTGCTGGACCTCACCTCCCGGGAGAGGGAGCCGCCGACACCGGAAGGAGCAGCCGAGCCCAGCCTGGTCCCGGACGAGTCGGCGGCAGAGGAGGCGGAGCCGGCGGCAGCCACGCCCTTGGCTGGGGAGGAGAGGGGCACCGAGGAGGACACGGAGCCCGAGGAGGAGCGCGCGGAGGGGGAGTGGGATGAGGACGCAGACAGCCCCGCGGAGGACACGGTCAGCAACAAGAGCCTAGACCTCAACCTCGCCAGCAAGCTGATGGGCTTCAAACTGGCCGAGGGCGAGGCCGGCGCGGGCGGCGGCAGGGACCCGGCTGCGCAGGACCACAGGCACGCCCGCCATGCCTGCCACGTCTGCGGCAAGAGCTTCAAGTTCCTCGGGACCCTCAACCGCCACCGCAAGGCCCACGGCCGCGAGGAGCCCGGGGACAGGAGCGCAGCCCCCCAGGAGCCTGAAGCGCCACCACCCACTGCCCTCGAGCTGCCACAGAGGCCCGCCGAGCCCCTGGCCACCGAGCCCCCCGCCCAGGCGGAGGCCGTGACTGAAGCCCCTGCGGAGAAGCAGAGCGACGAGGCCGAGGGCCCCTCGGATGGGGATGGGGAAGGCCTGGCCGAGAAGAAGCCCTCAGAGAAGAGTGAGGACGACAAGAAGCCAAAGACAGACTCCCCCAGGAGTGTGGCCAGCAAGGCGGACAAGAGGAAGAAGGTGTGCAGTGTGTGCAGCAAGAGGTTCTGGTCCCTGCAGGACCTGACCCGGCACATGAGGTCACACACAGGTGAGGGGGGCGGGGGCGGAGGGAGGGCTGCTGGCGGAGGTTGCGGGGCGGGGGGGCCGGCGAGCCAGCCAGGATCCCGTCCTCCAGCCGCCGTGGGCAGCAAGGCTTTCTTGCCGAGCAGGGAGAGAGCCCGGGTGGGCTAGGAATTCTGAGGGTGTGTCCCACTCTTAGCACTAGGAGGGCACAGGTGCAGTGGATGGTGGAGTGGTGTTTGCCAGCGCGTTTTGATCGGCCTCTTAGTCCTCTGAGCCTCCGTAGTCCTGTCTCTAGAATGGGGATGATGGCTGCCCTGCCTGGTAGAAGCATCTAGAAGAATGTGGGTGTGGCCGGCGGAGCAGGCGGTGCGGTGGGGCTCCGTGGGGCTCGCGGCCCGAGGCCAGTGTGGGGAGGCACCCGGGATTCGTCGTCAGCCAACAGGTGCTAGGTCGGCTGTGCAGCGAGAACCTTGTCTGTTCTTGGCTCTGCAGCAGCGGGGCTGATGGGGCTGAGTGGGGCGGTCATCTGGCTGCTGCCTGGGCATGTCCTTGCTCCTCCTGGAATCCACCGCCTCTGGGCTTGAGGCTGCAAACCCCAAAGCAGCGGCTGTTGTTTTGGTAGAAAGGCCCCCTGGATGTCCTCATGAAGCCAGAAGATACAAGCGATTCTTCCCCCACCAAACAGAAAAGCTCCTCTGTGTCTTGGTTTCAGCTTCCCTCTCCTCCCAGCAGCCAAGGTGCACACGTGCCCCCCACACACACCCACGGCCCTGTGCTGGGACTTGAGGGCACCGGAGCTTGGCTCCCAGCAGAGAGAGATTCTCGGGGTACTGGCAGGTGGTGCTCTCAGCTGCTCTCAGCTCCGTGTTTGCAGGCGAGAGGGGAAGCCCCAGCTGCTCTGAGTCAGAACACAGCATACCTGCAGCTTTGACTTGGGAGGTGCCGCCCTACAGGGTCCCTGGCGATGGTGCCCGACCCTGGGAAGGACGCCACTGCTGGGTTCTTTCAGGCCGGTCTTCTTGTCCCTGAGGTTCCGCTTCTGGGACTCTGGTTCCTGGATCAGGTGTGCAAACCCTGGGCTGAAGGACGAGGAGACAGGGCTGTGTGGGCCTCCACTCTCCTCCCTCCCCATTTTGCCAGTTCAGACAGATAAGGTTTCCTGTGAGCAGGAGGGAGGCCTGGCCCGGCCCAGCCGCCGTCCCCCTAGGGCCTTCGCTTGCTATCATGCGGAGCAGGGAGGTGGGTGCCGGTGGCCTTGCTGACAGCCGTGAATCTCTCTCCATCCCCCAGGAGAGAGGCCGTACAAATGCCAGACCTGCGAGCGAACCTTCACCTTGAAGCACAGCCTGGTTCGCCACCAGCGGGTCCACCAGAAAGCCCGGCACCCCAAGCAGCACGGAAAGGACAGCGACAAGGAGGAGCGAGGCGAGGACAGCGAGAGCGAGTCCACCCACAGCGGCACCAACCCCGTGTCGGAGAGTGAGGCCGACTCGGCCCTGCTCGCCAGCAACCACGTGGCCGTCACCCGCAGCCGGAAGGAGAGCCTGGCCCTCAAGGACGCCGGCCGCAGGGAGGAGAGGGCGACGGGCCGGACGGCGGGTGCCGGCCAGGCTGAGGCCAGCAGGAGTGCTCCCAGGGCCGCTGCCGTGGGCAGCCCCAAGGAGCAGGCGTCCCCGGGTGACCCTGAGCGGGAGAGCCCGGCGGCCCTCGTGCAGGACCTGCTGGAGCTGCCCAGCAGGAGGCCCGCCCACCCCCTCCTGGCCGCTGCCGACAGCGCCTCGCTTCTGGGCCTGGAATGACAGCCCAGCCTGCCCCCCAGCACACAGACGAAAGCCAGCAGAGCAAAATGTCCTGAGTCTATATTTGCCGAGGTTTCCTCAGTGCCCTTCAGCTCTCGGGGTGGGGGAGGGGGGGAGGGGGAGAGGCAGGCGCCTCGCTCAGTGCCATAGCCTTACAGACCCATGCGGAGATGCAGCACGTTCGACTCGAGTGCCTTAACTACTTACCAGCCCTTTGGTGTCGTCTTGGGTGTTGTGTTTTCCCGAAATGACTTCTTAAAAAACAAAACAAATATTTTAATGAATTATTTGGAGAGGACCTTTTCATTTAAGCATTAACTTTACCTTCTGTTTTGGTGTGTGTTAACTTGTTTTTGCAATTCTGTGATAGTAACATTTGTTCTGTGAGCTGGAAACAGAAGGGGAAAAAAAAAACATGCCCTTGGATACCCATGGCCAATAACTGGAAGAAAGTGATGTGAATTTCATGTAAATTCCCAGAGGAAATGTGGATAAGATGCTCATTTCTCAACTAGACTTTTTTTTTTTTTTTCTGTTTGCTACATGGTGGAGCTGTAATTTGGTCCTCGATATATTGCAGGATGTGGTTGATGAAGGTTTCCAGTTTGGTTCAAGCCAAAACCAGGAAAGATTCTAGCTTCGACCTCGTACATGTTTCCACTCTCTCAGCGTTAGATATGCCATTACTGTTCAAGTTTCAAGACAGAGAAGAGTTCCCCTGGCAACTGAACTGATGGAAAACATGCATAGGTGTCATGTATCTGATTTCCCCCCCCCTTTTCGGTATATGTATTAATAATATTATTATTATTATTATTATTATTTGTAGTTCATCAGTTTGCTGGTCTCTGCAGTCAGCAGAAACAAATGGGCAATATTTGTCCTGGGAGACCTGGGCCGCCCCCAGGTCCCCACGTGAGCGTCTGCCCGCAGCTGTCCTTGGCTCTCCGGGCAGTGGCTCTTCTACTGTACTTAGACAAGCCTTTCTTCCGTGACTGCAGAACCCAGCAGGGGCCGTGTGGTCCTCCCGCCTGCGGGGCCGAGGGGCAGCCGGGGAGGGGAGAGGAGGCGAGGTGCGTGCCTGGGCTTTCGGGAAAGCCAGGCAGCAGGACCTGTCCCTCGCGGTCTTCCTGCCAAGCCCAGCCCAGGCCTCACCTGCCTGTGCTCCTGTCCTTCGCGGAGCGATGAAATACTACTACTGGTAATAAAACTGCACATGCGAGATTGAAGAGGAAAAATAGGTGTATGTTTACCTTCCTGTGATTTGGGGTTGGTGCTCGAAGATAAACATGTTGTGTCTAGTTTGTGAATCGCCTGAACCCCTGGGTGCACAGAGGCGGGATTTTCTTGCGTGAGCATCGTTTGCAGGCAATAGACCCCCTTACTGTAGCTGCCAGCAGTGAAAAGAAACAGATCCTACTGTAGTTGGGCTGTGCTCAGCATCCTGTCCTCCCGCCAGACGCCCGGGACGCCCCAGCCTCAGTGCCTCAGGCCTCCCGTGCCACCCCTCCCGGGACCCTCGCCCTTTCTGGCCCCCAGGGCTCCTCTGTCCTTACACCTGCGTCCACCACAAGGACCCCCTTCCTCTCACTTCCTCACCAACTCCTGGTAGCCAAAAGCCAACCACCCGGGCTTCAAAGGAAGCTATGTGTGTTCTTGACATGATGAAAAAGTGATCTCTTTGCATGTGAAAGGAAAAAGGTTGAGGTATATATGACTTTTAACTGTATTAGGGATGTGTGAACCAGTTTCAAAAGGTTTTCTTCACTCTACGTGAGCACGAATCAGAACCAATGATTCCCCCACCCAGTATCACTTCCTACCAAGCGTGGTGTGCTTAGTTAAAACCAGTTCATTCATCCCTTAATTTCTTATGACGATTGTTGTTGTTATTTTTGTTGTTGCTATTACTTGGGGTTGCTTGTGTTTTGTTTTTCTTCGCAGCTCTCCACACTAAAATTCGGAACGTTGTGGGGAGCGGCCACGACTTAACTCTGCGCTGGGGCGAGACGGAGCGGGCGCCAGGCCGCAGCCCAGCCGGGGCCGCCGCTCGCAGTGGTCGCCATCGACTGAAAGCTTTATTTAGCCTTGTCTGCACCCTCGTAGTCGATAAGGTCTTGCCACATTTTACTAGTGAGGCTGAGAGATGTATCATTTGTTTGATGTTCTGTCCCCTCCCCCAATATTAAACTGTGAAATTTGTGATTTGTTTAAACTCTGGGTGAATCATAGCTTAGTTTGCATGTCCAGCTAATTTGTTTCTATACATTTGTTTGATTCTCTTTCTCCTTCTCTCAGGGCTTTTACAAAAAAATATATATATATGGATCTTCTGAAAAGTTTTTTGAGGTGCAAGTTTCTCTCTTTTGTTTTTCTCTTTGATTTATGGACACGATGCTGAGATTCAATCACTACATGAAACTCCCGGCTGTGAAAACAAAACAAAAAACCCAAAGGGCTGTTTTTTCCACCAGCCCTGGGGAAGCTATGTGACAGTCGGATGCCGGTTTCAGGAAGTTTCGCCGTTCTTTCCACCCTCTGTTCCTCTCTTTCCTCCAGAAGGAAGTTGATCCTAGTGATTTCAGCCCATGCATTAAACAGGAAACAGTAATAAATGTGTAGAATTCATATTTTTCTAAAGGGAACTTAAAAACTGCTGCTACATGTTATGTACAAAACTGGTTTAGGCCACATGAACAGAATCACAGATTTGGTTTTGGTACTTTTCGCTCCTCTTTGTATTCAGTTGTACAGTACTTCCAAATTCAGAATGAGAAGAAAAGCTGTTCTGTATCAAACCATCTAAGCAATAAATGTTATATTTTAAAAACGGCAGGTTGCCGGTCACATGGCCCGTCCTCTGATTTGCTGTGATCCTGTCAGCTTGTCCCACCCCCAGGCCGCAGCCTGCTGGGGACGGGTCATCGGTGTCCGTGGCCATCGGGGGAAACCTCAGGCCTGCTCGCCGCCAGCTTGGCACCCGTGGCACCCATGAGAGCCTTCGCCCGGGTGGCATCTCCAAAAGCTGCCTCATGCCCTCATCTTGGCTCCCCCAGGGTGGTCTGTTCCGGGGCCGCGGCAGCAGCAGCTCGGTCCTTGCTCACGACCACTGACGCCAGGGGCTGTGTTTCTGGCCAGCCGCTCCCGGGATCCACTTTGTCTTTCCTCCTCCTCCAACCTGGTTACACGGGATTGAGTTGTCCCCGGGTGGAGAGCTGCTGTAACTCAGAGGAGTCCTGAGTTAGTCTGGACAGGGGAGTGTGGAAAGGACGGTGACCCCAGGGCTGGGGGACAGCAGGTCAGAACCCATGTTTGGGGTATCTGCCATCGTAAAGCAGCAAAAGGGCAAAGTCCCGAATCCTCTAAGCTGGGATGGATCTCAAAGCAGCCCTGGAGGAACCTGGGTTCAGGGGAGCTGATTGCAGAAAATGTTTCCAGCGAGTTGACCCTGTTACAGTTCTGAGCGCCTGCAGGACAAGAGTTGATTGCTCTGGCCCTTAAGGTCTCCGGGCCCCCCATACACACAGCAGCCCCAGGAGACAGACTGGCTTTGGTGAGGTCCAGTGAGGGGTCCTGACCGGTGTTAATAAAACAACCAAATAACTCAGGAATGGTTGTAACATAAACAAGCAGCTCACAGGAGACAAGTCCTCGTGGGCGTGGGGTTGCCGCTAGCCACCGAGGAGCACACTTAAGAGCCCCTCCCCTTCCCCGTGGATGGGGTCGTTGCTGGCAGGGAACTGGGACTGCGCGTGGTCAGTGTGAAGGGCAAAGGGGCAGCCCCTGTGGAATAGGATGCCAAAGACGCAGGGTGCAGACCCCAGGGAGATTCCCCTCTGCCCACCGATGTCTGCGTGTGTTGGGTGCAACCCCTGGGGGTCTGGGTGATGCTGGAAGAAGGATAGAGGAGGTGAAAGATGGAATTTATCAAAAGAGTAATAAGCCTGTTACTTAGGAAGAGGAGATGAAGTTCATCTGCCCTGTCACCTCCCGTGCTTGGAGTTGTGAGCCAACCGGGGCCCCCTCCCCCCGGGGAATGAGCTGTGGGCCTTCCTCCCAGGCCACCTCACCCCCAGGCACCCACCCCCGCCCCAGGCTGAGTCTCCCGTTCTGCTGACCCCGGGCAGACGGGGAGGACTCTCAGGCTGGCTGGCATCCTCTCGCCCAGGCAGCTGTCCTGGAAGAGGGAGGCCGTGGGCACATGCAGAGTGGGCATTTCTGGCAGAGTTTATATTTTGGCTCTGATGGTGAGTTACGTAAGGAACCTTAGCATCAAGAATGATGGGCGGTGGGGGGGGTGCCGGTCTTCCTTTTTTGTTGTTTTTTAAGATTTTTTTTTGATGTGGACCATTTTTAAAGTCTTTATTGAATTTGTTACAATATCGCTTCTGTTTTAGGTTTTGATTTTTTTGGCCACGAGGCATGTGGGATCTTAGCTCCCCGACCAGGGATCGAACCCACACCCCCTGCAGTGGAAGGTGACGTCTTAACCGCTGGACCACCAGGGAAGTCCCAAGAGTCATGCGTTTATCAGGTAAACCCGTGGGCTTGGGTTTTCTCTTCTGTTGTCTCTTCAAAGAATCCCAGTCAAGCACAGGTGACCCCAGAGAACCAAGGGCCATCTCCCCCAAGGCCGTGCTTCACCTTCGGCTTGCTCCCGTTAGAAACCCCCTTCGCGATTTACCATCCCTATTAGAAGATGGGGAAATGAAAGGAGTTTATGTTTAAAAATCAGTTTTACTTTTGTAGCTGTCAAAACATGGATAAGGCCTTGAACTGGATGGAGCTTTGGGGGTGTTTTGCTTGTTTTTTCCCAGGATCCAGTTACCCCGACAGTGCCTTTATTCAACAAGGTGTAGCCTGGGCCGCTGCTGTGCACCTGGCACTGTCCTCAGCATGGAGAACACAGTGAGGAAAAAGACAGAAGACTCCTTTCCCTGCGGAACGAAGGTTTGTAACAGTGGGAGACAAACGGACTAGACCAGGAAGATACGGAATCAAGGCAAGTCCAAGGGAAGAGGAGCCACGAGGGGGCGCCGTGACCTGACAGGTCTCAGGACATCCAGCACTAAGAAAGTCACTCTCCCAGACCTGCCCAGTCGGCACCTGCATGGGAGGGTGTGAGGGTCTGGTCCCCACCTCAGCGGGAGGGAGGCGAAGCCCAGGCCGGGTGTTGGACTGTGTGGATTCTGGGTCCTTCTGGCGTCTCCTCCCACCAGGCACTGCTCCAGCCACAGCCTGAACACAAGCCACCCAGAAATCTTGCTTGAGTTTCTGCATTGGTGCCCGACTCTCAGATTCCAAAGGCTCCTTGAAGCGGCCAAGGAGTGAGAAGGGCCCTCCAGCGCACGGCCCCGCCGCCAGCTCCTCGCCTGGGTGCCAGGCCGCCTGGGCCCCCTTTCCACCAGCAGCTCCCGGGGAGGCTGGGACCTGGGGAGAGGACCGGGTTTATTTTAAACTTGAAATTGAAGGTTACTCTTTAACGATGACAAAACAGGCCCCTCCAATTCTCGGCTGCCAAGTCAGTGTCCTAAATAAGAAACCAGCGGGCACTCCTTTCCCGTTTTGCTTTTCGGGGAAGGAAGCCACAGCCCAAGGAGGGAGGGAGGTACCTGCCTGGCTGCGGGCAGCCTCCACCTCGCCCGCAAGAGTCAGGGAGGCCAGCGAGGCTGCAGCAGCTCCCCAGCCTGCCTTGGTCCAGGGCTGGGGGCGGCTCTTTTAAGTAAAAGTTTGGAAAATTTGGGAGCTGCAGGAAAATATGGAGAAAAAAGTGAAAGCGGTCATCTTGCCTCTCAGCGCTGTCTTTATTTATTGAATGCTACTGTTTTAGTCGGGCCCGACTTCCATTCCTTCTTCACTCTCGGACATGTTTATACAGCACGTTGCACGTTGCAACTTGTTTTCCTGTGGGTTTTGTCTCTCTTCTTCACCCACGTCCAGTGAACTGGGAAGGAAAAAAAAATCCTTATCGCCTTGGAGCAGAGACGAGGGTGAAATGACTTGCCCAGGTCAGCTGGCTAATGGGTGGCCTTGTTAGGATGAAATTGCCCACCAGAAAAATGTTAAAACAGAAGGTGGGTGCCGTGGGGATCTGTGATGCTGTGCGGTGTCCACTGAAACGGCAGTTACAGAAAACTGGGAGCACCTGCTTCTCAGACGTGGAAGCAGATGCGATGTGGGTGCTGCCCGTGTGTTCCCAAGGTTACTCAGTGCATTCCTGACTGTTCCAGCTTCTTTGCTGCAAAGCAAGTGACACCAGAACTTAGGGGGCAGGATTCTGTGGGTGGCAGGGCTCTGCAGGTCTGGCTTATCTCTGCTCCACAAGGCGTCTGCCGGGGCAGAACCTCCAAGACGGGAGGCCCTTCAGCTCCTCGGTGTGGACAACCCAGGCCCACTAAAGAGAGTTCCTGGGTCGCTCGTTAAAAATTCCAGACCTACTGATTCAGAAATTTTTCTCAGGAGGGAATTCCCAGAGAATTCTGAAGCCCAGGAAAGTTCGAAAACCATTGTCCCAGGAATGACAGACAATCCCGGGCTCCTGCCCGTCGGCTGTGCCGTCAGGAACACCGAGGCCATCGTCTGGGCTGGAATAACTCTGAAATCTAGGAAATGCGCCAGGACCTGCCTTCCAACACCCCGCCTGCCCTCTTCTCCAGCCCGTGTAGCTACCCACCCACCTGTAGCGGCACAGGGACCCCACCGCACCCCGGAACCAGGCCCCGGCCCAGGAAGCGAAGCTGCGTGAGTGCTGCATGGGCCGGACCGCAGCTCTGAGTTCTGGGAGCAGGCGCCTCCCTCCTGGACCTCCGGGCCCCTGTCTTCTGATACCTGCTTGTCCCTTCGCCAGAGCTGGCCGGCAATTGCGGGACCCGGAGCAAAACGAAGACGTGGGGTTGGGGGGAGCCTTGTTCGAAACGCAGGGAGAGCCTTTCTCCTTCCCTCTCTCTCTCCTCCCCACCTCCGTGGTGTTTCTTGTTTGCTGTTTAAGATGGGCTCCCTCGGGCACGGGGACCCTGGCGGGGGGCAGGTGCACCCAGGCGCCCGGGGCCTCACCGCAGCCCCTGGGCGGACCGTACACACCCCCCGCGTCCCGACCAGGCCTCCCCCAGGACCAAGGGGCCGCGGCCTCCGGGGAACGGTGGGGAGCCGGCGTCCACCGGGACGGCGGGAGATGGCTAGAGGCATCCCCAGAGCTGCCTAAGCAACACCTGCCTAAGCACCCCCACCCCTCCCCAGGGGCCCAGAACCCAGGGCTGTGTGTCAGCCGACTGGCCGCGGGTCGCTGGCAGCTGTCCCCCAGCCTCAAGCGCCCGCTTATTTCTCCCCGGGCTCTGCACAGTCGCAGTGGCCGGGAGCTGCCCGCCGTCCTGCCGTGTCCTCCACAGCCCAGCCCCACCCCTGGTGACAGTACCATCTGCCCCGGGTGGCCTGTGCCCTGTCCCCCGGGACGCCGTCCTCCCAGCTCTGGGCCTCAGGGCCCTACCAGGCAGCAGCAGGGCCGGCGGCCTGGCCCACGTCCTTCTGGAATCTTCCAGATCATTCCCACCTGCTTTCCCTCCCCGCTCACCAGCACCAGGGCCCAGCCCTGCTCCCCCTGAGGTTAAGTGCTGACTCTCCAGAGTTTGGATCCTGCCGGAGAAGGGGGGGCTAAGGGTGCCCACATGGTGACCCTGAGTGAAGGGACAAGGAGCCCGTCAGCCTCAGTGGGAGTGGAGCCTGGAAGCAGAGGCAGCGGGGTGTGGGCAGAGGTGGGTGGAGGCGTGGCGTGAACAGGAAAGGAGGAAAGCACCTCATCTTTACTGAAACTGAATTGCACCCGAGCCAGTTTTTCCTGTTACGTATTGTCTTTTTTTTTTTTTTCCTTAAGACTAGTTTTAGGTTCACAGCAAAACAGAAAGGAAGGTTTTACTCTCTGTCCCCACCGGCCCCATCCTCACACCCGCAGCACGCCGGGGCGGGGGGCGTCCACTACAGCGGATGAGCCTGCACGGCCCCTGTCCCTGTCCCCCGGAGGCCGCGGTTGGCACGAGGGCTCACTCTCGGTGGCGGACGTCCTGTGGGTTTGGACAAACGTCCACGACGTGGATCCGCCATCACAGTAGGTGACAGACTAGTTTCACTCCCCCCAAGTCCTTGGTGCTCCACCTTGTCATCCCCCCCATACCGCAGGGTTTTTTAAGATTTTGTTTAATTGGGGGAGAAAGAAAGGAGCCAGAAAGGCGTGCGGATTCGCTTCCAGGAGGTGAGCTTCCCATCGATATCACGCTGATCTCCAGCCCCGGAGGGAGGCTGGAAGCGGGGCGGGGCTGGGAGGGGCGGGGCGGGGCGGGTGGGGCGGGGCGGGGCGGGGCGGGTGGGGGGGGGCGGGGAGGGCCCGGGAGGCACGTGGTGGGTGGATCCCTCTTTCCTTCGCTCAGGCATCACCTGCGGGCGTCCGGGGCCTGCGGAGCCTGGTAGGAAGCCGCAGGGTGAGGGAGGCGCAGATTCCGCTGCCTCGGGGTCTGGGGGGGCCCTGGGGGGACGGAGGCGCAGGCCAGTCGCCCTCGGAGGGGACGACGCCGTTGAGTGGCCCGGGCCGGGGCGCTGGCGGGGACAGCGAGAAGCGCACGTGAGCCCGCGGATTAGAGCTGTGGTCGAGAGCGCGGTCCTGGAGGCAGGAGGGGATCGATGAAGGTCGATTGTCGGATCAGAGCTGGTTCTAGAAACATCCCGCGGCGGAGCGCAGGGCGGAGCGGAGCCGGGAGTCCCAGGGAGGAAATGGCTGAAGTCGTCCGGACCCAGGTGAGGGGGTTGGAGGGGGATGGAGGGGTGCAGCGGGGCGCGGGCGCCGCGGGGGGACGAGGCGCCGGGGTGCGGGTCGGGGCGGCCACCACGGCAGCCGGGGGGCCGGCCAGGAGCTGGTCGCTGGGCCTGGAGGCCGTGGGCTCATCTTGTTCGAGGAGCCTTTGATGGCAAAAAGGGACAGAAGCCAGCTCGGACCGGCTCATGCAGACATGGGACAGTGTTAGTGGCTGCACCGGGAGGGCTCCTGGCGCTCGGCGGTGCAGGCACCCCAGGGCCGGTGCTAGAGCCGCCTTCTCCGCGCTCTGACCCCCGTCCGCCCCCCTCCTGTTCCCCAGCTCAGCCACTCCTCTGCTCCTTTTCACCAGGGACCCGGGAGTGACCCGTTCTGGCCGGAGCCTCATGCCCACCTCTGGTTCACATGCCAGTATTGGAGCAGAGGGCCAGTCGGCTGTCCCTGAGCTGCCCGGATGGAAAGTTCCGCAGAGGAGGACTTGGGGATGGGGCTGTCGCCAGGAGCAGGGGGAGTTTGCGGGGCCCACTGCGGGCGTCCAGTGGGCAGGCATCCAGGTGGGGCGTCTGCAGCTCAGGGGACAGGTGAGCGCTGCAGCCGGATTTGAGTTGTGTAGGAGCTGAAGCTCTGGGGATCACTGAGGTCATTGGGGAGGGGGAGAGAGAGAAGAAAGGGGGTTCCAAGCAGCTTTATGGGGTTACCCCTGGGGCAAAGAAACCACGCTCCCTGTGCCTGCAGAGCCGCGAAACGGCACTCTCTCTGGCCGTGCAAAAAGATTAACCTACTTCGCGCTGAAGCCGGGGGGGGGGGGGCGGGGGGGGGGGCGGCGCTGTGGTGTGTGTGTGTGTGTGCGCGCGTGCGCGCGATCAGGCAGGGCTCACAATCAGCCCATCTCTCGATAGCAAACACCTGTCTCTTCCTCCCTGTGCCCACCGTCGCTCGGGCCCACACACCCGATGGGGCACCCCCCAGTTGGGCACTTGCTTGGTTCTTTTTATATGGTGGAATGTATTTGTCCTTTTTCCCCATTTCTTTTGTTTAGCTGAGCTGTGTCTCCTCAGCTAGACTGGAGGACGCGTGGGGCAGTTATCCTGTGTCCCCTCCAAACCTCAACCCGGCGCCTGCACGTTGGGGTGTGCGTTTTGCAGATGGGGACAGAGCCCGGGTGGGCAGGCCCTGCGGCCATGTTGTCTGGGACACAGTTTTGGGTCTCATCCGTCAAGCAGGTCAGCGCCGGGACTGGGGCTTCTGCCCGGGCCACGTGGACATGCGAGTTCTCAATGAATGAGTCCACCCACTGGCGGGGGGGCAGGGGGCATATGCTGTGGCTCCGACCTTCGCAGGTGCTGCGCATGGCAGGCCGGGCTTCTCCCTGGGCGGCTCATTACGGTCACCTGGGGACTGTTCCATCTGGCGATGGGGCCTCACCTGAGGCCCATTAAACGGTCTCTGGGGGGTGGGGCTCCACGCGGAGAGCTTTTAAAGCTCCCTGGAGCTTCCTACTGTGCCGAAGGCTGGACCTGCCCAGCCTAGAGTGTCCTGAGGGCGACACAGGGCCAGCTGATGGGATTCGGAGCCAGACAGACCTGGGTTCAAATCCCAGCCCCACGGTGACTCGGCTTCTCTGGATTTGATGTCTTTATCTCCAGAATGGGTGTTAAGTGCCCATTTCCCAAAACATCAGGTACCTACAGAGCTTCAAGTGCATAGAAGCCGCCTAAAATAATAGTCCCCAGGCCTCCCTGAGACCTGAGGCCTTCACCGAGTAGACCCTCAGCTTTGTACCAGGGACATGTGGGGAGAGGGAGGCCCTTCGAGGGTGCCGTGACCGGGGCGGTGGCAGCCGTAGTCACACGGAGCTGGGGACGGAAAAGCCTTCCTCCTCCTTCTAATTATAGAGGAAAGGCTTCATAGTCTCCCGGACATGACCTCTGTGGGTGCTTCCACACGCTACACAAAATTGTCATCCATCATCTATTCGTTTGGAGACTTTCCATTTTCTGAAAGGCAGCGGGGACCCTGAGTCGGGGAGGGGGCATCGCAGCTGGGACTGCTGCTGCCAAGCCTGCGCCGCGTCCCTCCCTCCGACAGTGGCTCCCCACCCGAGCGCTGGCCTGGCGGGGCCTGGGCTCCTCTGCGGTCCGCGAGGAGCCATCGAGGGAGGCGGGAGACGCCAGAGGCCCAGGGCGTGGGTGAGGGGCGCTCGCTGATGAGGGTCCTGGTTTGCCTTTGGAGTCCCAGGGGTGCTGGGCAAGGCCTTCTGCATTGTCACACTGCAAGGTTGGCTTCGGCTGGGAAGCTCTGGGCCCAGGGTTTAATTTTGTGTTGATATAGAGTTAGAGGCTCACCAAAAAGCTGCTTAGAAATCTAAAAATTTCTGCCAATGCTACATGTTTATCTGAAGATAAAGCTAATTGGACCACGAGGAAAGGAAGGGCAGCTTCAACTTGAGAGATGGTACTTAGACAATCAAAGCCCTTAACCATGTATATGAACAAGGTCATAGCTAAGGAAATACTGCCTGTTATGGGCTGAATTGTGTCCCCCCCCAGCGCCTCGGAATGTGACCGTATTTGGAGAGGGGCCTTTCAAAGGATGATTAAGTTAGGGTGACCCTAATCTGATCTGACTGGTCTTATAAGAAGGGGAAGTTTGGACCCAGACACCAGGGATGTGTGTGCACGGTCCATGTGAGGACACGGGGAGAAGATGCCCATCTATGCGCCAAGGAGGGGGAGGCCTCGGGAGGAACCAACCCTGCCGACGCCTGGATCTCAGACCTCCAGCCTGCCCGGCTGGGACCCCTGGGCAGCGTGGCTCGGGTGCCTCACCTTCAGATCCGGGAGCACCAGGCATTTCGTGATTGTATTGAGCACCGTGTTCCTGGGCCTGAGACCTGGGATGGGTGTGGAGAGAAGGAAGGTGCAGCTGGTCATATCCGAGTGCCCCAAAGATCACGACCGTCTGCTCCCCAGAGCCTGAGAAGAACCATGGGGCTTCCTTCGCTCTGGCTGGAATCTTCCAAACCTGTGTCCCAGCTGCAGCCTCACCCACCGGGGAGCTTATCAGCAAAGCAAACACCTAGACTCCAGGGCGGAGGCGTAGTGTGGGAGAGAGTTAGCAGCCTCTCAGGGGGGCCGACGTGCTCTGAAGTGTCTCTTGGCTCGGGAATGACCCCGACGCACCCACCCCCTGAAAAGCACTGCCTGGCCCCCTGTCACCCCCTCCCCTCAGCGAGTCTCAAGCTTTGAATCCACCTGTAGAGTTTGTTTGAAAATGCAGATCCCTGGGCCAAGCTCCCCGAGACTCTGCTGTAGGTCTGGGGGATGTTCCAGGTGATTCCACACGTGAGGTTTACGGGCCACCCCTGAGATGCGCTTCCTCCGTGCGAGTGTGTCTCTGCACGTCCCCCCTGCTCTGCTATTGCAGGCTCAGCTCAGAGCATCTCCCCCGACAGTCCCACGCCTCTCGTGCCCCCCTCCCAGCCCGCCCCCGGCCCGGCATGCTCTTGCCGCACAGTTACGGCCTGGCTGGTGCAAAGGCAGGAACCAGGGACGGTCCTGTGCATCCCTGACCCCCGGGGCCTGGCACTCAGCAAGAGGCGGATGCTTGTCGGTAGCCTTTCAGTTCAATTTATTTCCATCCAATTCGATTCAGTGCAGTTCAACTCAGTTCACGTCAGCATAAGAACCTGTTGTGAGCCCAACACACAGACGCGGGCCTCCGCTTGGGGGAAGGGCCCCGTCACCTGGACGCGTGCCCACACGAAGCATCACTCATCTCGGCACCAAGCCCTCCCCGCCCGGCTCGTCTCTGAACATCCCCTAAGTCGACACCGGCGGCCGCTAAGGTGTGTGTTCCAGCCACCACATCACGGGCTGGCATCCTGCCCGGGTCACCGTCCCCGTGACGGGGAAGCGCAGGCCAAACGGAGGACCCGGCGGCGTGGGTCCCCGGGTTCACGCGTCCTCGCCGGTGGGGACGGTGGCCCATCCTCCCGCGGGCAGAGGACGACACCGCACAGCAGCTGCTCCGCAGAGGCCACTAAGCCCTGCCACCCAGCCAGCCCGGCGGTGGCTCCTCCGCAGATCCCGCCGAGGGGCCAGCGCCGTCCCAGCCTTCACGAGGAGCAGAGCGGTGCAGGAGCGGGGCCGGCGTGTTTCTGCAGCAAGCAACCTCGGTGGCGGGGCCCCGCCCGCGTGGCGAGGGGTGGCAGCGCTGCGGGGGGGCTGGCGACATCAGTGCGCCTCCCCCTTCCTGCGTCTGAAACAGCAAAGGGAGATGGTCAGCTCCTGGGCGGCCTCCCTGCGGGGTCGGGGGCGCAGGGAGGCCGGGGCGAATGACAAAAGCCCCAGAGAATCCCCTTCCCCCCACCCCGCCCCCCATGAAGAAACAAATGGAGAAGTCTCGGATTGGGGTCCAGTTTCTAAAATTAGTCTATTCTGCGACTCCCAGAAGAAATCGTTATTGGGATTTAGTCAGACTTTCATGCTCTGAGTGAGAATCCGGCATGAAGCGAAGCCCGAAGCGTAGCCATGCTCCAGGCGTAAAGCAGAAACGCGCCCAGGCTCGTGCGGAGAGATGTGGGGGGCTCTGCTCTGGACCTAGAGCGGCTCCCAGAGAGTCTCCCTCATTCTTTCGTTCACTCAGCGGACCTTTGTGGAGCACCCGCTCTGTGCCAGGTCTGGACTGGGAGCCCGAGGGAGGGCAGGGCGGCCGGTGCCCGGGGCGTGATGGGCCAGGCCGCTGACCTAGCCCCGGTGCCGGGCGTGGGGAAGCTTCCCTCGAGGAGGAGGGGCCGGGAAAGCACGCAGGGCCCCACCTTTGCCCGCGGTTCGAACCCACGTCCCAGGGATGGACAGGAAGGGCCGGGAGCCCTGCTGCGTGGCTCCTAACGAAAGGGCGTGACCTGAGCCCAGTCACGAGGACGCAGCACACAAGGCCCGCACTGCCTCAAGGCGCCCATGTCCTGAAAGGCCGAGGAATCGTCCAGACCCAAGGGGACCACGGACACGTGACAAGTGCACGGAACGCGTGAACCCGGACGGGCTCCCGAGGCAGGAGGACGGGCCGGGGGCGGTGCTGGGCCAGGTGCTGAGCGCTGGCCGTGGCCTGTGGCTTGGCAGTCACCGCAGCAGTGTGGCTCGTCCCCCGGTCAGAGAGCGTGCCTGTTCCCGGGAGGGGTCAGGGACGGTGCGCGTCTCGTGCAGGTGTGTCTGTAGCGAAAGTCAGCAGTTGAGGATCTGGGTGAAGGCGGAGGGTGTGGGGAATTCCTTTGCAGTGTTTCGCAGCTTCTCTCCGAGTTCCAAACTATGAAAGTTAAAGGCTGCTCCCAGACTCCGTGCCGGACGGGCAGGTGAGGGCAGGGAACCGGCGCCCCCGTGTAGGCGGAGGGCGGGCGTGCGAGGCTGGGGGCGGGGACGGACAGAGCAGCTCAGCGGGGGCGGTGCGGGCTTGGGTTCAGAGGTCGGACGGAGACGCGCAACAGAGGTTTGGGTCCGGCTCCTGCAGGCCGCGGGAGGGACCGGGCCATCGCCGAGGGTCCCGGTGGCACCTCGTGGCCGGGGTTCGGGGGACTGAACCAGCGGTGGTACCGCAGGCACGGCCACCACGTGGGCGCCGCGTGTGTCCCCTGCTCACCGACCGTGGGGAGCCCACCCACTGGGGACCAGGGCCGGGGCAGGGCCGCGTCCCACCACCATTTTCAGTTGGCCTCAGGCATCCAACATGAGAGGAGACAACGGCGGGGGGGCAGTGAAGCAGCCCCATTTCTGTACAAGGACAGGGGGGCCACTCAGGTCCAGGCTGACACCACTGGCTGTGGCGCGTGCGCTGTCCTGCCACAAGCTAGTCCAGGGCTTCCCGAGGGCAAGCAGGGCAGGCCGGCTCACCGCTCTGCAGCCAGCAGGACCATCAAGCGAGACCCAGACTCCCCTGGCGACTGTTTTGCAGTGCAGTTGTGGGAGCACCGGTGGCGGGTATTAAAATGCAGATTCCTGGGCGCCGGCCCGGAGCGGAAATCGGCAGCTCTGGCCACGGCGCCCTAAGCAAACCCCCCCTCCTCCACCCCCAATCTTATGGGCAGCAAGGTTGGTGAATGCCGCCTAAGAGCAAGAAATAAGTGTTGAAGTGGTTCGTTTGGAGGGCGAAGGAATGGCAATGATTTCATCCTTTATCTCAAGCAATCATTTTGGACCCTTTAATTTCCATTATTCAATAAAATAGGTAAAGATTTAAGTGGGCAGACAATTCCCATCATTTTAATAAAGGCACTGTTTCCTTGGGAAAAAATTATTACTTTGTACTTGAGCCTGGATAAAAGATTTTTGACAAAGGAAGGAGTGATAGAGGTACACACACACACACACACACACACACACACACGCACGCGCGCGCGACAGTTGTAAGGGAGAGAAAGCAGATTTTTTAAAGATGGTCCGGAAGGCAGAACTAGGACACAGACCGCAAGGCAGTCGACCTGGGCTCCAGCGAGAACTGTCTGCTACCTGAGCTGTCCAAAGATGGAATAGGCCACCTGGCCAGGTGGGGCCGGCCTAGATGACTCTGGGTTCTTTCCAGGTCGAATATTATATGAGGCTCTATTAAGTACAGGAAAAATATCAGGACCACACCTTTTAAACAGAATTTCACAGTTCTAGGGAAAAAAAGTTGATAATGATGGTATTCAGTTGGCTGACAAATGAACATTGTTTATGGAATGAGGAAAAAAAATACATTCCTAGCAGTGGAAATTAGGTTACTCTGGGCCAGGCACTGGGGTCAGCTTTCTTTTCACATGCAGTATCTTTAACAAATCCAACCAAACACCTGGCGTATAGTGAGGGCTTTACATTCATTGAACGTTAATAACTAATAATTTTAGTTACAATTATCCCCATTTTAGAGAAGAAGAAACAGGTGGGACCAATTAGGTGACTTGTGTAAGATTGCTAAGTGGGTGAGTCTGGATTCAAACAAGGGCTGTTAACCATCATGCTCCTGTCCAATGAGAGAAAGTATTTCACGAGTGCATCCGAAGTAAAGACGTGTGTGTGTGGACGTGATGCAGGCAGAGCAGACGGGCAGTGGCTTTGTCTGAGACCAAGTTCCTCTTGGAAGACAAGGCCCCAGAGAGCACGTGCTGTGTGTGGCCTGCTCTCCAGGTGACATGATCACTCAGCTGAATCCAAGTCACGTCACTGACGTCTTAGCAAAAGCAGGTATTTTCACTTTAGTCCCACGTTTGGTTTGGGGCGGGGGTGGAGCACAGGATGCCCAGGCCGGTGGGTCGCAGTGTCTGGAGTAGTTGGCTTGCTTTAGGGGAGGACAACTGAGTCTTTCTGGCGATGCCTTGGGAATGAACCGTCATGGCTGTACCACCCGTGTGCAGCAGAGGGCAGCAGAACACACCCGCGCAGACAGGTTTCAGGGGGCCTGGGAGTTAGGGTTCTGCTTGAAAATGTTTCCCTGTCATTTGGAGGATTCTTGCAGAGGAGGAATACTACTGATTTAAAGTTATGATGCAAATAGTGAACTATTCCCTTATAAGAAAATTAGCAACTTTTTTTTTAAGTCTTAATGACACAGCTAGCCTCCGGACTTGAAACTCTCCTTTTGGAGCTGTCACCTCTGATAGCTTATCTCATTGTCTCAACTTGATATAATTTGCCAAGCTTGGATTATACGTTTAACGAAAACTATTTAAGGTTACAGTTCACTCACAATTTGGGAACTAACTTGATTGTGTGAAGCTCGGCTGTGACACCCCTATTGTTTCACTTCCTTTTTCTGGAACTCACCCACGGGATTTCACTTCCCAGCAACTCCTGGGCACTCGCTTGCCAGTTTCCTTGGCTCTGTTTGGTAAATGCCTCCTGGTGGAGCTGCAGCCCCGGTCCCTCCCTAGAATCCTCACTGCGCACATGAGGCCAGCAAGTCGACCTCCTTTCTCCAGGGTTTTCAGTGAATGGGGACTGGGCGGCCACCGGGAGAACCTCTGTATTACGAGGGAGGCAACAGAATTCTGCGAAAGCTCTGGACACGACCAGCCTGCGTTCCAGTCTCAGCTTTGCCACTTCACAGTCAACCGCGTCTCAGTACGTCATTGGACTCGTACATTCAGTTTCCTCATCTGCAAGACGGGGGTGTTGCCTACTTCACTGCAGGGCTGTGAGGTTAACTCGTATTTATTAAACACCTACCACATGCCAGGTACCATTCCAAGACTTGGGGACCCAGTAACTGGAAATTCTTGCTGTCCCGAAGCTTAAGCTTCGAAAAGGGGGTGACGGGCAGCGGAAGGGCCGGGGAGCGGGGAGGGACGAGGCCGACGCCCAGGGTGGTGCGAGGCATCGGGAGGCAGGCGCCCTTGACGACGGAAGGCTGCGGGGGGCGCCGATGCAGGGGGCGTCTGGGCAGAGGGAGTCACTGCCACGGCGGGGGGTGGGGCCGTGTGGGCACCAGGGCTGGGAGGGCCGGCAGTGCCGAGCACAAGCTGACACAGGCCCAGATGGAGGTGCAGGTGGTTTATTAATGTGAAGGCATAACAGATGAGAAGCAAACCTGGGTGCCGTCCAAGGAAACATCTTTTGAGGATTTTCTACCAATCTGTCTTGATTTTCTCTGAGTATGTAAAGCGACAGAAACATCTTAAGTTTTCGAATGGGCTCACTTTCTTGCTGGGCTACAGCCAAGCTGCCCACAGCCATCGCAATTATTATACTCATCGTAGGAGGCTCAAATAAATTTAACACTTATATTTATTTCTTCCATTCTAAAATATAAGCACATTACAAACACTTTGAAAAGGAAAAAAAAATCCACCACTCTACCACAAAAGCTGCTTTAGCATTTTGTGTATTTCTTTATAGACTCTGGACGAATCTGAAATTTACTGAATACTGAGTGTTTCAAGCATATTGTAGAGAAGAAATTAAAATGCTCGTTCTCACTGCCCTAATATTTTTTGATTCATTTCCTTTCAGCAGAGAAGACTAAAAATATTACAGTTACAAAGACTAAAAGGCCAGAGTATGCACAGCTTCTAATCCAAAGTTCCTGTTTCTATGAAGAACACATTAGTTCAGCTCTGCCACTTACAACAAAATCATGAAAAGAAGGAAATGTTCGGTACTGACTCAGTGATATACTGATGAAGTTAAACCAAAGAGGCATCTCTGCCTACTTAAAAACGTTTAAACGGTCAGAGTATGCAGTCTCTAATTACTGGGAACCGAAACTTAATATGCGCACACGTGTGTGTGTGTGTCGGGGGGGGGGTTGTCTTATGACCATCATTTGAAAAGTCTAAAGAGCTCACAGTCAAACAGCACTTGTAAAGCTCATCTTAAATCTTCTTCATTCGAAGACAAAACTTGTTACTTGAAATGTCTAAATTTTGTAGGTTGAAAATATGTAAAGCTTTTCACAAATTCCAGAGGGAAATTAAGATCAAGATCGTAGCTTCCTTTCTTTGCTTAATATTTTAGATGCACTTTGTGCTTCGCAAAGACGAAGACCTAGCAGTAAAACGCACTGGTACTTTACAAATCATTTTGTATTGAACGCAAATCCTTTCAAGATCAGCCTTAATTAGGGATATGCAAATAAAGAGATGCGTTTAGGGGCTTCCCTGGTGGCGCAGTGGTTAGGAATCCGCCTGCCAATGCGGGGACACGGGTTTGAGCCCTGGTTCAGGAAGATCCCACGTGCCGTGGAGCAGCTAAGCCCGTGCGCCACAGCTACTGAGCCTGCGCTCTAGAACCCGTGCACCTAGAGCCGGTGCTCCAAGACGAGAGGCCACCGCAGTGAGAGGCCCGCACACAGCAATGAAGAGTAGCCGCCGCTCACCGCAACTAAAAAGAAAGCCCACGCACAGCAACGAAGACCCAACGCAGCCAAAAATAAATTAATTTTTTTAAAAAAAAGATGCGTTTGAAGACGAGTTTAGGCAGTAGGTTGGACCAATGGAAATAACCAAGAAAAAAGGGTGTTCTTGGGTTTACCAAACTGGAAAAACTGTGATTTCCAGATAACTCACTGAGCAGGAACTTTTCTCAAATGTTTCATTAACTAGTCAGTCCTAAAGGTGGCCAGATAACTTTCTCACAGTCACCAGATAAAACCCACACTGCAGAAGAACGTTTTGTCATAAACAGCCTGACTAAAATACACTGCCCGCTAGAATTAAAATAGCAAACACCCAAGACCTCTTGCAGTGCAGTAGGAAATGTAAAAAGAAGGGAGTCTTTTGAACCAGCGGTATTTTTGTCTATACTGAATAGATTCGGACTTCTTTAAAGTTCTTAAGTTGTTAAGATTTTGAAATGGAGAGAACTGAAATCTAATTTAATTCATAGCAGAGGTGAATTAGTAAGAATGTATTAAATACTTAAGGGCAAATCAATGTACCTGGTGGGCCTCTTGAAGATTTAATGTTGGATAAACAGGAGTCATGTTACCGAAGAAGGACAAGAAGTCAGACTGAGAGATTCATGGAGGAAATAAACGTATCTGTGCCTTGTCGGTTTGGGGTTACAGTAAAACATTTAAGTGAAAGTGAATCACGGGCAGTTAGAAGGGCAGGGGGAATCCAAGGGCCGGCGTCCAGGAGCTAGACGCACAGGTCAAGGCCGGGGAGCGGACATGCACAGGCTGGCGAGGAGGGAACGGAGATCCCAGGAGAGGCCTTTGGGGCAGAAGCTGGGTTGAAAAGCAGAAGACTGAAGGCCCAGTGAAGGGGAAGCCCGAAGCCCAGGAGGACTGGAACCGGAACAGCCAGAGGGGCAAGAGGACGCCGGACGCTGGACGGAAAGGTCTCCGCCCAGGGGCACGGGAGGACAGAAGCCGGGACGAGGGGACGGAGGCCAGGCCGGGAGTCTTCCGAGGAGCTGCAGACGGGACTTGGTGCCAGGAACGGAGGCGCCCCGGGCAGCGGGCGCGGGAAAGCCCTCGAGGCACAGACACGGCGGGGCGGCCACAGCCTCTCGCCGCTGGTCCCTGAAAGGAGAGTCTTCAGGCGCCACCAGGTGTGCTGTCCGGGAGGAATGCGAGGAAGGCAGGTCCCCCACTGGAGCCACCCTCGCGCCACCGTGCGCCCTGCAGCTTCAGGACGGCAGCCTCAGCTGCTCAGGGTCAAGCTTCCACTCCGTGGGGACAGAGGCCACCCCTCCCAGGGGCACATTTTTAAAACGTAGCGGTGCTTTAACTGTGAGACGGTCACTCGGTCGTGAACAGGATGAGAAAGTCACGCAAGACCGGAAAGTACTGCAACTCTGACACTCAAGTGCCCGGCGCCGCAGGGGCCGCAGGCCTGCTGCCCGCTCTCCGGGGCGCCGAGGACCCCGCCCCGCGGGCGATGGCGGCGCGTACTCGGGAGACTGGAGCCGGCGGCCGGGCGTTCCCGTACGCTTGATAGGTACCCTGACTTCCACCGAAGGAACCTACCTCAGAGAGGAACTACCAAGCAAATCCTACGAGGCGCGACCAGAAGCCAGTAAGGTACCTTGTGCGTCCCCCGCGGCGCAGCCCATCTGCAGGATCCGAGCCGGAGCCGGCGCGCTGGGCGGATGAACAAGAAGGCGTGCGGAAGCGGAAGCGCGGCGCCCTGAGCGCATCTGCTCCCTGAGCGCCGCTCCCCGCTAGCACGTCCTCACGCTCCTCCGTAATGTGCTTTTAGAGCTGGAGCACCTGTCTGACAAATGGGATTCGGATGCATGATCGGACCAATGGGTTTCTGAAAACACGTCAAGGCCGATTATCTTGGGGTGGCTCAGTCTGCGGCTGTAAGAAATTCTGAGAGGCGTTTCATAAATGTTTTTTGAACGGCGGGCGATGGCATCACTGGAACGTGTGCAGCCTCCCCAGGTGTTCGGGGAGCTGCGTGTGCAGGCTCTAACGGCCCGGGCAGCCCCGTAACGCTGGTTCATTAGTAGACCCGTTATTAGAGCTGGCCCCCTTACATGTCCATCTTAAGGCGTTTACTCTTTCATTGAAAACGAATACTGTTTCACTTTTCTATGCGGTCGAGTTTAACCGTCACTCCACAACGAAGCCCAAAAGGCACTACCTGCACCTGCCTTGCGCACGCTTCACAGGCCGCTCCTGCGACACGGCGTTTGTGGCAGCGCTCACCCACGTGCCAGGCCGTGTCCTCGGCACCTGGTAACCCCGGGGGCCAGGCACCCCAGGCTGAAGCCCAGTGCCTCCAACTCAGAAGAGGGAGCTGGGATTTGAACCCAAGCAGACCGACACGAGCCCATTCGACACCTCAGTCCTATTTCTTTTTGCTAAGTAAAAAGATTTAAGGAGAAAAAGATTTAAGGAGAAAAATCACTTAACGTTGTATTAGGCAAAGGTACGAATCAAACTGGGACTTCCAGGTATTTCTCAATGTAAAAAACACACCGAGACACCAGAGATGAGCTGCCTTCTCACCGTCACCACTGGTTCCTGGCCGGGGCCGACTCCGTCCTGATCCCCAGGCCAGCACACCACACACGACCCCAGCTCTCTCTGTTCAACCTCACAGAACTGCCAACAGTAGATACTGGGTTATCAGGAGTCCAGTCCTCTGGAAGACGGCCAGTAAACACTGGCCCACGTTTTCTTGTCTTCTTCAAACCCTTGTGTTAGGTTTCCACGTGAGGGCTGTGAACTAGAAGCCGGGGACAAAAGGCCAGCAAGACAAAGATCACGGCCCAGCAGACAGGCCAACGAGACGGGATGAGGTGATCAATCGTTCACAGGTACCATAACAGAAGCCTACGTGAGGGGCAGCAGGGGATCAAGAAGGGCCCAGACAAATCATCTCTGGCTGTGATTTCTGAACTTTAAATAAGGGCTGTCCTTCCTGTGTTCTCCAGGTGATGCTAAGTTTCCTTTTCAATGCTCCACTGTGCCCTACTGAGGGAAACCGCTGTCTGAACAGGAAGACTCGACAGATACCTAACCCGCTTCCCAGCTCCATCCCCCTGTGTGTGTGTAGCCCAAGAACAGGGAGCTCATCACTCTCACCTCTAACACGAAGGTGAGTCTTTCAGTCCTTGAAAATTCAATCAAAACTAGAAAAGCCACCTGGAAGAAAATGTTTTTAACCATGATTTTGAAATAACTATGAGGTTATTTGAACTTGCTAGTTGCTGGATTCTAGAAAACCAAGTATTTGTTTAAGCTGCCCGAATGCCTGGTTTTATAAAGTCTCCATCTTAAACCTGGTGCAGGGAAGAGAATGTTTAAGATCCAGAGTAAGACGGGTCTGAATCCAGTCAGTACGAAACCTCACACAAGCTTCTTAAACTCAGAGGTTTCGGGTTTTCCCACGTGTATAAAATGAACAGTATCACCTTCTTTCAGTGGGTTGTTGTGAAGGTTTATGAGATGATAAATGGAAAGGCCCAATGGAACACAGTACAGGGCTGATGTTTAATAAATGAGTTCCTTTCCTACTGCCTTAAAAAAAATAAAAAAAGCAGCTAAATGGTACCCAAACCCTGATCATATTCCTTTATGATTCCAAAATCTCAAAGAAAAAAAACTCTAAAACTTCAGATTATGTAATTAACTACTATATAAGTCCAGCCTTTTGTGGACATGAAAAAGGAGTAAGAGTCCTGAAGAAATTATTTAGATGTTCAGTCCCCAAGTTTTGTTCTTCCCTCCTTTTCTCTTCTAAGGATGATGGTCTTACAAACACAGATGAGCCTGACAACAGAACCTACACTCCGTTCACTTGAATCACCAGGGTCTTGTGTATGTGTCAGGTTGCTCTTCACTAAGCTGGAGATACTAGTTCAAAGAAAAGTAAGATTTTATTTAATAAAATTAGAGCAAATTTATTCATTTTACAGCTTATAAATGATGCCATCCAAAACTGTGGTAAATTACTTCAAGTGTGTCTGGAAATGTCTTCAAATGCAACGGTGTAATTTATCAAAATCTTGCAGAAATGATGTGTACTGCCAAGTTCATTGGTTAAAAAACAAATTACGTTATTTAAATGCTCTAGCCAAAAAAATTTTCCTTCATCCCAAGGGTATGGATATCATTGTACCACAAAAGATGACTGCTATATAAGGGCCTCACATACTGTTACATTTGTGTACTCCTGTACCTCCAAAATAGCACCAGTCATTAAGGAGAGGCTTCAACATCACATCACCACCGTCTGCTTCTTCCCAACAGAGCCAAAACACACTTGCAGGCTCATGAACTGCAAATACACCTTCAGGTCAGTGGCTTTTTAAATTTTTTTTTTTTTAAGATCTAAATTTGCCTTTTCCTCCTATCAAAGTCACTATTTTCTGAAGCTTATTTAAAATGAAAAACTTCACTAGAGTCAAGTCAATGATCCTTTCCTTCTGATTTCTGTTTTCCTCAGGCTTCTACCTTGGAGGTACCATTTCCCTCTTCAAGGGGGCAGGAACAGTCTTACAAGTCACTTACTACGTAAGACCATGGAATGAATGATGCAGCTGCACAGCCAAGGTGAGATCCACGCTTTATGAACACATTATTCTCACACGCCCCAGTGACAGGTTTAATACACAAGATTCTCAGCTCATTTTACAGACTCTGGAACCAAGTTGTTCAGAAGATGAATTCTGAAACCATAGTTGGTGTAGCAAATTAATATATCAAAACAAATAAAAACTTCAAATATTTACATTTAAAAAAGACATTTAAAAAACAGGCTACTTATTAAGTAAGTGTGCTTGAACAAACCATGTGTGGAATTGAATTCCATTCATTATGGAGTTAGTTTCTGTTAAACACTGACACTACAGAGACCCCTGGCATCTGAGGACTCAAGAATTTAGTGTTCCCAATCTGTGCTAAAAAATAAAACATGACAGATAATTTCCATGCGCTAATTGGAACCTCAGATATGGAAGGTCTAGTACAGATAAGGCAGATTACTCAGGAGTCAGAAGGCCTGGCACTTGTAACTCAGCGTGGCTTTCCCATTGCCTAAGTATCACCAGGAATTCGATAAAATGCTCTGCAGAGGTCATTTAAATTTTTTGATTACACCTTACTTCATTATGTCCTAGTAATTTCACAAATTTGGACATTCACAAAAATGTTTTGAAATATATCAATATTCCTTGAGAAGGTGGAGGGTCTCCTATATTACATCAAATAAAAACCATGCAGTTTCTTAGAGCTCACAGAGCTTTCCAAAATAAACTACTGATCATACAGCCCAATTAAAAACTCAAAACACTTTATATTACAGGTATAGAAAGCTGCTTTAGCTTAGCATTGCCAATATAGTTAATTTGACACCTTAGCCCTACTTGCAAAGCGGTTAACAGCTTTACAGTGATTTTTTTTTTTTTTTTTGCGGTACACGGGCCTCTCACTGGTGTGGCCTCTCCTGCTGCGGAGCGCAGGCTCCGGACGCGCAGGCTCAGCGGCCATGGCTCACGGGCCCAGCCGCTCCGCGGCATGTGGGATCCTCCCGGACCGGGGCACAAACCTGTGTCCCCTGCATCAGCAGGCGGACTCCACTGTGCCACCAGGAAAGCACTACAGTAACTTGTTTTTGTCGTCATTGTCTTTGGCTCAGATGAGGGCTTACGCAACTTGGAAGGTTTTTCACTTGTGTTGCTTCATTGTTGTTTGTGTGGGAGTGGGTGCAGGTGGGGATTATAGCAAAGAGGGATCAGTTCATTATAATGAAGACAGATCAGGAATTACACAGCTACTAAAATTTCATTACCATTCCCTTACAAAATGTACGTGGGAGAATATGACTTGAAGACATAGGGCAAAGCCTTGGATGTGTGCGTACTGTTTCTGCTGCTTATCCAGCCTGACAGTAACGCCAAACTTAATTTACTACCTAGGGCAAGGGCAACTAAGAGGGATTTTATGAAGCCCAATTCATTTTGGTTCTGATATCTTAAGTGCTTAAAATTTTGGAGTTCTTCAGATTAACCTGAAAAAAAAATCAACAACCAAAATACCCCAAAGATTAGATAAAAAACAATCGGTTAACAACTGTTAACCATTAAAAGTTATCCAACTCTTTAACAGGTTTAGGATTAGTTGGAAGTTTGCTTAGTCTGTAGACCAAGGCAACTCTTCTAAAGCAAGATGAGAAAAATGCTCTCTTAAAAAAACAAACAGAGTGGTCTAAAAATCCCAGAGCTTTATCTCTTGGGTCAGAAATAGAACAGTGGACAACTCAGTTTCCACATGTTACCTTTTTTCTTACAAAAAAAGAGAGTGAAGTTGGTTTTATATATCAAAACCAGAATTTTCATGTTTCACAATTTTGGTGCTAGAGATCCCCAAATTCCTTGACCTTATTTGGGAAGGTTTCGGAAGGTGCGCATTACAGTAAACAGCAGCAAAATACCAAAACAGTTCTACGGCTAAAAAGCAGCTGGCCGGCTCGCGCCTTTAGAACACTAGCTGTAGAACAGCGACAGCATGCAGATTTGCGCCATCAAGCGGGACTTGCGCTTTTCTAAAGGAGAAACATTGTTTTCTTTAGAAACAGTCCAGGGCAGGACGTCTGCAGTCATACCGGGCAAATGCTGAGTTTTGGGGGAAAATGCCAGAAAATGTCCAAAAGGAAGAGACAATAGCATGATAGTATTCTAAAGGCATGCTTCAGATAGTTCAACAATGATTCTGGTAAGACCAACTGCTCACATACATACACACACACTCACACAGATTTTAATGGTTTTAAAAAAACCAAATTTGTTACTTTAGAAAAATAAATGCAGTGCATTTTCAGCAATGTTACCGCCACAGACTCTGATTGCTCAGTCCACACGTAAGTAGTAGTTGCCTTCTGTGGTGATATGGCTTCTCTGCACTAATTCCCATCAGGCCGAAAAACATTAGGCGGGTTAAGTAAAGACCGAATTGTTGCACAAAGAACATTTACTCATCAGATCCCACCGATCTCTTCTGTGCCCGTTTCCGGGGCAGCCTTCTGGGTGAAGCTTTATCTGGAAGAAAAGAGAAAGTTCTGATTTGCCTGGCTGTCATGTATGTGTTCAATTCAAAAGCATTTTCCTTCAACTTTACCATTAAGAAAACGACACACATGCAAGAAGACCATCTAATAATAAATGCCTCTTACCTAGCATAGGTTTTTTCACTAACCTTTTAAAATAATCCTTCAAGAGGTAACTCAAAATGAAACTCTACATACTTGTAAGCTGCTAAGTAAATCTTAAAAGTTCTCATCACACACACATACAAATATTTTTGGTAACTCTGTATGGTGACAGATGATGACTTACCGTGGTGACCACTTTCCAATGTTATCTATCATTATGTTGTATACCTGGAACTAATGTGTCATTCATTATATGTCAATTAAATCTTTTTGCAGTTAGGGTGGGAAAAGATCTAATCTTGATCACTGTGATGTTGAAGCTACCATACAAAATCTTCCTGAATTCTACAGCTCAGCATGTTTATACGTGATACATGCATAAGTAAACTCTTTACAAATAGCATAAAAATTTTATATTGGTTACAAATTAAATTAAAGACTTAATATTTATAAAGGCAGTGCCACGTAGTTTGCATAATTTTTGGTAATTTCATAAATTTACCTGAAATGAGCAGCAGGTTAAAAGAAATTATACAGTACATCAACATTAAAAGCATCCTACACATGGAAGCAGTATCTTTTTACTTTTTTCTCTTATGTTAGAGTCTTAGTGTGGTCTATTAAGCAAAAAATAAACTGGTGGTGAGTTTCTTCCACTTCTATCCAGTAAGGAGTCATCTAGAAGTTTCTTTAAAAAAAAGTGAAAGACTGTCTTCTCTCTGACCATTGTCTTTTTCATATTAGGAGCACGTAACCTATTAGGAATATAAGTTCCTTGCGGAATAAGTTACACATTACAATTATTTTTCCAGCTTAAAATATACAGTAAATGTTTACAAAGAATATTTAGAAGCTAAAAATTCTTTTTTAAAAACTGCTTAAGAATTAATGACTGAACTATCACGTGAGAGCTGGCCTCAGCGCTTTATTAAGTAGGTTGGTAATGATGTGTTTTGGGGGCTCCAGTGCCTAAAGCTGAGCAAAGAAGCACTGTTCTGACAAAGAAAGCCTACAACTTTCATCAAATTTTCAGAAAGGTTCGCCTACGAATTACTGCGTCTTCTACTCCTAAATAATTTTTAAATACAAGCAGCAGCTGAATAATCTTTTTTTTTTTTTTTCAAAAAATGCTTCACAATCTAACAGCCACCTGTGTGGACACAGCTGTTACTATGGATGTGAAATGGTCATTACTGACTCCCAACAATGTCAACCCCCTGCAGCAGGGTTTTAAATACAGGAATACACAAAAAAGAGCCTCGGAGAACCTGCAAAGCCTGTTCGTCCAACACACATGAATTTCACTCCATCAGGAAGACAGCCGATCCAACTTACCTTAACAGTGAGTCTAAAACCTTCCCCTCCCACATGTCTAGCTCATCAGAGTTAAGCAGCAGACAAACGAGACAGACAGAGAGCAGCCTGGAGTCATCCAGCTTTGGGGAAAATGGCTCCAATGCCTCAACAGCCTAGAAAGTGGCATTTCATTTCAGCAAAGAACAACGAAATGTGTATAATGGGGCTCTCAGTCATCAAAGGAAACCACCTCCTTCTGACCCCCCCAAAACCCTAAAAAACTTTTAAAAAAAACAACAGAAAACCTTAAACATGATGTCTCATATTGAATAAATGGGGCGGATCCGAAAATGCCTCCCTGCCCATTTAAAAAAAGACTAAATTGTAGTAAAATGGTAACTCACTGCAACTTTTTTCATATTAGAAAAGAGAAAGGCAAGATGTTAGCAGAAAGTTAAACTGGTCCCTTTCCACTTTCTCGGACTGCATAATCTAATTTCCTACCTCACCTGTGGGGAAATATTATATAAATAACTTTCAGATGGACTTCTTTTTACTTAATGAGATACATGTCAGTTTTCTAACAGATCCCTGAGTTAAAGTCACATTACACAGAAGACTTCATAGTTACAGCTTCTGATGAAGGTTTCCCTATGTACACATATGAAACAGCATTTAGCGAAGATCCTATAATTTTTCTATTAAAATCAGCTAACCTGTCACTTACAGTTAAAAGACCTCAGGGAAGTTGAAGCACCCTACTCTGAAATGCAAAACATACAAGAAAAAACTTCTTAGTAATGGGCTCAAATTGTTTCCAACCACCCTTCTTCCTTTACACTCCGAACGAGACTCATCACCCGACACACGTGATATTCTCTCCTTCAACAAGACCTCCTTTGACTCTAAATACGATCCCCCTTTCCTAACTTTTAAGTTGTCCACATTATTCATTCTAGCACATAATCACATATTATTTCACATATGTGCTTTATTTTCCTCAAGCAGAAATGTAAACTCTGAAAAACAGTAATACATATATTCTTAGCTTCTTTTTAACATACCACTCAGAACCTAGCTATGACACTGTAGGTAATACTTACTGAATAAAAGTACAGTTATACATGATTGGAATTTTGCTCTGTAAGTGTAATAATTCTCAGCTTTTAAGTTCATGAATAACAGGTCAGGGAGAAAGATACTATGAAACCAATCTCCCAGTCTACACAAGCAATCCTGCTGCACTGTAGAGGCCATGGTCTACACTTCGGCCCAATTCCATTTCCCGCCACACGGAATGCCGGTTGGTGTGGGAAGCCTGTCCTTGCAGAGACCCTCAGCTGTCGCCTAGGCTCTGTGCCAGTGTCTCCGCATCCTGGCCCGCCTGTGCTCCGAACACGCTTCCACACACTCACTGGGGTTGCACGGGCTCCTCGCACCCAGCACATCCAGCGCACACCCCTCTCTCCTTGTGCACAGACACTCCTCCTCCTAGAGTCCCTGCTGTTAATGGGACCATCTTCCATCCAGCTGCCCAAACTCAGAGCACCCTGACTCCTCCCTTCCTGCAACTACCAAAATGCCACTGAAAGCCCAACCAGCTCCACTTCTGAAATATCCTTCTCTTCCCTTTTATTCCCATTCACTTCTGCCTTAGCTTAGGCCCTAACGGTTCCTCATATGCTTGGCTGAAATCACCTGGCTGGTATCCCTGGGTCCACTAGCTCCCACCTGTTAGCCAGCCTCCATGAGACTATCACATAATTTTTTTAAAAAAACATGAATTTGTTATTTCTCTGCTTTAAAGTATCCGATGGCTGCCATTTGGCTAGAAGGAAAGTCAGAAGGCTGTAGCAGAGCACATAAAAAAGACTCCCCCTCACAGAACTCAAGAATCGGCCAATGTCAACCCCTTCTGTGAATGATCTCCCTACTCTCCTACCTGGAGAAGGCCCCTCCTATGCTCTTACTAAAGCACCTGCCAGACTGCACTTGCATTTCAACATAGAAAGACAAGTCAATTTATAAACCTGGAAAGAACTTGAACAGCGAATTCACAGGAAAAGAAACAATAAGTAGCCAACAAATATGCATAGAGAAGCCAAACCTCATTCCTAACTGTAAATGAGATACCATTTTGTAACATGCTGGCAGATTAAAACATTTTATTATACTTAACACGTGAGAATGATTAGTAAGAGGGGAGGAGAAACGGGCAATATTACACATTACTGAGAATGTAAGTTGGCACCACCTTTCGGGAAGGAAATGGAACACTTTCCATAAAAATTACAATGTGCATAATCTTAGACCTAGCTATTCTACTTTTAAGAAATTATCCTAGGGACTTCCCTGGTGGCGCAGTGGTTAAGAATCCGCCTGCCAGTGCAGGGGACACGGTTTCCAGCCCTGTTCCAGGAAGATCCCACATGCCACGGAGCAGCTAAGCCCGTGCGCCACAACTACTGAGCCTGCACTCTAGAGCCCACGAGCCACGACTACTGAAGCCCATGTGCCTAGAGCCTGTGCTCCCCAACAAGAGAAGCCACCGCAATGAGAAGCCCGCGCACCGCAATGAAGAGTAGCACCCGCTCGCCACAACTAGAGAAAGCCCGCACACAGCAACAAAGACCCAACGCAGCCAAAAATAAATAAATAAATTTTAAAAAAATTATCCCGGGTAGGAGAGTGGGCAAAATAGGAGTAGGGGGTCAATACTTATAACTTCTCGTTATAAGTCACAAGTATTTAATATACAACATGGTGATTACAGTTAACAACACTGTACTGTATATCTGAAAGTTGCTAAGAGAACAGATCTTAAGAGTTCTCATCACAAGAAAAATAAAATTTGTAACTGTGTGGGGTGCTGTTGGCTAGATGATGTGGTAATCGTTTCACATTTTATACAAGTATCAAATCATTATGTTGTGCATGCAAAACTAATGTTATATCTCAATTACATCTTAATTTTTTAAATTAGCCCGTAATTTTATATATTAAGAATATTCATTAGAGTATTAATCTTAAGAGCAAAAAACTGGAAATAACAAACATCCTTCAATATAGAGTAGGCTTAATTCTGACACATTTATATAAAAGAATTGTAGGGCTTCCCTGGTGGCGCAGTGGTTGAGAGTCCGCCTGCCGATGCAGGGGACACGGGTTCGTGCCCCGGTCCGGGAAGATCCCACATGCCGCAGAGCGGCTGGGCCCGTGAGCCATGGCTGCTGAGCCTGCGCGTCCGGAGCCTGTGCTCCACAACGGGAGAGGCCACAGCAGTGAGAGGCCCGTGTACCAAAAAAAAAAAAAAAAAAAAAAAAAAAAAAGAATTGTAAAAGAATACTATGTAGTTATTAAAAAGAATAAGGTAAATATATAATTATCAAAAAAAGACATCCAAGGCACAAGAACTCAGGTTGTAGAACTGTGTGTCACATGATGCCATCTGTGTAAACACACACAGACACAATAGACATATGAGCTGGTACACGTATAGAAAACACTTAGACTAACACGTAAGTACCAATTATTTATGGAAAATAGGACTCGTGGAGCCAGGAGGTTATCTCTGAACTTTTTTTCTTCCCCTCACCGCCCCAAAAAAAGGACAGGACCTCTTGGTGGCGCAGTGGTTAAGAATGCACCTGCCAATGCAGGGGACACGGGTTTGAGCCCTGGTCCAGGAAGATCCCACAGGCCGCAGAGCAAGTAAGCCCCTGGGGCACAACTACTGAGCCCGTGTGCCACAACTACTGAAGCCTGTGCGCCTAGAGCCCGTGCTCCACAACAAGAGAAGCCACTGCAATGAGAAGCCCAAGCACCACAATGAAGAGTAGCCCCCGCTCACTGCAACTAGAGAAAGCCCACGTGCAGCAACGAAGACCCAACGCAGCCAAAAATAAATAAATAAATAAATAAAATTTTTTAAAGTTGTTTAAAAAAAAAAAGCAATGAAGCCATACTGCTTTTATGGTAAATGTTTTTAAAAAGTCCAATTACAACTGGAGAAAAAAATCTATATCCTTCTATAAAGATTAATATTTAACCAACTGCATATATAATAAAAACTGAAATATACGTTAGGTAAACTATCAGGCAGTACTGTAGGTTATTCTTTCAAAAAGAGTGGGCAGGCGGAGGCGAGGCGCCGAAGGGAAGATGGAAGACTTAAAAAAAAAAAAAAAAAAAAGAGTGGGCAGGTGGCAGTTTTTCTAATAAATATGGTGATAGAAAACCGTTCCCTTATTCAATAAACTTACTGTAAAGTATTCACAAACAACAGGTCCCAACACCACAACAAACACCATTAAAAGATGAATTGCCTCACCTCTCCTACTCTGCACTGAAGCAACAGGAAAGAAGAGAGACAGGAAAAAGGTTAGGAATATAGAGAGTTCACACATTTGTATACAAACTGCACATGTGGAAGCATTTCTAAATTAAAGCATAAATACAGTGCACAGAATAAAAATGTGATGCATTCATTGCTCATCATATTAGATTCGTACAAGCCATGAAAAGATGAGTGTTGACCAAGCATTTTTTGCCAAATCTAAGATACTTAATTTCCATTTAAGAGAAAAGTTTCCCAGGCGAGCCTGTAAGCGTACTTACTGATCTGATTCAAAGTTTCCTGAGGAATCCAGCTCATGTCAACATCACTCTGACTCGAGGTACCCGTCTCTACCTTCTGTATGGGTCTCTTGCGCTAAGAGAACATAGAAACATTATTGTAAAGGAGTTCCATTATATTATTTACTGTAATATTAAAACCGCCCATCAAGCTACCCACTTAAATATATTAATAAACATGTTCTCTTTTAGTCCTAAAACATATTCCTCAAATATTTTTTTAACGAGACAGGAAAATCATGTCTACACCAATTATAAAGAATAAGGAATAAATCTGCACAATTACTTATTTTCAGTCTCTAACGGCCTTTTCCTCTGCTATAAAGCTTCATATGTTACTATACAATTGGTAGACCAAGTAAGAACTTCTACTTTTACAATGATTTTCATTTGGGGAATCAAATCTTAAAGAATAAACTTATTTCCACATTAAACAAAAGTTGGGATAATTACTGAAATGTTGCATGCAGGCAGATCCCTGCATTATTAGCTAAATACACTTAAACAGCTGGCATAAATAAAACAAAACAGAAACACACAATCCCATTTAAGCTAACAACCTCAAACTTTGTTCCTTGAGTATTTGCAGCCAAAATGCTAGAAAGTAAGAAGGTGATTCAATTCCACTGGTCCTATTCTTTAAAAAAACAAAACAGAACAAAAAAACCCACCTAATTATTTACATAAGAAACAGAATATTAATTTTACAGTCCAAAAATTGGACTCTGAATACACAGAGATAACTGAAAAACTGGCTTATACCTAATACATAAACTTATAGCAAAAATGCTGATTATTATGAAAACAAGGTAAAGAAAGTTATGAAAATTAACATTCAAGCACTATTTTTCTTTTAAAAAGTAAGGATTTATTAATAACATTTACTGCTAATTTTACATAGATTTGATTGCCTGACTTACTGCTTAATAAATAAAGATTAACCAAAATGTCCAGCAATTGTTTAGGGTCTAGTTCACATCAGTGTATTGGACACAAATCACGTTATCTACTGTAAGGAATAGTATGGATTATTTTGTTTGGGGGTTGGTTTTTTTTTGGCAGGGTAGGGGAGAAGAGGGACATGAGGATACAGTGGCAGGATTAGCTACCATGTTCAGAGACAGGAAACCATGATTACACCAGGTGCTTCAATGTTGCCACTCTACAACTCTAACACGAAACAGAATTCTGACTTAAATACAGCCAAATTCATTCATTCTTTTTCAAATGAAGACTCATTTAATTGCTAATCAGAAGTCAGCCCTATAGTCAAGAGTATTAAAGCAAATACATAAAAGCTGCATTACTTATAGATAAAATACATATCCATGAAAGAGTATGATAAACAGAAGAATAAAATTTAATGTCTGAGTTTTAGGAATAAAAAATCTAGACTATAGAGTTACGTAACAGTGAGAAGGTAGGTATCATCCTGGAGAATGCAGACAAAGGACACCAAGTGCACGTGGCAGAAGAGTCTAAACAAATCCAAATCAGACACCCAAGGTCTCCTCTTCAGGCTTTTATTTACTTATTTTTTGCGGTACGCGGGCCTCTCACTGTTGTGGCCTCTCCCGTTGCGGAGCACAGGCTCCGGACGCGCAGGCTCGGCGGCCATGGCTCACGGGCCCAGCCGCTCTGCGGCATGTGGGATCTTCCCGGACCAGGGCACGAACCCGCGTCCCCTGCATCGGCAGGCGGACTCTCATCCACTGCGCCACCAGGGAACAGGCTTTTCTTTTTATTGTTGTTATTATTTTTTAAAAATACATCTTCACTGGAGTGCAACCGCTTCACAATAGCGTGCTAGTTTCTGCTGCACAACAAAGCGAATCAGCCACATGCCCACACAGCCCCGACCCCCCGGGCCCCCCACCCTCCAGGTCATCGCAAAGCACGGAGCCCATCTCCCTGGGCTATGCTGATGCCCCCCACCAGCCAAACACCCTGCGCTCGGTAGCGTATATATGTCCGTGCTACTCTCACTTCATTCAGGCTTTATTTTAAAAAGGTGCAACAGGGCTCCCCTGGTGGCGCAGTGGTTGAGAGTCCGCCTGCTGATGCAGGGGACACAGTTCGTGCCCCAGTCCGGGAAGATCCCACATGCCGCAGAGCTGCTGGGCCCGTGAGCCATGGCCGCTGAGCCTGCGCGTCCGGAGCCTGTGCTCCGCAACGGGAGAGGCCACAACAGTGAGAGGCCCATGTACCACCAAAAAAAAAAAAAAAGGTACTACAAACCCACAGTGAGAGCAAGAAGCCACAAATAACTAGACTGTACTCAGTACTGTAACCATTTTTGAAGTAAGGCTATAAGAGCTGTTTATCGATATTTACCTTTCTAGATTCTAGGAGTTGATGAAGGCCAACCACCACCAAAAGCCCAAGACCAGCAAGGAACATATACATAAAGATTCTGATATAAAAAGAGAAAATATAAACTGGCTTTAGTTCATAAAAAATACCACAGCTAATTAAAACTATAATTGTGCTTAAACTCCTAAGAGGTATGAGTTAATTACAACAATAATTCTAACAAAATATAATTTTTCCAAATAATTTGTGGGGAAAAGGAACAAAATATTTTAAATTCAATGTAGATCCAGGTACAGTTTTATAAATTTACCTTTAACAACAGTCAGTCCCCACCCCCCAAAAAAGGCATATGATCTACAATGAATTACTTCATAATTTGTTATAGTCAAAGCTCAGTTAAACAGCTGCATTAGGTGCTGTCTTCCTCAAATATTAGACTTTGCACAATTTTATTGAAAGTTACTTTTAGTGAATTATTTAAGTATATAGTGAAAAATGATTCATCATTCGCAAAGGACACATTTTTCAAGATAAAATCTTATGGTTTATGTTTTCAATAGTAATTTTGGAGCCATGCAACTTAGATGAGGCTGATGACCAACTTAAGAGGACGGGGTGGAAAACAATTTAAAGACGGGAAGAACAAAACGCAAACTTTCTAAAACAATTTTTTGTTAGTTTTAACTATCTTTCCTAACTTGGTATTAATAGTTGTAAGAATCATCTAAAGTATGAATTTAAGTAGTCAGGATTCCACCCAATCTACACCTAATCTTTCACCATTAAAAACTACAGTGACGGAAGCAAGCCTCCCAGCCCTACCTTCTGAGACCAAGACCTACACACTGCGACTTTCACTTACGTTTCTCCATCTAGCCCATCTTCTCTCTCAATAACTGTAACTGTTTGATTGAAGACAGCATCTTGGAAAACATTGCCCTGTTAAAAAAAATAAATCACAAAAATCGGAAATGTGTTGAAAGAATGAAAGCGTACAAGATTTCTTAAAACTGTTACGCTACAGATACCCTACCGATACCATACCGCTTTCTCATCACTTAGAACGTCGGTAAGACTCAACAGAGTCGTACGTAAGTGCACCAATTCAATGTCAGGGACTCAACATTATGACGTTACTTTCTCCTCAAAAATAAAAAAGGCCTCCAACTTTGCTAAAGTTGTCCCCACTTTCTTTGACGGGGATGAGAGGTGTGAGAAACCAGGGAAGTAAAGTAAAAACAGGATAACTTGCAGAAAGAAACAGAGCCCACAGAACACTCTTCAGCTAGAAGCCCTGGCTTCTGTTGTAGGTAATCCTCCAAACGAGAAAGGAAGACCATGAACATGCACACAGGAGCTCCAGAGAACATCATTTTAAGAACTAGACTTGAACAAAAGTCAAATTCATGTTCTAAATTGGCAATGGATTGGAAATCAGTTTATATTAAATGGGTTAATGACTTTCAGTATCAAAATCTCTTTCTGTGGTGGTCTCCAAATAATTCTGTCAGCTCAACACAATTTCAGTTTTCAAATACATGACAATCACTGGGACAACACACAGCTGTGTTGTGTTTTGTGTGAAGCATCGAGGTAGTACTTTTTCAAAACTGTCACCACTTATTGCTGAACTATGACGATTTAAGTCTTATTCCAAGATCTTTCAATTAGCATTCCTCTAGTGACAATTCCAAGATGAAACAAACATTCAAAATGGAACTGAAGCTACATACATGCTTGTTGGATTAAGTTTAATTCTGCTTGAAAACTTGATGAAATACACAATCCTTCAAGCTACTAAACTATAAAGTTGAGGAGGCTTAATACATTGTTCTGAAAATAAGGATGGGGACTTCCCTGGCGGTCCAGTGGTTATAGGACTCGGCGCTCTCACTGCAGGGGCCTGGGTTCAACCCCTGGTCGGGGAACTGAGATCCCGCAAGCAGTGCAGTACGCACCCCACCCCCCAAAAATAGAAAAAAGATGAAAACTCTTTCCCACTTTCCACTAAGTAGTTTTAAAAAAAGACACAAAAGGAAAACTTAACTGCAGCATGAGAAATTTAACTCAGATGTAAATATGTTGATACTGGGGTGATGAAAAGGTTGAATAAGCTTCCAAGAGAGGATGAAATTTCCTTCTCAGAAAACTTTTTCAACAGGGAATGGTTTACATGTGCTTGCTATCTGAAGGAGGACGTGATAGTTGGCATCTAGAGGTCAACTCCCAGCAGTAAAATTCTAGTGGGCTTCTCTCATTCATTCACTGGATATATGTATCCTATAGAAAGATAGTAAAATATCCTAAGAAAGACAGCAGAGCTTATATTAAGGCTATTTGGTTCTCATAAACCATAAACCTTACTAACATCCTAAAAATAATTTGGTTACATTTTCTCTATGAGTGTATAAAATGACATAAAAATAGTCACAGAAAGTCCTTAAAACTTACCAACAGAAGCAGTAAAATGGGCAAAATGCAAGCAACAAAAGGAGGTACAAAAATTACTTAATATATATTAACATCTGAAGAAGTAGCAGATCCCACTGTGCGGCTCACTGTTCCTTTTCCTTTTAAGATCCAGCTGGAGTCACTTTCACTTTCCTACCCCTGCACTTACTTGTCTCTAGTATGTATCACTTATGCTGTGATGTTGTCTGTCTACAACCATCTGCCCCACTGGATTATAGACTTGGAGACAGAGGTGTACAATTTATCTTTGCCTCCCTGCTGCCTATTTTCAACCACAAAATAGGCACCTGAATGAATAAATATAAGAATATTCATTAAACAATGTCAACTGTCCTCATCCATTCTTAACTTAAAAAAAAAAAAGAAGAAGAAGGTTTAGAGGGCCTTACGTTCAAATCTTTGTAGTTCAGATTGATGACTAGACCAAAGGGCCGGCCACCCATGGGCTCTGCGGGAATGAAGGAGTACTCAAAAGTTGCCTGTCTCTGGGGCGGCACTACAGTGTTCAGAGGAAGAGCCGTGAAATTCTGGATGTAAAACTGGTAGTCCTGAGGATAACGGAACGAGGCATCTAGAGATTCAACGACAAAATCTTCTGTGCCCTTGTTGGTAAAGCCTACCAGGAACTTCACAATGTTATTTGCTGGAAAATCTAAGAAACAAAAAAAGAGACAGGAAGATTAGAAAACATTCACAGGGTACAAAATAAGCAGACATTACAAACGGATTCTGGCACCCTTTCCTGCTATGTATGGATTTGGTTTCAGAACCCTTTTCAGTAGAGCACTCCAGCCATCCACTAACTAGCAACTTGGAGTTCGTGTGTAAGCTGAAACCCTTGTCCCCATGGCAGCATTCCAACTTAAGAGTTGAACTGAGCACCTCAATTTCAGACCAGATCACTTCCGAGTTGTATGTCTAAGAAGGAGTTGTATACTTTCAGGAGTAAGATTATCTTGCAGTGGGGCTACATGTCTTGGTGAAGCCACCTTCACCTCCAACTCAGTATCTGCAATCTGTGCAGATAACGGAGAGAAAAATGACAGAAAGGTAAAGTCTAAGAGGGTCACCTGAAAACTGTAATATCTATTAAAACATAACAAAGAAAAAATCAATCAGGCAATCCTTATTTGCAGTTAGTCAAAATGCAAACAAACGTGACCCAAGGAGGCAGCTACAAAAATAAATGGGAAAAACCAACAACAACAAAAACCTCTCAAATCATACTTTCTGTAGGCACAGAGCCAGAATGTATGTGGGAATAAAACAGAAAGCTTGAGAAGACCTAGAGAATGAATAACCTCAAATAATAAGTCTTCGATAATTATCCTGTGGTCTACAGAGCTGCTTCATCCAGTAAGTACAGGTTCTGGGGTCAGACACATCTGGGTCTGAATCCTGTCTTCAGAATCTGTTTACTAACTGAGTAACCCTGTTCAAGTCGTAACCTCTCTAAACCTCAGTTCAACAACAATAACTCTCCTCTTAGAGTTCCTACTAGGATTGAATAATACATGCAAAATATTGAAAACAGTGCCTGCCACATAGTTCTCAATAAATATAAGCCATTAGTTAATTTTCTTCTAATGCAACACAGGCTCTAATCAAGGCCTAACTGTAAAGATATAATATTTCACTAATGTTTACACTCAAAATATGAATGTTATTTTACTGTGGCAATTTAAAAAACTTTAAAAACAGTTATCTTTCAAAGGGCCATTTGATTTCTAGTTAAAATAGATAGTATTTATTTTTTCCCCTTAGTTTAAATGCCAGAAATGCTACCTTACAGATATGGGTATTCATACATGTAAGTGGGATTTTCCCCCAAAATGTGTCTACGCTATACTTGTAAAATAAAGACCTTAATCATTATTAATGCTTCCCCCAAAACTGAGCTAGCCATTTATAAAATTCCTGTATTTGAATTACAACCAACATTCCCCTCTCACCTTCTCCTTTCACAAACAGGATGGTTGTATCTGCACTTGGTGAAGCTTCAGGTTCACCAGATACATCTTCTTCCTCTTTATCTTCAGCCTAAGAAAAATGTTAAAAGCAGATTACTATGGAAGAAAAACAACATCATTTAAGAATAATGACTTCACTAGATTTGGAACAATATATACATTGCTTCTCCAAGGCTGTGTTGGGATTACTAGTGGAATGAATTTCATTGTAACTCATCAGTGAAAATAAAACTTCAAGAGCAGTGCATCTCAAAGAGTAATGTGCATGCTGATCCCCTGGGGACTCTGCAGCTGTGACTCAGGTATAGGGTGAAGCCTGAGATTCTGTATGTATCTGAAATGCCCATGCCAGGAAATGCCCATGAAGCTGGTACTTAGATAACACTTTGAACTGCGAGGTTCTAGACTGTGGTAAGTTTTCTGTAAAGTTTGAAAGAAGTTTAAAAACAGTATTTTTCAAAGGGACATTTAGTTTCTGGTTAAAATGGGTAGTACTTACTTTTCCCCTTAGTTCAAATGCCAGGAATACTACCTTCAGGGAAAAGAAGAAGTCTCATATACACTTTTCATGCCACCCCTCCCCGACAAAGGGCGAAGGGAAGGAGACTCCAAAGGAGGCGCTGGCCTGAGGACGCAGGTAGCAAGTGTCTTCCGCTTTCGGGACCACAGGTCCCTGCTGCAACTATGCAACTGCGGGGCCAGCACGAAAGCAGCCAGGGACAACACGGGGCGGGGCAGAGCTGGCTCTGTCCCGCATCCACATTCTGCCGAGCCGTGCTAGGGCTAGGGCCTGGTTATTGGTCTTTCCATCCCAATTAAGAATTGCCCCATGGGCTTCCCTGGTGGCGCAGTGGTTGAGAGTCCGCCTGCCGATGCAGGGGACACGGGTTCGTGCCCTGGTCCAGGAAGATCCCACATGCCGCGGAGCAGCTGGGCCCGTGAGCCATGGCCGCTGAGCCTGCGCGTCTGGAGCCTGTGCTCCGCAACGGGAGAGGCCACAGTAGTGAGATGCCCACATACCGCAAAAAAAAAAAAAAAAAAAAATTGTTTAAAAATGTCAACAAATTTTAACTAAAAATTTTAAACCCCAGTGCAGCATTTCTCCAGGCATCAATGAGAATTACAGATACTCATGTATTTGAAATGTCCAGGCCCTTAGTAAATCGAGATGCTTAAGGGCACCACTGTTTACTGGCATTTAACTTTTCATTTATGTAAATACTCTCTCTCCCAATACAGACCTCTCAAGAGCAAAGCCTGTCTTACATTTTAAAAATTCTCCACACCCACCTCATATGCTTAAGGCACTCAAAACACTTCTTCAGTGACTGTTGTACAATTCGTTCAATTGTATTATAAGTTATATTTTAAGTATCTTTAATGATACCTTCATTTACAAAGACTTAGTGAATTTCTGCTTTTGGGAAAAGAGACCCACAAACAGGAAAAGAGACCAGAAACAGGAAGGTAGGAACCATAAGCTGTCAAATAAGGAGAAAAGGATACACTTGAGAAACCATCCCTAAGATTTGATTAACAGGTTGTGTCATAAAAAGAAATGAAAGCAACAAAAAGCTTGAAGCACCGGAGCCTTATCAAAACAGAATTAATTTATGGAAGTAAGATGCATGGTAAATGCTGAATTCCATTTTGGACAGATAAAATTTGAGGTACTTATGGAACATCCAGATGTGCTATCCCACAAAGAGCTGGAAACAGAGGAATGGAGCTCGGTAAGGTAGGCGGCTAGAAACGAGATCTGGAAGTCATCAATGTAAGGCGGTGGTTGTTAAAACCACAGGTGTCATCAACATTAAGGGAGTGAGCGGGGGAGAGAAGGTAGTAGAGACCAGGCAGCAGCAGCTGAACAGAGAGAACCAATGGGGGTGCCACAGAGGTCAACGAGGGGACTTAAGGAAGGGGTACTCAGGAAATGCTAAAGAGGTCAAACAGGGGAGGAATCGAAATTCCAGGAAATTCCAGGCCAGGAATTTGGCAGTTAGGTCACTGGTGAGTTAGCAAGAACAGTTTTACTAGATACATGGGACCAGACCAAGCACTGTTAGAGAACAAATGTGAAATGAGCAGAAGAGAAAGTGGTATAATTTCCTCTTTCAAGAACTGTGCTGGTAAAAAGAAAAGAAAACGTGTAGCAACTTCAGGTGGAGGAACACAAAGTGGAGGATGTGAGCACATCTGCAGCTTAACAGAATTAAGTCACCGAGAAGGATCAAGGCTTAAAGTTACAGAAAGAAAGAGGATAATAAACAAGACCTCACAAGACCAGATGGGGAGAAGGTGGTGGTGGTAGGGCCGGCCTTAGAAGAGAGTAAAGACAACTCACTGTTAAAGGAGAGATGTAGAAAAGATGAGTGAATAATATATTCAGAAGTAGAATGTAGAAAATCCGACAGAGTCCACACTTGATGGCCTTCACCTTCTGATATCAAAGACAATATTGTTGTTAAGATTTCACAGAGAACTGATTTTGGAGTTTAAAAGTGGTTAAAAACCAATTCTATGTAGGATAAATTACAGTAGTCTAAGAGAGAAAATAAAATTAGCTAGAAGCATGCCACAATGATCTTGATTCTAGCCCAGTATTCTTACTGTCATACTGTAATTTTATAGTAAAAGTCTCAGCGTTAGCTTCTAAGAGATCTTCTCCAAGCCCCCCTTCTAAGCGGAATCTTCACAGAACATACTTTATATATTGTTTATTGTCCACTCCTCACCCCCTGCCACCAAAATGCATACACACTGTCCCAAGAACATAAACTCCATGAGAGCAGAGAGAATCTCTGGTTTGTTCACCAGGGAAATCTAAAACAGTGCCTGGCACACAGTAGGAATTCAATAAATACTTGCTTATTGAGTGAAGGAAAAAAAGAAGAAAGAGGAAACTGACCCAGAAAGATAAGTTGCCCAAGACCAGAAAGCAAAGTAGTCTGTACCCCAAACCCAACAACAAATGGTCCAGTGGTCCTACTATAATGCTACCCTCACAGACTCACGTTCATATCACCTTGAACTGTTCTTTGTTTCACGTCTCCCTCCTTGCGCCAGAAAATACTTACGGATCATCCTCAATGACTGGCCCCATTCTCCCAAATTCAATCCACTTTGATCCCAGTAATAAAGCTCTAAAAGCAAGAATTTTAATACCAAATTTGTCTATATAAGGGCTAAATACATATAGATATAGATACACTATATATATGTATTAACTCAAATACGGCACTAACCAAATCTGTGGGTTCATCTTCTTCCACTTCTGCTTCATCATCTTCATCTTCAATTACAGAATCTTCCACCGTTTCTTCATCTTCTGTAAGATCTTGAGCTGCTGCCAATGAGGCTAACAATAAAATAAAGAACAAGCAGTTAACCTTTACCCTGGAATACCAATGTTTCTAAATCTCAGGTACATAGGCAACGAAAATTTTCCCTCGGAATAACTCAATCTCCCAGCTCACTCGAGTGATGCCAAATTACAACGTGTCTAAGAATATTCATGTGATTTTATCTTACTGCTCGTCTTACCAACTGCACGTTAATTTTAGTGGGAAATGCTGTTTAATTTTAAAAAGCAACTGGAAAAATGAACTGCTAAAACTAAAGATGCCTTAAAGCCCAAATAAAGAAAGTCAAGCAACTCTGTTAAGCACATTAAAGAAAGTAAGTTTGTTTTAAAAATAAGAAACTCCAGAATTTAATCTATCATTAACCACATAAAACAAACCAAAAAAATCCAGGTCTAAAGGAAAAGAGCAATCTAAATATCTAGGCAAGAAATCCTGTTATTAGGGTTGACTACAGCTCAAAACTCTTAGTACTCGATAGCATGTAATTCCAAGGAACAAATATCTGTATGACATCCATAGTGAAAACTAGCTCTCATAAAACACATTTGGTTTACTAAAAACTATATTGGTAATTTCAAGTTTGAGAGCTGAGAAAGCATGCATTTATTTTTGCATACAATTTCAAACATGTTTTAAGATACTTTTTATTTCCCCTACACTTAACATCATAGTGAAAGTAAGCATAACTATAACGCCAAGAAACTATACATCATAATTTTATAGGCAAAAGTACATGTCACATTAAATCTATTTCAGGCAAGACCCTCAAAAGAAATTTCAAAGTTCTAGTGACTCTTCCAACATTTCTCAGAAAGAATGATGATGTGGCAATTAAGTAGAGGGAAAAAAAACATGGGAAAGGAAGCACGTGCACATACTGTAATACTCAGGAGAAACAGTATATACTAAGGGGACTGCATTTTAAGTCTTTCCCACTTCCTTGAGTTCTTACTGCCCGTTAAGACTTATGCCAAATATTAAAGAACACTGAACCACACTTTATGAACTGAAAATCAGCTTCAGCTGCTGGCTGAACAGACTAAACAGTGCATTTATAATTTACAAATCATTTTGTAAAACCGGTAAGAACACCTACAACTGACATAATAAAGTTGTACTCAGTTAAATTTCAAGACTTCTCAATATATACAATGGCTTTCACCCTACATTTATAAAACAATGTTTTAATGCTAACCAGTAACAATTTTGTGCCTAAAAAAAAACTTACACTTTTACATTGGAAAAATTAAGAGAAAACATCTTTTGAAAGACAGGCCATTCTGCACAAAAAGTGTTCAAAGATACCCAGTTAGATACTGATGTTTCTTAAGAAAAGAAAGCCTGAAAAAATATACTTTAGATTCTAGACAAGTACGATTACCAAATTTTCTTAAAATGAAAACATCGACCAGCAAGCAACTCCTAAAGGAAAAGCATTCCTATTTAAACCTGCAAATGAATTAACGGTTTTGGTTAATTCTCCCACTTGGTTTTCTATCCGTTAAACAGAAGCCAGTCAGTTCACTTTTCTTTGCAAAAGAACTCGTGGATACCTGTCACTATCGTTCATTTTGCCACACAGCTTGCTTAAAGTTACAGAATAAAAGGAACTCTAGCGATCATATAGTCAGACTGACTTCCACAGAGGAGAAAATGGAAGTTCACGATAGAACCAGGGTTAAGAAGCCAAATTTCCACATTTCTGACGTCCTGCTATCTATTCTCACACCAGGTTAACTGTTGGAATAAACCTAGATAAAACACGTACAGCTCGGGCTTCCCTGGTGGCGCAGTGGTTGAGAGTCCGCCTGCCAATGCAGGGGACGCGGGTTCGTGCCCCGGTCCGGGAAGATCCCACATGCCGCGGAGCGGCTGGGCCCGTGAGCCATGGCCGCTGAGCCTGCGCGTCCGGAGCCTGTGCTCCGCGACGGGAGAGGCCACAGCGGTGAGAGGCCCGCGTACCGCAAAAAAAAAAAAAAAAAAAAACCACGTACAGTTCAAAGGAGACTACATTTTTTTCAGGACAATGCGATGCTTCCACAAAACAAAACGGGAAAAATAATTACAAAAAAAGGAGAGCAAAAGGAGGGCTCAAGTACCGGACATGCCCAGGGATTCTTCAGCCCGCCTGGGAGCAAGGCTAGACAGGCGGGTGAGTTCTGGGGAAATCAACACACCTGGGACCACAGAGGGATGTGCTGATAATCGGGGAGAGGACCAGCAGCACGGCCCAGAGTTCAGGCTAGCAGAAAACAAGGCTTTCAGCAAATGAATGGAGAACTCCTGGCGCGGACGCTAAAGACACGTCAGCCCAGCGCCGAGGGGCGGGGACGGGGTGGAGCGGCGGCCGCTGGAGCGCCAGGGGCCGCAGCGCGCTCGGGCACAGCCTGTCCGCCGGCCCTCGTTCCTCGCTCCGGCCGAGGCCGCGGCTGCAGGCGCAAGCCCGAGCCGCAAGCCGCCCGCCGCCCCCGAGCAAGCTCGCCGGCAGCGTCCAGCGCTCGAGTTCAAGAGGCGGGGGCCAGGCAGGCTCTGGCGCGCTGGGGGCCGCCCTGCGAGCCGGGGGTCGGGGTCCGCGGAGAGAGGCCGGCGAGGCGGACGCCGGACCCAGGAGCCGGAGCCGCCGCCGCCTCCAGCTTCAAACCTGCGGTCGCGGCGTCTCCCACCCACCCGCCCGAGCCCCGCCACCCACTCCCCTCGCCTCACCTCCAGGGCGGCCTCGGAGCAAAAGAGTGGCGGGTAACACCAGCAGGAGAAGCAGCAGCAGGCGGGAGAAGGGCTTCATGGCGCGGCCGCTCCGGCGTCCAGTCCCCGTCCGCAACGACTCTCGGCGGCTCCGGCGGTAATGGCGTTATTCCTCATCCGGGCTTCGGGCGGGGAGGAGTGGGGCACGTACCACGCACGGCCTTCGCCACTCCCCCTCCCTGGCAGAGAAACGCCGCCAACGTGGCTGCTGGGCTCGGAGCCTGGGGAAGCTAGGCGGCCCCGGGAGTCACGTGGCCGGTTGCTAGGGCCTCTGAGATTCCCGCGAGAGTCCGCCTAAGTCACAGTCGCGTGCTGGTGACCTGCGGTTTGCCGCTCGCCCCGCCCTCCGCCCCTCCCTTCCAATTAATTAGCGTCGTTAGTGGTTACTTTATTTGAATGACGATCCGCCGGATGACCGGCGCAATAAAGTCTTCGTGTAATTTTAAATAGTGGCCTTATAAAGAGCATGAACTGCCAGTGTGTGGCACTGAAAAGCAAGCATATGTTTTGGAATATATATAACAGTTAAAGAAAAAAAACCCAAAGCATAAAAAATATACAGTGGAAACTCTTGTCCCCCCTCTGCAGACACCCTCGCCCACAGTTAAACAGTGACAGTTCTTAACTTCTTACCTGACATTCCAGAGCTATAAGTCACCTAGAACAGGGCCTGGAACAGAGTAAGCATTTAGGAACCACAGAATGGGGGCGGCAATGGCTGGACACTTTCCTTCTCATCTAGTGTGCATTTCGGGTTGCTGCCAGTAATCTGGTATGTCATGCAATTAAACAATGTGAATTCCAGGTACTGTTGCGCTAGACCAGCGTGAGATGTCATGCGAATGATGAAACAAATAAGCTAACACATGGTGTGCTTACTATTGCCAATTCCTGTCATTTAATCTCTGAAAATCCTTATGAGCTGGGTATTATTTACTGGGAAGAAAACTGAGACACAGAAAGTTTTGTAACTTCCCCAAGGCTTAAAAGCTAGTCTATGACAGATGCAAGATTTGAACCTGGCAGTCTGATTCCAGACTGCGTGCTCCACTGGCCTAGGACCTCTGCTGCTCTACTCCTGCACTGGCTCTGCTCAAGGCCTCCTTGCCCCGGGGCCCCTGGAAAGGCAGCTTGTGGCTGCTGCAGGTACCATCTAATTCTGACTGCTAAACCTGACAGTGCTGGGCTGAACCAACTCAGCTCCGCTCCACCAGTGCCGCCAGGGCTGCTGCTCCTAAGGCACCTGGCAGAAGGGGAGGGGCTCCCTGAGAAGGCTCCTCCCACTTAGCTGCTGCCTCCACGCTTGCGCATGGCTACCAAAGCTGCCACTCTGTGCGAAAAGACATCACGACTGCGCACACCACTTTGATGTGGCTGAACCTTGCTGAGTTCTCTACAGGCGTGGGAAGACTCTCCCTCCCCAACTTTGAGGCACTTTCTTTTCCATGAGTTTCAAATCAGACCTGCTCTGAGCTCCTGATGCCTGACAGGGTTTTTTTGAAAAACACGTCCTACTATTTAACTTGCTGCTGTCTCCCAGCACCGGGAAGAATCTGCTGTGGACTGCAGTAGGAGAGATATACATGTAATCATGCTGTACACTCAGAATCACCTCTTCTCTCTTTCACTGGACCAGGGCTGCCTCCCTCTTCCCTTCAGAGGGCTAGTTTCTGGCAGAGAAGATCCTCATTCCTTACGTTAAAGAGATTCCTAGTAGGCCTGTCTCTTCAGTTCTCAGAACATGTTTAGACAGAGCCTGAACATATGAGGATAATCCAGTTTAGGCTTAAACTGGGACTTCCACTCCAGTTTTATTATTAAATGATTACTAATAGATTTTATTTGGGACTTGAATTTTAGACAGCCAGCCACTAAAGGGGCAACAGGAACAAAGTGTGCCTGCTCAGGACGGGACTGATGTGAAAATGAAAACGTACGAACAGAAAACAGGGAGAGACCTGTGTGACTGTCCAATTAGTACAAAAATCAAAAGCGGTAGCCCTGATCTTGGTGCCCACAAACTCTGCACTACTGTGATCTCCATTCTCCCTGTAATGAGCAGCGTTCCCTGGGTGCCCACCCAGAGCTCTCCCCCTTGCTGCCCCTCTCCATGCTTTTTCTCTCTCACCTCTGCATCTATCTCCTTGTAGATCTGTGTTTTCCAGAAATATACTACATCCCGGTTATTCTCATTCTTACAGCTCAGGCAAACCCACACTTGATTCTCCACTTCTGTCATTTTACTTCCTTGGAATTTGTAAGAGCAGAGCTTTCTTTTCCTTGAATTTCTTAAGATTTCCCTCAGCATCATTAGCAAATGTGTCTATTAAGCCCCAGTTTTTGTTCTGGGTGTTCCCTCAGGTAACCCAGTAGCTAAGGAACTTCCTCATGTCTTTAAACCTTTGCTCAACAGTCACCTCCTCAATGAGGCTCACCCTCATTCCCAGTTTAAAATTACAACCCCCAGCCCCTCCCTTGTACTCTCTATTCTCTTTTTTATAGCACTTTTTATCTTCTAACACAATATATAGTTTATTACATCTCCTGTCTGTCACACTTCAGGGATCTTTGTGCCTTTAGTCAATGTTATAGAACAGCGCCTGACACCAGTGGTAACTCAGAAAATATCTGTTGAATTTGTTATAAGTTACATCTTTCTGCACAAATCTGCAATCTAACTTCATTTGTAAACCTAATAAGAAATGAAAAACTGTCAAGCAAAAAAAAAAGTTGTGTTTATTATATGCCAACAAAGACTTCTGTGTTCTTTCACCTAGCAAGGGCTAAAAAAAGAGGTATGGTTTTTGTACTTTACTTCTGAAAGAAAAAAATTTTGTGATCTTTATGTAAAAGGAATACTATGGGGGTGTGGGAGGGGAGACTGTCCCCAACCTGGTCCTCTTCCTTCACGACTCACAGACTCCCCTGCCCACCCTTGCTCAGCTCGTATTTCCCGGAAAAGAACAGACAAAATCACATTCACCGCTTTCCTCCAACTGTACACTCATGCTCTGCCCTCCTTCCCGTTCCAAGAAAAAACTTATATGGGCCTATCAAAGGTCAGCCGTCATTTGTGGTTTGGATCTCATCTCCTGCTCAAAACCCTGTGATTTTGAAAATAGCCATCTCTCCTCTACCTCATGAATTTCTACTCCGATTCATCGCTCCCGTCCACATACAAATATACTGTACTATTGCCCATCTTAAAAAACAAAATTCTGGGACTTCCCTGGAGGTCCAGCAGTTAAGACTCAGCGCTCCCACTGCAGGGGGCGTGGGTTCAATTTCTGTTTGGGGAACTAAGATCGCACATGCTTGGCGGTGCAGCCAAAAAGTAAAAAAAAAAAAAAATTCTCCGTGGCCGCTGGTACCCTCAGCAACAGCCTCGCTTGTCTGCCTCAGACACAGTAAAACTTTCCTATCTCACCTCTCGATTTTCTTCTCCGCTTATTCCACTGGGCTGTTATTTTCACCACTGCACTAACATCTCATCTTGCTGAATCCGAAAGTCCTCATCTGAGCCTCCCTCCCCACTTTTAAAAGTTTTTTTTTTTAATATTTATTTATTTATTTTGGCTGCATCGGGTCTTAGTTGCAGCATGCAGGATCTTAGTTGCGGTGTGCATGCGGGATTTAATTCCCTGACCAGAGATCGAACCTGGGCCCCTTGAATTGGGAGCACGGAGTCTTATCCCCTGGACCACCAGGGAAGTCCCTCCACCCCCTTTTTTAACACCTGTTTCTCGAGGCTGGAGGACAACATACTCTCCTGGTTTTCCTTCCACCTCACTGGAAGGAAATTTCATCCCCACCCTTCATTCTCCAGAGAGGGTGGAGAGGCTGGAAATGAAGTTAATGCTTAATCATGATGATGTCAGGAAGCCTCCGTAGAAATTCTCAAAGTACAGGATTCAGGGGGCTTCTAGGCTGGTGAACAGAATCCAAGTACTGGAAGGGGGACACACCCCAACTCCAGGGGGACAGAAGATCCTGTCCTCAGGACCCTCCCAGACCTCGCCTTATGTCTCTCTTTATCTGGCTGTTCATCTGTATCCTTTAATAAACTGTTAAATGTCTGTGTTTCCCTGAGCTCTGTGAGCTGCTCTAGCAAATTAATGGACTCGGAGGAAGGGGTCACGGGAGCCTCTGATTTACAGCTGATCTATTAGAGGCACAGGTGACGACCAGGACTTGCCATTGGCATCTGAAGTGGGCGGGAGCAGTCTTGTGGGATCTGATGCTACCTTCAGGTAGTGTCCGGACTGAGTTACATTGTGGGACCCCCAGCTGGTGTCGCAGAGAATAGCTTGTGGGGGAAAACCCAGCACGCTCCCGCGTCAGAGGTGTTGTGAATGTGGCCGGGGAGTGAGAGTAGGAACACAGGAGGGAGAAAACAGAGTTTCCCGAAACACTATTCTTCCAGCGCCAAGGTCTTCGATTAGGGATGTTCAATTCCTCTAGTCCAAACTGAAGCGGAACCCATCAGCGGGGTAGCTGTGCTGTGAAATCTTGAAAATTCTCTTCTCGTAACATATTTGACCTTGGTCCTATAGGAATCCCCAACTGTGCTACAGAACCGTCGAGTTTCCACCATAGCGTGCTCGCTAGGATTTCTTAAACGTGTATTCTAGTTGCTGTTGCAAGCTTGCGCTTCCGAAATACGGGAAGACCCCTGTCCAGTTTCACAGCTTACCTCTCACTCACTCGTCCCAAGAGTTATATTTACACAGGCAAATGTTACAGTCTTTTAACTGTAGACATAATGTACAAAATACTGACGTTTTGACATTGATATAAGCTCAGTCCTGTAATTCTTCTTAAAATGCTGTGACAATGAACTCAGTTCTCATGGCAGCTAGCATGGAGGAGCCTGGAAACTAAGTCATTTTTTTTTTAATTTTATTTTTGGCTGCGTTGGGTCTTCGTTGCTGCACGTGGGCTTTCTCTAGTTGCGGGGAGCGGGGACTACTCTTCGTTGCGGTGCGTGGGCTTTTCATTGCAGTCGCTTCTGTTGCAGAGCACGGGGTCTAGGCACACAGGCTTCAGTAGTTGTGGCACATGGGCTTCAGTAGTTGTAGCACGCAGACTCAGTAGTTGTGGCGCACGGGCTCTACAGCGCAGGCTCTGTTGTTGTGGTGCATAGGCCCAGTCGCTCCGTGGCATGTGGGATCTTCCCGGACCAGGGCTCACACCCGTGTCCCCTGCTTTGTCAGGTGGACTCAACCACTGAGCCACCAGGGAAGCCCTGGAACCTAAGTCTTATGATTCCGTGTCGAGTGCTCTTTGTGCTGCAGCCTGATGTCACCCATGAGCTATAATTTAGGGAAGAACGTGCTAAGAACCCTTAGAAAGTCACAGATAGAGAAGATACGTATTACTTTCAGATAAGGATGAAGGTGACATTTCGATTAAGCCTTGGAAGATGCACATGTTTCAAATATGAGGAGCTCAGTGGTGGAGGTGGAGAAGAGAGTTTAGTTGGGGCAGGAAAGGGCATTCTAGGACAAGGAAACCACGTGGGCAAAGGCAAATGCACGTAATTTGGGGCCAAAGCATGTAAGGCAGGGACTTCTGGGCTACCAGTAAGAACTGGAAACCCTGTCCACAAAATATAAGTCAATAAGTTATTTCAATTATATATAATGAAATATCACGCAGCCTTTAAAAATGAGAGCAGCAAGTTGAGACCAGCAATATTGAAAAATATTTATCAGAAACACTATGAATCACAGGATTTCCCTGGCGGTTCAGTGGTTGGGACTCACCTTCCAGGGCAGTGGGTGCCGGTTGGATCCCTGGTCGGGGAGCTAAGATCCCACAAGACTCCGGGCCATAAAACCAGAACTTAAAACAGAAGTGATATTGTAACAAATTCAATAAAGACTTGGTTAAGATAAGACATGATAGCTTTAGAGGAAAAGAGGGTTGCAGGAAGGATTTTTTTTAAGGCTAGGGTAAGAATTCAACAAAGAGTTGTAAATTAAAGGTGTGAGAGAGTAAGAATGATCAATGGAGCAAGTCCTCAAGAAGATGCAATGGGTCATAGTCAGGGAAACAAGGAACAAGGCGGGAGGAGAAGAAAGTGGATAAAAATAGAGGAACGGTGAGGTGGAGAGGAAACTGCACCTCCTCCTAGTACCCCGTGGCAAGAGCCCACGCTCTGCTCCCTGAGAGCAGGGTCTGCAGCTATTTCAGACCCTCGCCTCTCCCGCCACGCCAGCCTCCTCCTGCAGGAAGAGGGTCAAGCTTTCCGCCGGGGTATCCAACACCGTGCACAGCTCAGAGCTGCCTTCCTAACCTCCAGTCTCAGAGGGAGGGGTGTCTGAGCCTATGCTGTTCTGGGGACCCGAGGCCCTCTTTCCACCTCTGAGACCTCGGTCATCAATGACCCTTCTCTCCTCGTCTTCAGAAACTCCCTGACCACTGGATCCTTCTCAGCATATATTTAACTGCTTATTAAGTATGTCCCAGGTGTTTCACAGCAACCTCACCCTCATCCTATCTTTCCTGCAAACTAGTGGTCCCTCCTGTGTTCTCTACCTCTGTGAAGATGACCACCCAGACCCATGCCAGGCTTCCTAGACCTCTCCCCCTTCACTCCCAGACTCCTTGCCCTTCACTCCCATAGCTAACAGTTACCTGTCCTTTTCACTTTGCCTTTGAAATCACTGTGCATCCATAACTTCCTCATTATTTCCTCTGTCACTATTTTAGTTTCTGGCCTCGGTTTTTCTTGCATGGAGCACTGTAGCAGTATCTTATCTGGTACTTTTGATTCTAGCATCACCCACCATCAACCTACCCTTTATATCACTATTAGGGTGATCTTTCAAGACGCATAATTTTAAAAATTTTATTTATTTATTTTGGCTGCGTTGGGTCTTCATTGCTGCACGCGGGCTTTCTCTAGTTGCGGCGAGCGGGGGCTACTCTTCGTTGTGGTGTGTGGGCTTCTCATTGTGGTGGCTTCTCGTTGTGGAGCACGGGCTCTAGGTGCGCGGGCTTCAGTAGGTGTGACACATGGGCTCAGTAGTTGTGGCGCACAGGCTTAGTTGCTCCGCGGCATGTAGGATCTTCCCGGACCAGGGCTCGAACCCGTGTCCCCTGCGTTGGCAGGCAGATTCTCAACCATTGCGCTACCAGGGAAGTCCCATAATTTTTTTTTTTTTTGGCCACGTGGCTTGCAGGATCTCAGTTCTCTGACCAGGGATGGAACCCAGGCCCCTGGCAGTGAAAACTTGGAATCCTAACCACCGGACTGCCAGGGAATTCCCTCAAAATGCATAATGGACCCTATCATTTCTCCACTTAAAGCCTTCAGAGCTTCTCAGGACAAAGTTCGCACTTCTTCACAAAGCACATGAGACAATTCACGATCACCTTCATCTCCTGCCATGTGAAGAACATGGGTTTTAGATTTTACTTGTGGTTCAGGGAGTATCACAGGATACCTCAGGCCTCTGTGCTGTGTGGGAAGAGCTTCCCCTTCTATCTACTGGGGAACACCTAGTCAGTGATGAAGATCTGGCTCAGGTGTCATTATTTCTGTAAATCTGCCCTGAGGTTTTCTCCCCTAGTCCAGGGCCATTTCATCTATGCTTCTAGAGCACCCCCGACAGTTAGACCCATGCATCAATCTAGGAAAGAGTCTCTTATCTATCTCCCCCACTAGATTACATGGTCCTTGGTGATCTCTGCCTGGTTTTTCGTTGTACCTTTGGCCTCTAACACAGAGGCAGTCACATGGCTTATTGAACGTCACTAAATGTTTATTCCAAGAAGCACTGACTTAGATGCTGCATCCTTGAGCTGTGCACCAAAGGAGGTACGTTCACTGTGAGACAACTTGTAGGTAAAAGATCATAAATGTCTAACAGCGCACATGGCAAATGTAGCACTTATGCACACAGCCCTGCTTGTGGACAAACTGTGTTAATCCTTCCAGTCCAACGATTTCACCATGTTCGTGTGCAGATTCCAGACGCTGCATTATCCATCTTTTTTGTTTGTTTGTTTCTGGCGTGGGGGCTGTGTCAGGTCTTAGATGCAGCACGCAGGATCTTCATTGCGGTATGTGGGATCCTTCGTTGCGGGACACGGGCTCTTCGTTGTGGTACGCGGGCTTCTCTCTAGTTGTGGCGCGTAGGCTTAGTTGCCCCGCGGCATGTAGGATCTTAGTTCCCCAACCAGGGATCGAACCCGCGTCCCCTGCATTGGACGGTGGATTTTTAACAACTGGAACACCAGGGAATTCCCCCCGCATTAACCATCTTAATGTTTGTCTTTCTCCTATCACATCTTAACTTTCCCTAGAGAATTCCATGAAACTAATAATAATGTCTCTTTTTAAAACCTGAATCACTTCCAAAGCTCTCAGGGCTTAATTTTTCAAATGAAACACTATTATAGCTGCAACTTACTGTGCATTTCTCATGGTTTGTCTTAAACCGTATCGCAACTTTTTGAATTTGAGAAATTAACAAATTTTGCTTCAAAATTCATAATAAAATGTATCTTATAGAATTCCTCAACAAAAATAACATCAATAGTAATAGCTTTTACTTATTCAGCACTTCCTTTGGGGCCAGATATAGATTCTCCAATATTTCCCTCTTGCACTTACCTGACTAATTTAAGTGCAAAACTAATTTCAGTGAGATAGAATAATTTCTTCCCTTCCATTCAAGGTATATCTTGATTCAATAATTATACTTTCATCCTGGCTCTGGGATTTATCGAAAGGACAATATGTTATGTACATTCATTTTTCTGATACATCTTACAAAATTAGCTATCTCTGGTTCCTTTGTTTAAACTCAGAACTAATTCCTCAAAACTACGTTAAGGTGGAAGTTATAAGGGCAAAACCTCCTTTCACCTGGGTTTTAATTCCAAGGGATTTCAGTGTTAGTGTCTTTTTAAATTTGGTTGGTAGTAGGAAGAGCCTGCCTGCCCAGAGAGGAAAAAAGAGTTGGGGTGAGACACAGGAAATTTTCATATGTTACTAAAGGCCTGGCAATACAAGAGTGGTATTCTGTGAGAATGAAAATTGACAGATATTTGGAAAAGAAGCCACTGCATTCACTTGTTTATGTTATGTTAGAATATGTCTGATTGTTCACAGGAAGAAATTAGAAGAATAGTAATCACATTTTTTGGAATGTAAAGTTTCACCACTTATACAGATTTTAACGCATCACTTGTATGGACGGATCTGGGTGCTATACTTAGTAATGACTCTGCTCATGGAGTGGTTAACAAAAATGATTAATTGTTAATCTTCAGTCCTGTTTAATCTAAATCATTTCTATTTCCTTCTAAGATGTCTGGCATATAAAAATGAAAGGAAAAAATTGTTTCTTCAGTTTTCAGGAAAGACATTCAGGGACAGAAAAGCTGACTCTTGATTACATATGGAATTCCTATTCCATAAGCAGCAAGTTCTCAACTACATATGGAAAAGGGGCACAAGGAAAACCTACAGACAAACTCCACAGATAATACTAATACTATATTTTAATCAATATTTTTGTTTGTTTCAACCTTTTTCCTATTAAGGAATATGACAAGGAGCAAGGTTGGTTGAGTTTCATCTTCCTTGGTATGGCTGCCAGCTGGCAGAATGAAGAAGGAACAGAAGCAAGGATCTGAACAATTCATGAAGTGACTCAGCAGCACAGCATAACTAAGAATTGGTAGTATTAAGGTGTCCTCATAACGAAACTATTACAACAGCTGGGTCTCAGTGGGACAGATAGAGACAGGCCCTTTGACTGTACCCCCTCTTCTGCAAAGCTGTGTCACAAATGGGCCATGGTATTCGTGAACCCATACCCATGGCCTGGCGTGGGACAGGGCGGCAGCAGGTGTACCTTCTACTAGGAATTACTCCAGCAAGGATAGCGTTGGACCTAGGTCCCGAGTCTGTCTAATATTTGACTCCTATTCAGTACCAATTATGGGGTAGGTGCTTGGGGCATGCCAAAATGAATATGAGAATTCCTGCACTAGAAGAGTTCTAGTGAGGTCAGGGGACGTGCAAGCAGAGAACTGTAATGACATACCATAGGTGCTATTTTATCAGAGGGTACAATGAGGACACATGGGAGGAAGCAAGTCTGCTCCACCTGGGTGGGAAAGGCTTCGTGGAGCAGACGGAGCTCCAGCTGGCAGATGTCTGTGAGGCGGGAACTGAAGTAACAGGGAGAAAAGGACTTGAGAGCGAGCATTCCAGGTGGGGGAGCTACCCGGGCAGTAGCCAGCAGGCACAAAGGTAACACGGCACGTGCAAAACATTGCAAGTGTTAGATGTGGTTGGGGTGTATGATGAGGAGGAAGCAGTGATCGAGAAGCCTGTATAGGAAGGCAAGGGCTAGACCACAGAGGACCTGGATGCCAGCTGAGGAGTTGCATTTGATTCTGAATGCAACTGGGAAGCACTGAAGGGTCTCACGTAGCGGGGGAGTATAACCAGATTTTGTTTCTGAACAGTCACTCTGTCTACTCTGTGGAGGGTGGAGCAGAACTGGGGGCAGAGCCACAAGTAAGGAGATGACTGTGACAGGCCAGATGAAAACGATGAGGCCTTGACATGAAGCAGGAGCTGTGGGGATGAAATTAAGGCTCCCAATTACAGAACCAACTACAATCAGAGGCAAAAGAGGCCCTCATCTGAGGGCAGAGGGGAAAGCTAAGCTGAACATGACTGAAGCATAACTTTAGGAACTCATCTTTAATTTTGTGTAATTTGACAATTACATGGGAATACAGCATTCTTTATAATGATCATCAGTATGATCTACCACAGTCACGGGCTTCGGATGCCTTCTCAGTCTGCGGGAAACAGAAGGAGAATAATGTAAAACAAACAAACAACTGGGGGGGGGTGAGGACTAAAATAGCAACATAGTGAACAAGGATGCCATTATTTAAAATTTTTCTTTTCCTCACTTTTCAAAGAGAAATTGTCATTTGCGATAGAACTAAGAGACCCTAAAAGATTAAGATAAAGCTCCTCAGTATGTAGAATATGGATCATTCTCAACTGCAATTACATAAAAATACTGAGCCTCAGCCTTGTTACGTTTTAACATTCTCCCTGATTTACTTAGGATAAGATTCTGGCTATGACTTGAAAACCTAATGAATCTCCTTGAAGTGATAAAGAACTAGAGGACAAAAAAAAGGAACTAGAGGCCCAAACAAGACATGTGACTATTAAAGTGCTCACTTTTCTCTCCCTGTTTCTCACTGTTTCCACTTCTGAAGACAACTGGCAAAAGCAGCACCAGAATTCTGAGACGATGCAGAGGTGGTCTAAAGCGTGTTTGCATGCTGAATTGACTGAGGCCCAGCGGTCAAGGGGAGGCTCATGGATGGTGCGGGGCTGAAGGCTGATGCAAGCCTGAAGTTCTCTAAGAAACGGTCTTCTCAGCTAAAAGGGCCTGAGAGCTCTTCCACTCCACCTCACACCTTTGCTTCAAGGCCACTCTAAATCTATATAAATGGGCCTCCAATCTACTGTGAAGATAGGCCAAGTATAAGTAAACAAATATCTGAACTAGTAAAATGTGTGAATTTAGAAGCAAATTTTCTTATTGTAAAATAATTCCAGAAAAAAATATTCCACAGTTTCTTTCATCAACTCAGAGAAGATTCACATTCAGTTTAAACTAGCGATTACTGAGCATCTGTAATATGTCAGGCATCAGATCATACTCTTTCATATTAGGGAGAAAATCATAGTTAAACTATCACTTTGCAAATAATAGTGTAAACCTTCTAAAGGCTTTTGATTTTCAAAACATAGTTCTGTTTGCAAATGGTATTCGGAACAAACATGACCCACGATATAATGAAAATGCAACTTTCATGTCTGCTCCCCACTTTAGCCTTTTTTTTTATTTTTGGGGGTGTTTTTTTTTGGCCACACCACATGGCACGTGGGATCCCTGGCATGCGGGATCTTAGTTCCCCAACCAGGGACCAAACCCACACACCCTGCAGTGGGAGCTCAGAGTCTTAACCACTGGACAGCCAGGGAAGTCCCTACTTTAGCCTTTTTTCACTCAGGGGAGCTCCTCCCCTTTGCTGTTGGCTGAATATGCAGCAGGCCCAGTGATTTTTTTTGCTCTAAGGTAATTCTGCCAGCTGGCAACCAAACCAAGGAAGATGAAACTCAACCAACCTTGCTCCTTGTCATATTCCTTCTCACTGTGAAGAATTAAGCACAGCTCAGTTCGATGCCCAGTCTTAAATATGAATCGATCCTTTAATCTTCACTCAGGAGAACTCATTCCTCTCCCTAAGCTACGGCTTGTAGTTGGTGGACACCACCTGCCCCTGAAGGTCAATTTCTGCACCCTCTTCACTCCCCACCTCCTCCCTTTGCAGAAGGAGGGAGGAGAAGTAAAGCAATAAGACATTTTTACTTGGCTGGGTGGCTTCACAGTCTCCGGGATTGGCTGATTCTTTCTCTGGGAGCTTGCCGCTGCCAGGGACCCCTGCCCTACGGTTCCCTGGGCCCAGGCTGAGGCACCTCTCTTCCGGTGGTCATCTGATACTGCTGCACCAGCCCCTAAGAATGTGCTGCTCCCTTTCCCCTTCTTGCTGCTGGCATCCCACAAGGCAGCCTTCAGCCAAGCCCAAGATGACTCAGATCTCACCTGCGTGGTTCTTAAGAAACTGTCACATACATTCTTTGTCCTGACGACAATCAGGGAGAACAGGCCACCCAACTCAGCCCCTGTGTCGTGCTGCCTGCCACACCTTGCTTTAATTTTCTCCGTCACTGATCCTCCCTTTCCTAAATGTGTTTAGGAAACACATTTCAAAGTTCTTTAGGTGATCTCCCAGAGACCCCCTAACAAGGCTTTAGGTAAAAGAGGTAGAATGACTTGGGGGTGACAGGAGCTCATGACACGACAGAGTCAAAGAAATCTCTTCTGCAATTTTCCCCACACTCCAGACGTTTCATATACTGGATCTGGTCAAGGGATATGGGTCATGAAAAAGATTCTTTGAAATTTCCCTCAGAACCTCTGCACATCGGGCAAACTCACTCTCGTTTTGGGAATTGATAAACATTTAATTAGCATCTTAAGAAGTAGCTCAGGAAGAGTCCCACTTTAACATCCTACTATGGTCTGAACCAACTCCATAGGGTTTGTGCATATATCTTGTAGCATCAGATACTGAGAGTTGAGAGTCTTCTAAAATAACGGATTATAAGATTTCACATTAGTGTAAGAAAATCTGATCATAAGATCTGGTCTGCTATATATTTACATCAGGGTAAGCTGTTTTATTGTAGACAAAATCTTAGCTCATAATCTGTATAGTATTTTTCTTAGAGATAATCATAAGTTCCATGAGAGCAGGTAACCAGGCTTTCCCATGCAGGTCCTACAAAAAGCATCTATCAAAGAAACTAGTTTATGCTAGGCAAAATACCAAGCACTTTTATATAATTTATTTTAAACTGAGATAAGGAAAAGGTTTTTTTTTAAATGTATAACATTATTATGCATATATTCTAAAGTTAAATACATTATTATTTAGAAAAAGAAACAACTTACCTTGGTTTTCTGGTGCTCTCTCTGGGCCTTCTAATTAAATCTTCCAAATGTTTATTTCTCTCTTCTAAACTGAAAGAAGAAACAACTGAATTTTATGACTAAAATGAACTTTTCTAGGCTAACATTTTGCTAGTTTTATTGGAGGATTTGAGTAGATAAATTTCATGGTGGTCTAGTTCTCTATACATCATCCATCCATCTTGCTTTATGGGAATCTGGAATTCTTTCCAAGCAACTCAAATTATTATTATTTTTTTGTCTGCGTTGGGTCTTCGCTGCTGTGCGCGGGCTTTCTCTAGTTGCAGTGGCTTCTCTTGTTGCGGAGCATGGGCTCTAATCCCACGAGCTTCAGTAGTTGCAGCATGCGGGCTCAGTAGTTGTGACTCACGGGCTCTAGAGCGTAGGCTCACTAGTTGTGGCACATGGGCTTAGCTGCTCTGCGGCATGTGGGATCTTCCCGGACCAGTGATCGAACTCGTGTCCCCTGCATTGGCAGGCAGATCCTTAACCACTGCGTCACCAGGGCAGTTCCTGAATCTCATTCTAATGAGAAAGTTTATTTGGTACTTGATATGATTCATTTGGGGGTGCATTCAAAAACTTTTGTGAATAAATTCTAAGCGCAGCAATGGTACTTTACTTGAATACTATGGAAATATCCTCTAAAATTCTTGGATGTTTCTCTGTAATTTCTTTTTTTTTTTTTTGCGGTACGCGGGCCTCTCACTGCTGTGGCCTCTCCCGCTGCGGAGCACAGGCTCCGGACGCGCAGGCTCAGCGGCCATGGCTCACGGGCCCAGCCGCTCCGCGGCATGTGGGATCTTCCCGGACCGGGGCACGAACCCGCGTCCCCTGCATCGGCAGGCGGACTCTCAACCACTGCGCCACTAGGGATGCCCTCTGTAATTTCTTAACCTCGCCCCCCTCCCCCCAAGTCAAAGGGAGTTCTGAGAAAGGAAGATGAAATTCTGGTTGTTCAAGTAGTCCAGACATTCGGCACACTAAACATATCATTGAAGAATGAATGGTCTTGACTTACAAAACAGCACATTTTCCTCTTTCTAGGAGTCTGAAAAATGAACTTAGCAAGCCAGAGAGCGAAATATCAGCAAACGTTTACAAAGTTAAAAAAATTAAGTGTTTTCAACTTACTGTGCAATCTGGGAGTTCGGTATCATGAGCCTTCGGTCAGCACATTCGATAACTTCTTCGCATGATGTAACCTTGAAAAACATTAGCTAAAACAATTATTCTGTGATAAATTCTAGGATACTTATTTAATTTTGCTTTTTAAGAATCTGTACAAGTTCAATTATATGACTCCCATGAATGAAAGTTTTACAATAGGCAGAACATCTTCCTTACATTTTGAAATCAGGAATATGAACACAAATAGAATTGTAATGTGCCTGTTCATCATGCAGAAAAAGTGAAGTGTCAACAAACGGACAACTGTAGCAAGTCAGCTATGACCCACACATGTAGCGTATGTACCAACCCAGGGTTACAGCCCACTTGGTTACAGTTAATGCGGTTTCTAAAAGGTAAACTATAACACTATGTTGGCAAGATTTAGAGTGACCCTCAAAATGAAGTAGCAATACTAAGACCTGAAAATGCTGACAGCACAAGGACAGATACACACAATGTGCTTTGCTAGCTTTCAGCTAAAAGGCTAATGGAAGGTCATTATGAAGTGAAAGGAATCAATACAAATGTATTACATCATCCCTCAGATCCTTTTTAGCACCAAAATTCTACCGTTTTAATATTTCACCATTTTAAAAAGACAAATATTTATGTAAGAAAATTTGTACCTTATTTATTAAGTTGCCTAAATGTCTTTGATACTTGTCATTTTCTTCAATGAGTCTGTTGCGGTGGTCTTCTTTTAACTCTAGAAGATTTCCCAATTTTGCAATCTATGGAGAAACACCGGTAAAAATACTAACCTGGAAACTTCCATGGAAACCACGTGTGGATGCTAAGAACAAATCAGAACAGTGAGCTATACTTTATCCCAATATTCTCTTAACCTAATTTGTACCATAGGTGAATCAAGAGATGCTATGAACCAGGTCCTAGTTTGATTGCACTTAGAACTGATGAGCAGAAATTAAAACGATGTTTCAGCTTTTCTACAATTTAATACCATGAAACAGCTTTGCAAATAATTAAACGCCTGTTAGTGAATACAAATACTTACTAGCCCCAAATTTTCATTACCTTCTTTCCAGATATAAACAATGTAGACATATTTGATTCTCTCTGAAGCAAAGCACTGATGTTGGGCTTGATGATGCATTTTCAGGTTTGATAAATATTCTCAAATATCCATAAATGAGAGGTGTTTTTTTTTAAGGTTCTGCTCAATGTATGTCACATTCTGACTTATGGTCCAATTTTTATTTGCAAAAAAATTTTTAACAATTTAAAAACTGTATTTCTAAAAGTGACATCTAGGATTAATTATCAGGAAAAGGTATTCACAAGTCCCTGAACAGTTACCTTAATTTTCAAAGCAATTGTAGAAAAGGACAGAAATGTTCCCGTTAAATAACAATGATAATAATGGCCATCAGTCTTCTACTGCTTATTTAAATATTCTTATTTACATATGCTTACGTGTCTGTAGTGAGATACCCTGGAGGAAGCAATGGCAAAACAAATTTGCTGCAGACACAGCAGCTTTCTTGTTCTTTCTCTTTACATAAATATATTAATGGGGACAATATCAAATCAGGGGTCCCAGTCCTCTGACAACACACATTATTTAAGGTAGGGAGTATAGATGTCACCTCAGTTTAACAGACCCAAGGTGAAGAGAATTTAACAGATTTTTTAAAGGACGTGTCTAGAAGTAGAAAAGACTAAAATCTCTACTTATCAACTATTAGCATTGGGCTTTTCCCATTCCATTCCTTTGCATCTCCTCACGGCATCCTGGAGGGTGGGGCTCCTCTCTCAGCTTTACATACATACCTCATGACAGCTTACTGAAGCAACATGGAATTCCTTCTCACTTCTGTTGGTTTTTTGTTTGGTTGTTGTTGTTTCTTTTAATTACAGACTTAATGGCACATCTTGAATTTCTTTACTGGCTTTCAAGATCAAAGTAATAACCCTTTTAAGTCCTCAGATTGATTTTTTTTTTTTTTGCCGTACGCGCGCCTCTCACTGTTGTGGCCTCTCCCGCTGCGGAGCACAGGCTCCGGACGCGCAGGCTCAGTGGCCATGGCTCACGGGCCCAGCCGCTCCGCGGCATGTGGTATCTTCCCGGACCGGGGCACGAACCCGTGTCCCCTGCATCGGCAGGCGGACTCTCAACCACTGCGCCACCAGAGAAGCCCCCTCAGATTGATTTTTAAAAATTTGCTAGCCTCAGATTAAAGAAATAAGGGCAAAGGAGTTCTTAAAGATTGTTTATTTTAGCGATAAAAGAATTGCTCCGTAAAAGCCAGTTTGGGGGATTACAGTGAAAAGTAATCCAAAATTTTAAGTTTCTGCTAAAGAGTATAGGGTTTAACCATTTTAAGAGCATAACTGTCATACAATAAACTGCATATATTTATAAAGTGTACAGTTTGATATGTTTTTATCTATGAATACAACTGTGAAACCATCACCGCAATCAACATAATGAACATATCCACCCGCCCCACCCCCACCCTCCGCCACCACAGTTTCCTCTTGCCTCTAGATACCCCTCCCTCCTGCCTGTCTGTCCTTCCCTCACTCGCATACTCTATGCCGGCCCCAGGCAAACACCCATCTGCTTTCTGTCGTGACTGATTACTCTGTATTTTCTAGAATTTTATGTAACTGGACCAAGGGGTATTTACTCTTATCTGGCTCTTTTCAGTCAGCATAATTATTTTGAGATTCATCTAGCTGCACATGTATCAGTAACTCACGCCTTCTTCTTTCCTTTTTTCTTATCATTTTTTATTTTTTTATACAGCAGGTTATTAGTTTTCTATTTTATACATATTAGTGTATACATGTCAATCCCAAACTCCCAGTTCATCCCACCACCACCACCCCACGCCACTTCCCCCCTTGCTGTCCCTATGTTTGTTCTCTACATGTGTGTTTCTATTTCTGCCCTGCAAACTGGTTCATCCGTACCATTTTTCTAGGTTCCACATACATGCATTAATATATATTTGTTTTTCTCTTTCTGACTTACTTCACTCTGTATGACAGTCTCTAGATCCATCCATGTCTCTACAAATGACCCAATTTCGTTACTTTTTATGGCTGAGTAATATTCCATTGTATACATGCACCACATCTTCTTTATCCATTCGTCTGTCAATGGGCATTTAGGTTGCTTCCATGACTTGGCTATTGTAAACAGTGCTGCAATGACCATTGGGGTGCATGTGTCTTTTTGAATTATGGTTTTCTCTGGGTATATGCCCAGTAGTGAGATTGCTGGGTCGTATAGTAGTTCTATTTTTAGTTTTTTAAGGAATCTCCATACTGTTCTCCATAGTGGTTGTATCAATTTACATTCCCACCAACAGTGCAAGAGGGTTCCCTTTTCTCCACACCCTCTCCAGCATTTGTTGTTTGTAGATTTTCTGATGATGCCCATCCTCACTGGCGTGAGGTGATAGCTCATTGTAGTTCTGATTTGCATTTCTCTAATAATTAGTGATGTTGAGCAGCTTTTCATGTGCTTCTTGGCCATCTGTATGTTTTCTTTGGAGAAATGTCTATTCAGGTCTTCTGCCCATTTTCTGATTGGGTTGGTTTTTTTTTTAATATTGAGCTGCATGAGCCATTTATATATTTTGGAGGTTAATCCTTTGTCCATTGATTCATTTGCAAATATTTTCTCCCATTCTGAGGGTTGTCTTTTCGTCTTCTTTCTAGTTTTCTTTGCTTTGCAAAAGCTTTTAAGTTTCATTAGGTCCCATTTGTTTATTTTTGTTTTTACTTCCATTACTCTGGGAGGTGGATCAAAAAAGATCTTGCTGTGACTTATGTCAAAGAATGTTCTTCCTATGTTTTCCTCTAAGAGTTTTATAGTGTCCGGTCTTACATTTAGGTCTCTAATCCATTTTTTTTTTTTTGCGTTACGCAGGCCTCTCACTGCTGTGGCCTCTCCCCTTGCGGAGCACAGGCTCCGGACGCGCAGGCTCAGCGGCCATGGCTCACGGGCCCAGCCGCTCCGCGGCATGTGGGATCTTCCCGGACCGGGGCACGAACCCGTGTCCCCTGCATCGGCAGGCAGACTCCCAACCACTGCGCCACCAGGGAAGCCCTCTAATCCATTTTGAGTTAAGTTTTGTGTATGGTGTTAGGCAGTGTTCTAATTTCATTCTTTTACATGTAGCTCTCCAGTTTTCCCAGCACCACTTATTGAAGAGACTGTCTTTTCTCCATTGTATAATCCTTGCCTCCTTTATTGTAGATTAGTTGACCAGAGGTGCATGCGTTTATCTCTGGGCTTTCTAGCCTGTTCCATTGATATTTCTGTTTTTGTGCCAGTACCATATTGTCTTGATTACTGTAGCTTTGTGGTATAGCATGAAGTCAGGGAGTCTGATTCCTCCAGCTCCGTTTTTCTCCCTCAAGACTGCTTTGGCCATTTGGGGTCTTTTGTGTCTCCATCCACATTCTAAGATTTTTTGTTCTAGTTCTGTAAAAAAATGCCACGGGTAATTTGATAGGGATTGCATTGAATCTGTAGATTGCCTTGGGTAGTATAGTCATCTTCACAATATGATTCTTCCAATCCAAGAATATGGTATATTTCTCCATCTGTTTGTGTCATCTTTGATTTCTTTCATCAGTGTCTTATAGTTTTCTGAGTACAGGTCTTTTACCTCCTTAAGTAGGTTTATTCCTAGGTATTTTATTCTTTTTGCTGCAATGGTGAATGGGATTCTTTCCTTCATTTCTCCTTCTGATATTTTGTTGTTAGTGTATAGGAATGCAAGAGATTTCTGTATATTAATTCTGTATCCTGCTACTTTACCAAATTCATTGATTAGCTCTAGCAGTTTTCTGGTGGCATCTTTAGGATTCTCTATGTATAGTATCATGTCATCTGCTAACAGTGACAGTTAGCTTCTTCTTTTCTAATTTGTATTCCTTTTATTTCTTTTTCTTCTCTGATTACCATGGCTAGGACTTCCAAAATTATGCTGAATAAGAGTGGTGAGAGTGGGCAACCTTGTCTTGTTCCTGATCTTAGAGGAAATGGTTTCAGTTTTTCACCACTGAGGACGATGTTGGCTGTGGGTTGTCATGGCCTTTATTATGTTGAGGTAAGTTCCCTTTATGCTTACTTTCTGGAGGGTTTTAATCATAAATGAGTGTTGAATTTTGTCAAAAGCTTTTTCTGCATCTACTGAGATGATCATATGGTTTTCCTTCTTCAATTTTTTAATACGGTATATCACATTGATTGATTTGCGTATATTGAAGAATCCTTGCATTCCTGGGATAAACCCCACTTGATCACGGTGTATGATCCTTTTAATGTGTTGTTGGATTCGGTTTGCTAGTATTTTGTTGAGGATTTTTGCATCTATATTCATCAGTGATATTGGTCTGTAATTTTCTTTTTTTGTAGTACCTTTGTGTGGTTTTGGTGTCAGGGGGATGGTGGCCTCATAGAATGAGTTTGGGAGTGTTCCTTCCTCTGCAATTTTTTGGAAGAATTTGAGAAGGATAGGTGTTAGCTCTTCTCTAAATGTTTGATAGAATTCACCTGTGAGGCCATCTGGTCCTGGACTTTTGTTTGTTGGAAGATTTTTAATCACAGTTTCAATTTCATTACTTGTGATTGGTCTGTTCATATTTTCTATTTCTTCCTGGTTCAGTCTTGGAAGCTTATACCTTTCTAAGAATTTGTCCATTTCTTCCAGGTTGTCCATTTTATTGGCATAGAGTTGCTTGTAGTAGTCAATGATGCTTTGTACTTCTGTGGTGTCCATTGTAACTTCTCCTTTTTCATTTCTAATTTTATTGGCTTGGGTCCTCTCCCTCTTTTTCTTCATGAGTCTGGCTGAAGTTTTATCAATTTTGTTTATCTTCTCAAAGAACCAGCTTTTAGTTTTATTGATCTTTGCTATTGTTTTCCTTGTTTTTTTCATTTATTTCTGCTCTTTTTATGATTTCTTTCCTTCTACTAACTTTGGGTTTTGTTTGTTCTTCTTTCTCTAGTTCCTTTCTGTGTAAGGTTAGATTCTTTATTTGAGATTTTTCTTGTTTCTTGAGGTAGGCTTGTATTGCTATAAACTTCCCTCTTAGAACTGCTTTTGCTGCATCCCATAGGTTTTGGATAGTCATGTTTTCATTGTAATTTTTCTCTAGGTATTTTGTGATTTCCTCCTTGATTTCTTCAGTGATCTCTTGGTTATTTAGTAATGTATTGTTTACCCTCCACGTGTTTGTGTTTTTTACATTTTTTTCCCTGTAATTGATTTCAAGTCTCATAGCCTCGTGGTCAGAAAAGATGCTTGATATGATTTCAATTTTCTTAAATTTATCAAGGCTTGATTTATGACCCAAGATGTGATCTATCCTGGAGAATTTCCATGCACACTTGAGAAGAAAGTGTAATCTGCTGTTTTGGGATGGAATGTCTTATAAATATCAATTAAATCTATCTGGTCTATTGTGTCATTTAAAGCTTGTGTTTCCTTATTAATTTTGTTTGGATGATCTGTCCATTGGTGTGAGCTGTTAAAGTCCCCCACTATTATTTTGTTACTGTCGATTTCCTCTTTTATAGCTGTTAGCAGTTGCCTTATGTATTGAGGTGCTCCTATGTTGGGTGCATATATACTTATAATTGTTATATCTTCTTCTTGGATTGATCCCTTGACCATTATGTAGTGTCCTTCCTTGTCTCTTGTAATATTCTTTATTTTATAGTCTATTTTATCTGATATGAGTATTGCTACTCCAGCTTTCCTTTGATTTCCACTTGCATGGAATATCTTTTTCCATCCCCTCACTTTCAGTCTGTATGTGTCCCTAGGTCTGAAGTTGGTCTCTTGTTGACAGCATGCACATGGGTCTTGTTTTTGTATCCATTCAGCACACCTGTGCCTTTTGGTTGGAGCACTTAGTCCATTCATATTTAAGGTAATTATTGATATGTATGTTCCTATTACCATTTTCTTAATTGTTATGGGTTTGTTTTTTGTAGGTCTTTTTCTTCTCTTGTGTTTCCCACTTAGAGAGGTTCCTTTAGCATTTGTTGTAGAGCTGGTTTGGTGGTGCTGAATTCTCCTAGCTTTTGCTTGTCTGTAAAGCTTTTGATTTCTCTGTCGAATCTGAATGAGATCCTTGACTGGTAGAGTAATCTTGGTTTTAGGTTCTTCCCTTTCATCACTTTAAATATATCGTGCCACTTCCTTCTGGCCTGTAGAGTTTCTGCTGAGAAATCAGCTGTTAACCTTATGGGAGTTCCCTTGTATGTGATTTGTCATTTTTCCCTTGTTGCTTTCAATAATTTTTCTTTGTCTTTAATTTTTATCAATTTGATTACTATGTGTCTCAGTGTGTTTCTCCTTGGGTTTATCCTGCCTGGGACTCTCTGCACTTCCTGGACTTGGGTGGATATTTCCTTTCCCATCTTAGGGAAGTTTTTGACTATAATCTCTTCAAATATTTTCTTAGGTCCTTTCTATCTCTCCTCTCCTTCTGGGACCCCTATAATGCAAATGTTCTTGTTGTTCATTCTTTTTTCTTTATTCTGTTTCACGGCTGTGAATTCCACCATTTTGTCTTCCAGGTCACTTATCAATTCTTCTGCCTCAGTTATTCTGCTACTGATTCCTGCTAGTGCATTTTTCATTTCAGTTACTGTATTGTTAATCTCTGTTTGTTTGTTCTTTAATTCTTCTAGGTCTTTGTTCTTTAATTCTTCTAGGTCTTTGTTAAACATTTCTTGCATCTTCTCGACCTTTGCCTCCATTCTTTTTCCGATGTCCTGGATCATCTTCACTATCATTATTCTGAATTCTTTTTCTGGAAGGTTGCCTATCTCCACTTCATTTAGTTGTTTTTCTGGGGGGTTAATCTTGTTCCTTCATCTGGTAGAAAGTTCTCTGCCTTTTCATTTTGTCTATCTTTCTGTGAATGTGGTTTTCGTTCCACAGGCTGCAGAATTGTAGTTCTCCTTGCTTCTGCTGTCTGCCCTCTGGTGGATAAGGCTATCTAAGAGGTTTGTGCAAGCTTCCTGATGGGAGGGACTGGTGATGAGTAGAGTTGGGTGTTGCTCTGGTGGGCAGAGCTCAGTAAAACTTTAATCTGCTTGTTTGCTGATGGGTGGGGCTGTGTTCCCTCCCTGTTGGTTGTTTGGCCTGAGGTGACCCAGCACTGGAGACTACCTGGCTCTTTGGCTGGGCTAATGGCGGACTCTGGGAGGGCTCACGCCAAGGAGTACTTCCCAGAATTTCTGCTGCCAGTGTCCTTGTCCCCATAGTGAGCTACAGTTACCCCCCACCTCTGCAGGAGACCCTCCAACACTAGCAGGTAGGTCTGGTTCAGTCTCCCCTGGGTTCACTGCTCCTTCCCCTGGGTCCCGATGCACACACGACTTTGTGTGTGCCCTCCAAGAGTGGACTCTCTGTTTCCCCCAGTCCTGTCGAAGTCCTGCAATCAAATCCCGCTAGCCTTCAATGTCTGATTTTCTAGGAATTCCTCCTCCCGTTGCTGGACCCCCAGGTTGGGAAGCTTGACGTGGAGCTCAGAACCTTCACTCCAGTGGATGGACTTCTGTGGTATATAAGTGTTCTCCAGTTTGTGAGTCACCCACCCAGAAGTTTTAGGATTTTCTTGTGATTGCGCCCCTCGTACCATCTCATTGCAGCTTCTCCTTTGTCTTCGGATGTCGCGTATCTTTTTTGGTGAGTTCCAGTGTCTTCCTGTTGATGACTGTTCGGCAGTTAGTTGTGATTCCGGTGCTCTCGCAAGAGGGAGTGAGGGCACATCCTTCTACTCCGCCATCTTGAACCAATCTCCAACTCACCCCTTTTTCATTACTGAGTAGTATTTCAGTGTATGGATGTACCACAATTTGTTTATCCATTTATCTGTTGATAGACATTTGAGTTGCCTTCAGTTTTTGGCTATTATAAATACAGCAGCTAGGAACATTTGTATAAACATAGGCTTTCATTTCTCTTGGGTAAATAAAACACCTAGGAGTAGAATGATGGTTAAGTACATGTTTAACTTTTTAAGAAACCACCAAAACATTTTCCGAAGTGGCTGTAGCATTTTACATTCCCACCAGCAGTGGATGAGACCTTCAGTTGCTCTGTATTCTCACCAATCCTTGGTATGGCCAGTCTTTTTAACAGACATTCTAACAGGTGTGTAGTGGTATTCACTGTGGTTTTAATTTGCCTCTTAATGATGCTGAGTTTCTTTTCATGGGCTCATTTGCCATCCATGTATCTTCTTAGTGAAGTGTCTGTTAAAACCTTTTTGCCCATTTAAAAAATTTGGTTGTTTGTTTTCAAGGAGTCTTTATATATTCTAGATACAAGTCCTTTATCAGATCTGTGATTTGCAAATATTTTCTCACAGTCCATGACTTGTCTTTTCATTAAGAGCTCCTTATTTTAAAGTTAAAAAAAGTATTTCAAAATAGAAAAGTTTTGGAAGACAGTCTATTAAAATCAAATCACTGGAAAATTCTAAAACATTTTTCTGAAAGCATATCAAAAGGCACTTTTTAATGTAGACATAGAGAATGGACTTGAAGACACGGGGTGGGAGGGGGAAGCTGGGGCAAAGTGAGAGTAGCATTGACATATATACACCACCGAATGTAAAATAGCTAGTGGGAAGCAGCCATATAGCACAGGAAGATCAGCTGAGTGCTTTGCGATTGCCTAGAGGGGTGGGATAGGGAGGGTGGGAGGGAGGATATGGGGACATATGTATGCATATGGCTGATTCACTTCGGTGTACAACAGAAACTAACACAGTATTGTGAAGCAATTGTACTCCAATAAAGATCTATTAACAAAAAAAGGCACTTTTTAATAAACAAGGTCTAACAAGACCTCCTCCAACCCTGGGGTGCCTGAGGGATGAGAGCAGGTGTGGCAGCACTCTCTCCCAGCCCCCTGGTCCCCTTTCCTGAGGGGTCTGCCCATGAGTGCCAGGGCCGTAGTGCAGATGCAGACCCACAGAAGTTGGGATGGGCCTTGTCAGTCATCTAGGAGAAGCGGGTTCCAAGGGCAGGGTGGAGTTTGGTGGAGGAAGAGCACCATGCCTGGCCCTGCCCAAAGCAACATGCACTTGACCGTAGTGGAGGAAGTCCTCTTGGAAAGCTGCCCCCCTGCACTGTGAGAACAGGAGGCACTGAGAGGCAGCAGAGCAGTGGCTGCTGGTTTGGGAGGAGGTCTGCTGGGTCCAGGCAGGCTGCTCAGATGTGAATTCCTGTAGAGGAGGAGTTCTTAGGTTGGGTCCCCTCTGTGGTCCCCCGTATTATAGATTTGTGGACATAGTTCCATGTTGATAATATATGGACTTGCCCCAATATATTATGGGACACTGAAATCCAAATCACTAAAGAAAATGAGGTCAGCGTATCATGTATTAGTTTCCTGCTGCTGCTATAACAAATGATCACAAACTCAGTGGCTTAAAACAATGCACATTTATTACCTTATAGTTCTGTTGCTTAGAAGTCTGACAGGTGTCTCACTCTGCTAAAGTCAAAGTGTCGGCAGGGCTGGTCCCTTTCTGAGGCTTTAGGGGAGACTTTCCAGCTTCCAAAGGCTGCACACATTTCTTCAGCTTGGGTCCCTCCCTGTCTTCAAAGCCAGCAATGCTACGTCTCTCTGTGACATTGCTGGGAAGATTTCTCCACTTTTAAGGATAGTTGTGATTAGACTGGGCACATCCTGATAGTCTATCTTCACACCTAAGGGTCCTTGATTTCATCGTGCCTACAACGTCCCTTTAGTCATAATTGCTAGCTTCCTTGTTTCATTAAGGGATGCAAAGTCTCTTTTGCATGTTCCCAGAATAGGGCATGGACATCTTGGGAGGCCATCACTGTGCCTATCACACCCCTGAGAGGGGCACTGAGGGCTGCTGTGACCTGAGGTACAACAGCCTGGCCTATACAGTCAGGGTATCTGGCTCTACCTAGTTCATGATTCCAGGTTTCCTAAGAGGCTTTTGCTTGTCTTACACTCTGCTAGTGTCAACTCACAGAGAAAGTGTGTCAAGGTAGCTAGGGGGAACCTACTGTATAGCACAGGGAGCTCAGCTTGGTGCTCCGTGATGACCTAGATGGGTGGGATGGGGTGGGAAGGGAAGTCCAAGAGGGAGGGGATACATGTATACATATAGCTGATTCGCTTCACTGTACAGCAGAAACTAACACAACATTGTAAAGCAATTTTACTCTAATTAAAAGAAAAGAAAAGAAAAAGTGTGTCAAGGTAGAAATAATACCATGACAGCAATGCATCAGTCATCATTATGAACAGTCCTGGAGACTGGGATATCTGAAGGCTGGCTGATTGATTGATTCCCCAATTCTTTACACAAAGGTTTTGAGATTGAATATATGCAATAAAATATAAATTAAAAATAAACAGGGCTTCCCTGGTGGCGCAGTGGTTGAGAGTCCGCCTGCCGATGCAGGGTACACGGGTTCATGCCCCGGTCCGGGAAGATCCCGTATGCCACGGAGTGGCTGGGCCCATGAGCCATGGCCGCTGGGCCTGCGCGTCCAGAGCCTGTGCTCCGCAACAGGAGAGGCCACAGCAGTGAGAGGCATGCGTACCGCAAAAAAAAAAAAAAAAACCAATTAAACCAGAATGTACGGAACAGATAAAGAACAACAGATGGATATGAAGCCAGTTAAGCACCGAGCTACAGCACCATGCTTTTGGAACTAAACTTCCTGGTAGCCAAAGCAAACAGGAACCTGGTCAGTTACATGATTTTCATTTTCATGCGATGAAAACACACCTGTTTCTAAGAAAAGCTTTTCCTAGTATGCCTGAAGTCTCAAAGGACGCTCTCATCCAAGTGGCACTAAGGGAAGCAGCAATCTTTTTAGAACAAATGGAAAAAGATGTTTCCTAGGACGGTTGAGGGCATAAAACACCAAAACACAACTCAGTAAAAGCAATTCTGTGAGGGCCAAGATAACGTGTTCCAAGCAGCAGCTTTCTGGTAACAAACATGATCCAGGCTGTGACTCGATAAGTATTGAAATGAATATATAAACAACACGCACACAGAAAATGGAATAGAACGTGATAGAATATGAAACTGGTGTTACTTCTGTGTGTGGGCATATAGGTATCTGATCAAGATGTAAAATGTGTTTTTACTGTAGGTTACTGCTAGAGGAATGACAGGATGGCACACATAACCCTTCAGAGATACAGGAGTCCTTACACACGCTCCTCCTAAGAGCTGGTTGGCAGATAGATTGAGATTATATCCTCTGAAAAGGGTCTGCAGCGCAAATATTGTTTCTTGCACTGGCTTTAGAATAGGATTTAGGGAAATCAGAACCAGGAAGGTGAGGAATAGGGTCAGAGCATCAGAGGAATGCCCAGGGAGCTTGGGAAAACAAGGAAATAGGTGGTAAGGTTGACATCTTCTCTGGAAACCAAGGAGCTGGGGTTCCACCTGGTGGGACAGCCCTCTCACCTGTATGACCTGAATCCTAGTGAACCCAGACCCTTCCTCAGGAGATTGGTCAGTAACACCAATGTAAAGCACACTCAAGGTGATACTGTGCCCAAATCCAGGCGCTGACAGGTATGGTTCATAGTTCAGAGGGATCATGAGACAAGGGACTACAGTTATTTTCTTTTGGAATACTTAGAAATATTTTCCTAGAGTAGTAATTTTCTGCTTTACATAATTGTTGTTTTCTTACTTTTATGGCTATAGGACATAGCATGAAAATAAAAATAATTATATATATATATATATGAAGCTTCCTTCTGAGTATTTCTTTTTAAGTTAACAAACTTGTAATTTCAAAGGCTACCAAAATAATAAATTAGGTAAATGGGTTTTTTGTTTTTTGCTTTTGGCTGTGCTGGGTCTTCATTGCTGCGTGCGGGCTTTCTCTAGTTGCGGTGAGCAGAGGCTACTCTTCGCTGTGGTGCACAGGCTCTAGGTGCGTGGGCTTCAGTAGTTGTGGCACACGGGCTCAGCAGTTGCAGCTCACAGGCTACAGAGCACAGGCTCAGTAGTTTTGACGCACAGGCTGCTCTGCGGCATGTGGGATCTTCCCGGACCAGGGCTTGAACCCGTGTCCTTTGCATTGGCAGGTGGATTCTTAACCACTGCACCACCGGGGAAGCCCAAACTAGGTAAGTGTTTTATGTAATATATATAGTGCTAAAGCGAAGTGGTATATGTTAGGATAGTATTTTAGTTTTTTTTTTTTTTTTCGGTACGCGGGCCTCTCACTGTTGTGGCCTCTCCCATTGCGGAGCACAGGCTCCAGATGCGCAGGCTCACTGGCCATGGCTCACGGGCCCAGCTGCTCCGCGGCATGTGGGATCTTCCCAGACCGGGGCACGAACCCACGTCCCCTGCATCGGCAGGCGGATTCTCAACCAATGCGCCACCAGGCAAGCCAGTATTTTAGTTTTTAATCTTCAACTATTCTACAATAATGGTTAAAGGATATCTTCTATAATACTGGTTAGAGAATAGCTTTTTTATTTTTTTATTATTTTTTTTTTTTTGCGGTATGCGGGCCTCTCATTGTTGTGGCCTCTCCCGTTGTGGAGCACAGGGTCCGGACGCGCAGGCTCAGCGGCCGTGGCTCACGGGCCCAGCTGCTCCGCGGCATGTGGGATCTTCCCGGACCGGGTCACGAACCCGTGTCCCCTGCATCGGCAGGCGGACTCTCAACCACTGCGCCACCAGGGAAGCCCGAGAATAGCTTTTTTAAAAAAATATATTTATTTGGCTGCGTTGGGTCTTCGTTGCTGCGCGCAGGCTTTCTCTAGTTGCAGTGCATGGGCTTTCTCTAGTTGTGGTGAGCAGGGGCTTCTCGTTGTGGTGGTTTCCCTTGTTGCAGTGGCTTCTCTTGCTGCAGAGCACAGGCTCTAGGTGCATGGGCTCAGTAGCTGTGGCACATGGGCTTAATTGCTCCACAGCACATGGGATCTTCCCAGACCAGGGCTCGAACCCGTGTCCCCTGCATTGGCATGCAGATTCTTAACCACTGCACCACCAGGGAAGTCCAAATTAGGTAAATGTTTTATGTAATATATCGAGTGTTATAGTGAAGTGGTATATTTTAGGATAGTATTTTAGTTTTTAATCTTCAACTATCCTACAATAATGGTTAAAGGATATCTTCTATAATACTGGTTAAAGAATATCTTATTTTTTACGTGTATATGTATAACTGAATCACTTTGCTGTTCACCTGAAACTAACACATTGTTAATCAACTATAGTCCAATATAAAATAAAAATTAAAAAAGAATATCTTATTTTTATAAAAAGGTTCCTATTTTACAGAAGATGGGATCTAGGAGGAACTTGAGGGGTCAATCTTATTAGCCCCCCTTGAACCCGGAATGTCAGTAGTGTTAACTGGACTCTTGCCTCTTCCCTCTGACCAAATACCTGCCTTTGGTGTACCTTACCAAGGCCTTATAGGACCAGGAGACAGTTTGCACTTGAAAGTTAAACATCCAGCTGGCTAGAGCCAGCAGGAAGGCAAAGCTGGGGTCCTGTCTCAGGATGGAGGAGGTCAGGAGGTTCCTGGAACAGCCAACAAGATCAGAATTGTGAAGAAGAACCAAAGGCAAGGGGTCAGAAGGACCACAGGAGCAGTACCTGAGAAAGCATGAGAGGAGGTGCAAGCCACCAAATTTAACTCTGGTAGACCCAGTCTTCCTGGCCTAGAGTTCCTTGGAGAATGAGGAGTGAGCCTTCTAGAGCACACTTCGGCATTTCAAAACCAAAGAACAAAACTAAAGCCCTTTTTACTTTGGAAAATTCCAGAACACATACAAAAGTAGAGAGAGTAGTATAACGAACCTCCATGTAACTTCAACAATTATCGACATTTTTCCAGTATTTTTTCATCTGTCTCCAACTTCCCACCCCCCACTCTCACTCTGCGACCTTTTAAATTTCTTGGAGTATTTTAAAGCAAAGCTAGCCATCATGTCAGTTCACTCATAAACACTTCTCAGTATGTATCACTAACAGACAAGGGCTTTTAAAAACACAATGATACCACTATCACATCTATTAAAATGTGTCCCCTGCATTAGCGGTTTTCTGCTGCTACCTCACGAATACCTTTGTGAAGTGGGTGTGTTCAAGCCAGGATCTACACACGATGCGTCTGCTTGATTTGTCTCAAGTCTCTAACCTCTGAGTCTAGAACAGCTCTTCCGCTCTTCTCCCTCCCCTTCCTTGTGCCAATTGTTATGGGTTAGAATTTCTCACGTTCTGGATTTTTATCATGGTCAACTTAATACGGTTCTTTATCCTGTCAGCTGGTCGTGTGGTCTAGAAGCTTGCTTTAAGAACAGGCGGTTCAGGTGAGAACACCTCACGCACAGTGCCCCGTTCCCTCCTGCATCCCGTCAGGGGCATGTCTCACCTTTCGTGCGGTTGAGGCAGACGAGGGGGCTCTGGTGTTGGTCATTAACGGGTTCCTATGAGCCTTGAACTTACAGGTTTTGGCAGCCATTGTAATTGCCTGGATTCCTTATTTTATTCAGGGATGCAAAATGTAATTTTCTGCAGGTGTGTCTTCTCTTGCTTTTAATAGCTTACATTCTTCCATGAAGACCTCTCCCTCATCAATTATTTGGTTTCTCTGAGATACGGTTTGTACAAGAAAGTCTGCAGCACATGTTAAAAGCGACACAGTGTGTCTGAGCGCTTCCGTTTGTGTCCTTTTCCTCACTACAGCTTCCCACCCGGGGAAGATCAAGGTCCACTCCCATCCTTTTTATGCCTGAAGCACTGAAACTGGTGATGGAGCCAGAGCTTACTGCATGCCCTCCTCTCATCCGCCCACTAACAGTCCGGTCACCGTCCTCTGTGCTTCTCCCACCAGGACGCCATCGGTTCCTCCTCTGATCTCCTCTGTCGGATGCTTGTCACTGTATATCTCTTTTTAAAAAATGTTCCCTTTAGTCCTCGTAAATAATTACCTATGTATTGCATCTACTTTTCTAGATTCCTTGGAAGCAGGACTCATGTTTTTTTTTTAATAAATTTATTTTATTTATTTTTGGCTGCATTGGGTCTTCTTTGCTGTGCGTGGGCTTTCTCTACTTGTTGTGAGCAGGGGCTACTCTTCATTGAGGTGGCTTCTCTTGCTGCGGAGCACGGGCTCTAGGCGCGTGGGCTTCAGTAGTTGTGGCTCACGGGCTCTAGCGCGCAGGCTCAGCAGTTGTGACTCACGGGCTCTAGAACGCAGGCTCAGCAGCTGTGGCGCAAGGGCTTAGTTGCTCCGTGGCACATGGGATCTTCCCGGACCAGGGTTCGAACCCGTGTCCCCTGCATTGGCAGGCGGATTCCCAACCACTGCGCCACCAGGGAAGCCCAGGGCTCATGTTTGATTTATCTTTCTATCTTCATAGTGACTAGCCCTGCTTAACCTTTCTGTGGGAAGTCAACAATTACGTATTTAATGAAAAAAATGAACAAATTAGAAAAGAAGAAACCTTTAAGCCCTCACCACGTTGGACTTTTTTTTCTCTCTTAAAGATGAATGGGTATGTAATGAATTTAGTACAGAATGCCGATTTTAATTAATTTATCATTAATTATTAATTAATTTTAATTATTTATTTATTTAGTTTGCCAGACTGCTCGGCTCGCAGGATCTTCGTTCCCCGACCAGGGACTGAACCCGAGTCCTCGGCAGTGAAAGCACCGAGTGCCAACCACTGGTCTGCCAGGGAATTCCCTGATTTTTAATAATTCAGAAATATGATAATAGACTTCTCCATTAAAAAATAAATTATGTTAACCACTTTTTAATTAAGGTGGGATCCAAATGGGCTTTAACTCTCTAGATACCAAGATATTTTTATGTTCTTCCCATGTATTTTTCCTGTTTTATCTGCCTTTATCTTAAATTTTCCAGCTTTATTGAGATATAGTTGATATAACACTGTGTAAGTTTAAGGTATACAACGTGTTGATTTGATACACTTATATATTGCAAAATGATTACCACTATAGCTTAGCTAACACCTCCATCCCCTCACATAATTACCATTTTCCTTGTGATGCCTTTATCTTTAGATGCCATCTAAAGTATGAGTGCCATTTTCCAAAGCACATCCCTTAATCATGATTGCTGTAGACACCTGCTGCTGTAAGACTAGTGGTAGCATATGCAACAATATAAATGTGCCCCATCCACTATGAAAAACTGCACATATTTGAAAATTTCTGCATTTTGAAAGAAAAAAAATCTGATTAAACAGAAATCAGGTGGGACAATATTTAAAATTTCAAAACCTGAAAATGCAAACTTCAATTGTATATTTTTGTGGGTGAATAATGCTGCTACTATGCCAGTGTGTGACCATTTCAATGAGCAAAATTTTTGAAGGTTGATAATTTCCTGAACTTGTTAATAAAATGGTGTTGTATATAAAAATGCTAGCAAAGCAACAAAAGGTGTTTCTTACCAAGAAATCAAGCTCTTCATTTAGGTTGTGGTACTGATCCAGTTTGGCTCCCAGTAAGACAGGTACCTCTCCGACATTCTTGGCTTCATTTGAATCCAAGTCTGTAACCTGAGATGAAACATATTTGTACTCACTTCCAGTATGTTCACACTCCTTGGAACATTTGACAATGAATATGTTATTAGTTTAACCATCAGAGAGATCTCCAGTGGTTTCAATAACAGATGTGTAGAACTTGGAGTCAGAATGACTTCAATGTTAAGTATCTAAAATTGTATTTTTGTATGTTAAAGACAGTACATAGTGAATGTTTAACTCACCTCTGTAACCTGATCTTGAAATGATTTTTCATTAGCAATTAACTCTCTGAAAGCTGTGATTCTGTCTTTATGTTTCAGTAGCTAAGGAAAAAAGCATTTTCTATTTCAGAGGAGAGGAAATAAAACTACATTCCGTAACATTTATAATAAAGTCACCAAACCATGCACAGTCCAATCCCTGGTCTCCAAAGGTGTCTTGTTTTTAAAGCTCTTGTGTAGCAGAGAGTTCACACAGCAGGCCTGAGACTGCTGTCCTTAGAAAGGCCTGCTCGCCAGACTGCCCTCTGACTGGCATCTAGGAACTTGGATTGTGGGAGGGTTTCCATCATTTCCTGATATGAAGGCTCACTGTGCCTAACCTATTTGTACAAAGAACATTTATGCTGAACACCCCTGTCCTTCGGGAGGGTCTGGAATTTTGGTACGTGGCAGGCAGAGGGCACCTACCCAACCAGCCTCCAATCAAAACCCTGGACACTCAGTCTCCAATAACCATCCCCGGGAACAGTTCACGCATGCTGCACAGGTCACTGCTGGCGAAAGGGAAGTGCACCCTGTGTGACTCACTGGGAAAGGACTCTTGGAAGCTTGGATCTGGTTTCCTCTGGACTTCGCCCTACGTGCTTTTTCCCTTTACTGATTTTGCTCTGTATCCTCTCACGGTAATAACACATCATAGCTGTGAGAACAACTATGTGCTGAGTCCTGTGAGTCCAGTAAACCATTAAACCTGAGTGTGGGCTTGGGATCTCCAGAGAGCTTATCCTAATATTCAATTGTTTTTACAGCCAGGCTATTAAAATTCTTCTTTAAAGAAAAAAAGTTAGCCAACTTTTTCTAGATGCAATTTATAGTCATTTCTTCTTTGTTCATTTGTTTGTTCCATGTAATAACAATAAATCGTAACATTCAATATTCTAACTCCTCCAAATATTAGTGAAGGCTGCACAGAATATATATTTTTTTTTACTATGAACACTTTCCAAAAAAGAGGAAAAACTTTAATGGACGCCCATGTAACTATTATCCAGTTTCAACTACTAACAGTTAACGGTCAGCCTTGTATCGTTAATACCCCAGCCACTTCCTCCTCCCTGCAACTCCCTTCACTGAATCAAATTACACGCATCATATTATTTCATCTGCCAGTATTACAGGAATGACACAGAAATTTACCAAGAGAACATAAATATCTGAAATGGTATTTTTGTAACATCCTGCTCGAATCCTCAACTGGGCTTATTTCTGAAGACTAGTTTAAGAAGTGGAGGCCAGTAATTTCTTTGCATGTCTGTTTATTCCTTAGTCCTTTTCTCTAGAGGTTAGCTAAGAGACAGAGATTCCGCAGAATACCTGCAACAAATTTTCTAGCCACCTCAGTTCAGAGAAGTCATTTCCTGATAATGCAGCACTGAAATTGAATCCCAGATTTAAATACATTTTTATTCCTTCAGCCAGATAAATTAGTCACTTCTGTATTCCTTTCAGATTAAAAGCACACACCTTCACGTCCTGTTACCACTTTCTCTGTATAACTGACTCTCTTCATTCTCTCTCTCCATCTCTGCACCACTACATCAAGAAAAGAATGATTGAAGAAATTCCAAGAGCCTCTTCCCTTACCTTTGTCCCACTTGAGAAATAAAATTTGTTTTCAATGTATTCAATATTCCAAGTGATAAAGTTTGTAATCACTATAGAAATGTCAAAATACTCTCTTCTTCAGGAATCAGTAGTACCATACAAAAGTGAAAAAATAATCATACCAGTTTTTTGGTAGATGAATGAGATTTTCTAATACATACTTATGTTATAAAACAAGTCAAATGTTGAACAGTGTATCTCCTTAGTGAGGGCCAAAGTAAAGCTAATCTTGTCCCCAAAAATAATTCTTTAAAAAAAATCCAAAATTTTAGGAGCCTCTTTATACTTTTACATGACCTTTTTCTTGTCTTTTTTTCACTAAAAATGATACAATTTTTAGAATGAAGAATACATACAGTACCTCTTTATCTAATTTTTTCTTTTTAAGATGAAAACTCTTCAATTTTTGTAGCATGATATCATTAACTTTCTCACTCTCTTTGAAATGTCTGGCATCGGGATTGGTGATGTCCTAAGGGTAACATTTTGAGAAGCTATATTAAAAAGTTATCAGTAAAGCTAAAAGGAGGAAGGAAAGAACACAAATGAAATAAATCTCCCTTCCAAAATAAGTGGCTAAACAAAAGGAGATAAAATCATATTGAACTCAATTCTTCAATTACTCATCATAAGCCATCTAATAAAGAGTTAATGTGGAAAGAATTCATATAGATTCACACTTGTATGTAAATTGTTATTGGGACAAATTAGTATAATCACTGGGAAGTTAGTAACTACACATGCTTATATACTTATACATACATCCGCTCTTAGCCTAGTCAGTTTACAAATCCAAATTTTAGACAAATTGTTATACCTGACACCAGAACAATCAGACATCCTCAACAATACTGAAACTCTAGATATTTCAGTGGCACCCACATTCCACAAGAATGAAGATACTTGTACCAATATAACCTAAGGGTCAAAAGTGCATGCATTACAGTCAGACTACTTGGGTTTGTATCTGAGCTGTCTGTCACTTAACCATCTGAGTTCTGTCACTTAACCACTTGACTTTGGACAAGAAACTCAGTAATTCTGAGCCTCGGTTTGTTTTTCCGTGTTAGGAAAAAAAAGTCTGATAATGTAAAAAATGGTGTAAGACTTGAATGAGATAACCCATGAAAAGCAGACTCAACTTAAATGCCTCCAAGGACAGGTTGGGAAGTCAGCAAATAGTTTTTGAGTGCCTGGTAAGGGCTTACCCTGCATTAGGCAGAGGGCATCTGACATATCGAGTCTCTGATCTTGAAGGCTTAAGCAAACAGATATTTGTTTGGCCTGGGATGAGATCTACTAAGAAGAGGGCTGATGACTCACTCCCTGACTGAGAGGTCTTGTAGAGAAGCAGCAGCCAGCAAATAAGCCTGAGAAAGAACAGCAGCCTCCAGTGAGACGAGAAAAGCCAAGCAAATATGATAAGAAAGCAGATGTCTGAAGGGGCAAGGTGGGGTGGAAAAGGTTACAGCAAAGAGTTTGTGCCATATTCAAATTCAAATATTAAAGACAAAACTTTAGGTGGATGCAGTCTATGGGCCACCACTTTGTGATCACTGCTAAAAATGCTTAGCTTGGTTTCCAGCATTCAATAAATGCTAGTGTGCAGCAAATTTTAGCTAAAAGAAAGTAGGAATAAAGGTTGTGTTGGATCAGGAACATCGCAAACTCATGTCCCCAAATTTTGGCTCAGAGGAGTGCACTGAAGCTCAAAGAAATGTACAATGATCAGAGGGAAGAGGAAGAAAGACAGCTCAATAACTGAGAAGCTATCAAGCATCATATATGCCCTTAAAAGGTTCTCTCATTCAAATGTAGTGTTTGCAACCTCCCAGCGCAGCAGCAAATATCATTTCAGCTAAGGATGAAAAACGAAAATTTACTTGGCCAGGTCACACAGCAGTGAGGTGGTGAAGCCATGCCTTGAATTCACCAGACACTAACTTCATTTTTCATTCTACTAATTAACGTACACAGCTCTGCACTGCCCGACCCCTGCCCCAAAGCTGTATTTTTAGATCGGGTAAACAGCTCATTTGTGTGAACAATCTCTCATCACAGGCTGCCCTGAAGCACAAGACTATTACTCTGAGGAAGTTTTCCTGAAATGTGGAAAGCACTGAGGGAAGGGTTTTGCCTCAAGTTTTTATTTTTTTAATCTTATCATATTATCTTACTATAGATTTGTGGGAATTAGGTGTTGAAGAAAGAAGCAGTGGGAAGAAGGAAGGGCTGATTGGTTGGTTTAAAGATCTGTATTTTTACTTCCATTTTTTTTCTTTCACAACTTAATTGTCCAACCTTGATATTTCTTCTCCCAGTAAAAAATATGATTTTTTATAATTACCTGGAACATGAGAAGTCGTACCATCAGAGCCAGAAGACTGCGAATTTTGGAAGTCAGCTGTGAAGTTCTCTTCACGTCTGGGGGATTCGGGCTCTCTCCTTCACAAGGTGAGTGATTCAGGAACAAATTAGAATGTATCATCTTTGCATCCTACATGTACACAATTCAGATTTGTCACAATAAAGACAAAGAATCTGGATTACTTTTTAGGTAAAATGCTGAATAAAATACCACTCTTAAAAACTCAGAGCAGTGGTTCTCAAACTTTTTGATTCTCAGGATGCCTTCATACTCTTAAAAATTAATGAGGATCCCCAAAACTTTTTGTTTACTAGGTTATAACTATCAATACTTATTGTATTAGAAATTACAATATTTATATTTATCAGTTATATCAATATTTATTGTATTGAAATTACAACTGAGAACATTCAAAAATATTTGTTTACTAATTCAAATAACAATAAATCTATTATGTGTCAATGTAAGTAACAATTTAATACAAAGTTGGCACATTTTCCAAAATGAAAAATTAGTGAAAAGAGTGGCAGTGTTTACACTTTTTGCAAATATTTTTAATGCTAGCTTAATAGATGATAGCTGGATTCTCATATGTGCTTCCCACATTCCATCAGCCCTGAAAAGCAATTACACCACCACATGTCACATAGCTTCTGGAAAACTCCACTGTACACTTGTGAAAGAATGAGAGTGAAAAAGGCATTAATGTCTTCGTACTTATTACCATGAAAATGCTTTTGACCTCAAAGATACTCCCAGAACACACTTTGGGAAAATGGACCTAAAGGTAATGAAAAGCAAAACTAAAAGCAGAGTAAAGAAATTGATTAGTCAAGATAGAACAAGGAACTTCATTGCTTTTTAAAGAAGAAAGCTCAAGAAAAAAATTGTATACTGGATAAACTTCTGCACAGTTACAGTAATTTACTCAGCATTTACTAATTCAAAACTTGCCATGATTTGACTAACAGCTAAACTAAAGGTCATCTTTGTTTAGGTTAGTGGTTCTCAAAGTGTGATCCCTGGACCAGAAGCATCAGTGAGATCCAGAATCTTCTTAGAAATGCACATTCTCAGGCCCCACTGCACACCTACTGAATCAGAAAATCTGGGTGGACCCCAGCAATCTGCATTTTCACAGCTGATGCTGATGAATGCTAAAGTTTGAGAACCACACTGGCTTAGATAGTCCTTCCTTCTTTCTGGAGAAAAGATCACAGAGAGAATTTTTTAGTAAGAGAACAATATTTTTCTGAGTCATTAAAAATAATAGAATTATTTACTTGCAAGCAATACTGATTACAGATTCATGAAAGAGAGTCCCCTAAGGACATCTTCAAGCAACAGCTCAGCTCAGCCTAAGTTATTACGACAAATATAAAAATAAACATACATTTTTGTAGTTTAGATTAGCCTTCTTTCTAAGTAGTCAGAGTTAATAAGATTGCATACTATAAATACTTTAAGGCAGGCCTACAAAACTGAAATAGAACAGATATGCTCTGGCTTGTGAAGATTATCACTACCAGGCCATGCTTCTAGGCTGTCTGCCAAAAAAGCCATTTGAACTGCAAATACAAAATTACAGCCTTTCCAAACACATTGATATGAGGCTCTCATGTCGTTTTTAATGAATGTTAAGTAGATATATCATGATGATCATTTTGCTATACAAATATCAAATCTTTATGTTGTATACCTGAAACTAATATAATGTTATATGTCAACTACATCTCAATAAAAATGTTTATAACGTTACAAAATTACTATGTGATACAATACAGGTTTGTTTTACCTTGTAAACCAAATATTCAATTGAATTATTTAGTTTGTTGAATAGGTAGATGTGGTATGAAAAGACTGCGACCCCCACTTAGAAAATTCTTTTCTCAAAGGATGCTCCGGATGATTGGTCATAGGAACCCACAAAATTCCCACATTAATTTTCACCACTACCAAAATAATCACAAGAAGCCAGGAATGGCTGTTGTTTAATGTGAGTACCCAAGAACCAAAGAAACTTCTCCAAACCTGTGGTGCATTTTCCTTTCTCTCTTTTTTGTTAATGACTCTCTACCAACAAATTTGTATATGGGCCATGCCCAAATATGCATCAGAAGACTACTAGAAACTCCTGAAATTCTGCATTAGAGATTCTGAATTTGTGATAATACCTTTGCCATATCTGACTCTGTTCCTTCCTCTAAGTTCTCCTTGAGTTGAGCTGTCTCACATTGAGGAACATAATTTTGCTCCTCACTCCTTGCAACCTGCTGCTGAAGTTTTGAGTTTTCATTTTTTACTTTGTTGATCTGCTGCTGGAGTTCTGTATTCTTAGCCTTTTCATTGTCGGATATGAACTGCAAATTTTGAACTTGAGCGACCAATTTCTCAAGTCTAGATTTCAGTTTCTGTCTTTCATCCAGGTTTTCCTTTTCACGTTTCTGAAATTCCTCCTGTAAAGACAGGAACTCTTGTTCTCGGGTCTCTTTTTCCTTTTTCAACAAGTCCAGAGCAGAAGTGGTGGCCTTTTCCAGTTCTCCTTTGAGTTGCTGCAGCCTCTCTACCTCTTCTTCTTTCTTGCTTAAGGCTCTGTCCATCTCCACGCACTGATTTGCAGCTTTATTTTTTTGTTGCATTTCAGTCATGTACCTTTCCTGTAGACTAACATAATTGCCCTTGATCTTCTTAAACTCTAGCTGTAAGGTTTCCTTTTCATTCCTGGATTCCTGAAGATGTTTTTGGGTGTTAACTAAAATCTCATGCAAATTCTGCAATGTCTTCTGTGTATCATTCTTCTCTAGCATTACTCTGTATTTGTCTTCAATTAATTCTTCAACATTCTCCTTTAGCTTATTGATGATGTCCACGAACACGTGCTCTTTAGTTGTCTTCTTCTGCAGTTCTTCAACCTTCTTCTCTAAATACATGTTACGACGCTGTAGGTCTTGGATCAGAGTTTGCTGCTCTTTGTTAGTATGCTTTAATTTTCGTAGGACTTCGTTTAAAGCCATGTCCTCTTCCAGAGGCTGTGAGCTTTCCAAGCTCTGCTCTCTGTCGGGTGTCATGCAGTCCTCCCAAGATGCTCCACCACTCCAAGAAATGCCTGTCGGAGACCAAGTTGAGACAATCTCTGGACTCTCCCTCCCCTCCACTGCGACTTCCTTTTGGTGCCTGACTGACATCTCAGGAATATCCGTAGAATTCTGTATTCCTTTTGAAGAATGTGCAATCTGTAAATTATAGTAAATAAAATAAGTATGAAAGAGTAGAAAGGTCATGAGCTTTGAGGTCTGGCCTTGAATCCAAGATCCCTAGTTTGGTATTCTCTGTTCTAAAATAACAATGACAACATCTACTTCCAATACTGATGTCTAATTAACAAAAATACTTAAGTATTGATTGCTGAATGTATATACAGCACCTAATAGCACAGCAGAGCACAAACAGTAGGTATATGATAGAGATATATATTACACTTACTTTTACAGAGGAAAAATTAAACTTGGGTACTCTCACCATTTTCTATGACACAAACTTTTCTGAATACATATAACTTTCTTTGACTTCAAGTGAATTAAAACAGATTTGTCCATCACCTTAGTCTGCAAAGTCTTTTTTAAAAGTTTATTTTCTATTGAGGTAACACTGGTTTATAACATTATGTACGTTTCATGTGTACAACATTATATTTCTACTTCTGTATACCCTACAGCATACTCACCACCAAATATTTAGTTTCCATTCATCACCATACAGTTCATCCCCTTTACCCATTTCACTTATTCTGTTCATTTATTTTGAGTTTTTTCCATGTATGAGTGAAATCATATATTTGTCTTTCCCCATCTGACTTACTTCACTTAGCATAACACCCTCAAGATCCACCCATCCATGTTGCTGCACATGGCAAGATTTCATCTTGTTTATATGACAGTAATATTCTATTGTAAACATATAAAACATTCTCTTTATCCATTCATCCATTCACAGGCACTTAGGTTGCTTCCATATCTTGGTTATTGTAAATAATGCTGTGATGAACATAGGGGTGCATCTCTCTTTTCAAATTAGTGTTTTCGTATTCTTTGGGTAAATACCCAGAAGTGGACTAGCTGGACCGTATGGTAGTTTTATTCTTTATTTTTGAGGAATCTTCATACTGTTTTCCATAGTGGCTGCACCAATTTACATTCCCACCAACAGTATAGGAGGGTTCCCTTTTCTCCACATCCTCTCCAGCATTTGTTTTTTGAATTTTATTTATTTTTTTGTACAGCAGGTTCTTATTAGTCATCCATTTTATGCACATCAGTGTATACATGTCAATCCCAATCACCCAGTTCATCCCACCACCCCACCCCCACCACTTTCCCCCTTGGTGTCCATATGTTTGCTCTCTACATCTGTGTCTCAATTTCTGCCCTGCAAACCAGTTCACCTGTACCATTTTTCTAGGTTCCACATATGTGCGTTAATATACGATATTTGTTTTTCTCTTTCTGACTTACTTCACTCTGTATGACAGTCTCTAGATCCATCCACATCTCTACAAATGACCCAGTTTCGTTCCTTTTTATGGCTGAGTAATATTCCATTGTATCTATGTACCATATCTTCTTTATCCATTCGTCTGTCGATGGGCATTTAGGTTGCTTCCATGACCTTGCTATTGTAAACAGTGCTGCAATGACCATTGGGGTGCATGTGTCTTTTTGAATTATGGTTTTCTCTGGGTATATGCCCAGTGGTGGGATTGCTGGGCCATATCTCTCCAGCATTTATTATTTGTAGACTTTTTGATGATGGCCATTCTGACTGGTGTGAGGTGATAACCTTGTTGTGGTTTTGATTTGCATTTCTCTAACAATTAACAATGTTGAGCATCTTTTCATGTGCCTGTTGGCCACCTGCACATCTTCTTTGGAAAAATGTCTATTCAGCTTCTCTGCCCATTTTTTAATTGGATTTTTTTGTTGTTGAGTTGTATGAGCTTTGTATATATTTTGCATATTAACCCCTTATTGGATATATGATTTGCAAACATCTTCTCCCATTCGTCAGGTTGTCTTTGTATTTTGTGGATAGTTTCCTTCACTGTGCAAAAGCTTTTTAGTTTGATGAGGTCCCATTTGTTTGTTTTTGCTTTTGTTTCCCTTGCCTGAGGACACATATCCAGAAAGATATTGCTAAGGCCAATGTCAAGGAGTATACTGCCTATGATTTGTTCTACAAGTTTTATGGTTTCAGGTTTAACATTCAAGTCTTTAATGCATTTTGAGTTTTGTGTATGGTGTGACATAGTGGTTTCTTTTTTTCTTTTTTTTCTTTTTTTTTTGCATGTGGCCATTCAGTTTTCCCAACACCATTTATTTTTATTTTTATTTTTTTGCGGTATGCAGGCCTCTCACTGTTGTGGCCTCTCCCATTGTGGAGCACAGGCTCTGGACGCGCAGACTCAGCGGCCATGGCTCACTGGTCCAGCCACTCTGCGGCATGTGGGATCTTCCCGGACCGGGGCATGAACCTGTGTCCCCTGCATTGGCAGGTGGACTCTCAACCACTGCGCCACCAGGGAAGCCCCCAACACCATTTATTGAAGAGACTATTGTTTCTCTATTGTACATTCTTCACTCCTTTGTTATAAATTAATTGTCCATACATGTGTGGGTTTATTTCTGGGCTCTGGATTCTGTTCCATTGATCTATGTAACTATTTTTCTGCCAATATCATGCTGTTTTGATTACTATAGCTTTGTAATATAGTTTGAAATCTGGGAGTGTGATACCTCTACCTTTGTTCTTTTTTCTTAGGATTGCTTTGTTTCTTTGGGGTCTTTTGGGATTCCACATAAATTTTAGAATTGTTTGATCTATTTCTGTATAAATATCCTTGGGATTTAATAGGGACTGAATATTTGATAGGGACTGAATAATAGGCATTGAATATGTAGATTGTTCTAGGTAAATGTTAATTTTTCTACTCTATTAGCATGGAGCATCTTTCCATTTATGTCTTCTTCAGTCTTTTTCAACAATGTCATAGTTTTCAGTGTACAGATCTTTCACCTCCTTGGTTAAATTTATTCCTAGGTAGTTAATCTTTTTGTTGCAATTGTAAATGAGATTTTCTTAATTTCCCTTTCTGCTAGCTGATTGTTAGCATATATAGGTACACCACAGATTTTTGTATGTTGGTTTTGTACCCTGCAACTGTATTCATTTATTATTTGACAGGTTTTTTTGTGAAGTCTTTAGAATTTTCTATCTATAAAATCATGTAATTTGCAAATAGTGAGAGTTTTACTTCTTCCTTTCCAATTTGAATGCTTTTCATTTCTTTTTCTTGCCTAATTGCTCTGGCTAGGATTTCCAATATTATGTTGAATAAGAGTGGCAAGAGTGTGCATTCTCATCTTGTTCCTGATTTTAGGGGGATAGCTTTCAGGTTTTCAAATTTGAGTATGATGTTAGCTGTGGGTTTATATAGCTTTTATTATATTGAGGTATGTTCCTTCTATAGTAATTTTATTGAGAGTTTTTATCATAAGTGGGGGTTGAATGTTGTTAAATGCTTGTCTGCATCTATTGAGATGATCATACAGTTTTTATCCTCCATTTTGCTAATGTGATGTATCACATTGATTGATTTGCAGATGTTGAACCATCCTTGCATCCCTGGAATAAATCCCACTTGATCATGGTGTATGATTCTTTTCCTGTATTGTTGTATTTGGTTTGCTAATATTTTGTTGAGGATTTTTGTATCTATGTTCATCAAAAATATTGGCTTGCAACTTCTTTTTCTGTGTGCTGTCTTTGTCTGACTTTGTTATCAGAGTAATGTTGGCCTCATAGATTGAGTTAAGAAATGTTCTCTCCTCTTCAAGTTTTTTGAAGAGTTTGAGAAGAATAGGTATTAAATCTTCTTTGAATGTTTAATAGAATATATCAGTGAAGCCACCTGGTCCTGAACTTTTTTGGGGGGGAAGGTTTTGATTACTGTTTCAATCTCTTTACTAGTGATTTGTCTATTCAGATTTTCTAGTTCCTTTTTTAAAAATTTATTTATTTTTATTATTTTTTGGCTGCATTGGGTCTTCGTTGCTGCACACAGGCTTTCTCTAGGGGCGGCAAGCAGGGGCCACTCTTTGCTGCGGTGTGCGGGCCCCTCACTGCAGTGGCTTCTCCTGTTGCAAAGCTTGGGCTCTAGGTGTGCGGGCTTCAGTAGTTGTGGCATGCAGGCTCAGCAGTTGTGAATCGTGGGCTCCAGAGTGCAGGCTCAGCACTGTGGCTCATAGCTTAGATGCTCCACAGCATGTGGGACCCTCCCAGACCAGATATCAAACCCATGTCCCCTGCATTGGCAGGCGGACTCCCAACCACTGTACCACCAGGGAAGTCCTTCTATTTCTTCTTGATTTGTCTTCGAAGGTTGTATGATTCTAAGGATTTGTCCATGTCTCCTAGGTTGCTGATGTATAGCTGTTCTTAGTATTCTCTTATAATCATTTGTATTTCTGTGATATCTGCTGTTAATAGTCTCTTTTGTTTCTGATTTTATTTAGCAGAGTGCTCTTTTTTTCTTAGTGAGTCTAGCTAAAGGTTTGTCAATTTTGTTTATCTTTTCAAAGAACCAGCTCTTAGTTTCATTGATCTTTTCCATTGTCTTTTTAGTCTATTTCATTTACTTCCACTCTGATCTTTATTATTTTTTTCCTTCTACTGACTTTGGGCTTTGTTTGTTCTTCTTTTTCTTGTTCCTTTATGTGTAAGTTTGGATTGTTTGAGGGCTTTTTTCTTTCTTTCTTTTTTTGGCTGCACCGTGCAGCTTGTGGGATCTTAGTTCCCAAACCAGAGATTGAACCCAAGATCAAACCCATGCCCTCTGCAATGAAAGCATGGAGTCCTAAACACTGGACCGCCAGGGAATTCCCTGAGATTTTTCTTTTGTCTTGAGGTAGGCCTGCATTGCTATAAACTTCTTTTAAGAGCTGCATCCCTATATGTAGTATTTTTATCTTCATTTGTCTTCAGGTAACTTTTTATTTCTCTGTTGATTTCTTCATTGACCCAATAGTTGTTCATAGCATGTTGTTCAGTCATGAACATTATCTGTGATTTTTCCAGCTTTCTTCTCCTAGTTGATTCCTAGTTTTATACCATTGTGCTCGATATGATTTCAATCTTCTTCCATTTATTGAGACTTTCTTTGTACCAACATATGGTGTATCCTTGAGAAAACTTCATGTGCACTTGAGAATGTGTACTTTGTTGCATTTAGACAGCATGTTCTGTACAAATTTATCAAATACCTCTGGTCTAATGTTTCATTTAAGGCTGATGTTTCTTTGTTGACTTTCTGTCTGGATGATCTATCCATTGGTGTAAGTGGGTGTTAAAGTCCCCTACTATTATTGTGTTGCTGTCAATTTCTCCCTTAGGTCCATTAATAATTGCTTTATATATTTTGGTGCTCCTATGTTAGGTGCATACCTATTAATAAATGTTACATCTTCTTCATGAATTGTCCCCTTTATTATTTTTATATGTCCATCTTTGTCTCTTGTTACCTTTTTTGGCTTGGAGTCTATTTTGTCAGATATGAATATAGATACACTTTCTTTTAGCTCCCATTTGCTTGGAGTATCATCTTCCATCCCTTCATTTTGAGCCTGTTTATCTTTAAAGCTGAGGTGAGTCTCCTGGAGGGAGTATATAGTTGGGTCTTGTTTTTCATATATATATTTTTTGTGGGAGGAGGGTCTTGTCTTTTAATCCATCCAAACACTCTATGTCTTTTGATTGGTGAATTAAATCCATTTACTTTTAGGATGATTATTGACAGATGAGGACTTGGTACTGCCATTTTATCTTTTGTTTTCTGATTGCTCTCTATCTCCACTGTTTCTTTTTTGTGTTTTTGTCTATTTTTTTTTTTTGGTGGTTTTCTATGATGTTCCTCTTTTTTATGTTTCATGTATTTGCTCTAGATTTATGTTTTGTGGTTACCATGAGGTTTGTATAAAACATCTCATAGATAAGACAGTCTTTTTTCTGCTGATAGCATCTTATCTTCATTTGCCTATACAGGTTCTGTCCTTTTCCTCTTCCCCTCTTGTTTTTGTTGTCTCAAATTATCCTTATTTATGTTGTGAGTCTGTTACCAAATTGAAGTAGGTATCGTTATTTTTTCTGCTTTTTTTCTCCCTTGATATTTCTGCTATATTACAGTGTTAACAATCTATTCTAACATAGAGTTGCAATTTTCTGATTCTATTTATCACCTTACTCGAAATTTTGTGTACTTTTCCTTTTTGTTTTTGGCATAAGAGCTCCTTTCAACATCTCTTGTAAAGCACGTCTAGTGTTGATGAACTCCTTCAGCTTTTGTCTGAGAAACCCTTTATTTCTCCTTCATATGTGAATAATAACTTTGCTGGATAAAGTATTTTTGGCTGACAGTTTTTAATCTTTCAGTATTTTGAGTATGTTGTTCCACTCCCTCCTGGCCTATAGAGTTTCAGCTGAAAAATCTGCTGAGAGCCTAGTGGGGGTTCCTTTGTAGGTAACCATCCTTTTTTCCCTAGTTGCCTTTAAAATTCTTTGCCATTGACTCTTTTTTTTTGTATTTTTGATAAAATTTGTATTAGTTTCCCTTAATGTTAACATCTTATATACCATGGCACATTGTTAAAATTAAAACAAAACAACACAAATGCATTGCTATTAACTAAACTCTAGATTTTACCAGTTTTCCCACTAATGTCCTTTTTCTGTTCCAAGATCCAATCCAGGGTATCACATTGTATTCAGTACCTCTTTGTCATTGACTTTTGACAGTTTTAATATAATGTGTCTTAGAGAAGACCTTTTTGCAATGAGGTGATTAGATGTTCTCTTGGCTTCATGGATTTGTATGTACAGTTCCTTCCTCAGGCTTGGAAAATTCTCAGCTATTATTATTATTTTTTAAACCTTAATCTTTTTACATCCCTGATATGCTGTTGGTTTCAGTAATCTTTATTTTTATTTATTTTTTTCTGAAAAAAATCTTTATTCCAACAGGGCTCTTTATAGCAGTTAATTTTAGAATTAAAATGAGCAAAAATTCAAAGAGTCATGCTCCAATTATAAATCTCTGTTGTCATCACAATTTGGTCATGATTAATATTTTGAAAACTGAAAAATCTTTATTTTATCTCCAAGAAAATTAAGCCAGGTAAAGAAAATTAACTTGAAGTGTTCTTTGAACTTCCTATTCACTTGAAGACATCATCTTATTTTTTTTCCACTTATTTTTGTTTTATTGTGACATATACCTTATATACAGAAGCATGCACAAAACACTGGAGTTTACTTTAAAGAACAGTAATAAAGTAAGTACCTGTGTAGCCGCCATCTTTCTCCCCCCTGTGCCTTTTCCCAAAGGGAAAAGGCCCACGGGTATATATATATATTTTTTTTAATTTATTTTTTGACCGCCCTGAACAGCATGTGGGATCTTAGTTCCCTGAGCAGGGATCAAACCCATGCCCCCTGCAGTGGAAGGTCAGAGTCTTAACCACTGAACCATCAGGGTAGTCACTCAGCTATTCTTTCTTTAGGTAAACTCCCTGCTCCCTTCTTCAACTCTTCTTCTTCTGGGATAACCCATTACCCTACTGTTGTCCCTCCTGAAAGAGTTGTATAGATCTCATAGAATTTCCTTATTTTTTAAAGACTAATTCTCTTTTACTACCTGTATCATTTCTAGATTTCTATCCTCAAGCTCGCTAATCCTGTCTTCCATAGGGTCTGCTCTATTTCCAAGGCTTTCTAATGCATTCTTCATCTTGTTTATTAAGTCCTTCAGCTCCAGAATTTGATTCTTTTTTAGAGTTTCAATATTCTGGTAAAATATTCCTTCTGTTAATTAATTTGATTCCTTAGCTCATTGAACTGCCTGATTTTCTCATAGCTCCTTGGGTTTCTTTATGACAGCTATTTTGAATTCTCTATCAGTTAGATCTCAATATGCCATGACTTTAAGTTTGGTTTCTGAAGAATTATCATTTTCTTTTTGCGATAGTGTTACTGTGGCTCTTCTCTTCCTTGGTGCTTGATGAGTTGCTCCTCTGCCAGTGCATCTGAAGTAGCAAATACCTTTCTTCTTTAGATAAAGTTTTTTTCCCTCTCTTGATTCTAATGATTCAATAGATTAGCAATTAGAGGTCTTTCTTTTGTTTTCCAGCAGGTGGCATACATAACACAAGTTTTTGGTTTCTCTTACCTGTGCTACCTCTGGTTACATTTGAGAGCTGGCACTTTCCACCCTCCATGGCCTCTGACAGGTGCCCTTGCTATTGCTGCTTGTGCCTCTAGGGTGGTTGGTGCCTTGCTGCTGCTGCTGCTGCTGGGGCACTGGGACGGTGGTGGGCGCTTCTGCCACATCCAAGATCCCCTGAGTCGCAGGCTCTGCCAACATGGGGGGAGGGGAAGACAGTGGGGGTCATGGGCACCCTGTCGTGCCTGGTGGTGTCAAGTTCGTGGGTGCTGCCATTGCGGGCTGGATTTGGGGGGGCAGAGTTATGGGTGCTTCTGCAGCTGGAGAGATGAGGTTGTGGGCCCCACTGCCACTGCTGCCTAGTCATCTATGGTTGGCTAGTGCTACTGTGGCCAGGAGGCTTGAGTCACGTGTGCCGCCTCTCCTGCTGCTACTGGATTCTCTGAGGCCGTGGGCTCAGCCACCATGGCTGGGGGACCAGGATTGCAGGCACCACCTCCACTGTTCCCCCGGTTCTGCCTCCTCTATGCATTCCAGTCCACCCTCCTTTAGATGTACAGCTGCGTGGAATTCTCCAGCACCCTGGTATGTTCAGCAGATGCATGTTTGTTGAGTTGTGGATGTTTTACTAGTTGTAGATTGAAGGGCTCAATCCACCATGATGTGGACGACACTCTCTTGTGAGGCCTCTTTTGAATAAAGACTTTTTTATTCCTCATTAAACCATTACCTCACTATGCTATGACTCCTGTGAACATTAGAAAGTCAGACGAACATACCTCATGATTGACTTTCTGCCTACAATACAGTTTGGGGGGTTTAAAAAAGGACAGTAAGTTGTAGTAAGAAAACACTGAAATGAACATGACGTAACAACCCAGTAAAAGATCTCTGAAGGGGTGGGCTAAATAACTTTCTAGAATTTAGGGATACTGGAACCTTATATTTAGTGTTTTTTTCATTGTTCTGAGATAAAGACAACTATCCTTACTGAGGCCTACAAGGTCCTGATATTGACCTTGATATCTAATCCATGTTACCTTTCCACCCTCATCAACAACATCCCTCTTCCCCCTCCAACCCAGCAACATTAAGCTTCCTTCAGATCCATGAATGAAGGTACCATGCTCCCTGCAGCCACAGGGTTTTTGCACTTGTTGTTACTTCTGCATGGAATGCCCTCCCACCCACTGTTACCTAACTACTCCCACTCATCCTTCAGAGCTGAGCTCAATTACCACTACACTTCAGGGAAGCCCTACCCAAACTCCCCGACCAGGACAGGAAGACTCCCATCTTACTTTTAGTCATAGCACCTATCATAGTTGCAAGTTTATATGTAATTTTATATAACATTATATACAATTTATATGTAACTTTTATTCACAGCACTTACCACAGTTGAAGGTTTACATTTACTTATGTGATTATTTAAGTCTATCTCCTCTACTAGGGTGTTCTTTTCACGAGGACAAAACCCACATCCTTTTGGTTTGGGTTTTCTTTTTCAGCCATTTTATAACCAACACATAGCACAGGGCCTAAGACATGATAGATGCCTGAAAGTTTTTATTGACTGACTGAATGGCTAAATGCAATGGGAAATAGGAAGGAACAATCTTGAAAAACCCTAATTAAACTGCTTTTTAAAATGTTCTTTTCCAGAACTCAAAACAGGTAAATAAAGTTCTCTTTTAAATGCTCCTTCCAAATAAATGAACAAAAAACCTGAGAAAGCCATAGCTTTCTCACCAAACTCACAATGATGAGGCATTGGTTATGCTATTCTTGGATTGTTATCTATTTGCCCACACAAATTCTTAAATTTTTTATTTTTTTATTCAGAGCGTACATAGACTTTATACTGTTGGCATCTTCAGTGCTCCTAGGATACTACATACCCAGAATCAACAATTCAAAGACAAATTAATGTTTTCACTTTTGTAGAAAGATAAACATTTTTGGCTTGTCAGTAGAAATCCCACATGATAGAAAAACCATAAACTTTTCTTGTCAAATAATTTAATTAATACCTCGGTACTTCTTCCTCTTCTAACCTTTTCCTTACTGTAAACTCTGAGTTCCAATCAATATGATTCACCAAATATAAAAGCTTAGTATATTCAAGGCATCATGCAGATGCTAGGGTGCATAAAAGGATAAGTAAGACAGAGCTCTGACCCTCAAAGAAATTATCATTTGGTAGAACTAATCCCCAAGTATGTACTTGATTTTATTAGAAAAAATTGTTTCTAAATTGAGTAAGATCTCAGAAGGCATTTTCCCCAGAGAAGCAATGTCCCTCATGCTGATCAGATGATTTAGCACTACTTACAAAAATCTCAGATTACATACAGTGTTTTTTGTTTGTTTTTTAAAAACACATCCTTTAATACCCTACAGGCTGTACTAACCATTAAAAATCTTACCTCCTCTGTTTTATAATTAACTCTCAGATCAAGCAGGTTAAAGCTATTCTCCTTATAAAGTGCTTGTTCAACATCACTGTGTAAATTTTCCTCACACAAGAAGACTTGAGGTTGACTAGGGTTGAGTGAAGATTCCATGGCAGTACTATTAGCCAGTGACATTTCCATGAATTTCAGCATCTCTCCACTGCAGTGGATTAGAGGTGGCCTTCTAGGAGGTTGTCTGACACACTTAAGAACAAGTTGATCTTTATTTGTGGAAGTGCTAGTTCCTTTTGGATTTTCTTCCTTAAATGAATCTTCCTGTATATTGGTGTCTTCTGCATAATTATACACATGACGTTGGAATTCTGGCTCCTCTGTATAAGATAAGCCTTCTGTCAGATTTTGAAATGTTACCATTTCATTATTAAATGCTTCTGGCTGATGAAATTTGCAAAGGGGTTCAAATTGTCTGAAGGAAGAAATGCTGGTGTCAACTGGCTGAGTTAGTACATTCTGTGAGTAATTTCCAATGTTGACATCTCATTAGAAAGAGAAAGATGAAAATAAGAATTAGCTGACCTGAAATTTATGACTTAACAGTTACATTTACATTTATGAAATCAACTGTTGGAGGCTTTTATGAATTATATATATTTCAACCTTTTTCATTGAGTGTATTTGTGCTAGCGGATACAACAAAACTTTTTTACGTGGAGGAAAAAGTCATCAAGGGACTGCTACAAAAAAGCTTGTTATATATCATTCTTGTCAAATACCATTGCAACAAATTCCAAGGCATCTTCAAAATTCTTTCATTGTACTGTAATTTTAAAATGTTTCAAAACAATACAAACACACAGCACATAGTATAATAGCAAACACACATAAACTCATTTAATCTCACAACAATCTCATGAGCTAGGTACTGTTATTACCCCTGTTTTACAGATAAGAAAACTGAAACATAAGAGATGTTAAGTCACTTGCCTAAGGTCACAGAGCTGGTAAGCAGTGCATCTGGGATTCCAGAATACTATTTCTAAATGCTATGCTATACTGTTTCTCAATATGACAAATTACCCAGATTTAATACATTTTAAAAAATCAGAAGCAAATAAAGACAAAATGGAAAGAAGTGTTACAAAATTAATAAATGACCCTTCCCTTCTACCTAAATTCCCTCCTTTTCCCCTCCCCCGAGAGAACTACTATACTGAAGCTGGTAAGTATTAATTCTTCCCATCCACATTTTTCTAATTTTACTACTCATTTAAGTACCCTAAATAACACATATCAAGTTCCCAGACTTTCTCATTTTGTGACACCTTAAAGTCTGTAATTTTTTCACAGCACCCCTAGACCAAAAGAAATACTTAACAGTTCCATTTATTAAGTAGTTAAGCTCAAACAACTTAACTATTTTTCCTAACAACTTAGTAGCTGTTTAAAAATACACATAAGCTGAAAGAGAAAAATATTTTATTTCATTCTTAAACAACCAAACTTGCCTGCTAGTTGGGTACACGACTAAGCACAGCACAATGTCTCAAACCTTGGAATTAAGCTGGAATCCAACCCTCACTTCCGACTTCACATTGATTTTCAGGAAGTACTTGCTTTCTATCACAGCAACCTCCAAAAACCCATCTTTGCAAACAAGGCAGTATAGAAAGGATTATAGTATGGTTTTTATACTGAAATAGTGAACTATCTTAAGCTAGTAGCTTGTGGGGTCCAACAGATGTCCAGTATCACTGTTTTCTTCAAATTTCAAAATATCCTGCAGCACCCTGGGCAAATTGTGGGTATATACACCATTATTTTGTTTTAAATTTTTATATAAATAACATATTTTATATATATCCATATAAATGTCTATTTCACTTAAATTTTTGCTTTTCAGACTTAGCCATGTAAATACATGTAGATCTAGTTCATTCTAAAGGATTACACTTTATTCCCTTTCTGTTAGATATTTGTTTCTAATTTTGCTATTAAAAACAGCACTGCAGTAAACATCTTTATACACATTTCCTTGTACACTAATTTAAGAATTTTGGGGGGTTCCCTGGTGGCGCAGTGGTTAAGAATCCGCCTGCCAATGCAGGAGACACAGGTTTGAACCCTGGTCTGGGAAGGTCCCACATGCCGCGGAGCAACTAAGCCCATGTGCCAAAACTACTGAGCCTGAGCTCTACAGCCTGCAAGCCACAACTACTGAGCCCATGTGCCACAACTACTAAGCCCGTGCCTAGAGCCCGTGCTCCGCAACAAGAGAAGCCACCGCAATGAGAAATGTGCGCACCGCAACGAAGAGTAGCCCCCGCTTGCCACAACTAGAGAAAGCCCGCGCACAGCAACAAAGATATACAAACAAAAAGCTGTTTTCCGTTTCCCTCCTCATATTAAGAAGGCAACAAAGTTCACTACCCTAAATTTTAAAATATCATTTGTGAAGTCATTGGAAAAATATAAAATTAGTCTGAGTATGTTACAAAGTCATGATAACTTTGCATGGTAATAAATACTAATTTGGACAAAAAGAAGTCAGTATGTGTGGCTACCATCCAGTGATTCCCTAAAAGGTTTGGGACCCAGAAGGTGAAGGGATCTCTCAATTAATCAAAAGATATTTACAAAATATTATTGAGACCTATTAGGGTCCACAAAACACTGTATTTCTACTTACCTGATACTTTCTATTCTAATACCTCATTATCAAGTCAAATCCAACACTGAACATCAGTTTTCCCTCCCTTCCCTATGCCACACTTATTCTCTCAGGCACTTGGGTTTGAAAACCAGGAGACATCTTTGGCATCCTTCTACCTCATCACCCATGGGCTACTCAGTTACCAAGTCCTGTCCAATTCTCCTTTAAAAAACGTTCTTCATAACCCATGCTTTCTTTCCCTCCCTACGGCATCATACTGGTCCATATTCTCATGACCTCCTCAGGTCCGTCAGGGGATGGGAGTAGAAAACAGGTCCAAACACAGAGTCCAGATTCTTCTGCTTGACTTCCTAGGTCTTCCATAGCCTGAACCCACATTACCTCTCCAGTCCTCCTCTGCTCAAGTCAGATCAGGCTTCCTTCCCTGCAAATAGATCACGCTCCTTACCATCTCAGTAGTCTGCCCTGGTAAGTGCTTCTCCCTCCTAAAACTTTCCTATCTACCCATTCACCCAGTTTTTAAATTCCTACAACGTCTTTAGTCTAAACTTCCATCTCACAAGTCAGCACCTATTTGTTGACTGTTTTAGTCTTCACCATTCTTTCAAGGGTGTTAGTGTCTGCACTCACATACTATATAGACCTCAGGAGGAGCCCATTTACGGTCTTTCAATATCCCCTACAGCAAACCAACCAGTGTTGTTCAGAGAATATATCGAATAAATCCTGCACTTAAATGATTTATTTCTATTAAAACTTTTCAATCTGCAGCCACTTAACCACTCCCCTGGGGTATTTTATTGAATTACCAAATTAGTAAGTAATTCACCGAGGTTTAACTTTTTCAAACCTGTCATCATTTGCTTAAGGATCAATATAAAAAAAGTCAGGGAGCCAAGCCGGCTGGGCAGGATTGGTGAGAGGCCAGACTTTATGCTTGCCTTTTCCTCTGTCTTCCAAATACATAAATACTGCCTGGGCTGTGGTGAAGGGGGTCTGAAACATCCTTCTTTTGTTTTCCAAATACAAAAAAACCGCCAGGGCCTTATTCCTTCAAAATTTTTTGTTTGCAAACCTAGAACTCCCAATGATAACACTCTTACAACCTTGTTCATACGGCATAATCTACCAATTTCTTTTTTTTTTTTTTAAGTTAGGCTTCCTTTTTTCATCTTTCATTCTGTCTTGACCCGATTTATGCCAGACTGAAAAACAACAACAACGAAAAACTTGTTCCAATGTTTGGACAGATATTCCAGAGACACTCCTAAGCTGTTTTAGAATGGGTGTTAAAAGAGGTGTCACTGGGGGTACTGGCAAAAATTCTCAAATGTTTTTTTTTTGCCTTAAATTTTCAGTCGTATGTCAAATTTTAAACTTCTGAAAAGCAACTGTCTTATTTTCACCTCACAACAACGCAACAAACTTTTCAGGTCGCACAAGTGTGCTCACTTCCAGGGACCATAGTTGCTCGGCTCCACAGTAAGGATTTCGGGCGGCCTCCCTCCGTACTGGGTAACGAGGGAGGGGGAAGAACGCTTTCAACCTTGCCCACGCACGGCTTTTCACACTTCGCAGCGGGGATGCGGCAGCGCTGGAACGTCCCAGTGTGACGTCGGCCCGGCCGCGCCCTCCCCTCGCGGCCGCAACGGCGCCCGCCCGGCTCCCGCGCCCTCTGACCCTCTCGAAGTTTCCATGCGCAGAGCTGGGAGGTTACTCGGTGTGAGACCCCCACGTCCAGCAGCCCCGAGCTAGCTGACGACTCCTTCCAAGGGAGGACACAAAGCGGGGAGCAGACTCGAAAAGCTCCGGAAGGAACAGTCAGCCCAGCCTCGGCGGGGACCGACGGGAACACGAACTGCCCACACACCTCGGGTCCCTCTCGCGTCCTGCGGGATGCGAACTTCCGGCGCTCAGCCCGGCGCGGGGGCGGGGCTTCCGGTGGGAAGACGAATTCCGTTCGGGGCGGGGCTTCCTGTCCGGGTGGCTCGGTTGCTAGGCTTGGAATTCCATCTCCCGCACGTGGCGCGCGCTTTGGGCGCGGGGGCTTCTGAGCGGTTTGCTAGGCGGACGTCACGCGCAGAGGCCGTTGGATCGGCGGATAAAACCGTCCCTGTGCCGTTCCTGCCCCGGCGCAGGGCGAGCGGCCGCTGGTGGCGCTGAGGCTCGGCGCGCTTCCGTCATGGACTACCGGCGGCTGCTGATGAGTCGGGTGGTTCCGGGGCAGTTTGACGACGCCGACTCCTCGGACAGGTAGGCAGCCGTGGGTACACCGACGCTGTGCGCACGGTGCTCGCTCTTCCGCCGCCGCGGTCCCTTTGGGGAGTTGACGCTTGTTTGTGGTTTGGAGGGAGACTGGTAATTCATCACTCGGGGCTCTTTTCACAGCCTTTTGCTGCTTTCTCCATTCCAGCCAGGTCTTTCTGTTCAGGTGCCGGCAGAGTTAATGAAAGCCGCTTGTCTGTCCGGAGAGTCCAGGGTTCCCAGATTGTTAGCATCGCTGAGAGGCAGAGTTGGAGAGAGCGATTGGGTAACAGGTGTTTGAGCTTTAACTACATTTAGCGTTCAAAAAATATTGGAGCACCTATCGTGTGCCTATTTCTGTCTTCGGCGCTAAAGATAGCGATGAACAAGACAAACCAAAGCCCTGCTGCTATTGAGTTCTGCCTTCTACTTGGGAGGGAGGGCACACCATTAGGTACATAGAGATATTTTTTTTAAAAAACCCAGATGACATATTTACTATGCAAACAATTAAAATCAGTTGATAGACCTAAGTAGTGGCTTTGTTGTAAGGGAAGGGTTAAGTCCAAATCTGGGGACTTACTTGGTGGTCCAGCGGTTAAGACTCCGAGCTCCCAATGCAGGGGACCTGGGTTGGATCCCTGGTCAGGGAACTAGATCCCGCATGCTGCAACTAACGATCCTGCGCGCAGCAACAAAGATCCCTCGTGCAGCAACCGAGACCCGGTGCAGCCAAAATGAGTGAATGAATAAATAAATAGTCCAGATCTAAAGGACTCAGGAAGAGCAGCAGGAACAGCAATTCAGGACAGGGGACAGCAGGTGCAGAGGCCCTACGGTGGGATCCCTTTTGGCTGTGAAAGGAAGATCTAGAAGCCATTGTGCCTAGAGCACAGTGCATGTAGTTGAGGAGATTGGTTGGTAATGATACAGAAGTGAGAAGGGGCCAGAGCATGAAGAGCGTTACAAGTGATGGTAAGGTTTTGAGATATTATTCTAGGTCTTATAGAAAGCCACAGGAGGGCTTTTAGCAGGGCAGTGACATCACCTGATGTATGATTTAAAGGAATCATTCTGCTCTGGAGGAGATGGTTTTGGAGGGCAAAGGTGGACACAGTTCAAAAGTACTCAGGTAATTGAGTTCAAAGATGATGGGATCAAGCTAGGGATGTTTTGGAGGGCGAAGGGACAGGGTGTAACGGTAGGTTAGATGTGAAGTGAGAGGCAAAAGGAATTAAGGATAACTCCTACTTGAAAGCAAAATGAAACATAGAGTTCATCTTGGAATTCCAAGAAAATGGTTTTTATTTTATAGTAAGGATTCACTACACATAGATTTTATTAATTTCAGTAAATATAGATTGATCACTTTCTGTGCATCAGATCTTTTTTTTTTAAAGCACATTCTCTGCATTCAAAGACCTTATTCTTTTTTATTATTGTTATTAATTAATTTATTTTTGCAAGGTTGGGTCTTCGTTTCTGTGCGAGGGCTTTCTCTAATTGTGGCAAGTGGGGGCTACTCTTCATCGTGGTGCGTGGGCCTCTCACTATCGTGGCCTCTCTTGCTGGGGAGCACAGGCTCCAGACGCGCAGGCTCAGTACTTGTGGCTCACGGGCCTAGTTGCTCCGCGGCATGTGGGAGCCTCCCAGACCAGGGCTCGAACCCGTGTCCCCTGCATTAGCAGGCAGATTCTCAACCACTGCGCCACCAGGGAAGCCCTGTCAGATCTCTTGTTAGTGGATCGTGATACCTTGGTAAATACTCCCCTGAATGACACAGAACTTGCACTCTACCAGGGGAAGCATATCGAATAATTAGACAAATTATTTGTATTAGATTTAGGTAAGTAGTACAAAGGAGAAGTGGGTAAAGAACAGGGCAGACTTTCCTGAGCAAAGATAGCAGGTCAATACTGGAAGGATACGTAGGATTTAGCCAGAGAAATGAGAAGGGCATCCAGAACTACGTTTTCAGATGAGCGTACAGAAGACCTTAGGAACTAAGCTAAGTGGGCAGAAGAAACACAGCCAGTGTGGCTGGTGAGTAGTTAACGGTCATGCGTGTACACTAGACACTGTGAAGGTAGAAACTGGCGGATTTTGCCCACTCCTGGGACTCTGGAGACATTTTTGTTTGTCATAGCTGGCGGGGCGGGGGGGGGGGGGTGCGCTGGTGGCGTCTGGAAGGCAGGGACCAGAGATGCTGCTGAACATCCTTGAGGCACAGGACAACCGCCCTCAACAAGGGATTGTCCAGCCGAGGGGGGGAAGCCGTGGTACAAATGAAGGTATAGCTTTATCATGCCGCTCTAGGTTATTGGCAATTGAAGGATCAACTTCTGGATTGTGTTTATGAAATTGTAGTCAACAACAGGGGTTTACTGATTATTTGTTCTCTTCCCACCCATATCCGTGGAGATTTGGAGCCCTCTAAGCCATGGCTAGTTAATGAGTCAGGATCGATAATCTGAATTTACTTAAACCACTGTCTGACTGTGTTTAATCTGGTAGGGCATATCATCATGTGTTTTATGTGGTTTCTGTACTCGTTCTCCACCTGAGGGCTCAAAAGTGGTAGTACTGCCTCTGGAATCTGACCTGCAGACATGTTGTGTTTGGTGTGCACAGTGGTTTGTTCAAATTGAATATACCAGGTAAGTGGGAGATTTTACCCAAAAACCCAGAGATCTGGCTTCTCTTGAAAAACTAAGAAGATACAGTAACACTCGTCTGAATTCTCACGTGGCATAAAAAGACCCTGTTAGTTGTGCTCCCTTTACTCTGGGCCAGTTCTCTGGGTTTGACTGTCTCCGCTTCTCCCCTTTAATTATACCCAGCTTTCTTCTCTCATTTGTGCTGCTTCTCTTCACCGTCCTTCCCTTCATGAGCAAGGGTGATTTGAAGTTCTTTGCGTAACACAAGTCTTGATACGGCTCCTTTTGTTGCAGAATGATAATTGAGTTCAAGGTAAGGCTTGAAATAAGGCTTTCGACTTATTCCCAAGTTTGGTCAGAAAGTTTCCCCCACCCCCTCTTAAAGCAGCTCTGTGAATGGTTTTTCCTGAAGTTCAGGTCTGGTGTACACATCAGAGTTAGTTCATTCAGCAGAGAAGATAATAATATAAATTCTAACTTCATTAAGGCAGGGGTGGATTTAACCACCTTATGTACTTCTTCCGTGGTAGGACCTGGAGAATAAGTGAACAGCTGGAACAGAAACCTGAGAAACAGGAGAACTTGGTGTTACGTTTGAGTTTATTGGGAGATGTTGTAAGGGAACCTTTTAGATTTATTGGTATAGGTGTAGCCTATTATATCATAAATAAATACATATGCAAGTCCAATTAGAGTATGTGTAAACATGCCAAAACATTGTTATTTCCAGTGAAAACATTGACTTGAAGACTGTCAAAGAGGAAGGTGATATTCTGTTTGAAGACCTTCAGAATAACGTGGATGAGAAGATGGGTGAAGGTGAGATGGAAGGGGAGGAAGAGGAGGATTATGACGACGATGATGACTGGGACTACGATGATGGATTTGGAAAACTGGTCAGGTGCTCAGCCTCAGGTGGAGGGAGTAACCTGCAGGTATCTGATGAACCATCCTGTACATCTTTGCATTGTTTGCTTATGTCTTCTTTTTTTTTGGCGGTACACGGGCCTCTCACTGTTGTGGCCTCTCCCGTTGCGGGGCACAGGCTCAGGACGCGCAGGCTCAGTGGCCATGGCTCACGGGCCCAGCCGCTCCGCGGCATGTGGGATATTCCCGGACCGGGGCAGGAACCCGTATCCCCTGCATCGGCAGGCGGACTCTCAACCACTGCGCCACCAGGGAAGCCCAATGACAGGCCCTTTTAATCTCTGTTCTCTTATTTACAGGTTCTGGATATTGTCTCCCCTCTCTTCCCTTTTTTTCCCATTACTTCAGTTTGTGCATTGCACCAGTCTAAGTGCTAAGCCTTGTACTTAATCTTTCCCTCTCTTGAGACACTAAGCCCAAAATGAAATTCCTGGAACCAGTTTAACGTTGGTCTTAGCTCTTTATTATACACTTGGGGGTAAATGAACATTCTCACATTTTAAATCTAGAAACCAGTCAAATTAGAAAAATGCGTTTAATTTTAATTTGTTATTTATAATAATGAGAAATATGTTGTAGAGAGGTTAGAAACAAAAGCAAAAATGCAGATTATATAGACTTTATTTTAGCCAGTGACTTTGTCCTATTTCAAATGCCTTTTTTAAAAAAATAATTTTTTTTTTATTTACTTTATTTATTTTTGGCTGCATTGGGTCTTCGTTGCTGCACGCGGTCTTTTCTCTAGTTGCGGCGAGCGGGGGCTACTCTTCGTTGTGGTGTGCGGGCTTATTTCTGTGGCTTCTCATTGCAGAGCACGGGCTCTAGGCGCACGGACTTCAGTGGTTGTGGCTCGTGGGCTCTAGAGCGCAGGCTCAGTAGTTGTGGCGCACAGGCTGAGTTGCTCCGCGGCATGTGGGATCTTCTTGGACCAGGGCTCGAACCCTTGTCTCTCCTGCATTGGCAGGTGGATTCTTAACCACTGTGCCACCAGGGAAACCCTCAAATGCCTTTTTAAAAAACTTCTTGGGCAAATTTGATTGATCCTTCCCTTCCCTTATGGTACTCCCCTAAGTATTGATACTTTAATAGTTAACTACGGGACTTCCTTGGTGGCGCAGTGGTTAAGAATCCATCTGCCAATGCAGGGGATCTGGGTTTGATCCCTGGTCAGGGAAGATCCCACATGCCTCAGAGCAATCCCACATGCCCATGCGCCACAACTACTGAGCCTGTGCTCTAGAGCCCGCAAGCCACAACTACTGAGCTCACGTGCCACAACTACTGAAGCCTGCGTGCCTAGAGCCTGTGCTCCGCAACAAGAGAAGCCACCACAATGAGTCCACGCACTGCAACGAAGAGTAGCCCTGCTCACCGCAACTAGAGAAAGCCGCCATGCAGCAACAAAGACCCAACGCAGCCATAAATTAATTAATTAACTAATTAATACTAAGGGAGAAAACGTTATGAACCTTAGGCTTGTACTTATAATTAGAGCTTTAGTCTCTGGAACTCATTTCTTCCAGGCAAATCGACAGACTCCCAGTTGCAATTCAGCCAAAATGTCTACTCCATCAGACAAGGTCTTACGGAAATTTGAGAATAAAATTAATCTAGGTGAGTTTTTAAGATACATTTCCTCACTGGGCTATGAGAAAATTCTTCAAAAACCACAAAGTGTTATAAAATTTTATTAGATTAGGCAATGGATATATTCTGTGTTACTGACTAAATACCAATGCTTAGAGAAAATTAAAAACTTAGTCATTTAAAAACATGGCTTCAAGGAAAGACTTTAACTTACACATTTTTAGTTGTGTTTTCTCTCCTGTTGTAGAAATACGAAGTTACAGATACCCATTCAAGTTATTGTCTGTTTTGTATTAGATTTTGTAGTAAGATTATCTCGCAGTAGGATGTTGAAAACACTAGGTATAATTACGTTTTGTTTTACTCGAAACTTTTTGTGTGGCGTTAATCATTTAGTGAGAGCTATTGAAAGCAAGGAATCAGAATGTGGATTTGAAGCCACTTGGGAAATGCAGGGTCATCTTTCTCTCGTAGACGCTGACTATTACAGACCTGGTACAGCGTCTCTCATATCTCATCTTGCCTATCACAGGCCCATAATTTGAAATGAAACTGACATTTTTAGAATTAACTTGGAATACAGGCAGTTATATTATCTATGTTAGTCGTACAAAACATTAAAAAATGTCTGAAATTCAACGTACGCAGGTGAAGTAGTTTTGAGAGATTTCTGGATCTAGATTTTTATGGCTCAGAAATGATGGCTGTGGTGATGAAAGTGAGAACTCTTGATAGTAAGAAAGCACAGCTTAAACACTTTTTTCATTACTACAATAGGTACTACGTATAATAAAATATTTAGAAAATGGAGAAGGCGGAAAGTATGCTAGTCAGAAACTTTTGTCTTACATGTTGTTTATGTTGTGGGGTTTTTTTGTTTTTTTTAGAAAAACTAAACGTTACTGATTCTGTCATAAACAAAGTCACGGGAAAGTTTAGACAAAAGGAAGCAGATATGTAAGTAATACTTCAAGTATATAAAATAAATAAATAAATAAAACTAACCCTGGCTGGTAGGAACTAATTCTAGACAAAGTAGTAGCATCTTTGTCATCATTCTTTTGCAAAGGATGTTCCTTTGTGTACCTGAACCAATTCTTTTTTTTTATTTTTTTAAGTTTAAATGAGGGTATCCTATGCCTTTGTAGGTTGAAAATATTAAATGAGTTTTCTTAAGAAATCTGTGCTAAAACTATAATCTTGTGAAATTCACAAATGTGCTGTCAGGAGGGGAGCAGTGTTTGTACATTACAGTTTGAACTAGAATGTTAGAGTATAAAAATGTTCCCTTTTTAGAACTTATTAAGAATTGTTCCCTTCCATGGAATATTTTTAAAAATGTAAGGGCAGATTTAAAACTAAATAGTGATACAACAGAGAACAGTTTTCATTTACAACTCTGTTCCCAAAGCCAAATGTTTAAGATCTGGCTAACCTCCTATTGCTAATGGCTCTAAGGCATTAACAATATATTACAGAAAGTGACACTAAGATCATATAAATGGCAGTGTTAGAACTGAACTTAAAAACCAGTTTTCTTCTAGTTTGTTGTTATGCCCAAGGGATACCAGCTTTTTGAGAAACAGCATTTCCTGTTTCATTCAAGTGTCTGTTTGAATCTTTGTTAATAGTTTAGGTTAGCCTGTGAATTGAGTCACTTAGTGTGAGCCGAAGCCATCAGAGCCTGCGTTTTAATGCAGTAACTGTCCTGAAATGATAAAAACTTGTGTCTTTGTAGAAAAGGACTCTGAAGAGAAAGCCTTGTATATGACTTTAATTCTATACTAATAGAATCATTAAAGGTCTAAGGACAGTAGTTAACAGACTTGATGTTTTCTTTTTTCCGACATGGTTCACTTTATCCCACTGCTCTACTTATTTAATGCTTCTGAAACATGGATGGCGTTTTTTTTTTCTTACTGCAGATATGCTCCTTTTGCCCTAGGGAACGGAATTGCTTATTAAGGGGAAATGAAGTTTCACAAAGTGATGAAACTATGATGAGGTCGTGAAGCGTGTTATTGAAGGAACTACCTGCTTAGGAATTTCATGGAACGATGTACATTTAGAAACTTTTGGTTTTGGCTTCTCTGAATTTTGAATGTCACTTCTGTTTTTTTGGTTCTGCCTTAGGTATCGCATCAAAGATAAGTCGGACAGAGCAACTGTAGAACAGGTACAGTTGAAATGTGTTGCAAGCTCTTATTTTAAAGTAGCATTTCTTCTGTCTTTGAGTTGTAATTTGCTTTCATCCTTCTTGCTTAATGCTAATGTCACCTAGAACTGCTTCTATGTAAAATTGCTCCTTGTTTGAGATTAGAGAGCTACATTTTGCTTTATTTCTAATAGGACTATTCATAGATAAATTAGAATCATGCCCGCCTTCTGTGGCCCTGTGAAGCCACGACGCAATGCTTTCATCTTCTGGGGGGAAGCAGAATTGACTATAAGACCAGAAATCTTTTCTTTTGTCTTAAACAAGGTCTGCAGGGATTTTGTGAGCCTTTCCAGGTGGTGAGTCAGGTATCACCCACAAAGCGTGTGTATGTGAGAGAGAGGGGGGTAGACAGATAATGCCTTCAAATTTTCAATTAGAATCCCTTACTTGGTTTAGAAGTTATGCTTGTTTTATTCTTTATTCACGAATGGGGAAAAATCAGCCCCTGATTTTCCCACATGTAGAGGGTTGTAATTGGGTATTAGGATTGGCCCAGATTTTGGTTGTGAAGAGAGTGATAAAAGAGGTCAGAACGTTGCTTCTGCTGCCTACCACGCTCCCCGACCCGTACATATATGCACACACACGTTTCGAATAGTAGCCTCTTCACCCTACAGGTTCTTGGTTTAAGACACAAGCACGCATCCTCTCCACCTCCATCCCAAGGGAGTCACACCCAACCTGAGCTCCAACCCATTTGTGCAAATGAAGAATTCCACCCTCAGTCTGGCAGGAGCAGGTCAGGTCTGGGATCTGTGTCTTTGTTTTCCTCTGATTTAGTTATTTTGTGTATTTTGTGACTGAGAACGAAGTGTGGTCCAACTCAGAGAGATGAGGCAGCTTTCATTTTCAAAGACCCTGAAATCCTTTTTCTCTTGGGAAATTAATTTTGAACAAGAGCGTATATCTTGAGTCTTAAACTGTCTTTTAAAAATCTATATTTGTAAGTTGACTTGCCTCTCCTGTGTCTCTTCCCCTATTTTGTTTTCAGCTATTTGGGCCCATTGCTCCTTCCTGGGCCTCTCGCCTGGCTCCCCCGCGATCTTGCAGAAGCCCAGGTCTCTGCACAGATTCCCGCTCACCCAGCTTACTTGCCCTCTGTCTACCCGCGCGCAGAGGAGCAGCGGCAGTTACTGCCTCTTTACGCACTTTTCTTTCATTCTGCTCCAGTTGCCGTGGTTGTAGTTTGCTGTTAGTCCTCCGGTCTTAACAAGGTTGTTTTGTTTCTGTTAACCTTAGGTTTCTTGTGCGTCCACAGCCACCTCGTTGAAGGGTAGGCCCTGAACTATAGTTAGTTCTGGCCACTTTCACTGTCCCCTGCCTGGAGCTGGAGGGCTGCCTGCGCCCAAGGAGCTGCTGGCGCTGGCCCTGGGAATTGCATGTAAATGTGCAGCTGCCTTAGTTTCATGTGTGAACAGCCTCAGGCTTTAAATTCGTTGCCTTCTGTTTGTTAAAGAGAATTTGAGGGTCCTTTGTACTCAAGATTGACTGCTCTGACTTTGAAGGAGAGCCTTTCCCTGATCTACTCATCTCTAGCAGGGGTCTGTGAACTCTTTCTTTAAAGGGCTAAATAATAAATACTTTAGGCATTGTGGGCTACAATTTTTTTAATAATTTTTTTTTTTTTTAGTTATTTATTTTTGGCTGCGTTGGGTCTTCATTGCTGCGCGTGGGCTTTCTCTAGTTGCGGCGAGCAGGGACCACTCTTCATTGCAGGGGCTTCTCTTTGTTGTGGAGCACAGGCTCCAGGCGCCAGGGCTTCAGTAGCTGTGGCACGCGGGCTCAGTAGTTGTGGCTCCCGGGTTTAGATGTGGGATCTTCCCAGACCAGGGCTTGAAATGTGTCCCCTGCACTGGTAAGCAGATTCTTAACCACTGTGCCACCAGGGAAGTCCCTTTAATAAATATTTTTAAAATTAAAAACCATTTTCAGCTTTCAGGCTATAGAAAAACAGGCTGTGGCTGATTTGACTTGTGAACTGTAGGATGCCGGTTGCCGCTTTAAAGCTTCTTATCCAGTGCAGCCGCCACGGAGCTTGTGTGGTGCGGCTAGCATGACTTGCAACGTGCTAGAAATGCACACGCACACCAGGTTTTGAAGGGTTTGTGTAAAAAACAGAGTGTTAAATCTCTCCCTAATAACTTTATATTGATTACATATTGAAATGATAACGTTTCAGATGTATTGGGTTAGATAAAATCTATTCAGATTAATTTCACCTGTTTAGCGAGGACTGGAAAAGACAATTTCCTCTGGTTTGATTGTATTTCTGTTAGCTAACATTGGTCTAGGGTCAGTTTCAGCTTCTCTTGGACTTGGTAGCCTTTGATTGCACGACTGAATGAACTTGCTGGTTTTCTTGTCTCTTTGGTTCCTTTGGTCTCACCTCACATTTTATTCACTAAAATGAGAGTGAACAAAAGCACCGCAATAGTGACTCTTCTTTAGTCGAGCAGGATTGCATAGTGCCTTTGCTCTTCAGTCTCTTGTCTAGCGCTTCAGTGAGAAATATTTGGTACTCTCTGAACTTTGTATTTCTTGCATTTCTTTTTAGGTGTTGGATCCCAGAACACGAATGATATTGTTCAAGATGTTGATGAGAGGAATCATATCAGAGATCAATGGCTGCATTAGCACAGGAAAAGAAGTGAGCAATTCTTGGGATGCCTGATGCTTCCATGTTAGTTTTCTGATTTCAGATACCAGGTGAAACTAAGGCACTTAGTAAATAAATCGTGCCTTTAAAAAGAAAAGAAAAAACAAAAACCCCATATACAAGCCAGGATAGTTTAATCAGTGCCATTTCTTAAAAATGGCTTTATTACGTGCTATATAAAATAGATAACTAATAAGGACCTGCTGTATAGCACAGGGAACTCTACTCAATACTCTGTAATGGCCTATATGGGAAAAGAATCTAAAAGAGAGTGGATATATGTATAACTGAATCAATTTGCTGTACAGTAGAAACTAACACAACATTGTAAATCAACTATACTCCAATAAAAAATTTTTTAAAATGGCTTTATTAATGTTTATGGCCGGGTAGGAAGTTGTGCATGTAAGGACTTTGGTCCTGGGTCATGGAGTCCATCCAAGTGTGCCTAGCAGTGAGTTCAGATGGTCAGACGGTTACTGCTGGGACAGGGGGTCATGGTCTAGTTTCTGTTAGCCAACAAATGTCCTTCTCATTGTTTTCTTTATGTATGGCATGCTACTTTTCTATTAGCAACTCATTCTGTGGGAAGCAGTTCTCAGTATAATTCACTTTATAAATCATGAGATGTAAGAATGTCTTCAGATATTTTCCACGTACTTGAAATACAAAAATGTTTGAAACCACTTCTCACGTGTAGGTATGTATGTATGTGTATATTTATTTATTTAATTTGAAGACCTATTTTTTCAATTAATTTATTTTTTATTGAAGCATAGTTGATTTTCAGTGTTGTCCTAGTTTCAGGTGTACAGCAGAGTGATTCAGTTATATATATACACATACACATATATTTATATATTTTTTTATATATATACTTTTTCAGTTTCATTTCCCATATAGGGTATTAAAAATATCGAGTACAGTTCCCTGTGCTCTACAGTAGGTCCTTGTTGGTTATCTGTTTTATATATAGTAGTGTGTATCTGTTAATCCCAAATTCCTAATTTATCCCCCTCTTCCCCACCTTTCCCCTTTGGTAACCGTAAGTTTGTTTTCTGTGTCTGTCTCACGTGTGTTTAAACTGGCCTTTACTATACATGTAAGTTGGAGGTATACTTACTGTGCCTTTTGGTGTGATGTTTTATATTTTAATGCACATATTCGAAAGAGGATGGTGTTCCTTATGCACAGAATTTCAGTTCACTTGACTTTTTTTTTTTTTAACCTTTGAGGATAGACTCAAATAGATTGCAAAAGTAAAATACTACGTATAGTTATTTAACACAAACTTAAGTTTCTTTGTTTTTGACTTAAAATAGGCTAATGTATATCACGCTCGCACAGCAAACGGAGAGAGCAGAGCAATCAAAATTTATAAAACTTCTATTTTGGTGTTCAAAGACCGGGATAAGTATGTCAGTGGGGAATTCAGGTGAGCTCAGGGTTCTTTTTTTTCTTCCCCAGGTGACTTGATTTCTGTATCCTAAAAATAGAAACTAGAATAATGGAATGATTGAAATAGCAAATATCTTTCTCATTCAAGGTTTCGTCATGGCTACTGTAAAGGCAACCCCAGAAAAATGGTGAAAACGTGGGCAGAAAAGGAAATGAGGAACTTAATCAGGTGACTGTCCGGGGGGTGTGTGTCTGTTCTGTGTCTGCATGTCAGCCTCAGAGCTTTCCTCCCAGCAGGTCCTGGTGTGGTTCTGTCCAAAGATAGGGTCTCGCAGAGCTCCGTTAGATCTGCAGAGGTGAGCAGAGGAAACGCATTTCCAAGCGAATAGGAGCTACCTTCTCTCTCCTGTTTTACGAACCCATTACAGGAGAATTGTGCCCCGACTTACATTTATTCTGCAAGGCTGGGTCATGTGAAAAGCCTTGGGAGCCGTGTGAAAAGGTTTAGAATTTATACTGAGGATGATAAAGAGCCGTTACAGGATTTGAAGCAGGGAAGTGACACAATCAGGTGGTGAGAATAACGTGTCATTTTTTTTTATAGGTGTTGGAGTTTTAGGCAATTTTGTTAGGCCCTAAGCTCTTTATCGTAGTTTCCTCTTCTTCAGTCCCATTTTGGACACATTTCTGTATTCTTTGTTTGCATTAGCACCTTTGTATCAAGTAAAGGCAACTGAGATCAAGTTTCCTCAATTGAAGTTTTAAATTGGAAGGTTTTTTTCTCCCTTTCAAATATCTTTTACCTTTTATATATGCTATACCTAGGTGCCATACGCTGGATATTGTAGCAGTATTCAGCAAAGGTCACTTGTTTTGGAAGTCCTTCTGAAATCTCCTTATGCTCAGTTTGCGACTGGCTATGAGTTCACTATTTTTATTCATCATTGTTGACACTGATCAACTCAGAAGATAATTGCAGACATATCTGCTGTATTTCATCGGTTCTAAGGCGCCCGTTTCTTCACAGTTTGACATCTCTGGGCATCGAACTATGCCATGGAGGCTATGGGATGTCCTAGTTGAATTGCTGGTGTTTTGCCATCCTTGGTGACGCGTAACGGTGCCGCTTAAAATCACGGGAGGCCTGGGTGCTGTTTCCTCACGGCACTGCTAGTCTTGTGCACTGCAGCTGTTGTAAGTTGTTTTAGATTAGGTGCTTTAGATGACTTGTTTCAGCTTTTCATTAATCTGTTTTCATATCACAGGCTAAACACAGCAGAGATCCCGTGCCCAGAACCTATCCTGCTGCGAAGTCATGTTCTCGTCATGAGTTTCATTGGCAAAGACGACATGTGAGTGTGTAGGAGGCCTAATAATTACACGCCCAGAACTGTATTTTTAAGTGCTTTGAATTATCCAACATGTGAATATTTCCCATTTAAATAGCTCCTTGCGTCTTGTAATATTTTTAATGAATCTTTCCCACTCTATTAGTGCATAGAGTCACTAATTTGTTCTACTGTTTTTAAGTCCCAAAATGCTTCAGAATAACAAAGCTCACCTTGTTTTTTGGGGAATGTCTCATACAGTCAGCTGGAAAAGCATCTGTTTGTGGACAGCTTTTTATTGATAGAACCGTATCTCTGGAGCGAAGCACATTGTTCAGTGATGATTGGTAGAAGAAAAGAACGGGTAACAATGTTAGGAAGCAAGAAGACTTGTTCTGGGTCCATTTATCTGCGTTCACTTTATTTTTGTTCAAGGCCAGCGCCGCTCTTGAAAAACGTCCAGTTATCAGAATCCAAGGCTCGGGAGTTGTATGCGCAGGTGATCGAGTACATGAGGAGAATGTACCAGGACGCCAGGCTTGTGCACGCGGATCTCAGTGAATTCAACATGCTGTGAGTGTGTGGCCCACGCGCACCTCCCAGCAGTCACCTCGTGTCCTTTGGGGAAATGAACTAAATCCCCGTCCAAGAAGTCCTGCTAAATTCCCCAGTTGTAGAGTTGGCTTCCACAGGGTCACAGGATAGGATGTGTTCCCTGCCTTTGGTGGCCTTAGTCACAGAATTGACCACTCTGATCGTTAGCAGAGTTAAAGGACTTGGGAGATTTTCTCAGTTTTCATCTCTTGTTAGTCAAAGTGGCTCTTCTTACCCACCTCATTCATTTTATTAGTTATTTCCATTGCTACTAAAGTAGAAATGTTTAAACGAGAGTGTGGGCGAGCCGTGGTGCGCCCTAGCCCCGCGTGCCCGGCCCTCATGCCAGCCTGGAGGCAGCGTGCAGCTCACCCCCGGCGCACCTGGCCCGCAGGTACCAGGGCGGAGGCGTGTGCATCATTGACGTTTCTCAGTCCGTGGAGCATGACCACCCGCACGCCTTGGAGTTCTTGAGGAAGGACTGCGCCAACGTCAACGGTGAGTGGACACTGGGATTGTCCCGCAACTTGTTTGCGCCGGTGCTTTTCACTCTGGTAAACCGTTGATAGAGAATCTTGGCACTAAATCATTTGCTGCAGTGATACTGACACCAGTGTGGGTCATGGGGTATTTTTATCTCTTTGTTTTTCTATGAAGGGGTTGGATTAACAACCTCTTCCCTGCAAAGCTCTCACGAATGTCTTCCCGTGACAGGTTTCTTTCTGAAGCACGGGGTCGCCGTGATGACTGTGCGAGAGCTCTTTGAATTCGTCACGGATCCATCAGTTACACACGAGAACGTGGACGCGTATCTGGCAAAGGTGAGGTGGGGCCAGGACGGGAGGAACAGACAATAGCGGTAGCAATTGCACTTCTGAGGGACTCAGGGCTATTAGGCATGACTTTTATTCATCATGACAGCTTCCAGAGACTGTCTCCTGATTTCACAGATGGGGAATCAAGCTGTAGTAAAAAGCCGTTGGTAAAGCCAGGTTTCTTGACTTTAACCATCAGCAAGATACACAGGCTGTCAAATTTGTGAATGTGTAGTAAGAAACCTGTTAGCTTTGGGTCATTAATTCCTTTCCCTTGTTTCTCAGAGGCCTTTTTGCATCACAGAACTTTTAAAATTGTGGTAAAATATACACAGCATAAAATTTACCATTTTAACCATTTTTAAGTGTGTGGTTCAGTGGCATTAAGTACACTGTTGTGTGTCCATTACCACCATCCATCCATGGAACTTTTTGCATCTTGTAAAACAAATTCTGTCCCTGTTAAACACTAACTCGCAGTCCCTCCCTTTCCCAAGCCCCTTCTGCTTTATGTGTACGACACCTACTCTAGGTACCTCGTATAAGTGGAATCATACAGTATTTGTCTTTTTTTGGCTGACTTATTACACTGAGCGTAATGCCCTAAAGGTTCATCCGTGGTGTAGCATGACACCGCATTTCCTTCCTTTTGAAGGTTGAATAATCTTCCATTGTGTGTATAGACCACATTTTGTTTATCTGTTCATCCCTTGATGTATACTTGGGTTGTGTCCACATTTTGGCTGTTGTGACTAACGCTGCCGTAAACATGGGTGTACAAATATCTCTTCAAGACCCTGCTTTCAGTTCTTTTGGGTGTATACCTGCAAGTGGGATTGCTGGATAATATGGTCATTCTACTTTTAGTTTTTGAGGAACTGCCATACCGTTTTCCCTAGTGGCTGCACCATTTTACACTGTCACCAGCAGGCTGCCTGGGTTCCAGTTTCTCCACGTTCTTACATCCTCACCAATACTCGTTATTTTCTGGTTTTATTTTTTGTTTTGTTTTTTGAGTAGCTGATGGGTGGGAGGTGGGGTCTTGCAATTTTGATTGACATTTTCCTAATGATTAGTGATGTTGAGCATCTTTTCATGTGCTTGTTGGCCATTTGTATTTCTTTGGAATGTCTATTCAGGTCTGCCCATTTTTTAATTAGATTGTTTTTTTGTTGTTGAATTATAGAAGTTCTTTATATATTTAGGAGATTATTAACCCCTTGTCTGATATATGATTTGCAGATGTTTTTTCCCGTTCCATGGGCTGCCTTTTCACTCTGTTGACCACACCCTTGGATGCACAGAGGTTTTTAGTTTTGATGTCCAGCTTATCTGTTTTTGCTTTTGTTGCCTCTCAATCGTAGAATACTGAACACATGGCTGTTCAGGTTCATCCCACCTTTTCACACTCTCCCCTTTCCCTGGAACGCCTTCCCATTTCTACCTTTGCTCGTCTTGCTCTGCCTAGGGAACTTCAAAGCTCAATTCAGAAAGCTCTCGAGGAGAAATCAGGCAGAAATCATTGTTTCCATAGGTATATTTTCTATATTATCTAACTCTGTAACGGACGTAGTCACACTGTATCCTTCTTATCACATTAAGTTCTTTTTAATTTTGTCACCCTCTGCTAGGCTGTGAACTCCTAAGGGACAAGATTTTACTCTGTATCACTGGTAGCTACTCAGTACCTGGCACAGAGGAAATAATCACGTTAATTGAATAAGTAAATATCACATCACTCTTATTCTTAAACTCTTTTTTTTTAAACATAACTTTCTTTTTATATAATTTTTAAAAATTTATTATTTATTTACTATTTTATTTTTGACTGTGTTGGGTCTTCGTTTCTGTGCGAGGGCTTTCTCTAGTTGCGGCAAGCGAGGGCCACTCTTCATCGCGATGCGCAGGCCTCTCACTACCGCGGCCTCGAGCATAGGCTCCAGACGCGCAGGCTTAGTAGTTGTGGCTCACAGGCCTAGTTGCTCCACGGCATGTGGGATCTTCCCAGACCAGGGCTCGAACCCGTGTCCCCTGCATCGGCAGGCAGATTCTCAACCACTGCGCCACCAGGGAAGCCCCCTTCTTAAACTCTTTAGCACTAATTTTAACGTGTGAACTTAAAAAACTCTAGTACCACTGTTGTTTGCTTTCCTCTGTGTATTCTAAATAGGTTAGAGAACAAATCTTAAGTTTTACAAGCCAAAAGAATCTATAGAATCTTTGTCACCTTCTTAGTGTCAGTCATCGTTTGCTCAAAGAGCTTTCTTTAGGACTCTGTCGTGCGCGGCGGCGTTAGAGCCGTGGACTCAAGGTGAACGGACCCTCCCGCTCCTCTGTGATCCCCTTCGTGGACAGCTCAAGAATTGAGGAAGGGTTCTTTCTTTCGGTGTCAGTTTTCCTTTAATAAATATTTTTGTTAATCGTTTAAAAATTAGTCAAAACAGTATTACTCTTGAGGAAGAGTCTAGGGATGCCCTGAGGCTAGACGAGTTTGATTTATACTGTTAACCTCTGGGTTCGATGACAGCCTTTTTGGCGAGTTCTACCATGGAGAGCTAACCTGTACCACTGGAGGACACAGAGGATGAAGGGCTGTACCCAGAGAGGCTAGAACAGCTTTCCACTAAAATTGGGGAATGGATGTGGGTTGAATGTAAAGGAAAGTGATTTTTGTTTTCTTTCCAAGGCCATGGAAATAGCATCTCAAAGGACCAAGGAGGAAAGGTCCAGCCAAGATCATGTGGATGAAGAGGTAAGATGTATTATCTGTTTACTAACTTAGGAAACACTTGTGTCTTGAGGTCTTTTTTTTATATTGCTGGGGCATGATCTTAATTTTAATAGATAAGCAGTTTTTTTAAATGATGATATTTCCTTGAGACATAACATGTTACACAATTCAGCTGCACGAGGTTGTGTAACTTACATCCCATTACATCCTTCCACTCAGTGACCTGTTAGCCCCTCGTCCTGCGTGGAGAACATTTTTACAGAACCCCTTGGAGGACGTGATTCAAGAAGGAAGAGCCTGTTTTAGTTTGCTAATGTGAATTTTTTTTTTTTTTTTTTCCCCCGGTACGCAGGCCTCTCACTGTTGTGGCCTCTCCGGTTGCGGAGCACAGGCTCCAGACGCGCAGGCTCAGCGGCCATGGCTCACGGGCCCAGCCGCTCCGCGGCATGTGGGATCTTCCCGGACCGGGGCATGAACCCGCGTCCCCTGCATCGGCAGGCAGACTCTCAACCACTGCGCCACCAGGGAAGCCCGCTAATGGGAATTTTGAAGTGATTTAAATGTTGCTTTCAGTAACACTGTAGATTTTAAAGACTCATGTTTGGTAAAAAGGAAGACTTTTTTAAAATCTTGGGAGTCAGTATATTTTTTTGTGAGGGTGATCCATAGTAGGCTTTTACAAAATAACAATAATTCTCACAGCTGTCACGTGTGGTGTGATGGGTGAGTATAAGATACCCCATACACGTCAGCTGTGGCGCAGGGTAGACGATGCTCCCATGAAAGAGCCCCTTCCTTTGTCAGGCATAGCCAGGGCGTGCTTGCTCACAGCAGCTCCTTTCTCTCCCATCAGAAAGGCTTCATGGAGTACAGACGAGGGGAGGGAAGGGTTATTCTAAGGGTAACTGTATATCAGAGCTGAGAGTGACGATGGTGATGAGTTCCTCTGTGACCTGATGGGGTGAGGATGCTGAGTGCGCGGGAGAAGCACGTGAATGAGTCTGCATTGTACTTTCCCTCTGCGTCTGGTAGGTGTTTAAGCGAGCTTACATCCCTAGAACCTTGAATGAAGTGAAGAACTATGAGAGGGATGTGGACATAATGATGAAACTGAAGGAAGAGGACATGGCCATGAACGCCCAGCAGGACAACGTGAGTCGCTGGTTTGTCTTCAGCAAGTCAGCTCACCGCGGAAGCTGCCGGCCCAGACCCGCCGTCTTGAGTGTCGGCCTCTAAGCTAGTGCGACGGCTCATTCCCTTCACGTTAGCAAACCCTCTGCGCACGTTGCTTGTAAAGGGAATCAATCCCCTGGTCTTTGTGAAAGGAAAGGACACACTTGAATGAGTCCAACAGACTATAATTGCAGGAAAAGGAAGATTTGTATAGAAGTCTAGGCTATAAATGGTTATTATACTGGCTCCACTAACATATGTGTTTCAGAGTCTGGAAAATTTTTTTCTGCTTAAGGGCCAGGTAGTAAATATTTCAGGCTTCGCAGGCCAAGAAGCAAAACTGAGGCTATTGTGTGGGTTGTTATATAACAAGAGAGAAAAAACGTCCCCCAAAGTTTTGATGAAATTAAAAATACTTTAATAATAATTGAAAACACACAACTTTTCATGATACAGGTCTACTAATGAGAGAAGAATAGAGTTATTTGGGGGAGAGGAGAAAACATTACATTTAGTTGAGATTCAGAGTTAGGGCTTTCTATCATCAAATTGATTGCAACTGTTTATCCTTAAAAACCACCAGGCCGCAAGTCAGATTTGGCCTGTGGGCCAGAGTCTGCTGACGCCTGCTGTGCCTGTGGGTGAGAACCACACCCATGCTACACACTCTCTGTGTCCCATGAGATAAATGTTAGGCACCTTTTTATAATCACACAAGGTATCATTTAGACCACAGTGTTCTTTCTTAGTATTGCAGTGTACTTCCGTGTCCAGTTTTATGTTGATTCTTGTTTTTTTCTTTTTGGTTTCAAGATTCTATACCAAACTGTCACGGGACTGAAGAAGGATTTGTCAGGAGTTCAGAAGGTATGCAGAACATGTGTTACTGTTCATTTACTTGAAAACTCTTTCAAAGGATATAAAATTTCATGTCAGGTATTATTGAATTAACAGTGGCATAATGTTACTAGTACAGATGCTTTCAAAGTCCATGGGCATTTTCAGAAATGCCCTTTTTGTGTTCATTCTTCTTAACCATGAGACTGAAATGTGGAAATGCGTGGTTTATTCTTCATTCTGCCCCTGAATTGCTCTGTTATTGTAGCTGAGGCATCGATTCTTTTTGTATCCTGTTCTTCATTTGTGAAGTTATTAACGAATAACCATGTGCTTGTTGATGTTTCTACAACCAACTTAAAGCAACAGTGAGATCTGGTCTCATCCCAGCACACAGGCTGTTGAAGGGCTAGTCATGCTGTCTCACAGTACAGATTCCTGTAGTGTTTTTTTCTTAAAGCAACTTTGTTTTGTCTTACATTTTCAAATGGCAGGGATTGATTCTTATTTAAGCAATAATAAAGGTAGTTCTTACTTCTTTTAATATTCTTTTTCTAAAAAAAAAATAGTCGATTGATTGATTGATTTGGCCGCGTCAGGTCTTAGTTGCAGCATGTGGGGTCTTTTGTTGTGGCGTGGGCTCCAGGGAGCGTGGGCTCTGTAGTTTGCGGCATGTGGGCTCTCTAGTTGAGGCACGTGAACTCAGCAGTTGTGGCGCGCGGGCTTAGTTGCTCCGCGGCATGTGTGATCTTAGTTCCCCGACCAGGGATTGAACCCACGTCCCCTGCATTGGAAGGCGGATTCTTAATCACTGGGCCACCAGGGAAGTCCCACTTCTTTTAATATTCTTAATGAAAGGCTTGAATATGAAGGATCACGGTTTACATTCTGAAAATTGAGTGTGTTTTTTCTGTGGGAAGAATTGGACTAGGAGAATTCTGGGTTTTATGCAGCAGGTGTGATGGGGTAGGTGTGCTTTGAATTCTAGAGCAGGAAGATTGTGCTATAACTGGCTGGAAAGCCTTTCTGTACAATCGCCTTTTAAAGATCTGTTTTTTTCATTATGAAAAGAAAACCTCGTGGTTTTAAAAATGCTTCCTCCTGCTTTATAAACTGCTAAATTTGGACTTCTCTGGTGGTGCAGTGGTTAAGAATCCGCCTGCCAGTTCAGGGGACATGGGTTCGAGCCCTGGTCCGCGAAGATCCCACATGCCACAGAGCAACTAAGCCCATGCGCCACAACTACTGAGCCTGCGCTCTGGAGCCCGTGAGCCACAACTACTGAGCCCATGTGCCACAACTACTGAAGCCTCTGCTCCTAGAGCCTGTGCTGTACAACAAGAGAAGCCACCGCAATAAGAAGTCCATGCACCGCGACAAAGACCCAACGTGGCCAAAAATTTAATTAATTAATTATTTTAAAAATTGCTAAATTTCAGGGAAAAAATGAATGTTTCTCTTGTTTAAATATTGTGTTCCCTCTTGATTGGATTAACAAGTGTTAAATGAAATTTAATTCGTAGGAAATCCACTGTGAAGTTATCCAAGTAACTTCACTTTTTACTTCTATGTGTATTTCACCTCTTTCCAAATCCCGGCTCGACCCTCCTGATTTCCTGCAGGAGGTAGAGCTGTCCTGTTGTTGATCTAGGTCACCCAGCGAAGCCCCAGTCCCTGTGTTTGGGTACGTCCTTGAGCCATCCGGGAACGGCTCCTTGAGGCGTCCTCCCTGACGTTGATTCCATTGTTCTGATGTTTCAATACAGGATGCATTTTTCAAAGTCTGTCTGTAAGGCTGAAATCTGATTTTTGGCCTTAACACATTTAATACCAATCGATAACTGACTGGTTTAGAATAACATGGTCCTCTGCTACTTTCAAGGTCCCTGCACTCCTAGAAAATCAAATTAAGGAAAGTCAAGTTAAGGAAAAGACTTGTTCTGATTCAGAAGATGCCAGAAGCTCTCAGTGTTCTGACACAGACTCTGAAGACCAGGGAGACAGCGCCTGCTCCAGAAAGCCCACCGCTGACCTTGAAGTTGATAAAAAGGTTAGCCACAAACTTAGATTCCCTTGTTTGTCAGTACGACAGCACAGCCCCTCAAGGCTCTCTGCTCAGATATCTGGATCATAGTTGCTGAACACATTGGTCAGTAAGTCCCTCCACCTGAAGTTTTAGTTCCCAAGCGTGAACTTTGCTTTTGGTGGTAACATCAGCTAGAGATTGGGCTTCTACTAAGAGCTCCTTGGGCACTGCCTAGAGAGAGGGCATACTAGTTTCAGTGCATTGATGAAAAGTGATTGTCATGCACTTGAAGAACAAATGATGCTGGAGTTGCCCCATGGTGAAATACCAAAAAACCATTTCAGGGGCGTTACAGCCCAGCTCCCTGTTTCCAGAATCTCTGTTTCTTCCACTCCTGGCCGTGGACATAAGAGATGCTACTGATGAAACAATCCGTGATGGCTAACTGTTACTCTTTAGTCTTAGCCTGATCCTTTAAACCTTATAGAGTGAGGGTTCCAAGACTTCTGAGAGACATACCCAACGCCCTAGCACACATTCTCTTTGGCTATCTTCAAATTTCTATTAAGAAATTTTAAAGATAATTTTCATCCCAAATTCTACCACGAAACCATTATCATTTTCAATTTTTTTTCTGTGATGCTCACTTTTTATCTTTTTACATATATTTTAAAGTTTAGTTCTGGGGCTTCCCTGGTGGCACAGTGGTTAAGAATCCACCTGCGCCAATGCAGGGGACATGGGTTTGAGCCCTGGTCTGCGAAGATCCCACATGCTGCAGAGCAGCTAAGCCCGTGCGCCACAACTACTGAGCCTGTGCTCTAGAGTCCACATGCCACAACTACTGGAGCCCACGCACCTAGAGCCCGTGCTCTGCAACAAGAGAAGCCACTGCAGTGAGCAGCCCGCACACCGCAATGAAGAGTAGCCCCCGCTCACCACAACTAGAGAAAGCCTGCACGCAGCAACAAAGACCCAACGCAGCCAAAAATAAATAAATTAATTAATTAATTAGTTAAAAAAATTTAGTTGTAATAATATGAATACTCAGAATGAATTAAATTTGCAAATATTTTTACTTTTTGTTTTTGTTTTTACAGGAAAGAAAAAAGATGGTCAAGGAAGCCCAGAGAGAGAAAAGAAAAAACAAAGTTCCTAAACATGTGAAAAAAAGAAAGGAGAAGACAGCCAAGACGAAAAGGGGCAAATAGAACCAGAACTGTATGATATACAGTGATTTCCATCACCTGCTCTCTGAGCTGCATCTGGAGGATGGGTTATTGATTTTAACTGAATGGTTATTACTGCAGTGTCCTCGTGGACGGATTCACGTGTTTTCATGTAATTATGTAAAAAGCTCTAAGCTCTAGTGTCTAGGTCTAGTCCCTAGCTCTTTATGGTATTGATAGAGGATTGTTTAAGCTACTATTTTAATGAAGAACTTTATACAATTTTACTTTTGTATATATTTTCTCCTGCAGTTTGGTTTTTGAAGCATCGTAACTGTTTAAATGTATTGAGCAGTTACGTAAAGGCACTTTGGACAAACTTGGGCAAATTGTTTTTGCTTTGTTTGTAACGTGCCAAAGACCCATCTGAAATCATTTGATTATAAGGCCAGGGTTTCTCTAAAAGGGGGTTTCACTGATTTAGAGAATTCAGTTGTTGATATAATCGTTCATCACAACTTTGTTCTATGTGTATTGATGATTATTTACAATAAGTTACTCTTCATCTTTCATATTCTTTTTTGAGCTAGGACCTCCTAGTTTATAAGCTATTTCACATTCAACTATGAGGTCTGTTCATTCATTCATCAAATATTTGAGTATTTTAGGTGCGAGGGATACAGCAGTAAATCAAAAGCAATTTCCATAGATAAACCTAGTTTCCCTTAAACCGAAGCTTGCACCTGCTTGTTTGAGAGTCAGTGGGTTATTGAGGGAGGGGCGGGCCTACTGGATAAAGCAGACAAAAGTTACTACCTTCAGCTGGTTTGCGTTTTAATAGGAAGACGAGGCATTAAACAAAATAAGTAAAAAATAGTCTATCAGCAGGTAATATATTCCGGGGGAGGGGAAGAAGTAATGTAGAGAAGAGAATGCCTGGGGCGATGGGAGAGTGCAGGTTTAAAACAGGCCACGCTGAGAGGCCATATTTGGGCAAATACTTGAAGGATGTGAGTCATGTGCATATCGGGAGAGAAGAGCATTCCAGGCAAAGCAAACAGCAAGTGCAAAGGCCCCGAGGCAGAAGTGTGTCTGAAATGTTCCAGAAACAGGGAGCTAGAGCATCATAACCAGGGGGGGAAGTAGCAGCTTAGATCAGGTGGTGGTATGTGCCTGGAAGGTTTTGAGCAGAGGAATGGTGTAATCTGACTTCTGTTTTGAAAGGGTCGCGATCCCTTTGGCTTCCAGGGAAAATGGACTAGGAGATGGGTGGGGATGGGCAGGCAGCTGGGTGTGTACCGTGGTAACCCACACAACAGGTGACGGAGGCTCGGTCCAGGATGGTAGCAGTAGACATGGAGAGAAGCGGTTGGATTCTAGGTAAAGCAGACACGGTGAACTGGATGTGCCGTGAGAAATGCCGATTTTAGTCCTTGAATCAAAGGCAATTTCCATAGATAAACCTAGTTTCCCTTAAACTGAAGCTTGCACCTGCTTGTTTGAGAATCTGTGGGTTATTGAAGGGGTGGCGGGGTCAATTGAGCTTTTAAAGTTTTAAGTCAAATTTATTACGTTCATAATAGCCTCTCTTCCTGACTTGAAACAAGTTCAAAATATGAAGTATAATTTCAGTGAAACACAATTGTATGTCCTGTAAAATATTCTACAGTTAACACAACCAAAGAGAAAACGAAAAAGGAGGCTGAGCCATCCAGTACACCCTGGGGGATTCATCTTCAGGACCCCCCGGTTCTCTCATGGGTTGAGTCTTACCTCCAGCCAGGCGTGTTTGAATCAGGTGGTCGGGCTCCGCAGTGCCATCTTTGGTGAATCGAATGCAATCACTAGGCTTAGATTCAGTTTCTCTGGGCAAAAGTGGTGTCGGTAGGACGGACACTCATTACCTGCTGCCGGAAGTGGCTTGTGACGTGCCGGGATTTGGGACTGTGGGGGATTCTGATTTGAGGAGCCTTTTTCTGGCAGCTTGCTCATGTGGCTGTTTCCCCATCTGGATTCTGGGCTGTAGCTGTGGCTGAGTGGGAACCACTGGTAGCATTCTTGCCAACCTGGTCTGAAACCGTTTCCCTTGTTTGTTTTTTGCCAGGAGGTCTGGAGGAAGGAGCCTCTTTGTAGGCAAACTTAACAGGGCTACTTTCTGGCTTTAACTGCAATAGAATTTTGAGCACTTGACAGGTTTTAGTGTCCCTGGATTATTGGTTGTGCAGTGACTTTCCATTTGGAGAGATGAGCTTTGGGGTCTCTTGATCCAAAGGCTGGGACATCATTTTGTCGGTTGTTGATGTATCTGGTTTTCTGTCCTATTTTGTTGATTTTCTAATCCCTTCAAAAATGCAGGTGTTTCTGAAAGTTTACTGTGAGGAATCTGGTTGATTTCGTTGAAGCACAAAATCACAGCTATTTCCTCTGCGGCTCTACTTATTCTTCCTTTGATGAAGCAGTTTAGGAACAGAACTTTGCCTGGCCCAGGAGCTCCAGCATTTGAGCCTGGCCTTGGAGTGAAGAGGGGCACAGTGGCAGCTGGCTGCCTAGGTCTGATCAAATGCGAATCCACGTTTGGGGCTGACATCACTTTTTCTTTAGCTTTCTCTGCTCCTTGATGAAGATGGACTCAATCGGTTGAAGAACTTTGTAGTTTGGTACTAAGACTTGTTGGAGAAGAGCTCTCATTTTCATGGGTTTCTGCTGAATTCTGTGCAAGCAGCTTGTTTCTTGGTTGCAGGCCTATCCTGTTTTGTGGCTATGATTTCATTCACCTTTTGGCTCAAAATGAAGAGATGAAGATGTTCTTCTAGAAGCTGGTAAAAATTCACTTGAAGGACATCTCAAACGTCATGGGCTCTGAATGTTGACATTTCTAAAAATCCTTTTGGTTTTCAAGAGCTTGACAGATTTTCTAATTTTTAGTTGTTTATACACATATAAGTAAAGACCAGGAACATTCATTCAGAGCTTGACTTTGACTTCTGGGGTTTACTTTTTGATGATGAAAGGGTCGCATGAATCAGCAGGTATGGTCTGCTGGTATGGTCAAGGTATGTATGGTCTCCTGTGAAGATTTCCTGTGACCACATCAAATGGCTAAGATTTTCAACCTTTGGTGATCATAAAACAAGAGCTCTCCATGTTCTGTCTCTTGAATTGGATTAGGTTATTACATTCCTAATCCATTTTGGTTGGAGTTCTGTTTTGTTTTGTTTGTTTGTTTTGCAGTACACGGGCCTCTCACTGTTGCGGCCTCTCCCGTTGCGGAGCACAGGCTCCGGACGCGCAGGCTCAGCGGCCATGGCTTACGGGCCCAGCCGCTCCGCGGCACGTGGGATCCTCCCGGACCGGGGCACGAACCCGCGTCCCCTGCATCGGCAGGTGGACTCTCAACCACTGCGCCACCAGGGAAGCCCTTGGTTGGAGTTTTTAACTTCCATATCCTTTGGGTTTGTGTTACCTTGGACATCAGGGCTTTTATTAGTGCTCCAGGGGAAATTATAGTGTTGTGTCTGAAATCATTTAAGCTAGTTTCCGAAGGAAAAGGTATCTTTCTTGGGTCTGTGTTCTCCAGAGATCTTAGTCACGGTTGGTGGTGCTGTGGGAACCTCTGGGCTTGAACTTAGAGAATGAAGACTTGAACTCACGGAATTTTTGCTTTTTGGCTTTCCTTCATTTTCTGTGTCACTCCACATCCTGCTTTGACTGCTGGCAGGCCGCGGTCGTGAGGAGGTGGCCCTCATACCGCCTGGAATAGCCACACACCCACAAAATCCTTTCTCTCTCCTTTTTTCCCAGAATGGCAAGGGCATCATCTGTGTGTGAGCACAGCTATTTCTAGCTCTCTGAGAGCTTTCTACCCCTCTTATCAACGCACCTTAATAATTTTAAGGCCGAGCAACTTAATCATCTCGGGGTGAAATTTTAACCTTTACACATTTTCTGCATAGCTGCCTTGGAGTCCTAAGCTTGTCAGTGAAAAAGTGGTGGGTCCTTGGGGTCCCAGTGCAGCAGCTGGAGAGGCGGGCAGGCAGAGGATGGGCTGTTTAAAGTACACATGGGGGTTGCCCTTGAGGGTAGCATCTGCACTACAGCCGTGGGCGTGAGTGGCTGCATAGGGGAGCATCAGAGGTTTAGGTCAAGGAACTGAGGCCAGGGTTTTGGAAGGACCATCTGTGTTAGGACAGGGCCTAGTTTTAGAGTGTCAGTGAGTGACATGCCTGAATCTTCAGTGGGCTGGGAGAGAGGTGACGCGGACGCCTGTAATGTAGTGGGGAGGTGAGTGGTGTCGGACGACGTCAGTGCCCTCCGGAGAGCCAGGGTTTAAGTGGGGCAAGGAGAGGGGAACCCTCAGAGAAGACGTTGAGGATGCGAGGCTTCTTGCTGGTGTCTGACCCCACGTGGGTTCCAGACGGCACTGGGGGGAGTGTTTCAGGATGGAGAAGAGTAGGAAAAGCCCCGTTGTGGGGTTGGATGCTTCTGGATCTGAGGACCTGACCCTGTTAAGTAGGCAAATGCCACAAGCACGTGGAGATAAAGAGCAGTGCCTGCCTCGTGGAGTTACTGTGAAGGACACAGGAGAGCTACGGGGAGCTTGGCAAGGGCTGGATCAGGCTGGTGAACCTGGACTCCGTCATTCAAGATGGAACAGTCCGACCCCTTGGTGTTCCTGCAGTGATGTGAAAAGAAGTTCACAGAACCTAGAAGGTATCTTGCCTCCCCCCAGAAACGTTGAACCTCAACCCATGTCGCCGCCAGCTGTAATCAGCAGTTTACAAAGTATACAGCTCACAGGAACAGGATAAATGATGCTGGGAGGATATAGTCAACCGAATTCAGAATAAGGGGGAAAAAAAGAAGAGGGAGAGCTATGATAAAGAGGTCTAAGAGACATATTTCCCAATGCTGTGGATTTCACTTGGACCCTGATTAGATCAAACCCACTGTAAAAAGATGGACTGTTTGGGGCTTTCTTTTTAGACAAATAGGGAAAACTAAAAATGGAGGAGGTGTTAGATGGTAGTAAGGGATTGTTCATTTTACTGGATGTGATAGTGGTGTTGTATTTAAAAGTGGTTCTCTCAGAGTATGGACTGAAGTCTTTATGGGTGAGATGGGTAGAAAGCCTGCGACTGTTTCAAAATTCTCCATCCTTGACCGACTCCTAAAGGAAAGTGGTGGATGAAGCAGAAATAGCAGGAGGTCAGTAGTTGCTAAAGCAGAGGAATGGGTGTGTAGGGATTTATTATACTCCTCTCTCTCTGTAACAATTTCTGTAAGGAAAAAAGGTGTTTTTTTTTTTTTTTTACTGAGTCAAAGTAAATATATTAAGTACTTAAAACAGGGCTTGTCACATAGTAGTTCTGTATTACACAAGTATCTATATTTTTATTTTACTCGTTATTCTTTTAAACTTTTTTTTTTTTTTTTTTGCGGTACGCGGGCCTCTCACTCCTGCGGCCTCTCCCGTTGCGGGGCACAGGCTCCGGACGCGCAGGCTCAGCGGCCATGGCTCACGGGCCCAGCCACTCCGCGGCATGTGGGATCCTCCCGGACCGGGGCACGAACCCGCGCCCCCTGCATCGGCAGGCGGACTTTCAACCACTGCGCCACCAGGGAAGCCCATTATTCTTAAGTAACTTTTTTTGCCCAGGCATCAAGGTTTAATCATCTGGGCCAAAGAAGTAGGTCTAGGTAGAACTGTGATGGCTTCTGGTACTGGCCCAGCTCGGCAATGTCACTTGAAATGTCACTTGAATGTGAAGGCAGTTTGAGAACTTGTATATTGAACAAATGCTGACAGAAGTTTTAGTGCTGCCAAGCCTGACCCTTGTTTTAACATATGTCACCTTCTCAGTGACCTGTCCTAACCACTCTGTCTGGATTTGCAGTCTGCCCCCTTAACTAAGGCCCCTACACACCTTATTACCTTTGCTTTGCATAGTTTTTCTAAAGCTCCTCTAACTAACTTACAGGTAGACCTCGTTTTATTGCGCTTCACAGGTAATTGCGGTTTTTACAAATTGAAGGTCTGTGGCAACCCTCTGTTGATCACGTCTGTCTGGGCCATTTTTCCAACAGCATTTGCTCACTTTGTGACTCTGTGTTACATATTTTGATAGTTCTCAAAATCTTTGAAACCCTCCACCAGCAAAAAGATTACATCTCGCTGACAACTCAGATGATGGTTAACTTCTTTTAGCAATAAAGGATTGTTTAATCACTTTTTTTAGCCACAATGCTATTGCACACTTATAGACTACAGTCTAGTGTAAACATCACTTTTTTATGCACTGGGAAACCAAAAAATCCATGTGACTTGCTTTATTGCGCTACTCGCTTTATTTGGTGGTCTGTAGCCAAGCCCACGGTATGTCCCAGCTCTGCCTGTACTTACATGCTGAGTTTTCTCATATGTATTGTGTGTCTTCCCTCACCTCCCAACCTCTTCCTAGAATGTAAGCTCCACAGGGGCAGGGATTTTTATCTTTGTTCAGTCTTGTATCCCAACACCTAGAATTGTGTCTAAAATACCGTAAATGCTCAATAAATATTTAAGGGAATAATACGTTGTGTTTCTTAAAGGTGGAGCTGTGACATCAATTGGATACACACACCACCACCCCCCCATGATGATAAAAATGAAGACTAGGGGTTGATGTGCATTGACTTGTGCCCTCTAGCCCTCCCTTCAGTGACCAGGGGCGCCCACTGTAAGGTGACCGATCTACTCCTGGGGGCTACAGCGCTGCCTCTGCACAGCCTTCTGTCCTCAGACCCTCGGCATCAGCACAGCTCTCCAGCCAGTGGAACGGGTGCATTTTAAACTGGATTGTTGTTTTGACTTTGACCACATGAGACCATTTGACTGTTATCCAAGGTGCTTGGGCAACAGTGCATTGACTGATGAGTTATTCAATCCCAAATCACCATAATGTAGGAGAATGGGAGACCTGATAGAAGCCTAGCCTTATAGTCACGCATTTTCCCAACTCTTCCCAAATATGGACTGAAAGTTCTGAAAACAAGTTGATCTTAAGAGATGGTTCTGGTGGTGGTCTGTGAGAACTGTTCCAGATACAGATTTTTTTTTTTTTTTTTTTTTTTTGCGGTACGCGGGCCTCTCTGTCGTGGCCTCTCCCGTTGTGGAGCACAGGCTCCGGACGCGCAGGCTCAGCGGCCATGGCTCACGGGCCCAGCCGCTCCGCGGCATGTGGGATCCTCCCGGACCGGGGCACGAACCCGCGTCCCCTGCATCGGCAGGCGGACTCTCAACCACTGCGCCACCAGGGAAGCCCCAACAGATGTATTTTTGATGTATTTGTGGGGGGAGGTGGGCTCCACTTCCTACTCCACCATCTTGACCTCCTCCTCAAGGGATGGTTCTGAGTTTGAACTAGGCCTCTGCTTCCTTGAGAAGCTGACCAACTCCCACAGTGAAGCACAATCAACAGGGCATGAAACAGGACCCCAGCCCCAGGGGTGGGCATGATTGTCAGTAGGTGCTTGGTCTGGCCCAACGTGGTTTTTCAGTAAATGATACCAATATTGGCGGTGATGTTGGGAGCCTCCCTCCTGCTGCCGGGCACATGAGCGTGGTCAAGGCTAGCCGGGGCAAGTTGCAGGAATGGATAAGGCACCTGCCGTTGGGGGAGGATTTCTCGTCTGTGGATTGCGGGAATTGGACCAGATAGCCATCAAATTTCTCCTTTACAATTCTATTATTTTAAAATGCATAGCATGGACTTCCCTGGTGGCTCAGTGGTTAAGAATCCTCCTGCCAATGCAGGAGACATGGGTTCGAGCCCTGGTCCAGGAGGATCCCACATGCCACAGAGCAACTAAGCCCGTGTGCCCAACTGCTGAGCCTGTGCTCTGGAGCCCACGAGCCACAACTACTGAGCCTGTATACCACAACTACTGAAGCCCGCGTGCCTGGAGCCCATGCTCTGCAATGGGAGAAGCCACTGCAATGAGAAGCCCGCGCACCACAACGAAAAGTAGCCCCCGCTCACCACAACTAGAGAAAAGCCCACGCGCAGCAACGAAGACCCAATGCAGCCAAAAATAAGTATTAAAAAAAAAAAAAAAAACGTGTAGCACAGATGACTCTTATTGAAAGAAGTTGCCAATAGGTATTTTGGGGACTTCCCTGGCCATCCAGTGGTTGGGACTCAGCACTTTCTCTGCCAGGGCCCGGGTTTAATCCCTGGTCGGGGAGCTAACATCCCGCAAGCTGCGAGGCATGGCATGAAAAAATGAAAAAAAACTTTCAGAGAGAAGGAAAGGGGTCTCAGATGAAAGCTTGAAGAGGAATACAGAATGAAAAATAAAGAAAGCACGTGTGAGGGCAAATAAATAACAGCCATTGATTGTTAAAAAAAAAAAAAGAAAAATTGTGTTTTACCGGAGTCCTGGGTATTGCTAAACAAAGTGCTGTGGTTTTATCAGGATGCCCAAAGGCCTCAAATTTCGTGCTCAAAGAAGTTTTTCTCATGGATTCTGCACATTGTGTGTTATCTATTTCTGATTATGATTTCTGGCTTTATATAAAATTAATAAAGCAACTGACAGAGTGAAAAAAAAAGTAGCATATCAATGATTTAGAAAAGGCCCTTCAGAGGCCAAAGGACCAGGTTAGAATTACATCTCTTAAAACAGTTTGTTTATTAAAATACAGTAAGTGGGTTTAAGGTGCCAGTTATATCCCACAGGCCAGGCTTGCTTTTTACCTGTATCATAGTCTCATAAGGCAATTTTATTTTCTGTACCATGTGCCGTTTGAATTTAACGATGGGAATTCTGTTCCTTGTCCTGCAATAATTTTTGCTCCTCTGGAGGGAGATATTTGCCTAAGTTCTTATCATTAATGTCCTGCGAGCTGCAGGAATGGCCCGTGGACTATTGATTGCACAGGAGGCATAAGACTAGTCAAGTTCATGTCTTTACCTTCTCCTTAAAGGATTAAATGAATGGATCCTTATGACAGCAGGTGCATGTTTGGTGGTTGATGTTTAAATTAATCCTTTGCAAGAGCTCCTGAAGAAAGAGCTCCTCAATAACATTTCCTAGAAGTTGTAATTCATTTAATCAGGAGTTGTTCGTTTTACTTTAAAATTAGACACATACTTGAAGCAACGAATATCAACCACACACAAAAAGACTCCTAAAGAGCCTTAGACTGGAAATCTGACCTGTTATTAACTTGTGACGCTCACTTCATCTTTCTGGGCCTCAGTTTCCTCATCTGTGAAACGATGACATTGGGGAGATGAAGCCTGTGATCGTTCTTGAGCTGCACTTTCCACGTGGTATCCACGGGCCACATGTGACGGTTACGTTTTTGCAATGGTGCTAGTCTGGACTGAGAGTGTCAAATACACACCGGATTTTGAAGACTTAGTATGAAAATAATATATATATATATATAAAGTAACTTTGTAATTTTTTGATAGTGATTACTTGTTGGAATAATAATATTCTGCATGTATTGGGTCAAGTAAAATAAATTAGAATTAATTTCACCTATGTTTACTTTTCTTGTGGGGTAGAAAATTTTAAATGACATATGTGAATATGTGGTGTATAGGACACAGCAACATACAAAGGAAGGAATGAGCAAGATGTTCCCCAGAATCTATCTCAACCCATCTTCTACAAGAGAGTTTTAATATTTCACATGCAAAAATATATTATTTCTGAGGGCAAAATTGCCATTCTAATTGGCTTAAATACAGATCATATATACGGTGTATGAGGGACAATAGGGCTTTTTAAAAATAAACAAGTAAAAGGAGACATTAGGACTTCCCTGGTGGCGCAGTGGTTAAGAATCCGCCTGCCAAGGCAGGGGACGCGGGTTCGAGCCCTTGGTCCGGGAAGATCCCACATGCCGCGGAGCAACTAAGCCCGTGCACCACAACTACGGAGCCTGAGCTCTAGAGGCTGCGAGCCACAGCTACTGAGCCCGCGTGCCACAACTACTGAAGCCCGTGCACCTAGAGCCCGTGCTCCACAACAAGAGAAGCCACCACAGTGAGAAGCCCGCGCACCCCATCAAAGAGCAGCCCCCGCTCGCCACACGTAGAGAAAGCCCGTGAGCAGCAACGAAGACACAACGCAGCCAAAATTTAATTAATTAATTAACTTTAAAAGGGAGACGTTAAATACTTGTTTTCTCCCCACAGTATTTTGTGCGCTTGTTGGTTTGCTCCTCAAACTTTCCTACCGAAAGGGATTCACCGAGACAGAAGAACATGGCCCCAGGATGCCTTCCACTCCACTTCCAGGCAGCCCTCTTTTTTTTAATCTCTTAAAGCTTAAGAGATTTTAGCTTAAAAGACAAAATCCATGTGAGTTTTGCATTCATAATAAATTTCTGTTAAGAACTTTGGGAAAAAGTTTTAAATTACCATCAAGTACTATCGATGCTCCAGGAAGTGGTGCCTCACGTATAACCCGAGGTTTCCTTGGTCCACACGAGGACCATCATAATCATATTTTATTTTAAAGTCAGTTGCTAGTGAGGATAGTGTAGCAGGATTATTGCTTGTAAATTGCAGAATAACTGTGTCCATTATATTGCAGTAAGGATTAAATGAGATTTAATGCAGACAAGTCATTTAGCACACACTAAATATTTCTAAAATATAAGTATTGGCTATTATTCTCATTTGGTTCCTAATAGGTGCCGTTCCACATAAAATGAAGGACAGAGGCTAAAGACGTTTTCTTAGAGGATGCTGACGGCACTGGGATGGCTCACATCAAGTTACAACATTGTATCAGGACTGCCATTATACCAGTGGGATACAGGTTTCATTTACAGTTTTGTTCATATTTATGTAGGTGTTAGTAGGAGCCCATGTGTCCTAACTGAAAAAGTCTCAGATTTGAATTAAGAAACCCTGAAATTTAGTCCAGGATCTGCTACTCCTTTTTATTTATTTATTTATTTATTTATTTATTTATTGCGGTACACGGGCCTTTCACCGTTGTGGCCTCTCCCGTTGCGCAGCACAGGCTCCGGATGTGCAGGCTCAGCGGCCATGGCTCACGGACCCAGCTGCTCCGTGGCATGTGGGATCCTCCCGGACCGGGGCACGAACCCGTGTCCCCTGCATCGGCAGGCGGACTCTCAACCACTGTGCCATCAGGGAAGCCCTCCTTTTTATTTATAACTTATACCCTGTCTATGAAGAACTGTTAAATGGTCTTTAGTAAACAGCATATTCAATACTATCAATAAAGGGAACAAAGCCGTTTGGAGGAAGGGAGACGTGAATACAGCAACAACCTATAGGCTGATATACTTGTTGCCTGGCTGAATTTCCTCATGTGTTGGGCTTGGAAACGTCATTTGACATAAGCCCTTGTCTCATCTCCTTAACGAGGGTGATTGCTAAGGCCTAAGCACTGAACTTGCAAGTCAGACTGCCTGACTTCAAATGCCACCTGGTTGGCATTTGAAGTCAGCCTAGTTTCAAATTCCACCTCCACTATTTGCTAGTTGGACAAACTTGGGCAAATCAAACTTTCTGAACTCGCTCCTTCATCTGAAATGAGCATGGTACTCAATTAATATTGGTTTCCCCTAAGAATTCGAGGAAATGCTAAGGCAAGTTCCCTTGCAGTGTCGCTTTCTTGCTCCATTTCCCTCTTCCAGAAGGAATACGTTTTATTTTACCAACAGGGTAACTGGGAACTTAAAAACGGAGAATTCCAGAGCGAGTGGTCTAAGTCCATGGACAGCCCTTGGAGAAGTGAGGAGAAAATGACCTTCACCACCAACAGGTTGCTTCTGGAATAGGGTTTTAGGAGCAGACGAGGGGTGGGAATTCCCTGGTGGTCCAGTGGTTAGGGCTCCGCCCTTCACTGCAGGGGGAACGGGTTCCATCCCTGGTCAGCCAGAGGGCGGGGGATGCGGGAGGGGAATCTAGTTATAAGCAAACTAGTGGAAAAGGAGCAGATGAGGACCAAATGTACATGGTGAATTTCTGTGGAAGGAACCTCAACGAGGCGGAGGGCAGGGGACTGCCGGAGGGGTGAGGTGGGAAGCGCAGAGATGGGTAGAAAGGGGAGGGTGGAGGAGTCCGAAAGCCAAACTCCCAGCCTGGGCAGTTTCACTTGTGCCAGCCCTGCCCTAGCTTAAAAGGGTGGGCGGAGTCGGCCTCATCACCACTCCCTGTTTTGGGGCCTGGGATCTCTGCGTGATGCTTGGAGGCTCAGGTGGCGCTGGTTCGGCACCCACCCTAGCACCTGAGCAGGAGAGGCCCGCCTTCCCAGCTAGGTGAAGGGGTGCGTGCTCACCCCAGGGGCAGGGCTGGGGCTGCGGCTGTGAGATCAGCTGAGCGCTGGACTCCCCGCCCCCCGGGACCCGAGTGTCTCTGGGCAGGCCGGCCATGTTGTAATTAGGATTCTGCAGGAGAGCCGTGGGTTGATTTGGGGCATGGTCGTTTTTCTGGTTTTGCTTTTTGGCTGCTTCTTGTTTGGTTTGGTTGGTTTTAGGTTCATGGCAGCCTGTGGAGCATCTAGTTACCCGGCTCAGTGGAAAGTGGAAAGCCGGTGGCCCTTGCTTTCACCGGGAAGCCCACTCTGGTTAGGATGTCTCTGTCCCCTCCTGCAGGAGCTTCGCTGCTTCTTCCCCAGTTTATGAACGAGTCTGCCTTGTTTGCTGCTTTTAGCCTGTGCTCGCCAGGGAAGAAAGTGGCCAGAAAAGCAGTGAGCAGTCTCGGCCATTAGCTGGATTCACTCTCCCAGCATCTCTCTGAAATACCTTTGACCTTGGGGCATGGTTCTGTGGCCCTGGGATGGCCCAGAGCGGGCTGAAATCCTCCTGCCTCTGGAGTCTGGGCTCAGGGAACAGAGAGCAGGTTCTCTGGGGACAGTTCTCCAGGATGAGGCAGTTTCTCAAGGTGTCACGGAGATGGAAATCTAGCTCTCTGACTGGAATGGGCTTGTTAGGAGTCCAGGAAAAAAAGAAAAAAATCCTTCAAGGATCTTAACAATGGGAAAACATTTTTGTAACAAAGGAAGGGCAAGCCCCTACAAGAAGGCAAGTAACAGAAAAGATCTCCGAATGGTTGTATTTGGGGTTTGAAATTTCAGCTGCTTCTATCTTCAAGCCCAAGGGAGGCCCCACCCAGCCTCAGTGGGCTGTCCTAGTCCAACCACCTTATGCTGGGCACGTTGCCAGCCAGTATCAGCATCCCAGCATGCAGAGGAGTCTGTTTTCCAGACCGTGAGGATCGAGGGGGAGAAGAATCCGAGTAGACACATGAGGGGTGCTTTGGATACAGCTGTTGGAGGCTGGGCGTGGGTGAGGCTGCCTGAGGCCGCTGGAGCTGGATGCTGGCCGGAGCTGCATCACATTGAGGCAGCGTGAGCACCGCCTGCACGTGATGGAAACCCATGTGTCCCCAGAAAATAGAGGACAATGAAGAAGGGCACCCAGTGCCTGTGCACGGGGGTGGTGCAGGATCCATCTGGCCTTTTAGGAATGTGCGAGGCCAGTGTCTGTGGACGTTCCCAGTAGCAGAACCTGCAGACAGAGTCCAGCCCGACATAGCTGGGGTTGCCCGCTAGGTGGATGGAAGTGGTTGAGGATCAGGCAGTCTGGGATTTGGTTGTCTGTCCTCTCCAGCTGCTCTTACTGGTGGTGGTCCCCTTCTTCAGACCAGCTCCTTGAAGCAGGCAAGAAAGATGAGGAAGATCAGGCCGTGGGAAGAGTTTTGAGGCACCTCCTGGCCGAGGCCCACTTTGTTCTCCCCAGCTCCAGGCGGGGCTGTTGTAGACTCTATACCCTAGATGTAGAAACAGGATCCACTTTCCCATGGCCCATAAGGATCTTTCTTGGAGGGGTTTTATTTTTATTTTATTTTACTTTTTGCTGTACGCGGGCCTCTCCCTGCTGTGGCCTCTCCCGTTGCAGAGCACAGGCTCCGGACACGCAGGCTCAGCGGCCATGGCTCACGGTCCCAGCCGCTCCGCAGCATGTGGGATCCTCCCGGACCGGGGCACAAACCTGCGTTCCCTGCATCGGCAGGCGGACTCTCAACCACTGCGCCACCAGGTAAGCCCTCTTGGAGGGGTTTTAGATGCTCTCTGCCACACACAATTCCAAGAAGACCAGAGGAAGGAGGAAAGTCCTAGATGTGATGGTCAGCCCTGCTCTGGTTCTGAGGACGACAGTCCAGCTGCGGCAGTTTGACTGTCCCTCCCACGTGAGTGTCTGGGCTGCTCTGGGGCTCCTTCCCGGCCTCCGCAGGCCACGCAGCTGCTCAGAGGCCTCTGAGGCATCCGTGAGTCTGTTCTGGGTTGTGTGGTGTTGGGTTTTTGAAGTAGGAAATGTAAACAGCTGAATGAAACACCATCCAGGGCCCTCCTTCCTCTGGTTTATGACCTTTCAAGCTCCATTCTTGGGGAGGCCTTGACCACACAGAGTCCAGTCTGAGGTCCCAACAGAGGGCAGTAAATTTTTACAATAAACAGAAATCTGCATACCTTGGATTCTCTGACATCCATGCCCCCATCGAACGAATCTCCCTGCAAGTAAATAGAAAGTCAGTGAAAATCAACACTAACCATATAGTTCATTCTCTCTCTCCCTCTTTTTTTTTTTTCTGAATTGAATATTATTCTAAACCTACTGATGATATGTTATTGAGAGAATACAAGATCTATACTATAGCTACTGCCCTTAATGTTACTGCTTTCTTATGGAATAAAACACACACATGCTGGCTGCCAGCGTCGGGAAGCCTCGCGCAGGGGGGGAGCTTTGATTGCTTCATCCCTCAGTGTGTGAACGGTCAAGCCATCCTCTGCCCTCAGTACAGTCTCCTGACCCCTAACTGTGCCTGGTGTCCCCCGGTCCAGAGAGCCTCTCCTTCACCTTCCCCTGGCAATAGATCTCCCCGCTGTTGCCATGGGGGAGGAGCAGTCGTGGAGTGGGGGAGGGGATCCGTGGCTCTAACTGCTGCTTAAACAGCTTTCATCCTCGACCTCCTGAGGAGGGAAGTCACACCTCCTTTACTGCTGGCTCCTGGGACCCCTGGTGCTGCCATTCCCCACATCTTTTAAGGATTCTGGGCTGTAAGTCAAGCTGTTCTCAGCTTCCCCCGTTGGTTACTCAGTCTTTTCAGGTCGGCAAAGTCACTTCCACTGTCCATCTGTTTTCCAGCTTCCAGAGTTTTATTTTGTCTCCTCTCTCATTCTCCCTGGCCATGGGCCGGTTTTGTTTCTTTGGTTTTTAGCACTTCAGGAGGAATGAAATGAGTTGTGTGCTCATCATGTATCTTTACCCTGAACTGCATCTCAGATTCTAACAACTGTTTGCTTAATGAAGGATATACAAACAGCAGAGATGGCCTGGAAATATTTTATTTCGTTGGTGTGAGCCCCTACGAGAAAAGGAAGTAAAAATATTACATTTCGATGAATGCGTAATTCTTCTATCTCTATTTTATCTTAAGAATCTTTTCAAAGCAGGCCAAGGAAGGTCAAGGAGAGGTAGTATTAATTCATCATGGACAGATTTCAGGTCTCTTTCTCTCTCTCTTTTTAATTGATAAAACTTTAAAGATCATACATATTTTCACTTATGACAATGGAAAAAAAAGGATCACAAGAGGACAGGGTTACTTGGTGGGCAAAGGACCAGCAGAATTTTATCACTCACATTGCTTAGAATTGGCAGCACATGGTGGTAATAAAAAGCAGAGGGAGTTTTAATTGGCTTATTATTGTCGTTAAAATCTTTGCAGGCAAACCCATCCCTTATTGTCTGTACCCTCGATAATGTCTCCCTCTCCTAGGACAACCGCTGCTTGGAGGTTCTGGCTGAGGATCCTGGGAAAAGAGACTTGTAGTGATGATGTGGAGATTTGAGACTTCAGGCAGAAAATGGCAAGTTTCTGGGCTTTCAGAAATTTTAAAACTTCAGGAACTAAAAATTGTTGGCGGTTCTTCATCTTATTTCATCTCTATAAAATTCTGAACGTGGAAAGAATGTGTTTGCTTGTATTCTTCTTCAATTAGTCATGCATTTAATACATATTTTTTGAGAACCAGTTGTGTGCCAGCCCTGTGCTGGGACTTGAGGGATGCAAAGCTACTTAAGACTTGTTTCAGGGAGTTAGTCTGGAGTCCAGCTGGAGAGAGAGACGTCTCCTTAAAAAATGCACCAGAGGTACCATGTGAAACGTGATATAGTAGGGGTTTTCCCAACTACACAGTCCATAGGAGGCCCAGAGAAGGATGGTATTGATTTTGCCTGGGGGCACAGGAAGCCTTCGGCTGGAGAGGGTGTCCAGATAGCAGAATAGCTCGGACAGAGAAGGGGCGTCCCGGTGAGAAATGAAATCATTAAGGATGCTGAAGAGTAGGGTGAGTTTTGGTGTCAAGGTGCTTCAAAAGAATTTAAATTGATTTCAAAATCGGGTCCATGGCAGGGCTACCCTCTTACCACTCATTGGAGATCCTGACTTGGCCTTTCTTGGGTCCTCTGAGTCTCCATTTTAAAAAAAGCTCTCAGGTCTATTAACCAGGTTTAGAAGCCACTGCCTTAGACAGTGCAGTCCCACTGAAGGCATGTTAAATAGAAAGAGAACATAACAGATTGGCATTTTAGAAATGCCAATCCCTTTGGCCACAATGTGGAAGTTGGACCGGGCAAGAGACTGGAGACAGAAAAGCCACTTTGGAGGCTAACGAGAAAGTGGGCCTTTCGGAGGCAGTGGTACTCGGGATGGAGAGGATTCGACTTGACAGCCCATGAAGATGCAGCCGTAGGGATGGGAGGAGAGCAACTCACTGACTCCCAGGTTTCCAGCGCTGATGGTGCCAGGGGAGACAGCGGCACAAGCCACCAAGATGGAGAATCAGGACACGATCAGGTTTGGGGAGACGGAACAAGATACTTTGGGGGAATAATGAGTTTGCAAGTGTGTAAGTCGATGTGGCGATGTGGGAGTTGCCACTTGGGGGAGGGGCAAAGAGGAAGGTTTGACATGATAGGAATAAGTGAGTTGCCCAACAGAGCGTGAGGGGTAGACGCGGGAAGAGAACATTGCTTTCAACATTGAAGGCAGGCAGGACAGTGCACGTGGGGTGGAAGAAGGTGGAGGACACAGGAAACGTGGCAAGCAGGAGCAACCAGAGGGACGGGAGGAAGATGAAGGGTTGAGTGTCCCCCAAACAGACAAGGACAGCCTGGAAGTAGAAGGGTGTGTTCATCCAAGCCCCGCTCTCCCCCAAGGCCCCCTGGGAGCGGGTGGCCACGTGCCCAGAGGGGAAGGGAGGAGAGCAGAGCTGGGCATCTCCCTCAATTATTTTTAATCTCCTTGCAGATTCTGTCAGGACTCAGCAGCATTTTCTCCCAGAGACAAAGGCTGGCAGATGCTTGGGGTCTGGGTGGAGCTCCCTCAGCCTTTTGCTGAGTGAGAAGCTCCTGCAAAGCTTTGGTGTCCTGGCTTTGAAGGAACTGGGCTTTCCAGCCTCTGGGAAGAGGCCAGCTCTGAGCTGTGCATTGCCGTATACATTTCTTCTGATTTTGGCAGGATACGCCCAGGGCTCAGTAATCATTCTAGACACTGCAAAAAAGAGAAATGACATTTAAAGGGAAAAAAATACATTTTCCCCCCATATCCTATGCTCTCCGCTCTTTGTGCTTTCAGTTAAATGGGCCTTCATGGTTATTAATGAAGGGTAATCAAGGCCCCCTATTATGAGATAAAATATATTTTATTTTTTAAGCTTTTTTTTCAGCCACCAAGATTTAGTGGGGGGGTTTCTTAATCATATATATATATTTATTGAAGTACAGTTGCTGTACAATATTACATAAGTTACAGGGGTAGAATATAGTGATTCACGATTTTTTAGTGCTTCACAGTTTTAAGGATTTATAGTCATTATAAACTATTGGCTATATTCCCCATGTTGTACAATATAACCTTGTAGCTTATTTTATACCTAATAGTTTGTGCCTCTTACACCCCTACCCCTATCTTGCCCCTCCCCCCTTCCTTCTCCCCACTTGTAATCGCTAGTTTGTGTTCTATATCTGTGAGTCTGCTAAAGATTTAGTATTTCTGATCTGAAGATTTCAGGCCTCATGAGGGACACAAATGAATTAATCTATTCAGCACGCCCCGTACAGTAGGGAAGAGCAATCCTCTCCGTTCTGTGGAGCTATTTTTTTGGACAGATGATTTTGGATAGATAATCAGGTGCTAGGAGTACATTCACTCACTTATTCGTTCAGCAGATATTTATTGGCTGCCTACCCTGCACAAAATCGTGTATATGAAATTCTGCCCTGCCCACAGGGACACGGCCAGCCGGAGAGACGAGAGGTGCCACGCGCACAAAGTTTAAAAACGCTGCCGAGACGAGGCTCAGGCCCTTGTTCTCAAAACGAAAGGCAGAAGGTAGGAGCTTCTGTTGTTAGGTCTGTCTGGCCTGGGGAGGCTGGTGGAGAAGACGGCCTGGGAGCGAGATACAGCAGGGTGGCCTCTGCTGTGTGCTAGCCCTCGGCCTCCTCTGCTCTGGAATGGGTGTAACTCTGTCTCCCTAACAGCTGTTGAAAGCACGAAGTTAAGTGTCCCTGATATTCTTCCCTGTCCCCCCCCCGCAAACCCCTGCTCGCACTGCGTTTGCAACAGCCTGCATCCTTGCCTGCCGCCCTCACTGGCTGCGTCCCCGTGAAGTCCCAGCGTGGCACATCGTGGGGACTTTGTAAATATTTGTTGAATGAGGAAATAAAGAGCATTGTGGACAGAGAGTAGAGTGTGGTCTGAGCAGAGGCTGGAAAGCGCTTGGGGTGCTCAGAGGAGAGAGCGAGTCAACCTGCCTGGCTGGGGTAGAGGGCGTTGGGGGAGAGAACAGTGACGGGCAGATGCGAACCCCACTGGGCCACGTCCTACATGTCCGTGCATCAGGCTGAGGCTCGAGATGTTGTCCTGCTCTTACCAGGTGCCCGGGGGGGGGGGGGGGGCGGACAGGGGGAGGGGGACTGACAGGGAGATGTGGGGCAGAGGTCAGCCTGGGTCGCTGTGTGGGATGAGGGGAGGGGGCAGAGAGCAGTGAGCACTGTGACAGGAGTCCGGGGGGTAGGATGCTGGCCGCTCCCACAGGGCGAATACAGAGGCAGGGATACAGTTTAAAGAGATACGTGTCTGTGTTCCCCTAAAGAGCATTTTAGCCACTGAGGGGACAATGACATAATTTAAAACTCCAAACAAGTTTTATTCGGGTTTTACCAGGATGACCTAAGCTTCTGAGCAAGGATTGACCTGAAGCTCTGATCTTTGACTCCCAAGGATGCCTCTCTGGTAAACAAGGCCTATGTTCCTAGGAATTCTCTCTGGAGGCCGGAGGGACAGAGATGGCGGCAGAAGAGTCTAAGCCCTTATCTTTGGTGTTTACTCTGACTCCCAGGAGAGACTCCAGGCACAGAGGTTGCTCTGGAGGGGTGTGTGTGTGTGTGTGTGTGTGTGTGTGTGTGTGTGTGTGTGTGTGTGTGTGTGTGTGTGTGTGTGTGTGTGTGTGTGTGTGTGTGTGTGTGTGTGTGTGTGTGTGTGTGTGTGTGTGTGTGTGTGTGTGTGTGTGTGTGTGTGTGTGTGTGTGTGTGTCCTCCCTCCTGCTTCTCCAGATTTTATCTGCAGCCAAACACTGTCCAGTCGCTGCTGATCGTAATCTCTGTTACGAGAGTCTCTGGAGCTCAGTAAACCTGGGCTTAAAAAGACCACAGTTCACACTTGCGGGAGCAGCGCGGGTTTCAGCAAACCTCTTGGCCTGCAGATAAAGCGCTAATGGCAAATGTGACTATTCAAAGAAAGCTCCCGGGTGCCAGCTTTTAGATTTTTTTTCCGGGTTGAATTAATTTGGAAACGATGATTGTACATGTTGGCAAAGAGGGGGAATGAAAAAATGCCCAGTAAAGGAAGAAAGGTTAGTTATTCGGGAGGGAGAATGGGGAGGGACTCGGAATTCTGAGAGAGAGAGGGTAGCAGCAGACAGAGGAGGGAAGGAAAGGACGGAAGAAACAAGGCAGGTGGGTGAGAATGCAAGGGATGGGAAAGGGAAGATTTGACTTAAATGAAATTTTGACCTTTTCACAGTTGCGCCAGAATGTATTGTAAATATGTATTAAAATGCGTACAGAAAACATCCACTTTGTAGCTGGACACGCTGCCCAGCTTTTATATTGAGTATCAGGAAATCTTGGACTTTAGTATGGTTCAGATTTTGCATTTCTGCAGCATTATTCATGATAGCCCCAAAGTGGAAACAACCCAGCTGTCCATCAGTGGGTAAACAAAATAGGTATGTCCGTACCATGGAATACTTTTCAGCAGTAAAAAGGAATGAAATTCTGACACATGCTACCACATGGGTGAACCCTGAAGACATTTTGCTGAGTGAAAGAAGCCAGTCGAAAAGAACCACATATCGTATGATTCCATTTACCTGAAATGTCCACAGGTGGCAGATCCAGAGACAGAAAGCAGGTTAACGGTTACCAAGGGCCCAGGGGAGGGGACCTGGGGAGTGACTGCTAACAGATAAGGGGTTTCCCTCTGGAGTGATGACAAAGTTCCAGAATTAGACAGTGGTGATGGTTGCGCAACTTTCTGTGTATACTAAAAATCACTGAATTGTACACTTTAAAATGGTGAATTTCAAGATATGTGAATTATATCTCAATTAAAAAGATAAAAGAATTTTGCATTTCTGTGACTTCCCTTCTCAATTTTGGCCCTACTCATTCTGTTTTGTTTCTATTTAAACTTTTTCCCCCTGGAAATAATATTATTAGTCACATGTATCAAGATTCAAAAGATCTGAAAGGATATCTCACTCCCCTTCATCTCCCCAGCTACTCAATTCCCCTCTCCAAATGTAAACTTTAAAAGCAATAGTACCTTCTTGCGTGACTTTCACAGATTTTGTGCACACGGGCAAATATGTATATAAAACTTGCCCCTCCCCCCTTTAAACAAATGATGGTATTCCGCAGCTCTGCGCCTGGCTTCTCTCAGTAGACAGCGTATCTGGTTAAACGCTTTCCCACATCAAGGGGAAACAGCTGAGCTCCTCTCGACCTGCCAGGGATGACCGGGCCTTGTCAAGGGAGAACAGGAGTGCGGGGGAGCGGCAGGATGGGCTCAACCAGAGTCAGGGCAGCGAAACGTTACAAAAAGCTGGTGAGGGCTTCCCCGGTGGCGCAGTGGTTGCGAGTCCGCCTACCGATGCAGGGGACACGGGTTCGTGCCCCGGTCCGGGAAGATCCCACATGCTGCGGAGCGGCTGGGCCCGTGAGCCATGGCCGCTGAGCCTGCGCGTCCGGAGCCTGTGCTCCGCAGCGGGAGGCCACAGCAGTGAGAGGCCCGCGTACCGCAAAAAAAAAAAAAAAAAAAAAAAAAAAAGCTGGTGAGAGAGTTAGTCAGTGTAAGCGCCATTAGGCCAGCTGTGTCCACTAATCGGCAGCTCTCAGTGAGGCTTCTGCCCTCCTACAGCGAATGGGAGCCAGTGGCCCTGTCCTTCTTGATGACACTTAAAAGGAATGGCTTTGAACCGCCTATGTAAAAAAATAAAAATAAAATTAAAAAAAAGAGAAAGGAATGGCTTTGACGTCTTTGAGAAAAATCGTCCTGGGTTGTAGCAGAAACACACACATCTCAAAAGGACAGAGGAAATATTTACAATTGTTAAGTTTTGGGGTTTTTTTTTCAGCAAATGCTCCAAGAAAGGGAGGTCAGAGGCCTATCGGTAAGGGGTTGGCTGGAACAAATGGTAAATTTCTTTTGGCAGCTTTGTGTTTTTCCAGAGAAGAACGCTGACGTGGGAGGTGTGCGGGCTTCCCGGGGATGGGGGCTGAGGCTGCCAGAAGACCTACTAGAGTTTGGTCGGGTCGCGTAGTGAGGGGTTTGAATGGAGTCTTTCACGTGGAGAGTTTTTGCAGTTCTCACAGGTCAGTGGCATTAAGTGCATCCACGTTGCTGTACAACCATCAGCACCATCTGTCTCCCCAAACCGAACCCCTGTCCCCATCAGACACTAAATCTCCATCCTCCCTCTTCACAATCCCCGACAACCACCATCTACCTTCTGTCTCTATGAATTTGAGACACCTCATTTAAGCGGAATTATATAGTATTTGTCCTTTTGTGACTGGCATATTTCATTTGGCATACTTTCTTCCAGTTCATCCATTTTGCAGAATATGCCAGATTTTCCTTTTTAAGGCCGAATGATTTCCCGTTGTGTGTATAGACCACATTTTGTTTATCCATTCATCAATTGATGGACACTTGGCTTACTTCCACCTTTTGGCTTTTGTGAACAGTGCTGCTGTGAACACAGGTGTACAAAGAACCCTTTGAGAACTTGATTTCAATTATTTTGTTTATTTACTTTTGCATCTTCAGGGCTGGCCACCTGTTAGTGCCTCAATAAATACTTGTTTAAAATCTTGTTGAAGGAAATTCCCTGGCGGTCCAGTGGTTAGGGCTCTACGCTTCCACTGCAGCGGGTACGGGTTTGATCCCTGGTTGGGGAACTTAGATCCCATAAGCCGCATGGCCCGGCCAAAAAAAAAAAAAAAAAACCTAAAAAAATGTTTCTTGCGCTTCCCTGGTGGCGCAGTGGTTGAGAGTCCGCCTGCCGATGCAGGGGACGCGGGTTCGTGCCCCGATCCGGAAAGATCCCACATGCCGCGGAGCGGCTGGGCCCTTGAGCCATGGCCGCTGAGCCTGCGCGTCCAGAGCCTGTGCTCCGCAACGGGAGAGCCCACAGCAGTGAGAGGCCCGCGTAACGCAAAAAAAAAAAAAAAAAAGTTTCTGTTGAGTGAGTCCTTGACAGTGGGACTGGCCCCAGCAGCTCTGCCAAGGCGTACAACGGAGAGATTCCAGGAGGTCCACGTGGAGATAAGGGGCTCCTAGACCGGACCAGAGCATCATGGCCCTGGAGAGAACAGAGCTAGACGCTGTAATAAAGAGCCCTCCAGTCCTGGAGGAAACTGGGAGTTCGAAGTATAGTGGCTTTCCATTGGCTGAGCTGTGGCAGTCTCTCATTGGCTGGGCTGTTGCCAGGCGAGGAGAAATCTTTCTTCTTCCGGCTGGGTAGTAAAGAAGCGTGACTTCCTGCCGGAGATGCAAGGTAAGTCTCTTCCGGGGAATTTCCTTAAGGTCCAGTGGTTAGGACGCAGCGCTTTCACTGCTGGGGCCCGAGTTCTATCCTTGATCCCTGGTGGGGGAACTAAGAGCCCGCAAGCCATGCAGCATGGTAAAAAAAAAAAAAGGGAAGTTTCTTCCCGTTGGGATCTGTAATGATGCAGGGTGGTATGGTAGTGAGACCACCCCTTTCTGGCCTCCCAACTCCATTTTAGTGAGCTTTCCTTTGTTTTTGTTTTTTTTTTTTTTTGCGGTACGCAGGCCTCTCACTGCTGTGGCCTCTCCCGTTGCGGAGCACGGGCTCCGGACGCGCAGGCTCAGCGGCCATGGCTCACGGGCCCAGCCGCTCCGCGGCATGTGGGATCTTCCCGGACCGGGGCACGAACCCATGTCACCTGCATCGGCAGGCGGACTCTCAACCACTGCGCTACCAGGGAAAACCTAGCTTTCCTTTTATTAATTTAATTTTCACATTAAAGAAAGGCAGAATGAATAATGGTCAGTGTGGTTTCATGAAGAATGTTAAGTATCTCTGGTTGTAGTCTAAACAGCGATGGGGGAGAGGCACTGACCCAAGACCCTGGCCGTCTAAGACTTCTCTGGCCTGGGGTGAGGGTTATGAAAGATCCCTGGAGCAAGCAGCTGAGTGGAACTCAGGCAACCAGATGATCTCGGGGGAGTTTGGGGGACCAGGCACAGGACACAACAAGGCCCCAGACTCCGGGATTAAGTTCAGGCACAAGATTATTCATTAGAAGAACCAATGAGAGTGGACAGGACTCGGCCAAGAGGAGCCAGACGTGAGGCTGGAGCTCCGAGCCTGGGGTTGGGCCTAAGGAGAGCAGACAGAAGGGTCCGATGAGTGGGTCCAGGGAATCGGTTTTGTGTGAAACCAGCCAGCAGGCTCTGTCTGCTTTGATTTGGGCAGCGTTGGCCTAGAGCCTGGGTTGGGGGTGAACAGCCTTAGCATTCTGATTTCGGGGCAACAGGAACCAGAAACAGGCAGGCCGCTATAGCAAGCATAGTATACTCAAAAAATGATGTTTCGTGGGATATAAAAAACAAAACAAAACAAACCCCTCAGACCATAAAGGAAAGGGTGAAAAAAGTGAATGAGTTGAAACTTACGGGACTTGCTTGGCGGTCCAGTGGTTAAGACTTTGCCTTCTAATGCTGAGGGTGTAGGTTCGATCCCTGGTTGGGGAGCTAAGATCCCACATGCCTTGTAGCCATGAAACAGGAGCCGTATTGTAACAAATTCAATAAAATAGTCCACATCAAAACAAACAAAAAAACCTTAAAAAAAATAAAGTAAAACTTAAAAAAAATTTTTTTCATCAAAAGCATAAACAAAGCAGGGACTCAGATACTTGTACACACATGTTCATAGCAGTATTGTTCACAATAGGGAACATGTGGAAACACCCCAGTGTGCACTGACAGATACATGGATAAACAAAATGTGTTGTATACATACTATGGGTATAATATTATTCAGCCTTAAAAAGGGAGGAATGAGGAGTTATTGTTTAATGGATATACAGAGTTTCAGTTTTGCAAAATGAAAAGAGTTCTGGGTTGGATGGTGGTGATAGTTATACAACAATGTGAATCTACTTAGTTTCATTCAATTATACACTTAAAAAGGCTTAAGATGGTCAATTCCCTATTATGTGTAGTTTACCAGAATTTTAAAAAAAGAAAGGAAGGAGATTCTGACATATGCCTCAACATAGGTGAACCTTGAAGACATTATGCTGAGTGAACTAAGCCAGTCACAGAAGGACAAATACTGTGTGATGCCACTTATATGAGGTCCCGGAGTAGCCAAATTCATGGAGACAGAAAGTAGAAGGGGGGCTGGGGGAGGGGGGATGGGGAGGGAGTTGGTGTTCAATGGGTACAGAGTTTCAGTTTTGGAAGATGAAACATTTCTAGAAATAGATAGGGTTGAGAGTTGCATAACATTGTGACTTTATTGATGCCAATGAAACCTACACTAAAAAATGGTTAAAGTGGTCAATTTTATGTATGTATATTTTACTACAATGTAAAAAAAAAAGACAGCATAAACAAAGGGAAAAGATAAGCTTCAGACCAGGAGAGGATACCAGTTAAGTTTTTATATCTATTATTCATTTAGTATCCTGACTGGAGGCATGAGGTTTCTGGATCAGAGAAGAGACCAATGATTTGCTGACATTATCAGTCTTACTGCCAATTCCCAGCAGGCAACACAGTGAGGGCAGATGTGTCCTGCAGGTCCAGGAGCTTGTAGCACAGGGAAGAGCTGGAGAATTATGGCTCTCAGAGCCGGTATAGCTGCTGCCGGCACATCTGTCCCTCCCTTGTACTCTGGAGGTAGAGGGAGAGACCTTTGCTCTCTAACCTAAACCACTCCACTCTGGGGAGAGGAGAGGAAATTCTCTGGGTTTTTACAACCATTTGGAATGTAAACAAATGGCTGTGGGTTTATCACCTTTAGAAAATGAAGAGAAAAATGGGTTTGGGGAGAAAGGAGACCATTTCTACGTTTATAGCATGTCAATATTTGCTGCTCCAAAAGGTCTGGACAGTGCAGGGAATACTGAGAAATCCAGGGAGCATTGCCTTCCAACAATATCTGCAACATATTGAACCGATAAAGGACACCTGTACAGAATATGTAACTAAGTCCTACAATTAAACAAGGAGAAGGCAAGCAATCCTATTTAAAAATGGATAAAAGAATGTAAATTGGCATTTTCAAGAAGAATCCCAAATGGCCAATAAGCATATGAAGATTGTCAGAATTACTAGTAATTAGGGAAATACAAATTAAAATGGGCACCAACCACATATTGAATCTTTCCCCAAATTACAGAAAAACACTAAGCAAAATGTTTTGTGGTCAAGTTGTAGGAATTTGTGAAAAGAAAGAAAATGTGGTTCCTTCTTATATGAAAGGTCCAGAACAGATAAATCTATAGGGACAGAAAGTAGGTCAGTGGTTGCCTAGGCCTGGGGAGATGGGGAGGGAGGTATGGGGGTAACAACTAAAGGAACTGGATTTCTTTCTGGGGCAATGAAAATATTTTACAATTGATTGTGGTGGTGGATGCTCACCTCTGTAAATAAACTCAGAGCCATCAGATTGTACACGTTAAATGGATGAATTGTATGGTCTGTGAATTATATCTCAAGAGGCTGTTTTTAAAGAGGGAGGAATATACCATTTTATTCCTGCTAGATGAGCAGAAACTAAAAAGTCTGATTATTCTATGTGTTGGTGAAGATGTGGAAAGATAGGAACTCTCCCCACTGCTGGTGGAATTGTAAGCTGGTACACTTTGGAAAGCAAATTGGAAGCATCTAGTAAAAGGAAAGCTGTGCTATTCTGTGTCCCAGGATCCCTACTTCTAGGTAATGAATCTAGGACATGCACACAAGGGGACTTTACAAGTATGTTCATGGCAACTTTATCTGTAAGAGAAAATTTCAAGCAACTTCAGTGCCCATGAACAGGAGAGTAGGTAAATGTTTTTATTCATGCAGTGGAATACTATACAGCAAATTAAAATGGATGAATTAGAGTTACATGTGTCAACATGGATACACCTCATAAACATAATTTTCAGTGAAAAAAAATTTTTTAAGCTGCATATAGTGGGATGCCATTTGTATAAAGCCATGCAAAACATAACATATTTGTATTATCACTAACATATGAAGTCTTGATGTAAAATATGCATGGGAATGACAAATAGCAAAGCTCTGGAAAGAAGGAGAGAAAGGATTGGGTACAAGTACTCAGGGAATATCAACTCTACCTGGACATTTGTTTCTGTCAAAAATATTTAATGTCGATAATTGATAAAGCTAGTATATACGTATTTGAAAAATCATCTGTACTTTTCAGTACAGTTGAAATATCTCCCAATATTAAAGAAAAAGGTGAGTGAAGTTTTATGTTGTCAGGCTGTAGGAATTTGTGGACAGAGTGAAAGTCTGCTGTCTAGGGGAAGCTGGAGCTTGGGGAGCGGGGGGGGACTCGGGGAGTGGAGCATGCTGGGCACGCTGCTGTCACCATCTCCACTCTCCTCCCCTCAGAGAGGCGCGGGCCAAGGTGCTGGTGGGCAGTAGATGTTAGCAGACGCACGTTTGTCTCTGTCCTTGCTGTCTGGGCCAGAAGAGCACAGGCAAGGTTCCTCCCTGGGTGACTGTCTCCTGGTCCTGGAGGCTGTGGGTGGAAGTTTCAGGTCTGGGAAGGTCCTCGACTCTGCAGTACACCTAATTACTTAGAAATTGTGCCCTAGGGCCTCAATCGTCTCTTAGTTTATAGGGTGACAGGCTGGAAGACTAGAAAATGAGACTGCTCGGATGACTCCGGCATTCCATAGGTGTCGAGAAGCCACTGCTGCTTATCAGCGTTGCCATGACAACCACTGGGCACATGAATAACTTGACAGAGGTGAAAGGTCATTTCAGACACTGTTAAATGTATGTAGTAAAACCTCTTATGTGCCTGGACTATGTTCTTGAGATGCACTGGATGGCTGGTTTGAAGGGTAATTTTTCTCTTCACTCTCAAATGACCTCCTATTAATTTAATCTCTTTTTCAGTCTATTGCATTGGAATGTTGCTTAGCAAACAATTTTACCTGGTAGTACTCTTCGAAGGAGCATGTCTATTAACTATGTTAAGTACGATCAGAGATAAAACCATCTCACTAGTTTGTACAGGCTTTAAACAACCATGACTTCCTTACCTCCATCCGGTGCTGTGATGGGCTAACATGAGCATGGTTTGCAAGTCAGACTCTTTAAGAGTCAAGATAATTAAACTCAGAATAATTAAAGACTCAGACAATTAAGCTCCCAGAAAGCTGGTGTTGAGGGAAGCCATGGATGTGCTCTAAGTCTTATTTTTCAAGAGGGCAGTGTCCACAGGTGGCTTTCTCTGGCTGGCCCCCTGCTACTCAAAGTGTAATCACTGGACCGCCAGCAGCAGCTGAGAGTTTATTAGAAATCCAGAGGCTCAGGCCCCACCCAGGTCTATCGGATCAGATTCTGCATTTTTTTCTTTTTTAAATTTATTTTATTTATTTATTTTTGGCTGCATTGGGTCTTCGTTGCTGTGTGCATGGGCTTTCTCTAGTTGTGGTGAGCGGGGGCTACTCTTCGTTGCGGTGCGGTGCGCGGGCTTCTCATTGTCGTGGCTTCTCGTTGCGGAGCTCTAGGCGCGTCGGCTTCAGTAGTTGTGGCACGTGGGCTCAGTAGTTGTGGCGCACGGGCTTAGTTGCTCCGCGGCATGTGGGATCTTCCCGGACCAGGGATCGAACCCGTGTCCCCTGCGTTGGCAGGCGGATTCTTAACCACTGCGTCACTAGGGAAGCCCCAGATTCCGCATTTTAAGACAATCTCCAGGTGATTTTTTTGCACATCAAAATCTGAGAAACCATCTTAAAACCTGAGGTGACTGCCTTCTAAAAGACATTGGCATTGTAAGAAATAAAGCTTTCAGAAAGGGGAGACGCTCCCGGGAGAGTTCAGGAAGCAAAGCTATTCTAAAAGCCACACAGAGATTCTCTGGGCTGTCCTAAAGCACTGGATTGCTATTTGTAGATTATATTTTGTACAAAGTTGTTATTCCCTTTCGCCATCCATTGAAAATACGAGTTCGATTCCAGAAAATATCAGGAAAAAGGGTGGGGGAGGAAGGGTTAAAAATAACATGGAAGTCCCAAGTTCTCGCTGAATCATCTTCTTGTGTGATGTCCATCATGACCGTGACCCCACTGTGCCTTAGCTTCCCAGACTTTGAAAATAGCCCAGTCATTTCCCAGGGCCTGCCTGGGACTCATGAGCCAGTGCTTTAAGGACTTTGCGGTCCCCAATGAGAGGCGTGGCCCAGGCGTGGGGCATTTACTGGGGCCATTGCTGCAGGGCTGGCGGGCTCCTGATTCAGCAACCTCCTAGCTCTCTGGGCCCAGGGTGCCCACTTTCATTTCCATCCCTGGCTTGTCTGAAGGAAAGGCTGGGCAGGGCACAAGGGTGAGAGGAGGGAGATAAAGCAGCTTTGTGCACGGATGAGTCAGAAGAAGCCTCATTTGTCGTTGGCAGGTCCACATCATTCACCGACCCAAGGTTGAGAGGAGCAGGTGTTTCTCCCTGCACTTCCGTGGTGGGAGGGGGACCACTGCCCGTGAGCCCCAGCTCCCTGGGGCGGGGCAGTTACAGAATGTCAGGCAGCAGGTTTGCCATCACACACCTGACAACACACAGCGATGGAGGTGAGTAAATGGCCATGACTCACAAAGTGGTTTTTAGACATAAGCAGGAAATGTCTGTAAATGAGTGACTCTCACGGAATCTCCTGGAAGAAGTGATTGCAAATGGGCAGGTCCCTGAGCAAAACATATCTCAGGTGTGCCTGGCTTTAGAAAATTCGGTATACATAATCTAAACTTCTCAGAGTAGTTAGGGGGAGGAGGTGTGGTTGCTGACATTATTCAAAATGAGACTTTGCTTTACAGTGGGACTGATCTATGGCTCTCTTCATATTTTAGAATTTTGTAATGAACAGAACTAATTTTATAATCTGGTAAAAGATGCTGTTTTTAAAACATAAAAGGAAATATCAAAAAGAGGCAGGATGATGAGAACATTATTCATTGAAAAAAAAAAACGTAAAATAGAATACTAGCAGGAGAAACACTCAGAAATGACAGTGGAGAGCTAGGATCACATGCCATGCTTAACTTTGTCACACACTAAGGATGGTCCTAAGCATTTTCTGTAATCTGTCATAAAATCGAGGAAGAGTAGACCTGAAAGAGACACTGATTGCACGCTAACCCCTGCACACACTTCCTCAAGAAGAGGACGATGACTTGCTCAGACTCACACAGTATCTTTTTTTTTTTTCCTACTGTGTGAGCTATCATTTTATCTTGAAAGTTATGAAATTCTCAGGTAGGAAGTGGCATATGAGGGCTGGTAAATGTTGAGTTACAATTCTTAATTGTGACAGTTTAATTCATGAGAAGAGAAAGATTTAATGTCTCTAATGGGAGCATGACACATTCTAAAACAAACGAAGGTCACTACTACCTGAAATAGACGTTTTAGGTTTGGCTGGTTTGGTTGGAGGGAAGCTAATCTTCTAAAAAGACATGCATGGCTAGTCTGAAATTCAACTTCCATGAGTATCTGTGGGTAGGTAGGGAGAGAGATGGAAATTGTGTTTTGGGTGTATATCCTTGTTTTTAATACAGCTGCTTTACATTGGCCTCATGGGAAGGGGACCTGATTTTCTTTGTATCAAATCTCTAGACAAAGGAAGTGAAGTGTTGATCCCGCAAGTTGCTGCTTGTGTTGGCAGGTGAATGAATACGCTTTCCCTGGTGGAGAGCTGAAGCTTGCGGCTTCCCACACCCATTCCTGAACTGCAAGAAAGAAACCTACCCAGAAGCTGGAAGGAATCCAGAACACATGGGCAAACCTACAGCTGCTCCCTAGAGAGAGCTGCTCATTTCTCAGGTCTACTGAGTCTTAAGATTAATGAGGGACTGCTTGCCTCGGAGGCATTTCACAGAAGCAGGCTTGGTCCTGACTAGCAGCATCCCAGGCCGTCAGGATAGACACAAACTGGGGCTCTTCCGTCTGTGAAATCCCCCAAATCACAGCTGCTGACCTAGAATTTTGTAGACCCTCTCAGCCTTTTAAGGCCGAAGGAACTCAGTGGCGAACACCCCTGGGGAGGTCTTCCTTTCCTCGTTACATCTTCAGATTAAATTAAGGTGAATGATCACAGCTAAATTTGAGAAATTATTAGCGCAACTGGCAATCAAATTCTCTAGATGGAAAATACGATTCTTTAGAACAGAATCTGAGTTCAGAACCCGTCTAGGATTTTTCAGTACCCTGGGGATCAACTTAAAAATTCCATTACCTTTCTTTCCTATGCAGACGTCCATCAGGGTAATGTGGTGGGGTTTTCTTCCAAGGCACTCAACTTGACAAATCTGGTCTCAGAGAGGAAAATATTGGTAAAGGTGTCAAAAATAACAGACAATGGCATTCAAAATATTTGGCCCATCTCTAACCTTTGTCATTTGCCCTAGTGAAGTAAAGCAAAGAGCTAGTTAGTTGGGGGTTTTGGGGGGTAGATTTTTGGAATTAGTGTAGATAATAATTATTTAGCTCCTACATTTAGATCTAAGAGTGAATTTTTGCGTATAGTGGGAGGAAAGTTATACTTTTTTTTTTGCCTTGGCATCTTTGTTGGAAAGCAATTGATTGTGACCATAAGGGCTTATTTCTGGACATGCCATTCTGTTCTATTGACCCATATGTCTACGTTTATGCCAATACAAGGTTGTCCCAGGGAATTCCCTGGCAGTCCAGTGGTTAGGACTCCGTGCTTTCATTGCCAAGGGTGCAAGTTCGATCCCTGATTGGAGAATTAAGATCCCACAAGCTGTGCGTTGCGGCCAAACAAACAAACAAAAAGATTGTCCTGATTACTCTACTTTTATAGAAAGCTTTGAAACCAGGTAGTGTAAGTGTCCCAACTTAGTTCTTTTTCAAAACTGTTTGGCTGTTCCATGTTCTTTGCATTTCCATGTAACTTGTAGGGTCAGGTTGTCAAATTCTATTATACCAAAAAAGCCCTCCTGAGACTTTCGTGGGGATTATGTGGAATCTCTAGATCAATTTAGGGAGGACTGCCTCTTTAACAGTAACTGAGCCTTCTGATTGATGTGCACGGCACGCCTCTCCATTTGATCAGACGTTCAGGTAAATATCTCAGCAATGTTTTAGGAGTTTTGTGCATAGTTCTTGTACTTTTTTGTTAAATTGATTCCCAAGTATTTTGTTCTTTTTGGTGCTATTGTGAATGAAATTGTTCATTTCTGAAAAATGAACAAAAAACAATTCATTTCTGAATTGTTCATCGTTAGCATATTAAAATATAATTAACTTCGTATTGGTTTTGTGTCCTGTGGCCTTGCTGAACTGGTTTATTCATTCTAGTACATTTTTGGAGACTCCTTAGAATTTTCTACGTACAGGATCATGTTTTCTGTGAATAGAGACACTTCTACTTCTTCCTTTCCAGTTTATATACCTTTTATTTGTTTTTCTTGCATTATTTCACTGGCTGGAGATTCCAGGACAATGCTGAGTAAAAGTGATGAGAGCAGATATCCCTGCCTTGTTCTAGGTCTTAGGAAAGCATTCATTCTTTCACTGTTGTATTTACTTATTTTTATTTTAAAAATTGTGGTGAGGCACTTCCCTGGTGGTGCAGTGGTTAAGAATCTGCTTGCCAATGTAGAGGACACGGGTTCGAGCCCTGGTCCGGGAAGATCCCACGTGCCGTGGAGCAACTAGGCCCATGCACCACAACTACTGAGCCTGCACTCTAGAGCCCGCAAGCCACAACTGCTGAGTCCATTTGCCACAACTGCTGAAGCCTGTGAGCCTAGATACCGTGCTCCACAACAAGAGAAGCCACGACAATGAGAAGCCCGCACACTGCAATCAAGATTAGCCCCTGCTCGCCGCAACTAGAGAGAGCCCGCACGCAGCAACAAAGACCCAACGCAGCCAAAAAAAAAAAAAAAATTGTGGTGAAATATAAAATTACATAACGTAAAATTTACCATTTTTAAGGGTACAGTTCATTGTCATTTAGTACATTTGCACTGTTGTGCAACCATCACCACCATCATCCGTGGAACTCTTTTCATCGTCCCAAACTGAAACTCTGTACCTTTAAACAATAACTCCCTGTTCCTCTGTCTTCTCAGACTCTGGCACCAACCATTCTACTTTCTGTCCCTATGAATTAGACTATTCTAGGTACTTTATATAAGTGGAATCATACAGTATTTATCTTTTTTGTAACTGGCTTATTTCACTTAGCATAATGACTTCTAGGTTCATGCATGGTGTAGCCTGTGTCAGAATTTCCTTCCTTTTTAAGCCTGAATCATATTCCTTCACACAGTCATTTTTTTTTGCGATACGTGGTCCTCTCACTGCTGTGGCCTCTCCCGTTGCGGAGCACGGGCTCCGGACGCGCAGGCCCAGCGGCCATGGCTCACGGGCCCAGCGGCTCTGCGGCATGTGGGATCTTCCTGGACCGGGGCACGAACCCGTGTCCCCTGCATCGGCAGGCAGACTCGCAACCACTGCGCCACCAGGGAAGCCCACACATTCAGTCTTTTACTGTTAAGTATAATGTTAAATTGTGGAAGCTTCCTTTTATCCTTAGTTTATTGAGCAATTGTATCATGAATGTAAATTGGATTTTGAGAAATGACTTTTCTGAAGCTATTGAGATGACCATGTGGTGTTTGTCCTTTTTTTCTATTACTATAGTGAATTACATTAATTGAATTTTGGGTTTTAAAACAACCTTACATTCCTAGGGTAAATCCCACTTGGTCATGTTGTATAATCCTATCCTTTTTTTTTTTTTTTAAGAGTTACATAGTTCTAGCTCTTACATTTAGGTCTATGACCTATTTTGAGTAACTTCTTTTAGATGATGGAAAAAGGGGGTCCAAAATCGTTCCTTTGCATATTGTTGAAAAGACCCTTCTTTCCCCATTGAATGATCTTCGCACCCTTGTTGAAAATCAGTTGATTATAGATGTGAGGGTTTATTCCTGGACTCTCTATTCTGATCCCTTGATATATACATCTTCTTTATGCCATGCCACACTGTCTTGATTACTGTAACTTTATAGTAAATTTTGAAATCAGCAAGTATGAGTTCTCCAACTTTGTTCTTTTTCAGTATTGTTTTGGCTAATCTAGGTCTCAGACTTCTCCAAGTCCTTTTTGACTTCACCTCACCCGGGAAGAACAGCCTTCACTCGGTTGTGATTTAGTGTTGTGCATGAGGCTGGTGACTCTGAAGCTTGGCAATATATAAGAATCACCTGAGGAGCTTTTTAATCTGCTGCTAATAAATGGGCCTCATCCCATTATCAGAACCTCTGCAGTGTGAGGCCTGAGTGTTGGTAGAAGTGCCCACCTGAGCTCAGCCCAGTTTGCTGACCCTCAGGATCATGAGCAAATAAAATGGTGGCTGTTTTAAGCTTTGGAAAGATTTGTTACACAGCAACAGATAACTGATACAAACTCTATATCCCAGCTTGAGAACCTCTTTATTAACCTTTACTACAGAGTTTTACTTTACTGCTTTTGCTCTAGGAATGTATGATATAGTTTCTACTCTGTCATGAGTGGGGCAGGTGGAAGCTAATATGAAACTGTGTATGAGGTATATAATTTAGAACCAAATTTTTCAAAGAGCTAAGCTTCCCTTGAGGAAGTTTCTTTTCCTAAGAATAAGGACTATGTAACTGACCATATTTTCCTTTTCAGTTTGGCTGGTAGTAAACAAAAAGTAAAAATTGAGGCTTAATTATGGCAACTCTATAATTCCTTATAGCCTACATATTTATGATTTTACTTTGCCTCTTCTGTTATTAGCTTTTATTTTATTTTAACTAGTCATGTTTAAGTTACCCGTGATCCTATTGTTTTATTTTTATTTGTACTTAGTCATGTTATTGTAGGTATCTTTGTGATAAATCACTTTATTTTATTTTTATTTTTTTGGCTGCATTGGGTCTTCATTGCTGCCCACGGGCTTTCTCTAGCTGCAGCGTTTCTCTACTCTTCATTGTGGTGCGCAGGCTTCTCATTGCAGTGGCTTCTCTTTGTTGCAGAGTGCAGGTTCTAGTCATGCAGGCTTCAGTAGTTGTGGCACATGGGCTTAGTTGCTCTGTGGCATGTGGGATCTTCCCGGACCAGGGCTCAAACCCATGTCCCCTGCTTTGGCAGGAGCATTGTTAACCACGGTGCTACCAGGGAAGTCCCAGTAAATCACTTTAAATCCCTGGAAGGAAAAAGTAGGGTATAAATAAATGCATATAAGACTTTGACTTTTCCTTTAGAGAGCCTAATATGGTGCCCAGAACTGCCGGTTCTCCACCAATATATGTTTGGAGTGCTGAAATAAGGCAGAAGGGCAGGAAAAACTAGGTAAAACTTTATCAACTTGATCAGGGACAAGGATCCAGCCAAGCCCATCTATCATATATCAGTCATCTGCTGTGCTAGATACTTGCCTAGACCATTGTGCTCAAGACTGGGCTGGGTAACGGTGGCGGCTAAGTTCCCAATAACATGGACTTTGTGATTATATTCACATCTGCAAAATAGGTGAACAATGCCTACCTCACAGGAATGTTGAAGGATTAAATGAGATAATATATTTAGAGCACCCACCACAGAGTTGAGCACGTGCTGGGTTTGTAAATGCAGTCAGCCCTCAATCTGAGTATTGCACATCCACAGAATGAACCAGCCATGGATTTCTAGCTACGGTTTGTTGAATCTGCGGATGCAGAACAGCAGACATGGAGGGCCGACTTTCTTTTTTTTTTCTTTCTTTTTTCTTTTCTTTTCTTTCTTTTTTTTTTAACATCTTTATTGGAGTATAGTTGCTTTACAATGGTGTTAGTTTCTGCTTTATAACAAAGTGAATCAAAAAATATGGAACGCTTCACGAATTTGCATGTCATCCTTGTGCAGGGGCCATGCTAATCTTCTCTGTATCATTCCAATTTTAGTATATGTGCTGCCGAAGTGAGCACGTACAGGGCATTTTCTATGAGGGACTTGAGTACCTGTGGATTTTGGTGTCCGTGGGAGTCCTGAAAGCAATGCCCCACAGATGCCGAGGGACGATTGTATTCTCTTCCTTCTTTACCCTCTTCCTCAATTAGATGCTAAGATAACTTAACAAAATTATGCTATGAAAAGAATACAATTTGTTGAATGTGCAAATGAACTTTGCCATGTCTTGATCAGAGGGAAACAGGGAGTGGGAGGCAGAGCTCCCTTGTTGTCCATGATCAACAACAGACAGCTCTGTATGGTCTCATCACTGTGAGGGCTCCAGTAGCAGAGACATTGTGATGCTGGACGACATCAGAAGAGGAAATATCAATAGATTCAAAGGAGGGCAGGTGGTCAGGTGTGGAATGAGAATTCCCAGCAGCAGCCATCCTTAAGGACACGGAACCGTCCCCTCAGCGGAGCCTGGACTCTATTGCCTAAAAGCTATCAATTCCCCACACTGCTTTTCCAAGGAGATCACATCCTATCTGTGCACCCCTTCCTCAACCTGCACATCTTCTCAGCCCAGACCCAGGACCCAAGCAGCCAACAGCAGGGCCCGGAGTCACTCAGCCTGCTGGGAATTGCCCCAATGGCATCCTCTTCCGACTGTCCCTGTTCTGCTTGACTTATTTGTAATAAACTGACAGTTTTGAAGTTGGGGATGGGGGCATGGAAAGAGAGACTCTTTTTTTTTTTTTTTTTTTTTTTTTTGGTACGTGGCCCTCTCACTGCCGTGGCCTGTTCCGTTGCGGAGCACAGGCTCCGGACGCACAGGCTCAGCGGCCATGGCTCACGGGCCCAGCCGCTCCGCGGCATGTGGGATCTTCCCGGACCGGGGCACGAACCCGCGTCGCCTGCATCGGCAGGCGGACTCTCAACCACTGCGCCACCAGGGAAGCCCAGAGAGACTCTTCTTTTGTTGCTACTGGTTCTCTGAAGAGTATGGTTGAGCTTTAAGAGTCTTGGTTCAGTTGCTCTTAGGACCACTCATTCGAACTCAGTCGTATTTTACAATCCAGTAACACAATTTATGTTATGTTAAGATGAAATGAATTACCTGTTATTACTTATTGAGGATGGTAAAACATAGAACCCCCTGGCCTTACTCTGTATTTTCAGTCTCACTTCTTATCAGCTTACCCCTATATTTATAGCAATATAGATCTACACAGAGTCGTCCTAAACCCATCACTCTTTTTTGTGTTTCTTTGCACGTGCTGTTCCCTCTTGCTGGAGTGTTCTGTTGACTTTTGTAAGCATGAAAATGCCTATTCATTCTTCACTTTTTTTTTTAACATCTTTATTGGAGTGTAATTGCTTTACAATGGTGTGTTACTTTCTGCTGTATAACAAAATGAATCAGCTATACATATACATATATCCCCATATCCCCTCCCTCTTGCATCTCCCTCCCACCTTCCCTATCCCACCCCTCTAGGTGGTCACAAAGCACCGAGCTGATCTCCCCAGTATTCACTTTTGACTTTTACCTACCACCATGAAGATCATCACCACCCTTCATCCCCTACTCACTTCTTTTTGTGCCTTTATCAGACTTTATTTTAATGATTTATTTATATGCCAGTCTTCCCATGCTATACTGTGAATTCCTTGAATACAAAATCTCTACATTATTTATATTTGTATTTCCAACACAAATATAAATAATATATTCATGTGGGTTTGATAAACACTTCTGCAATTTTACATTAAAGACAAAATATTCATGAGGGGAATTCCTGAACTTATTTTACACCAGCAGGTTAACAATCTACTTCTGGGGTTATTCCCATCTTAGTTATTGGTTAGAATGAAAATTACACCCTTTTAGGGACACTCCCAGAAAAGCTAGTAAATGTTCTCAGTCTTTGTTTATCTATAGGATGGCATGATGCCATAAAATAAATAATTATACATGTGAAGTATGTAATATACTGTGTAATTAAAGATTTGATGATAATTGAATCTACTTCCCTGAAAGAGCTGTCTCTTAGCAATTAGTCTTTAGGGCAGCTGTGTGGTGTATCTGCATAGTATAATTTGAGCAGAACAGAGAAACCAAAATAAAGGAAAATCGAGCAAACTAGCCATCATGTCAGATCCAACCAAATGTCACTTATACAGAAGTATGTATCTATTTTAAAGGCTCACTTTTCATTTTTAAGCAGAAATGTTGTTACAGTCACACTTCTTTACCTGTGCTTTTCAGGAGGACCTTTTCATTTAGGAGGTTTAAATATTTGAGGACATGTCTGATTTGCAGGCAGCTCACTCTTAAATTCAAAAGTGGAGAGCCCAGAAAATCAGTTTCCTGATCCAACTGAAGGTTTAGAATCATCCACATGAAGTTGCAGAGATATTCAAAGAGGCTTGAAGTTCATAAGGACCCTATGTGCTCTCTTTTAAACATGTCCCTCTTTAAAAGCTGAACTTAAACTTCTTTAGTATCCCAGGGATGTCCTTTTCTTTTCTCCTAACAATCACCTCTTTGTACTTCTTTCTCCATCTCATAGGGAGCTGAGATTCTCTATATATCACAAACGTATTTTGAGCATCACTCACATTATCTCAATGCTCATGCTTTTCTAGAGATGGATCAGAACACTGCAGTGCCCCAGAGCCAGTGTCCTGCGGGGTCAGGGGAGGACGGAACGTGACTCTAAGTGGCTTTCTCTTAAGGTAACAGAATTCAACATTCTGCTGAATAGGAAACTGACATATCTTATCCTGAAAAGTAAATTAAAAGGCTATGGAAGCCATAGTGCCTATTTTTTTTTGACATAAGAGATGCTGGAAGATTAAACATTTTCTAGCTAAGCAAGCTTTTGAGCATCTGTCATCTGAGTTTGTTTTTTTTTAATTTAACATGGCAAAGGAAGTAAGTGCCGCCAGAATAATAAAGCTTGGGCATAGAAAGTGAACTTAAGAGATCATTTTCTCAGCATCTTGGGGTGGCCCCAAAAGCCTGTGGATCAGTCTGCTGACTCCAAGGGTGAATCTTGCTTCTCCCAATTTGTTGGAACAAATCTTCTCTGCCTATGATTTTTGTGTATTTAGGCATATTTTGGCATCTAACACAAAATGTCTTTGAAATAAAAGCCTGGCCATTACCACATACTCTCCCAATATCTACCCATTCCAGAGAGTGCCAGGTACACATTGCACCTTGCTTCTGCTCCTCACATCTGCCAACTCTTCTTTTATTTTATAAAAAAAAAATTATTGCGGTAAAATATGTTTAACAGAAAATTTGCCATTTTAACCATTTTAAGTGTACAGGTCAGTGACATAAAGTACATTCACAATGTTGTACAAGGATCACTATCTATTTTCAAGACTTTTTCACCACCCCAAACAGAAACTTTGTAAGCATTAAGAAATAACTCTCTTGGGCTTCCCTGGTGGTGCAGTGGTTGCGAGTCCGCCTGCCTATGCAGGGGACAGGGGTTCGTGCCCCGGTCCGGGAAGATCCCACATGCCGCGGAGCGGCTGGGCCCGTGAGCCTCAGCCATGGCCGCTGAGCCTGCGCGTCCGGAGCCTGTGCTCCGCGAGCCTGTGCTCCGCAACGGGAGAGGCCACAACAGTGAGAGGCCCGCGTACCGCAAAAACAAACAAACAAACAAACAAACAAAAACTCTCCATTGACCCCTCCCCAAGCTCCTAGTAACCTCTATTACACTTCCTGTGTCTGTGGATTTGCCTATTTTAGATGTTTCATAAAAGTGGAATCATACAATATTCGGCTCTTTGTGTCTGGCTTATTTCATTTAGCATAATGTTTTCAAGGTTCACCCGTGTTGTATCAGAACTTCATTCCTTTTTTATGGGTGAATAATATTTCATAGTATATATATAACACATTTTGTTTATCCATTCATCTGCTGATGGACACGGGTTGTTTCTACCTTTTGGCTATTGCAAATAATGCTGCAATAAACGTTGGTGGACAACTATCTGTTTGAACACCTGTTTTTAATTCTTTGGGGATATACCTAGGAGTGGAATTGCTGAATGATATGGTTATTCTATGTTTAGCTTTTTGAGGAAATAGCAAACTGTTTTCCAAAGTGGCTGCACCATTTTACATTTTCACCAGCAATGTATTAGCATTCCAGTTTCTCCACATCTTTGTCAACACATTATTTTCTGGGTTTTGTTTGTTTGTTTTTGATAATGGCCCACCTAATCAGTGTGAAATGGTATCTCAATGTGCTTTTGACTTGCATTTCCTTAATTACTAATGATATTATACATTTTTTAATATGCTTGATGGCTCTTTGCATATCTTCTTTGGAGAAATGTCTATTTAAATCCTTTGGCCATTTCTTAAGTTTTGTCATTTGTCTTCTTGCTGTTGGGCGTTAGAAGTTCTTTATATATTTTGGATATTAAACCTTTATCAGGTATTTGACCTGCAGATATTTTCTTCCATTCTACAGGTTATCTTTTCACTTTCTTGATAATGTCTTTTGGTGCATGAAAGTTTTTAATTTTGAAGTCTGATTTATCTTTTTTTTTCTTTTGTTGCTTGTGCTTTTGGTGTCATATCTAAGAATTCATTGCCAAATCCAAGGTCATGAAGACTTACCCCTGTGTTTTCTTCTAAGGGTTTTATGGTTTTAGATTTGATATTTAGGTCATTGATCCATTTGACTTGATTTTTGTATATGGTGTAAAATAGGGGACTGACTTCACTCTTTTGCATGTGGATATCCAGTTTTCCCAGCATCATTTGTTAAAAAGACTTCACCCATTGAATGGACTTGGCACCCTTGTTGAAAATTATTTGACCACAGACACATGAATTTATCTCAAGTCTCTTATCCTATCCCATTGGGCTATACGTCTATTTTTAATGCCATTACCACACTGTTTTGATTACTGTAGCTTTGTGGTAAGTTTTGAAATGGGGAATTATGAGTCTTCCAACTTTGTTCTTCTTTCTCAAGATTCTTTTGGGTATTTGGGGCCCCTTGCAATTCCATATGCATTTGAGGATCGGCTTTTACCTTTCTGCAAAAATACCTGCCAACTCCCCTTTGTCCTCTTCTTATAAGTAGTATTCAAACAGCAGTGTTCCACCCCAAAGTTTGCCCGGGCACCAGCTCCCCTCAGGCCCTCTGTATGATCCTTATCACAGGCGTTGTTCCTACCTGCCTCCAAGGACAGGTTAATCATCTCCTTGGATGCAGACTGCCAAGAGTCAGTCGCTCAACCCTTTTATCAACATTATGCACGTGAGGATAAGTCAGCTTTGTGTTTTGACCCACGAAGCTCCTTTTGGAGGTATAAGGACTCCTCTGCCTTGGAGCTGATGCTTTTTTGAGCTGTATTAAGGAAGTAAGGGGAGAGCTGGTGCAGTTGTGACTTAAAGGCTATTTCTATGGATTGAAATAATATACTTAAATTTTATCTCTACTACTTTTGTTACTAACCCCGCTTCCTGGGCCAAGGGAAAAACCTCCATGGACTTCTGGGGTGTTGGCTACTGTCTCAGCATTAATTTCTTGAGCACCTAGTATGTACTGGATCTGGCAGGTAAGAAATACGTAAGAAGTCCCAAATTTATAACCTCAAGGAGTTTAGAATCTCCTGGGGGAGTTTGCATGAATGTTCCAAACATCTTGAGCATTGTCATAATACATTATTTAATATCCTGGTGGATTTTATGGCATAAGTGTGTGTGATTAGGATTCAGCCAAGGGAGAGTGCCACCTGAACAGTAATAATCATGGAGGGCTGTGTGGACAAGGCTGTGTATAAACTGGGACTTCAAAGATGGAGAGGATTTTCAGAAATAGGGAAGAGGAGAGAGGACAGCCTGGTAGGTGTAAGTGATGTGATGCAGGGAGATGACAACAAAATCCAAGACACAGTGGAAGTGAGTTTAATGCCTCTGTGAATCAAGAAGAATCTGTTCTAGTGTAACCCACCCATCCTGTAGAGGAGAGAGCACCTAGCTGCAGAGCCAGGGCAGGGCCAAACAAACTGAGTGGGCCTTGAATCAAAAGGAATTATCTGGAATCATTGGTGTCTCCGGACTTATGAGCTCACCTTACATGGCTTTGGTAACCGCTGTCCTTCCAGTTTCTAGAGGACTCATTGTTCTCAAGGTGAAGGTGGAATGTGGTCCTCACAGTTGCATCAGCTGGTGCAGGTGCTGGGAACAACCACCAGGCACACCCATCCGTCTCCAGCTTTTATTCTGTGGCCAACACCTTGGTCAAGGCCCTTGTGGCCCCACACCTGGAATGACTGAATTAGCCTCTCATCTGACCTCCCTGCCTCCAGCCTCACCTCTGCCCCAACCCACAAGGCAAACCAGGGCCTTCTAATGTGCCCGCAACAGTATCAACCACCAGGCATTCCTTTGCTCCAGTGTCTTAGAGCTTGAGCTGGACTTCTCTCTCCAGTGCTCAAGGCCCTCCATGATCTTTCCTACTGTAAGTGTCCCACTAACTTCCCACCGTTTCCACAAACAAAGCAAACACAATTTGCTTCACTCATTCAGTTTTTCAACCATTTTCTCACCATTTATTACGTTTCAGGTGTAGGCAACGTGGTGGGCTGAACTGTATCCCTTCAAAATTCACATAGGAAAGTCTTAACCCCCAGGACCTCAGAATGTGACTGTATTTGGAATTAGGGTCTTTAGAGAGGTAAGTAAGTTAAAACGAGGTCAGTAGGAGAGACTCTAATCCAATAAGACTGGTGTCTGTAGAAGAAGAGGAAGTGAGGTCAGGACACAGACACACACACAGGGAAGAGGCCTCAGGGGAAACCAGCCCTGCCCACACCTTGATCTTGGACTGCCAGCCCCCGGAACTGTGAGAAAATACTTTCCTATTGTTAAAGCCACCAAGTCTGAGGTACTTTGTTACGGCAGCCCCCGTAGACTAACACAGGCACCTGTGCCAGGCCTCGGTCAATGGCAGCCACCTCCCCTCACACGCTCACTCCCCCCGATTCCCTCATGCGTCTGCTCCTCCAGCCTGACCCACTCAGCCTTTCGTGCCTCTTCTCTGACCATCCAGCCATCAGGATTCTCTCTCTTCCAATTATGACGTCTAGGCCAATTATTCAGTAATCTGCTTTTGTGCATCGTCTTGTTTCCCCAGATCATAAGACTTTTTTAAAAAATAAATTTATTTTATTTATGTATCTTTGGCTGCTTTGGGTCTTCCTTGCTGCGCACGGGCTTTCTTTAGTTGTGGCGAGCGGGGGCTGCTCTTTGATGCGGTGCGCGGGCTTCTCATTGCAGTGGCTTCTCTTGTTGTAGAGCACGGGCTCTAGGCACGTGGGCTTCAGTAGTTGTGGCTCACGGACTCAGTAGTTGTGGCTCGTGGGCTCTAGAGCACAGGCTCAGTAGTTGTGGCACACGGGCCTAGTTGCTCTGCGGCATGTGGGATCCTCCCCCACCAGGGCTTGAACCCATGTTCCCTGCATTGACAGGCAGATTCTTAACCACTGCGCCACCAGGGAAGCCCCATAAGACTTTTCAAGAGCGATATCCATGTGGCTTCTCCCCTGTGTCCTGTGAAGAGAGGGAGGTAAGGTGTGAAGGAAAAGAAGGAACCAGGGTGACTGATCCTTGTGTCTTTTGCCTTGAGCAGCTGAGTGGACTGTGGTGCACAGTGAGATGGGAAAGACTGAGAGAAGATCTGGGTATGTACAGGCATGCGCACACATTGTTTTCTTGTAAAAAATGATATTGTACTATACAAATGGTTTTGAAACTCAGTTTATTTAACTTAGCAGTACTCATGGGACATCTTCCACATCAGTATTTATAAATCTACTGCATTCTTTTTAACACAAACAGTGTATTATTATTCCATGTACTTCCCTCAGTCTTTTTTTTTTTTTTTTTTTGCGGTACGCGGGCCTCTCACTGTTGTGGCCTCTCCCATTGTGGAGCACAGGCTCCGGACGCGCAGGCTCTGGGCCATGGCTCACGGGCCCAGCTGCTCCGCGGCATGTGGGATCTTCCCGGACTGGGGCACGAACCCGTGTCCCCTGCATCAGCAGGCGGACTCTCAACCACTGCGCCACCAGGGAAGCCCTTCCCTCGGTCTTTTTAACAGAAAAACATTAATGACATTAATTTTATTAAAACTCCTAGAATCTATAACGTGAGTGAATATAGGTTGCCTTCAGAAAGTGAAGATGGGTTGGAACTCACACTTTCTATGGGAAGGACCACAGAAGCCACCTCCTGGAACTCCCAGATTTTAGAGATGCAAAAACAAAGGCCTGGGGACTTCCCTAGTGGCGCAGTGGATAAGACTCCATGCTCCCAATGCAGGGGGCCTGGGTTTGATCCCTGGTCAGGGAACTAGGTCCCACATGCATGCTGCAACTAAGAGATCGCATGCCACAACTAAGTTGTTGGTGAGCCGCAACTAAGGAGTCCACCTGCCGCAACTAAGGAGCCCACGTGCTGCAACTAAGGAGCTGGTAAGGCACAACTAAAAGAGCCCGCGAGCTGCAACTAAGGAGCTGACCTACTGCAACTAAGAAGACCTGGTGCAACCAAATAAATAAGTAAATAAATAAATAAAAACAAAGGCCTGGAGGATTTAATGAACCCTAAAATCATTCCCAAGGTAAATGCTCAAACCAGCAGAAGAATCCAAACCTCCAGGGTCATCCCCACTCTATCTCAGTGCCGCTGAAATGGAGGGACCACCACACCCTCCCCGGGGATTGCTATATGGGTTCTCTTCCATCAGCCTATCTAACAGTCATTTTTATAAATAAGGAATCAAAAAACAGAACTCAATATGACTTTAGAGGTCAGTTGATCTAACCTCATCTTATAGATGAGAAAACCGAGGACCCGCATTGACTGGGTAGAGTTCTGATTGTAATCAATATTTCGTGTAAATGAAATCACACAACATGTGGCCTTTTGTGTCTGGCTTTTGCTGGTTTCTCTCGGTGTGTGTTTGTGTATAAAATTTTGGAGAGTTTTTTTTTTTTGAACCCCTTTTGCAGATGAGGAAACTGAGGCTCAGAAAAGCTAAAAGCCGAGTAACCTCCCCGAGGTCACACAGGTAGCGAGCAGGGTGGAGACTGGGGCTGCCTATCGCACTGCTGCTTGGGAAACCCCGCCCCTGCTCCCGGGATGAGGATGGCCTGAGCTACCACCTGCGAGGAAGGTTGAGAGAGATTTCAGACGCGGATTTGAGAGGACTTGAGTGTCGAATGAGGGAGAAGGAGGAATGTGGAGTCATTTCCAAGTTTCTGGCTCGGACAGTGAGAGGTGGAGGCATCGCTAAGGTGGGGAAAGGAAGAGGGAGCACAGGCGATGCTGTGATACAGGGCAAAGTGGTGGGTACCATGCGGAACCCTGCCGCACTCTGGGGCAAGACAGTGAGGCAACCTGGGTGAGGGTATCAGAGAAGAATCCAAGCGGGCCGTGTCATTTGAAGCAGATTTTGGATTAGGAGAAAAGAGCTTTGGGCAGGTGACATTGCAAGGAAAAGCTTTCTAGGGAGAAGAAACAGGACTGCAGGTAGTGTTTGGGGAGAGGCAGTGGTAGACTTTGGGGAAGGGGCACCATCTGTGTCCTTGAACACAAGCAGAGCAAGGTGTTTCAGGCAGAGGAGAAGACATCCTCGCCTGGGCTTGATGAAGGGAAAGCTGTCAAGGTTGACCTGGTTGATTTCAAGTGGTTATAGAGCCTGGAAGTGGGGAGTCCAGGTCAGGGGGCTTTGCAGCAGTGCAGGGAAGAGGTGATGCAGCCTGGGTCGGGTGGGGACACGGGTGCTGGAAAGAAGAGGGCGGGCGTGGTAGAGAGATCAGTGGACATGGAGTTGATAGGCTTTGGTAACTAGATGTGAGGCTGAAGAATGGAGAGGTTGTCCAAGGTCATTCTGAAATTTGGGGGCTTGGGTTGAAAGAAAGAAATTCCGTTTTGGAAATGTTGTTTTATGACAGCAATCACCTGTCCAGGCAGTGTGGCCCAGGAGAAGGTTGAAATTGGTCTGGAGAAAGGTCAAGGCTAGAGATAAACGTTTGGGATCATCCTCATGGAGGTCGCAGCTGAAGTCTTGACAGCAGATGACCTTGTGAGGGCAGAGTGAAGAGGCAGGCAGAAGGGCACAGAGCATCCCTTTGGGAAAGAGCCCCCTTAGGGGAGGAGGAGAAGGGGGAAAGGTGACCCCAAAGGCAGGTGCAGGAGAATTAGGGCGGGTGAGAGGCTCGGAAGTCTGGAAGAGGCATTTCAAAGAGGAGGTGACAGAAATAAAAAATTGCTTCAACACCCAGAGCCTCGATGATGTAGCACGCTGCCACTTCTGTCATATTTTGGCCAAAGAGTAGATACAACCCTTTCCCTTTTTCTTCTTACTACTGCTGTGACATACTGAAACTTAAATTAAAAAAAGACTTTTCCAAGTACTAAACAGAGAACAGAAACGATACAGTGAATATCAGATTTGCAAGGTATATGGTTCTAGTCCAGCACAGCCAGCTTCCTGGGTTTCATCCCAGAGAGCAGGGTTCTCCACAGCCCAGCCTCAAAGGGGGTCCTTGCCGGGCATCCTCCTTCCAAGGACTGGATATTTCCACGTGACTGGCTCCCGTCTGCACCCCTCACACAGGCATCCCTGACTCTACAGCCGGCATCTGGAGTCTGGGCAGGAGGGCTGCCCACCCAGGATCTGAGTTCTCTTTTCCTTTGCCCATTGTGAGGGACCTCTTGTCCTGCCACCAGTGACACCAGGAGTCATGTCACTCTTCAGGTGAGACTGTGGCTATCCTCAGGGCTGAGAGGACAATCATAGGTTAAAGAGGTGACAGCTGTGCAGCCTCACGTAGGCAGAGCGATGAAGGGTGGGGTGGGGGGGTGTGTGAGAGCGGAGGGCATTGCTGTCAGAGTCAGAGGGAGTGAGCACGACGGTGGCCCCGGGAGCCGGGACGGAGGAGCCTCTGGAAAATGATGAGGCAGCAGCAGTGATTTTTGGAAGAGCATATCAGTAGTGAGGCTGGGTTGACCAGAGCAACCACAAGGGGTTACAGAGGGAGCGTGGAGGGAAAGGAATCCACAGCCCCTTAGAGATGTTCGCCTCTTCCCTCCTGCTTTGGAAGTATACTGTTTCCTCTTTTCCTCATCCTGTGCAGTGGGGCTGCCCAGTCCCTGCTCTGCTGTCACTGGTGGGTGATTAAACCAGGAAAAAGCAGAGGCCTCTCTGTTTCTCCCAGGCTCCCTGCCCTCTGCAGCAGGGGGTGCTGGGCCTTTCTGAGCACCTTTCTGAGCCCAGCTCTTGAGACCCAATTGGAATATTCCCCCCAGTCTGGGTTTACACCTCCTGCATCTGTCCTTCCCCTGCCTGCTCTTCTGGCTTATGGCATGTGTTCTCTCCTTTTGCCCATAAAAGTCCTAAACCAGGGCTCTGAGTTCAGCTGTGAAAGGACAGGAAAGTCACACTGTGGATAAAGTTGTGAGCATCAAAGTCCGTTTGCTTTTGTTTGGGAGCCACGTGCGTCACAGAAAACAGTAGAGCAAGTCTGGTAATGCAGCCAAAATGATGGATTTTCAGGCTACGAATCTTAGTTTCTTCTTACTTGTGGTCAATCTGTTTATCCCAAGTTTTCCAAACATGCCACCTTTTTTTCTTTTTCTTTTTTTAAAATTTAACTTAATTTTTTTTTTTTGGCCGCACTGAGCAGCTTGCGGGATCTTAGTATCCTGACATGGGATTGAACCCAGGCCCTCGGCAGTGAAAGCAGAGTCCTAACCACTGGACCGCCAGGGAATTCCTTCCTCTTTTTTTTTCAAGGGCAACCAAGCCTCTTCTTGTTGACGGTATCACAAATACACCGTTGTGGTCAAGTCTTCCTGTTGCATTCCACACAAATATGACAAAAACAGTGCTCATCCCTCAGCTTAAACTACTAGAGCAAATTCCAGGGTGGGCCTCATAGTGAGCAATCTCTTCCCCTGAGAACCTGTTTTCAAGATAGCTATTCACCTCTCACTCCCTGTTTTTACTGCAATTACACCCTCTAACATGGCTTTATTTTTTGGCAGGACTCTGGGCTGTGGGTAACAGGGCTGTGCTTTAGGTAGCCATTCACTGGACCAGGACAGAAAGGATTTGGATTCTGAATTCTGACACTAATTTATAGTGTGACCCTAGATGAGTCATTTCCTCTCTCTGGGGCTCAGTTTTCTTATCTATAAATAAAAGGCTTGTGTAAGATCAATGATGTTCTAGTAAATTTCTAAACACCCAGTTCTTGGTGGAGGAGTGGGAGAGAGGGAAGCCCTGATTTGGAGTGTTTGTCAATTTCTGTGGTGTGAGGATCCCACCAAAGGCCCGTTTCAAGCTACCAACTTGAAATTAACTGGTTCACACATTTCCTGAAAATTTAACAGTTGGTTCTGACGAGACAGTGTAAGCCAGTTCCGTCGCGACTCTGGGTAAGATCAATACTGCACATTATTTTTATCCTGAAATTCCTTGATGTTATAGATTGAAAAATCCCCTTCAGCCCTAAAATGCTACAAGTGTATGATTCCAACACTGGGTGATTATTTTTTATTTTTTATTTTTTAATTTTTTCTATTGAAGTAATTGATTTACAATGTTGTGTTAGTTTCAGGTGTCCAGCAAAGTGATTTAGTTTTACATATATATATATTCTTTTCAGATTCTTTTCCATTATAGGTTACTACAAGATACTGTACTACACAGTAAGTTCTTGTTTATCTTTTTTTTTTTTTTTTTTTTTTTTTTTGCGGTACGCGGGCCTCTCACTGTTGTGGCCTCTCCCGTTGCGGAGCACAGGCTCCGGACGCGCAGGCTCAGCGGCCATGGCTCACGGGCCCAGCCGCTCCGCGGCATGTGGGATCCTCTCGGACCGGGGCACGAACCCGTCCCCTGCATCGGCAGGCGGACTCTCAACCACTGCGCCACCAGGGAAGCCCCAATGTTTACCTGTTTTATATAGTGGTGTGTATCTGTTAATCCCAAACTCCTAATTTATCCCCCCCTCCGCCTTTCCCCTTCGGTAACCATAAATCTGTTTTCTGTCTGTGCATCTGTTTCTGTTTTGTAAATAAGTTCATTTGTATCACTTTTTTAGATTTGACATATAAGTGATATATGATATTTGTCTTTGAGTTACTTCACTTAGTATGATAATCTCTAGGTCCATCCATGTTGCTTCAAATGGCATTATTTCATCCTTTTTATGGCTGAGTAATATTCCATTGTATATATGTGCCACATCTTCTTTATCCATTCATCTGTCGATGGACTTTTAGGTTGCTTCCATGTCTTGGCTATTGTAAATAGTGCTGCTGTGAACATAGGGGTGCATGTATCTTTTCAAATTTGAATTTTGTCCAGATATATGCCCAGGGGTAGGATTGCTGGAACATATGGTAACTCTATTTTTAGTTTTTTAAGGAAGCTGCATGCTGTTCTCCACAGCGGCTGCACCAATTTCGTTCCCAACAACCAGCTGTGGGTGCTTTTTAGCTTGTCGGCATGCACCCAAGCTTAATTGACTGCACTTGCTGGGCACATTAAGTCCATCGGCGTCCTGATTACAGCTGGCTTGCTCTGGTCCAGGTTGGCAGTGGTCCTCCTTCTGGAGCGAGCAGCTCTGGTCAGGAGACCTTTGAACAATAATTTGCTCTGAAACTGTCACGGCTTCTGAGCTGGGAGCTTGGGTCCTGATTCTCCACGAGTCATTCTGGAGCTGCTGCTGCCTTCCCTGGAGGGGTCAGGGGGGCTGTGATTCATCACCATGTTTTTCCAGCCCCAGCTTCCCAGGGAGCCTGGAAGCAAGGAAGGCCTGGGAGGCTGAAGCCCACGGAGGGAAGACAGGGAGGAGGACAGCACGGCACGCCCAGGGTGGAGCCCCCGCCGCTGAGAGGTGAGCCGCTGTGAGTCACCCTCCCGCCCGCCTGGGAGCCACACCCTCTGCCCAGGTTCTGAAGGGCGGGCGGAGAATTTGCCTACACCAAGCTCCCGTGATCAAGTCCGAGCAGGTTTCCTGAAAGAGCATGCCCATTAAAATGAATGGAGTTAAAATAGGCTGATCTCTCCCGAAACATGATTTGTTTTCTTTTCTAAATGTTTCCGGAGTGTTTACAGAGAATCCTGAGAGTGTAGAAAAGAGAAAAGAGGGGGAAGCATACTTTGACATCAAGGAGGTCGGGGGCTAGAGCGAGGCGGAGGCTTTGTATGATTCCACGCTGCCAACCTAAAGACACCAAGCTGAGGGCAGAGGGATGGAATGGGCGTGGATCCTCGCGCATTCCTGCACTGTGATCAAGGTCTTTCCGTTGTGTGTGTGCTACTGCTACTGAGTTAAGAAGAAAAATTCTAGAAGGGAAAGACTTGGTATGGGTTTCAGGGACACATCTCACATCCATCAGGAGGGCTGCTATCAAAAAAATCCCAAACCCCAAAACAAGTATTGGCAGACATGTGGATAATTGGAATCCCGGCGCCCTGTTAGTGGGAGTGTAAAATGGTTCAGCCCCTGTGGAAAACAGGATGGCGGTTCCTCAAAAAATTAAACATGGAATTACCGTATGACCCAACAATCCCATTGCTGGATATATACCCCAAAGAAAGCAGGATTTCAAAGAGATATTTGTACTCCCATGCTCACAGCAGCATTATTCACAATAGCCAAAAGGTGGATGTATCCCAAGCGGCCATCACTAGGTGAAAATGAAATGTGGTCTATACGTACTATGGAATATTATTTGGCCTTGAGAAGGAAGGAGATTCTAACACATGCCACAACATAGATGGGCCTTGACAACATTCTTCTAAGTGAAGTAAGCCAGCCACAAAAAGATAAATACTGCGTGATCCCATTTGTATGAAGTGCCCAGAGTGGTCAGATTCACAGAGACAGAAAGAAGAAGGGCTGGGGGAGGGAGGGGGGAGTTAGTGTTTAATGGGGACAGAGCTTCAGTTTGGGAAGATGAAAAAGTCTGGAGATGGAGGGTGGTGCTGGCTGTACAACAATGTGAATGTACTTAATGCCACTGAACTGGACACTTAAGAATGGTGAAAGTGGACGATTTTATGATATCTGTGTTTTACCATAATTAATCTATTCACACACACACTCACACACACACACACACCTTGGGGACAGACCTATGGGTCTGAATCCCTGTTTCATGGTTTGCCGGAAATATGAGCATGGTCAAATTACTTGACCAGCGTGAGGTTTTGTCCTCTGTAAACTGCAAAATTTTTTGACAAAGGAAACTAGGAAGTATTTTTTGGAAGAGGAAAAGTAATACGATAAGGGAAGGTTGAGTAGTAAAGAGGAGAGAAATCACTGTGAAGGTGAGACACTGGCTTACAAAATACTGCAGGAGTTTTGAAGCTCTCAAGCTAGGATGCTGAGCAAATGGTTCTTCTCCCTGGCTGCACACTGGGGGCATTTTTAAGAATTCTGGTTCTCAGACTGATTAAATCAGACTCTTGGGGGCTGGAACCCAGGCATCTGTATGTTGGAGTCCCCATTGATTCCTAAAGTGCAGCCAAGGTTGAGGGACGATGCTCTAGACCAATTCTTCTCAAAGTTGAACGGCATGAGAGTTGCCTGGGGATTTTATTAAAACTGATTCAGTGGGGTGTGTGTAGGGGGAGGGAACAGAGGGAGGAAGCAGGAGGCTAAGATACTGAATTTCTAAGAAATTCCCAGGAGCTGTCAGTTCTGCCGTTCTGGGGATCCCATTTGGAGCTGCAAGTCTCACATGCTTTGAAAATGGCTCCACGTAAATAAACATATGTTATCGTTATAAAGGGCTACCATTCTTCTTTGAGAGGAAGTTCACTTGTTCAACAAATGTATAAGAACCTACTCTAGGGGACTTCCCTGGTGGTGCAGTGGTTGAGAATCCGCCTTCCAACACAGGGGACGCGGGTTCAATCCCTGGTCAGGCAACTAGGATCCCACATGCCATGGGGCAACTAAGCCCATGCGCCACAACTAGAGAGCCACTGTGCCACAACTAGAGAGAAGCCCGCATGCCACAACGAAAGATCGCGCATGCTGCAGCGAAGATCGCGCGTGCTGCAACTAAGACCTGATGCAGCCAAAAATAAATAATTTTTTAAAAAGAGTAATACTTGATAAAACATTTAGGAAAGATAGAAAAATATAAAGGAGACAATAAAAATCACCATAGTCCCTCCATGCCAAAATAGGCCCTGTTAATAGGCTGATAAATGTCTTCCCCACCATGTTTATTCCAGATGTGGCCTATGCAGCCTAGACAGCTTTGCTAGCCTACTTGTTCACTTACCATTCTTGCTAAATAACGTTTAATGGGGAAATCAGTTTTCTTAGTCATTCAGGAAAATAGCTCTTCTATGGTATGAATTCCCGTTGGTGGGTCATAGCCTTCATTGTAGCATCCTTTGTTGCTCACCTACGGGGCACAGCATCTGGTAAATGAATTATCCTGTTCTCGAGAGCCTTGTGGCAGGATTGCCATTAGACTCGGTCAAGAGTGATTCTGCCTGTGATAGGAATTAGTTAAGGTGGGTAGAATTTGCTCATTTCCACTCTCGAAATATCCTCGGAAATAAGGAGATGCCAGGCTTTGGAGAGTAGCCTCTACTGCCCCCAAAAGTGCCACCTGTGCGTTTGTAAAATAACGTCGTAATGTTTGCTTGACTGACTGCATAATCTACCCTCGGGACCTTTTCATACTAAACGCTCGTTATTTCTTAAGCTTGCCCTTTCCTTCTCACCTGTCCATTAACATCGAGCCTCCTTAGACAAGTCTATCAGCAAGCCTTTAATGCGCTTTGACAGCTCTGGAATTTTAGGAATGGCAATGATCAGGTCCCTGCAACTTCCTTGGGAGATAACTTAGACTAGAGCTACCCGGTTCGAGGAGCCCATGAGCACTGGTTCTCGTCCCTGGCTACACGATGGAGTCACCTGCCTTTGTGCTGAGGCTGAGCCTCAGACTAGGTGAATCAGCCTCTCTGAAGCTGGGACTCAGGCATGTAGCTTTCAAAGCTCCCCCGAGTGACTCCAGTGGGTGCCCAGGGGGGAGAACCAGAGCCGTGGAGCACTGATTTCCATCTAATCAGCTGCACCTGAGGATGTTTCTCTAAAAATTAAAATGCCTGGGCCCCACCCGAGAACGAATGAGTCGGACTCTCTGGAAAAGGAGTCCGAGAGACTGTATTTTTTTCCTAGCTCCTTCAGATGACCTGATACACAGTGTGGGTTGGGAATCACTGCCACCGGCAACCTAGCAAATGAGAAAATCTAGATTTGAACCCATTTTTGGCTCTTTGGCTTTGCGAGCCATGCATGACTGTACGATGATGAGTTGCCTCAAGGAAGCCACGTGGGGTAATGGGCACAACCCTGGGCTGGGCGGGTCGGACCCTGAAGGCATGACTCATGTCTTGCTCTGTGATGTCAGACAAGTTACAGAACCTCTCTGGGTCGGGAGCCCCTGTCTCTCTACCTATGATTTCTACCAGGCCTTGTGTTTTCAGACTTTCTTCCTCTTTAATTGATGTTTTACTGGTTTTCATTTGGTGATCAGTATATATGCATGATGATCAATTTCTATATAGTTCTTAATGCAAGCATTGAAAAATTTAAAAGCTATATAATTTTTTTCCAGTTATTCTATTGACTTTCCAGCTTAAAATTTGGAGACAAATTGTTCTTAAAAAGAGGTTCTGCAAGGACTTTGAGGGCATTCTGCTAAGTGCAGTAAGTCAGACAGACAAATATTGCATCATCTCACTTATCTGTGGAATCTTAAAAAAACAGACATAGAAACAGAGCAGAGAGGTGATTACCAGTAGCTAAGGAGTGGGGGTAATGGGGAGATGTTAGTCAAAGAGTACAAACTCCAGTTATAAGATGAATAAGTTCTGGGGATGTAATGTACAGCATAGTGACTATAGTTAACAGTACTGTATTATATACTTGAAAGTTATTAAGAGACTAGATCTTTAATATTCTTACCACACACACACACACACACACACACAATTATACGAGGTGATAGAGGTGTTAACTAACCCTACTGTGATAATCATTTTGATACATATGCATGTATCAAATCACCACATTGTACACCTTAAACTCACACAGTGTTATTCTGTTATATCTCAATACAGCTGGAAAAATATAGACCATGATTTTAAAACATTGATAACTTGTTAACTAAAATTCTACTAGGTCATCATTTAATATCATATACACTACATGCTCAAAATTTTCCAATTTTTCACAGCACTTTAACAGCGTTATTAGGAAAAGCTGGGCTGAGAACAAAGTTGTCACAGAGAGCGCCCAATTCTGTTAGGAAGAGCAAGGGTCAGGGAACAATTTTATACATAATTCTACCAAAAGACAACAAGGAGATAAAGTAAGTCATAGGAAATGTTTACAAGTTAAATGCATGATTATGACTTCCAGTTGCCATCTGGCTATGCTTCTTGTTACATTAAAAACTGCCAGCACACTTTCCCCCCAGCCCCAGCCTATGATCAAAGCCTCCTTTAAATTGATATTTCATTAATCTTTGGTGGTACTGAAAACAACCAACCAGCCGATGAACTCACTTCTTAAAAAATGTATTTATACTTATAAAAAAATTTTAAGGCATAGAGTGGGTATCCTACTTCTTAACAGTGTATTTCTAGAACAATTAAAATCTTGCATTTACAAAATAGTTGATAGAACAATTCCTCTGGACTGTACAAGAAGGGGGGCACCAGGACAACTGGTGAGACTCCCTTTACATTGGTCAGATTCGGCTTCTTTCTCCCCTGCTCCACAGAGGCTGGCCTTTCCTTAGCGGCTGTATTTCTGCAGGTGTGTCTTCCTTCATTTCTTGGTTGGTCACTTCGGCTCGTTTTCCTTTCGCATCCCCTTTTCCTTTTGTCTGCAATTTTTTTTTTTTTTTCACATCACCGTTTGCAGGATCAGATTTGGATGACATTTGGTGGGTCTCTCCTTGGGCTCGGTATCAGGGAGATTCATTCCTGGACCGCTGGAGATGCCAAAACCCACAGATGCTCAAGTCCCTTATGTAAAGTGATGTAGTATTTGCATATAACCTACGCATATGCCCCCGTGTACTTTAAATCATTTCTAGATGACTTTTTTTTTAACTACTAGATGACTTTTAATACCTAATACAATGTAAATGTTATGTAAATAGCTGTAAATACAAAGCAAATGTTTTGTAAATAGTTGTTGGATGGCAAGTTCAAGTTTTGTTCTGGGGAACTTTCTTGAATTAAAAGAATAATTTTATTTTTGATCTGCGGTTGGTTGAATCTGCAGATGTGGAACCATGGATACAGAGGGCCAGTTTGAGCTGAACTGCTGTCTCTCCTGGGCATCTTGGCAGAGGCTGGGGTGGAGTGCACCTGGGTGTTTGTGGGGACAGCACAGCGAGAGCCTTCGCAGAGCTGAGTGGCTGGACATTGCCACTCTTGCCACTCCCGAGCTGCTGGGACTCCTGTTGTCACACTTGTAAAAGCACCAGAACTCCTTTTTATTCATGAAATCTTGCGCAGAATCCGACACTTATTAGGGATAGAGGTGGGACTGTCTCTGTGAGCTGGGGGTGCTCTTGTGGAATGCAGATACATTTAACTTGAAAATCTCACTGCTTTTTCATGCAGTGCTGCAAAGACTTTTACTTGGGAGTATGAAAAATAATAAAAAGCCTCTTAGAGGTTTTTTTTTCCGTAAATGGGAATTACTTGTCTCTTCCGCCAATTCTCGGGATTGGGGAAAACAAGGTAAAGGGTGGATGCTGGCAGTGAAGGCTTTGGGAGCTAATGGCTCTTACAGTCCTGACACCGATGCCAGTGAAAGAGGGGTGCTGGATGGCAGGCCTCATGGAGCGGGGGAGGGCAGCAGGCAAATCTGAAGGCCTAATAGGCACGGATATGGCCCCTGTGTTCCCACGTGTTTTGCTTTCTTCAGCCATAAGTGCGGGTAGAGAACGAGAGGGGCATATCCTTCTGAGACAGAACGTGGTTAGAATGCAGCTGTGCTCGACCTGGTCACCCTGATGACCCATCAGATGCTCAGCGCAATAGAAAACACCCATTGAGCCATCCTATTAAGTGACCCAAGACCTTGATTAATGACCACTAATCTGTATTCATTGTTTACCAGCAGGTGAATAAGGTCTTTAATGATACCAGAGAAGAAAACATTTAGGAAAATACAGGCTAGATGACCGTATGACCTGCAGAGCCTAGACTTTTTTTTTATCTGGCTGATTGGTTTGGGCTCTGCAGTAAGCGTAGCCCCAGTTTTAAAAAATAAATTTATTTATTTATTTATTTATTTTTGGCTGCGTTGGGTCTTTGTTGCTGTGCCTGGGCTTTCTCTAGTTTGTTGCGGTGCACGGGCTTCTCATTGTGGTGGCTTCTCTTGTTGCGGAGCATGGGCTCTAGGTGCACGGGCTTCAGTAGTTGTGGCTTGTAGGCTCAGTAGTTGTGGCTCGCAGGCTCTAGAGCGCAGGCTCAGTAGTTGTGGTGCACGGGCTGAGTTGCTCCGCGGCATGTGGGATCTTCCCCGACCAGGGATTGAACCTGTGTCCCCTGCATTGGCAGGCAGATTCTTAACCACTGCACCACCAGAGAAGTCCTGAATTGATTTTACTATTTATCACACAAAAGGGATGTACAACCTTGGAGGATTCCTTTTCTACTTGTGCTTTTGATGTAAAGACTAAGGAATCCAGACCTGGAAGGGGAAAACGATAGTAAAACCAGCTATTAACCTGTGTGGCTTTTTGATGATCAGCCTGAGGGTCGAGCCTGAGTTTTCCTTGAATGAGGGTGTCTGTGTTTATACATTTGTTTGCTGAAGCCACAGGCGTCTTGTTTATTAACTCATTCATTATTTTATTCCCTGAGCCCTTTTATGTGCCAGGCATTGTGTTAGAGGCTGAATTTTCCAAGGGGGAGGGTCTGTTCTTCACACCCGGGGAGACTTGGGAGCCCAAATAGAGTATTTATAGATTTCACCTTCAGAGTTCAAGAAACACCTAATTTCCTAAAATAAAATATTACTGCTTTTAATTATGCCATGTACATAATAAGAACTCTAAATGCATTTTGGGATAAAGATAATAGTATTGTGCATGTTTCTCTAGAATAAATCACGACAAACTCTGGATTGGTTAGATGGTCATGAATCCAAATCATTATCACTTTTTAAACTAAACCCAATCTCTTTGCCAGTTAATTAACAACAATGCATTGCAGTCCTTCATGGTGGGGGGCTTCTTTTCCTGGGAGTAACAGCTGACTGACATTTAGGCTGCCCCTGTCCTTTTAGCTCTACTGCCAAGAGTGAGAGTCACCACCGACGTCTGTGCATTGCTGTGAGGTTTAAAGTCTCATGTCAGAAGGATCTCTAGGCTTCTTCAAGGAAGTATTTGATAGATGTATGAAAAACATATTGAATAGCCTTTTCTTTCTTTTTTTTCTTTTTTACATCTTTATTGGAGGGTAATTACTTTACAATGAATAGCCTTTTCGAGCTGTGCAATAAGTTGTCAGTTTTTTGCTTCAAATGATTTCCTGCAAGCTCATGGCCATGTCACAAAGAAGAGTGACAATATAAGATTCGCCCAAGGGCACAGGGGTGGAGGGTGATTCTCTTCTTCCCATGGCAAACATCCTCTTAGCGGTTGACCTTGACCGTTGGCTCACTTCCAACTTTGACTGAACTCGTATCTGTCAGCTCAGATTCCTCTGAGGCTTGGACTGCGGAGAGGAAAGAGGCAGGCAAAATGAACTCACTCAATTGTATTTAAATTCATCGCACTGAACCCACTACTGTAAATGCCATTAACACCTGTAGTAATTATATTGTGTAATCTGTGAGGTGAGACACCGGCCCCCAACCCCGCAAGCCCCCACTTTGTATTCTTGTTGAGTGTGGAAGAGAGAGAAATGTCAGAGCTCTGCCCTACATTAACATTCCGCCCCAAAGAGAATTCCGGACTCAGAAGGGACGAATGCCCCTTTACAAGGTGCCACCCATCCTGCCCACTCTCAGCTCAGGGTCAGCAAACTCGTAGATCAGTGGTTTCTAGTCTCTGGGACGTGCATGCCTGAGGAGGTGAAGAGTTTCGTCATGGTTTTGCATCATCTATAACCACATACATCATGTTTTACACCTACATCTACTATTTTTCAAAAGTAGGAATATGTGCTTGTGGTTCATAAAGTACAAATTTGTTTCAAAGTATCGTTAAATGCACGGCAGTGTTTGTCACTACGTTCTTTCCTCCATCGGTTGCTAAAAGAAGCATAACTTTGTTTATGAGCAGATTTGCAATTTTTAATAATAAAGTGGTCCTCATAATTTAAAAGTTTGGAGGTCACTGTTTGAAAGTGTTAGTGATCTATGTTTAACTCATGAATGACTTCCTTCTAGCTGCATAAAATATTGAGGTGTTGACATTACAAAGCTGTTACAACTGGAATATATGAATCCTTTTCTGTAAAAGTCGCAATATTCTTAACAGCATCCTTTTCCAACTTACTCTGTCTCTCGACATTTACAAATCTAATTGGGGAAATATAAGCACACAAAAAATTAAAGTTAAGAAAATGCAAAGAGAAAACATACAGTATTTGATCAATTACCAAATGCTTTGAACTCAGAGGAAAGAGTGGGAAGAGGGGAAAGAGAAAGAGGTGGGGGAAGAGGTGAGAAGGAGTGTCACCCAGGAGCCCGGGCATCAGGGCAGGCTGTTACAGACGCTGCTAATTACCGTCGGAGTAACCATGGACAGATAACCTGACCCCACTGAGCCTCTGTTCTACTGTCAATAAAATCAGTAATTTAATGCCTCCCTCACAGTGTTACTGTGAAGATAATTTATAACAACGTGTTTTAAATGCCTTGTACTACATCTGGTACAAGGTGTGTGCAAACTAAATGGTGGACTGTCAATCCCATCAGCACGGAAAGCATGACATTTATTTATGCTTCCCCAGAACTCAGCGCAATGCCTGACTCATAATAGGTACTAAAAAAAAAAATATTTGCTGAATGAAAAGATGGAAGGAAGGATGGATAGATGGTTGGATGAATTTAAGAAATGAACCATGGGCTTTGGTGACCTGGGAGGGTCTCACGGAGAAGCAAGGCTTAAGGTGAATCTAGCAGATATACGGAGAAGGTGGGAGAGTGTTGCATTGGGGGGAGGGGCATGGATCAAAAGTACAGAGGCAGGAAAGCCTAGTGTGAGTAGAGGGTAGATTGGGACACAGTTGTGGAGGGCTTTGGATGCCAGGCTGGGGAGCTGCCAGTGGGGAGTCAGTGAGATTTTGAGATGGTGAATGATATGAGGAGAGAACCTTTCCAAAGGTTAGTCTGGTGCTGGCGTGTGGTGTGGAGCTGAGAAAGGGACGGGACAATTCATTCTAAGCAGGACATGGTCAAGTCCCTGACGAGTATAACAACCAAGGAAATAAAGAGAGATAAAGGAATGATTAAGGAGGGCATAGCTGTCTCAGTGTCTTCTCTATTCTCTATGAATTCTTAATGTGGTCATGTAAACCATTTACCACCACGCATACTGACGATTTTGAAATATACAAGATGACATTTTAAAAGTCATGGCATGGACTTCCCTGGTGGCGCAGTGGTTAAGAATCCACCTGCCAATGAAGGAGACACGGGTTCGAGCCCTGCTCCGGGAAGATCCCACATGCCACGGAGCAGCTACACCTGTGTGCCACAACTCCTGAGCCCACGTGCCACGACTACTGAGCCTGTGCTCCATAACAAGAGAAGCCACTGCAATGAGAAGCCCGTGCACCCCAATGAAGAGTAGCCCCGGCTCGCCGCAACTAGAGAAAGCCCGCGCGCAGCAATGAAGACCCAACGCAGCCAAAACTTAATTAATTAATTAATTAAAAAAAATCATGGCAGGTGAATGTTTAGCTGGAGAGGAGACATGCTGAAGTTGGAGGGTTGGATCCCCAAGGAGTGTGGAGCATGTGGCATCAATGGAGACAAGGAGTAAAGGTGATTTGAGGTCTAGGCTGGGTTTTTTTCTCTTGGCGACTTGGCAAGATAAATAGTGGTTAGATTAGGGTGGGTAGCAGAAATGGATTAATCCAAGAAATGTGAAACTGAACTGAGCAGCTAAATTGCTGAAGTTGCAAGGAGAAAGGTGAATTGGATGAGGTGCCGTGGGAGCCCATTGGGGGTGGGACACAGGGCCGACAGACTGAGAGAAATGGAGGAAGGAGCTGGACGGTTCCCCCAGCAGTGGAGAGCACAGTTGAAGCCTGGTGGGATGGAGCCAGATGTGGCCACTCCTCCTCTGTCACCTGGGCTGGCCTGGTGGACCTCCCCTTGTCACTCCGCTTTCACTTGACTAGGAGGAAGCAGGTGGAGCCTGGGAGGTGCCGCCAGAGCAGGCTGCCTGCATGTGTTTCATTTTCAGGAAAGAGGTCTGACTGTCTGTGGGGGAAATTATTCTTCCAGATGAAGGAACCATTTGTGGAAAGGGCTACAGATGAGAGAGAGAGAGAGAGAGAGGGAGGGAGAGGGAGAGGGAGAGAGGGAGAGAGGGAGGGAGGGAGGGAGGGAGGGAGAGGGAGAGAGAGAGAGAGAGAGGGAGGGAGGGAGGGAGGAAGGGAGAGAGGGAGGGAGGGAGGGAGGAAGGGAGAGAGGGAGGGAGGGAGGGAGAGAGAGAGAGGGAGAGGGAGAGAGAGAGAGAGAGAGAAAGAAAGAAAGAAGGAAGGAAGGAAGGAGGGAGGGAGGGAGGGAAGAAAGGGGACTTCCTTTCTCCTATTCTTAAGGGCAATTCATTCATTCATTTACCATATTTATTCAATTAAAAAAAAACAACCCACTTTCCTTTTCTTCCCATAACAGCCATGTTTACTGACTGCTGATCTACCACAGGAACTCTCTGCCACCCCTAATATACTTGTTTTCTCCTGCACTGGGGACCAAGCAAGAAGGGTGTTTAGGTTGAACCCTCTCCCCCCACAAGTTTTATGTTCTAGAAATGATAGAACATCCTGATTACTGAAGGTTTCATAAAATGTACAAAGAACCAGAGTGGCTTTTGACCTCTCAATGGCAACTCCACAAACAGAAGACAATGTCCAACCAACACTCAACAGGCAACAGGAACCCTTAGTGGGAAGATGGAGGAAACTTCCACATCAACAGTGGAGAAGCAGGTCTGGAGAGCAATGGGCTCAGATTAGAGCAAGTCAGAAGATTCTAGGGAGGATTTCTTTCTCCCTTTCCCCCTTTTTTCCTTCCTTCCTTCCTCCCTCCCTCCCTCTCTCTCTCTTTCTCTTTATTTCTTTCTTTCTTTCTCTCTTTTTGAGGCTGCAATATCTTTTTTTAAAAAATTAATATATTTTTGAGGTAAAATTGACATATAACATTATATTATTTTCAGGCATACAACATAATGATTCGATATTTGTATATACTGTGAAATGATCACAATAGGTGGTTGTGCCTAGTTAAAAATTTTTCTTCTTGGGCTTCCCTGGTGGCGCAGCGGTTGAGAGTCCGCCTGCTGATGCAGGGGACACGGGTTCGTGTCCCAGTCCGGGAAGATCCCACATGCCGCGGAGCGGCTGGGCCCGTGAGCCATGGCCGCTGAGCCTGCACGTCCGGAGCCTGTGCTCCGCAGCGGGAGAGGCCACAGCAGTGAGGGGCCCGCGTACCGCAAAAAAAAAAAAAAAAAAAATGTTTCTTCTTGTGATGAAGAATTTTGATTTACTTTTAGCACCTTTTTTTTCTAATTGAAGTATAGTTGATTTACAATACTGTGTTAGTTTCAGGTGTAGAGCAATATGATTCAGTTTTATATATATGTGTGTGTTTTTCAGATTCTTTTTGATTATAGGTTATTATAAGATAATGAAGATAGCTCCCTGTGCTATATAGTAAATCCTGTTGTTTATTTTGTATATAGTAGTGTGTATCTGTTAATCCCATACTCCTAATTTATTCCCCTCCTTCCCCTTTGGTAACCATAAGTTTTTTTCTATGTCTGTGAGTCTGTTTCAGTTTTGTAAATAAATTCATTTGTATTTAAAAAAAAATTTTTTTTGTAGTTCTCTCTTTTTAATTAATTAATTTATTTATTTATTTCTTTTTGGCTGCGCTGGGTTTTCTTTCCTACCCGCAGGCTTTCTCTAGTTGCGGCGAGCGGGGGCTACTCTTTGTTGCGGTGCACAGGCTTCTCATTGCAATGGCTTCTCTTGTTGAGGAGCACAGGCTCTAAGTGCATGGGCTAAGTAGTTGTGGCTTGCAGGCTCTAGAGCACGGGCTCAGTAGTTGTGGCGCACGGGCTTAGTTGCTCTGCGGCATGTGGGATCTTCTCAGACCAGAGATCGAACCCGTGTCCCCTGCATTGGCAGGCGGATTCTTAACCACTGCGCCACCAGGGAAGTCCCTGTATTATTTTTTAGATTTCACATATAAGTGATATCATATGATATTTATCTTTCTCTGACTTACTTTAATCAGTATGATAATCTCTAGGTCCATCCAAGTTGCTGCAAATGGCAGTATTTCATTCTTTTTTATGGCTGAACAATATTCCATTGTATGTATGTACCACATCTTCTTTATCCACTCATCTGTTGATGGACATTTAGTTTGCTTGCATGTCTTGGCTATTTTAAATAGCGCTGCTAAACACTGGGGGTCATGCATGTCTCTTTTCGAATTATATGTTTTTCTTTTCTGGATACATGCCCAGGAGTGGGATTGCTGGATAATGAGATAACTCTATTTTTAGTTTTTTAAGGAACCGCCATACTGCTTTCCATAGTGGTTGCACCAATTTACATTCCCACCAACAGTGCAGGAGGGCTCCCTTTTCTCCACACCCTCTCCAGCAACATTTATTGTTTGTAAATTTTTGGCCGTTCTGACTGGCATGAGGTGATACCTCATTGTAGTTTTGATTTGCATTTCTCTAATAACTAGTGATGCTTAGCATCTTTTAATGTGCCTGTTGGCCATATGTATGTCTTCTGCCCATTTTTTGAATAGGTTGCTTGGGTTTTTTGATATTGAGTTGTATAAGCTGTTTGTATACTTTGGAAATTAACCCCTTGTCAGTCACATCCTTTGGAAATATTTTCTCCCATTCTGTAGGTTGTCTTTTTGTTCTGTTTGTGGTTTCCTTTGCTGTGCAAAAGCTTTTAAGTTTGATTGGGTCCCATTTGTTTATTTTTGCTTTTATTTCTTTTGCTTTGGGAGACTGCTCTAAGAAAATATTGCTATGATTTATGACAGAGAATGTTTTGCCTCCTAGAAAGTCTTCTAGGAGTTTTATGGTGTCATGTCTTATATTTAAGTCTTTAAACCACTTTGAGTTTATTTTTGTGCATGGTGTGAGGGTGTGTTCTAACTTCACTGATTTACAGAAGGCTGTCCAGCTTTTCTAATACCACTTGCTGAAGAGACTGTCTTTTCTCCATCATATATTCTTTTTTTTTTTTTTTTTTTTTGTGGTACGCGGGCCTCTCACTGTTGTGGCCTCTCCCGTTGCGGAGCACAGGCTCCAGACTTGCAGGCTCAGTGGCCATGGCTCACGGGCCCAGCCGCTCCGCAGCATGTGGGATCTTCCTGGACCGGGGCACGAACCCGTGTCTCCTGCATCGGCAGGCAGACTCTCAACCACTGTGCCACCAGGGAAGCCCTCCATCATATATTCTTGCCTGCTTTGTCGAAGATTAGTTGACTGTAAATGTGTGGGTTTACTTCTGGGCTCTCTATTCTGTTCCATTGATCTATTATGTCTGTTTTTGTTAGCAACATTCAAATATACAATACAGGATTACTAACTATAGTCACCAAGCTGTGCATTCCACCACCATGACTTATTTATTTTATAACTAGAAGATTATGTCTTGTAACCCCCTTCACCCATTTCACCCACCCTCATCCCCCGACCAGGAGGGATTTCTTCAAGCAGATGAAACTTATAGAATACCTGATACGAATGTTTGTGTTGTGAAGAGATTTACTCAACTCAGGAAGAGTTTGGGAATAAATTAATGATAATTACCAACAACTAAGCAAAAGCAAAAAAAAAAAAGACAGTTATTAACTCTGGGGGGAGCGGAAGTTCTAAAGGAAAAGTCTATAATAATTTTACTACTTAAAAAAAACAACACAGCAGCATTATTCACCATGTCCAAAAGGTGGAAGCAACCCAAATGTCCATCATCAACTGATGAGTGGATAAACAAAATGTGCAGTGGATATACTGTGGAATATTATTCAGCCTTAAAAAAAGAATGAAATTCTGTCACATGCTACAACATGGATGAACCTTAAAGACATTATGCTCAGTGAAACAAGCCAAATACAAAATAACAAATACTGTGTGATTCCACTTATATATGGTACCTAGAATAGTCACATTTATAGAGACAGATAGTAGAAGTTCCCACGGGCTGAGGGGGGGTAGGAGGAGAGATTTGTTAGTCTTTAATGGGTACAGTCTCTGTTTGAGATGATGGAAAAGTTCTGGAGATGGGTGGTGGTGATAGTTGCACAACTTTGTGAATGTACTTAATGCCACTGAACCGTACACTTAAAAACAGTTTAAAGAGTCAATTTTACGTTATGTGTATTTTTTCACAATTAAAAAGTAAAACCTTGTCAGTTCCTGTACAAATGAACTGGATTATAATTATCTTTCTCATACTGATAAATATCAGATTTTTAACATTCAGGTGTTAGGGATCTCATTTTCAAAACTAGGTACAAAAGCTATCCTTTTCTTCAAGAATTGCATAGCTCTATTTAAGAGAACTATTATTAGAAATGTATATACTAAAAAATAGGTCTTCATTGATAACATCTATGCCTTAGATAGTATGTCTCTTATAACACATAACTTTTAATATAAAACAACTGACCGTACTATATATATATATATATATATATATGGCTTAAAAATTGCCTTTTTTAACTTTTCATTTTGCCTTCTGTCTATGTAAACATACCCATTTTCTTTAAATGTCTAAAAATTTTAGATTTACACAGCCATGTTTTTAACATTTATCTTTTTTTTTTTTTTTTGCGGTACGCGGGCCTCTCACTGTTGTGGCCTCTCCCGTTGCGGAGCACAGGCTCCGGACGCGCAGGCTAAGCGGCCATGGCTCACGGGCCCAGCCGCTCCGCGGCATACGGGATCCTCCCGGACCGGGGCACAGACCCGTGTCCCCTGCATTGACAGGCGGACTCTCAACCACTGCGCCACCAGGGAAGCCCCAACATTTATCTTTAATGATAACTCTGAGATCAAGATGTATTTTTTTGTCTTATTTATTTAAACATCTTTATTGGAGTATAATTGCTTTACAGTGGTGTTAGTTTCTGCTGTATAACAAAGTGAATCAGCTATACATATACATATATCCCCATATCCCCTCCCTCTTGCGTCTCCCTCCCACACTCCCTATCCCACCCCTCTAGGTGGACACAAAGCACGGAGCTGATCTCCCTGTGCTATGTGGCTGCTTCCCACTAGCTATCTATTTTACATTTGGTAGTGTATATATGTCCATGCCACTCTCTCACTTCATCCCAGGTTACACTTCCCCCTCCCCGTGTCCTCAAGTTCATTCTCTATGTCTGTGTCCTGCCCCTAGATTCTTCAGAACCTTTTTTTTTTTTTTTAGATTCCATATATATGTGTTAGCATACGGTATTTGTTTTCCTCTTTCCGACTTACTTCACTCTGTATGACAGACTCTAGGTCCATCCACCTCAGTACAAATAAGTCAATTTTGTTTCTTTTTATGGCTGAGTAATATTCCACTGTATATTTGTGCCACATCTTCTTTATTCATTCATCCAATGATGGACACTTAGGTTGCTTCCATGTCCTGGCTATTGTAAATAGTGCTGCAATGAACATTGGGGTACATGACTCTTTTTGAATTATGGTTTCCTCAGGGTGTACACCCAGTAGTGGCATCGCTGGGTCATATGTTAGTTCTATTTTTAGTTTTTTAAGGAACCTCCGTACTGTTCTCCATAGTGGCTGTATCAATTTGCATTCCCACCAACAGTGCAAGAGGGTTCCCTTTTCTTCACACCCTCTCCAGCATTTACTGTTTGTAGATTTTTTGATGATGGCCATTCTGACTGGTGTGAGGTGATACCTCACTGTACTTTGTTTTTCTTTTTCTTTTTTTTTTTTTTTTGCGGTACGTGGGCCTCTCACTGTTGTGGCCTCTCCTGTTGCAGAACACAGGCTCCTGACGCACAGGCTCAGCGGCCATGGCTCACGGGCCCAGCCGCTCCGCAGCATGTGGGATCTTCCCAGACCAGGGCATGAACCCGTGTCCCCTGCATCGGCAGGCAGACTCTCAACTACTGCGCCACCAGGGAAGCCCCTCTCATTGTAGTTTTGATTTGCATTTCTCTAATGATTAATGATGTTGAGCATCCTTTCATGTGTTTGTTGGCAATTTGTATATCTTCTTTGGAGAAATGTCTGTTTAGGGCTTCTGCCCGTTTTTGGATTGGGTTGTTTGTTTTTTTGATATTGAGCTGCAAAAGTTGCTTGTATATTTTGGAGATTAATCCTTTGTCAGTTGCTTCATTTGCAAATATTTTCTCCCATTCTGAGGGTTGTCTTTTCGTCTTGTTTATGGTTTCCTTGGCTGTGCAAAAGCTTTTAAGTTTCATTAGGTCCCATTTGCTTATTTTTGTTTTTATTTCCATTTCACTAGGAGGTGGGTCAAAAAGGATCTTGCTGTGATTTATGTCATAGAGTGTTCTGCCTATGTTTCCCCTAAGAGTTTGATTGTGTCTGGCCTTAAATTTAGGTCTTTAATCCATTTTGAGTTTATTTTTGTGTATGGTGTTAGGGAGTGTTCTAATTTCATTCTTTTACATGTAGCTGTCCAGTTTTCCCAGCACCACTTATTGAAGAGGCTGTCTTTTCTCCATTGTATATTCTTCCCTCCTTTATCAAAGATAAGGTGACCATATGTGTGTGGGTTTATCTCTGGGCTTTCTATCCTGTTCCATTGATCTATATGTCTGTTTTTGTGTCACTACCACACTGTCTTGATTACTGTAGCTTTGTAGTATGGTCTAAAGTCAGGGAGCCTGATTCCTCCAGCTCTGTTTTTCTTTCTTAAGATTGCTTTGGCTATTTGGGGTCTTTTGTGTTTCCATACAAATTGTGAAATTTTTTGTTTTAGTTCTGCGAAAAATTCCGTTGGTAGTTTGATAGGAATTGCATTGAATCTGTAGATTGCTTTGGGTAGTAGAGTCATTTTCACAATGTTGATTCTTCCAATCCAAGAACATGGTATGTCTCTCCATCTGTTTGTATCATCTTTAATTTCTTTCATCAGTGTCTTATAATTTTCTGCATACATGTCTTTTGTCTCCTTAGGTAGGTTTATTCCTAGGTATTTTATTCTTTTTTTTTTTTTTTGCGTACGCGGGCCTCTCACTGCTGTGGCCTCTCCCGTTGTGGAGCACAGGCTCCAGACGTGCAGGCCCAGCGGCCATGGCTCACGGGCCCAGCCGCTCCATGGCATGTGGGAACTTCCCGGACCGGGGCATGAACCCGGGTCCCCTGCAAAGGCAGGCGGACTCTCAACCACTGCGCCACCAGGGAAGCCCTATTTTATTCTTTTTGTTGCAATGGTAAATGCGAGTGTTTCCTTAATTTATCTTTCTGATTTTTCATCATTAGTGTATAGGAATGCAAGAGATTTCTGTGCATTAATTTTGTATACTGCTACTTTATCAAATTCATCGATTAGCTCTAGTATTTTTCTGGTAGCATCTTTAGGATTCTCTATGTATAGTATCATGTCATCTGCAAACAGTGACAGTTTTACTTCTTCTTTTCTGATTTGGATTCCTTTAATTTATTTTTCTTCTCTGATTGCTGTGGCTAAAACTGCCAAAACTATGTTGAATAATAGTGGTGAGAGTAAGAAACCTTCTCTTGTTCCTGATCTTAGAGGAAATGGTTTCAGTTTTTCACCATTGAGAACGATGTTGGCTGTGGGTTTGTCATATATGGCCTTCATTATGTTGAGGTAAGTTCCCTCTATGCCTACTTTCTGGAGAGTATTTTTTTATCGTAAATGGGTGTTGAATTTTGTCAAAAGCTTTTTCTGCATCTATTGAGATGATCATATGGTTTTTATCCTTCAGTTTGCTAATATGGTTTATCACATTGATTGATTTGCATATATATATATATATATATATATATATATTTTTTTTTTTGCGGTACGCGGGCCTCTCCCATGGCAGAGCACAGGCTTTGGACGCGCAGGCTCAGCAGCCATGGCTCACAGGCCTAGCCGCTCCACGGCATGTGGGATCTTCCTGGACCGGGGCACGAACCCGTGTCCCCTGCATCGGCAGGTGGACTCTCAACCACTGCGCCACCAGGGAAGCCTGATTTGCATATATCGAAGCATCCTTGCATTCCTGGGTTACACCCCACTTGGTCATGGTATATTATCCTTTTAATGTGCTGCTGGATTCTGTGTGCTAGTATTTTGTTGAGGATTTTTGCATCTATGTTCATCAGTGATATTGGCCTGTAGTTTTCTTTCTTTGTGACATCCTTTTCTGGTTTTGGTATCATGGTGATGGTGGCCTTGTAGAAAGTGTTTGGGAGTGTTCCTCCCTCTGCTATATTTTGGAAGAGTTTGAGAAGGTTAGGTGTTAGCTCTTCTCGAAATGTTTGATAGAATTCGCCTGTGAAGCCATGTGGTCCTGGGCTTTTGTTTGTTGGATGATTTTTTTTTTTTTTGCGGTACACGGGCCTCTCACTGCTGTGGCCTCTCCTGTTGCAGAGCACAGGCTCCGGACGTGCAGGCCCAGCGGCCATGGCTCACGGGCCCAGCCGCTCCGTGGCATGTGGGATCTTCCCGGACTGGGGCACAAACCCGTGTCCCCTGCATCGGCAGACGGACTCTCAACCACTGTGCCACCAGGGAAGCCCTGTTGGAAGATTTTTAATCACAGTTTCAATTTCAGTGCTTGTGATTGGTCTGTTTATATTTTCTATTTCTTCCTGGTTCAGTCTCGGAAGGTTGTGCTTTTCTAAGAATTTGTCCATTTCTTCCAGGTTGTCCATTTTATTGGCATATAGTTGCTTATAGTAATCTCTCATGATCCTTTGTATTTCTGTAGTGTCAGTTGTTACTTCTCCTTTTTCATTTCTAATTCTATTTGATTTTAGTCTTTTCCATGTTTTTCTTGATGAGTCTGGCTAGTGGTTTATCAATTTTGTTTATCTTCTCAAAGAACCAGCTTTTAGTTTTATTGATCTTTGCTATTGTTTCCTTCATTTCTTTTTCATTTATTTCTGATCTGATCTTTATGATTTCTTTCCTTCTGCTGACTTTGGGTTTTTTTGTTCTTCTTTCTCTAATTGCTTTAGGTTAAGTTTAGATTGTTTATTTGAGATGTTTCTTGTTTCTTGAGGTAGGATTGTATTGCTATAAACTTCCTTCTTAGAACTGCTTTTGCTGCATCCCATAGGTTTTGGGTCGTCGTGTTTTCATTGTCATTTGTTTCTAGGTATTTTTTGATTTCCTCTTTGACTTCTTCAGTGATCTCTTGGTTATTTAGTAGTGTATTGTTTACCCTCCATGCTTTTGTATTTTTTACAGTTTTTTTCCTGTAATTGATACCTAGTCTCATAGCATTGTGGTTGGAAAATGTACTCAATACAATTTCAATTTTCTTAAGTTTACCAAGGCTTGATTTGTGACCCAGGGTATGATCTATCCTGGAGAATGTTCCATGAGCACTTGAGAAAAATGTGTATTCTGTTGTTTTTGGATGGAGTGTCCTACAAATAGCAATTAAGTCCGTCTTGTTTCATGTGTCATTTAAAGCTTGTGTTTCCTTATTTATTTTCATTTTGGATGATCTGTCCACTGGTGAAAGTGGGGTGTTAAAGTCCCCTACTATTATTGTGTTACTGTCCATTTCCCCTTTTATGGTAATATGTATTTAATATTAAGTCCCTCTTATAAGCCAAGTCCCTCTGTAGTTAAAAAAGAGGTTTAAAAACCCTCCTTTTGTGTATTACATTTTTTCTCAGGGATACATTAAATAGGAATGCTGATTTTTCTTTTAAGAACACAGTAATTCCAGTTTTAAATCCTTACATTTTTTTTCCCTTATTCAGTAAAGAAAAATAAAAGCTTGTTTAGAGATGATAGCTGACATCTCTTCTGAGTGCCGGGGTGGGAAAAGACTACAGATGCTTTCCTAGATTCTGCCTGGAGCCAAACTGCTAAGCAGTCACAACTCCCAGGGGCCGTCAGGCAGGTTTAACGAGAATAGAGAATAAAGTGTAGCTCTCCACACCCACCTCTGCAAGACAGAACAGCTTCAAGGTTTGCTGAAACTGCTTCGGAACTGTGCTCTAACTTTTTCCTGAGTGTGAAACGTTTCTGGCTGATGTCAGCAAGGTTTAAATGTTTCAGTTTAAATACTACAAATCATTAAAAAAACACACACACACATATCAAATCAAGTTAGATTTGTTGTCAAGGGCATTGATTTACAGCAGAAGAAACAATCCTCTATACTCTCCTCTTGATTTTGCATGACTTTTTCTTGAACCCAGCTCTTGCTAAAGGGAAGCTAGGGCTAAGGAAGGATCGCTGGGAAGACCCTACAAGGACTTGCCTGCACCCTTTGGGGCAGGACTGTTTTCCTAAACACCGTTTGGTGATGGTAGTAGCTGCCTTCCATGAAGGATTGCTCCCCCCTCCAGCCCTGCCTCGCCCTCGCCCACTTGTTAGCCATCCACAGGGGCTGCTCTTTGCCATTAATGTGAAAATTCTAGAAGAGGGGTGGATCGCTTGTATGGAAACCTCCAGCATCTGCCCCTTGCTACTTTCAAAAAGCCTTTTTAAAAAAACAAACAGGGCTTCCCTGATGGCGCAGTGGTTGAGAGTCCGCCTGCCGATGCAGGGGACACGGGTTCGTGCCCCGGTCCGGGAAGATCCCACATGCCGCGGAGCGGCTGGGCCCATGAGCCATGGCCGCTGAGCCTGCGCGTCCGGAGCCTGTGCTCCGCAACGGGAGAGGCCACAACAGTGAGAGGCCCGTGTACCGCAAAAAAAGCAAACAAACAACAAACAAACAAATAATAATAAGAGTAGTTTTTTTTGATGTACCTTCTGCAAAGCATGCTGATTACTTTATAGTCACTGTGTTTCCAGACATCCTATGTGTCTAGTGTAGGAAAATAACAATTGATCAGATAGTTTCTTGGTTTCAAATTAATACCAATCATTAACTCAGGGAAGTTTCTTAACCTTTCTGGGACTCGCTATTTTCTTTTATTAAAATGTGGCTTTTGGTTTATACGGCTCTTCCGTCAGGGAAATGCTCCAGAGCCCAGGTGCAGTGGGTGGGTCCTGGGCTCCCAGCAGGGTACAACCAGTCTGCCCCCTGCCCCCCACCATGATCTGTTTTAGCTACTGGGTTTCATTGGTAGAAGGAGTTCCAAGACTCTCAATGTTTTGAAAACAATTCGTATAAAAGTTCTTGAAGGCAGCTTTCGTTTCTGAAATTCTTTATGGAATATATATTTTTAATTCTTTTGGTAAAGGCTGAATAGCAATTCATAATTTTCTTCATGGAGCTCTTTGCACAATACACATCCATGTGGTATTGGCTGATAACAGGGTTTACCAGCAGTAATGTGTATCTGACTTTATAGAAATTTGAGTACGTGTTCCAATCCCAACGTGGTAGAAGGACAATCTTCTCACAATGACAGTCCCTCACAAGCATAAGCTTAAAAAATTCCTTTGAGAGTATATTTTAAAGGCTAGCTTATTTGGCTATTCAGTGACTGACTGTGTGCTTGCCCAACAAAATTAAGGTGAGTTATTGTTTAGCTTGGTGGGTTAGAAGTCACTTGGCTAAGGGTGTAGGTGTCTTCTGTGTAGCCCATACCTGTGCATGCCATCATCCACGCCCTTAACTTCCAGCCTCCCTATCTTGCAAACTTGGGCTCTTAATGAAAAAGAAGATCTGGCAGGAAAGTATAGATGAATCTCCAGTATCTATGCTATCCAATTAAATGTAGTCAAAAAAACATACTCAAAACACAAAGGATGGACTTCCCTGGTAGTGCAGTGGTTAAGAATCTGCCTGCCAGTGCACATGTTCGAGCCCTGGTCCGGGAAGATCCCACATGCCATGGAGCAACTAAGCCCGTGCGCCACAACTACTGAGCCCACGCACTGCAGCTACTGAAGCCCATGGTCTACAGCCCGTGCTCTGCAACAAAGAGAAGCCACCACAATGAGAAGCCAGCGCACCTCAACCAACGGTAGTTCTCGCGGCAACTAGAGAAAGCCTGCACGCAGCAACGAAGACCCAACGCAGCCAAAAATAAATTTAAAAAAAATTTTAAAGTCTATTAAAAAAAACCAAAACACCACAGGGCTTTCCTGGTGGCGCAGTGGTTGAGAATCCACCTGCCAATGCAGGGGACACGGGTTCGAGCCCTGGTCCGGGAAGATCCCACATGCTGCGGAGCAACTAAGCCCGTGCGCCACAACTGCTGAGCCTGTGCTCTAGAGCCCGCGAGCCACAACTACTGAGCCCACGTGCCGCAACTACTGAAGCCCGCGCACCTAGAGCCCGCGCGTGCTCTGCAATGAGAAGCCACCGCAATGAGAAGACTGCGCACTGCAACGAAGTGTAGCCCCCGCTCGCCGCAACTAGAGAAAGCCCGTGCACAGCAGCGAAGACCCAACACAGCCAAAAATAAATAAATAAATTTATTTAAAAAAAGAAAAAAAACCCCAAACAACTAACCACCCCAGATTTAAAAAAATTTTAAAAAACCCCACAAAGGATAGCATGATTTCTTGGATATTATCTGTGCCAAAACAATGGGACAACTCATCAGTACAGAAACAGAAAATGTATTTGAGATGTTTCTTTCAGCTATTCAATTTCTGAAAAGTTAATCATCCTTCTCTGGCAAAAACGAAAAACTACTACAAACAGAAATTCTTCTGTCCCTGAAGGACGCTTGAACCAAGGAAAATAAAGAGAGTTCTGGGCTAATGTATATATTTCACAAACACTTTCCCATTTCTGAAATGGAATTTCTGTGGTTTATGAAACTGCTTTCTTCATTCAAAGCTTTGAATAGTTTCAACAACTTTAGGAGAGATCAATCGTATTTTTATAATATTGAGAACACAGATTTTATGATTTCTGGAAGATTCTAATTTATTCATACAAATGGAAAAATAAGGAAGTAAAAAATATATATATTTATTTGTTTTTACAATTCCAATCCTAGTGTCTGTAGTTCTAATTTGTTAAAATACTACTTCCCTGGAAATTCCCTGGCAGTCCAGTGGTTAGAACTCGACGCTTTCACTGCTGGGGCCTGTGTTCGATCCCTTAGTAGGGGAACTAAGATCCCGCAAGCTGCACGGTGAAGCCAAAGATAAAAAGGTAAAAGAAAAAAAAATACTGCTTCCCTGGCCGGCAGAACAGGTATTTTAGCTCACGGGCTGTACATCTTTTCTATGGTAAAGCACTATCATTTACCAACAAAGAGGAGAGATTTCCCATAGGATTCTGAGCAAGTAAATGATTCTTCTTAATCTCACTGAAATCAAGGTGCTCTGTTTCATTTAAAAACTATGTTCAGGATACAACTGATGCCTCTTTCCTCACTGCAAGGTCATTTTTAAGTTCAGCCAGAGAGAAAGTGACTTGTCAGTGATGTGTCTCTAAAAGGACAAGGGTAGGTATCTACAAGTGGTAGGGAAAAAATAGCTGACCTTAGGGCAGCTAGCGAGGACTTTGCCAGACCGTGGACTCTAAACTGTATAAACCTCGTTGTAAGAAAAAAGCTACTTTTCAACCCCTCTGCTGTGCCCCACGACTCTGAAGACCTACCTTTATAACAGCAGACCTAACATTATATTGCAATTATTTGTTTTCCCACAGATATCCTACAGAGAGTGACCGGCAGTGAGCCTGCTGTGTGACACAGTAGATGCTTAATAACTGCTTGAATGAATGTTAAATGTCTCCAAGGGGGAGTTATACCGAGTCACAGGTGGGGTAAAGACAGAAGCACTAGAGCTAAACATTTCACACCCAGCAAAGAGCTTTCGGTTTAATGAGTGGCGCCATTGCTTTATGTGCTTCCAGGAATGTTCACATATTTTCTCTCACTTGATCCTCACTGTAGGTTTGCAAAGTTGGCAGGACAAGTATCATTTCCATCTAGCGCCTGAGGAGATGGAGCTCTTCCCAAGTAAACTGCAGCACTCCTATCAGAGGATGGTCTTCTGATCCCCAGCCTTCACTGGGGGCCGCTTGTGAGACAGTCAATTTAGACAACGAATGCATGTATGTCTGGATCCCATCTGTCATGTCGATCTTTTATTTCATCCTCCTGTCTTCCTTAGAGAAAGGTAAATGAAAGTCGTTGTCTTCCCAGACCCGGCATGTTTGGCTAGCTGGAAGTCGGTCGCCTTCTTGGGAACATCTTAAGAACAGGAAGCAGTAAGGTAGGCCGGGAAGCAACGGTGGGCTGTGCTGTTCACCTCTACCCGTTTTGTAAATAGCTCTGCGGGTCTGGGTGATGTTTAGGTCTGTGAGTGCCTGGGCTCCTGACTACCCAGTGCGAGCTCTCAGAGGGACCCATTGGCTGAGCACAGCTTTCGCCACCACTGGGAGGTGGCTCACAGATGTGTGCTGTGTTTAAGGAGAATTCTACTGTGCAATTGTATGACCTTCTATTTACACATTATTGGACTGAAGGAATCCCTGAATTTTTAAAATTAAAGTTTTACTATAATGTTTTCAAGGACATTCTGTGTATATTCCAAAGTCTAGCATTGGTCCTTCTGTATAGGAGGTTATAACTACTTGCTGAACAAAGGAGGTGCATAGAAGTATTTTGTATATTATGGACTGACACCCCAAAAGGCTTCCGCTCCACCGACCCATGAATATCTGGGCCATTTGTGCAGATGCTGACTTCCAGCCATTGATTCAATTTCAGAAGAAACACCATTCTTGTCTATACATCAGTGTTTGTGAAATCATTTGAACACTTTATCACATTAGCCTTTACCAGAAGAGGAAACTGAGAAAATGATGGGAATTATTGAGTGCTAACAGTGGCAAACTTTCATCTCATGGTATCTTTGACTCCTTGGATTTAGGCTGGTCAACTCTGTGGACCATTGTAGAGAAAAAGACATTTTGTTAAAGATTTCTGCCTAAAATTTGAGGTGTAACTTGGGGTGCTATAATCTGGGACCTTTTAGAGAACTCCCTCCCCTCCCTTTACAACATGCAAATATAGTTTGATTTTTGTTCTTTTCAGTTTATAAACATTTCAGAAATATACTGTATAAGAAAGTGAGTTAACTGTCATTGTTTAGGGAGATGACAAATGTTTATTATAAAGATCTTTAAATGGTGTTTATTAAAGAGTAATTGAACAGTTTTTCCAAATTATAGAAACAGCTTTTTATGGATGTTGTGACTGGGTCTGGATCTAAACCCGAGTCACAGAGACTGCGGTGTTGTTCGCAGGCAGCCACTAATTGGGAGGGGCCCTCCATCAGGTGGCTGGAATGTTCTGGCTCTGAGTTACTCAACTGTACCCAGTGGATGATCTCTGTTCAGGGTTCTCTGCTGCTCTCAGGTAGACTGAAGTCCCAGGAAGGCCACCACCACTGACTTGTGGGAAAAGCTGTTTCAAAAGGGATGGGTCGGGGGAGAAGCTGCTCAGGGGCACGCAAGAGAGGAGTGGTCCCAAAGTTTTTTTGTTGTTTTTGTTTTTTTGGTACGCGGGCCTCTCACTGCCGCGGCCCCTCCCGCGGCGGAGCACAGGCTCCAGACGCGCAGGCCCAGCGGCCATGGCCCACGGGCCCAGCCGCTCCGCGACACGCGGGATCCTCCCGGACCGGGGCACGAACCCGCGTCCCCCGCATCGGCAGCCGGACTCCCAACCACTGCGCCACCAGGGAAGCCCCCAAGGTTTTTTAATAAAATTTGGAAGCGGTCTGGGGTGGAAGTCTTTGCCATTTCTCGTTTAAAATGACTGACCATCACCAGGCAAAATAAAAGACACTGCAATTTATAGTTTCATGGTACCCTATGGGAACTGACTGTAGTGGATTCCTCTTTATCTTCATGCTAAAGAAATTAGTTATTTACGGTGAAGACTTCTCCAGAAAGCGGTGGTTCTGGGTAAAAATCGTTTTACACGTCGGAAAACATGCTTCTGAGGCAATCTTCTGAATTACTGGAATAAAAGAAAATTCAAAAAGAGTCTCTGAACAAAACCTCATCATCTAAGCATTCTCTCCTCAACTGTTTGTAGCCAAAGCTTGGCTGGCACCGTTTTCAGGGATAAGCAGAAGTAAAAGTTTAATAAGTAACTGTCCAATCGAATGACTTATTTTTTAGCCTATTTCCACCCGGGGGCCGTAGAAATCCTCAAAAGCTGGGGCCCTGCTTTCCTGGCTACGGCGGCGACGCGCGGAGCGCACGCCCCGGCCAGCGCATGTCCACCCCTCGGCCGGCCGCGCGCTGGGAGCGCGCGGGTGCCGGGCCTCCGCCCCTTGCATGTTACTCAGGCCCCGGCGCGGAGGGCGGAGCCGCGGGCCGGTGGCGCAGGTGGGGAGGGGCGGCCGGTGCGAGTCGGTGACACCCGATGGGGCGGGGAGGCGCGGCGGCCGCACCCCGCCCTGGGAAGAAACCGGCCAGGTGTGGCTTCGGCAGCGTCGGGTGCCAGCGGGGAGGAGACTCGAGCCCCAGCCGACCAACACCACCACCCCGCCACGGCCCTGCTCTTCTGCGTCCTCGCCGCCCTAAGAGCCGCAGCCCTCGCTCCCGCTTCCACTCCCGGCCCGTCGCTGTCCCCGGCGCCCGACGCCCGACGCCCGCCCGCCGTGCCGCGCTCGCAGTGTCCAGAACGGCCGCGGTGGAGAGGCGCGTCCTCGCGATCCTTCTGCGCCCCCAGCCCAGTCCCCGGTTTGGGCCTCTCCTGGGAGCCCCTCGCTCTCTCCGAGCCGGCCCGCCCTCGCGTCCGCCTCGGCGCTGAGCGGCGCTCCGAGTGCCAGCCAACATGAGCTGCAACGGAGGCTCCAGCCCGCGGATCAACACGCTGGGCCACATGACCCGCGCCGAGTCCGGCCCCGACCTGCGCTACGAGATGACTGGCGGCGGGGGCGGGGGCGGCAGCAGCGGTGGTGGGGGCACCAGCAGGATGTACTACTCCCGGCGCTGCACGGTCACCGACCAGAACTCGGACGGCTACTGGTGGGTACCGGGCCGACCCGGAGCGCGCGGTGTGCGTGGGCCGGTGGGCCGGGGTCTCTACACTCCCCTAGCACCCTGGGACCGGGACGGACCGTCGACCTCTGACCGACGAGGAAGCTCAGGTCCAGAAAGGGGACAGTCTGTTTGTCCGAGGTCATGCACGCATTTCCTGTTCGCGCTGGGGCAAGACCGAGTGTCCCGGCGCACCGCACAGACCGGGTGGGCATGTGCGCCAACCCGCAGAGGAGCGTCTCCTTCGCCGCCGGCGGGGACTCGGGCCCCCCTTCTCGCTTCCTGCGTGCCGGGGCCCAAGGCCAGCCAGCGAGGGTGCAGGCAGGGCGCGGCGGACGGCGGGGGTCCCGGCTGTATCCGGGACTGTCCCCAGCGAGGCCTCGCCTTTGTCCCGGGCCGCAGGTGGGAGGTCAGGCGGGCGTGGCTGCGACCACTAAACCCAACCTCTCGAACTGTAACCAAAAGTAAAACAGCGAGGGGAGCGGGGCTTCCGGCCTGTCGGGTGGCCAGGGTGGACGTGGCTCTCGGCTTTGGCTAGTGGCTCATCGCAAGCTCGTGGTCACCCCGAGACCACGTCCGCAGCGGCGCCTGGGCTGCCCGGCCACCCGGGGGCTTTTGTGCAGAGGCTGCGCGTCCCGGCAGCTCGGGGTCGCGGGTCGAGAAGGGGTCGCGGGTCGAGAAGGCCCCGCCTCGGCCTCGCCTGCTACCCAAACCAAGTTTCCCGGCGGGAGCGGCTGCCTGTCCCCCCAGCCCGGATCAGCCGCGCGGCAGCCCCCGCCAGCGAGCACACCTGTGGCCCCGCGCCTGCGCCCTTTGTTTCCCGGTTTTTAAAAAGCATCCGAGGAACAGCCTCAGTGTCTCGGTGGCAGAGCGCGGGCGCAGGGTCTTGCGCTCTGAGCGGGATAGCGCGGGCAGGGGCCCGTGGCGGGGAGGCTCCGCGTACCATCCCGGCCGGCCCGCGATGCTGGGGGCGCCCTGGGAAGAGGGCGGGGTCTGCCTCTCCGAATCATCCGGGAAACCCAGGTTGGGGAGAGGGCGGTCAATCGGATGCGGGTGGAGAAAGATAATGAACGTACATTTACCCGGTCCCCGGAGCCGGACTCTCCCACGTGAGCCGTGAGAATTTTGCGGCTCTCACCCCCCTTTCCCGCCCCCTGCAAGTCCTTCCCTTGTAGGGCTTCGGGGGAAGAGGCCTGAGTTCCAGAACTTTGTCGACCTAGCCTTGTGGCCTTAGGCTGGGGAGGAGCAAACTGAATACACTCCGGGGGGTTTTTGTTTTGCCAGCAGTTTTGGGGGCCGGGACGGGCTACTCGACTTGCAACGTGCTTTCTGCTTCGATTTATTCATTTCTTTATCTTCCCGGAGCACCTTGAAAATTTATTTTCTCTTTTTGAGCTAGCAAAGAATTGTCTCAATCTTGGAGCTCTTTCTTTAATGAACAAAATGCACCTGGGGGTTTCCAGGAAAAAATACGCCAAACCATTAGGGAGACTGGGGAGAAATTTTTGCTCGTTTACACTTTGGTTTTTAAGTTTGTTTGAAAAGTTGGCCAACCATTTAAATCTGAAACTTTACTTTTCCCTCCCAGTCTTGCAGTATTTGGAAAGCACATGCTTTTGAATCCACACATTTAAATCCAAGTCAGAATTTGCAAGGTTGCTTCTTTCCTGCATTTATGAACCAGGTGGTTTTTTGTTTTTTTTGTTCCTTTTTTTGTTTGAATATGCTTCTGTTATCTTAGCGTCCCTATGTTTTAAGTTGACAATAAACATGGCTGTTAATGGAATATTTCACTCCCTTGGCTTCTTGTAGAAGTAAATTTGTAATTAATATCTGGGTTAATGAACTGCATAAAGATACCCGGTTTATAAGGATGCTTCACCGAACGTTAAATTTGGGCGAGGCTTGATGTTTTCTCCTAGTATAGCATCATTTCTTGTGTTCGGTTTTTCCAACCTAAAGGCTGTTGATAAACCTGTCAAGTTTTAACATCTCCCCGGGAAGGGGAAAGAGACTCTAGTGAAAAGTGACCTAACTTGGAGGGAGGTTGTTTTTCTGCGCGTTGCTGTCGAGCTGCCAAGGGCCGCGGGGCGGCAGGCTGGGGGCTTGAGTCAGCATGTGGCCGGCGTTCTTTCTGGATCCAGGTACTGGAGTTTCCCCAGGCCTGTCCCGGCCTGCTCTTGTGCTACTTGCCCTTAGAAACGAAGCGTTGTCACAATACACAGTAGCCCGCAAACGCTGAGGTCTGCATTTTAAAATAAGGACGACTGACTGGAGAGGGTCGGGGGCCGCACCGCACCTGTTTTCCTAGGGTTTTTAGCGTCTTGTGCGGAAGGATTTGTTTGGCGCTGGCACGCACTTGGCAGGATGGCAGCTCTGACTCGACTGCCCTCTGCTAAGTGAATGATGATGAAGGATTTTAAAGCACTTTTCTGACCGAAAGTTTTTCTAAATAGAGTTGTTTTGTTTTTAAAGCGACAAAACCAAAAAAAAAAAAAAAACCCCTAAAAAACCAGTATGAAAACGACTGGTTGCATCTAAACTCCTTTATTTCTAAAACTCCCACTTTATTGGCTGGATCAGATTGGTGATTTTTTTAATGATCAATGTGTGCATTTAGCCCTTCCCTAAATAAGCTAATTTGAGTGTGTACAGAGCCCAAATCTTATTTTTCCTTTGAAAGTGACTTTACAGCCTCTTGCCTTTGTCTGTCCTTTATTTAGTAACACTTGTCACTGTTTAGGACCGGATATTTCTCACTCTGATTATCCCTCGTTCCCCCACCTGTCTTTTGTGTCTTTGTTTTACCCTGCATGGGATCTGCAACGACTTTATTTACCTTCTTCCGCTGCTTTTCTTGATATTTTAAAGTTTGGTACATGTTTCATGCTTGATAATTTAAGATGTTTATTTTTGAAAAATTTAAACTTTGGATTTTTCTTGTATGAGATGCTATATTGTTTTCAATGATGGCAGAATTACACTGGCCTTATTCCTGTAGTTAAAAGAAATTACAAATCTGTAGTGAAATTTGGTGGCCAAGTGACAAAGTCCCCCAGTTAGATCTTCCGCTGATCAAAGTGTGGAATTTGTAGGAGGATTACAAGCCAAATACAGTCACTAAGCTTCAGAAATATGTGCATAAAATGGTAATGCTTACATTTCTCCAGAACTCTTGATTTCCAAAGTGAAATATGTGTGATCACTATCTGATACCTATTTTAAAGTTTGCTTTAAACTACCTTTTAAAAGAAGCCTGTTTCTCTGCATGAAGTTAAACAGGCGCATTTACATTTAATTTTAGAGTGGAAGGGGGTCCTGAGGAGGACAGAAACCTCACTTTTCCACTTTAGAGACAAATTAAGACTTGCCCCAAATCCCGGAGTCCACCATGGCCGAGCTGGCATGAGAATCAGGGGCTCCTCCCTCTGCCCTCTGGCATCCTGTGCGTTTAGACCATGTACTTGTGTATGAGACTAGACAGCCCTGTACTTACAGGATGAAAGTACCTCAAGTCCATGTATTCATTCATTCATTCAGCCAATATTTCCTGAGCATCTGCTGTGTGTTAGATGTTGGGGAGATTCAAAGGTGAAAATACAAAGACTTCTGGAAGGGAGCAGATGCTCTTTAGAGGAAGATAAGTACATGAGTACTATAATACAAACGGATAATGCACAGGAGCAGTACCCATGACTCAGAGGCTTCGTAAGGGGACAAGATAACATCTGTAGTGGCGGCACTAGTAAGATTTTATTATAAAGGAAGTGGTGTTGACTTGGACTTTGGAGAATTTCAGTTGGTAAAGAGAGTGGGCAGAGAGTGCACCTGGAGGAGAGAAGAGCATGAGAAAAGTGTGAGAAGTGGAAAAGCAGGTGCAACTTCAAGGCCTAGGGAGTGGTCTCCTTTTGGAGCATTCACTTAAGTGGGGAAACAGTGAGACGGAAGGAGGAAGGACGGGCTGGGGCCAGATATCTCGAATCCACGGTGGTGGGTTAGGGTTAGGCACAGGGGAACCCTTGCAGGTCTCATCCGAGCCAGTGAAGGTCTCCTTTGAAGGAGCAGAGAGATAAGACCGATGCAGGAAGCCATAGGATTGTTGCTGTGGCCAGCAGTGTGTGGGAGGGGTTGCCTTAAGGAAGCAGTTATACCAGTGAAGGAGGGAGGTGATGAAAGTCTGGTCGAGGTTGGTGGCAGTGGGACAGGAGGTAGATGTGATAGAGTGACAGCTTCAGCTCAGAACTGGATCAGAGAGGCAAGGGAGAGTGAGAAAACAGGCTTAGAGTTGGCTGACTCAGAATGGTTATTCTAAATATTTTTCTGGGAAACGATGGCAAAGTAAGATTCAGTGTAGCTTGATATATGGCGGTAGTAACACTTACATAGTGACTAAGTTTGAGTAGGTTATATATTTTATACAAACATCAGATCAGTGGTTAATAATAGCTACCATTGCCTGGCCAACACCCACCATGTGCCAAGTATATTGTTATCTCAAGCCTCACGACAAACTTCCCATTTCACAGGTGGGAAACTGAGGTTTAAAAAGTTAGATGACTTGGCTTAGGTCAAGCAGCTAAGTTAGTTATTGAGCTGCATTTGAATCCAGTATACCACGATGGTGCAAGAAAAGACCTAACTTTAGTTATTAGAATTTACCTCTTCTTGTAAACTCTTCTATCCAATAGGAGTTTTTACTTCTTTTTAAATTGTTGCATTCCTGGGAAATATTTCATAGCCATTGTGTTCTTGCATTCACGCTCCTGTAGCGTTTCCATCTGCTGAGGAATGAAGGACAGTGGGATGCTGCGTTAAGCCCGCTGAATGTCAGGCACATCTACAGAGCAGCTTCCAGCAAGTAGTTAATCTTTTCTGTAAACATGGGCGTAATTTCATTGTTGTCCAGGCACCTGAAATGTCTTGGGAAAGACAAAAAAGTGCTGATGCCTCCACGCTGACATCTTCGGGTGGAGCTGAGGAGGGCTTGGGTGTGTCTCGGGGAGTGTTAACTCAGCCCTCAGCCAGCCAGTCTTTCCAGACTTTTCAAAGGTTCTGGAAGAAGCGCCTCAGTCCCGAGGCCTTGGTGCCTGGGGCCCTGCCGCCCCGCCCTTTGCTTTTTCTCCGGCTCCCTCTGGCCCTTCTGGGAAAATGGGCAGGGGTGGTTCTGATGTTGAAGCCACTGCCCCACGGACCCGAAGCCTCAGCATGCCATAAAATGCCAGGGCAGCCCCATCACGTGCACCTTACCACCAGCACCTTGGGCTGGGAGGGTCCAGGACCTTCAGAGACCTCAGGAATGTGAAATCTACATTTCATGAAAATGAGGACACCAGAGTGAGAGGCTGCAGGCCATAGGTCTGAGTTTTTTGCCTGGAATTCAAATGTGTGACATGCAAACGTAATATCCCTTGCTTCGTAAGGTACCTGAAAAAAATTAAAAAGGAGTTGGCCTCTTGGTGGATAACCAGATAACTTGTAAACGATTCTTTTTAGGCATCAGAATGAATGTAAGTTTTCACATAGGGAAGGAATTCAAAACAGAAATCCCTGTTTGGGCCTTGAATTTGTAAGGGTCAAATATTCATCCCCGTTTAGTAAAGGAAAGGAAAGCATCTTTTTCTGAATTTTCTTATCCCTTCAAAAAGATGTCTTTCACGCAGTTAAAATGTATCTCTGTCTTTGAATTGTCTCAAACTTTTTTTTAGGTCTCTTAGATAATTTTAGGAATTAAAAATTACCTGACAAAGTCTCAAATGCCTCACACTTAATACCCAATCATCATTTCTTCTTCTTTCCTTTTTTTCACTTCTCACTCCACCTCCAGTGTGCTTGCAGGATATCCTTAAAATTGTGAACCGGGTGAACTGCAAAATCATGAACTGGGGCGAAAAACACAAAATGAAAAATAAAAGCAAAATCTAAGAATCATATCACAACAGCAGCTTCCCCTGTACGAACGATCTCGCAGCGAGGATTTAGTTTCTGCCGGGCTTTACAGACCTCACTGGCTGTGCTTCTCTCAACATCAGGCCAGCCCCGAGAGGTGACTGTGTTCCTGCAGAAACCCTAGGCCCCGCGAGTCTACTAACTTGCTCCGAGTCACAGGCTGTCCAGCCAGAAGTGGCTGAGAACGGGGTGGACCCCAAACTCTTTAGGAAGTTAATGATCTGTGATCAGGTTGCCCTCCCCGGCCCCCACCCAAGCCACCAAAAACTGTGAAAATAGCAAACATGGAAAGGCAGTGGAACTTTTATTAGAGTACCGCTTCCAAAGCTCCTGGGTGAGGACAAGATGAAGGTCCAGAGGAGGCCTTCTTCCTAAAATTGATAGAGAAAACCTTTTTTTTTTTTTGGCGGTACGTGGGCCTCTCACTGCTGCGGCCCCTCCCGTTGCGGAGCACAGGCTCCGGACGCGCAGGCTCAGTGGCCATGGCTCACGGGCCCAGCCTCTCCGCGGCATGTGGGATCTTCCCAGACCGCGGCACGAACCCGTGTCCCCTGCATCGGCAGGCGGACTCTCAACCACTGCGCCACCAGGGAAGCCCCCCTTTTTTTTCCCACTATTGGTGGGGAATTGGGGTGCAGTAGATGCGCTACCTGATTGAGCTTTGGAAATCAGGGTAATGAGTAGTAATATCTTCATATCAGTCTTCGATTTGCCTTTGTTTTTCTTCTACTTTCCTAAACCAAACAAACATACGTTAAGGACCTTCTGGGTGAGGAACTCTGTGCTGTTAGGTGCACGTAGGAGCCGAAAGTGACTAAGGTGTGAGACTTTGCTCTCCAGGTGTGGGCAGACAGGTGTGTAAATAATTCGTTCAGAAGGAGGGCAGAGATGTGCCAGGAAATCTCTGTGGAGGCGGAAGCACTTGGTGTGTAACTTCTGATACGTGACATTTCCACTGATGTGTTTAGTGAGTCTTGGAGGTAGGGTATTGTCCTTAAATGAAGACGTAAATTTTTTTTTTTTTTACAAACTCCATGGATGTTTTTCTTTTTACTTAAGATCTTTTAAAGAAACTCAAAATAACGTATGGAACATGTTTTAAACATTGTAAGGAGCTCAGCAGATAGGTTTTAGATCAATATGAATGCAAATAAGTTTTAAGATCAGTATTAATGCATTACATAATTATCATCATTTCCATCAAGTCTTCATTGACTTTTTCCAAGGTTATTATTCCATGAATCCGAATACACATGAGACATAATTTCCGGCACACATCCAGGACCTTATGTTGATGGAATGAACCAAAAGAAGAGAGAGAGAGTGGGGGAGAGAGAGAGAGAAGGGGCAAAGGAAAGAGGAAGGAAGGAAAGAAGGAACCCAATGGAGAGAAAGTATTGGGTTGGCCAAAAAGTTCCTTCTGGTTTTTCCATAGACTCTTACGAACTTTTTGGCCAACCAGTGTATATACAAAAATAAATCCAGAGTTACGTGGCACCGGCCAAGTGTCTAATGAACAGAATAGATGATTGTAAAATGACTTTCATAAAGCAAGGAGAGTAACTATTAATAAATATCTTGTAATGCTTCAAGACTCTCTTCAAAGTATTTGTCTTGTATTTTTGTCTATAATATTCTTGGGAAAAGTGTGAAACTAGTGGCTTCACAGTTAATTTTGGGGTCTTATTTTTTTAAGAAAAGACTGTTATTTGGAGGTAGTAAAATAAAACATCGAAAGCTCTTTAATACTGTTCGCACGTTCATGTGGCCCAGACCATGTTTTCCTTTTAGCCTCTGATGAAGGGATCTTTATGTAAACTGTTGGAACCCTTACTTGTTTAAACAAGTTTTAGAATGAATTTTCAAAAAAAGTGTAGGCAGGTTCTTTGTTGTACAAATAATTTGTCTTTGTAAGTTTGAAAATAAGAAAAGATTTCAGAAAGGTTAAAGACTTTTAAGGACAAATGTTATTTTTTTCAAGGCCAGCTATTAATTTTAGTTTAGAAGTCAATATTTTTTGATTGATTTGACCCAAATGAACTTTCTTTTCTTTCTTTCTTTTTTTTTTTTTTTTTTTTTGCATGACTTCTTTCATCTTCCATGACACGGAAATGGGACTTAAAAATTGAACTCTGACCTCGTTAGTTCAATTCCTAACATGGTTTAAAATCTCTGCACCCCTAATACCAATACGTACCAGTGTTGAAAATTTCTTTGAGGCTAGGGATTTTTAAAGTCCTTATATGCTTGTTAAATAAGTATTTATTTTAAAATGATTTCTTCCTATATGATGGAATTTTGCATTTTCCCAAATTGCACTGTATGAAGAGGAAACTTCATTACCTTTACACAGAACATAGACTTTTAGATTATTTTCAGTAGGAGGAGTGAGTTTGGTGGTCTCATAAAATAAAGTTACAGATCAAAGGAGCTAAGGAAATCTTAGCTAGCACCTAGCCCAAAAGATGAGAAAACTGAGATCTAGAATATTTCTGAGGTAAACGACAAAAGACCTAAAATTATGTGAAAAAATATGATTTTTGACTTAAAAAGTTCTGAATGACACACAAAATGCCCGTGTTCCCTGAAGCATGCTCTCCTGGCTCTCCTGCTGAAGGGTCCAGCCCTGCACAGCATCTGAGTGAGTGTCTAGTGAGTCGAAATCCTCTCCACGGACATGTCCTTCTTAATTTAAGTACAGTCATTTCTGTGTGGATCCTTCACTGGGCGGGGACAAGCAAGCTGAAATGTGAAGGTGGATTCTCTTTTCTCATCAATAAACCTCAGGGGCCTGAGTTGTCCTTCCACCTGCTCGATTTGATGGTCTGTTTCCCAAGGATGTTCAGACGGAAGTGAGATGCTTACAGATGACAAACGGGACATGTAGATCTTACTTTAAGGACCAGACACAGTCTTGAAAAGTTGTGCCTAAGGAAATTTGGTTAATTAGATCATACTTTCCTACAGACAAATCACAATACCAAAGATTCTTCATTACATTGTTCTAACACTTTAGCTTTTCTTTCTTTTTACTTTTAGAAAGATTAGATTTTTGTGTAGACGGTTGTTAATCTATTCCTAAAATGCCAAGGCAAACACATAGGGTTTTAGTGGCTATCAAGGGCATGTATGGTGAACATAGGCCTGTTGGTGAAGCATGAATAATTCTTTCCAGTATCATTAACAGCATATGAAGTTACCGTTTTGGTGTTTTTTTTGTTTTTGTTTTTTTTTACCTTTTTGTTTTTTAAGTGCAAGTCCACCAATATTTTAAGCCAGCGTTTAATTGCCTCACCTCTTTTTCCTTAGTTCATTTCTAAGTGTCATGTAACTAACTACTCTAGTAGTTGGGTAAAAAGAGCCGAAGAGTTTCATATTTTGTTGGCAAATGAATTTAGTGTCATAAATTCATTTTTAAAAGACTTGTGTATACACTTTGGAACTTTCATTCACAAGTGAGTTTGGCCTCTCTGCTTCTTTTTTATTTTTTGTACATTTTTATCCTGGAATAATTTTAGGATTATAGAAAAGCTGCAGAGATAGAGGGAGTTCTCCTACACCTCACCCAGTTTCCCCATCTCCCTCTGTCTTAGCACTCACTGTGTTAGTTTTTACAGTAGCACACGTTATTAAATCATTTCAGAAACTCTTGACTTTCCACTGTGCTAAGAGAGAGCCCTTTCCTTTGTATGCAAGGGACTGGCATTCTCTGTGGGAATCACCCTCTGAACCCAACTGCTGACCAGAATTACTAAATGTTTCAGAAGAAAGGGCCTCTCATGCCCCTTCATTAAAGAAAACAAATCTAATTACACAGGACCTCCCTAATTACTTACCCATCCTAGACTTCTCAGTGATGTTTCTGTATTTCTCCCTTTGTTTCTCTTTTTTCTTTTTTTCCCTTTGTCTCTTGAATTTCTTTCCTCCCTGTTATAATGGGTGCATTTTGGAAAGTGTTCTAAGTCAAGTGGAATTTTGCACAAGTTTTGACAACGGATGGAGTCCTGTTAACATCTCAGCAATCCGAGAAGTGTGCCAGGTTTCCTGTCTGATTCTGAGTGGCAGGCAGAGAAGGGCAGCATTCATGCGGGGGGGGTGTGTGTGTGTGTGTGTGTGTGCGGTGCCCTGGTGTTGATGGGTGGGCAGTGCCAGGGCCTGCCTGGAGGAGCTGCGGCCTCACCTGGCACTGGTTCCCAGGAGAGCTGGTTTCTCACCCACATACTTTCAGCCAGGGCTGGCTTGCAGGGAAGCCTGGCCGGCAGAGAGAGAAAGCGCCTGTCCGATGTGAAATGAGGCGGAATCAAGGGGCGGTGGGAGAAGTTTCCCACATTCTTGTGACTTTACCCTATCTCTGCCTAGTACAGCCTGTGCTTTTCAAACGTTTTTTTTAAACAGTGAAATTCTTTCTTCATTATTTATTTATTTAAAAAATTTATTTATTGGGACTTCCCTGGTGGCACAGGGCTTAAGACTCTGAGCTCCCAATGCAGGGGGCCTGGGTTCGATCCCTGGTCAGGCAACTAGATCCCACAAGCATGCCGCAACTAAGACCTGGCGCAAATAAATAAATAAAATAAAAATTAGAAAAAAAAATTTATTTATTAATTTATTTATTTTTGGCTGCTTTGGGTCTTCGTTGCTGCGCGTGGGCTTTCTCTAGTTGCGGAGCACGGGCTCGGTAGTTGCGGCTCGCGGGCTCTAGAGCACAGGCTCGGTAGTTGTGGTGCACGGGTTTAGTTGCTCCGCCACATGTGGGATCTTCCTGGACCAGGGCTCGGAGGCCCCCAGGACCCGTGTGTCCTGCATTGGCAGGCGGATTCTTAACCACTGCGGCACCAGGGAAGTCCGGAAATTCTTTCTTTAAAACGCACACAGACACCCTTCCTGACACAGACACACATAAAAGAAAGTTCAGTACATTGAACAGGCGTCTGTTTTATCTGAAAGCTCAAGCCGGCCTGGCTGGTAGCTCAGAAGCCCTGGAGGAACTCAGCTTTCTTGTAGGACATTCATAAGACCTTTCCTGAACGTTAATAATTTAATGTGCTTTAAATCTCTCTTAAACTAAGCCGTAGCGGGCTGTGCTGTAGCATAATGTATCCTGGCAAATTAAAAAGTAAGACTTGTTTTATGATAGATTACTCTTTTTACTTGTATCTGGAGCAAACTGAATTTCTATAATCTCTTTCTTTAAAATGTAGAATATCTACAACATTCTTCTTAAATACCACGGTCGTTTTAAGGTTTCTGCTACCTGTCTTCCAGAATAGCACTACATTTGACATACACATGTGGGTGAGCATCATTGTACAGGATAATATTCTGGGGTCATCCTGAAAGGAAAAGTGGCTTCTTTTTGCATTAAAGATATTTAAATTTCCCATCACTTTCTTTACCCCATCCTTCCTTTACCATTATCAGCTTTTTCTGGTTGCAGAAAATATTTTTGCAGAATAAGCTTTTCTTTCGTCTCCTACAATTGTCCTCAGCCAGACTGGTCAATGAAACCCTGTAGCTCTGGGTCTGATGCCACCTTTCCCAGGACTGGTGATGGCATTGATGTGGGATGAAGGGAGAGGGGTGACAGAGAAGATGCTGGAAATGTGTTTTCACAACTCAAAAGGGTATTTCGGGATTAGGTTTTACACCAGAAAAAAAAAAAAAAAAAAAACTTGGTGTGAAGGTTAGTACAATTGGAAAAATTTCTGTAGATTAGAAAATAGTATTCCATCATTTTTAAATGTCTTGCTTTTGGTAATTGTACTGTGGTTATATAATGGAATGGCTTTGTTCTTAGGAAATACATGCTGGAATATTTTGGGATAAAGAAGCGTGATTGTTCTCAAATGGCTCAGAAAAATGTATATATACTATAAATAGATATACATGCATACAGGGGGAAGGGGAACAAAGAGACATGGCCAATGTGAACAATTCGGCAGTCTGGGTAAAGGGCCTACTGAAGTGTTTTTGTCTTGTTTTTGCAGCTGTTTTGAAAGTTTAAAATGAGTTCAAAATTGAAAAAAAAGTTTCATATTTTCTTTCTTTGTGTTTGCTCATCAGTCAAACCGGAACGATGTCCAGGCAGAACCAGAACACCATCCAGGAGCTTCTGCAGAACTGCTCGGATTGTTTGATGCGAGCCGAGCTGATCGTGCAGCCGGTAAGCTTTCTTTTTCTCCTAAAGTACTGTCCACACCTGGTTTTGTACCTGGTTTTGCTCCTGGTTAACTTAGACTCAGAGCCCTGACCTGTGCATTCTCTCCCCGCCCTGCTAGTGTTTAGGGATGCTTTTTCTCAAAACAGACAAGAGCGGGATGTCTAGCTTCCTAACTTACTTGCAATGTTGGCTTAACAATGGGAACCAGTTTTCACATAGTTTTTTTCCCAACAAATATTTACACTACGGATTAACACCCTTTTGGAATTGCAACAACCTGTTGTCATTTCTCTGATTTTGTAATGCTTTCTTTTCCTAGAGGTGCAACCTGACATGTTTATGTCACTGGATTGTCATGGGTTGTGATGTACACCATCAATTGAATGTCTTTTTTCAGGAAAATTTACCATCTTGTGAGAACAATTCTACATGAGAAACATTACAAAATATGGATAAATAAGCAACTGAAAATTGAGGGGAAATGGTAACATTCGTGAAAGCTCACAGTATTTCTTGATGTTACAGAGATAACTTAGGATCTTATTGAAACAGGCTTAGAAGGCACGAGACCCATGATATTTTCCGAGTATCCGTCACCCAGCTCCCCACAAAGGTGGCCATCTCACTAAGTATCACCCATCATCAAAACCAGGAAATTGATTGGCTCAATACAATTAACTAGACAGCTTTCTTTTTAAGAACCAAAAAGTTATCTCCCACAAGTTGCAGGAAGAGCTCAGTTTGTGTGTAAAAAAGACCTCATCTGGCTTCCCTGGTGGCGCAAAGGTGGAGGGTCTGCCTGCCGATGCGGGGGACGCGGGTTCGTGCCCCAATCCGGGAGGATCCCACATGCCGCAGAGCGGCTGGGTCCGTGAGCCATGGCCACTGGGCCTGCGCTTCCAGGGCCTGCGCTTCCAGAGCCTGTGATCCGCAGTGGGAGAGGCCACAGCGGTGAGAGGCCCGCGTACCAGAAAAAAAAAAAAAAGACCTCATCTGGTACAGTGTTCTTATCACAGTGAAATTACAGTTAGATGAGTGTCCTGTGAAAATAAGAAAGATAGGCATTTAACACTGAAGTAAAAGAAAGGTCAGCACTCTGAATATGCTTTTAAAGGGGTCTGAAAATTTAAAATATAGGCTACACATTTTGCTTCATGAATCTCCCTAATTTACCTCCCTATTTCAAATTAATAAGACAACTTTCAGTTAGAGACTTTTTGCACTTCCGTGGAACGGGGCAGGGGACTTATAATATTTAAGTTTATAGCGGAAGCTTTTGCTTCTAGTAATACGCGTGAAGCTTTTCTCTCCAGTATTATGTGTTTCCTTCATGTGACTTCTTTCTTGTAGGAACTGAAGTACGGAGATGGGATACAGCTGGCGCAGAGCAGAGAACTGGACGAGTGTTTTGCCCAGGCCAACGATCAGATGGAAATTACCGAAAGCTTGATTAGAGAGATGCGGCAGATGGGCCAGCCCTGTGATGTTTATCAGAAAAGGTATTGCCCACAGAGTGAGCGTGGTGCCCGCAGGCCTCGTGGAGTTGCACTCAATCCCCTGACCCAGGTCTTCCCTGAAGAAAGCACAGATATTCCCCAGAAAGGGCTCCCTTGCTTGGTATTAGAGCTTAATGTGTCTCTAATACAAATTGACCAAACCCACTACCTTCATCTGTCGTGGAATCACAAAGCTGCCATGCGAAGAACTAAACAGACCTGCCCAAGAGGGCGTGCTTCTTTTGAAGAGTTGAGTTTGCTCTGAGACGTTCACTGTGCTTCCACTTAGGGGGCAGCAAAGACCTTTGGCACAGCGATTGACTTTGAAGAGTCTAAAATTAAGTCCAGCTCAGTTTAATGCATACAGAAATGAGACTCACAGAGTTGAAAATGCCGTTTAAAGCAGAGGTGTGTAGTCTGATTTTGAGATCACACTACCCAGGGCGCATGGTCCTAGGAAATTCCCAGGGTGGAACTTGTGAGAAGGTACAGGATGCTGCCGGGTTGGGCAAAGGCAGTTACACTTGCTGTGGTGCTTCAGGCTTGGAGCGTCAGAATATTTAAGGCTTTGCATGTGATCAAGAAAAAAAAAAATCTATGAGTAAAACATTTGTGATCTCTATACTGACACTGAGGGGGCCGTTTGGCCAGGACATGTTTCATGGGCTGTTTTCCGGCAGTGGTGTGATTGTTTTCCTTTCCTTTCAGACTGCTGCAGCTCCAGGAGCAAATGCGAGCCCTTTACAAAGCCATCAGTGTCCCTCGAGGCCGAAGGGCCAGCTCCAAGGGAGGTGGAGGGTACACCTGCCAGAGTGGCTCCGGGTGGGATGAAGTCACCAAGCGCCTCACCAGCGAATGTCTGGGGTGGATGCGGCAGCAGAGGGTAAGCAGCTTCCGGTGGGAGGAGGTTGGTTCTCAGAGATCCTGGCCAGGTGTGCAGACCTGGCGGGATGGGGGTCGGGACGTCAGCTGGCAGCAACCACGTGCTGTTTTCGGCATTTCCTCATATTCTTTTACTTTGAAATAAGTGAAAATTCAGGGATTTTTTTCTTCCCCGTGTGGCTTAGGGAACCAGCCTCATTGCTTTATAGTCGCACTTTATCACGTAGGTAATATTTAACACGTATCACTGAATTGCTAGATGGTGAAAATCTAGTTCTCACCGTTCACAGCTGGAAGATCTGTTATGGTAGTTCATGCTCCAAAAAACTTCATCGCTGAGCTCTTCAGGTGTTACTGAGAGGTGCTTAAGAGAAAAAAAGCGAACATTGTGGAGGTTCATTTAAAATATTAACAAATTGGAGGAGCTGGACACGCAGGAAAACTGGACCTTCTGGTTTGGTCTCGTTGGTTGCCTAACCTTATTATATTTTTGAAGTGTCAGTTGTCTTGTGCAATCATGACATCACTTCTGTGGGAGAGAAGTGAAATACTGGCACCAGAGGTGCTGAGCCTTTCCCTAGAACTGGAGTTTCTACAAAGGATGTTTCAGTGCTAATTATTGGTTTGTTGTTTTATGTAGTAATTATGTGCTGTAATGAATGTAGATGGGAATTTTGTAATGAAAACTCGATTCTGATGAGCTGTCCTTCTCGTGAGGAGGTGGGCGTGTTAGAATGATCAGTTGTGCAGAGATGCAGTTGTTGTTGTTGGAGAGAGTGGTTTCATTACTTGTTGTTGGACCAATTTAGCAGTGGTTCTGAAGTTTCTCAGCCACTTAAAGATTTCTGTAGGTGTTCTTTGGCACGTGTGAAGGCTTATGCAGCTAAACATGCATGTGTGCATTCATTCATTCAGTTAACCTTTTCTCCCACGTATTATAAAGACTTTATAGCGCTTACAAGAAGGTGGGGTTTGTAGAGGAGGAGAGTCTGTTGTCATCCCAGAAACCTAAATACAAACCTATTTGCATGTTTCCCAAGCCCCTTCTAATCTTTGAACACACATTTCTGGAGCAGTTACTATGTTTTGGCAGCATGCCAGAAAATGAGGTTCAAAGCTTATGTCCCATAGCCCTGAAAAGGAATATTATCGAAGAAAACAAGATACATACAGCCCAATGCTAAATTTTTCTGCATGAGCTGTGCTAAAACCCTGCTCAGATGGGAGTGGGGGAGGGCTGGCACTCCCGTCCCTGCGGAACGGAGCCAGCAGAGAAGGCTGGGCCGGGCTCATGGGGCTTGGACTGCATGGGGAGGGTCAGTGACCAGTGACAGACGTTAGGTGAAACAGCCTTTGAACCAGATTACTTACGAAATGGCAAATTCCCTCATTTCTTCTTAGTCACTCTGACAGTTCTAGAACATGACAGCTCATAATTTGTCATTTTCTGTATTCATGTTGGGTGTAGCTTTGTAAGAATCTTTTGTAGCTCAGCATTTTAAAATTTTGGAAAACGGCATTATCACGTGGACTCAGTTTTCTGTCATGGCGGGTGGTGGGGAGAGGGGGTGGGGTGCACCCCTCTTACAGATGCAACTGATGAGCCGCTGCTTTTCAGATCAGGTAGCCCCCAGGGTTTCAAAGGGATTAGAAGCAGTTTTATCACTTGCTGCTTGTTTGCTCTGGCGTTCCTCTTATCCCTTCTTCCCCTAAGCATAGCCTGCATTCTTCCTCTCACTCCCAGGGGACTGAGCTGTAGGGCCAGCTGATAAGGGAGAAGTGTCCCCAGAGGCACAGTCCGTACGCAGTCACACAGCTCCTGGGCCAGGGTTGTGTTTCCCTGATTTGTGTTTCTGCTGATGGATGGGGCAGATACTGTACACCTGGCTGGTAATGAGAGGTGGGATCGGGAGCCTGGTCATCTCATTAATTTCCCAGTGTACTCGCTTGTTTCTGCTTTAAAGTCGAAATGAGCCACGGGAGAGAAAGGTCAGAGTCCTGGGTAACTTGCAGTTGTCTGGTGGCTGCCCTTTCTGAAGGCTCGCCAAGTACATGAGAACATGGATGTGGCTTAGAACAATGTGTGTAATGTTCTTGCCGCAATACCAGTCTGGAATGTTTGCCCTCAGCATGTCCGAGAGATGACACAGGTGATTTGGAAATTTACATGAGCTCACGCAAAAGGAAGACAATAGACTCGCCACAGTACGCATCTTGTGAAATAATGTTTGATTCTTACTGTGTGGCATTCTTAAATTGAAGTAGTGGAGACTCAAATTAGAAAGTTAGATTTAATTTTTAAAACGCTAACATAAATCCACCATCTTCATATTGCCAACATTCATTGAAATGAAGGCATTGGGTATATATTGTAACTTCTCTTTGAAATGGGTCATAGGGAGTTTTGCATCCCGAAAGGCAATGCTAAATTCTGGATTTAAAGAGTCAAAAATCACATTGCTCAACACAATTTAAAGAAATAAACAATGAAAACTTCTCTTGGGTCAACTGTTTAGCTTGGGAAGTAGTACCTGACTGAGCTTAATGCACATTTAAAAATAACTGAATATTGAAACGTCTATCAGTATCTTGTAACATTGTATCATACGTAGGTGCGCACCCACAGCTGTTTATACACACAGGCCACCTGCATGTGCACAGGTAGATTTTTTTTCTTTAGAGGACGCGATCTAGGTTTTAAGGATCTCATTTTGGAATCATCTCTCCTCAGCCCATCTTGAGCTAGGGACACATAAGTTGAGGGGACCCCCAACTTATTACTGTGTTGGGCAGCCCTCACTAGCTTTTTGGGAATTCCAAGCCTTTACAATTTTTTTTTCATTTCAAAAATATTGACTGTTTACAGCTTCAGTTGTATCTCAGTGGAAGCTCTGTATGTCCCTGTGTATGTACCCGACCCCTGATGATGCTGTAGATGAGGGGGGTCAGACATTGAAGGGCCCGCTCTCTCTCCCTTGGCAGGCGGAGATGGACATGATAACCTGGGGCGTGGACCTGGCCTCGGTGGAACAGCACATCAGCAGCCACAGGACCATCCACAACGCCATCGGGGACTACCGCTGGCAGCTGGACAAGATTAAAGCCGACCTGGTACTTTGGAACATTTCATTGTAGAGTCTTCCAAGAGTGTACTGAAGGATGCTGTAGTTAGTTGATCCCAGGCAGTTTGGGCTGAAACATGAGTCTGGGATTTCTTCCCCACCAGACTGGAACATTTTTTTTTAATCTTGGCATTTTTTTTTTAATTGAAGTATAGTTGATTTACAGTGTTGTCTTAGTTTCAGGTGTACAGCAAAATGATTCAGTTATACATACATAGATATCTTCTTTTTCAGATTCTTTTCCCTTATAGGTTACAAAATATTCAGCATAGTTCCCTGTGCTATACAGTAGGTCCTTGTTGGTTATCTATTTTATATCTAGTAATGTGTATCTGTTAATCCCAAACTGCTAATTTATCCTTCCCTAGAAATTTTTAAAAATCCCATTTCATAAATGGGGATGTGGAATCAGAAAGACCGACTAGGGATCGCGCTAACCCTCCAGGACTAAACACACACACACACACACACACACTCGTTTATGCCACTGGTACATGCATGTTCTGAGGGGTGGTAGTTCTCTTCTGCACAAAGCAGACCGTCTCTTCAAATAGAGAAAATGCGACAATCCTCTAGTTTTATTTTGGTGAATCCTCGGTGCAGTCCTTGGTGAAGCCTTTCCTATGTGGTAATTAAACTGTATTTCTAATAAGGAAATCGTGTCTCATCCTGACATTTTTCCTTTGCTGAAAGGACTGACTTGAAGCTGGGTCCAAGATTACAGCCTAAAATATTCATCTGATTTTAAGTACCTGGCCACCCGATCTCTACACTTTAAATCACTGACTTTTTAAGAATTGAAGTATAGTTGATTTACAATGTTGGGTTAATTTCTGCTGTACAGCAAAATGACTCAGTTACACACATATATATATACATTCTTTTCCATATTCTTTTCCATTACGGTTTATCACAAGATGTTGAATATAGTTCCCTGTGCTCTATAGTAGGACCTTGTTTATCCATGCTGTATATACTAGTTTGCATCTGCTAATCCCAAACTCCCCCTCCAGCCCTCTCCCACCCCTCTCCTTCTTGGCAACCACAAATCTGTTCTCTATGTCTGTGGGTCTGTTTCAGTTTCGTTGATAAGTTCATTTGTGCCATTTAAATCACTGACTTTTGGGGCTTCCCTGGTGGTGCAGTGGTTGAGAGTCCGCCTGCCGATGCAGGGGACGCGGGTTCGTGCCCCGGTCTGGGAGGATCCCACATGCCACAGAGCGGCTGGGCCCGTGAGCCATGGCCACTGAGCCTGCGCATCCGGAGCCTGTGCTCCGCAACGGGAGAGGCCGCAGCAGTGAGGGGCCCGCGTATCGCAAAAAAAAAAAAAAAAAAGTAAATCACTGACTTTTGTACGTGGCCCGGAGATGCTCATCCCCACTTTTTCCACCTTTTTTTTTTTTTTTTTGCCTACTTTTGTCTACCTGAGTATCTGATCAGATCTCTCCCTCTTTTCTCTAAGATCTGAGGAGTCCTAAATGATATTTTCAAACTTTTAAAAGTTTGTTTAACAGTGATTCTTTAAGCGACAGTGATGAGCCCTTTCCTTTTAGAGATGCCACCACCAGGCCAGTGAGGTTTGCCTCTAGATCAACTGAGAAAGGTCCCTGTGGGTGAAAGATTTCATAGAGCAAATTCTTCTTTCCACCAGGGAATCTGAAGTTAGTATGTATTTGACAGAAGGAGATTTAGAAGGGCTGTTCTCTTTATATAAACCCTCAAGGGGAATTAAATAATTACTCACTGTTGGTCTTCTTCTAGCGTGAAAAATCTGCAATCTACCAGTTGGAGGAGGAGTATGAAAACCTGCTGGTAAGATGACTTATTTCTGAAGGCTCTGTGTTCAGTGCAATTCGGTTGTATAAATGTGGACCTGGGGATAAAGCACCTGCTTGGCGTTATCCCTAAGGACCCAGGAAGTGCCTGGAAGTGTACCAAGGGGCTTATAGATGCTGATTTTATTTCTACTGCTGTGTTCCCTTTAGAAGGAAATTTGAAAAGAATTTTTTTCTGAAGACAGTACTTAGTTTTTGCAAGTTTAAGTGTCCCATAATTAGCACTTGTTAAGTACTTGCAGTTAAAGCCATAAAGCTTTTCCACTTGTGAACTGTAGCCTTTTTAGGAAGTATAAGCAAAAGTAAGACTTGTTTTCCTTAGAGAGAGGTTTATCAGACCATCATCACCATTTTATGACAAACTGAATCAATTACTTGACTCATAAGGAGAGATATGTCCATTCTTCTGCCTATTTGTGTCACCCTGTCTTCCCTTTTCCAGTATTTCCTTGTTGGCAGTGATACTATTTAAATAACATGGCCAGTGGTGACACAACTATTTTCCAAGATGATGGCCCCTTGACTTTTGGGGATGTGGGAGAGGGCAGAAAAAGCTTGATTTATCTTTTTTAATAATCTGTTTTCTCTATATAATCTAAAACTAATTATTGAAGCCAAACACCAGTGTCTGAATCAAGACCCTTCTGGATTAGGCTGTTTCTTTGAATCTAAAATTGACCCCTTACTCATCCTAAGTCTGGGTGAGTCCTTTTCACCTACCAGCTGATCAGGGAATGCAAAAGATGAACATTTGACCAATTCTTGGGATTTTTGTTGGTAAAAGGGATCACCGAGGGTTTATCTGTGAAATCTGCAGGGAGCATCATTCATTTGCATATTGTTGTCCTAACGCTGCTTTGACCTTCCTGTGCAGAAAATATCCTTTGAGAGGATGGACCACCTGCGACAGCTGCAGAACATCATTCAGGCCACGTCCCAAGAGATCATGTGGATCAATGATTGTGAAGAGGAGGAACTGCTGTACGACTGGAGCGACAGGAACACCGACATCGCTCAGAAGCAGGAGGCCTTCTCTGTAAGCCCCGGGGGTCGTGCGGTGCTGATGAAAGCACTTGTGATCGTTTAATCGGCCACCTGTGATGCAGCCTCAGCGGGGTGGTCGTGAAAAACCATTCCTTTCTGAAGGCTTTTCCGTGACCTAAGAGAGGCAGTGCAGGGCTTAGCATCTCAGAAGACAGCAGACGGCGTGAGATTGGTTCGGTCAGACATCCTCGAGTGTGTGTACCGCAGAGTGTGGTGGCTTAGAACCGAGAATTAGAAAATCTCACTATGTGTTGTAGCTCTGTCCCTTCACCTGGGTGAATTCAGACAAGCCGTGTCACCAGTCTGGCCTCAGCTGCTTACCGGATGATCTCAGACATCCTTTTTGGTCTTAAAAATGCTAAGGTTCTTGAGGAACACGTAATGCAGTTCTTTGACATTATTCATTTCCAAAATGCAGTTTTGTGTTTGACTTCCTTTAACAATGGCGGGGGGGATGGAAGGCTGCCGGTGACTTGTTCTACAGGACTTGTTTTTCTTTTATTCGCAGATACGCATGAGTCAGCTGGAAGTTAAGGAAAAAGAGCTCAATAAGCTTAAACAAGAAAGTGACCAACTTGTCCTCAGTCAGCATCCAGCTTCAGACAAAATCGAGGTGGGCTTTGTGAGATTTATATTCTCATCAGGGGAAAATAGGGGACCCTTTTCAAAAAATAAGACTATACAGATGAGCGGTTCTGACCCAGCATAAAGCCGTGACAAGTTGATTTTATCAATACCCTAGACCGGGGGTTGGCAAGCTTTTTCTGGAAAGGACCAAATAATAAATATTTTAGACAGGCAGGCCATTTGGTCTCTGTTGAAATTAACTCTGCCATTGTAGTGTGAAAGCAGCCATAGCAACATGTAAATGAATGGTTGTGGCCGTGCGCCAGTGAAACTTTATTTATAAATGCAAGTGGTGGCCCGGATGTGGCCCTTGGGCTGTAGTTTGCTGACCTCTGCCCTAGACTGCCATCTCTGGGCTGTGCTCAAGGCTGACATTAGCTGGTAGCACTGGTATGACCATTTTGATTGTTTAAAAAAATCCAGATACTTCCGTATCAGTTGGTAAGCATCACTGCCTTCGTCCCCCACAGGCCCTCTTCATGGCAGGTACCTTTGTAACTGAAAGTAGGGGCGGTCCAGCTATTTGCTGCTCAAAAGCTAACAAAGGGGCTTCCCTGGTGGCGCAGTGGTTGAGAGTCTGCCTGCCGATGCAGGGGACACGGGTTCGTGCCCCGGTCCGGGAAGATCCCACATGCCACGGAGCGGCTGGGCCCGTGAGCCATGGCCGCTGAGCCTGCGCGTCCGGAGCCTGTGCTCCACAACGGGAGAGGCCACAACAGTGAGAGGCCTGCGTACCGCAAAAAAAAAAAAAAAAAGCTAAGAAAGAGGCAAGGTTGGTGGAAAGGAAAGTGTCCTTTATTTTGGATGCCGGCAACCTGTCCAAAGGCCACCTCTCCCTACTTAACAATCAGGGGCCAAGAGCTTTTATCGATGCGGGTAGGGGGCTACCTGTCGAAACAGCACAGTCAGCTCTGACAGTCATCTGAAAATTTGTCATGCCGTGGTCTGATCAGCGTCATCTTGATTGTTTTAAGTGCAGTTAGTCTTTAGTTCCAGGATCGGTTTGTCCCCATTTCTTTGAGGCCAGTTCTTAGAACTGTGGCAGCTTATGTCATGGCTACAGTCTGGTCATCATGTAGTTCACTTCTTCCACCGGGTGTGGGTTTCAGTCTCTATTGGACAGCTCACAGGATATTGTTCAGAATATTATCTATAGCCCTTGAGGAGGAACTAAAGGTCCTTGACTAAGCTTAATGAATAAACTATTGTTATTTAGTCTTGTTGGACTGTTCCTTTGTTTCTGCATTTTCTCACTTCTCTGATTAAACTTATTCTTTGGCTAAAGTTTTTTCACAGACAGAAGGCAGGTTGAGGACATGGGGGGCAAGGACCATTGTGTCCTGCTCTGTTTCACCTTGGACCTCCGCATGATCTAGCAGCGGTACAGGAACAGGGCTTGCTGCCCCAGTGCTATCCCTGTTCTGACTGGTCTGTTTTGATTGGTCAGTAGCCATGCCATTTGGATGAATATTTTGACTAATACTCCTAATTATATCCATGTGTTAAAGCTGTTTTTTGGGGTTTTTTCTGTTTTTTTGGCCACCCAGCTTGCAGGATGTTGGTTCCCCGACCAGGGATTGAACCCGGGGCCACGGCAGTGAAAGTGCTGAGTCCTAACCACTGGACCACCAGGGAATTCCCAAAATTGGTTTTAAAATTTAATTTCTACCAAAGCAAGAGTGCCCTGTTGGGAAATTCTGGTTTCAAGTTTTAGAAAAAGTTTGCTTGATTTGGAATTAGATAAGAAATGCTTCATGGTTTTCATTCAGGCTCACCTATCTATGAAATAACGGATGCCTCTCTATGGCTGAACGGTGGAGAGACAGCTGCTGTTTTCTTGTTTCAGGCATATATGGATACTCTCCAGACACAGTGGAGCTGGATTCTTCAGATCACCAAATGCATTGATGTTCATCTCAAAGAAAATGCTGCCTACTTTCAGGTTTTTATACCTAGTAATCATTTAATTGTCTTTTGGGTCTTCACAGCTTCTCTTCCGAATGTGTTTGAAAAAGCACTGAAAACAGTCTTCACACTATGGCATGAAAACTATTTATTGGTTTTTAGTTTAGAGGAGCACAGATTGGTCACCAATCATTCAAGTAGCCTCTTGCTCTCAGATAAGTTAATATACTTTCTGCTCAAATTCTTTCCTTTAACCACCTATCAGATAGGCTCGTAGGGAAGATAATCCTTGAAGTTGAAATAGTAGGTGATGCTGCGTATTGAGTTGCTTTTAATTGACACGGGGTCACCCGCATCCTTAACAGTTTTTTGAAGAGGCCCAGTCGACGGAAGCCTACCTGAAGGGCCTTCAAGACTCCGTCAGGAAGAAGTACCTGTGTGACAAGAACATGCCCCTGCAGCGTCTGCTGGAGCAGATCAAGGTGCTAGAGGTACTGTCTCAGACCCAGGCCCTTCCCCGGGAATAAAACAAATGCGCCCACCGACTCAGTTCAGATTATCTGCGTTTGTATTGCTCTATAGAGCCGCGAGCGCCCAAAGCTCAGGCAAGCGTTGTCTTCATTTTCAGTGGTTTTTCTCAAAATACATTTCTTTGCACGATCAGCTGCTGTGGCACGTTACTTCTGCTTCAGTAGTTATGGGTGCTCAGAACAAAACCGGAGAGAGCGCTGATGACTTAACATGACAATCCCTTCGGAAAAGTGTACTTCACATGTTGTCAGCATAGCCTTTTTGCAAAGTGATGTTCTTTCCCGCCCACCTAATTCATGGCTGTGTTGCCTCTGTAGCGGCTTCTTTTGAAAGGTACCTGTGGTCCCTGCAGACAGATGAATGGGTGGTTTTTTACAGCTAATGCAGCTACAGCGGTATCTAATTTGTAATGTCATGATAGCTATAGTAATGCCATTTGAAGGTCTTATCTCACTTTCAGAGATTATCTATGTTCGAGTATGATTTTATTTGCAATTGCAGCAAGAATGGGAGAAAATCCTTGAGAACAAGCGCCAGGTGCAGAACTTGGTAAACAAGTCCAAGAGGATTGTGCAGCTGAAACCTCGGAACCCGGACTACAAAAGCAATAAACCCATTATTGTCAGGGCTCTCTGTGACTACAAACAGGACCAGGTGTGTACTCGGCTAATCAGAATGCTGCCAAAGTTTTCCCTTTCTTTACGGATGCATTTTTGTCCAGGGCAGAATTTAATTTAGGTTTCAGTGAGCACCCTAGTAAATGTCTTTCTTTTGTATACAAAGTGGCAAGCTGTTGAAAAAATGCAGTGATTTTTGTTTTGAGTTGTATGATAGTTGCAAATAAGTAGGACAATAGTTATTTTTAAACTATTCTAATTCTGTTTTAAGGCTTAAGCCTTCTTTTCTTCCAATATGCAATTAGCATCTGTGAGCCCTCTTTAAATTTCTGAAATATAAAAAAAAAAGAGACACGTGGTCATTATGCTGCATGTAAAGGGAATGTCATTGCGAATTTTATGCATTAAATGAGCCACATCAGTTCTGTAGGCTCAGTGGTAAATACAAACATTTATATAGAAAGATGACTTGGTTTTAGTCATTATCTATGTAATTCCCTCTATTTTCTTATAAAAATTATGGAGGACTTAAGAAATAAAAATGTGATGAGTTGGTGAGATGGACATTATAAAACATTGCAGTTTATTCTACCATGCAGAAATGGTTTTAGAACTTGGGTGGAGAGAAGTAAGAAATCTAAAGGGAGATTGAGATACCTCCATGTCGAACTTGTTACATTTTAGTAGTTAAGATAGTTGGCATATTTTAAATACCCATTTTAAGAAGCTATATAGAGTTAATTTAGAAAAGAAGCTATTTAGATGCTGGAGTTAATTTAGGAAGTTATTTTTCTGGGGACCTGATACCAAAATTTTTTTGTTTTTATTTAACAATTTTAAGAGCAAATGAATGAGACAAGTGACTCCCACGCACTGAACTCTACGATATAAAACACAAACTCACAAAAATAGAAAAGCCAGGGGGTGAGTTTTTGCTTTCCAGAAGGATGGCTCACTTCACCGGGGGACTCCCCTGGCTGTCCCCTGGAAAGTCACTCTACCTAATTCCCTTCAGACACACCTTGTAGGCTCACCTGTCTTATTTAAAGCATCAGTCGTGTTGGGTTGTGTCCAGATCAGCTTCCATTGAGGCAAAAAATACTAAGAGCAAAGCTGAAACAGCACATCATCACTGCTGCTGCTTCTGTTCTTGAGCAAAAAGATAAAAACGTGGGCTCGTGGATAAAGCCAAAACACAGTGCTGCTTGCCTTGCAGAAAATCGTCCACAAAGGGGACGAGTGTATCCTGAAGGACAATAACGAACGGAGCAAGTGGCACGTGACTGGCCCGGGCGGCGTGGACATGCTCGTGCCCTCCGTGGGCCTCATCATTCCTCCGCCCAACACCCTGGCCGTGGACCTCTCAAGCAAGTACGTCTTGAACTTCCTTCTGGCCGTGACATGAACGCGGGTGGGGAGAAATAGGGCAGACGCTGATACGAGACATACCGCTTCTTACTGCTGTCACCTCCCCCCAGAGGGGGACCTGGTGAAGGTCCCTTTGCCTTGTCTTGAGGTTTTCTGTTGCAGATACTGTGGTTGTCTTGGGAAGATGAAAAAGAATGTCTGACAGCAAAGGAGCTCATTCTGGCCATGCACTTTAAAGACGGTGTTTTGAAATTCTTCTGCCTTTTAGACCATCAGTAGTTTGGCCTGTAGCCCCAAATAGAAAATGCACTTGGCATCAATATTTGGCCATCAGTAGGTGGCGCATTCATTTGACAGATTGTCTAGGGCACATTCTTCCAAACCTTCTATGATGGAAGTCTTCAGCCCGCTCAGGGTGGGGTGAGAGTAGCCCAGTGAGCCTGTGTCCAAGCTCCAGCAGGCGTTCTGTGACCCGAGACCCATTTCTCACTGTTGCCTGCACGGCGCCAGACCTCCGTCAATTAAAAAGTTGTTGACAAACAACCCAACAACCACAAATTGTACTGCCTGTTTTGACCGAAATGATTCCAATGTATCGAAGCCCATGTCGGTCATGGAGAATGTACTTTTGGGTATTAGTCTAAATCCATTGAAATGTTGAATGTTTTGCAAATGCTCCATTCACCCATTGCTCTGTTAGTTCTCCTTTGAGTTTTCTGTGCCCTTGGGGGAGCGTGGCCAGGTTTCCCGTTTGGGATGAACTTGGAGAGCCGGGCTAGCGTGCTTTTTCCCTCTGCACCTCCTAGGATCGAGCAGTACTACGAAGCCATCCTGGCCCTGTGGAACCAGCTCTACATCAACATGAAGAGCCTGGTGTCCTGGCACTACTGCATGATCGACATCGAGAAGATCAAGACCATGACCATCGCCAAGGTACGTCCTCAGGACCACCCGCTGCCTGGAGGGGCCCCCCAGCTGCTCCCTGGCGTGCGGTTTCTACCAGGCAAACCTAGCTGTGCAGCTGATGCTTTTGTGTGTCAACACGAGAGTCGGCTGAGCCTTCCTTAGAGGTTCTAGTCCGTCCAACGCAGGATGGGAGGGATTCACACCCGGCCGGTTAAGAGACAAACAGAAGTACTAATTAAAGTTACCGGACAAGCCAGAAGTCCCTGTGGGAAAGGCATGAGGTCCTGTGGTACTCAGGGTCCCACTCTCCTTAGATGTAATGGAAAGTGAGGGCATAGGTATTGACTGGATAGCACAGAAGTAAAAGGTGGGCGTTGAATTCTTGGAAGCATTAGTTACCCTAGATCAGTGGTTTTCAGGTAGTGGCCCAAGAATCCAGGTGAGGGAGTCCTTTGGGATGACAGGGACAGCAGGGAGGAGAGGGGCAGGGAATGGGTAAGTTGGGGGCTTCCCTTTACCCCTTTAACTCTTTTCAGTCAGAGCAGCTTTGCTGTGATCTGCTTGACATTTGGGGCTTCTGAGTCCTATTTCCTTTGAGGAAGAAAATTCCATAGGAAGAAGAAAATTGACAACCCACTGCTTTGGTTCTTAGGCGCAAGCTCTAAATCATCAAAGACCTTTTCTGCCTTAATGGGTCTTTGAGGGGCGTTGCCTCAAGCGCCACCAGAGTAGTGCATTTCCCAGGAAGCTTTCTTGGCCACGCTCTGGGACCAAGAAACACTCCCCGCCTGGTTTATTTCCAGCTGAAAACGATGCGGCAGGAAGATTACCTGAAGACAATATCTGACCTTGAGTTACGCTACCAAGACTTCATCAGAGACAGCCAAGGCTCAGAGATGTTTGGAGATGATGACAAGAGGAAAATACAGACCCAGTTCACGGATGCCCAGAAACACTACCAGACCCTGGTCATACAGCTCCCCGGCTACCCGCAGCAACAGACAGGTTGGTTTAGAGCCAGTCCTTCTTTGTAGCCACCATACATGCCGTTTTCAAAAGAAAGTACGTAGTTTGCCAAAAACTAGTTGCAGAATCACTCCTTTGAAAGATCGTATATCAAAAGTCATTGAGATGCTAGGTTTTCAGAACCAAATCAAAGGAAGTAGCGACACTTTCATGCAGCATGGATGTTTTCTTGAGGCCTTGCGCCCTTCTAGCCAAGAAGTCTCTGATTTTTGTGGTCCTAACATTTTTACAGTAACCACAACTGAAATCACTCATCTTGGTTCCTGCCAAGCTGTCAACCATAATAAAGTAACTGAAACTAACAGAGAAAATGACAAGCAGGAGACGTGCTTGCTGATGGAGCTCCAGAAGATTCGCAGGCAGATGGAGCTCTGTGAGAGCAAAATGACCCTTAAAAACATCCTTCTGGCAGATCAAGGGTCTTCGCACCACATCACAGTGAAGATAAGCGAGCTAAAGGTAGGTATCCATTAATGTTTTGCTTGATTCTAGGTGTATTTATATTTAACTGTGAAGTAGTAAAAAAAAGCCCTCCTGGTTTAAATATTTATAGGCAAGAAACCTTCATTTTCAAGAAAAGAGGCTTCTGGCACAATTTCCTTTTTTCTTTCCCATGCTGCCGGATCTGTGGAAAGATACCAGGCTGGGGATTCAACCACCTTTGCTGTTAGTTTGTGGGCCACTCAGTCCGGCTGCAGTGTTTTTCCTTTTCTGCAATGTAGTGCTTTGTAGATTTCGAAAGTTTTCACAAACATTCATTTGGCTTCTGCCTGAAACAACCTATGATGTGGGCTAGACAGGTAGAATGATCTTACTTGTAGACAGTAGGGGGTGGGGTAAGAGCTGCAAGGCGTCGGCCGAGCTGGGACTGCAGCCCAGGTGTTTCAGTGTCAAGCTCAGTGATCTCTTCCGCTCAGCCAGGCCCGGGCACTGCGCTGGAATCTACGAGGTATATATTCTAAGGAAGAGGGTCACATTTACCCAGTGCTGGTAAGGCCTCCCTGATGAAGGACATGAAAGGTCAACTCTCACTTGAGTCGTTCACATTTCGTGGGCCTTTTGAGGACATGAATGACGGTGAGAAGCATACAGCTAAATCAGAAGCGCTTCCCTTCTTTTCGGACAGGGCTTACAGAATGATTCTCAAGCAATTGCTCAAGTTCTCAACCAGCTGAAGGACATGCTGGCTAACTTCAGAGGTTCGGAAAAATATTGCTATTTGCAGAATGAGGTATTCGGATTGTTTCAGAAACTGGAAAATATCAATGGTGTCACAGACGGCTACTTAAATAGGTAAACGCGACTGACACTGACCTCAGATATTTGGCTTTTCTCAAGCTTCATTTTCTGAGACTTCATTTGCTTTATGTGCTGGTTGCTGGAGCTCTTGCCTTATGGGTTCTCTTTTCATTGGAGCCTCACTCACATTCTTCTGTGCTTTTGAGAGAGGGTCCTCCAGCCTAGGGTGCCAATCCCATTGTTCTGAACTCCACTGTCTCTTCCAGCCAAGGCATCCTCTAAAGGCCAGAACTTAGAATTCTTCCATTGATGCAAGATGGTGTTCTGAGTCATGAAAGAGGGAAAAAATGAGGGCTTCCCTGGTGGCACAGTGGTTGAGAGTCCGCCTGCTGATGCAGGGGACGCGGGTTCGTGCCCCGGTCCGGAAGGATCCCGTGTGCCGTGGAGCTGCTGGGCCCGTGAGCCGTGGCTGCTGGGCCTGTGTGTCCGGAGCCTGTGCTCTGCAATGGGAGAGGCCACAACAGTGAGAGGCCCGCGTACCGCAAAAGAAAAAAAAAAAAGAGGGAAAAAATGTATTGCTCCGTAACTTATAAAATAAGCAGGGTAAATTTTTATCTGCTTTCATATTGTTCCCTTTTACGAAGAGTGGCGAGAGCCCGAGAGAGTTTCCAAGTCTAATTATGTCGCCGGCAATTTTATTTTTGCCTCTTTGGCACTTGACAGCTTGTGCGTGGTGAGAGCACTCCTGCAGGCCATCCTCCAGACGGAAGACATGCTGAAGGTTTACGAAGCCAAGCTTACGGAAGAGGAGACTGTTTGCCTAGATCTGGATAAAGTGGAAGCTTACCGCTGCGGACTGAAGGTAAGGAGAAGGGTTGAACAGCGAGCGGCCCGGCTTATGGGAAAGCATACAGAACTACTCAGTCCCCGGTGGTAGAGCCTCACTAAGTCTTCATGGGTTTGGAGGATTACTGGATTTCGTCGGCCACACGTGGTTGACATCAGCCGTTATCTCTAGAGCACTGTTGTCCAGAGCGTGTTGGCAGGACCTACGTGAGAAAGTCCGTTTGTGGTGAGATTAGTCTGGGGAACGCGAGTTAACCACAGTTAAGCTGGTACTGTAGTACTTCTCAGAACCTTTAATAGGTTAATAGATTTTATAATTTTTCAGGAACGGAATGGAGTGTGATATGTAGCATTTCTCAAACTAATTTACACATCGAATCTTTTTTTTTTTTTTTTTAACCGAGTTGGCACAAGGAACTAGGTCACTGGCACAAATATAGGAGACGCAATCAGTAGATATATTTTCCTTGTGGTGTAGCATCAAGCGGGAATGCGGTTAATTTGTACTTTTTTTTCCTCCTGTGACAGAAAATTAAAAACGACTTGAACTTGAAGCAGTCCTTGTTGGCCACCATGAAGACAGAACTGCAGAAAGCCCAGCAGATCTACTGCCAGACTTCACAGCAGTATCCAATGTACGACCTGGACCTGGGCAAGTTCAGTGAAAAAGTCACACAGCTGACAGATCGCTGGCAAAGAATCGATAAACAGATAGACTACAGGTGTGCCAACCTCCTTCCATACTTTCTTTCATACTTTCTTACATTTGGTTGTTCCCAAGATAATGTCACTTGAAGTCATCACTGTAAAAAACAGTGGTTTTGTTTTGTATGTAAGTTCAGCATCCTGGGAGCTCTCTTCACGCACTGGCTGTGGGCAGCTTTGTTGACAACAGGAGGAGAGTACATCCAGTAGCCGAGCTTGAACCAACCTGTGTCAGAGGCCCTTCAGGTTCTTAGGGAAATAATGGAAGCCATTGATCAAGTTCTTTTGTGCCCTGTAAACTCCTATTATGACTGTTGGAAGGAGTAGCTCCTTTGAGGGAGCATTTTCCAAAAGTTTGTGAAAATTAAATCTTACACAAAAGAAATGCCTTACTGCAAATGAGGGTTTAAAAACATCTCCTGAATCTTGCTTATCGTTTATTTTACGAGCAGTGCTTCTTAAAAACATCTCTATTGATATATAATTCACATGCCGTATAACCCACCCACCAAAAGTGTCCAAGTCACTGGTTTTTAGTATATTCAGAATGGGTAACCATCCCCACAATCTAAGTTAGAACATTTTCATCACCCTAAAAAAAAAACCCCATATCCACTGGCAGTCCCTCCCCATTTCCTCCCAACCCTCCAGCCCCAAACCGCCACCATTCTACTTGCTGTCTCTATAGATTTGCGAATTATTCTGGACATTTCCTATGAATAGAAAGATACAATATGTGGTCCTTTGTGAATGCTTTTTTTTCACTGAACATAATGTTTTCCAGGTTTATCCATGGTGTAGCACGTGTCAATACTTCATTTCTTTTCATGACTGTATAATATTCCATTGTATGACTGTATCACATTGTGTTTATTCTTTCATCAACTGATGGATATTTGGGCTGCTCCCAGTTTTTGGCTATCGTGAAAAGTGTTGCTACAAACATTCATGTATAATTTTTTGTGTGGATGTGTGTTTTCAGTTCTCTTGAGTATGTGCCAGGTGGAATTGCTGGGTCATGGGGTAACTCTGTGTTAAATACTTTTGCAGAGCAATAGCAATATTTAATAATTTTATTATCTCTGTTTGCCCCAGATTATGGAACCTGGAGAAACAAATCAAGCAACTGAGGAATTACCGTGATAACTATCAGACTTTCTGCAAATGGCTCTGTGATGCCAAACGCTGCCAGGATAACTTAGAATCCATGAAGTTTGGAGATTCCAGCATGGTCATGCGATTTTTGAATGAGCAGAAGGTATAAGGCAATTTGTCATTGCATAGATGTCACTGGGTGTAACCTGTGTTTTCCTCTGGTTTTTGTAGCAGTACTTAGGTTTAAAATGATAAATTTTTTAAAAACTTTATTGAAGTATAGTTGATTTACAGTGTTGTGTTAGTTTCAGGTGTACAGCACAGTGACTCAGTTATACATATATATACATTCTTTCTCATAGTCTTTTCCATTATGGTTTATCACAGGATATTGAATATAGTTCCCGGTGCTACACACTAGGACCTTGTTGTTTGTCCATTCTGTGTATAATAGTTTCCGTCTGGTAACCCCAAACCTCCAGTCCATCCTTTCCCCCTGCCACCCTTGGCTACCACAAGTCTGTTCTTGCTGTCTGTGAGTCTGTTTCTGCTTCATAAATAAGTTCGTTTGTGTCATATTTTAGATTCCACAGATAAGTGATATTATATGGTATTTGTCTTTGTCTTTCTGACTTACTGCCCCTAGTATGATATTCTCTAGGTCCATCTATGTTGCTGTGAATGGCATTATTTCACTCTTTTTTATGGCTGAGTACTATTCCAGCTGTGTCTATATACCACATCTTCTTTATCCATTCATCTGTCAATGGACATTTAGGTTGTTTCCATTTCTTGGCTATTGTAAATACTGCCACTGTGAACATGGGGATGCATGTATCTTTTCATGAAATGATAAATAATTACTATTACTAGTCCATTTTATGAATGCTTAAATAGTGTCCAGAGGAAAAGCAATTGAGAAATTTACAAAGAAATGCAGTTGTGAACATGGAAATAATGTAACGACCGTCATAGTAAAGTATCTTTATAAATTGAGGTGATAGGACCAGAAGAGAGTGCCAGCCAGATAGTAACCTCTTAGATCATAAGAACTTGAAGATCTTTCTTCTATTTTCTGAATAGAAAACATGCTCATCTCCTAAGGTTTAACTGTGAGACTATGGGGTCTGAACATGTAATCATAAACTGAGGGAAAAAAAAAACAAGTAACAGTGGTTAAAGAATGAAAAAAAACATTTATTTTAAATATGTCTACATTTTAACACTTATAAATATTTCCTTTTCTGTATAGAACTTGCACAGTGATATAAGTAGCAAACGAGACAAATCAGAAGAAGTACAAAAACTTGCCGAACTTTGTGCAAATTCAATTAAGGTAAGTACGTTTCACAAAGAATGTTGGTGTTTCATCAAGAATATTACTAACCATGTTTGCTTCGGCAGCACATATATTAAAACAAATGATACAGAGATTATTAGCCTGCCCTTGTGCAGGGATGACATGCAAATTCATGAAGTGTTCCATACTTTTTTTAATAAAAGAATGTTATGAACTACATTATTTTCTGATTCACTTTAAAGATTACAGACTTCTTGAGGACAACGGTTATGGTTTTTATATAATCTCTCGTGAACAAACTGTAAATGCTGTTATCCATTAGCTTGAATTGATTATACATTGGCAATATCTATGGGAATGGGCCGGTCTTCATCCTTTAGACTGGTGGTGTGTGCAGAGATCTCCATTTTGCATATAAAGTGGTGCTGCTTGGTTTAATAATGTCATATGATGCTTGGACACTAGCAGCACGTGATGGCCTTTGGGGTTGGACATTAGAAGTACAGCTTGGTGATTTAAAGCTTGGGAACTGTAGCCATCAGTGACTCCTTTTAAGTCAATTAAGTATGTTTTTCTGAAGCATTATTATTCTGCAGGATTATGAACTGCAGCTGGCGTCATACACCTCAGGACTGGAAACTCTACTGAACATACCTATCAAGAGAACCATCGTTCAGTCTCCTTCTGGGATGATTCTGCAAGAGGTAGATATGTCATTACCCATCTCTTAGAGCTCGCCCCTCCCTCTGCATCTTCTCTTTTCCCTGTCTTTCCTACCCTCCCTGAATTCATCTCTTGCCATAGGGTATCCATTCAAAAAGGTTTAATAGGTTATCCTCTCTCTAGTGTAAGTCATCAGCATAATGCATTTTAGGGAATGATCAGTGAGAAGTCTGGGTCTATTGCTCATACATTAGAATCTTTGCAGAAACTGGGCTTAAATTCTGGGTTTAGTGAGGGGGACATCTAAAGAGTGGAAAATATCCAGTCGATTTCTAAAAGACAACTTCTTCTCAAAGGTGTCAGAGAGCATCACCCATCAGATGGTTTAGGGGGAACACCCTGGAGTGATGAGGAGGAAGTGTAAGGTTTTTGGCCCTTTGTTTTATTGTACTTTATTCTTTGATTGGGTTTTGGAATTAGCACAGGTGAAAGAAGGGAATTCACTCCTTAAAATATAATTTCACTATTGGATTGTTTTAGGAAACAGTTGGGCAGCTCGCGTAGGGCTTCTTTTGAACGCAGTGCCTTTGATTTTTCCTTGCACTTCTTTTCTCCAAGGCGGCAGAGATGCATGCTCGGTACATAGAACTTCTTACAAGGTCTGCAGACTATTACAGATTCTTAAGTGAGATGCTGAAGAGTTTGGAAGATCTGAAGGTAATTTACTTTATTTCCTTGGAGGATCAAAAAAGAAAATAGAATGGAACTTAATTATTACTGCCTCGTTATAACATGAATTTGGACATACTCATTGGCAAAAGTGTATTCCCTCTAAACAGTCAGTATGATATAGTTTATTCATAAATCAGGTGTCAGTCCTATTCTCCAGTACACGGCTCGGAATGCTCTCAGTTAGTATTTTCAAAATTATAGCTATTTTTCCTTGCCGTAACCCCCAGTAATTTCATTTAATGTTTGGTCAAGGAATTTGCTTTCTTTCTCTCTTTGTGTTAAATTAAGAAGAACATCCAGGACTAGCTGGATTTGAATTTTCCATGTCGAATGGCTGTTTAATTTACTCCTCATTTCTAATATTCGAATTGAGTTTATATGGAAACTTACTTGATACCTGGAAATAAAGGAAACATAATTTAGGAGATCATAAGCTTTTGGTCTTGGAAGAAATTCCCTCATTCACAGATGAGGAAGCTGAAACTCAGAGAGGGTAGATCCCTTACTAAGGTCACGCAAGCAGTTGACGGAAGAATTATGACAAGAATACAGATGTCTTGAATTTTTTGTCTAGTAGCTTTTGCCTTGTATCAGTGTCTACATGTGTGCTCGTGTGTGCGTGCTTGTCTGTGTGTGTGCAGGTGTGTAACAGGAAATGAGAAAGCACGTTGGTCTTGGGGGGAGGAAGTACCACTTCTTTCTTATGATGTGAGGCATCTTTCTTTCAACACGCTTTCTGATTTCCCTTCCACAGCTGAAAAATACCAAGATCGAAGTTTTGGAAGAGGAGCTCAGGCTGGCCCGAGACGCCAACTCTGAAAACTGCAGTAAGAACAAATTCCTGGATCAGAACCTGCAGAAATACCAGGCAGAGTGTTCCCAGTTCAAAGCAAAGCTCGTGAGCCTGGAGGAGCTGAAGAGACAGGCTGAGCTGGATGGCAAGTCAGCCAAGCAAAATCTAGACAAGTGCTACAGCCAAATCAAAGAGCTCAATGAGAAGATCACCCGGCTGACTTACGAGATCGAGCATGAAAAGCGAAGCAGGAAAACCGTGGAAGACAGGTTTGATCAACAGAAGAACGAATATGACCAGCTGCAGAAAGCGAGGCAGAGCGAGAAGGAGAGCCTCGGCTGGCAGAAAATAGAGTCTGAGAAAGCCATCAAGGAGAAGGAGTTCGAGATAGAGAGGTTGAGGGTTCTTCTGCAGGAGGAGGGTACCCGGAAGAGAGAATATGAAAATGAGCTGGCAAAGGTAAGAAACCACTATAATGAGGAGATGAGTAATTTAAGGAACAAGTACGAAACAGAGATTAACATCACAAAGACTACCATCAAGGAGATATCCATGCAAAAAGAGGATGATTCCAAAAATTTCCAAAACAAGCTCGATAGATGCATGAAGGAGAATCGAGATCTGAAGGCTGAGATTGTCCGGCTCACCGACAGCATCCTGCAGACCACGGAGCAGCGGAGGCGGGCAGAAGAGGATGCCCTGCAGCAGAAGGCCTGTGGCTCCGAGATGCTGCAGAAGAAGCAGCATCTGGAGATGGAGCTGAAGCAGGTCATCCAGCAGCGCTCCGAGGACAGCGCCAGGCACAAGCAGTCCCTGGAGGAGGCTGCCAAGACCATCCAGGACAAAAACAAGGAGATCGAAAGACTCAAAGCTGAGTTTCAGCAGGAGGCCAAGCACCGTCGGGAATATGAGAATGAACTGGCTAAGGTGAGGAGCAATTACGATGAGGAAATCATCAGCTTAAAGAACCAGTTCGAGACGGAGATCAACATCACCAAGACGACCATCCACCAGCTCACCCTGAAGAAGGAGGAGGACACCAGCGGCTACCGAGCCCAGATAGACAACCTCACCAGGGAAAACCGGAGCCTCTCGGAAGAAGTAACAAAGCTGAAGAACGCTCTAGCCCAGACCACGGAGAACCTCAGGAGGGTCGAAGAGAACGTCCAGCAGCAAAAGGCCGCGGGCTTGGAGATGTCGCAGCGGAAACAGCAGCTGGAGGTGGAGCTGAAGCAGGTCACGCAGGTGCGGATGGAAGAGAGCACACGGTACCGGCAGTCTCTGGATGATGCCGCCAAGACGATCCAGGATAAAAACAAGGAGATAGAGAGGCTAAAGCAGCTGACAGAGACGGAAGCAAAGCAGCGGAAGTGTCTGGAGGATGAGAAGGCCAAGTGGCAGAGGGCACAGTGTGAGCTGCAGAAGGCCTACAGCAGTGCCACGGAGACAGTCAGCAAACTGAAGGTGCAGGAACAGGAGCTGATATGCCTGAGGACGGACTACGAGCGGGTGTCCCAGGAGAGGGCCGTCAGGGACCAGGACATCGCCCACTGCCAGAGCTCCCTGAAGGAGCTGCAGCTGCAGAAGCAGAAGGCAGAGGAGGAGCTGGTGTGGCTGAAGCGGGCGGCCTCCGAGGACTCCTGCAGGAGGAAGAAGCTAGAGGAGGAGCTGGAGACCCTGCGGGCGTCCCTGAAGGAGCAGGTGATCCAGGTCACCAGCCTGACCCAGCAGCTGGAGCAGGTGTCCATCGTCAAACAGAGGAGCGAGGACGAGCTGCAGCAGCAGCGGGACGTGCTGGACGGCCACCTGCGGGAGAAGCAGAGGACCCAGGATGAGCTGCACAGGCTGGCCTCCCAGGTCGAGGCCCTGCAGCAGCAGCTGCTGCAGGAGCGGGAGAACGCCAGGCAGGCGCAGGTGCGGAGCGAGCATCTCCAGAAGGCTGTTGAGGACAAGAGCAGGAGCCTGAACGAGAGCAGGCTTGAAATCGAGAGGCTGCAGTCGCTGACTGAGAACCTCACCAAGGAGCACCTGCTGCTTGAGGGGGAACTGCGGAACCTCCGGCTGGAGTACGATGACCTCCAGCAGGGCCGCAGCGAGGCTGAGCATGACAAAAACGCCACCATCTTGGAGCTCCGGAGCCAGCTGCAGATCAGCAACACCCGGACCCTGGAGCTGCAGGGCCTGATTAATGATTTACAGAGAGAGAGGGGAAATTTGAGACAGGAAATTGAGAAATTCCAAAAGCAGGCATTAGAGGTATTCACAAATATTTGATCGCCGCTTCACTTCCTCTCAACTAACTCCCTCCATGGTCCTCCCAGCTGGGCTGTGCTCTTGCTGCTGGGCTGGATGCTTGCATACGTCTCGCTTTTCTTTTTGATGCTGTGCTGCTGTCTGTCCTAATCCAGACGCTACTTCAGGGTCATTTCAGTGCCATTTGCCCTTCTCTTCTACGCCCACAGCGAGTGCCCGTCCCTGTGTAACCCGCACTTGGCTCTGCTCTTCCAACTTTGGCTGGGGTGTGACATCTGAACTCACTTCCTCTCAGTGTTCCACTCTGTTTTCTAGAAGGTGGCTCTTTGTGAGCTGTGACGTAACGTTTGTAACTGAAGTTTTCCTAAATAAAAGCCACATTAAATGGGTTTTCTGTGCAGTTTGAAAATCGCTTTCTTGCTTGCTTCTGTGATTTTTCTGCATGCGTTATTCTCTGCTCTTTCCATCGTGGCCCTAATATGTTTCTTTTTGTTTGACTTTTCTTCTTTTAACCCCTAATTAAAACACTCAACCTCTTGAACTTCTAATACGTTTGACTTCTGTAGACAATATTTGTGTGGGGCTGGGTGAGGGGTGTGCGTATGTCTGTAGATTTGTATTGCTTTATTAAACGTGAGTATAACTGTAACAGGTGAAATGTAGGTACAGCAGGTGGGATAACCTGGAATAAAACTCCCCATATCTGTTCAAACCATAATTACTATTAAGAGTAAGCCAGGTCTACAGCTGCTCCTTTTTCCTTCTGTGGAAAAATATAGAAAGTACAGAAGCCATTTATCAAAGTGGCAACATGTATCTACAGAATTTTTTTCAGGAACTTGTAAGATAACAAAATTAACAGTGTGCTCAAGGAAAAGAAAAGGGCCGATAAGTAAATATACTTTTTTTAAAAATATAGGAAAAGAAGTTAAATGATAATGGCCCTGTGATATGATCACATCATTATTTTTTCCCATTTCTTTCTTTTTTTTTGCATTCTAGGCATCTAATAGGATTCAGGAATCCAATAATCAGTGCTCTCAGGTGGTGCAGGAGAGAGAGAGCCTCCTGGTGAAAATCAAAGTTCTGGAGCAAGACAAGGCCAGGCTGCAGAGGCTGGAGGATGAGCTGAATCAGGCCAAAGTGACCCTCGAGGCAGAGAGCAGGGTGAAACAGCGCCTGGAGTGTGAGAAACAGCAGATCCAGAACGACCTGAACCAGTGGAAAACGCAGTGTTCCCGCAAAGAGGAGACTGTTAGGAAGATAGAGTCCGAAAGAGAAAAGAGCGAGAGAGAGAAGAACAGCCTTAGGAGTGAGATTGAAAGACTCCAGGCGGAGATCAAGAGGATCGAGGACAGGTGCCAGCGGAAGCTGGAGGATTCCAGCAGGGAGACCCAGTCCCAGCTGGAGACAGAGCGCTCCCGGCTTCAGAGGGAAATCGACAAACTCAGGCAGCGCCCGTATGGGTCCCACCGTGAGACCCAGACTGAGTACGAGTGGTCCGTTGACTCCTCGAAGCTGGTGTTTGACGGACTGAGGAAGAAGGTGACGGCGCTGCAGCTGTACGAGTGCCAGCTGATTGACAAAACAACCCTGGACAAACTGCTGCAGGGGAAAAAGTCAGTGGAAGAAGTTGCTTCTGAGATCCAGCCTTTCCTTCGGGGAGCAGGCGCTATCGCTGGAGTTTCCACTTCCCCTAAGGAGAAATACTCTTTGGTAGAGGCCAAGAGAAAGAAATTGATCACCCCAGAATCCACAGTCATGCTTCTGGAGGCCCAGGCAGCCACTGGTGGTATAATTGATCCCCACAGGAACGAGAAGCTGACTGTTGACAGCGCCATAGCTCGGGACCTCATCGACTTCGATGACCGCCAGCAGATATACACAGCAGAGAAAGCCGTCACTGGGTTTGATGACCCATTTTCAGGCAAGACGGTATCTGTGTCCGAAGCCATCAAGAAAAATTTGATCGATCGGGAAATCGGAATACGTCTGCTGGAAGCCCAGATTGCTTCAGGGGGTGTGGTGGACCCTGTGAACAGCGTCTTTTTGCCGAAAGATACAGCCTTGGCTCGTGGGCTGATTGACAGAGATCTGTATCGGTCCCTGAACGATCCCCGAGATAGTCAGAAGAACTTCATGGATCCGGTCACCAAAAAGAAGGTCAGTTACATGCAGCTGAGGGAAAGGTGCAGAATCGAACCGCACACCGGTCTGCTGCTGCTGTCAGTACAGAAGAGAAGTATGTCCTTCCAGGGAATCAGACAACCCGTGCCCATCTCCGAGCTGGTTGATTCCGGTATATTGAGACCATCCACTGTCAATGAACTGGAATCAGGTCAGATTTCTTATGATGAGGTTGGTGAGAGAATTAAGGATTTCCTTCAGGGTTCAAGCTGCATCGCAGGCATCTACAGTGAGACCACAAAACAGAAGCTTGGCATTTACGAGGCCATGAAAATTGGCTTGGTCCGACCTGGTACTGCCCTGGAGCTCCTGGAAGCGCAAGCAGCTACTGGCTTCATCGTGGATCCTGTTAGCAACTTGAGGTTACCGGTGGAGGAAGCCTACAAAAGAGGTCTGGTGGGCATCGAGTTCAAGGAGAAGCTCCTGTCTGCGGAACGAGCTGTCACCGGCTACAACGACCCTGAAACAGGAAACACCATCTCCTTGTTCCAAGCCATGAACAAGGAACTCATCGAAAAGGGCCATGGCATTCGCTTGTTGGAAGCACAGATTGCAACCGGTGGGATCATCGACCCGAAGGAGAGCCACCGCCTGCCCGTTGACATAGCGTACAAGAGGGGCTACTTCAATCAGGAGCTCAGTGAGATTCTCTCGGATCCAAGTGACGATACAAAAGGATTCTTCGACCCAAACACTGAAGAAAACCTTACGTATCTGCAACTGAAAGAAAGGTGCATTAAGGATGAGGAAACGGGGCTGTGTCTTCTGCCCCTGAAAGAAAAGAAGAAACAGGTGCAGACATCCCAAAAGAATACCCTCAGGAAGCGCAGAGTGGTCATAGTTGACCCGGAAACCAACAAGGAGATGTCTGTCCAGGAGGCCTACAAGAAGGGCCTCATAGATTACGAAACCTTCAAAGAACTGTGTGAGCAGGAGTGCGAGTGGGAAGAAATAACCATCACTGGATCAGACGGCTCCACCCGGGTGCTCCTGGTAGACAGGAAGACGGGCAGTCAGTATGATGTTCAAGATGCGATTGACAGGGGCCTCGTTGACAGGAAGTTCTTTGACCAGTACAAGTCCGGCAGCCTCAGCCTCACTCAGTTTGCTGATATGATCTCCTTGAAGAATGGTGTCGGCAACAGCGGTGGCACCGGGAGTGGCGTCAGCGATGATGTCTTCAGCAGCTCGCGACATGAGTCCTTAAGCAAGATTTCCACCGTCTCCAGCGTCAGGAATTTAACCATAAAGAGCAGGTCTCTGTCCGAAACCCTGGAAGAATCGAGCCCCATTGCAGCCATCTTCGACACGGAAAACCTGGAGAAGATCTCCATCACGGAAGGGATAGAGCGGGGTATTGTTGACAGCATCACCGGGCAGAGGCTTCTGGAGGCCCAGGCCTGCACGGGCGGCATCATCCACCCCACCACGGGGCAGAAGCTGCCCCTCCAGGACGCCGTCTCCCAGGGCCTGCTCGACCAGGATATGGCCACCAGGCTGAAGCCTGCTCAGAAAGCCTTCCTCGGCTTTGAAGGAGTGAAGGGAAAGAAGAAGATGTCGGCAGCAGAGGCAGTGAAAGAAAAGTGGCTCCCCTATGAGGCCGGCCAGCGCTTCCTGGAGTTCCAGTACCTCACGGGGGGCCTGGTTGACCCCGAGGTGCAAGGGAGGATGAGCATGGAAGAAGCCATCAGAAAGGGGTACATCGACGGCCGGGCAGCGCAGAGGCTGCAAGACCCCAGCAACTACGGCAAGATCCTGACCTGCCCCAAAACCAAGTTGAAGATATCCTATAAGGATGCCATGAATCGCTCCATGGTGGAAGACATCACCGGCCTGCGCCTTCTGGAGGCCGCCTCGGTCTCCTCCAAGGGCCTGCCCAGCCCTTATAACATGTCTTCTGCCCCAGGCTCCCGCTCCGGCTCCCGCTCTGGCTCCCGGTCCGGTTCCCGCAGTGGGTCCCGGAGAGGAAGCTTCGATGCAACGGGGAATTCTTCCCACACCTACTCCTACTCCATTAGCAACAGCTCTGTTGGGCACTAGTAGTCGGTTGGAAATGGTTGCTAGACCTTGGCTTTCATTTATATGAATTTTCACTTTACTAAATAATAGAGAAAGAAAACCTTGTGCTTGTAGGATAGTGATAGAACTTTCTAGGCTTAAGAAAACGTAGCCATGGGGGGAATCAAATGGTAAAGGCTGTTCTGGCTTTTTATCTTCTTAGCTTACCTGAACCAATGTCATACACTGGATGTAGCGTATAGGAAGTAGTAATCAGTTGTAAGGAAAACACAAATTGAATCTAGAGTCTCTTTCTTCTCTTCTGCCTTTAGATTTTTGAGTGATGCTTCTTGAACTTCTTATGGCCTATAACCCAGATTTCTGTTCTTGGAGATAAAAAATGAAATTGACCTTGTAGTCATCAGTCTGCGTCTCATCTAAATATTTCCATTTTCTGTATGAGGAGAAAATTACCCTATCCCCCCGCTCCCCCCCACAAAAAGAATCCCCCTCAAACCCCAGCATTTTGGAATGCGTCTCCTCGGATTGCATGACCCATATACTCTTATGTGTACCTGTTTGGTTTGGTATTAATTTGACTGTATGTGCATGATAGTAGCAATCTTTGCTGTCCTTTAGTCAAAGTTTTCTGTTCATTTTGCTTGTCATTTTCTATGTACTTTCAAAGGTGTCTTTATGAAGTTTGCTATTCTGGCAATAAAGTTTTAGACGTTTGAAGTTTTTGCGTTTTGATTTAATAATATGTTCCTACACACAAGGGCATTTAGCAGAAGCTTTTTATTGTAAAATGTGTCTGAAACTGTTTACTAAACATCTATTAAGGAAGACCATTAAAAAACTGTTCTAGTTCTGAGTTCTTGTTAGAAGTTGGTTTTCTGAAGGTAGTTTTTTCAACATTTATGTACCAGGTAGAGTCCTTGAAAGAAGCCTGTGTAAGGAGGCCAGGCAAGAGGTCAATACCCACTTCTGGCTTATTCTGGACAGTGAATAGCATGGGGAGAAGTCACTGTCATACCCTTTAAAAAACATGAAGTGGCTAAGATTCCATTTTGGGTAGCCTTAAACTACATGGTTGCATTTTTGTCCCCAAAGAGAAGGGAATTGACCTTGAATCTATGAAACTGATTCCTGAAGAGTTCTTGGTTCTCTGTTGAAGGACAACGAAATATAAGCCTATTCTTTGGATCAAAGAAAACTTTTGAAATTCGGACATTTGTTATTAAATTAATAATACTCTACTCAATGCCTGGTATGTCTAGTATTGGGCTGGGTACAATGAGGATTCAGTAGAGTTTATAAGACCCTGACTTCAAGGCACGTACAGTCTGGATGGGTACAGAAGACACATGTAAAACAATGAGTGGGACAACTTTCATATATCAGAAGCATATATTAATACAATCAGACACATTTGATGGTACGGTAGAAACTAGGAAGACAAATGAAATGCTAATTGTGTAGAACAAAAACGATCATACTCTAGATAATCCTTAACTTATTGGTGGGGGGGGCTTTTGGTACTTAGGGTGAAAACAGCACTCGTTTCTTCCTTACCTCGCCTCTCTTTTTCTTCCTCTTGGCCCCCTCCCAATTTGGAGGATTTGTTATTAATTTCATTCACTGAATATTGAGTTCTGTGTGCCACACATGGTCCAGAAGCTGTGGATCTAATGGGAGAAGTACCTGGTACAAAAATAGCCCTTGTAGTTTAAAAGGAAGGAAAGTGCCTGGGAAATGCTATGTTGAAGGAAATGAAGGAGGATCCTTAGGCCAGAGCTGGGGGGCTGCATTAGCTCGGGCTGCTGTGACGAGATAGCACAGACCCGGTGGCTTAAACAAACCTTGATTTTCTTATAGCTCTGGAGGTCAGAAGTCCAAGGTCAAGGTAGATGCCACCAGGGTTGGTTTCTGGTGAGAGCTCTCTTCCGGGCTAACAGGCAGCGAAGGAGCTCTGGCATCTCTTCCTCAACTTAGAAGGACACTAGTTCTGTCACATGAGGGCCCCACCGATATGACCTCATTTAACCTTAATTACCTCTCCAAATACAGTCACATTGGGGGTTTGGACTTTGAATTTTGGAGGGGACAGAATTCAGCCCAGAATGGAGGCCTAACCTAGAACGGGGGGTCAGGAGACCTCTTTAGGAAAATGGTGATTGGACAGATTAACATGAATCAATGGAAAGGAGTTCTTCAAGTTGATATGGTACACCCCCTCCAAGCTGCTGCCAGAGTTGTCATTAGCTGTGAAATGAGAGAGCTGGATCCTGGAGAGAGGGCATACTTGACCCGGGCTGAGTTTTGATCTGGTTCACGTATACTGTACATCCACAGACAAGGGAACTGTATATGTAAATTTTCAACAACACTCATCACTTCACACCCAAAAATAGACTCACATTTTCCAGGAGGCTTGGCAAACTACGTAATGGCAAACAAAAAGTAAGGATGCTGTGAGCAGAGTATGAATAGACTGCTTCTCGCCACACATCCACTTGTAGCTACTGGCCTGTTTCCATATTATCACCTTTATTTGTGTGTGTGTGTGAGAACTGTGCTATTTGCCTTTGAGAATAGTTGTTCACAAAAGTATACTCCACTGTATACTGCCTGATGGAAGCAAGTGCAAAGGAAAGCAAAGATTTGGCATCAGGCTTGAAAAAAAAAAAACATAAGAGGGATTAGATTCTGGTAGTTAAAACCATTTGGGGAAACCAAAAGGGCTGGTTCCAGGTCTTGGGTAGGAAATGTACAGAGTAAACTTGGGTCAATCAAAGCAGGGAAGTACTTGAGGACTAACAGGGATGTGTCAAAGAGACACAGGTGGTTATAGTGGTTTCCACTGGTCAAACTTGGGACCATTTGAGCATCAACAAGAATTATGATGGTTAAAAAAAAAAATTAAGTCCAAGATACAGGATGGAAATGGACATTGATTATTAATGGGCTGAATCCATATAACAAATACTCATAGTCTTTAGTAGATGCCTCTTGCATTGTTCACTTTGTGTTGACAGCATCATTTAGGCTATGCCAAATACCAGTGATCTTACTATTCAGAAGAAGTCCATGGAACCATGGAAAAATTTTTATTATTGATTTGATCCAATTCAATTTTCTCAAAAATATCAGTATTTTGTATTCACTTTATAATTTCTGCAAACACATTTTCTGCTTATAAAACAAGAATTATGATGGTAATGGAGTATGTAATAACGAATTTAAAAACCTTTAATAATGATTTTTAAAAAACCAAACCGTGATTCCATAGTGAAACAAACAATAGAAAAAATGAAGGCATGGTAAGAATGGCAGCTAATAAACGTGGGAGCATGACAGTTACAGAATCATCGGGTACGTGATCAGTAATGTAATCACAGATTCAGTGAAGGATTGTGTGAGTTTGCTGGGAACGGGACGTTCACATGGCCTCAAAGTAGCATCCCTCAGATTACTTACCAAATACCAAGAGGAAAATGTACAGTTACAATGGAGCCATGCAGTCACTGTCTTTACCGAGTGATCAAATTTAGCATTACTGACAGCAGGAGAATCTAAGATATGTGTCCTCTATGAGGTGTGATAAAGAGGTACCACACGTCTTGCAAAAAATGCTTACACTGAATCTAGTCGTAAGGGGAAGATCTAACAAGTCCAGAAGGAGGAACATTCTACCAGACAACTGGCGGGGAGTCGGGACAAAATTCAATGACAAGTTACAGAGGAGAGTGGAGGAGACTGTTCTGCATTAAAAGAGCCGATTATAGCTCATGGGTTGAAAAAAATAATAAAAACGGCTATCAAAGGAATTTCGGGGGCAGCTCGGGAAATTTGAATACGAATTATGTTAGATGATACTATGAAATCATTAATTTTATAGGTTTGATCATATATTATGCTTATGTCGGGCTATGTCCTTATTCTTGGGAGATGCATACAGACGTCTGTGGGGGTGAAGTATCCGCAACTTTCAAATAATTCGTCAAAAATCAGTGTGCGGGGCTGTGTGTATGGAGACGGTGGGAGAGAGGCCAAATGTTAAGCAGTTAATGAACTGGAGGACGGCTATGCGAATGCTCATTGTACTACTCTTTAAACTTTTCTGTAGATATAAGCGTTTTTTTTTTTTTTAAATTGGGGCGGGGAACGCCGTTTAGGGAAGGCCAAGGGCAAAGGCATCCACGAGCCTTACGTAGGTAGCGACGTCGGGAAGGGACGGAAGAGACTTCTCAGAACAGCTTCCGCCCTTCCCGGGGCCCTTTCCTGTTGGCGGATCCAGTCACGTGGCTACGTGGCCCCGCCCACAGCTCCCAGAGGCCCGCGCGCGCCGCCGGCAGTTGGGCCGCTCCTTCCGGGCCGGCAGGCGGGTAAGTGGTCGTGCCGCGGCCATGGATGGCGATCCTCCCCCGGTGGAGGAGCGGCGGCGGCTGCGGGAGGAGCTGAGCGAGTTCGTGGAGAGCTGCTGCCGGACGCTGGAGGAGGTGACGGCGTCGCTGGGCTGGAGCCTGGACCGGCTGGACCCCGGGGAGGAGGAGGCGGCCGAGGTGAGGGGCGCGGGGTCCTCCCGGGGGCCCTCAGCCTGCGGAGCCCCGGGCGGCGGGCGCGGCCCTGCGTCTGCAGGGCTGTGGGCGGCGCGGGATCCGGCCTGCAGCACCCGACGCCCCCGGGATGCTCGCACCCACCCCCGGGCTGCGCACCCCTGCGGAACCTCGCCCTAAGGAGCCGAGGGATCGCGGCGGGTGCAGAGCGGAGCGGATAGCCGGGCTGGGGTGTGACTGGGAGATAAGCGGGCGGGTCTCGGGGTGCTGCTCGCGGAGGCGGCGGCGGCTTGCCCTGTCATCTGTCGCGTGGATTCCGCACTTGCACCAGACTCGGTGTCGGGAGGGCTTAGGAGTGCAGGTCATCTTTCTCAGCCTCCAGACTGTGCACCGATTCCACGATTATTAAAGGATGTCAACCTAGAGTCGGTACTAGCAGCTCTCCTGGACGTTAGGAAGAGATGTAGGCAAGAGTATTGGGGTGAACAATCCTGATTTTTGTCTTTCTTTTTAATGGGATGGGAGGAAGGGAAGTGCTCCAGTGTGGCATCATTATTCATGCGGTCGACTATTCTTTCTGGGTTTACCATTTTGAAAAAACACTTTTGGGAATTCCCTGGCGGTCCAGTGGTTAGGATTCCGCGCTTCCGCTGCAGGGGGCCCGGGTTCAATTCAACCCCAGACCTGGGAACTAAGATCCCGCGTGCTGCCCAGCCAGAGGAGAAAACAGCAGCAACACTTTTATTATTTGTTTAGAGGTATATTTGAAGCTGCGAATTCCATTGAGTGGGGCCTGCCAAGCCTTTCCACACCACTGTTTACCCAGCGATTTAGTAAATTTAGATTTCTTTTAGTAACAGTTAAATAGAGCTTTGTATATGCCACTTACTATAATTACCTCCTTTAATATTCATAGTTACCCTATGAGGTAGATACCGTTAGCCACTTTTTACAGATGAGGAAACAAACCAGAAGAGGTGATACTTTGTCCCAGGACACATTGCTGAGAGGTGGCAGTTAGGATTTGAACCCCCAGGCATTCTGCTCTGAGAGTCCCTGTGCCTAATTGGTATGCTGCCGCTCTAAAACTCCTCTCTGAAATTCCAAAATTCGGGCAATCGGCTGTGGGTGTGTATCTGACCTTTGCAAAACCAGTGTCTGATATTCAGGAGAGGAACTGGCTTAAACATCCCGGTAAGTGACATTCATACTTCCTACACCAGGTGCAGTCCAGATAGGCAGTGAATCTTCACTTTTCTGCTGGAGTGTTTTCATACTGAAGCTGAGTGAACAGCGTCACAGTTCCCATCCTCACAGAGCTCAGCGGCTGGTGGTGGTGATGAGGGGGAATACAGAGAGATCAGCCGCTACATTGTAATGTGATAAAGTCTGTGAAGGCTGGGTTGGAATTGCTGTAGTGCCGGTTATTGTAGGCTGTGAGGGGATGGCCAGGACTTCCTGGGTAAAGTGAATTCTAAGCTGATAAATGAAAGTGAGCTGAATTAGCTAGTGAAGCACAGAGAAAGCATCAACAGCATGTGTAGAAATCCAGAGACAAGGGTGTGGTGAGCAGATCAGGAAACCTCCGGTAGTTAAGGATAGCTAAGAGCACAGGCTATGGGGAAGGAGGGGAATGATGGTCAGTAGGGGCCAGACCTTAAAGATCCTCGTGTCAGCTGTATTAAAGAATCTGGATTTTTTTTTTTTCTTAATGAGAACAGTGGGGGAGGCATGGAAGTTTTTGTTTTTTTCTTTTATTTATTTATTTTTGATTGCGTCGGGTCTCTGTTGCTCCACATGGGCTTTCTCTAGTTGCGGCGTGCAGGGGCTACTCTTCGTTGCTGTGCGCGGGCTTCTCATTGCGGTGGCTTCTCTTGTTGCGGAGCACAGGCTCTAGGCGCGTGGGCTTCAGTAGTTGTGGCTCGTAGGCTCAGTAGTTGCTGCACGTGGGCTCTAGAGCGCAGGCTCAGTAGTTGTGGTGCACGGGCTTAGTTGCTCCGCGGCATGTGGGATCTTCCCGGACCAGGGCTCGAACCCGCGTCCCCTGCATTGGCAGGAGGATTCTTAACCACTGTGCCACCAGGGAGGCCCCACGTGGAAGTATTTTAAGCCAAGGCATATCATGATTATACTTGCCTTTTAATAAAATAATAATTGCTTATATTTATTGAATGCTTACTATTTACCAGGTCCAGTCCAAATTGCTTTATGTGTATAAACTTATAGCTCTGTGAGAGAGGTCCTGCTGTTACACCCCTTTTATAGATGAGGAAACTGAGGCAAAGTAAGGTTCAGTACCTTGACTAAGTTCATACAGTCAGTAAGTGGCAGGCCTGGGATTCAAGCTAGCTGCAGTGTGGAGAATGGAGAACAGCCAGACCGGAAGTGGAGAGAGCAGTTAGGCAGTGGCCCTTGTAACCCAGGAGGGAGGTGATGATCTCCTGCATGGGGACATGGCAGTGGGCATGGATTATGTGGAAGGATTTCAGAGTTCGTTAGGAGGAAAAAAGACTAGCTGATTGGTAGGTGAGGTTGTCCAGGCAGTGAGTGTAAACACATCTTTCAAGAGTTGGGCTTTGATGGGTTGAAGAGGGGCAGAGACTGTAAGGGGGAGAGAGAATGAGGGAGGGTTTTTTTTTTTCTTCTGTGTACATACACTCACACAGGGGTGTTGGGAGAGGCCTACGGAAGAGGATATAAAAACATTTAATGGTATAATTATTTCCTTAAAAATTATGTACCTTTTTTCTTTGCTTCTGTTTGATCTTTATAGGATGAAGTTGCCATATGCCCTTATGATTCCAATCATCGCATGCCTAAGTCGTCTCTAGCAAAGCACATGGTATCTTGTAGATTGAGGAAACTGGGCTATACCAAAGAAGAAGAGGTACCATATATCTATTATGTGTATGTTGTGTAATTCATGCCTTAATAAATTCACAGTATTTGGAAGGTACAGTGTGATGTTTTCTGACAAAATAATAGTCATTTGAGGGGTGCAATGGTACTTGCCTCATTTTTCAAATTATTGCAAGAAATGTTTAAATGATATTAATCTATTGTTGGTTTATCTCAAATCTTAAAATAGTCATATGATACTGAAAAACACTAAGATTTTGTTTTTTTTATTGTTTAGGGTAAAATGTATAATTCTGACTTTTTCTATGAGAATGCGAAGATACCTTCAGTTACCTTGAGTAAGTATTAATATAATTTTAAAATATCTTAGTGTAGCTGTACCTGTATAGGTATTGATACTTCTTTTTTTAAATTTATTTATTTTTATTTATTTTTGGCTGCATTGGGTCTTCGTTGCTGTGCGCAGGCCTTCTCTAGTTGTGGCGAGCGGGGGCTGCTCTTCATTGCGGTGCATGGGCTTCTCGTCGCAGTGGCTTATCTAGTTGTAGAGCACGGGCTCTACGCGCGTGGGCTTCAGTAGTTGCGACTCGTGGGCTCTAGAGCGCTCTGTAGTTGTGGTGCACGGGCTTAGTTGCTCCTTGTCATGTGGGATCTTCCCAGTCTAGGGACCGAACCCGTGTGCCCTGCGTTGGCATGCGGATTCTTAAACGCTGTGCCACCAGGGAAGTCCTAATGTTTCATTTTTGAATTATCAAAAGAATGGACTTTATAAGTATACTTATGGTTGATTAAGAAGGGTTTTCTTTTTTTCTTTTTTAAGGTTTTTTTTTTTGATGTGGAACGTTTTTTAAAGTCTTTATTGAATTTGTTACAATATTGCTTCTGTTTTATGTTCTTTTGTTTTTTTGGCTGCGAGGCATGTGGGATCTTAGCTCCCCAACCAGGAATCGAACCCGCACCCCCTGTATTGGAAGGCGAAGTCTTAACGACTGGACTGCCAGGAAAGTCCCAAGAAGGATATTTCCTATAGTGACACTAGTTTGCTCAATCTGAAATTTAGAGACCAGGCTTATAATAGGCAATGAAAATCCTCCAAAGCTTTGTACAATAGGACAGATGCCTTCCTTCTTGATTATAACAAAAATCTGGCCACACACATAATTTGACGATAGAACTGAGGATGGAAATGTGTTCCAAGTGTTCACAGCATACATAGAGGTTAAAATCTTGGACTTTGGAATCAGAATGCCCTGAGTCAAGTAATTTTGTCATTAATAATTGTGTGACTTTCAGGACGGTAATTAACCTGTTAGTTGCCTAAATTTCTTTATAAAATGCGGATGATGATAATAGCACCCTTGTGAGGATTAAATGATGTAATGATATATGTAATATGGTTAGAATACTGCCCGACACTTAGCTGGGATTCAAGAAATGTTAGATATCATATTGGTTGATAAAATTTGTAGCAGCTACTGCTGCATGCTTGATTATAGTGTTTTCTGAATTGCTTGAAGTCTGGTTACTTACTGGATTCTAGGTAGATCTGAAAGAATTCTGCATTCAGAGTACCGTGGCAGCACTGTGGGTGTTAAGATTCTGGAAGGTTTCTCAATGTGCCCAAGGAGCTTGGATTGGAACCCAGTTAATTTCATTGTGGACACTGACGATTCATATTGTATTTATGGATTTTTTTGACAGATAAGGACTCACAATTCCAGATAATTAAACAAGCTAGAGATGCAGTTGGAAACGATGGTGATTATTATAATCAAAGTAAGTGGCATCAAAGTTTGAACTAATTAATAAAACTGTTTTTCTTCCATAGCACGTGTTACTAATTTTCAAGAGAAATCTTACGAGAACAGTTATGAGAAAGGCTAAGTTTTATATTTGACATTAGACTCAGTGCTTGGTGTCAGCTTCATTTGTTAGATATATTCCACTGAGATACACCAATCTCACCAGAACACTGTTTTAGCTAGGGATTCATGCTTTGGAATTACCTAATAGGTGAGATTGCCTTGTAGATAATTTTTTTTTAATTATGATTATTTAGTAAATAAATCCCACTGAGTAGACTGTCTCACCCTGACATTTCCCCTCTCTCTTGAGAATTAACCCAGTGTTAAATGTAGGAATGTCGAAATGCAACGTAAGAGGAAAGGCTCGGGCTAATCTGTCCCCACAGCTACTCCTCGGTGAAGCACAAACAGCGGTTTTATATACAATTTCAGAGGGTTTGTGGATCCCTGCATGCCCAGGCTGGCTTAAGAGTTTCTGCCTGGGACTTAACTTCAGCAGAGACTAGATTAGAATTTTTAAGTTTGAGCTTCTAGGAAATTGAAAGAAACCTTAATCCTTCAAAATCATAGAAGAAAACAAGTAAATGCAGTTAACAGATTTCTGACTCTAGGTAGACCATCCAGCCAAGGCTGACTGGCTCTGATAAGAATTCTCAGTTGACTTCCTTAAGCCTCCTGAAGGTAGCTTTCTCTGGACATCTTACCTTTTTCTCCCTCACTCTTCTTTTTAGCTGAATGATACTCACTAGCCCATAGTTAGGATTTCTTTTCTCCTGTGTTGATGTTCAGGGTCTTAATCCCATTGTTCTAAGCCAGTATCTGGGCTTCATTTCTCCCTCAGTTGCCCTGTGGCTGCAGAAGGAAGAAGTCTTCTTAGTCTGCATCAGATTGGTTCCTCGGAACAGCCAGAAGCCTATTGCTTGTATTTCCTGTTTTGAAGATCCCATTTAGTACTTTTTGTGCTAAATTGCAGGTTTTATTGTTTGAGGGAGACATTTGACTCTCATCTTATTTGAAGAGAGTACTGAGCTATAGTCAGTCAAGCCTTTTTTGACCCCTGTTCAGTTAGTGAACCAATTAAAAAAGTAAAGGATTTTGGTTTTGTTTTTTTTTTTTTGGAGGGGTTATTAGTTAAAGGACTTTTTTTGACCTTAGCTAGTTAGATAGATTTACTGAATTTATTTTAGAGTTGAAAGAGAACTTGGAGATAATCTAATCCAGCTTCTGCTTTTTACAGATCAGGAAACAAATCCTGTCTGATAGAGATGATAAAGTTCTGGGGTGCTTGTTCTAAAGGTTCTCAGTGCTTTTATATTTTAGAAGAGAGTTTTTTTATTTTTCAAAGCTCTCTTATTCATTTCATTTCCCTTTGACAACAAACTTGTGATAGGTTGAACAAGTATTTGCTCTTTCATATTAGATGAAGAAATAGAGGCACACAGAAGTGAATTAACACCCCTTTGCTATAATATAGGAAAGCTGGATTGAGAGCCAAGTTCTGAATTTTGCAGATTTGCACATTGAGTTTAATTTAAAAGCAAATAATTACTTTGAATGAATAGTTCTTTCAATAGATAGTTAAGAGGAACTTCTATTTGATTTTGAATTTTTGTATTATCTTAAATTAAGACTTCATTGTTAAGAATAACATGTTATATGATCTGTAACCCTCTTTTTAAAACTTTTTTTCATCTGTGTAGAGTTCTGCAATTTCTCAATAGAGATTAATTTTTGTGGCGCACTTATGTCTTACACATCTAAAATTTTTTACCCCAGGACAAAAATCTCTTTAATACTTTCTTATTGATGTTTACTTTGAAGGAAGAATAACTAACATTAATAGTTTTACATTTTCCATTTCATTAATGTTTTGTTTGTTATATACTAAATTGTCAGTTTTTTATGTTTTCATTTCATCAGTCACATCAGGTCTAAACTCAAGGTATAGAGTTCTCAATTCGTTATTCTTTGTCAAAGCTTGAACAGCCATTAGATCTACTTATTTATTTTCGGATATCGTTACTTTGGTTAATTTTATAACCAAGATACTAATTTCAGTCATAAACAGTCATTTTATATAGTTGGTGGTTTATCTTTTTCCTTCAATATTAAAAATTCAAGTTTCTGTACTTCAGTTTCATGGCATCTGTTTGGGTGGTGGCCGTGATTTGAACATCAGTGTACTATGATAAAGAACCCCAAAGAGACAGGAGATTATGGTTCTAGACCTGATCTGTTCCTACCACTTGTGAGATGTTGGCAAATCGTTTTACTTCCAAGGACCTCATTTCTTCATCTCCAGCGTTAGGAAATTGACTCTGTATGAATTCTTCGCAAAATTCTGAGTTTGTACCTTTAACACGAGTTAATGTTTAATATTGTTAAATATATTATTATTTAATATTAATATTTAATATTGTATCTCACACGTTTGAGATGCCCTGTGTTGGCAGAAAGGACTAACACAGAAGAATGAGAGTTCAAGTTATTGAAAAAGTAGATTAGAGTTTCAGTTTGGGATGATGAAAAAGTTCTGGAGATGGATAGACATGATGGTTGCACAACAGTATGAATGTACTAAATGCCACTGAACTGTACACCTGAAAATGGTTAAAATGGTAAATTTCATGTGTATATTTTACCACAGTTTTTAAAAACTACTATACAAAAAGGTAGATAGAGGGTCACAGAATTAGTATGATTACAGCTCATTCAGATATACCTCTAAATTGTATAGAAACTTGCGTTTGAACTTTTACATTTTGTGGAAATGTAAGCTTATTTAAGTGTGTTTATTTTTTTGTGTGTCAGAAATATCTATGTTCTGAATGATTTGAATGCAGCTTGTTTAACTTTTCCTGTACTTTTTCTTTTTCAGTAATTGGGGTGAGTATAAGGAGGAATTAGGAACCTGAATGTACTCCTTATTTAAAGATATGCAGTATCCTTTTTGCAAATGATATCCTTTTAAAAGTATCACTCAAATTTCTAAACTTTATCTTAATCACTGTCACAATATTATAGTCTTGATTTGGAATTTTAGTTGAATTTCAAAGAATTTAACTATCAGTCTTGACCATACAGGAATTTAAGATGAATAAAGAAAACTCCAAAATATTTTAAGGAGGAAATTATACTTCTTTGTTTAAAAAGAGCAGAGAGAGGTTTATGTGGAGCTTGTTTATAATACATCAGTGTTTTCTAATCTTTTGTATTTTTCTCCTAGAATATATAACCTATATTCAGATAAATTCGGTTTATCAAAGCCATCTCATTTTTATATTATAAAATTAAATGTTTTAACATCTGGCTTTCCCTAGCGTCTACCAGAATTAGAGTAAGATTGATTGAAAAGGAGGGAACCCTCCTTCCGCACTAATTCAGAAGCCTTCTGCTAGTACAGATGCTTATCTGTAGCTGTTACACCACGGACTGAGATTCAGTGTAGCTCTCGTCTTAATTTGTAGACAAATGTAAAGTCATCTCTTTTCTTGTGTTGTCATGCTTAGTTCATAGGGTGCTCTCATTTGAATTTTTGTTTTGCCTCTTTACCTAGGAAGTCAGTGAGATTAAACTTTATCAAATATAAGTATTTGAGAAGAGCTACTGATTTTACATTGTTCTGTGAACCTGAGTTATTACTTTAGGGTAACTAGCAAACATTAAAAGGATTCCTTTAGTAGCTCATGTTCTTTGTTTGCATTTGTGAGTAATGAAGTCTAGAAAGAATCATTTTAAATTGCTTTATTTACAGTTACAGTAATTTTTTTGTTTCTTTGAGAAAATTTGAATCTCAAAACAAATTTTCTTCAATGTTTAATACATCATATCAAGGTATTGTATTTACTTTTTTTCATTAATGAGCAGATTTTAGAAAGTTCTATGACTTTGGTGGGGGGGGTATCGTTAACGTTTTTCACTTAATTTGGTGAAGTCAATATGCTGCTGCTTCCGAAAATTAAATCAGGGTTAGTCTCAGTCTGTCTTTCTCTGGTCTTTCTTGGGATTTCTGCTACTTGGTCCCTAGCTCTAAGTCATTGCACAAATGGGATGTATTTTGACTATGGAACATCTAGCTTGATGTCTCTCATAAAAAATGATATTTTTTACACATTTTTCATATTTCTATAATTTATCTTCAAAGGGACTGTAATGTGTATTACCTATTAAAAACATTTTTTTCCCAGCTTTTATGGGGAAAAGCATATAGACAGAAAGAAAGTTAATATCTACCTTTACAGTATGGGTAGCCTTTTAAAAGTTTTTTTTCTTAGCAAATTGTCTCATGGTTATTACTGCCTGCCTTCATGGGATCTGTCTTAACATTGTTGGAAAGAATAGCAAACGTCCACAACAGCAAACATTCTGTGGATGTAGCATTCAGGATAGAGTCAATGTTGACCGTTATCACACAGATTGATGTTTTGTATGTTTAGGGATTACTATGAAAACAGATTGCTTGTGTTAATTTAATGTTGCATTATTACAGCGCATGTTTAAAGATAAGTATAGTAGATCATAAATCCACAAAGCTTCATGTATTGTTTATCCTTGTGATTTTATTTTTACTCTAGGGATGTATTCTTCATTGCCTGTTGAAGTTCCTCTGAATCACAAACGGTTTGTTTGTGATCTAACCCAAGCCGATCGTCTTGCCCTCTATGATTTTGTAATTGAGGAGACAAAGAAAAAACGGTCAGATTCTCAAATTATTGAAAATGACAGCGATCTCTTTGTAGACTTGGCTGCCAAAGTCAATCAAGGTTTGAGACGAATATCATAGTTTTCTATTTCTTAATTGTCATTCCGTCCTTTGAGTGTTATTAAGATGACTTGTCAGGCCACTTTGAGTTGGAATAGGATGGTTTTGTATCATCTGTCATTCACATATATATTAAGATGTTTACTTAGTACTTGAAATTTTGCTCTCTGATTGTTACATTAAGCATACCTTACTTCTGTAAGAATGTTCCTTGAGCTGGGCTGTTACTTTAATCTCTGTACCTAAGCACTGTTATGTTCAATTAATGGTTAGAGAAAAGGAGTGATATAAAACTTAGTCCACTTATATAACAGAATTTTCAGAATATTTTTGAGTGCTATATTATTACAATACATTAAAGCATGTTGAAATATCAGATGATTATGGTGTTCCTTCCCACTAATTCATAAGAATTTATAGCTTCTGAGGATGTAATAATTTTATTTTGTTCTTTTATTAGATAATAGTCGGAAAAGTCCAAAATCTTACCTTGAAATCCTGGCAGAAGTGAGAGATTATAAAAGAAGACGCCAGTCCTATAGAGCTAAGAATGTTCACATAACCAAGAAGTCATATACTGAGGTATGTTTGGCATAATTTTATGGAGCTTTGTCGAACACAGAGATTTCCCTTAGATACTTATCCTCTGTCCCGTGGATTTCCACAGTTCCTTAGAGGTTTTCTGAGCGGAAGTGGCTCCATGGTGGCCACACCTGCTTTGCATTTGCTCCATCACTCTCAGACCCACCCTTTACCAGACAAAGGCTTTTCAGGGTACAAAGCCCTTCTATAAAGAGGCTGTGCAGGGCTTCCCTGGTGGCACAGTGGTTGAGAGTCCGCCTGCCGATGCAGGGGACACGGGTTTGTGCCCGGTCCGGGAGGATCCCACATGCCGCGGAGCGGCTGGGCCCATGAGCCATGGCCGCTGAGCCTGCGCGTCCGGAGCCTGTGCTCCGCAATGAGAGAGGCCACAACAGTAGGAGGCCCGTGTACCAAAAAAAAAAGAAAAGAAAAGAAAAGAAAAGGTTGTGCAGTCTTACAAAAACACTGCTTTTGAGAAAGTGGTATTACATCACGATGAGGACATAGATTTTGGCTTTAGACAGACCTGAGCTTGAGTTTTGATTCTGCAATTTATCATTGGCTCTTTGACTTGGGCAAATTATTTGAGCTTTTCAAGATTCAGATTTTTTCATTTTATAGTAATACAGACTGCAGGGTTATTGTGAGAAGTAATTGAAATAATGCTTATGGACAAAGAAATTGTTCAGTGAATATCTTTTTTGGCAGAAATTTTAGTGTGCGTTTATGTACTTTACTAAACATTTGGGCTTAAGAAATGTCTTGGTATAAATTATTTGTAATTTATATTATAAAATAATTTTATGTATATTATAAAATTTAAGTACATTAACCTCTTGATGTATATCTAGACTTATTTTCAGATGTCATTTAGTGGGTAGAGTTGATGAATTTTTGGTACACGAATCACCTTGCCTAAACACTGTAAATAATTTCCTCATTGAATCTCTAATTGTTCCCATGTTATTTCTTCCTTCCTTTTATGATTCCAGAGACCTTCCATAATCTGGCCTCATTTTACCAAGCGTTTTCTTTTGTTTTAGTCAAGCATGTCTGTTAAAGTGTATCTGACCACACGTATTTATTCTTACCTCAGTATCCTAATACACGTTGTCTCATCTGTGGTGCCTTTTGTTTTGCTGTTTAGAAACTTGATGCCCACTCACTGTTTCCATGAGGTGTTGATGGCTCTGAGCCAGCTGCTGGCTTACTGCACTCATGCTCTGTACCGACAGCTTAGCACTTGGTTTTATGCTGTGCTTTTTACAATTAAAGTACATGGTTTAGACTTACCTTACTCGGGCATCACCCTAGTGAGTCTTACAGTCCCTCAAATCCTTGGTGGTTCAACACTTGTTTCTTCTCTGGTCTCATAACCTTGAACTCAAGTATCAGTGTCGTTGCTAAGTGCTCTTTACAATTTTATGATTAACTTTTTTTTCTTTTTAATAAATTTATTTATTTAATTTTTGGCTGCGTTGGGTCTTCGTAGCTACGCACGGGCTTTCTCTGGTTGCAGCGAGCAGGGGCTACTCTTCGTTGCGGTGCACAGGGCTTCTCACTGCGGTGGCTTCTCTTGTTGAGGAGCATGGGCTCTAGGTGCATGGGCTTCAGTAATTGTGGCACGTGGGCTCAATAGTTGTGGCTCGCGAGCTCTAGAGCACAGGCTCAGTAGTTGTGGTGCACGGGCTTAGTTGCTCCGCAGCATGTGGGACTTTCCCGGACCAGGGCTCGAACCCGTTTCCCCTGCATTGGCAGGCGGATTCTTAACCACCGCGCCACCAGGGAAGTCCCTGAGTAGCTCTGTTATCTGAAATTCGGTACTTAACTCTCTGTAGGTGATTCGGGATGTGATCAACGTGCACATGGAGGAACTCGGCAGCCAGTGGCAGGAGGAGCAGGAGAATGCAGAGGATGATGCGGAGAAGTATGTCAGTGCGTCAGTTGGTGAAAATAGTTCTGTTTTTATTCTGTCACCCGTAATCGTTCAGCTGAACTTTAGCACCTCCGAGACCATTAGTAGCATGCTGTGGTTCATCAGGACGCTTACTGTTCTTGATTTTACCACAGTTGTGAAACACGCCATTAAGAGCTACGTTTCTTTGCCCGCCCTCTTATCTGGAGTGCAGGGTTACACGTGTTTAGTCTCTGTCTGGCACTGGTCTGATACAGAATATGGAGCTTTAGGCTGGTCTGTACTGGAGACCATAGTTAAAACTGTTTAATGTTCTTTCTGTTTCAGGAATGAAGAAAGGCGGTCGGCTTCAGTAGACTCACGGCAGTCTGGGGGAAGCTATCTGGATGCGGAGTGTTCACGACATAGAAGGGATCGGAGTAGGAGCCCGCATAAACGCAAAAGAAACAAAGAGAAGGACAAACACTGGGACTCAAGAAGAAGGAAAGAGAGGTAAGCCCGGCACTGCGTCATTCGCTGTCGAATTGTTGGTGCTTGAGAAGCAAAAGGCCCTTCTGTCATAGGCCATGCTGAGGACATGGCTTGTAAGTAAATTAAGGTGAGGAGAGTAAACAATTGATGAAGATTCTTAACATTCATCCTGTTTCAGTTCAAATATCCACGGCTCTACCTGCCTGATTGGTACGGTTTCCCTTTTTTATTACTTGTTTCCTCACCAGGAGATGGGAAAGTAATGTCTAGGTAGAAAGTTAACCATGTTAAAAAGGTGTTTGCCTAGACCTTTCTTCAGTCCTTTCTGTGTCCCTCCCTCCCTTTCTTGTTTCTCTTTCTCATCCTTTCTTTCTCTTGCTAATTCATCAGATAAAGGATGTTATAAAGTCAGAGAGGAGGTCTAAGCTTTAATGGCAGTCAGTTTTGCCCTTGTTGGTATTCCTGATAAAATTCTGAAAGCTGCGGAGATATAAAGTAATACTGAAATAGTGAATTCAGATCCACCGAGGTCTGTTCCTGTATCCAGCTGCTTACTGGGCATCTACGTGGATCTCAAATTTGTCAGGTCTACGCCTGAACTTGACTTTTTCTTGGTCTGCTCCTCTTCCGCCAGTACTCCTGTCCTGGTTAATGGACGGCCATCATCTGTTCACCTAAGCCAGCAGTCGAGGACTCATGCTAGAAGCTCCCTTTTACTCCTTACCATCTGGTCCTAGTCGTCCGTTTTGTGTGAAGATGCCTCACATGCGCCTCCTCTCTCTGTCCTTAAGGCTGTCATCTGGAAAACGATGGCTGTGCTCCTCACTGTTCTCTCTGTAGGCTTGTCCCACGTGGATCCATCCCCGCCCTGCTGCCAGAGTGGAGTTGCACCTCTTAAAACTCCTCAGTGGTAGAGTTCACGTTCTTCGTAACAGCTCTCGAGCCCTCCCGGAGCAGGGCGCCTGCCTACCTACCTTGTATTTGCCCCTGCCCCGTGAACTACACAACTTCTGCTCTGGCCAGCCCGCATTCCTCACAACTCCCCACCCGCACTGGGCCTCGTCCGTGCCTTTCCACCTCGTGTTCCGCTGCCTGGTGGTGGTAGTTGTTGTTGTTGTTGAATATTTATTTATGTGTTTGTTTGGTAGCACCGAGTCTTAGTTTCGGCATGTGGGCTCCTTAGCTGCAGCTCGCTGCCATTCGAACTCTTAGTGGCGGCATGCACATGGGATCTAGTTCCCTGACCAGGGACCGAACCCGGGCCCCCCTGCATTGGGAGTGCGGAGTCTTACCCACTGCGCCACTGGGGAGTCCTTTAAGCCTTCGGTAAACTCATCCTTTAAGACCCAGCTTAGTCATGTCCATGAAGCCTTTTTCACTCATTCAGACAGAGCTGATCTTTCCCATTTTGTTACCACTCTACCCAGCACCTACTTTTTATTGAACATAAGTTATTTTTCTCTCTACTAGACTGAGCTCGTTGAAAGCAGGTCCATGTCTTATTTAGTATTATTTGCACAGTGCTTGTCTAGCAATTGGCTTTTTTTTTTTTTTTGCGTTACGCAGGCCTCTCACTGTTGTGGCCTCTCCCGTTGCGGAGCACAGGCTCTGGACTCACAGGCTCAGTGGCCATGGCTCACGGGCCCAGCCGCTCCGCGGCATGTGGGATCCTCCCGGACCGGGGCACGAACCCATGTCCCTTGCATTGACAGGCGGACTCTCAACCACTGCGCCACCAGGGAAGCCCTAGCAGTAGGCTTTTAAGTGACACCTCTCCAGGGCCAGTGGTGATCAGGATATTAGTAAGACTTACTGGTTTAATAATTTTGCTCATCTTATTATCATTCAGTTCATGGAGTTAAAGCTAGCTATGATTTAGTCCTCTTATAAAAATGAAATATTTGCTTAGTAAACCCTTTTGATTCATTTAATGCATGATAATCTGTGATAATTATGCACACGTTAACTTTTTTTTAAAATATATTTATTTATTTTTGGCTGCACTGCGTCTTTGTTGCTGCGAGCAGGCTTTCTCTAGTTGCGGCGAGCGGGGGCTACTCTTCGTTGCAGCGCGCAGGCTTCTCACTGCGGTGGCCTATTGCAGAACACGGATTCCAGGCGCACGGGCTTTAGTAGTTGTGTGGGCTCAGTAGTTGTGGCTCGCGGGCTCTAGAGCACGGGTTCAGTAGTTGTGGCACACAGGTGTAGCTGCTCCGCGGCATGTGGGATCTTCCCGGACCAGGGCTCGAACCCATGTGCCCTGCATTGGCAGGCGGATTCTTGACCACTGTGCCACCAGGGAAGCCCCTGCACACGTTAACTCTTGATTAGCTATCAGAAATTGTGCTGTCTCACTTCTTCTGGTTGTCAGTGCTTCTTCCACTTAAGTAATTTTTGACATGTCCAGTCAGTCCCTATTGACTTACATATGTTAGATAACCTCAAAATCTAAACATGAGTAATCTTCCTTTAGAGAGGATAAACTGAGTATTAGCAGGAAACACTTCTCACTAGGATAGTCTTTGAGGGCCACCCTTGAGAGGGAATGAATTGTGGGAGCTGAGATGGGGGGCAGGGTGAGTAGATCAGACATCTGAACTCCTCCTATGACTCTAGCATCCTGTTTGCAATGAACTCTCAGGTCATCGACCGGGTACATATAGTCAGAGTTAATTTTAAAGTGTAACTCCAAACGCAGGTAAAGAATCCATTTTCCTTATCCCCATCTCAATTTTGTCCTGTAGTTTTAATGAAGCATTTTTTATATCTACTCCTAAAAAAAGTCACTGATCAGTTTTAAGGGCATGTTTTAACTTGTTCTGGTTTATATCTGATGTCAGTATATTACTGTGAATTATTATTTTAAAGCTTTGATATTAAAATGCCTGTCATTTATAATTTTTTTTTCACCCCTTTCATTTCAGGGATGGGGAAAGACATCATAGTCATAAAAGAAGAAAGCAAAAAATATAAACGAAGTATTTGTGCGTGTATTAATTATGCTTATGCCATGGTAACCAGTATGCTGATGTTTTTATCATAATTGCTTTGAGTAGGAGAATGTGCTTACATGAACTGTTCAGTGCTCAGATCATTATTTTTCAACCAATACTTACATCTCAAACCATGAGTACATTGATTATGCCCTAGAAATTTGTTTTCCTTATATTTTAATGGATGATTGCCTCCTATTACTGATTTTGTTTCATTCTTTTTTTGATAATTTATGTATCAGAAAATTCTTTAATTAAAGTGAATATTTAAACTATATAACTAATACATAAATGCATTCTTACTGTAAAAAATTAAACCTTGGGCTTCCCTGGTGGCGCAGTGGTTGAGAAGTCCGCCTGCCGATGCAGGGGACACGGGTTCGTGCCCTGGTCCGGGAAGATCCCACATGCCGCGGAGCGGCTGGGCCCGTGAGCCATGGCCGCTGAGCCTGCGCGTCCGGAGCCTGTGCTCTGCAATGGGAGAGGCCACAACAGTGAGAGGCCCGCGAACCGCAAAAAAAAAAAAAAGAAAAAGAAAAACCTTACAGACAAGGCTAAAGAATGCTTGGAGCACCACCTATGATCCCTGTGGCCACCCCAGGGGGTAACCACAGGTGAACTGTAAAAGGGAAAAACAACCCAAATATTCATGAAAAGGGGAAAGGCCTGGCTAAATAAAATGTGGTGTAGTCACATGATAGATTACTATATTGGACTTAAAGAAATAAACTGTATTATCATGAATAGATCTCAGAGACATGCTAAATGAAAATAAACAAGTTTCAGAAACATATGTACAAGTTATATCTATGTACAAAACAATACTGTACATCTTCTCTGGCTGTATATGTATGTAAATATATTTCTAAAGGTTCAGAAGAACTCATCCCAAACTCCCAACAGTGATTATTTGAGGGAGGAGGTATAAATGGGAGAGAGAAAGGGTGGAAACCAGGATTGGGAGGGTGGTCAAAGGGAACTTTAGCTTTATTCATTATGCATTAATTTTTAAAAAATAAGGTAGTATATGTGTTTCACTTGTTAATTAAAAATATACTGTCGTTTTGTTTTTTGTAAATAAAGTTGATTGAGGTACTGTTTACATACAGTAAAATACATTCATTTTAAGTGTACATTTCATTGAGTTTTGACAAACTGATACCCCCCCCACCATGTATCCTTCATCTCAGTCAAGACAGAGAACATTTCCTTCTCCCTCAGAAGTTCCCTTATACCCCTTTTCCCAATCAGTTTCTCTACCACCAGCCCTAAACAACCACAGATCTTCTTTTTGTTACTGTTGATTAGATACATCTTTTCTAGAATTCATGTAAGTGGAGTGCTACAACACAGTACTTGCCTCTTCACAGACTGATCCATGCTGTGTGTGTCAGTAGTCTGTTCCTTCTCGTTGCTAGTAGTATAGTATAGTCTATTGTATGCCAGATTGTTCAGTTGAAACTTTGGCATTAAATGTTAAACATCTCATGTCTGAAGAGCAGTATCTGCGAAACCCAGGTTAAGGATTCCAAGGTGGGTTCCAAATAGAAACGAAACCTTGATTATGTGAGTAAGTAACTGACAACGCCAGAAAGGTTGACTGGTTTTAGATCAGATTGGCTGCTAGGTTCAGGTGTGGAAGAAGCTCTCCAATTTATAAGGTGAGAATCAACGGGTCGCTTGCCAGTATGAAGCCCTATTTAGTGCCGTTGTACTTAATTTCTAAGTATATAAAATTCAGATTGAAAAGTCTTAAAAACAAGGACTTCGGAGTTACCATAATGTTGAGCTGTGTGACATTGCTGCCTTTGTAGGTCAAATCCATTTGAATGATCAGCAGTTTCATATAGTATAACTTAATTCATAATATTGTTTTTCATTATGATTTCAATGACTTTACTAACTAGAAGATGGACTTGGGCTTTTAGTAGGAGAGAGAGAAGGGGAAAGGAATAGGGTGGTGGGATCGGGAAAAATAGGATAGTGTTTCTTTAATGTCTTGCTAGATTCACTTGTTTGCAAAAATTTGCCAAATTTTTGTTAAGGTGTCTCCGTTCATGAGGTATATCGGTCTGTAGTTTACTTGTAATGTCTGTCTGGGTTTTGGTATCAAGATGATGATGGCTGGGAAAGTTTCCTTCCTCTTTTTTTATCTGGAATTGTGAATAATTGATACTGTTCCTTTTTAAAAGGTATTTGGTAGAATTTACCAGTGAAGCCATCTGGGACTGGAGTGTTCTTTGTGGGAAGGTTTTTATCTATGAATTTAATATACTGAATCTATTTCAAGGTATCTGTTTCTTCTTGAGTCAACTTAGATAGAAAAAGAGATTGAATTAAGCCCACATTAAGCAGAAGGAAGAAAACAATAAAGAACATAAATCAGTGAAATAGGAAACTGGAAAGCAATAGAGTGAAAGAAACCAAAAACTAGTTTTTCAGAAAGGTGAATAAACGTGATAAGCCTCTGGGCAGATGACTCTAGCCAGGAGGAAAAAAAGAAATTAGTATCAAGAATGACTGTGGAGGTGTTGCTAAAGATTCTACAGACTTTAAAATGATAGGGAATATCATGCCAGTAAATTCAACAATTTAGATGAAATGGGTAAATTCCTTGAAATACACAAATTACCTAAGTTTACTCAAGAAGAAACATACCTCGGTCAATGTAATTTACCATATTGATGTGCTAAAGAAAAACCCTATGACCCTCCATAGATGCAGAGAAAACACGATAAAGTTCAATACCTGTTTAGGGCTTAAAAAACACAAAACACTCTCGGCAAACTAGAAATGGAAGGGAACTGCCTCACTTTGCAAAGGGACATCTACAAAACATTGTAGATGTTTTAAAGTGAAGGATTGAATAATTTTTCCTATGACTGGGTGCAAGGCAAAGATGTCTGCTCTTGCCACTTCTATTCAACATTGTACTGAGGTCCTAACTGGTACAATAATGCAATAGAAAGAAAGAAAATGTGTATAGATTGGAAAGGATGAAGTAATAATTGTCTAAATTCACAGATGACATAATCACCTATGTAGAGATTTACCCAAAAAAAACCCTACTAGAACTCATAAATTTAGCAAGGTCAATTCATAAAAATCTATTATAACTTTTATATGCTAGTAATGAAAATTGGAAATAGCATCAATAAGCATAAAATACATAGGAAGAAATTTAATAAAGTATGTGTGAGACCTGCATGCTGAAAACCACAAATCTTCCTGAGAGAAATTAAAGACATAAATGAAGAGGTGCTGAAACTGAGGGTAGTCATCAGTTAGACCCATTAAACTGTAGCTTGCTTAATAAATAATGAACTGTAACTGCCTTCACTGATCAAGCTGGCTTTAACTTTAAGAAAAACTCCCTGCCTTCCAAGCATCAGGTAGCCTGGACAGTAAGATGTCTGCCCCAGTTGGTTTTCAGGAACTTGGTGTCAGCTGCGTCCAATTCAAGTTCGAGCTGGTTAAGATGGGTTGGGACCCTTGAGACCCTCCAGCTTGGGTGAATGTCCAATCGGTGACCTTTTGAGGTCAAAGAGCTGAAAACTCCACCCTCGGAGCGTGTAGATGCTGCAGTTTTCTGAGTGTGAGTCCCATGGAGAAGCCTGTAGCTTAGTGGCGCCTGCGCATAACCACGATGACCTCACCTTTTTCTTCTTGCCAGTCACCTTTCCCACGCTCCCCATGCCTCAGCTTTATCCTGTAAGTATCCCAAGCCCTGGCCTTCGGGGAGGTGGATTTGAATTGTTCTCCTGGCCCCTCGTGAATAAACCTCTTCTCCACTGCAGACCTCAGCATCTCAGCGTTTGGCTGGCTGCGTGTCGGGCAAACAAACCTGGTTTGGTAACAGCACCATGCTCACAGATGAGAAGATAACATGTTTAAGGTACCCGTTCTCTCTAGATTGAACAAGTTTCAATGCAATTGCGGTACATTCCCAGCAGGCTTTTTTTTTTTTCTTTCTTTCTTGAAAGCATAATGCATTTTAAAAACTGATAAAATATACATAACATAAAATACATCATTTTAAACAGTGTTAAGTGCACAGTTCAGTGACAGTAAGTACATTCACATTGTTGTGCAACCGTCACCTCTGTCCATCACTAGAACTTTTCCAGCTTCCCAAACTGAGACTCTGTCTCCATTAAACACTCCCCATCCCTCCCCATCCCTCCCCACCCCAGCCCCTGGCAACTATCATTCTCCTTTCCCTTGCTATGAATCTGACTATTCCAGGGACCTCACATAAGTGGAACCATGCAATGTTTGTCCTTTTGTGTTTGGCTTATTTGTCGACAAAAAAATCTCATGAGAGTTGTGCGTTAAGTTTTATTCGGGGCAAAATGAAGACTATAGCCTGAGAGCATCTCAGATAGCTCTGAGAAACTGCTCCAAAGAGGTAGGGGGACAGGTCAGCGTTATATGTGATTTCAGCGAAGGGGACTCTGTGCAGTCACATAGGTTGGCAGATGCTGGCTGCTGGTCACGAGGAGCAGATGTCACCATGAATGACTTCAGTGCTTTTCCAAATATGAGGAAATGCAAGAAGTGGGCTCATAAAATCTTCTGAAAATATCTATCTGAAGGCCTGTTCTGCCAGTTTTTCTCGGAGCACAGAGGGCCTCATTCCTGATCTCCACCCTGAACTCCTTTCAGGGCGTGTTGAAGGTCAGTGGCTGCAGTTGCTTGTGACCTAATCCTCGTAGAGGCAGACGGCAAGTACCAATCTTTAGCTGGCACGCTTCACCTCAAAGTTCACCCAATGTTGTAGTATGCCAGCAGGATTTTTTTTTTTGATAGAAATTGACTTAAAAATTTATATGGACATGCAGTGGATCTGAAAGAGAACAGTTTAGGGAGGAAAAAGAATAAAGTTGGAACACTTATACTACTTGATTTCAAGATTTATTACAAAGTTACAGTAACTAAAACCGAGTGGTACTGGCACCAGGGTAGCCATGTCGATGAATAGAACAGAAAAAAAGAAATCTAGAAACAGATACACAGATATGTGATCAGTTGGTTTTCGACAAGCCACTGAGGTAATTGAACGAGGAAAGGGTAGTTCTACCAGCAAACGGTGCTGGGACAACAGGACATCCACATGGAGCACAGTGAGCCTTGGATTCTACCTTCAGCGATATACAAACAGTCTGAAGTGAACCGTAAACTCACATGTAAGAACTAAAGTATAAAATTTCTAAGAGAGAACGTAGCAGAAGTTCTCTGTGACCTTGGGTTAGGCAAAGATTTCTTAAATAGGACACAGAAAGCGTAAACCATAAAAGAGAAAATCCCTCGGTTGGATTTTATCAAATTAAACTTTTGCTCCTCAAAAGACACTGTTAAGAAAATTAACAGCAATTCCAGTTTCCTTCAGGGAAGGAACTGAACACTGAGGCTTTCCTATTAACAAGTCATGGCAGGCTTTCCTGTCTCACTTTTTTCCATCTGGAAGGACTCTGGGTTCTTCTTTGACTCTGTAAGGCAGTTTAAAGCACCTGTGTGGGGTTTTTTGTTTTTTTTTTAAATTTATTTTTATTTTTGGCTGTGTTGGGTCTTGGTTGCTGCGTGTGGGCTTTCTCTAGTTGTGGCGAGCGGGGGCTACTCTTTGTTGTGGTGTGCGGGCTTCTCATTGTGGTGGCTTCTGGTTGCGGAGCACGGGCTCTAGGCACGCGGGCTTCAGTAGTTGTGGCGCGCGGGCTTCAGTAGTTGTGGCACACGGGCTCAGTAGCTGTGGCTCGTGGGCTCTAGAGCGCAGGTTCAGTAGTTGTGGCACACGGGCTTAGTTGCTCCACGGCATGTGGGATCTTCCCGGACCAGGGATTGAACCCGTGTTCCCTGCATTGGCAGGCGGACTCTCAACCACTGCGCCACCAGGGAAGCCCCGGCCTCTTGACTTTTTCACCAATACATTCGATTCATTTCCTCCTGACTTAAATTTCTTCTTTCCTTTAAAGGAAATCATGTTCATCCTTTCAGTCCCACCTGGAAATCTTCCCTGGTTACTCCAGCTCTCACTTTTTATGGAAACCTTAAAACACCACCTCTATGTATGCCCCTTCTTATAAGGACACTAATCCTATCAGATCAGAGCCCCACCCTTATGACCTCATTTATCCTTAATTACCTCCTTATAGGCCTTATCTCCAAATACAGTCGCACTGGGGGCTAGGGTTTCAACATATGCATTTTGGAGAGGACACAATTCAATCCATAGCACTAGCTGGTGCATAGCAGAACCTGGTCTAGAATCCAAGCTTCCTAACTCTTATTCCCAATCCCTTTTCTGAATACTCATAAATATTGCTTCTCTTGACCCTGCTATTGAAATGACACACTTACAGATTTGAGGGAGTATTAGAGGCTTCTTTAGTTTTCCAGACTGAATCTACTATCCTCTAAAGCAGGGGTTGGCAAGCTACAGTCCACAGGTCAAGTCCAGCTGGCCACCTGTTTTTGCTCAGCTGCTGAGTTAAGAATGGTTTTTACATTTTTAAATGGTTGGGCAAAAAAAAAAAAAAAAAAATCCAAAGAAGAATACTATTTCATGACACATGAAAATCATATCAAATCCAAGTTTCAGCACTTATAAAAAATGTTTCCTAGAGCACAGTCATGCCCATTTGTTTACATATTGTCTGTGACCGGGTTGGAGCTACAAGGGCAGATCTGAGTAGTTGCAGCTGAGATGCTGTGGTCTCCCAAGCCTAAAATGTGTACTGTCTGCCACTTTACATAAAATAACTTGCCCACCCCTGATCAGAAAGCCTCGGTTTTGTTCTCTTTTCTAAAAGAATGATAAATCGTGTGTGTATTTTAAGGTGAGTGACAGCATCCTGCAGCTTTTATTTTGACAAATTTTTGGATGTCCTAGTACCATGCAGCATAGTCCTATAACCTGGGGGCTCTTATGGGGCGCTTCTCACATGTCCCACTCAGGTCTGTGCTCAGAAGGGAGCCTGGGCTTGGGATCCAATGCTCTGCTTTTGCTGTCTTGGAATTCTTAATGATTTGTCTTTGAATTTGTGTCTTGGGAGTGCAGTCAGATTGGATAATGGAGCACGTGACGGGGCGAAGCGTCTCCCCCTCCCCCCTCCCACCTCCCAGGGATGGTCGTTAGTCCCCACTCCTCGTCCCTGCTCGGCGGGGGGAGCTTGGGCACATTTACCCCAGGGGAGGGGCTGTCCGGTGGGTGTCCGACACTCCATCTGTGACCGTCCTCATGCCTGTCGGAGCGTGACATTAAAAACAAATAAAACCCACCATGACAGGTCAGGAGAGATCATGGAAGAAAGGAAAAGCCTTTTTTGTTTTCCTGCATTTTGAATAAGGGGCCCTGCATTTTTATTTTGTTCAGGGCCCTGTGAATTATGTAGCTGCTCTGCTCTTCTGACCCATAGCCTGGTGGTTTTATTGAATAACTATACGGATCTATTTGTCTGCATTAGAGAGTGTTGTTAGCACATAAAAAGGGAGATAGGTGGCACTTGTCTTTGCTCTTTTATTTTCACTCCCAGTATCAGCATTTTAAGATAATCACTCTTTTGATGTACTAACATTCTTTAATATCTATTTGGCAAGGAAACAAGGCATTTGTTCCGGAATTAAAGGCTAACATGGTCAAAAGTTATGAATTTTCCGTTTGGTGCAGTTTAGCCATATTACAGATACTTAGTGAATGTTTCTTTTTATGGTCTTCCCATCTAAGGATGGCCAAGTGTTAGATGAATGTACTATTCTGAGGAAAAAATGCATAAAGTTTTTAAAAAGTCAGTTTTGCTGAGACAAACTATGTATCCCTTGAAGGGCAATTGTTTTTTAATAACAATTTTGATATATTACAATTTTGATATATTACAGATCAAATGGAGTGCCCCAAACAGGGGCACAATTTTGATATATTACAGTTTTGATATATTACAGATACAATAACAATTTTGATATATTACAATTTTAATATATAACAATTTTGTTATATTACAGATCAAATGGAGTGCCCCAAACAGGAGCACAGCACATTTATACATGTAGATACTAGGCCCCCCCAGTCTCATTGTCACGGAGCCCCCAGGTGATTCTGATGAAGCCGGCCTGGTCCTAGTTCATAGCCGCGGAGAACTCCCGCCCGATCCATTGGCCTAACGCAGTCAGGGTCGAATACATTTCATCCTCCTTCAAGGGTCTTAAGAAATTCTGATCTTTGAGGCAATTGTTTGATCAGTGGTTTGGGGAACATGAGGCTGGAATTGTCTAGAAGAAATTTTATTTCATTTATTTCTTAGAGGGGAAGGGGTATATAATGAGCGGAAAGGATTTCTTTTGATGAAAGACCTACGTGAATAAAATGGTAGGTTTCTGCTTTTAAAAACATGTTTAGATGAGTTCATTTCTGAATAATTTTGATATTGAGTTTTACTCTTATGTTAGAAGTTCATATCTTCCTTTATTCATTGGTCTTGCAGGGAAGAAGGCAATGATATATGAGGATTCTTGATTATTAGGCAGTTGGGCAATCATTCTTGATTATTAGGCAATTCAAGACCTTATTAGTCAATTTACAGTTGATATACATTTCCTGCCTCTCTCCCCAGAGCCCGTTTCACTCTCCTAAACATCTCCTCCATAAGCAGGAGCAAGGGATTAGCAATGAAATACAAGCACATGCAGTGTTGCTGTGATCTGCTCAATGTATAATTTGGGGATGCACTGAATGTACTCAGTGTCCTTGTGGTTGTTAATGCTCTCTGACTTTAAAATGAAATGCAGACAAAACCCCAAATCAGATAGCAGTCAGTCACTCTAATGAGAGTTTGCATAAATATATTCCCTCTGCTGGGTTTTGAAATTTTGAAATGTATCTCTCATAGAATGAAAGGATTTGTTTACCTTAAAGGAATTGAAAGTCTCAGAATGCAGATGATGGGGAAGGTTTTATTTTTTATTTTTTTTGGGGGGGATTTTCTGATATCCCAGTAATCATACTACCCTTGTTTAGTCTGGCTCTGAGCCTGCTTTGTCATTCTAGGGCTGGAGCAGGGACTGAGGTTTCTTCTCTCAGTCATCTCTCTGCCTCCATGAAAAGACGGGGATGGAAGTTGGGGGCTGGAACATCAGGAAGTAAAGAGCTCTTCTCAGAGCCAGCTGGGACCTGGTACTTGCCCTACCTGAGCACGGAGGTCCCCTCCCTCCACCATGATTCCGCAGCTTTAGGAAACCGCTGTGAATCCCACCTTCTATCCTCCCTGAAGCTGAGCCTGGATCTTTTCCCCACCCTGTGCCTGAGGGTGGGGAGAGTGCCTTACTTGGCTTGCAGGCCAGTTAGGGCTGGAGGATGGAGGGCTGGTACCAAATGTGACCAAGAGAAGCTTAACATGGGGCTCTGGAGGTAGGTTTCTAGGGAACTCTGCATTGGAGGAGTTGAACCCCTCAAAAAATGTGCGTTCGCTACATGGCATTAAGAGATATTATGGTTGGGACTTCCCTGGTGGTCCAGTGGTTAGGGCTTGGCCCTTTCACTGCCGTGGGCCCTGGTTTGATCGCAGGTCGGCGAACTAAGGTCCCACAAGCCGCGTGGCTCGGCCAAAAAAAAGAGAGCGCTGTTATGGTCGACTGTGAAGTCCACATTTCAAAAACGAAGACTCAGGATTTAATCGCAACTCTTTCACCAACCAGCTGTGGCTTTAGGCAAGTAATGTAACTTCTGAGTCTTAGTTTCCTTATCTGTTAAAAAAAAGGGACTTTCTAAGATCCTTCCCAATAATATGTCTTGGGTCTCTGATGCTCTTAGGAAAACAGTCATTGTCACCACTGATTAGAAATACTGTAAAATTAACAGAGCATGAAGAGAAAAATTGAAGATATAGTTTTGTTTGTGTGCTGTAATAAAGATATACCTGCTTTTTGTCCTCAGTTTCTGGCCAAGCCTCAAAAATGCTTGGAATTTCCTGAGACAAGAGTGTCTTTGTTATGCTAATGAGGCGACTCAAGGTGGGCCCCTAGAAAGCTTCAGGATGGCGACTGGTCACCGGAAAGACCACATGGTTAGAAGGTTGGAAGTTTGGGCCAGCCTGACCTCCAGGGAGTGGGGTTGGGGTAGAGATTGAGTTCAGTCCTGTGGCCATTGACTTAATCAATCATGCATAGTAATGAGGCTCCAATCAAAGCTTTGGAGACCGGTTTTGGTGGCGCTTCCTGGTTGGTGAACACACTCATGTGGCCGGGAGGGTGGTATGACCAGCTTCCACGAGGAGGCGCCATGGAAGCTCTGCTTTCCCCCAGACCCCACAGACCCTGCCCTGTGCATCTCTTCATTAGGCTCTTTCTGAATTTTATCCTTTATATTATAATATACTGTAATCACAAGTAAAGTTTTAAATGACCTCTGTGAGTCATTCTAGCAAATTATTGAGACTGAGGGGATTGTGGGAACCCCCCAAATGCATATAGCTGGTTGATCAGATGTGCAGGTGGCCTGGGGACCCCACTTGTGGCTGGAGTCTGAAGTGAGGGTTGTATTGTGGACTCAGCCCTGACGCCTGTGGAGTACGATGCTCACCCCAGGTAGTCAGCGTCAGAACTGTGCTGCAGGACACCCAGATGGTGTCAGAGACTTGGTTTCAGAACCCCGTTTGCCTAGAATTAATATGAGTTATAATTACATGGACTGCCCACGCTTTATGCCTTATTACTATGGAGCCGAATACTACTTGTATTTGAATATGTCAACTTAGGCTTATTTAATATACAATTATTTGACTACAGTCCTAGACTGTACATGGATACTGCAGCTTCACAGTTTGCTGCTCATTTATTTTGGTCATCTACTCACATGGTATGTTCGTGACTTGAAAAAAACAACATGCAAATGAAACTGAAGGAGTTCTTTCATTCCTTCATTCTTTCTTGTTTCTTTTCTTTTTTTGCTTTAAAAATTAAGTCATCAGGTATAAATACAAAATCATTGATAATTCCAATGGCAGATCTCAATGTAGACATTTGATCTTAGCTGAAAGGCTGATTGGCAAAAAAAGCGCTAAAAGGCAATTCAGTTGTCAGTGTAGAACTAGAACCTAGAAATGCTCAGGTAAAGTGTCCAGATTCTGATGATTAGAGAAGGAAAGTGTATATGATAGAAAGTGTGTATGATGGCTGTGCTCATCATACAGGATTTTCCTCTACTTCCTGGGCATGTGGGAAGACCTCCCCGATAGCTCACAGTTTTGCTAGCGCCATATCACCAGTTCTGGCCAATGGGCTGTAAGCAGAGGGAACAAGTGTCACTTCCAATCAGAGGCACTTATGAGCAGGTGTGAATATTCCATGTCCCATTAAACGCTGAAGCTATGTTAATATGGTGGCATCACAAGATGGTACAGCCTCCGTCAGCCTGGGTTCCTGAGTGACTGCAGAGCCTTCTACTGAACCACACTGGACGTGCCCCGTGAGGAAGAACTAAATTTTCATTATGTTAAGTTACTGATAGTTCAGGATTAATTTGTTACCACAGCCCATCCTCGGTTACCCTATTTAGTGCCTCTGTGTCCTTTTTTAGTATAGAGCTAAGTACCAGTCCTGGACTGGGCTCCTGAATGAATCTGATGACTTTGAAATTCTTGGTGGAAGATCTGAGCCTTGTGTAAAGAGAGAAATCCTCTGACATCTTACATTAGAAATAAGAAGCACTACTTAGCCAGGATTTCATGTTGCTTTTTCACATAGTGACTGGGTGTTGGAGCTGCAAAGACCCTTAGAGATCATTAAGGTCACTTAGCAGACACCATTTGTTGCATATCTAAATCCATCCCTTACCCTTTCTCTCTTGCTTACAGAGCCCATGTGCTCAGGGATAGGGCCTCCCTGAGCTCAGAGGTAAATCCTCATTGGTCTAAGCTAGTCATGTGATCTCATCCCTCTTTCCAGTGATTGGTTTAGGACTGAAAATGTGACACAGGTTCTGGCCAACGGTACATGAGAGTCAGTCCTCTGGGGGCTTCCTGGGAAAGGCTTTCCTTGCTTCTAAAAAGAGATATCTTGGGGGGGAAAAATCCACTTTTTACCTCAACACATGGCTGTGTGAAGTGTGATGCTTGGCTCTGGTAACCATTTCTGATCACGAGTGGAATCAACAGAAGAAGAGGAGCCAACAGGCTGAAGACTGCAGGGTGGGGAGAACTTTGGTTCCTGATGACGTTGTTGAGACTGAATAAACTAACCCTGGGAGAGCCCCACACCTGGACTTCTTAATACGTGAGATAAAATGTCCTTACCTCTATAAGATGTTATGGAAAAACCCGAATGAACTTTTTTTTTTTTTTTTTTGCGGTACGCGGGCCTCTCTCTGTTGTGGCCTCTCCCGCTGCGGAGCACAGGCTCCAGACACGCAGCCTCAGCGGCCGTGGCTCACGGGCCCAGCCGCTCCGCGGCATCTGGGATCTTCCCGGACCGGGGCACGAACGCGCGTCCCTTGCATCGGCAGGCGGAGTCTCAACCACTGCGCCACCAGGGAAGCCCCCGAATGAACTTTTTGGTTAACCCAACATTTAAAATTTTTTTAATTTAAAAATTAAAAAAATATTTTACCAGCTCTATTGAGGTATAATTGACCTATAACGTTGTGTAAGTTTAAGGTGTACAGTGTGTTGATTTGATACATTTATGTATTGCAAAAGGATACCACCATAGCGCTGGCTCATACCTCCATCCCCTCAAATAATTACCATTTCGTTTCTGTAGTGAGAGCATTTAAGATTTACTCTTTTAGCAAATTTCAAGTGTATTTCAGTGTTATTAGCTATAATCACGGGGCTGCACATTAGATCCCCAGAACCTGTTAATTTTATAACTAGAAGCTTGTACCCTTTGACCAATATCCCCCCATTTCCCCCACCCCGTCGCCCTTGGTAACCTTCACTCCACTCTCTGTTTTTCTACCTGAAGCTGAACTGTTTTTCTGCTAATTATACGTTCCCTTTTGTTTGACCCTATGTTGTATTATAATCTTTTAAAAATTTCTTACCATCCCGTCTCAGCTATGCTAAGAGTAAGCAAGGATCTGGGTGGTCTAGGAGCAGCAGACACTAGTGGTGGAGGCATTGATACTTGAAGGAAAAGATCTCCAAGGAGCAGCTGAAACTCACAAGAGTTGGAGTTGCTCAGTCACCTGACCCAGGTATTCTTTCAGAAGTTCCTGGGTTATTAGAACAACGGAATTCCCATATGCACAGATAAAAGCATTTGTTAAAAACAATGGGATTTGGACAAATTAATGTACACTCATTTCTTCCAATGCCCAGACATCCTGCCAGGCTGGCTGGGGAGCTGTAGAGCACAACAGTCTTTGGGGCAGCTCAGGTTGTGCGAACTTCTGGGGTACCCCTTGGCTGTGTGGTAACTCGTGGTACTTCAATTCCTCATCCACGGATCCAGCATCAAATGAAACAGGGATCACCTATTTTAAAAACATATTTTCAATGAACCATGGCGGGCTGCTCGCCCACTTAGAGTGCTGTACCATATTTGGCGGATGAGATAGTCATTAATCAAGAACGGTAATGGTTGGCTATTTTCGGCAATACTGAGATGGTTTGTGGGAAGAGTACTCTGTCTCCTAATTATTTAAAAACAGGCCAATCACCAGCAGAGTCTTAGAAGGCTTGGTTCTTCTCTGCCTGCTGCCTTCTTATCTCCCTGATCCCAGCACCTCCAAGATTGCTGCGCCACAAATGGCAAAGGAAAGACAGGAGGGAAACAAACCTTCCAGCTTTTTTTCATTTGATAAAAGATGAATATATATGTATCACTGAATCACGTTGCTTTATAGTAGAAATTAACACAACACTGTAAATCAACTATACTTCAATAAAATAAATTTTTTCTAAAAAAGCTTTTTCCCATGTAAAAGTGAAACAACATGTAAAACATTGCCCAGCTTAAACGGTTCTTGGCTCCTTAAATAGGTTGATTAATCAAACCTCGAGTTATTTTAGAGACAGCACTGCACATGTGCAAGACGGGAACTCAGGAACCAAGAACCTTCAGTTCCTGGAACTCAAAGGAAAGAAGCGTTGCCACTGGAGCCCTTTACAAAGCAAGAGGTCCTTCAATAAGGAAAACCTGGCTTCCAACAGCATGAGGACCTTATATGGAATGATTGAAAACTAACCAATCAGCTTCCAAGTTTGAAATTCCCCTATCTCCTTAAATTTCGCCCCAGGCGCTGGGTCACGGAGACGGATTTAAGCGCATTGTTGGCCAAGCTTACAAGAAGGCTCTTTTCTCAAGAGCCGGTGCCGTAGTGTTGGCTTTTATGCGAGGCAGACAGGGAGCCTTTGCTCCGTTACGAAAAGTGGTAAGTGCTCAGATTTTATCCTAGATGTATTAAAAACGGAGAAAAAAGAGACCTCCAGTTCAGTAAAGATGATAACGTTGATTTTATATCTAAAGAAATTGATCAGGTTGTAAATCTGTGGCTTCTTTTGTGCTTCTTAATAGGACTGAGCGCCTTAGAAGGAAATTTTTATTGTATTTTTGAGGCATTGAACGCTAAAAACGAGCTAAAAGGGAATCCCGTCACTGGAGTGCTGTGGAATCAGACGCAACCATCGGCGCTGATGGCTTTCGGCTCCCTCGCTGTGAGAAGCGTCCAGAGTGACCGAGCTGTGTTGGTGGTTCACGCCAGTGGGGCAGCCCCTTTAACCAGGGTACTCCAGCTCCTGCGGCTGTGGAAACCCAGAACCATCTTGGTGGAACTAACCACGGCCCATGCCGGGTGGGGGAGAGAGGAAGCCAAAAAGAGATGATAGGTAAGAGCGGCGTTTATCAGGCTCCGCGGAGATGACTCTAAATAACGCTTCCCACCACAGCCTGGCTCTCATAAAGGGACCCACAAGGCCTCCATCACTCCCCTTGACGCATCCCTTATTCGGTGTTTCCCATTTGCCTCAGAGCCGCGTAACTCCGTACAGGGTCAATGTTTCCATCCTTTTGGAACAGTTGGGATATTTGAGATCATTGTGTGGTTAAGTGCTGATTGGAGTTGGCAGTAATATGAAATTTGCTTTTTAAAAATGGGGGGAAAAATCCACACCCCATGATTTGGAAGCAGCTCATGTAATTGAGCAGCTCTGTCCTGCCTGGTGACCCCCTTGACAACTGAGGAGTCCTGGGATCCCCGTTGAAATGGAGGTGGTGGCCCAGACACAAGAGCAGATTTGAGATTGCCGTGCAGAAGCTGGAAGCCTGCTCAGGGAGAGCTTCCAAACGTCCTTTCACACGAAAAACACTTGAAGACATTTTCCTTCTCGTTTTACGCCATCTTTCATTAATCTCATAAGCCCCCCTCCCCCACGTGATCTTAGTTAAGACTCTACTAGGCTTAGCACCTGGCATCAGAACCCTCTTGGGAGGCACGGAAGCCTTTCCTCTGAGCTCCCACAGCATTTGGGCTATGCTTTTTATTAATTGTGGTAAAATATAAATGTTACTGTTGTAACCAGTTTTAAGTGTACCGTGCAGTGGCATAAGTGTATTCACGTTGCTGGGCAACCATACCGCCATCCATCTTCAGCACTGTTTTCATCTTGCAAGACTGAAACTCTATACCCATTAAAAATAACTCCCCGTGCCCCCCTCCCCTCACCCTCTGCCAACCACCATTCTACTTTCTGTCTTTGAATTTGACTACTCTGGGTCCCCAATTTAAGTGGAAACATACAGTGTTTATCCCTTGCGTCTGGCTCATTTAGCGTAACGTCCTCAAGGTTCGTCTGTGTTGTGGCATCTGTTGGAATTCCTTTCCTTTCTAAGGCCAAATCGTACCCCGTTCCCTGTGGGTACTACAGTGTATTTCGGCCTGTATTTTTAATCTAGCACTTATTAGCTGCTGTCGCTTAGTTTGTAAGCTGCATGGGGACAGAAAGACATGAAGGATTCAAACTTTAAATCCATTCACCTTGGCCTGTGGCAGGGTATCCAGCCTACCATAAGTACTTATTATTCAAATAGGCCCGTCAAGGCTAACTTGACACAGACTCCCCAGAGTCAGAGTAGGGGGCGTGACTGACTGTTACTGTGAGTGAGTGAGAAGGGATAACCTGGCCCGAGTCGTAGATTGATTGACTGATTGGCTGATTAAATAATTCATTCACCCAGCAGATACTTCATGCGCTCCTGTCATATGTCAGGCAGTTTGATAATGACTGAGGCCACAAGGCAGATATAGTACTTGCCTTCATGGAGTTTTTGTTTTTTTTTTAATTGACGTATAGTTGATATACAATGTCGTGTTAATTCCCGGTGTACAGCACAGCGATTCAGTCATATACATATATATTCTTTTTCAGATTCTTTTCCCTTATAGGCTATTACAAAATACTGAGTATAGTTCCCTGTGCTATACAGTAGGTCCTTGATGGAGTTTCTGATGGAGAAGAAATTAAAACATAACTTCCCAAATACATACATATAATAAATATAAGCTGTGATAAGGGCTGGAAAGGAAAATTATAGATAGGCTTGTTGTGATACAACAGAAACATATACTTCTTCTAATGAGATTTTAAAACAAAACAAAAAAAACGTTCATTGGATTTCTGACCTTCGGACTTCCCTCTGTCGATTTCAATCAATCTTAAAACCTTCCTCTAAAACCTAGTAGTGTGAACAACCAAAGGATAATAAGAGTCTGCAAAAATCCCCAGCTGCAATAAACAAAGGAAAGAGCTGATTGTTAATCGAGGTAAGAAATGAGTATCCAAGACACAGCTGAGCAGCTCTGTCCTATTGCCCAGCAACGCCTAACTCCGCCCTCCCAGAAACAGTATCTGGGAGGAATGAGCACGTGAGACCTGGACAGATCATTACAGGTGATATCCAAACTGTAGAGCGGCAGAAGAGAGGCTGCTCAGGAGAAGACGGTGCCCCCAGCAGGTGACCTACACACGAGGCTGTCAGGACAGTGGAGGGGGAGGGCTGAGCTGGACAGACGCCGCCACTGAGAGGTCTGGTAGGGGTGGGAGCCAGCAAGGGAGAAGAGTGGCCAGAGACAAGGCAGAAAACCAGGTCATATCACGAAGCCAGGAGAAGAGGGTGTGCCAGGAGGAAGGACGCATCTGCTGGGATGAGCTGGTGAGTCCCTGGGTGATTCTGGGGTTGAGCTCTGGGCACTGTCACTGGTTGTGGCAAAATGGAGGTGATGGTTCCCTCACCACGAGCAGGTTGAGTGGAGTCAGATGCTCCAGCGGATGACACCCAGCGCTTTGGCCAGGGGAGGTCCCACTGCCGTCCATCCACAATGGTTGGCAGAGATACGTAGCGACTGTCCATTGAGATAGTCTCACCCGCATGAGTCCCAGTCATCACCGTGAGCGTGGAGTTGGATTAGCCTCCTGCACCGCACGACGCAGCCTCACCATCCTGGTACCTGTAGTTTCCTCATCGTCTCCATCTGAGTCTGGCTTCTACTCTCTGTTGCATGAAAAAGCTGAACATCTGAGATTAAAAGGACGAGTCTATTGAGAGAAGCCCCGTAGCCCCACCCGGTCTGCTGTGGCCGTGGACATGACCCCACCCTGCTCTGAGGAGGGGCTGCCTGCCTTCGCCTCCCCCCTCGGCTTCCACCAGGCCTGGTTGAGGAAGCTGGCTGATTCTGGGGGAGCGATTTGAAGGCCACTCGGCGGGGCGGGGCGTCTCCTAAAACGTGTCTTCGTCTCGAAGGCAGAATGTGAGAAAAAGGTTAATCCTTTTTCATTTGGCAACAGTATTTCTAGTAGTTTTGTGTGTTCATTTTGTCATCTTTTAAAAACAGGAATTACTATGAACCATGTTAACAAACGATACTCTGGCAGGATGTTTTGTAGTATTTGTTTTCCTTCCTTGTGGCTTGCTTTCTCCTCTCCAAGTAGCTAGAGGTTACTTGGGTGGAAAGGAGACCTGATCGCCCAGAAATTTTCTTTCTGCTTTTCATTTACAAACCTCTTTGGGAACTGTGTCCTGCTCTCAGGGACGGCAACGTCTCAGAGGGGAACAGGCTACAGTATCCCCAGCCTTGTCAAATGTCCCCGTGCCCCAAGAATTTCGTAGGCGCATTAGGGCGCTTGACATCTGGAATCTGCTTAGACCAACAGGGGCTTCCTGTCATCAGTCCTCTAAGATTAGCAGAAATAGCCTAGTGACTCTCCAGTGCAGTCAGGTGACCTGAAGACTGGTCACTCGCTGTCCCAGAGGTGCTGGTGACCAAGCACTGCAGGACCCATCCCATTGCCTTGGTCCAGCGAAGACCTGCCACCTTTTCACTTCCCTGTAGACGGGAAGAGCGCCCTACTAGGGATAGAGGTCAAGTTCCCCTCCAGCCCAGGGAATGTGGGCACCAAGTCAAAATGAATTTGATCTAAAGAAAGACTTCAGAATCCGTTTTCTCTGGTGTACTTGAATTTGAGGTCTGAGCGTAGTCATTCCATCTCGCGTTATGTTAATTTGCAGAAATCAAGGTACAGTCAGCTCTGGATTTTGTGATCCCTGGGAAGGAATAGCACATAGAAGACCCCACTGTTAATCCCAAACTGCTTTTCCTCCTTTAAGGGGGGCTTGATCTTTCCTAAACAATAGCAAGATATAGCTCTTCTTTTCCCCCTTCCTCTTGTAAGTTAAAAATCATATACAGCCACTTTGGAAACACAGTCTGGCGGTTTCTTACAAAGTTAAATATACACTTACCACATGATCCAGCAATCCCACTTCTAGGGTATTGACCCAGAAGACTGAAAACGTATGTCCAGACAAAGGCCTGTACTTGACTGCTCATAGTAACTTTACGCAATAGACAAAAATTGGAGTCAATCCAAACGTGCCACTGGTAAATGGCACCCAAATTTAGTATATCTATAGACACTGGAAGAGCACTCAGCAAACTGAAGGGAGTATTGACACAAGCGACCATATGGATGAAGCTCAAACGTATAATGCTAAGTGAAAGCAGCTTAGGTGGAAAGGAGTACGTACTGTATGATTCCACTATATGAAATTCTCTACAAAGCAAAACTACAGTAACAGAAAGAGTGCTTGCCAGGAGTGCGGTGGGGATTGACTGCAAAGGGGCACGAGGGAGCTTTTGGGAGAGCTGGAAACGTGCTGTGGCATGAGCGTGGTGATTGGTACCATGACTGTACAATTGTCAAACCTCATCACACTGGATACTTAAAATTGATGAATTTTATTGTATAGAAATTATATCAAAGAAGCTGACAAAAATCATGAGGGAGGAAGGAATAAAGATGAAAGTAGGGGCTTCCCTGGTGGCGCAGTGGTTAAGAATCCGCATGTCAATTCAGAGGACATGGGTTCGAGCCCTGGTCCGGGAAGATCTCACATGCTGCGGAGCAGCTAAGCCCGTGCGCCACAACTACTGATCCTGTGCTTTAGAGCCCACGAGCCACAACTACTGAGCCCACGTGCCACAACTACCGAGCGTGCTCTCTAGAGCCCGTGTGCTGCAACTACTGAGCCCACGTGCCACTACTGAAGCCTGTGCTCTGCAACAAGAGAAGCCATCATTGCGGAAGCCAGGCTGTCTGGGTCGAAGTCCAACGTGAGCCAATGGGAGCCCTTCCCCGTGAGTCCTCCCCTGAGGCAGGGGAGCCGCACATGCTGAGCTTTCCCTTTCGTGTCTGCCTCTCACTCTCACAGCTTTATTGCTGACCTTGGGCAATATTTATGACCTGTGTGCTATCAGGGTGCTCAGGCTAGATAACAGAGAAACAGACCACTAGGAGGGAGGTATAATGTGAGAGAGAGAGAGATTTATTTTAAGGAATTGGCTTCTACAGGTTTTTGGTGCTAGCAAGTCTGAAAGCTGCTGGGCAGGCTGGCTGGAAATGCACAAGAGTAGATGCAGTCTTGAGTCTGAAGGCTGGAAACTCAGGTAGAATTCCTCTGTTGCAGTCTAGAGGCAGCTTCTAGGGAACCTCAGTCTTTGCTCTCAAGGCCTTCAACTGGTTAGAAGAGGCCCACCCACATTAGGGAGGGTAATCTGCTTTATCCTAAGTCTACTGATGTAAATTTTTGTTTTTGGCTGTGCCACATGGCTTGTGGGATTTTAGTTCCCTGACCAGGGATTGAACCCGGGCCACTGCAGTAAAAGCGTGAGTCCTAACCACTGGACTGCCAGGGAATTCCCCAAAGTCTACTAATTTAAATGTAAGTCACATCTAAAAAAAAAAAAACCCTTTATGGCAACATCTCAACTGGTGTTTGCCCAAACAAATGGATACCTTAGCCTAGCCAAGTTGACACGTAAAACTAACCTTCACAAATGGATACACACATCTTCATTAGCCTCTTTCCTACCATTTAAAGGCATTAAAAATCTGGGTTTGGACTCTAGCTCTGCCATTTGCTACCTGTGTTACCTTGGGAAAGTTCCTTGTCTCTCTGGGGCCCCATTTCCCCCAATATAAGCCAGGGGCAACAGTAGCATTGTTAAGAAGGATTAAATGAGTTAATATAGTACATTCAAAGAACCTAGAAGAGTACTCGGCACTTATAACCTAATTACTTTATGCCAGGCACTATTCTAAATTTGACAAATATGAACTAATTTTCAAGAAAAATTTCTAACCATCTTAAAATTACATTTATTCGTTAAGAAACTCCCCAATCGTGGCGAATGAATGACTTGAATTCAGGAAAGTGGAGGGAAACCGTGTTTGAAGTAAATTGGACACGATAAAGATAAATTGGGTTTTAAATCCAAATGTTCAAAAACAAAACGCTCCAGAATCTTCTCCTCCTTACTTCCTAATTGACATTTTCAAGTCCTGCCACTTAAGATAACTTGTAAAAACTTCTTACTCAGCGATATTCTTGTTTTGCTGTTTTATTTAATCATTAGTATGGCAGAAGGCCATAGATGTTTCTTTTCTTGGTAGTTTATAAAAAACATCTTTTCATACATTATACTTTCAACATACATTTGTGGGCTGGTGGGAACCCAGTCACTACCAATCACATTTCCATGGGAAAATGTATTCTAAGATCTAAGCAAATGACTTACAAACTTTTAGTAAATAACCTGTCTCAAATTTGCCGTCTATTGTAAATACAGTCAATATAACGAAGTGGGTAAGGACGAGGGTTTTGGAGCTTCCAAACAGCTTTGAGACCCAGCTAGGCCATCTGAAGTGGTGTCCTCATGGGCAAATTGCTTAAACTCCCAAAGCCTCAGTTCCTCAACTTGTTAATAAAGGTAACAAACACAACCTCATAGATTTGTTGTGAGGATTAAAATGAATTTTTCTAGCACATAATAAGTGCTCAATAAATGAAATTATTCTACTCTAGAGATCATAGTATTCATAATATTTCAATTATTTGGTACCCAATATCCTTATATCAATACCTTGCTTCCCAAATGAAAGAAGTGGGCAGAGATATTAATAGTTCCTCTTCCAAACTCTCTAGGGATATGCCTTTATCCACTTTTCTCCAAAGAGTATTGGTTTCCATTGAAGAACTTCCCATAACCCACTGTCATCTGGTTTTAGCAAGCACCACTGAGGTCAACCATGATCTCTGCATCACCAAACCCAAAGGACACTATGCATCTTTAAATTACTGGGTCTCTGTGCTGTGTTTGACTCTATCATACCCACCGTGATGGTCTGAATTGTGTCCCCCCCAAATTCATACACTGAAGTACTAACCCTTAGTGCTTCAGATGGTGACTTATTTATTTGGAGACAAGAACTTTTAAGAGGCATTTAAAAATGGATATATGTGTATGTATAACTGATTCACTTTACACCAGAAAATAACACAACCTTGTAAATCAACTATACTCCAATAGAAATTTTTTAAAAATTAAAAAAAGGGGGTCATGAAGGTGAGCCCTAACCCAAGATGACTGGTGTCTTTATAAGAAAAGGAAATTAGGATGCAGACACAGAGGGAAGACCACGTAAAGACATAGGGAGAAGGCGGCTGCCTGCAAGCCAAGGAGGCGTCAGATGAAACCAACTCTGCCACCCCCTTGATTTTGGACTTCTAGCTTCTAGAAACATGAGAAAACAAATTTCTATTGTTTCAGCCACCCAGTGTGTGGTACTTTGTTATGGCAGCCCTAGCAGACGAATACAGCCTCCCTTTTTGAAACTCACTACAGCCTGGATCCCCACTCCACACTCTCCTCCTGGAGAGATTTTCGTCCTCTGCTCATCCTTAAATATTGATTGTTCTCAGTGTTGACGTTCCTTCTTATTACATAGGCTCTGCCCAACAGATGTCACTTATTCTTAGGTTTTAACTATGTTGACAGTAACCAGTTCTCTTGTATTTTAACTGTGTTCACAATAATTACTGAGTTCCGCCTAGCCCTCTCTTCCAGGCACCATGTTTATGTGTAAAATTGCACATCTTCCCTGAATACTCTCCACATATTTCAGACCCCACTGTCCCAAACCATGCTTGTCACCTTTCCTCTAAATTGGCTCTGCCTCCCCCGTTCTGGTCGTCTGCATCCTTTTCACGCCAGCGTCCTCCTGTTCACCCACAATAGAGACCTGAGAGCCAGTCTCCAGGTGTCCCTTTCCTATTACCTCCTAAGTATGTGTTAAGCCCTCCTGTCCTTTCTATATTTACCACTCTGCTCTAGTCCCAGGGGTGGGGGGGAGGGTGGGCAAGCATCTCTTGGCTAGATTCCTGCCACCATCCTACTCTTTCTGCCCTCAGCCTGCTTCTCAGATTAGCCCCAGTTGTAGTTGCCTGAGTAACCGCCTGGCACTTACCCTCCCCCGTGCTCTTCCCCGGAGAGCACCATGCATCCCTTGGGTCTGATTGGGTATCACCTCCTCCAGAAAGCCTTGCGGACCTACTTAGGGCGAGACTGGACAGGGAAGGACTGACCGAGAAGATGCTATTCAAGAAGAAGCTGGAAGGCTGGAGGGGCAGTGTGCTCCTTCAGAGCGAGTCTTACATTTTTAAAAAATTGGCTTCAGCTTTTGCCATTTTCCCAGAGGTGTTCTCTAGGGCTCGTTGGGTTTATACGAAGCTGTCTACTGCCACCTTATGGCAAAAAGTTGAAAAGAAACTCCCAGGCATCTCCGCTGTTGCAGGAGAGGAATTATTCTGTGCTCAAAATACGAACACTACCTCTTGCTATGCGCTGAAACTCTCCTCTCTCACTCACCCAGAGACAGTGTTGGGAATAGTTCCCTCTGTCTGGCATTTTCATTTCTTCTCTCTCTATTAAGTCATTTATCATCCATCTTAAAACAAAACAAAACAAAACCAAGGAAAAACCAAATACCTTACATTAACCCTAGACCTCTCTCTAGTTACCACCCCATTTCTTTGCGCTCCTTGGTGGTGAACCTCTTCAAAAGAGTTTTCTAGGTTAACTCTAGGGAGTCCGGGGAAAAGTCTGGACCTGCCGAAGAGGCAAGAGACTTTTTCTTCCCTCTTTGTTTCCTGGTGCGCGAGGAGAGGGGATTCAGAGCGCTGCTTAAAGGAGCTCCAGAGATGGGGGCGAGCCGCGGCTAACAGCGCGGAGCCCAGAGACGGACATGAGACGCTAAGGCCGCTGCTGCCGCCACCAAGAAGCCTGTGTGCGAGCACAGGTCACTCTCCACACCCCCCTTCCGGGGAGCCGGTGCAGCCCGCCACCGCCAGGGTCCCGGGATCCAGGGACAACTTCCCCGGGAGAACGCACGGCGCGCCTCAGGCTGGTGCAACGTCAGGCCGGCCTCTGCAACGTCACGCTGGCCTCTGCCGCCGCATGCCCGCCCCGCACTCCGTGCCCCACCCCCTCCCCGGCCTGAGTGAGCCAGAGCCCCCGAATCAGCTTCTCCTTTAACCCCGTCCTGTCTGAGCAAAAAACAGACGCCCTCCGGCGACCTAAACGCAGAGGCGGGGCCAAATCCAAAGCTGAGCCCTGGGAGCTGTGTGAACAAAGAGGAGAAAGGGAAATCTCTCCCAGCAGCCTCAGGAGCAGCGGATTAAAGCTCCACAATCAACTTGAGGTACCTGCATCTGTGGAATACATGAATAGACAACGAGTCATCCCAAATTAAGGAGGTGGACTTTGAGAGCAAGATTTATGATATTTTCCCCTTTTCCTCTTTTTGTGAGTGTGTATGTGTATGCTTCTGTGTGAGATTTTGTCTGTATAGCTTTGCTTTCACCATTTGTCCTAAGGTTCTATCTGTCCGGTTTTTTTTGCTGTTTATTTTTACTTAAAAAATTTTTTTTCTTAATAATTATTTTTTATTTTAATAACTTTTTATTTTATCATTTTCTTTTCTTTTTTCTTTCTTTTCTTCCTTTCTTTCTTTCTTCCCTTCCTTCCTTCCTTCCTTCCTCCCTCCCTCCCTCCCTCCCTCCCTCCCTCCCTTCCTTCCTTCCTTCCTTCCTTCTCCCTTTTATTCTGAGCCGTGTGGATGAAAGGCTCTTGGTGCTGCAGCCAGGAGTCAGTGCTGTGCCTCTGAGGTGGGAGAGCCAACTTCAGGACACTGCTCCACAAGAGACCTCCCAGCTCCACATAATATCAAACAGCGAAAATCTCCCAGAGATCTCCATCTCAGCACCAACACCCAGCTTCACTCAACGACCAGCAAGCTACAGTGCTGGACACCCTATGCCAAACAACTAGCAAGACAGGAACAGAACCACACCCATTAGCAGAGAGGCTGCCTAAAATCATAATAAGGCCACAGACACCCCAAAACACACCACTAGACGTGGACCTGCCCACCAGAAAGACAAGATCCAGCCTCATCCACCAGAACACAGGCACTAGTCCGCTCCACCAGGAAGCCTACACAACCCACTGAACCAACCCTAGCCACTGGGGACAGACTCCAAAAACAACGGGAACTACGAACCTGCAGCCTGCAAAAAAGAGACCCCAAACACAGTAAGATAAGCAAAATGAGAAGATAGAAAAACACACAGCAGACGAAGGAGCAAGATAAAAACCCACCAGACCTAACAAATGAAGAGGAGATAGGCAGTCTACCTGAAAAAGAATTCAGAATAATGATAATAAAGATCCAAAATCTTGGAAATAGAACAGAGAAAATGCAAGAAACATTTAACAAGGACCTAGAAGAACTAAAGATGAAACAAACAATGATGAACAACACAATAAATGAAATTAAAAATACTCTAGAAGGGATCAATAGCAGAATAACTGAGGCAGAAGAACGGATAAGTCACCTGGAAGATAAAATAGTGGAAATAACTACTGCAGAGCAGAAGAAAGAAAAAAGAATGAAAAGAACTGAGGACAGTCTCAGAGACCTCTGGGACAACATTAAATGCACCAACATTCGAATTATAGGGGTTCCAGAGAAGAAGAGAAAAAGAAAGGGACTGAGAATATATTTGAAGAGATTATAGGTGAAAACTTCCCTAATATGGGAAAGGAAATAGTTAATCAAGTCCAGGAAGCACAGAGAGTCCCATACAGGATAAATCCAAGGAGAAACACGCCAAGACACAGATTAATCAAACTGTCAAAAATTAAATACAAAGAAAACATATTAAAAGCAGCAAAGGAAAAACAACAAATAACACACAAGGGAATCCCCATAAGGTTAACAGCTGAACTTTCAGCAGAAGCTCTGCAAGCCAGAAGGTAGTGGCAGGACATATTTAAAGTGATGAAAGGGAAAAACCTACAACCAAGATTACTCTACCCAGCAAGGATCTCATTCAGATTTGATGGAGAAATTTAAACCTTTACAGACAAGCAAAAGCTGAGAGAGTTCAGCACCACCAAACCAGCTTTACAACAAATGCTAAAGGATCTTCTCTAGGCAAGAAACACAAGAGAAGGAAAAGACCTACAATAACAAACCCAAAACAATTAAGAAAATGGGAATAGGAACATACATATCAATAATTACCTTAAATGTAAATGGATTAAATGCTCCCACCAAAAGACACAGACTGGCTGAATGGATACAAAAACAAGACCCATATATATGCTGTCTACAAGAGACCCACTTCAGACCTAGAGACACGTACAGACTGAAAGTGAAGGGATGGAAAAAGATATTCCATGCAAATGGAAACCCAAAGCAATTCTCATATCAGACAAAATAGACCTTAAAATAAAGACTATTAGAAGTAACAAAGAAGTACACTACAGAATGATCAAGGGATTGATCCAAGAAGAAAATATAACAATTGTAAATATTTATGCACCCAACATAGGAACACCTCAATACGTAAGGCAAATACTAACAGCCATAAAAGGGGAAATCGACAGTAACACATTCATAGTAGGGGACTTTAACACCCCACTTTCACCAATGGACAGATCATCCGAAATGAAAATAAATAAGGAAACACAAGCTTTAAATGATACATTAAACAAGATGGACTTAATATTTATAGGACATTCCATCCAGAAACAACAGAATACACATTTTTCTCAAGTGCTCATGGAACATTCTCCAGGATAGATCATATCTTGGGTCACAAATCAAGCCTTGGTAAATTTAAGAAACTTGAAATTGTATCAAGTATCTTTTCCGACCACAACGCTATGAGACTAGATATCAATTACAGGAAAAATCTGTAAAAAATACAAACACATGGGGGCTACACAATACACTACTTAATAACGAAGTGATCACTGAAGAAATCAAAGAGGAAATCAAAAAATACCTAGAAACAAATGACAATGGAGACACGACGACCCAAAACCTATGGGATGCAGCAAAAGCAGTTCTAAGAGGGAAGTTTATAGCAATACAATCCTACCTTAAGAAACAGGAAACATCTCGAATAAACAACCTAACCTTGCGCCTAAAGTAATTAGAGAAAGAAGAACAAAAATACCCCAAAGTTAGCAGAAGGAAAGAAATCATAAAGATCAGATCAGAAATAAATGAAAAAGAAATGAAGCAAACAATAGCAAAGATCAATAAAACTAAAAGCTGATTCTTTGAGAAGATAAACAAAATTGATAAACCATTAGCCAGACTCATCAAGAAAAAGAGGGAGAAAACTCAACTCAATAAAATTAGAAATGAAAAAGGAGAAGTAACAACTGACACTGCAGAAATACAAAAGATCATGAGAGATTACTACAAGCAACTCTATGCCAATAAAATGGACAACCTGGAAGAAATGGACAAATTCTTAGAAATGCACAACCTGCCAAGACTGAATCAGGAAGAAATGGAAAATATGAACAGACCAATCACAAGCACTGAAATTGAAACTGTGATTAAAAACCTTCCAACAAACAAAAGCCCAGGACCAATTGGCTTCACAGGCAAATTCTATCAAACATTTAGAGAAGAGCTAACACCTATCCTTCTCAAACTCTTCCAAAATATAGCAGAGGGAGGAACACTCCCAAACTTATTCTATGAGGCCACCATCACCCTGATACCAAAGCCAGACAAGGATGTCACAAAGAAAGGAAACTACAGGCCAATATCACTGATGAACATAGATGCAAAAATCCTCAACAAAATACTAGCAAACAGAATCCAACAGCACATTAAGAGGATCATACACCACGATCAAGTGGGGTTTATTCCAGGAATGCAAGGATTCTTCAATATACGCAAATCAATGTGATACACCATATTAACAAATTGAAGGAGAAAAACCATATGGTCATCTCAATAGATGCAGACAAAGCTTTCGACAAAATTCAACACCCATTTATGATAAAAACCCTGCAGAAAGTCGGCATAAAGGGAACTTTCCTGAACATAATAAAGGCCATATATGACAAACCCACAGCCAACATCGTACTCAATGGTGAAAAACTGAAAGCATTTCTACTAATATCAGGAACAAGACAAGGCTGCCCACTCTCACCACTCTTATTCAACATAGTTTTGGAAGTTTTAGCCACAGCAATCAGAGAAGAAAAGGAAATAAAAGGAATCCAAATTGGAAAAGAAGAAGTAAAGCTGTCACTGTTTGTGGATGACATGATACTATACATAGAGAATCCTAAAGATGCTACCAGAAAACTACTAGAGCTAATCAATGAATTTGGTAAAGTAGCAGGATACAAAATTAATGCACAGAAATCTCTGGCATTCCTATACACTAATGATGAAAAATCTCAAAGTGAAATCAAGAAAACACTCCCATTTACCATTGCAACAAAAAGAATAAAATACCTAGGAATAAACCTACCTAAGGAGACAAAAGACCTGTATGCAGAAAATTATGACACTGATGAAAGAAATTAAAGATGATACAAATAGATGGAGAGATATACCATGTTCTTGGATTGGAAGAATTAACATTGTGAAAATGACTCTACTACCCAAAGCTATCTACAGATTCAATGCAATCCCTATCAAACTACCACTGACATTTTTCGCAGAACTAGAACAAAAAATTTCACAATTTGTATGGAAACACAAAAGACCCCGAATAGCCAAATCAATCTTGAGATTGAAAAACGGAGCTGGAGGAATCAGGCTCCCTGACTTCAAACTATACTACAAAGCTACAGTAATCAAGACAGTATGGTACTGGCACAAAAACAGAAATATAGATCAATGGAACAGGATAGAAAGCCCAGAGATAAACCCATGCACATATGGTCACCTTATCTTTGATAAAGGAGGCAGGAATGTACAGTGGAGAAAGGACAGCCTCTTCAATAAGTGGTGCTGGGAAAACTGGACAGGTACATGTAAAAGTATGAGATTAGAACACTCCCTAACACCATACACAAAAATAAGCTCAAAATGTATTAAAGACCTAAATGTAAGGCCAGAAACTGTCAAACTCTTAGAGGAAAACATAGGCAGAACACTCTGTGACATAAATCACAGCAAAATCCTTTTTGACCCACCTCCTAGAGAAATGGAAATAAAAACAGAAATAAACAAATGGGACCTAATGAAACTTAAAAGCTTTTGCACAGCAAAGGAAACCATAAACAAGACCAAAAGACAACCCTCAGAATGGGAGAAAATATTTGCAAATGAAGCCACTGACAAAGGATTAATCTCCAAAATTTATAAGCAGCTCATGCAGCTCAATAACAAAAAAACAAACAACCCAATCCAAACATGGGCAGAAGACCTAAATAGACATTTCTCCAAAGAAGATATACAGATTGCCAACAAACACATGAAAGAATGCTCATCATCATTAATCATTAGAGAAATGCAAATCAAAAGTACAATGAGATATCATCTCACACCAGTCAGAATGGCCATCATCAAAAAATTTAGAAACAATAAATATTGGAAAGGGTGTGGAGAAAAGGGAACACTCTTGCACTGCTGATGGGAATGTGAATTGGTACAGCCACTGTTGAGAACAGTATGGAGGTTCCTTAAAAAACTACAAATAGAACTACCATATGACCCAGCAATCCCACTACTGGGCATATACCCTGAAAAAACCATAATTCAAAAAGAGTCATGTACCAAAATATTCATTGCAGCTCTATTTACAATAGCCCGGAGATGGAAACAACCTAAGTGTCTATCATCGGATGAATGGATAAAGAAGATGTGGCACATATATACAATGGAATATTACTCAGCCATAAAAAGAAACGAAATTGAGTTATTTGTAGTGAGGTGGATGGACCTAGAGTCTGTCATACAGAGTGAAGTAAGTCAGAAAGAGAAAGACAAATACTGTATGCTAACACATATATGTGGAATCTAAGAAAAAAAAATGTCATGAAGAACCTAGGGGTAAGACAGGAATAAAGACACAGACCTACTAGAGAATGGGCTTGAGGATATGGGGAGGGGGAAGGGTAAGCTGTGACAAAGCGAGAGAGAGGCATGGACATATATACACTACCAAACGTAAGGTAGATAGCTAGTGGGAAGCAGCCGCATAGCACAGGGAGATCAACTCGGTGCTTTGTGACCACCTAGAGGGGTGGGATAGGGAAGGTGGGAGGGAAGGAGACGCAAGAGGGAAGAGATATGGGAACATATGTATATGTATAGCTGATTCACTTTGTTATACAGCAGAAACTAACACACCATTGTAAAGCAATTATACTCCAATAAAGATGTAAAAAAAAAAATAGTTTTCTATACTTGCTGTCCTCACTCCTCTTTTCTTGTTCTCTCTTGGGTCTCTTTCCAATCAGGTTTTTGCCTCTAACACTGCATCTAAACTGCTGGGTCGGGGCCACAGGTGACTTTCACTCTCCAAATCCAATGACCAAGTCGCAGTCCTCATCTTGACCAAGTGTGGTTGACATCGTTGCTGAGTCCATTCTTGAAACATGTTCCCCACTTCCAAGACCCTGCTCTCCACTGGTTCTCCCTTCTATGTCACAGGCCACCCCTTCCGAGTGTACACTGCCCATTCTTCCTTTTATCTCTGAGCTCTAAGCACTAGGATGCCCCTGGCTCACTCTTCCCCGTCTACATCCACTCCCTAGGCCATCTCATCAGTCCTTCCATGTTCAGTACCATCCATATGCTGACCACTCCAAACCACTCCAGCCGTTTCCCCTGAATTCCAGACTCGACATCACCCCTGCATGTCTAATAGGGATCTCAAATCAAGCACAGTTAAAATCAAACTTTTGGTTTCTTCCCAACTCCCCATCCCAACCAGCCCTTCTCTGGTTTTCCTCATCTCGGTAAATTGCCACATCATCTTTCCAAAGGCTCATCCTTCACTCTTTTTCTCGTACTCACATCCAACCCACTGGCAAATCCTAATGACTTTATCTAGCGTTTTACCAATTCTCACTACCATCAGCCTTGTCCAAGCCAACATCACCCTCAGACTATTGGAAAAAACTTCCCACTAAGGTCTCCATATTTCTAACTTGCCCCTTTAAGGCTTATTTCTCCGTGTAGGAGCCAGGAGCCAGCATGGTCCTTTTAAAATGGAAGCAAGACCATATCATTTCCCTGCTCAAACCATCTAGTGTCTCCCCATATGACACAGAGTAAAATACAAAGTTCTCACATCAAGGCCCTGCACGTTCTGTGCTCACCCCAAGCTTCTGATCTCACCTCCCGTCACTGTGGCCCTCCGTCACCCTGCTCCAGCCTCCTTAAGCACATTCTGTGGGGTCCTGCCCTCGGCCCTCCCTGCTCCTTCCACCTGAAAAGCATTCCTTCTATCCTCCAGGTCTCTACTCAAAAGTCATCTTAGGAGAGAGCCCTTCCCAGACCACCCTATGGACCACTGGGCTGTTCGCTCCCTCCCCGCCTCCCCGACTCGATATTTTCCTCTGTTGCGCTTCATGACCTCACATAGCTAATGAGATTGTAAGTTTCACCAGCGCGGTGGTCTTGGTTTATTTGCTCCCTGCTGCATCCCCAGTGCTTAGAGCAGTGCCTGCCACATAGTAGGCATGCAATAACTACTTGTGGGTTGAATGAATGAGGACCATTGTCCAAGGTAAATCTAATTCTGAAAGAAGAAATATACTCTCTCTAACTCATCTACTTCTGCTTGAATAAAGCAATGGCAACAGTATCTTTACTAATCAATCATTTATTTATTTAAAACATTTCAAGATTTTATTTTTTTTAGAGCTATCTTAGGTTCACAGCAAAATTGAGAAGGTGCAGAGATTTCCCCTAGACCCCCTTCCCCACACATGCACAGTCTCCCCCGTAGCCCACCAGAGTGGTAAGTCTCCTACACTGAGGAGCCTATGTTGATATGTCATCATCACCCAAAGGCCATTGGTTACATTAGGGTTCCCTCTTGGTGTCGTACATTCTAAGGCCTTGAACAAATGGACAGAAGACGTCCCTTGACTTACAGTGGGGTTATGTCCCAATAAGTCCATTGTAAGTTGAAAATGCACTTAATACCCCTAACCTACTGAACACCACAGCTTAGCCTCGCCTACCTTAAATGCGCTCAGAACACTTACATTAGCCTACAGTTGGGCAAAATAATCTACCACCAAGCCTCTACTATAACAAAGCATTGAACTTCTCATGTCATGTATTGGGTGCTGTACTGAAAGTGAAAAACAGAATGGTTGGCTTCAGAATGGTCTAAATGTACCGGTTTGGTCGTTTACCCTCGTGATCGCATGGCCGATGGGGAGCTGCTGCTGCCTGACAGCATGAGGGAGGATCACACTGCATATCCCTAGCCCAGAAAAAGTCAAAATTCAAAATCTGAAGTATGGTTTCTACTGAAAGTGTATTTGCTTTTGCGCCATCGTAAAGTTGAAAAACCGTGTCGAACCATCGTAAGTCAGGGACCGTCTGTATGATGACACGTATCCATCATTATCATATACAGTACTTTGACATCCCTAAAAATCCTCTGTGCTCTACCTAATCATCCCTCCCCTCTAACCTTTAACAACCACTGATCCTTTTACTGTCTCCATAGTTTTGCCTTTTCTGATATGTTATATAATTGGAATTATATAATACGTGGTCATTTCAGATTGGCTTCTTTCACTTAGGAATAGGCATTTAAGGTTCTTCCATATCTTTTCACAGCTTGATAGCTCGATTCTTTTTAGTCCTGAATGATATTCCATTATCTGGATGTACCATAGTTTTTTTTATCCATTCACCTATGGAAGGACATCTTGGTTGCTTCCAGGTTTGGGCAAATATGAATAAAGCTGCTAGAAACATCATATGCAGGTTTTTCAAGTCCTTTAGGTAACTACCAAGGAGCATGATTGCCGGATTGTATATTAAGACTATGTGAGTTTGTAAGAAATTACCCAAGTGACTTCTAAAGTGGCTGTACTCTTTTGCGTTCCCACCAGCAATCAATGAGCGTTCCTGTTGCTCCACAACCTCAGCAGCATTTGGTGTCGTCAGTGTTCTGGATTTTGGCTGTTCTAAAAGGTATGCAGTGGTATCTCACTGTTGTTTTAATTTGCATTTCCCTGCAAAGTAAACACTGTAATGTGGAGCATCTTTTCGCGTGCTTATTTGCCATCTGTATATCTTCTCTGGTGAGGTGTCTGTTCAGGTCTTTGGCCCATCTTTTAGTTGCGGTGTTTATTATTGTTGAGTTTTAATCAATTTTTAGTTTAGTGGGGTTTTTTTTTCCCCGTGGAGAGAAGCTGCCATTGCCAGTTATTTTTCTGCCCTATGGAGGTGGGGCAGGCCTTTGTGGTGACTTGGTTGAGGCCACCCATCCCTCTCTTCAGCAAACTAGAGGAAGATAAAGAACTTCCCTTGCGGAAAGCAACGGAAACTCTAGTCTTTTCTCTTTTGAGGTTGAATGTAATTTGGATCTTTACCGATTGAGAAGGTTCCTGAGTCAGGTCAACGGAGAGATCCCTCCAAGGCCTTCCTCAGCCCCCAGCCACGAGGAGAAGGGGACCTGGACTCAGTGGGATGATCTAGGGTGTCATGGGGAGAAGATGGTCCTGAAGTAGTGCTGGGTGGGGACACCTCACTGCCAGCTACAAGGTGTGTGTTTGCAGTGGGACCTTGGGGATCTGGGCTGGTTTGGGGAGTAGAGTTATCCTTGGAAAGTGGGATTCTGCTTGAAGAATTGCTCCATCTTGAAACCCACAGTAGCATCAATGATTTCTTTGAATCAGACAAGATGAGTTATTTGCTTGTAGCTCTTGTGATCCCCGCTGCCTGGCCGGGCAGCTAATTCTGGAACAGCTGCGTTCTGGGGGTGACTGTGGTTTCCTTCAGCCCCAAGGGCATTTTTCTGGCTTTTGCTTCATGACTGGGTGGGACTGGCCTTGGAGACACTAATAAGCCCATGCGCTTTTGGACAATGATAGAAGGTTGGTGGGAAACCGCAAGCCGGGGATATTTAACTTTCTACTAATCTGGTGTGTTAGAGCCTGAGGCGGGTTCAATTTGAAAAATATAACTGATGCTGCCCTCCTTGTGCCCTGAGCCATGGGGAGGCCCCTTCTAGTTATGTAACAGCCTGGTGTCCTCTGTGGCATCAGGCTGGGCACCGCACTCCTGTGTATGCTTCTTCTGTCACATGGCCATGTTATCACCCATGTCCCTGGATCCTACAACCTTCCATGACACCCAGGTGAAACCTGGCTGGGACTAATCCAGGTCTTCCTTCTGCCCCTACGCTGTGCCCTGGAGAACATCACAAGACCCCAGCCCAGTGCTGCTAGGGGTGTATGGACCCCAATCACTACCATCCATCCCGTTCACTTCCCTCTTTCTTCACATCTTCTTTGCTTCCCTCAAAATGACCGCCTGACCATTGCCCCTTTCACTCTGAAAGCAGAAACCAGCCGACAGAAGCTCCTGCCACCAAAGTTGTTCCCTTATCAGCATCCGAAATAGTAACAGCTGATTGGTACTGAGAGCTTATAGCCACTCAGGCTGCCTTAACCCCTTCACTTGCTGACCCTTTTCATCCAGTGTTTGTCTTGTTTTACGATGAAGTAACTTGGCTGAGGTCACACAGCTAATTAGGGGCAGACCTGGGATGTGAACTGAGGCCAGTTGACTCCAGAGGCCCAGCACCTGTTACGGTGCCTGGACACATAGGTGCTGAGTGAAAATGTGTTGAGTGAATCAGCACATGAATAAATGAATCTGCAAAAGCAGGGGGGTTGAACTCCAGCTTGAGTTTACAATGCAGGTCACCTCAATATCAAACGCAAGTAGAAAATGACAATGATTTGGGGGACAGGAAGCAGTGAAACCCAGTAAGTTTATATTTATTTATTTATTTATTTTATGTATTTATTTTTGGCTGCGTTGGGTCTTCATTGCTACACGTGGGCTTTCTCTAGTTGCGGCAAGCAGGGGCTACTCTTCGTTGCGGTGCCTGGGCTTCTCATTGTGGTGGCTTCTCATTGTGGAACACGGGCTCTAGGTGCACGGGCTTCAGTAGTTGTGGCGCACGGGCTCAGTAGTTGTGGCTCGCGGGCTCTAGAGCGCCAACTCAGTATTTGTGGCACACGGGCTTAGTTGCTCTGCGGCATGTGGGATCTTCCCGGACCAGGGCTCCAACCCATGTCCCCTGCATCGGCAGGCGGACTCTCAACCTCTGCGCCACTAGGGAAGCCCCATTTACACCTTTGACTGGATGAATTTCAGATCCCTTTTAAACTGACTGTGATAAATGTTGAAGGTTAAGGGTGCTAACTGCTGGTCCCGTTCCCCTCTCTATTTGATGGAGAACAGACTTAAGGGGTCCAAATGGGGTCTAAGCGCTGATTTTATTAATGGTAACAAAGCAAGTACCCAGTGACCCTCAAAGTGCCTGGCCCTGAAATGCCAGGTCAGAGAATGTTCTGGACCTCCCACTTCCTGCCCCGAATTGACCCTGTGTGGATGGACAGGAAGGCCAGGCCTGGTTTACCCATGGGATCAGTCAGGGTTCTCCAGAGAAACGGAGCCAATAGGATGTGTGTAGAGAGATACACATCGAGATATCTATGTAGAGAGACGTATTGTATTTTAAGGCACTGACTCACACCATCATGGAGGCTGGCAAGTCCAGAATCTGCAGGACGGGCTGGCAGGCAGGACCCCCAGGGAGGAGATGAGGTTGCAGTTCAAGTCCAAGGGCGTCTGCTGGCAGAATTCCTTCTTGCTCAGGGGAGGAAGGCATTTGTTCTATGTGGGCCTTTAATGAGGTGAGGGCCGTCCACACTAGGAAGGGCAATCTGCTTTCCTCGAGCTCTATGAATTTAAATGTTAGACTGACCCACAAAGCACCCTCACAGAAACATCCAGAATAATGTCTGATCAAATGTCTGGGTACCACAGCCCAGCCAAGCTGACACACAAGATGAATCATCACGCCCACCTAGCCTCAGTCATCAGTGGGGGAACAATCCCCCTTCCCCAGTAAGGGGTCTGGTTGGCAGGGAGGGGCCTGCCCTACGGGGGAGAGGGGATGGAGAGCTCACTGTCCTTTGAACTCCACGGTTCTAAAGGGGTGAGAGGCAAAGGCTCTGCTGGACAGGGCAGGTACTACCTGGAATGTATTAAAGAGAACTGGCAGCAGATTCCATGTTTTTGGAGCCCTCTTTAAGAAAAAAATGGCAGGCTTCCCTGGTGGCGCAGTGGTTGAGAGTCCGCCTGCCGATGCAGGGGATACAGGTTCGTGCCCTGGTCCGGGAAGATCCCAGATGCCGCGGGGCGGCTGGCCCGTGAGCCATGGCCGCTGGGCCTGCGCGTCTGGAGCCTGTGCTCCGCAGCGGGAGAGGTCACAACAGTGAGAGGCCCGCGTACCGCAAAAACAAAAAAACAAAAACAAAAACAAAAAAGAAAAAAATGCAAAACCTGGCACCAGGCTGCAGAAGAGGCCCTGAAGCCATGCTTCATTTCCATGCAGTGAATCACCTCGAGGACAGCGCGGGTGGGACAGGAGGGCACAGAGGCCATTTGCCCAGCGTCCCTGGGGAGGGCAGACGGATTTGCACTGCAGTTGGTGGCTGAGGGAATGAAACCTTAATGGTGATGTTGGGTGATCGTGGGAGGGAGCTCTGGCCACTGGGGCTTTGTCCTGCCTCTGCCTCATGACTCACTGCCTCCACGGATGAACAGTTATCTGAGCTGGTCCGACTCCAGATGTCTTTCCTCTAAATCGGGGATTGGCAACCTTTTTCTGTCAAAGGCCAGAGGGGAAATATTTTAGGCTTTGTGGGCCATACGGTTTCTGTCTCAACGACTCCCCTCAGCTCTTGGAGCACAAAGCAGTCATGGGCGATGGATACATGAACACGGCTGGGTTCCGATTTAATTTTATTTACAAAAATAGAGAATGGGCCAGACTTGGTCCCCAGGCTGACCCTTGCTCTAGATCACAGGTTTTTAATCTTTAAAAGCAATCTTTTCTTTAAATAACATCTTTAATCACACCCCAAATGTAAACCTGATGAAAGTCGTTACCCCCAGCAAAGTCCGGGTTGTGGGGGGCAGCCCAGAGCCCGGCTCTTCTTGTGGTGGCCTCGTGGAAACCTTCCTGGAGCCTCTGGGACCCCACGGAACCCAGTGTGAATCCACCACCCCACCCTCACACACTCAGGAGCGACCCTCACGGCCTTTGCTGTAATGTTACCTCTTCTCCAACTGTATTGGAATATCATTGAGAGCATGGACCATGGTCTTTTCATCTTCTTCCCTCACCATCGTGTCTGGTACTGTCAGAGGCTCTGACACAGTTGTTTCACATAATATATTGGGGAGCTTGGGCTAACATGAGTCAGTCCTGGCTCAAGACAGCCCGATGCTGAGTCATGGAGTTCTAGAGCTGGAAGGCAGCGGGGTCCGTCTTCTTCCCAGCTTGTTGCCATCCACCATTTGTCAGGTGAGAGGATGAGGCCATGCGTTCCTTACATCATTCACTTCTGAACTTTCCTCTCGTCCAGACCAGGGTTTAACTTTCTCACAGGTGTTCATTTTGGTTTGTCCCTGATGTTTCTGGAAACAACCTTTTGAGGTTCTCATGGGAACGATTAGGAGGAAGTGGGCCGGGTGGTGTTGGTGTATGTGTGTGTGTGAAGGGGATGGAGGGGGGAGGTTAAGGGGGTAGTTGTTCAGTGTGTCCAGTTCTTCAGTAGAAAAGGGGATACATGCTGCAGCTATAGGAAACACAACTGCCAAAGATGTTGCGATGGGTAATTTTCCGTGTCAACCTGACTGGGCCATGGGATGCCCAGATAGCTGGTTAAGCATCATGTCTGGGCGTGCCTGTGAGGGCGTTTCCAGGAGAGGTTAGCACTGGAATCAGGGGACTGAGTAAAGCCGGTGGTCCGCCCGATGTGAGAGGGCCTCAGCCAACCTGCGAGGGCCTGAGTAGAACACTTGGGCGGAGGAAGGGAGAATTCACTCTTTCTGCCAGACTGCAGGGCTGGGACATGTGTCTTCTCTTTCCCTCCGACTGGGGTGCGCACCCTTCAGACCCAGACTGGAAATCCACCACTGGCTTTCCTGGGCCTCCAATTTACATAGAGCAGATCAGGGGACTTCTCAGCTTCCATAACCACATGAACCAACTTCTCATAATAAATATACTTATATTTAATATAAATATTATATGTATCTTATTGGTTCAGTTTCTTTGGACAACCCTAACACAGTACCTTATTCACTGTGTCTAAAATAGTGCCCAACACACACCCTCAGTATTGGGTGAATTGAATGGCATGGCAGGCAAAGGAGTCCTTATTGTCCCAGGACTCATGATCTGAGTTCCTGAAGTTATAGAGTTCCCCAGAAAGCAAAACTATACACATGCTGAAAATTGTAAGTAATGAATTGGCCACAGTAAAATCTTCCTCTGCTCAAACATCTGTCCCAGATACCAAAGATCTCTGATTAGAGTCTGGTGTTAGAGACACTCAAAACTTTCGAGCGAAATAAACAGACTGCATGATGACAATGCAAATCTGGCCAAAGAGGTAGAATTTTCCACGAAGTTGGTGAACATGTTGGCAGCTCACTGCTCAGATCTCGTGCAAAGCTGTCAGCAAACAAGACTCTGGAAGCATGGAACCAGTTAAGGAAAGAAGACGGGGAAGTTTACAAGATAATCAGGATAGATTCTTCAAAATGGGATGATTTAGACATGAAAGGATGCAGAGAAACCTTTGGGAGAGTTGATGACACCTGCAAATATTTTTGTAAAAATGACCGTTCTGTAAAAACTGGAGACTATGTTGCACAATAATAGAATTTTATCTGAAAAATTATTCTCCTCTGTAAAACTTGATTTATTTCTAGTTCATTTTGAAAACTAGCTGAAGTTGAAATTGTAATGGAAATGTTGCTAGATATACTATAAAAGCAATTATTTAATTTCATTTTTTTTCCAGATAAAATCTCAACCCAAACCTTTTTTCATTATTTCCTTGGTACGAATTATCCTCCAGCAATGAGGACTGTTTTCCATGATGTTAGCGTGGGAAAAAACCTTCCTAAGCAAGACACAAAATGCCAAAGGAAAAGATTTTCAGAATTGACCGCCAAAAATTTGATACTTTTGCATGACAAACTAATAATAGGCAGATGACTTACTGGGTGAAAAATCTTTGTAACACATATAATCACAAATGGCTCAGAGCCATGATATAGAGAAAGCAACTACAAATCAATAAGAAGAAGAAAAGTAATGCAGTGACAAAACAGGCAAAAACCATGGCTCGTGGATTCACAGAAGAAGAAAAAGGGGACGGGGTGGGACGAATGTGTGAAACAAATCTGTGAAAGGATTCTCACCCTTAATGGTAACCAGCAAAGTGCAAATATATCATCACAACGCCACTTCAACCCATGGGTTGCCGAAGTCTCAGAGATGACACCCAGTACTGGTGCAGCTGCTGATAAATACACACTGTCACACACATTTTCTCCCTTTTGGAGACAGTTTAGTAGGGTCGAGCAAAATTAATATGTGTATGCTTTTTAATGTAGCAATTCCACTTCTAGGAAGAGAAATCTGCCCCATAGAAATACTCACACGTTTACAAGTTGTTTGCTAAAATATTATCGTTGCAAAATTGGAAATATAGCTATTACTGTGAATAATGGCTAACACTTATACAAGACCTTCTGTGGGCTGGTACTTTTCTAGGCACTTTACATAAATGAACTCACTTAATGTTCTGTGACACCCCTGTACGTGCTTTTATTATCCCCATTATACAGATGAAGGGCCCGAGACACACAGGGTGAAGCAGTTTATTTGAGGTCCCACAGCTACCAGGAGGCGGAATTGTGATGTGATCTGACTCCCGGTGGGCTGGCGAGAATGTGCTCTATACCACTTGCTCTACAACCTGCATTCAGAATAGGACTGATTAAATCAGTAAACCAAAGGACATCCTTATAAGGAACGCCAAGACTATTGTAAGATGAAATGAATAGGTGGCAGTGTAATCCCATTTACGAAATATACAAACTGTGTGTTGTTGTGTTGTGTATGTGTGGGGGGTGTGTGTGTGTGTGGTGTGTGTGTGTGTAGTGTGTGTGTGTTTATGTTGTGTGTATGTAAATGCATGGATGAGGACAAACTGGAAGAAATGCACAGACCCTTCTTAGAGGTCGCATCTGCTAAGGGACATGTGACTGGGGTGCAGGTGTAGGGAGACTTTTCATTTCTACTCTATAAATCTTTGAATTGTTGATTTTGTAGCAGAATATATTTGTGACTTGGATAATTTTTAAATGTAGAAACCAGACACTGAGGGCTTGCAGGTACTTCTGACCTGGTGTGGGAGTAGCTGAGTCTGAGACCCAGTGATCGTTGGCCAGTTTTAGCAGGGGGTGAAGGGCGACCTGCAGGCAGGGAAGCCTCAGGGGTTGGGGGAGAGGCCCGGTGAGTGAGAGCTGTGGGCTGGCAGCTCCGCCTTCACTGGATTCTCCCAGCCCAGGTCATGGGGATGAGAGAGAAAATAGGGTTATTTTTCACCTGTCACATACACACCACCATTTATGCACGGTCTGTTTCTAATTGTAATATTCTGGTCTCTTTCTGTTAGGGTCCCCTTGCTCCTCTAGGGAAGCCCTTTCAGGGCAGGATCTAAGCCAGTCCCTCCCCAGCTTGATCTCATGGCCCATCCTTTGGCCATTACACATCCTTTGCGAGGTTGCTAAGACCAAACCCAGCAGCAGCCTGTCCCCGCCTCTGCCCACAGTTCAGGAACCACCCAATCCTGCCCTGTTTAGACTTATCAGGCATGAGTCAGACATTGGTCCTCTGGGTACCGCAAGCAGGGGACACACATGATGTTTTCTAAGTGGTTCCACTAAAGCCCTTTTCCCTAGGCTTACAGTGAGGGAAATGAAGTGAGGGGAAAAGTCCCCGGCCTGAGATCTGCCTGTCTTCTCTCTGCACATCAGCTCCATCTGTGATGGAGCAAAAGAAGATTCAAGTTTATGTGTGTGGACACTCTAGGCCTCATTCCTAAGCTCTTCCTCAGAATCCCCCAAACAGTTGCCCCTGGGCCACCTCCCAGATTTAGGCTTCATGTCCTGGAGGTGCAGCCTGCCCCTGGGAGAACAGACCCCAGACAAGAGGGTGTGCAGACTCTAGAAGTGATCTTGGGGCCATTTGGGCAGGGATTCCAGGATCCTGGGTGCCTGGAGCATGGAAGACCATCGTCTCCGGGTGAGGATGTTCCCTTGGGCCTGTGGACTCTTCGCCCTATGAGATGGAACACACCTAAAAGCTAAAGCAGAACCCCTAAAACATGGGGCTCAAGCCAGGGGTCTTCTTCCAGGAGTCTAATGGCCATTCTTGACTGGGGAGTCCCTAAAGGACACCATATTTCTAGGAAGGATATCTTGACTCCTGAGAAAAAAAGATCAACGATGGGTGAGAAGGAAGGCTGGAAGAGTTGACAGGTTGAGTGGCACAGTTTGACTGACCAGGGTACAGTGGTTCCAGCTATAGGGTGAGGCTGTGCTTGACCAGTTCTCCACCTAGTGGTTCCCCCTCCAGCAGCCCTCACCCCAACTTCTGGTGCCTGTGCATGCCGGGAAGAAACGGGCTCTAATATAAAGAAAACAACTGTATCTAATTTAGGAGCCCAGCAGTTCTGGCGTGGGAAGTGTGTCTGAGGGTGGACTGGCCTTGAGGATCAGAAAGCATTTCCCCGAGATCTGAGAAGGACATCCTCAGAGGTCGGAGGTGTGGAAGGCTTCTGCGAAGTAGGAGGTGAGGGCTTCCAAGATCAGTGGCACTCGGGGCTGGGGAGGCAGAGACATCGCAGTGGGGGAACGCCCCAGTGGTGGGGCAGAAGGGTGGACAGGGCAGCGGACCCTGGATGGGAGGGTCTAGAGAGAGCAAGCAGCGGCCCTGACTATAGGTGAGCTCACTTGGAGCCCAGAGAGAAAGCCTAGGGGACAATCTGGTTACGTGCATAATTCTCATGAGGCCCTTGAGGACTATTGGAGAAGGTGATCCTGGGAAAAGACACACCTTCCTGTGATTCAAGAAATGAGGAAGGGGCTTCCCTGGTGGCGCAGTGGTTGAGAGTCCGCCTGCTGATGCAGGGGACACGGGTTCGTGCCCCGGTCTGGGAAGATCCCACATGCCACGGAGCGGCTGGGCCCGTGAGCCATGGCCGCTGAGCCTGCGCGTCCGGAGCCTGTTGCTCCGCAGCGGGAGGGGCCAGAGCGGTGAGAGGCCCGTGTACCGCCAAAAACAAAAACAAAAACAAACAAACAAAAAAAAGAAATGAGGAAGCAAATCAGAATCAGAGCATCTAGATGTGGAGGGAATAGAACATGAATGACTCGAACATGCAAGTCAGGAAGGCCTGTGGTCATCTGGTTCCAGATGCTTTCGGGAAAATGTTTTCTTTTCAAAAGCAACTTAGAGAATTAACTTACGTTTCATAAATAGGAGCGCATTATGTACTTGTGGTATGTTCTTAGTTATAGTTCGTGAAATACTGGGGTGCATGAAAGGAGACGCTTCCTGCACCCAGGAGATGCTCCCATCTTCAGCATGAGGCAATTAAAATGGACTTTGCCGTCTCATCCTCAGTTGTAATCTTTTTCCCTTTAGTTGTCAGGAAGACAGATGTTTCCAATTTAGCCTTGAAAAGTACACAGTAATAAAATAATCTTCAAATTAGCATGGTGGTAGGGCCTAGTGTTTACAATCCATCTTGAAAAAAGTCTCTGCCTTTGCCTGTTTGCGTTTCCGTCAGGAAGATGGGGTTGCCAAGCGAGCACTATCATGTTATCTTTTGAACTTTTATGTTCAGATTCTGACTTAGACATAACATTCTTTCTTTGAAGCTCTCTGCAGAAGCTGACCCAATATTTAAATATTTTTCAAACATGAAGTTCCTTCTTTTTTTTTTGTGGTCAAAAAAATCTGCCTTTCTAATGAGACCTCATTAAATCTTTTTTGAATATTTGTGAAGCTTTTTAGAAGACACTAGAGACTTGTTCCACTGGTTAAGCCTCTAAAGGATGAAAGACTGCAGGAGAGAGCCATGATTTAACTCAGAGAAAATTTGAATGAGCAGTGGAAAATGACAGATGCAGCATAAGGGTAAGACCTGGCTGACCATTTATTTTTTATTATTTTTAATTTTTAATTAAAGTATAGTTGATTTACAATGATTCAGGTATACAGCAAAGTGATTCAGATAGATAGATTCTTTTCCATTATAGGTTATTACAAGATATTGAGTATACTTCCTTATGCTATACAGTAGGTCTTTGTCGTTTATCTATTTTATATATAGTAGTATGTATCTGTTAATTCAAAATTCCTAATTTATCCCTCCCCCGCTTTTCCCTTTGGTAACCATAATTTTGTTTTCTGTGTGAGTCTATTTCTGTTTTGTAAGTAAGTTCACGTGTATCATTTTTTTAGATTCCACATATAAGTGATATCATATGATATTTGTCTTTCTCTGTCTAACTTCACTTTGTATGATAATCTCTAGATCCATCCATGTTGCTGCAAATGGCATATTTCATTCTTTTTTATGGCTGAGTATTATTCCATTGTGAGTGTGTGTGTGTGTGTGTGTGTGTGTGTGTGTGTGTATGCTATATATCTCACATCTTCTTTATCCATTTATCTGTAGATGGACACTTAGGCTGCTTCCATGTCTTGGCTATCGTAAATAGTGCCGCAGTGAACATTGGGGTGCATGTATCTTTTTGAATTAAAATTTTCATCTTTTCCAGATATATGTTTAGGAGTGGGATTGCTGTGTCTTATGGTAGTTCTATTTTCAGTTTTTTAAGGCACTTCCATACTCTTCTCCACAGTGGCTGCACCAACTTACATTCCCACCAACCGTGTAGGAGGGTTCCCTTTTCTCCACACCCTCTCCATTTACTATCTGTAGACTTTTCGATGATGGCCATTCTGACCGGCGCGAGGTGGTACCTCACTGTAGTTTTGATCGTTTAGACTATCCCAGTGAGATCCACAGATGTGGGCTCTGGCCGAGACCAACCCCCCTGGCTTCTCAGGATTGAGATCTACCTCAATTTTCATTCCATCGTGGGTGACCTTGAGCTAACATGTGCTTGGTGCCTGTCTTCATACAGCTCCAAGTCTTGTTCAGCGGAGGGAGAGTATTGTGACGGCTGCCATTTCTTTGGGACCTCTGTTGAGAGGCATGATCTCCTTCCCCTCTCCTTGAACCTGGGCTGCCCTGCGGCTGCTCCCACAACCGAGTACCATAGGGAACCACGGCAACTCCCAGGTCTAGGCTTGGGGAGTATTGCAGCTTCCACTCCAGTCTCTTAGAGGGCTGAGCTGCCAGGGAAGAAGTCCCTCCAGCCTGCAGGAAGGACCCCATGGAAAGGCCCTGGGACTCCATGGAGAGGGAGAGGGATCCAGCTGAGCCCAGGCTTCCAGATTTTTCTGTCAAGACACCAGGCATATGAGAGAAGCCTTCTTAGATTCTCCAGACCAGCCTCCAGCTGAACAGCCGCTAGTGACCCCAGGCAACAGCACAAGCAGCAGAAGAACTGCCCAGCTGGATCCTCTGCCCAAATGCCTGACTCAGAGAACTGCGAGTGATAATTGAGGTTTTGAGCCACTACATTTTGGATAGTTTATTTATATGGCAACGAACAGCTGGGACAGGCATGGCTGACACCCAGGAAACAGGCAGAGAATTCAGGCATTGTTCTGATGCATCTGGATGAAACCCATTCCTGTGGATTGCACTGTAAGAAAAACCCAGAAAGAAGGATTCCTGTAAACATTTCTCCTCTCTCCAGAAGGGAGTCACAGACACCTCCGAGAGGCCCAGATCTGACTAGTGCCAGGTTACCTGTCTGCCTAAGTCTCTGTGCTTTCTGCTAAGTCTCAGCCCCCCTGCAAGTAAATTTTCAAGGGACAGGCACTGCCCGTCTATTAACTGTGCAGGTCTGAATCTTCCTGGTCATGCAGCCTTGGCTCAAGCCAGGACCTGCTGCCAAAATGGTATCTTACTTGTACTCCAGTACCCCAGGCCCCATCTCTTTCCGTCCAGTGTTCCCGATCGACCACATAACTCCTTCTCCATTACAGTGTTGCCGAAAGAGTGATGGGTGAGGTTGGTCTCCCATCAAATGTAACCCTAATCCATATCACAATTGTCTTTCTTTTTTTGCGGTACGCGGGCCTCTCACTGTTGCGGCCTCTCCCGTTGCGGAGCACAGGCTCCGGACGCGCAGGCTCAGCGGCCATGGCTCGCGGGCCCAGCCGCTCCGCGGCATGTGGGATCTTCCCGGACCGGGGCACGAACCCGTGTGCCCTGCATCGGCAGGCGGACTCTCAACCACTGCGCCACCAGGGAAGCCCCACAATTGTCTTTAACTGGGAGTTTTCACCATGAGAATTCTCATAACAAGTACAGCTATAGTTGGGGGAAAGAAAAGAACACAGTAGAATGCAGCTTTGTAAATAGGATACAAAATAGCTTAAGTTACACAATTTCCCAGCTGCCGAAGCCTTAGTATATAGCACACAGACAGTAAAATAAACAAAATCAACATTATTGAGTCAGCATGAGTAACTCCTGGCTCTAGAGCCATGGGCATAACAGAGAATTTCAGCGGCCTTTAGCTGGATTGCCAGGTGATGCTCTGAATGTAATGACTTCTTACGAAACTGAAAAAATCGAAAGGGCCAGTATTACTTCCTCTCTCACTAAGGAAAAGGGTGTTAAATTGGTTAATATAACAAACTCTATTTAAGGATTATAACAACTCCTTTTCCGCTGGTAGATGTAGCATGAAACTGGATTTTCTATCAATCAGTTTTTTCTTTTTTTTTCAATCAGTTTTTTGAAGTTCATTTTCTGAGGCTTTTTCTGTTCTGAATGGTGACATTTTGATTTAGGGGATTTCTGGATAGAATTTTAAAAACTCAACTGGTTTAATTTCCCTAGAAACGATTTCAAATCACATTTGTTATGCTCCTTCATTCGGTAGGAATGTCCTGGATGTGTACTGAATTGACATTTTGGTTTCTGTTAGAGTCATGTGTGTATTCTAGGAGACTCATGAGTTCTCGATGAAGATTTTCTGTTTTCTATTTTAATTTCTATGACATTATACGACAGTATTAGCATATCCTAGATCAAGCACTGCCACATAATTTCAGTGCCTCTGCTTGTTCAAATTTAATTTATAAACTTGTTTTTAATTTATAGTTGCATAAGAACTATAAATTATAAACTTGCATCACTATAAAATTGCATCACTTTAGTCCTAGCTTTATGTTTACATATATATTACTTTATTAAGCACGTTTCTTTGTGCCAAGCACTAATCCAAAAACTGCATGAATTATTGCCTTTGCTCCCCACAAATCAGTGAAGAAGTTACTACTGTTATCTCCATATTGTATATGAGGAAACTGAGGCACAGAAGGGTAAAGCTAAAGCACGGAAGACTCAACTCAAAATTTCTTAAATAACAATAGAGATTTGTCAACTCACATGATTGAAAAGGCCAGAGGTAGCGTGAGCTTCAGGTATGGTTTGGTTAGGACTCTGGCTCAGCGTCTCTGTAATTACTTTGGCTCAACCCTTTCTGTGTGTCAGCTTCATTTGCTGGTTGGCTTCTGTCAGGATCACAAGAGGGCTGCCTTCTTCTGCCAGGGCCACATGTTTCCTCATTTGCATTTGGGGAGAAAGAATCACTTTCACCACTTCTGCTGGCTTTGCTATGATTGGGTGGCTTCCAACTAATCTCTGTGGCCAGGCGAATCCTGCACTGATTGGTTTAGGCTTGAGGTAGTTACGTGCCAGGGGATGCAATTATCACAATTGACTCCATAGATCCACCAAAACCTACCCATGGAGCTGGGGGAGGTGTAGTTCCGCACAAACTCCGTGGTCGATACACGATGGACGCCTGCTGACATGGAGATGAGGGCAGAAGTAATCACAATTGTCACCCTGTTTAGTAAGTTGCCCAAGGTCCTGTGGTTAATTAGTGGCACCTAGATTTCTAGTCCAGCAGAACTGGACTAGAACAGCTGTTTTAACCCTTACAATACATATCTAAGTCCCTTTTTATTAAAAAAAAAATTATTTATTTATTTTTGGCTGCGTTGTGTCTTCTTTGCTGCGCGTGGGCTTTCTCTAGCTGCGGTGAGTGGGGGCTACTCTTCGTTGCGGTGCATGGGCTTCTCACTGCGGTGGCTTCTCTTGTTGTGGAGCACAGGCTCTAGGCGTGCGAGCTTCAGTAGTTGTGGCACACAGCCTCAGTAGTTGTGGCACACGGGCTCAGTAGTTGTGGCTCGCGGGCTCTAGAGCGCAGGCTAAGTAGTTGTGGTGCACGCAGGCCCAGTTGCTCCACAGCATGTGGGATCTTCCGGGACCAGGGCTCGAACACATGTCCCCTGCACTGGCAGGCAGATTCTTAACCACTGTGCCACCAGGGAAGCCCCTAAATATCTTTCTAATAAAAATTACTTGAGTGAGCATAAAGTCCATTCAATACTCAATTTTGAAAAAGACTAGGTGAAAGAATATTTTAAAAGGAGAAAAGATAAATAATTCTGTATCAGTTACCTATTGCAGTGTGACAAATCATCTCCAAATTCAGTGGCTTCTCTTTTGTGGGTTCTGTGGGTCAGGAATTCAGGAAGGGATGGCTGGGTGGTTCTGACTCCAGGCTCGCAGGTGGCTGGGGTCAGGCAGGGGCTGAAGCTGGAACAGCTGGGGCTGGCCAGACATCTCTCTTTGTTCACTCTCAGAGATGCTCCCTCTGGTAGCTCTGCATGGGCTAATGTGGGCTTCCTTCTAGCATGGTGGCCTCAGAGCCGATAGACGGTTGACATGGTCACTCAGACCTCCGGAAGCAAGTGTCCCAAGGGAACCAGGGGGAGTCTTTACCACCTCTTATGACCTAGTCTCTGAAGCCACACAACACCCCTTTCACTAGAGTGACGAACCTGCCCATGTTACGGGTTGGAAACATGGACCGCCACCTCTCTGTGGGAGGAATGTCAAAGTCAGTTGCAAGTAAATGGTGTGGGATGCGAGATACCGTTGTGGCCATCTTTGGTAAATACAATCTGCACAATGTCTGCACCTCTGTTATCAGTGGGTTCTCGAGATCTTTGCAATGGAGTTAACCCCTAATAAGTAGCCTATACGGGTGCTTGTGGAGCCCCCTAGCTGCCGCTGCTGCCACATTTCAATCGACCTCTTTAAAATATGGTTTCAGAGGAGAGGAGTAATTCCTTCGTCACCACTATTGCATCACACAGGGGTTTACTACTGCGGACCATTTTTTCAACTGCAAGAACTTTGTTCTTCATGTTTATGAGTTAGAAAAGGACAAAATTGGGAAGTTGGGAGTAGAAAAGGAAGATAAAGTGAATGAAAGATCAGGAAGTTTCCACTAAAACTCGGGAGAAAGAAAGGAAGATGAGGAACATGTAATTGGGACTTGAAACAAATTCTGCTCTCTTTGGGAGGGGGGAGCTGCGGTATTAATCAGAGCTGCTGACAGCTCCTGATTTGCCTTGAAAGGCTGCTGGGCAGGTCAAATTGTGTAACTCCAGGCAGCGGGACAGGATATGAAGAAACACCCACTCACCCATGCTGCGGGGGGAATAAGGGCTATGCAAAGCTTCTCAAACATCCAAGTAACTCCGTGTCTGTAGAATCAGAGCAAGAATGAAAAATTCCATGTTGTAACGTTAGTTACAAAAAAGGCAAAAAACTTTGCATGCTCATTATCCATAATAAAGAAAACAAATATCTTACTAAACCCAGAAGAAGGGAGATTGTAAAAGATTAAGAGCACGATAAATGAAACTGAAGAGCAGAAGACCATAAATGAAGATTTCATATGTATACAGTATCATTGGTAAGTTACAGACAGAACCACCATAGGATCCAGTGATCCCACTTCTGGTTATTTCTCCAAAAGAATTGAAATCAGGATCTGGGAAACATAGTTCCTTCCCATGTTTATTGCAGTATTATTCACAACAGCCAAGAGGTGGAAACAACATAAATGTCCATCTGCAGATGAACGGATAAAAGAAATTCTGGTGTATACCCACATTGGAATATTATTCAGCCTTACAAAGGAAGGAAATGCTGACACAGGCTACAACATGCATGAACCTTGCGAACATTGTGCTAGGTGAAATAAGCCGGTTACAAAAGGATAAACAGTGTGTGATTCCACTTATATGAATTCCTAAAGTAACACAATTCAGAGACAGAAAGTAGAATGGTGGTTTCCAGGGGCTGTGGGGAGAGGGAAATGGGAAGTTGCTGTTCAATGGGTACAGAGTTTCAGATCTGCAAAACAAAATGTTCTACAGATCTGCTGGACTACCATTATGCCTGTAGTAAACAATACTGTACTGGGACTTCCCTGGCGGTCCAGTGGCTAAGACTTCGCCTTCCAATGTGGGCAGGGGGTTGCGGGGTACAGGCTTGATCCCTGGCTGGGGAGTGAAGATCCCACATGCCTCGTAGCCAAAAAAACCAAAGCATAAAACAGAAGCAATATTGTAACAAATTCTATAAAGACTTAAAAAAAAACAAACAATACTGTACTGTACACTTAAAAATTGGTTAAGAGGGTAGATCTCATGTTATGTGTTTTTTTGCCACAATAAAAAACTATCACTGGTAATTTATTTACTCCCTGTGTTGTTGTTATGCTTACATTTTGTGAGTATAAAATCTTATTATAATGGCATTCATATATTTACTTGCAGTTTCTCCCTTCCCATCTTATTTTCGCCTTAACATTTCTCCAAATTAAACCATGCCCTAGTCTCTCAGAAAACTAGCTCTCATGGATGGGGATGGGACACTGCACTGATGCCAGCATCTCAGGGTAACTGTACATGGTTGTAATTTTTTAAAATTAAGATTTAACGAATAGTGCATCTGAGTCTATAATATGAGCAATTTTCTAAAAGTGTTTTACTATAGGAAACGTGCAACTAGGTGGGAACTCTTTTAATGAATTACTTTCATGGTTCATTACCCCTCTGTTGCTTGTGTTTGCAGTCAATTTTCAGAAATAATTTTTGCACTTCCAAACGAGCACTCAAGGTCAGGAGAGTGACTCAAGCTTTAAGCTAGCAGAGCAGGCTACCCATACCATTCTAATTATTTCATCTCTTTAAAAAAAAGATTTTTGACTAAAGTGATTTGTTCATGGTTTAGTACTTAATCCTTTTTTTAAAAAAATCAACCTCCCACTTCTCCACAATAGAATAAAAAGCATCCTTTTGGTATATAAGGTAGTATTCTGACAGGTTCTGAAAAGGCCGGTGACCAGGAACTCTCTGCACTGGGAGGCTGTGGCTCTAATTTTATAGATTTTTCCTTTCCCATGAGAATGGATCTTGTCTATAGCAATGTTTCATATTTAAAAAAAATCTACCTGCTCAAGTTATTAGCTACGTAAAGAATTATTAGGAAGAAGGCCACTGAGGACTCAAGGTTCTATACCAGGTGTGTCTCAGGGTTCTGTAAGGACCTTCCTAGGTTACCACATCCAGACCCTCAGGGACAATCCATTTCTATCTGTTTCCTTTCTGAAACAAAGAAGAGGGGGCATGTAGACTGGAGCCTTACCTGACAATGTGATAGCCTCCTGGAAATCCAGACTGGAAATTAGGAAACCTGGGACATGGAGTTGCAGTATCTGTGATCTTGGCCTCTGTGTTTGTCAGCTTGGCTGCCAGAACAAAGTCCCACAGACTGGTGGCTTAAACAACAGACATTTATATCTTGCAGTTCTGGAGGCTGGAAGTCCAAAATCAAAGTGCCAGCCAATTCAGTTCCTGACGAGAACTCTCTTCTTGGCTTGTAGACGGCTGCCTTGTTGGGTTGTCCTTAGACTGCAGAAAGAGGGAGAGAGAGAGAGAGAGAGAGGGAGACAGAGATCTCTTCCTCTTCTTACAAGGGCACTAATCCCATCATGAGGGCTCCACCCTCATAACCTCCTCTAACCATAATTACCTCCCAAAGACCCGTTTCCAGATACCATCATGTTGGGGGTCGGGGTTTCAACATACAAATTTGGGGAGGGGCATAAATCAATCCATAGTAGCCTCCCTTAGTTACCTTTCTTCTGTAATAGAATCTGAGCTCTGATTTCCTGGGAAACATTCAGGAAGAGATCGATATCTTGGTTTTAATATTTGAAAGGTGATTCTTCTAAGCAACTTCTCAGGAATGTCAGAGTTTACTTAGATGATGATTCCATGTTGTAAAACTCCAAATCTACTCTGAAGCCTTAGATGTAAAAGTTAGCCTGAGGTATATTTTAATGATTATTATCATTTTTTGGAGAAATTATTACTATAAACACACATTTTTATTACCATTCAAAATTCCTTTTAACTTGTGGAATCCACTTGATGTTGTAGAAAGAGTTCTAGTCTAGATGTCCCAAAGCTTGTGTTCTAGTTCCGGCTCTGGAACTTGCAGACCTAAGCTGTCAATTTTCCCATCTTTAAAAAATCTCTTCCCTTCATAATATTTGGGAAAGAGGGATGGATGTCTCCTATCTGTTCCCAAGGTGTTCATCTGACTTCTTAAAGCTATATTGCCATCTTTTCTACTTTAGGCTCTAATTAATTCACCATTGGTCTCAGACACCCATTATCTGCAGTGTGCATGAGTGTGTGTGTATGTATGCATGCATGTGTGCATGTTGTGTAAAGGACACTGATTGAACAGAATCTTTGCTTTTAAGAGATAATTATCCAATACCAACCAGCCTAGGAAAAGGTGGAATACATTGAATCATATAAGCAAACGGTAGAAAGAGCAGGGATGCCCAGAACGAGGGCTCCCTCTTTCCCCTCCTCCTTCCTGCATCCCTTCATTCTCCTAAATTATTCTTCTCCTTAGGGTTTGAATCATGGCTGCCGCTCTCACACACATCTTCCCCTCTTTTCCCTCTGAGAGGAAAGGGCTTCTTCTAGCTTCTGCTGATCAAAACTGGGTGAGATTTCTGATTGACCTGGCTTGCACCCTGGGCCAGAGCTCCCCTTGGACTCATGTGACATGGGGGTGGCACCCTGCATCTCACATGTGGACCACCTGTTAGAGCAAAGCAACATTCCCAAAGAAGAAAGGAGGGCCAACATGATCACATGGGAATTGGGAGCTGGGCGGCCACCTCATTTCTCCATCTGTTTCTACTCTAGTAAGACAGGCCTCACACCCCTCTTTGTAGCTCTGTGGAGCTTCTCTTTACAGCCTTTCACGCGTTGCTATCTGGGCAGATCAACTTTTATTGCAGGACTGGGGAAAATGAAAGGGAATGGCAACATATAGTGAAAAGACTTGCAAACCGTGTGCTGACGTTGCCCATGGTCTAAGGACAAGCATGCAAGGTAGTCAGCATCCGGCAGGGGGCTCTGTTCTGAGGCACCCAGTTTCTGCCCTCAGGCCCCCAGCCCTCTGTGCCCTACGCCTCCTTCCTCCAAGCTCCACCTCGACTCTCTGCCTGCTATTTGGGAAACCCAATCACAGGGACTGTTATGCCCCAGAATACACCTTTCTCCTCCCAGCAGTACTTTCCCAAAGCCTTAGTAAATCAGTCTAGAAATAGCATCCTAGGGGCTCTGGGTCTTTGCTACTCCAAGCCCCCAGACTTGCCCAGGCAATAGACTTTGATACCATGGCTTCACAGTATCCTGTGTCAGAGTCTTCATGAGACAGTCCTGGAGGACTCTCCAAGGCTGCTGTCCTTTGTGCCCTGCCACCGGTGTGAGTTGTGAAAGTGCATATTTATTTTCCTGATTGCCTAGCAGAAAGAGATTAATACTTTCCTCATGGTTCTGTAATTGCAAGGCCTATTTATTCACAAAGGAATAAGTTCACTTTGGATTTCAAATTGTTTCCCAGGGAGTCTGCTGGGGATAATAAACAGGGCCATTACTCAGCCGTACTCAGGGGCTGCTCCCTTGGCTACTAAAAAGACCTTGCCAGTATGCTGAATTTTCTACTTAGAGAGACTGGATTAACTTCTTAGATAAGGATCATGCTTCCTAATCTCTGTCTGGGGAAAAGAGGTTTTTTTGTTTTGTTTTGTTTTTTACTCTCTCTCCATTATGCAAGTTATTTTCCTTTGAGTATTCATAGCAAGCTTGAAAATGTCTTTGAAGTGTTATGGTTGATCTAAAAATGAATGTAAATTTTGCATTCTATTCCATTATACATCTGTTTATTATATAAGTCATGTTTTAAATTATTTTTTATTGAGCAAAATATATTTTATGAAAAGATGTGTCATATCCATATCTTGTTATCCTGTTATTCTCTAGCTTTGAGTAATTCTTGGCAGTAAGTTTGAGAAGTCGGGTAATATGGAATTACAGCCTTTCTTCTCCCCTCCCCTCCAATCTCCAATCTTCTGGAGCAATTTTGAGAGCCCCAGCCTTTGTAAAACTGAATCTTAGGGACACATAACCTCACCCAGATCTCAGGGAGGGATGAGTGGAGAGGGCTCTGCAGACAAGCACAGGGCAGTTGGCAGGCTCTTTGGCATATGCAATGCCCATACCTTCTTTCAACAGCTTCCAGAATTGGGACTTGAACTTCATGTACTTCCTGGCCTCTTAGGAATCACTGATTCAGATATTTCTCAGCTGGACGGAGTACCACCAACTCCTGGTCAACTCCTGGAGACCCTGGGTCGGATGTGTACATGAGTCAGGACATCCACACTCCTTTGGATCTGGTGGATGGGTTTTGCCGTTCAGTATCCATTCACTCTTCTCTGATAACCACACCCCAGTACTGCTCTGGGGAACCACCCGTAATCCACTTTCATTCCATCTACTTTTGGTGGTTTTGGCTCCTTTGAGGTACAGAACATATGACTCAAGTCTGGCCAATCAGGGTGTCTCAGTTCCCTGGCCAGGGACCCAATATGACTCAATCAAAGTAAATAAAATGAAATCCTATTGGGCTGAAAGCCTGGAAGATATACAGTCTAGATCTTCTGTAGACATCTTGTGATCAGGAAGAGAGAGACTGTCTGAAAATAAGGCCAAAACACAGAATAGGCTACGTCCAGCAACTGTGTGATGAAGAGAAACTGGGTCCTGGCAACACTGTTTGGCATTTACATCCAGCTACGCTTGAGGCCAGTACTACCCCTGAACTTTTCAGTTATCTTAGCTAATAAATTACATTTTTTTTTGCATATGCCTATTTGGGTTGGATAGTTGGCCTTTTGGAACTGATTGAATTCTAACTATATATTCCATGTAAGCAGGCATCTTGTCTACCTGATTTACCACTGTGTCCATAGAACTAACAACAAATGGTTGGCACATAATAGGTACTCAAGAAATATTTGTTGAATAAATGAGCGATAGATAAATTAGTACCAGGAGTAAGAATTAGCAAGTAGCAGGTTCTTGAACAGGGAATTGGCTGAGTGAATGTTGAGTGGAAGTCATAAGGGATCCTCTTTCCCGGGTTGTAAAGGTGTCAGTACTTGTTAAGTGGTAGTGAGTGCTGATCACATTTTTGCCTGCTGTGTGCTGACCCTCACACCACGGACAACTAAGGGTAACACCAGGAGATTTGGTAGGAACAGTTTCAGGTGTCGGAGCGTACTGGTTCCTTTTTGTGGTCTACCGCGAGGGCTTACAATAAAAGTACAAGCTTAGTCCAGGTACAGTTTGTGATTGCTTACTTTTGAAGATACTCCCCAGACCTAAATTCATGTCACTAAGAAATGAGTTGAGGGCTTCCCTGGTGGCGCAGTGGTTGAGAGTCCGCCTGCCGATGCAGGGGACGCGGGTTCGTGCCCTGGTCCGGGAGGATCCCACATGCCGCGGGGCGGCTGGGCCCGTGAGCCATGGCCGCTGAGCCTGCGCGTCGGAGCCTGTGCTCCGCAGCGGGAGAGGCCACGGCAGTGAGAGGCCCGCGTAATGCAAAAAAAAAAAAAAAAAGAAATGAGTTGATAGGGTATAGCCTTTGAGTCAGGCTTTACCTCTTAAGACCTTCTCAGATGTGACTATGGACAGTAACAGGCAAGGAGATCTTCCAAGAGAGACAAAGCTCGAAAAGATACATGCACCCCAGTGTTCACAGCAGCACTATTCACAATAGCCAAGACATGGAAGCAACCTAAGTGTCCATCAACAGAGGAATGGATAAAGAAGGTGTGGTACATATACACAATGGAACATTACTCAGCCATAAAAAACAATGAAATAATGCCATTTGCAGCAACATGGACAGACCTAGAGGTTATCATATGAAGTGAAGTCAGACAGAGAAGGACAAATACCATATGATATCGCTTACTTGTGAAATCTAAAAAAATGATACAAATGAACTTATTTACAAAACAGAAATAGACTCACAGACATAGAAAACAAACTTATGGTTACCAAGGGGAAAGGGGGGCGGGGGGAGAGAAATTAGGAGTTCAGGATTGACATACACACACTACTATACATAAAATAGGTAAACAGCAAGGACCTACTGTAGAGCACAGGGAAGTATACTCAATATCTTGTACTAACCTATAATGGAAAAGAATCTGAAAAAGAACATATATATATGTATATGTATAACTGAATCACTTTGATATACACTTGACACTAACACAACATTGTAAATTAACTATACTTCCATAAAAAAAAAAGAGGGAGAAAGCATGGGCCATGGAAGAAAATAGGTGAAGGTGGGTCTCCCAGGGCTATCCAGATTGACTAACCGATGATCAAAGTCCAGTGCCAGGAAGGGAGCCTTGCTACCCCTGTCCAGCTGGACAGGACATGTGCTTTAGATTGGTGAACACTGAGTTATTTCCAATTCTTGCCTTTCTCAAAAGGTGGTTTCACAGCAGTTATCTTGTTCTCTCCCCACATTGGTATAGTATTGAGTGTGTCAGGGGTTGCTAAAATGATCATTTAGCTGTAGACTATCAGGTTACGAGGCATGACAATTTGCCTTGACTGATAAGACTGCATACCTTCCAGAGATTCTAGGCTTGGTGCTAGATTAGATTTAGATGATCTTCTTTTGGAGAAGTGGTGAATGTATTTTAAGTAGACGTGGCGACTTTACAAAGTATGGGAGGAAGTGTGTGTGTGTGTGTGTGTGTGTGTGTGTGTGCGCGTGCGCGCACGTGCGTGTGTGGGGCTGTGCACACGCGCGCATTCTGGTCAGCCCAGAGGAGTGGACGGTAATGGATTTCAGTTGTTTTTTTGCCACTCAGCAACCATTTACCTTTATTCTGACAGCCATGTGTGACTTCCCTCTGGGAGGTCATCCCTTCCCCATTCCCTTGATTACATATCCACATGTAGAGTTGGGGCATCCAATTCCCCATCTGCACATGACCCAGGCGAAGCCAAAGAAACACAGTGAGACTTCTGGAATCTCTGGGAAAGATATTCCTGCTGTTTCTAGCTGGAATTGAAGCTTAAATAAGAGAAAGCCTGGAACTGCTATAGCCCCCTTCTGACCACAGAGGGAGAGTTTATTTGAGGATAAAGCCAACATACGGAGGACAGCAGAACACAGCAAAAAGATAGCGATTCTGTATCTTGATGTCATATTTTAAATCTCTACATCACAGTACCTGAAATCAACTCTAGCCTTAGATTTTTCAGGTAAATGAGCCAATACATTCCAATCTATCAAAATATACATTTTGGGGACTTCCCTGGTGGGGCAGTGGTTAAGAATCCTCCTGCCAATGCAGGAGACACGGGTTCGAGCCCTGGTCCGGGAAGATCTCACATGCTGCGGAGCAACTAAGCCCGTGCACCACAACTACTGAGCCTGCGCTCTAGAGCCCTCAAGCAACAACTACGAGCCCGTGTGCCACAACTACTGAAGCCTGCGTGCCTAGAGCCCATGCTCTGCAACAAGAGAAGCCACCGCCATGAGAAGCCCGCTCACTGCAACGAAGAGTAGCCCCCGCTCGTTGCAATTAGAGAAAGCCCTTGCGCAGCAACAAAGACCCAACGCAGCCAAAAATAAATTTATTAAAAAAAAATATATATATATATACATTTTGTTGGATTCCCTGCCAATTTCAACTGGAGGAGTCTCAGCTGATACCCTGAACAAATGCCACACTCCTGGAGATGCCCTGACGGTGATGCCCTGAAGGAGAGTCAGGGCCAAGGACGCTCGGGTGCACGTAGTTGATTCGGGAGGTGATTCCTGGAAGCAGAAATGAGGGAGTGGGGAAAGTGAGACAGGAAGGGTCAGTCCCACTGGGGACCTCTGATGAACTGTGTGAAATGCAACTCAAAATTGTCCCACCAGGAGTTGGGGAGTCTGCCATTTATACGCTGGCCTCGGTTCCCAGTTATTTGAAGGCTGACCCTAGGAGTCTTAACTCCAGCATACACGTGGATTGCGAATAGTTGAAACGATTTTGGAGCAGATTTCCATAGTTTTAGAGAAAACTCAAAACCAGCAAAGTAGAGGGGCTCTGAGAAATTGTATGCACAGACCCGTTCATCACAGATGTGCCAAAGCTAGGTGGACAAAGGATGTGGCGTGGTGTGCTGCGAGTGTCAGCTACACGACCCACTTCCCATTTTTTCCTTTCAAGTTCCTCCGATAACAGACCTCTTTAAATCAGCAGGAGGAAGAGAAGAACCTGCTTACCCCTACCTTGGGATTAGCCTCTTCCAATGTAACTCTTCCAAATCAGCGAATTGATGCCTCCAATACCACAGTGGTGCAGCAGCTCTTCATGAGAGGACTCCGGAACAATTTCTCTCTGCTCCTACACCTACCTTTGGTTTGACCAAGGTGAACTTGCCAGTGGGATGTGAGACCTTTCTAAATATCAAAGACGTTTAAGCAGCCAAGATGCAAACTTGGATGGATCCAGAACTCAGTGGACATGGAACCTGACTACCCTCTTCTCAAGAACCTGAGACAAGCCAGGACAGCTAACACTTACAGTGGATGAGGTCAGTCTAATCCTTGACCTATTTGAATTCCAAGGCGAATCTGTGCTAATATAGGCTGGAAGCCAGGTCAAAAGTGGCCACATCAGAATGTAGGGACATAACCTGAGGACTTCTTCCTTAGGCTCCTTCCTCCGGGAAAACAATCATGTAATGGGTATCTCTTTTTTGGGTATCATGTAATGGGTATCATAATTGTGTATGCCTATGTGTAGAATCATTCACCAGTAAATTAAAAAAAATTTTTGGAGGCTAACTTGGCTGACAGTTGGCTGGCCAACCAGATATATCTGTTGCTGTCTTTTCCTTGAGATAAGTGTGGGAGGGGAGTGGATGTGAAATCTGTTAACTGATGGGATCATTCCTCCAATTGTTTTGGGTCTTGAGGCATCTGAACTACAAGTCTGTGATAACTTAATTTTATGGTGTAGAGACTGCCTTGGGTAAATGGCCAGTGGGACAGCAGACAGGAAATAGACTGAGAGAGAGAGAGAGAGAGAGAGAGAGAGAGAGAGAATGTGTGTGTGTGTATGTGTGTGTGTTAAAGCGAGATCTTCCCTTGTGCAGACCTACTGGGCTACCTCCTACCCAGATGACCTCTCACTGCTAGCCAAACCTTCCCAGATGCCACTGCTGAAGTAGTAGACACAGCCCCTTGGCTGTATCTTTGCTTAATTGTTTGAATATTTTTGCTTTTAAATGGCCTCAGTAAGAGTGAAAGCAACTACATCCTGCCATGAGAGATGTTTTGTCTTTAGTGGAAAAAAAACAAAAAACAAAAAAACCTCGTCATGAAGTAGAAGTATATGGTATCTCCTGTACCATTAAATCACTCCCTTTCTGTCTTTCTCTGTCCCTTCTAAGGAGGGAGTAGGAAGGGGCAGAGGCCCCTTTAATCCAAGACAGCCTTAACCCCCATCACCAATTTTAGGCATTTAACCAAACTATTTCAAGTCCTGAGAATATTCTTCTATTTCCCCCAAAGGATTCAGCATTTAGGAAGGCCTTGTTCTGCCAAAATAACTAGTTAACATATCCAGAAAAAGGAGAGCCCAAACTTCTGAGTTGCATTTCCGCTATGACCCTACTCTGCAAAATAGTGCTTGTGGTCTGCAGAGATTTCTGGAAGCTCTGTGTCTAGGATGATGCCCTTTGTTACAATAACTGTGACATTTTTACCCAGGACAATGGAAGACCCAGAGAGTCAGCTTCATTCCTGATTCCTGAACTCTGTAGGGAAACATGCACATGGACTCCATGCTGCTTCCTGGACCCACAGAGTATCTAATAACGTCAGACACTTCCAAAGATAGAAGTGCCCTGTGCTGGGTCTCCATTCATTTCAGTCACAGCCTCTTGTACACAGATAATAGATTCTGCCTCATAGAGCATCCCAGCCATCTTATTATGGCCTGCAGTTTATATCCTGGTCCTGGAAAGTATTATCCCAATTCCACCATGTCCTCAAATATATCCTGGAAGAGTATTTCAACAGCTGTATTTATGATAGACACGGAATCAGGAAGAGATTCTCACAGAATCTCGTAGGCCAGCCAAGAAGAGCTGAAGGACACCCTATAGGGCACCAAGAAGCTGTTCAAAGCATAGGTGCCAGAAAACAGGAGATGTTGCTGGCTTTCCTATGGACATACCTAAACCACCTGCCTTTGCTGAGAACTGGAAGACTGTTTCCAAGGGCGATTTGTATTATGGAAGCAGTCAATCCACCTGCATCCTGCTTGGTCCGTTCTCTCCTGTTTTCTGCCAGTCTGCTCCGTCGCCACCCATCCTCCATTCCTTATCCTTTTGTTCAGCTCGATGGAATCAGAATACATGCTGGGAAAAAGCCTCTAGTTCTATTGGCATCCTAGCATAGGTATGCAGGAGGGCTCAACAAATATGCGATGAATACATGAAGATGTGTTTGTTTACATATTTTGGGCAGACTTTCATAACATTCTTAGACTTCTAGTACTTTAGTCAAAATGCACCTCACCTCTTTACATTTGGGGCACTGCCTTAAAACCCAGAATTTAGCTGGGATCCTGGATGTGTTTCCCACCTAAAGGCCGCCCTGGGGACATTCCTCCTCATTTGTGCCTGAACCAGGTGAAAACAATGTAGGATTCCAACAGACGCAAGTCTCTCAAAAGCGCTGCATCTCAAGACTTGCACTTTGGGTTGTATCTTCCTGACAGCAATTCCATTTGACTTTATAGGCGCTCATTTTTATTTTTAGGTACAAACTGAAAGTACCAAAAAACCAACAGCTTCTGCCTCATAAGCAGAACAATTTAGTAACTATCAACCATAGAAGAGAATTTAGACCAATTTCCTTCATTACCAAAAGTATTTTTCATGTAAATAGTCGTTGCATTCAGTCATTTAATTCATCTGATAATTTTCCAGACTGTCTCCATTACATTTGCCTAGTGCTGGACTTGCTTTTGGTTTGACTTTGTTTTTGTTGGCATAGTTTTGCTGAAGCTAATTTCTAGATTTTCTTATCGCCATCCTCAAATTCAGACTACGGGCTGAGTAGAAGGTGGAATTAAGTGTTATATCCCCTAAATGTCTCTAAATGCTAAACTGTGGCCTCAGCTAAAGACAGATCCTGATGAGTATGTCCCACCAGTGGGTGGTCCTCTCCTTGGGGGATAAATATATTGTTCCCTCCTTTTTCCAGATGGGCTTGGCTGTCTGTTCAATAATGTACTAAATAGATGATCGCAACCTGCCTACAGCAGAAGAGGCAAATAAGCAGTGGGGGTCTTAATGTCTTAATTTCCAACTCAGTAATTAAGCAACTTAATTATTAAGCTCAGAGGAGGTGCTACCAGTAAGTCGGTTAGACAGTTCTTTGGTGTGAGGGATTGTCCTATACACTGCAGGATGTATAGCATCCTGCGCCCCACCCTACCAGGTAACGTGAGGGCTCCTACACCTGTCAAACACCTCACCTGGTTGAAGGGCACTAAAGGAATAAGGACTTGCTTTTAAGAGAGTGTCTGGGAATCACATGGCAAATCTATGCTCACCTTCCTGAGGATTCCTGAAGGATAGATAACTGATAAATAAAGCTCTCATTCTCCACTTAGAAGTAGCTCATTCTGCATCATGTGACTTGGACTTTAGATTGGTCAAGTTCTTTTGTTTTTTAATTTATTTTATTGACATGGAGTTGACTTACAATGTTGTGTTAATTTCTACTGTACAACAAAGTGACTCAGTTAGATATATATATATTCTTTTTCATATTCTTTTCCATTATGGTTTATCACAGGATGTTTAATACAGTTCCCTGTGCTATACAGTAGGACCATTCTATATATAATAGTTTGCATCTGCTAATCCAAAACTCTCAATACATCCTTCCCCCACCCTCCCTCCCCCTTGGCCACCACAAGTCTGTTCTCTATGTCTGTGAGTCTGTTTCTGTTATCTGTTTCACAGATAAGTCATTTGTGCCATATTTTAGATTCCATATATAAGTGATATCATATAATGTTTGCCTTTCGTTTTCTGACTTCACTTAGTATGATAATTCTAGTTGCATCCATGTTGCTGCAAATGGCATTATTTCATTCTTTTTCGTGGCTGCGTAGTACTCCCTTGTATATATGCACCACATCTCTTTATCCATTCATTTGTTGATGGACATTTAAGTTGTTTCCGGTCTTGGCTATTGTAAATACTGCTGCTATGAACATAGGGGTGCATGTATCTTTTTGAATTATAGTTTTGTCTGGATATATGCCCAGGAGTGGGATTGCTACATGGCCACTCTATTTGTAGTTTTTTGAGGACCCTCCATACAGTTCTCCACAGCGACTGCACCAAGTTTCATCTCCAGGTCATGTTCTTGATCCACACACAGAATAGCTCCAGAAAATTCTTCTAAAAGGCCACAGCTGCTCAATTTCATTTCAAGGCTTTACTTTAGCTCTAGAGTTTATCATAAGCTATTCTGCGTCTAGGGATTGGAAATATATATATATATATATATATATATATGCGTTGAAAATAGGGCTGTTTTCAGGACCAGGTCTGATATGTATGGAGCTTATGCTGGAGTCTTGGACCCTCTTGGCCTGGGCCAGTTTCAGGGCATGGGGTGCTATTCTCCATAACTTACATTTTGTCCCTCTGTAGGCACCCAGGATTGGACTGTTGTTGATCAGATGGGTTGTGTTTTATGGGGGAAAAAAAGATCCTCGCTTTGTTAGGATAAAAAACAATTTCCCAAACTAACGAAAGCTTAAGGAACCAAATGCTTATTATATGTGATTATCAAAGTGAAGCATTGTTTTAGAATGTTGTTGACACAGGTCTTGGGACTGTGTGTTCATAAACATAGCGCTCTCATGGGTGGAAGAAAATTCCAATCTAGGTTATTTTTAGAGAAAATTGTAGTTCTTTGTTATGCCTAAAATAGAAAGGATCATATTTTCAATGCCTTTGTAGCTGTATCATGTTAATGAGAACAGTCAAAATATGTGGCCCTCACTGAGGTTAGATACGGTCCTCATACGAGAAGGCACACGCGCAGTTCCTTTCTAAAAGATTTAACACTTATTTATTATGTCCTACGTCTAACACACTGCTAGGGGCTGAGGGAATACAGAAATGTGTGCTGCACAAGTTACGTTTATTCCCTTCCCACCAGGAGTGCCAATGAGCCACATTCAGGGGCAGCTGGGATCACGTGCCACCATGACAATCACCGTGGCTCAGAAAACCTACTGCTGGTCATCAGTCGCATCACGGTAGCTTCATCCTCAAGCCACGTGATCATACCTCCCACTTTATACTGTCTACATGTGGATCCCAACACTGCACCTGTGGGAGCCTTTCTAAACTACCCTTCTAACTGGAGATTTAATGTTTCGGGATAAAGGCTTCAGCGATACAGTATAGTAATTTTTTCCTAAGGAAAAATTACTGAGCTATCTGAACACATCTGAACACATTGCTCTAAAGAGCCAGATTTCTCAGATGGCTCTGGGTCCAGTCCTTTGAGGAGATGGGATGGGACACATTCTCCGATTTGTTATCTTGTAAATGATTGACCATTTGTTTGTTTTGTTTTGGCCGCGCCATGCGGCTTGCAGGATTCTTAGTTCCCCAACCAGGGACTGAACCCGGGCCCTTGGCAGTGGAAGACAGAGTCCTAACCACTGGGCCACCAGGGAATTCCCTGATTAACCATTTTTGATTCAAGATTCCTACTCACAGCAAGCATTTATTGAATGGCAGTTCTGGGTAATGTGGCACTGGGAGATACAGGATGACTTGGCAGGTCTCCACCCTTCCAGGGTTACGGGCTAGACCAGTGACTCTCAGCCCTCCCTGGCTGTCTATCAGAATCATCTGGCAAGTTTTAAGAATATGTAGAGGGGACTTCCCTGGTGGTGCAGTGGTTAAGAAACTGCCTGCCAATGCAGGGGACACGGGTTCAAGCCCTGGTCCAGGAAGATCCCACATGCCGAGGAGCAACTAAGCCCATGCACCACAACTACTGAGCCCTCGTGCCACAACTACTGCAGCCAGTGTGCCTAGAGCCCGTGCTCTGCAACGAGAAGCCACCACAATGAGAAGCACGCACACCGCAACGAAGAGTAGCCCTGGCTCGCCGCAACTAGAGAAAGCCCGCGCGCGGCAATGAAGACCCAACGTAGCCAAAGCTAAATAAATAAATATATTTAAAATAAAAAAGAGGGCTTCCCTGGTGGCGCAGTGGTTGAGAGTCCACCTGCCGATGCAGGGGACACGGGTTCGTGCCCTGGTCCGGGAAGATCCCACATGCCGCGGAGCGGCTGGGCGCGTGAGCCATGGCCGCTGAGCCTGCGCGTCCGGAGCGTGTGCTCCGCAATGGGAGAGGCCACAACAGTGAGAGGCCCGCGTACTGCCAAAAAAAAAATAATAATAATAATAAAATAAAAAAGAATATATAGATGACCCCATCCCAGACCAGTTAAATATGACTCTCTGGGAATGGGACCCAGATAACATTTTTTAATTTTATTTTATTCTTTTTTAACTGTATGAGCTCACCTATATGTGGAATCTAAAAAAAAAAAAACCCAACTGATAGTCACAGAGAATAGATTGGCAATTGCCAGAGGCAGAAGGCGTGGGGCTGCATGAAATGGGAGAAGGGGTCAAAAGGTACAAACTTCCAGATATGAGATAACTAAGTCCTGGGGATGTAACGTGGTGACTACAGTTAATAATCCTGCCCTGCATATTTGAAAGTTGCTAGGAGAATAGATCTTCAAAGTTCTCCTTACAAGAAAAAACATTATAACTATGTGTGGTGATGGATGTTAACTAGACTTATTCTGGTAATCCTTTTGCAATATATACATACATCAAATTACCATGGTGAGCACCTAAAGCTAATACAATGTTATATGTCAATGATATCTCAATTAGAATATTTTTAAAAATAAACAGCTCCTTAGATGATTTGAATGGGCGTCTGGGATACTAATCTAGACAAACAGACCTAGACAAGAACAACTTGATAAATATTATAATAGAGATATAAATAAAATGTAAGGAAAGGCTGGAAGACGAGATTAGCTTCAAATGGGAACACCAAAGATCTCTTTTTGGAGAATGCAAGTTTGGAGCTGGGCCAGATGGCTGAAATTTTTGAGTTCTTATGTCTGCCTTTCATAATTTTTTTTCCAGTTTTCTCTCCTATTAATAGGCTATTAGCTTTCCCTCTCACAGCCATGAGTGTATGTCTCTAGCAGCCCATTTCTTTCTTTCTTTCTTTCTTTCTTTTTTTATGGGATAGGCTGTTTATTAAGCACTTGGAAACAAAAATCTACCAAGACATGGTTCTTGACCCAAAGAACACAAAATTCCACCAGGGAGCATGAGGGGAGTTGAGTGAGTATAAGGGTAGGATCAAACGATTAGAACAGAGTTAAAAAAAAATTAGTGAAAATGTCTGTGTGTGTCTGAAATGTTTGTAGGCATATTAAAATTTCCAAAAGACAACTGAGTTCTTTCTTTGTGCAGATTCCATTCTAAGTAGCTTGCATGCTTTGACTCATTTAGTCCTCATAGTTTTCCATGAGGGAGGTCACTGTTACCATCCCAATTTATAGACGAGGAAACTGAACCTCAGAAGGGTTAAGGAATTTGAGCAAAGTCACAAAGCTAGTGACCTTGGGGGAGCCAAGTGTTTGCGCCACGGCAGTCTGCCTTAACACTGTGCTAATAATGGCATACGTCAGAGCTTCTTAATGTACATAACTGACAGAGGATTCCTATTGAGAATAAATAAGGAATTCCTACCATCTGCAAGAGGCAGACATCCCAAAAGGAAAAACAGGCAAATTGTTAAGACCAGAAATTTATCAGTTTAACCTAGACTAGCAAAAGAGCATTCCAAGAGATATTCAATCTGACAGGGTTAAATGAAATTGAGACCACATATATCCTCCAAGTAGGTCATCCTATTTCTATGTACACATCTCCAAGAAACCTTCACATAGATACACAAAGGAATATAAAGTTGTTCATCATAGCTTTGTTGGGGAAGGCAAAAGGCTAAATCAACCTAAATGGACATCAAAGGGAGAACATAAAAAAGAAGGTACATGCCTGTAAATCTTTCTGGAACTCAGAAACAAATGAACTAGGTCCACTTATATATGTATAATAAATCTCAGAAACATGACGAATTAAAAACGTAAGCAAAACAGAAGGTATAACAAGACGTATGTAAGACCACACACAGAGGAACTGTACATATGGTCCACAAATATCTATATGCAAATAAAGGCATATGCAAATAAAGTTGTGGCAGTTAATTAACATGTTAAATGCACAGAATGTTCAAATACCTGGGAAAATCCTGAGTGATAAGCTCTCCTTAAATAGGATAAATTAATAGCAACAACAATAATAATAATAGCAACCAGTACTTATCAGTACTTCCCAGGTATTATTTCCAAGAATTTTTAAAGTATTAGCTCACAAAAATGAGATAGGTACTATCGTTACCCTAATTTTACAAATGAGAAGAACAGCCATAGAGGGTTAAGTATGTTTCTCCTGATCACATAAATTTTAGATGTTGAATACAAGATTTAGCAGCCCATTTCTAATGTGATATTTCTAAGCATCTGGGGCTGGGAAATCTAATTTCTAAGTTTCTTGGGATGGAATGTAAATTAAGAATAAATAGGTTCCACTTCCCACTAAAGGAACTAGAACTCCTTGGAGAAATGGCCGACTCCAGGTCTGGGGCAGGAAAAGTATATGGTGAACCTGGGGCATCTTGTTATGCCAGAAGGAAAGGAAGCTATCAAGACAAATGGGGTCAGGTCACAAGGACACAGATCCAACTGGAGGAGGCTGCCATGGGCCAAAGAAGGGAAAATTTGAGTATCAGTAAGGCTAATAACTGCAAAGGATTGAAATAGGTTAAACTTATAAACATCCGAGGGCTCATAATGATACTAAAAAAAATGAAAACAGTAAAAGCAAAAGGCCCACGAACTTCAACGGTCAATTGGAATTACAGGGCCGAATGAAAATTCAAAAGGAAAGGAAAGCATCAAGTGTTTGTCCTTCCTTTCTTATATTTATCCTCTCAGGGAAAATAAAGACGTTTGGGGAAAACGTCTCCTTTCTCAGCAGATTTCCAGTTACTCAATGAAGAAGAAATTAGAAAATCCCATTTTGCAACCCCTAATGAGTCCAGGCAATAGGTCATCAATGGATTGATGTCCCTATCTATCTATCTATCTATCTATCTATCTATCTATCTATCGTCATCGATCTCAACTATCTGCTGATGCATCACAAACCACCATCCTGTTGGGCAGCTGGGGTCCCTAACGTAGCTACATTCTTCTGGGAACCCAGCCAGGGCTGGAATGTCCAAGATGGCTCCACTGACATTGGGGGCTGTCACCAGGGAGCCTTGAGTATCCTCCAGGGGGTTCTCGTCATTCACAGACTGTCCCAAGCTTCTTCACGTGGTGGTTGGTTTCCACGAGGGTGGGGGCAGAAGCTGTCAAAGCTGGTGGGTCTCTTAAGGACTAAACCCACAAGGGACACAGTGTCACCTCTGCTGCCTTCTATTGGTTGAAGCAAAAAACAAAGTCATTCCAGGTGCAGAGGGAGAGGAAACAGACTCCAGTGCTGACGAGAGGCATGGCCAGCCTTGGGAACAGTTTAACACTGTCTGCCTCCTAGCCACAATAGTTTGCATCCCTTCCACGTGCAAAATACATTCAGTTTCCCCCGAATGTCTCCATTTTGTCATCATCTCAAAGTCTAGGATTTTGTGATCTAAACCAGGTCCTCAAGTGCAACTCCTACTGACCTGGGAACTATGAACTAAGGAGATAAGTTATCTCCACTCCATATGCCCAACGTGCAACGGCAAGTCGGCAGTGGGCACCCCTGGTTGAAAGAGGGAAGAATGGGAACCACATGGCAGTCACTCTTCCACGGCAATTCTGAACCTGGACAGACACATATCTGTTCCCACAATTCTGGGGCCAGAGGTGGGAGGAATTACTGGTGGTGATCTTTGGAGACAATATATTACAGATACTAAAGTCTTTAGCTGAAAAGTTGGTGAAGAACTTCATGCTGGAGAGTTCGGGCTGACACTCTGTGAATCTAATAACCAGTCTGGGCCGTTCTCAAAGTGGGGCAACCAGAATTCTGAACCTTGTGACACGGCATCACTCAGCAAATATTTCTGTCCAAAAATTGATCCTGAATCTCTTCAAGCATTTAGATCAGACAACTAACTTACAGGAAACACGACAGCTAGAGGAACAAGTTAGACAGCACAGAGGAGCAATTAGCCGGATCTAGAATGCACGACATTCTACGGGATAAATGACCTTGTTTCCTCATCAAATCAAAGACATTAAAAATAAACAGAGATAGGGCTTCCCTGGTGGCGCAGTGGTTGAGAATCTGCCTGCTAATGCAGGGGACACGGGTTCGAGCCCTGGTCTGGAAGGATCCCACATGCTGCGGAGCAACTAGGCCTGTGAGCCACAACTACTGAGCCTGCGCGTCTGGAGCCTGTGCTCCGCAACTAGAGAGGCCACGATAGTGAGAGGCCCGCGCAGCGCGATGAAGAGTGGCCCCCGCTTGCCACAACTAGAGAAAGCCCTCGCACAGAAACGAAGGCCCAACACTGCAAAAATAAATTAATTAATTAATAAACTCCTATCCCCAACATCTTCTAAAAAAAATAAATAAAAATAAATAAAATAAACAGAGATGGAAAAAACCTAAATGTCCACCGACACAGGAATGGATAAAGAAGTTGTGGCACACATATACAATGGAATATTACTCAGCCATAAAAAAGAATGAAATAATGCCATTTGCAACGGCGTGGATGGGCCTAGAGACTGTCATATGGAGTGAAGTTAAGTCAGACAGAGAAAGACAAATATCATATGATATTGCTTATATGTAGAATCTAAAAAAATGGTACAAATGAACTTATTTACAAAACAGAAATAGAGTCACAGATGTAGAAAACAAATATGGTTACCGGGGGGAAAGCAGAGGAGGGGCATAAATTGGGAGACTGGGATTGACAAGTACACGCTACTATGTATAAAATGGATAACTAATAAGGACCTGCTGTATAGCACAGGGAACTCTTCTCAGTACTCTGTAATGACCTATATGGGAAAAGAATCTAAAGAAGAGTGCATATATGTGTATGTATGACTGATACATTTTGCTGTACAGCAGAAACTAATACAACATTGTAAATCAACTATACTCTAATAAAAATTTAAAAAAACTAAAAAACAGTGACCAAGACAGACAGAAAAAACAAAAAACAAACAGAGAGGAGTTGTTAGATAATAAATCAGCATTAAGAGGCATAGCAATCAAATGCAATGTGTGGACCTTATTTGAACCCTGATTCAAACAAAACAACCGCAAAATCACACCCTTTAGGCAATCAGCAAACTTTAATTATAGTCAGCCTACTAGATGATATCAAGGAATTATTGTTAATTTTATTAGGTGTGATAATAGCATGGTGACTATGTGAAAAAGAAATAAAAAGGTCCTGTCAGTTGGAGATGCATACGGGATTGTTTACGAGTAAAATACCATAAAGTCTGGGGTTTGCTTTAAAATATTCCAGACAAAATAAATGGGGCAGGGCGGGAGTGGGGCAAATAAAATAAATAGATAGAATGTTGGTAATTGTTGAAGGTGGCAGATGGGTAGATAGGAGTGCTTTCCACTCCTGTGCATGTTTGAACATTTGCCTAATAAAAGTTGGAAAAAAAAAAGAGAGAACATTTTTCTGAATTGGGGTGAACTCGAGACTTCTCTAAATAAATAAACGAAGTGCCCGTGCTCGGGTGCAGCAGCTTTCGGGGTCTCAGCAATGACACATGGCCCTGAATTTGGCTTACTTCTGCATCTCAGCTGGGTGAGGGGGAGTGGAGATTGTGGTTAACTCAGGATGAGACAAGCTTTGAGTTTATTTAATAGCTCGAATCCACTCCTTATTCCTGGCACTCTTTATTGAAAATCAAATAATCCATTGGCTTATGTTGGACCAATCTGTCAATCAATCAATCAATCAATCAAGGATTTATGGGGTTCCCTTACTTTGAAAAAAATAATATTTATTATTTTAAAGTAACATATGCACGTAGTTTTAAGAAGTCAAACAGTTCTACACAATTTGCAACCAGAAAGAACCAGTGGCTCTTTGCTCTTCCCTACTTGGCTTTCCTCTTGCCAGAGGGGTGTGACTTCTAACTTTCAGTTCTTTCGCATGGTGTTTATTTCCATATGTCAAAATAATCTGTTTATCCTATTTCTCTCTTTGACTTTCCAATTTTAGATGTCACCCTTTGGCCTCCTACTGAAGCAAGTGAGGAGTTAGCTCTCTTACATCGCCCTCCCCACACCCAGACTTGTGTCTTTCCCTATTTTCCCAACACCTTTGGTTTTTTTGTTAAATCAATATTCCGTGTTTGCACCATGAGAACCAGGTAAATATTGTTCACAGCCCAGCCAAAGAGCGAACTCAGAGTCTATTTTCTTTCTTATGAAATGTTTCGGTTTCTCAGATGCTATTAATTGTCTCATCTGGTCATCTATTCATTGGCTTAGTTTCCTGGGGACCTGTGGCTCCGACCCCCTATTGCAGTTGTGAAAGTCCAGTATGTTCTAAAGATACTCAAACATGTCAGGTGTTTGATTCCATATTTTTTTTCTTTCCTGGAGATGTCTCTCTTGGATACCTCTATCCTCCAGCTCCAGAATGAACTGGTCACTCTGCAGGCCCACTTTGCAATGTCACGTGGAGCTTCCTTTCATCTCTTTCCTTTGCTAGATCCCTTGCTTCCTGGATTTGCTCCCATGTGTAGGGGGAGCACACTTTCCTGTAGTTTCTTGAGAGAAGACATGTGGGGGGCAGGGATAATGAGTGTTACATATAAGAGAAAATGAAGAGGCAGGTCTGTCTTATCCCAGGTCAAGTTCACCTAGTTTTAGGTCTTATGTTTAAGTCTATGTTCCATTCCGAGTTAATTTTTGTGTATAGTGTGGAGTCAGAGTTCAACTTTATTTTTCTGCATGTATTTTTTTAAATTGAAAGTATAATTGATTTACAATATTGTGTTAGTTTCAGGTGTACGGAAAAGTGATTCAGTTATATATATATATATATATGTATTTTTTTCAGATCCATTTCCATTATAGGTTATTACAAGATACTGAATATAGTTTCTTGTGCTATCCAGTAGGTCCTTGTTGTTTATCTATTTTATATGCAGTAGTGTGTATCTGTTAATCCCATACTCCTAATTTATCCCTCCCCCCCTTTCCTTTTGGTAACCATAAGTTTGTTTTCTATGTCTGTGAGTCTGTTTCTGTTTTGTAAATAAGTTCATCTGTATCATTTTTTAGATTCCGCATATAAGTGATATCACATGATATTTATCTTTCTCTGACTTACTTCACCTAGTCTGATCATCTCTAGGTCCATCCATGTTGCTCCAAATGGCATCATTTCATTATTTTTTATGGCTGAGTAATAGTCCATTGTGTATATACACCACATCTCCTTTATCCACTCACCTGTCAATGACACTTAGGTTGCATCCATGTCTTAGCTATTGTAAATGGTGGTATTATGAACATTGGGGTGCATGTATCTTTTCTAATTAGAGTTTTCATCTTTCCCGAATATATACCCAGGAGTGGGATTGCTGGATCATACGGTGACTCTGTTTTTAGTGTTTTAAGGAACCTCCATACTACTCTCCATACTGGCTGCACCAGTTTACATTCCCACCAACAGGGTAGGAGTGTTCCTGAAACAGCTGTTCATTCCCCCGTTTAATTGTCCTGGTCACCCTTAACTTTTATTGGCCAGTTTTAATTATTCTCAGCTTTTTATTTTTTCCCCCGATATCAGTTAAACTTGGTAATAATCATCCAATTTCATTGTCCTCATAGTCACTATTTCCTCTATATTTCTTGATCAGTATCAATGCGAAAATTCTAAAGTATTACCAAAAGGAACCCAGCAGCACATTAAAGTGAATGCATTACAACCAACTGGAGATCATGTAGAATTCAATTTTTCTTGTTTTTTTAAGAAATCTTATTGATTTCCCCCCCCAAATTATGGTAAACGTATAGATTAATTTGGGGAGAATTGCTGTTTAATAAAATTGAGGATTCCCATCTAAAAACAGCATATATTTTATCATTTATTCAACTCTTACTTTGTAAAAAAGATTTTATAAAGATCTTTTACATCTCTAACTCAGACCTAAAACTATAAATCTCTTAGAAGAAAAGACTAAATCCTTGTGGACTTGAGTTAGGCAATGGATGTCTTCTCTATTTCATAGTACTTTTATAAATATAATTTTTTTCATCTTTTTCTGACTGGCTACTGTTTATATGTATCTAGTCACATTATACTGCATTTCCTTGTATAATACTTTTCAGTTGATTTGCTTATGTTTTGTAGTGATATCCTGTGTGGCTTATATTAATTGGTTTCCCAATGTCAGTCTTTTCTTTGCTATTCCTAAGGGTGATTGAGCTGGAGTTTTCTTCTGTTATTATCTTTGACAGGTTTTTGTATGAAGGTATGGCAGCTTCATAAAAAAGAATTGGGATGTTTTCTTATTTGTCTATGATCTAGAAGAGTTTAAATAGATTTGGGGGTCATTTAGCCCTTATAGGCTTAGGCCTCTGCGGGGCCATGTGAGCTTTCTCAGGGTGAGTGTGTGTGTGTGTGTGTGTGTGTGTGTATGTGTGTGTTCGGGGGGCGTCGTTAGCTCCTTGACAGATGTCTTAATTCTTTCTATGGTAATTAGACTGTTACCCTTTCCCCCCCTCTTCTGGGGTTGGTTTTGCGATTTATACTTTCCTAGGAAAAGCATCTGTTAAAAATGTACATACATATATACAGGCTGAGTACAAACCTGATACATCACACCCACTGATGTGTTCGATTTCACTGGTACACCATCCAAGTTCGCCTCAGATGCAAGTTGCAGTAATTCACCTGCTACCTCCTACCTCGGGCGATCTGGGCTCCAGCCACTGTCCATGATGAGGTCCCCATTGGCAGCTGGACAGCAGGTGATCCAACTCCAAATTCCCAACTCAATTTGTTTTGTTACCAGACTCCCATTTATATATCTTAAAAATAATACTGGCTGGTGTTCCCCCCCCCTTTTGGCTGCTTCAGGGTTTGAAGTGGGGGAGTGAGAAGATATAAGGCCAGGAAGCATCTCACTCGGTTAGTGCTGCTGTGGGCTGCCATGGACTCTCCTTGGGTTTGGATCCGGGTGGCGGTGATGGGCGCGGGTAGAGCTGCTCCCTTTTGCACTCTGGACACACTCAGGAGGTACAAATCCTGAGCAGACTAAGATGTTCATAGCAAACACACTCCCCTTTCTGCTGACTGGTCTCAGTGAGGACATGTATCCCGATTCTGGTCCATGGACTTGACAAGATGTTCCCAGGGGCCACTGGTGTAAAAAGATTCATAGCCTCTGTCCTGTCTGTAGGCGATGTCTGTGCTTGCTATAGTCACCTTGCTACCTACCTGTCTGAGGATAAAGCCAACACTTGGAAGAGGGCAGAGCTAAGAGAATTGCAGAGAACTGGTCTGACATCCTGATGGGCCTAGAACTGCCCTACTTGGGCACTTTATATGTGAAAAACTCAGTCCCTTATCATCTACAACAACAGGTACACAAGGATGTTAAAGTTGAGCTCTGTCTGTATCATATTCACCTAACGCACCATGGTAATCGATGCCAGCTACTCCCACAAGCTACAGTAAAAATCACTTGTGTAGGACTTGAAAAAGAGTTGTCAAAAAAGCAGTTTTGCAACCTTTGGTCCCTCATATATCCAAGAGTATAAAAAGCAAGGATCCAGGAGGTTTGAGATCACAGATTTTTGGAGAGAGTGGTTAGTGTTCTGTGATTTCTACTCTCATCCCATGAGGAAGTGATGGGGGTGCCTTTCCCACTTTCCTTCACTTCCAGCCCAAGGAAGAGAGGCTTTAATGGGACCCCTCAAGGAGGTAGATATTTAACTCCTGGAGCTTAAGGGACCTGGTAGACTGATGTGTGATTCATGCCTAAAAATATCTAAAGGATGTGAGACCATGGTTGGGAATGGCCTGGACCCTCAGGGGCAAAGAGTTCCATGGAGCAGATGTGTACCTTGTCTCATGGTAGTTCCCGTGGGTTCTTAGATGTTGCCTGTGATGGGCTGAATTGTGTCCCCCTAAATTCATATAATGAAGTATTAACCCCCAGGACCTCAGAATGGGACTGTATTTGGACATAAGGTCTTTAAAGATGTAATTAAGTTAAAGTGAGGTCATTGGGGTGGGCCCTAATCTAATCTAACTGGTGTTGGTGTCCTTATAAGAGGAGGGACTAGCACATAGATTTGTGTCTGTACAGAGGATAGACCACGTTGAGACCCACAGAGAGGATGGCCATCTACAAGCAAAAGTGTATTCGTCTGCTTGGGCTGCCATAATAAAATACCACAGACTAGGAGGCTTAAACAACAGACATTTATTTTTTCACAGTTCTGGAGACTAGAAATCCATGATTAGGGTGCCAGCAGTGTTGGTATCTGGTGAGAGCTCTCTTCCTGGTTTGCAGACGTCTGCCTTCTCTCTGTGTCCTCACATGGCCTTTCCTTCATATGATGGGGGAGAGTGGGGGGGTGGGAGGGACACTGATGTCTCTTCCTTTTCTTACAGAGACACTAATCCTATCAGATTAGAGCCCCACCCTTATAACCTCATCTAAACCCTAATTACCTCCCTAAAGGTCCCATCTCCAAATACAGTCACATTGGGAGTTAAGGCTTCAACCTATGAATTTTGCAGGGCGGGGCTGGGGGGGACGCAATTTAGGTTATAATACAAGAAAAGAGACCTCAAAAGAAACCAACTCTGCTGCCATCTTGATCTGGGACTTCTAGCCTTTAGAAATGTGACAATAGGGACTTCCCCGGTGATGCAGTGGTTAAGAATCCACCTGCCCTTGGAAGGGACACGGGTTTGATCCCTGGTCCGGGAAGATCCCACATGTCGTGGAGCAACTAAGCCCGTGCGTCATAACTACTGAGCTCGCATGCCTAGAGCCCGCGAGCCACGACTGCTGAGCCTGCGTGCCTAGAGCCCGTGCTCCACAACAAGAGAAGCCACCGCAATGCGAAGCCTACGCACCGCAACGAAGAGTAGCCCCCGCTCACAGCAACTAGAGAAAGCCTGTGCACAGCAACGAAGACCCAACGCAGCCAAAATAAATAAATAAATAGATTAATTAATTAAATAAATTTAAGTATAGTCGATATAGTATAGTATGGTGTTAGTTTCAGGCGTACAGCACAGTGATTCCCCTATCCATCTATCTGAAAAAGAATATATCTATGTATGTATAACTGAATCACTGTGCTGTACGCCTGAAACTAACACCGTATTGGAAGTCAACTTTACTTCAAGAAAAAAAATAATGGATGTAATTCCCATTGTTCTACATCCTGTCAACACTTTAAAAAAACTAAGTGGCTTAGACATGCTATTGGTGATGGGGGGTTGAAGCCAGGTGACCAGGGATGTAAAAGGACCTGGGGAGAGAGAGGTGGGAGACACCCAGCGTTTGACAAGGAAAGAGTGAGGAAAATAGGAATAGATTCGAGACTGTGGTCGTGAACCCTTCTCAAAGGCTATTACTTTTCCTAATTTTAAAATCCCAAAGAAAGGCTTTTCTGAATTTGCTTAATTTGAGAAAAATTTGAAAATATATGAAGTTTGGCAGAAATACCAGAATAATTTGATTTTACAGATCCTAGTCGATAGTCGTATTTGTTTGCTAGGGCTGCTGTTCCGGGCAGGGCTGGTTCTTTCTGAGGCTGTGAGGGAAAAATCGGTTCCAGGCCTCTCTCCTTGGCTTGTAGATGGCCATCTTCTGCGTGTGTCCTCACCTGGTCTCCCCTCTGTGCATGTGTCTATGTCCTAATCTCTTTTTAGAAGGACACCTGTCCATGACCTCATTTTAACTTAAATACATCTTTAAAGGTCCTACCTCCAAACACAGTCTCATTCATAAGTACTGGGGGTTAGAACTTCAACATATGAATTTCTTTGGGTGGGAGCAGGACACAATTCAGGTCGTAACCCCAGTGACCATCTCAACTGGGCTGTACAGCCAGATGGTTCCCTGTAACCAATATCGCCCATCTCCGTTGCAAGAACGGTCCAGGTGGCCACTGCTGACCCCCGCCCTCAGCGCTCTCTCTCCTTCCTCAGTCCCTTTCATCATCTCCATGGTGACACATGTGTTATGCCCCTGGATCCTAGATTTGAACTGACTGCTCATTTATCCTGGGCGTACCCGCCTATTTGAATCATCTCAGGGCCACTCCTATTTCTTCCCTTGCTCGTTGGTCACTTGAACTTAAAGGCATTAAATAAACCGAGAGTTCAAAGCCACAGTGTGTATAATAATGTTTGGGGTTGGGGATGCAGACAGGGAACCTACCTAAAATGTCACAGTGTTTGTGGTCCTCTGGGTGAACTGAGGCATGCCTGGGATGGAAAATGCAGGCCAGCGGAAGTTTTCCCCTGGGAGAGCCGTGCTCCTAGAGAGACATCCTGTTGACTTTGAGTCATTTCTGAGACGGTGTGTCAGCTCATGTTTTTTGAGAATTTGCTAATGACATGGTATCTCTATTAAATAGGTCTATAGAAAGGTAAAAATAGGTTGAGCATCTTGTAAATAGCTCTGGCTCACAGCAAAGTGGTGAAAGAGTAGTCAGTTTGTTTTAAGGCAGAATAAAGCTACTCTTCATCACCCCCAGCCACGCTGGTAATTCATCCCAGGACAAACAAGACATCTCCCAGCTAAAGAAAAGGAAAACCCTGTTCTTGACTAGATGGCTTCAGAAATATGCTCGGATTGGAGAGTTCCAACTTTTCCAGGACTGATTCTTACAGAGTCTAACCCTTGTGGTTTTTTGGTAGGAGGTAATTTCTGGGCTGGTTATGATTTGAAGGCGCTGGCCCACAGCTCAACCTTGCTTAAATTAGAACAAGATGTCACCAGTGGTCTTGCTTCCACAGTAGACACTTGAAAATAGACTCTCGTCGGACAGACGGGGTCAGGCCATTCCGTGGGACTCCTGTTAGTTTCCATGACTAGAAATGACATCAGCCTTCTGTCACTGCGTTTCAAGTGCCTTGTATCGTGGAGGAAGTGTGAGTTGTTGTGGGTGGTTTTTTTTTGTTTTGTTTTGCTTTTTTAAAGCAATGAAGGCAAGGGCAAAGAATTTTTCATAAAAACAAGTGACAAATTTCACTCAAGTTACTGACACATAAAAGGAGAAAATTAGTTTCTGCTTTGAAGCTAACCAGAAACAAATGGGACTGGTTCTCCAAAGGAAAAGTTGGAGTTTAGTTATGATACATCTCCTCCCAGAAATCTAGGAAATTATACATACTGTACCCTCTGTTTATAAGAATATGAATAACACGATTGTGTGCACAGGGTCAAGTCCAGTTCAGATGAGAATTTACTGCTGCGGAGTAGCAACAGCATAAAGGCAGAGAGAGCCGCCATTAACCCCTTATTCACACGATCCAAATGTTTTCCTTTTACGAAATACTTAGATTGAAAGCTCCTTGAAGCCAGGAAATACATCTTCGATGTCTTTTCGATGTCTCCTCACATCCAGCTCGGGACACGGGGGTGGGCACACTGTGGGTATTCCAGGGAATGATCCAGGAGAGAAGCAGTGTTTACTTTTTTCATGGAGAGATGGGAATGGTTTTATCTGAGCTGTATTGTTCTGAGTCCTCTGCGGGCTGAGCAGTTGAGGGCTACAAGAACCATGAACTTTGTTTTTAATATATATTCATTTCCATTATGGTTTATCCCAGGAGATTGGATATAGTTCCCGGTGCTGTACAGTAGACATTGTTGTTTATCCGTTCTAAATGTAATAGTTTGCATCTACTAACCCCAAACTAAAAAAAAAAAAAATAATAATGTCTGTATGTGTATAGCTGAGTCACTTTGCTGTACAGCAGAAATTAGCACAACATTGTAAATCAGCTACACTTCAACTAAAAAAAACATTAAGAAAAGAACCATGAACTCACTCTAAGTGCGGCCGCTTCCTTCTACGCCTCCCGATAGGACAGTCCCCATGACTGCAACTGCTGTGTGCCCGGCTCTGTGCTGAGTGGGTCCCAGGCCTCCTACCCATTGACCATCCCAACCACCCAAGAGTGGGCACCGTCTTCACTTTGGAGATGAGGAAAGGGCGGCCCAGACTGGCTAAGCAGCTTGCCTGAGATCACGTAGAAAGGGACATGACCAGAACTTGCACTCAGGCTGGTCTGAGTCCAAAGGCCACCTCACCGTGCTGCCCTCCGCGATGCTCCCAAAGGGGTCATGCTTTGTTCCCAAAGTCGAGTAATGTGAAACACCGTGTGGTCACAGTTGGAGAGCTTGGGAGTAGAATCAGGCCAGCCGAGGGGTGGTGGGGATCTCGGGTAAACCCCAGCCTGTGACCCACTCCCTGGAGGGCTCTATTTCAAACAAGATTATCCTGGGCAGCCCTCAGCGGCAGGGCCACCAAGATCGCCAGAGCCAGGAAAAGATGTGGGCAGAAGGAAGAAGCTGAAGGGGAGCGGGTGGAAGGCTGGGGCCGGAGCAGCCCCGGGGTGTGGGGGGTGGCGTGTGGGGGCAGGGAGGTGGTGTTGAACTCCAGCCCCGGCCCGCCCTTGGGCCTCTGCAGGGGGAAGAGGGTGGGACCAGTTCAGGGAGGACCATTTATAGGCATCTCAGGCCCTTTTACAGCACCAGCCGATGGTGCCACTTCCTTCTCCTCTAGTTTAAGGCCCCTCTGAGTCACGCGGGGCCATTCCAGCCACCTGCAGTCCCCAAGCTGGGGTGGGGAGGAAACGCAGGGTGGGCAGTGGAATAAGCTGCATTTGGAGTTGGATGAATCCAGCTGTGATTTGGACCAGCTGTGGGCAGATTACTTACCAGCTCTGCATCCTCCTTGGGGGTAACCATGCCCACCTTACAGAACTCAAATCAAAACGGGTCCAAGCGTGTGAGGCGTTTAGAGTCATGTCTGCCACCTGAGAAATGTCTGAGGACTGTTATTGCCTGTTCTAGACTCACCCGTGCCCCGCCCCCCAGTTAGGGGGCTGCCCCTTGTGTGACCCTCCTGGGTCAGCCTGAGCTGGGGCACGCCTGCACTCGGGACAGAGCAATGGCACGCACGGCCCCTGCCCTTAGGGACCTTACAATCCATCCGAAGAGAAAGGCACATTAGATAGTAAGTTAAGTACCCACATATGTGAGGTGCTGTGGTAGTGGGAGGCACCGAATGCTCTGAAGGGCAGGACACCGAGCAAAACCTGGGGGCCGAGGATGACTTCCCCAGGAAGGTGCTGCCTCGGTTGAGTCTTAAAAATGGAGTAGGGGGGCTTCCCTGGTGGCGCAGTGGTTGAGAGTCCACCTGCCGATGCAGGGGACACGGGTTCGTGCCCCGGTCCGGGAAGATCCCACATGCCGCGGAGCGGCTGGGCCCGTGAGCCCTGGCCGCTGAGCCTGCGCGTCCGGAGCCTGTGCTCGGCAACGGGAGAGGCCACAGCAGTGAGAGGCCCGCGTACCGCAAAAAAAAAAAAAAAAAAAATGGAGTAGAAGTTAAACACGCACCCCAGTGTTTATAGCAGCACTGTTTACAATCGCCAAGACATGAAAGCAACCTAAGTGTTTATCAACAGATGAATGGATAAAGAAGATGTGGTATAAATATATATATACACAACAGAACACTACTCAGCCATGAGAAAGGATGAATTAATGCCACCTGCAGCAACATGGATGGACCTAGAGATTATCATACTAAGTGAAGTAAGTCAGACAGAGACAAATATCATATGATATCGCTTACATGTGGAATCTAAAAAAACATGATACAAATGAACTTCTTTACAAAACAGAAACAGAGTCACAGGCAAAGAAAACAAATTTATGGTTACCAAAGGGGAAAGGAGGGGGAGGGAGAAATTTGGAGTTTGGGATTAACAGATACACACTACTATATATAAAACAGGTAAACACCAAGGACCTACTGTAGAGCACAGGGAATTATAGCCAATATCTGGTAATAACCTATAATGGAAAAGAATCTGAAAAATAATAGATGTATATATATATGTGTGTGTGTGTGTGTGTATATATATGTACACACACACACACGTGTGTGTAACTGGATCACTCTGCTGTACACCTGAAACTAGCGTAATATTGTAAATCAACTATACTTCAGTTTTTAAAAAATGAGTAGAACCTAGCCCATGTGGTGACCTCGCACTGGTCCACTTGGCTAAGCTGGAACTGCTCTCCCCAGAATCCCCTTTCCTGCAGGGTCCTGGGTTATGACCGACCACAGGAGACCCTTGCGGGGGGTCTGGAAGGTGGGAGAGGAGCCGCAGCCATGTTTGTGTCCAGACGTCGACGCAGGGCCAGCTGGAGCTCACCTGCGGTCGCAAGTCTGTGGACTTACCTTGCGGGGATGAGGCAGCAGCCAGGCTTGCAGGGACTTCCGTTGCCACTGGCCTGCCTCCTTCAGCCCCTCTGACCCCTGGACTGGGGCTGTGTTCAGCTCTGTGAAGAAGGGCACCAGCCTCCCCGAGGGCATCACCGTGCCATCGATGTGAGAGGCCGGCCTGGGCCCCCCCCAGCTTTCTGGGCTCCCAGGGAAGCCACGCTGCACCCCACCTTTCCTTCCCACCTGCCTGCCCTGCGGACTTCAGCCTCAGCACCGAATGCAGAAACAGCCGTGAGGACACCATGTAACAGGCTCCCGCCGGTTGTTTGTGGGACTAACCCCTGTTCTATGTCACTCCCGTGGTTCTGTTTCTCCTGTGGAAACTTGACAGGTAGGTAGTTAAAGATGTCTGGGAAAATGGTCCCGGCAGGAGGAAAAGAAGGAGCAGCGTCGTGAAACGGCAGAGGCTGTGCAAGGAGCACAGGTGGCTTGGTTATTTCCAGAAATAAGATGAAAAACAAGGAGAAGATGAGACTAGAAAAGGAGGAAATGGCCAGGCCATGGGAGGGACTCGAATGCCACGCAGGAAGTTTGGCCAATACAGGAAACAGCTGAATGTTTACACGTGCAGAAAACAGGCTTGGAGCAGTTTACATAATCCATTACGCTATTTCTTGTTCTCTGAATAGCGTTCCACAGGACAAATCTTCTTTAGCATATGCTACTTGCTTTAAGAAATGCTGTTTTCTATTGTCAGAGCGCAAGACTTAGGTAACGTATTCTATGGGGCTAGGGTAGGTCATGATGTCTAATAAGTAAACCGCGGATGTCAGTGGCTTTACATCACAAAGGATTTTTATTGCTCACATCATGCTGGTCAGATGGCTTCCTTGGGTGGCTCCTTATCAAGCCGTGTCTCAGGGTTCCAGGATCCTTTGATCTTGTGACACTGCAATCTTAAATGTGGAGTCTGTGAGACTGCCAGAAGAGGGGACAAGATGGTGGCCAGTCCTGCTGGGGGGTGAGGGCAGGTGGGTCATCACCGGGCACGAACTTCCGACAGCTCACCCAACTGCTAGGAGGCTGGGAGGCATGGGCCAGGAGGAGGAAAATAAAACAAGATCTGGTAAGTGCATGGCATTGTGTCTGCTGCCCTTATCAGCTTGGGAGCGCTTTTATTTATGGCTGCATCTCAGTAACAGAGTAACTGTGTTAGCACATAGGTGGGATGCGTGAGCTTTTTTTTTCCCATTGCACGGTTCAGATTTTCTACTCTTATTTCCATGCTTTTGTATATTCACAGACAAAAAAAATTAACTCTGATTTTCACATCACAACTGAATGCTGTTATCTGAGCCCTTAAAACGACACTTCTACTTTTATCTAGATGAGCTGGCCCTCTCTTAATAAACAACCTTTGTGTGGGACCAGGTATAGAAGGGACTCTCTCTTGAACACGTTTTCTTTGTTCTCTGGAATGATCACCTGGGTACCAGGGACTGTTTGGCTTAGAGAATATCAGCTAAGAAAAATGTAGAGTGGGGCTTCCCTGGTGGCGCAGGGGTTAAGAATCCGCCTGCCAATGCAGAGCACACGGGTTCGAGCCCTGGTCGGGGAAGATCCCACATCCCGCGGAGCAACCAAGTCCGTGCGCCACAACTACTGAGCCTGCGCTCTAGAGCCCGCGAGGCACAACTACTGAGCCCGCGCACCTACAGCCGGTGCTCCGCAACAAGAGAAGCCACCACAATGAGAAGCCCACACACCGCAGCGAAGAGTAGCCTCCGCTCGACGCGACTAGAGAAAGCCCGCGCGCAGCAAGGAAGACCCAACACAGCCAAAAATAATTAAAAAAAAAAAAAGTAGAGTGATAGTTTTTGATGATTATGTAAATGTGGAGAAAAAATAAGTTATTGGGATCCAAGAACATAATCACTCTTCCCATTTCTGTTCATCACCGGAGGGAGGATATCACTGGTATTTTGATTTACAGTTTTGAAAGTATTTTCCTATAGACACAGTGTTACAAATGGTGATGAGGTGTACCCCAAAGAGAACCACCAGTTGTATACTTTCCAGGCATATGATGGATTAAGTAGGTGAAATCAAACCATTTTTACATTAATTGTTGCAATTGCTGTATTACAAATTCCAGACAAAGGACTTACACTTTTGAAAAAGGGCCTATTCTTTCCAATATTTAAGTGGTCCCAATTGTAAAATTTTCATGGCATGATGTCTTTAAGACCAAAATGATAAAGTACTTGGAAAACTAGAAGATACTGCACAAAATATCATAATGTTTTAATTTTCTTGTAGAAAACCTCAGGCTGAACATGTGACAGTGCAATGGTTAATTTTATGTGTCAACTTGGCTAGGCCATGGTACCCAGATGTTTGGTCAAACACCAGTCCAGATGTTGTGGTGAAGGTATTTTTCAGACGAGTTCACCATTTAAATCAGTAGACTCTGAATAAAGCAGATGCCCGCCATCATGTGGGTGGGCCTCATCCAATCAGTTGAAGGCCTTAGAAGAAAAGGACTGTGGTCCCCTGAGGAAAAAGGAATTATGCCTCCAGAGACCATCAGACTCAAGCTGCCCCAACAAGCTCTTCCCTGGGTCTCCAGCCTGCTGACCTGCCTTGCAAATATCAGACTTACCAGCCGCCAGAGTTGCATGAGCCAATTCCTTAAAATAAATCTCTGTGCGTGCGCGCGCGCGCGCGTGTGTGTGTGTGTGTGTGTGCGCGCACATACCCCATGGGTTCTGTTTCTCTGGAGAACGCTGACTAATAGAGATATATTTTCTGAGCAAAGGAAAACAGACAGTATTTACTAATTTGCATCTAAAATATTTGGGATTATACACCCACAGAACGTTCTTTGAGAGACACTAACCCAGTTGATGAAGGAATCTGATGTTTCTTGTTGATTTATCTGTGGCCATCCTCAGACTTCTCCTATTTTCTGTAAATCCTTTACAGCAGGTCCCACATCTGCATTCTCTGCTTGAGGGCAGAGCAGCCAAAACACTCTTAGTCAGGAGAACCCATAATCCAGTGATAAAACCAAGACGGTTCACCCTTAAATCTGCGGGGAGGATTGCTCATACTTCGTGCAAACTCTTCTTTCAACTCTGATAAGGAATTACATTCATGTTAGGTACACATGAGATACATTCCCAGAAACAAAGGAAATTGGCACTAACTACTGTTAAATAGCATTTAGGACACAAGCCAATGGAAGAAATGAAAATTTAAAATATGACGGAGACTCCTCTGACCTACCCCTCTCCGCCCAGGCTTGGCTGGAGTTCTGACGCTCTGTGTGATGTTCCGTGCTTGCAAAATGTTTGCGTATTTGAACCAGAAGGCTCATGCAAAGAATAAAATGTCAGCTTTATGAAGGTGATTTGTATAGCGTGAGGTATTAGCTCCTAAACAGAAGGAAAACAGAAGGAAAGAGGTCCTGTAAAGAAGTAAGGCTGCTCAGGAAGCAGACCTGGTGACATGTCTAAAAGCATTCATGTCTGTCGAAGGAATTAAAATGAAACAGAAGTGAGAAGCCGTAAAGAAGTGCATGTAACAGAGGCTAATTTCCATGTCTTATCTAGGATACATCTTAGGAAGCAGCCATTCTTTTCTGTGTTATGTTAGAAGACAGTGAGTTTGAAAAGATTAAAAAGGAAAGGGAAGATTAAAATGCCCAGGGGGGGCGGCGGAGAAGAAGGACCAAATTAGGACTTAAACTCGTTCAAATCATTGTACGTACCCTCTTTTTCTTTCCTTCCTTTGGAATCTTGGGAAGTGGTGTGTATCTCCTAGATTAAAATGACCCATCAGAAACCTTGTAATGTCAGAAATTTGAGCCTTATGTAACATCCGCATTAAAGACACAGGCTACAGTGAATGCAGCTGCAGCCAGGAGTGATACTCGAGTAGATAAAAGGGAAAGGGGACTGCAGTACCGGCGTGGACTTAAAACGAAGGCTTGTCTTTGGGAAGGCACAGATGAGAACAGATGGGGAAACAGAAGAGAAATTTGCATGTACAGAGGAACTATGATAAGTTAAAACACGCAGGGAGTCAGAGTCTCTCTGGTTCCACGTAGCCTTACTGTGTGGGATCTCGGCTGAATGACAGTCTACTTTCCGCCTTTCTAAAGACAATAATAACTATTTTCATTTACATACTTATAAGGCAATGGTCCCCTCCCCTGCATAGTTAGCACAGCGCTTGGGATGCAACAGGCTCTCGATAGGCAGCTGGGAGATCGGATGATTTCCTCAAGAGATGTTCTAAAATTAAACCAATATTGTGACTTACTATCCCATGCGATTGTCAGAATTAAGTCCTGGGGGCTTGTTCTCAGTCTCAGGTTTTTGTTTTTGATTGTGTGTCCTTGGGCAAATTAAAAATCTCCCCAGGTCTCAGTTTCCTCATCCGTAGGGTTGACTAGATGGTCTTTCGATTCTTTCTGGCATTAAAGTTCTGATTCTACGAAACTAGCTTCTGGGTACCCAAAGCTTGAACTACATAAACCTTATTTTACAATTCCATCCAGTTCAACCATAAATATGCAAATAAATATTTATTAAGTACACACTATGTGTGAGTCACCACACTAGGTGCTGGAGGTCTACGAGTCTGAGACTATGAAAGCCTGCCCTTGACGTCAAGAACAGACCCTCAGAAAGGGTGGAAGTAAATACTGGAAAGTTCCAGAACTCTTGAGGGAAGCCCTCCTTCTTGGGATGGTGATGTTTTAGAACTAGGGAAGCTGTGGTGTGTTGAAAGAAGGAAAGAGGGATGGAGGCTCAAAGGGTAGTGAATTCACATTATCACCAGAGATGGGGGAGAGCTTCACGGAGGAGGGAAACTCAGAGAGTGGTCGGGAAAGAGCACGTGTCTCTTGAGCGGGATTGCAGGGTTATGTACAGAAAAACAGCAAGGTCAGCTAGAAACGGTAAGCGTAGGCCATTTGCAGAGCGCCGTGAATGCAGAGCTGAATTGACTGTAAACATTTCTGAGCAAGGATGCGAGAGGATGTTACGTGGCAGATAAATCAGAAAACAGAGAGGAGGGGTGGAGGCAGCAGCCGCTCAGGAGGTGAGGCCTTGGGGATGGCTGGCGGTAGCAGAGCCATCTCACCTTCACCCGCAGCTACCAGAATGCGTCGTGAAAAATAACCACTGGTGAATCAGTGTGGGTGTGGGCAGCCTTTGGTACCCAGACTTGGCGCTTCTGAAGCTGCTTGCCTGTTTTGCTAGGGTCTCCCCTGAAAGTAGCTTTCCCAGCCTGCACTTGATGCGGCCCACGGTGGGGGAATTTGGCTTTCCTCCTGGCTGATCTCCTGTTGCTATATTTTTGGGCTGTTCCGCAGTGGTTTGGTTCATGTCTGGATGAAATAGCTCTGGAGGGAGTGGCTGTGGCTGGTTCTTTCTTTTCCCCATAAGGACACATCACATCATAAGGCGGCGTCGGAAACGGCAGGACCAGGGTCCCTCTGGCTTTGATGGTTGACTTAATTGCTTTTAAAGTTTTTTGGCTGGCTGAGATGGCAAAACAAATGAGGCGGAAATCTTTATTTTTAGCTCTTCATCTTAATCACGCTGATTAAGTGATCATTGTTATTATATCAGGAAGATGATGCTCTGATGCATCCCGTCTCTTGTTTTCTTTCCTTCTTTTCAACCTGCCTGCTCATCTTTTTGGATTGTTTGTTTAAGCAACTCCTAGCGTTTGCTATGCCTCCTTGAAGTGGCAGCCCCGGAAATTTCACACCGCGAGGGCGGAGGGCAACAACCCTGGATAAAGGGGCTGAGGACTTGCATTGTGTCTCACTGGATATCTCTCTGGGAGTGGCCTCTGCTGGGACACTGAGTGGGGGGATCTGGAGGCTGCCGACCCCTGATCACTCCTGCAAAGACCCCTCCCTCCTAACTGTATCTGTGTAACTGACCCCCTCCTCCTTCCAATTTTGTTTTAGACCATTCAGCCACTGAAAGGCCTTTTCTCATTTTACTGCTTTCTTCCTCAAGATTTTTGCTCTCTCATTCGTCTTTGGCGAAGTTTCTGTGCATGTGTTTGTGTTTTTATTAGAAGGTTTCTATTGGAAACTTTCTTTTCTGTACCTTATTTTTTCCCAATTGTATCTTCATTTACACAATCCTGCCCTTTTGCAGACTAAACAATGGCTCATTCATTCTCCAGTTTTAGATGTTTGGATCTCCTGACACACATGTCAAAACAGATGTTTTCCTGCAAGTGTGACTGTCAAAGGTAATTCAGCTTTGTCGGCAACCGTTATTTTAATGAAATTTGGATTTTTTTTGGCTCTCTTTCCCACTTGTGGCCTTTTACTCATTTGGAAATATCATATTCACTATATGGCAGAATTCTATGTTATCCCCCTGTGGTTGGTATCTTTGCCTCTAAGGCCAACTTTCTAACTTTTCTGTATGTTTGAATGTGATGTTTCTAGAGTGGGAGGGAAAAAGCTCAGTTTCTGGTAGTTACATTCTGCTAAACAGTTGCCCTAGGAATGATAAACCCAACATTTTCAGTAGAGTTAACATACTGCTTTATCTGGTGGACAACTAAAACACACACGCACACACACCACAATGCAAACCTTATGCTCAACAAAGAAGAAATTACGATGCACAAGGGAGGGAAAAAAAAACCCAAACAAAGATAAAAGGCAGACCAAAAACCTCCTCAAAGTAGGGCATTTGTTTAAAGTTGCTGAATTACACATTTTGGGCCCTAAAAATGTTTGTGAAAAGTGCTCTGAAATTATTAGACCACAATATTCCTTTTGAGTCTGAAAAACATTTTGAGATTCTGTGGCACGGAGCATGGAGGCTGGGTGACAAGAAAGCGACAGAGAGCTGAGGCTGTGTCCCTGTTTTGGTGGAAGCAAGGGGGTGACAGAGCTAACAAGATGGGAGGTTTGGTCAGAGAAAGGAGATGTTGGCCATTTCAGGCTTCAAAGGAATTCCAAGGTTCTGCATGTGACCATGGGGAGTGTGGAAGTAGAGTGGAAGATTGCTGGAGCTCAGGTGGGCAGGGACCCATGAGGTGGGCAGGCTACCAGGTGGTCTCCATGGGTGTCAATGTCACCCAGCAAGCTAGCAGCTCAGGATGGAGAGCAGAACCGTGAACCAGAAGACTGTGCCTCTTCTCATGACCCTCTATACCGAAATGGCAACCCCAGCATCCATGCATCACTCATTCAAAAGTTAATGTGACTTAAGTACCAGTCATAGTCTAAACCCTTTTACTGGGGTTACAAAAATACATCCGACATGGATCTGGAAACTGGGAAGCTTACTGCCTGCTTGGGGTCGGCGGGAATGTGCCAGTTATGAACTGAGGGGCTCATAGCTCACCTAAAGAAGGCAGCCATAATTCTGTGTTAGCAAATCTGATGTTTTTTTCAAGTCAGAAATGCAGACTTACAGGATAACGATTTCTCAACTTTAAAATTTTAGCAAACAATCAAAACATTAAGAGCACAGTACGGGCCAATGATTTGTGGCCTCTGATTTAAATAATTGGAGCTACAGGCAACCTTGTGTTCTTCTGGTTCTGCCCCTAACTTGCTAGTGATCTTAAACAAAACACCTAACTTCTCTGGACCCCTGTGACCTCATCTATGATGGAGCAGTAAGTGTACAGGACTTGCTCTGGAATCTTTCCCAGGTCTATGATTCTATGATTTCAATGTCTAAAGAGACTTCTGATTAATTTCTGTCTGCAAAGAAGGGTGGGAAGCAGAGGGACCATATCTTTTACGCTCCTTCTTCTGAAGTGTGTGTTGTCAACAGAGGGCTGCCACTCTGGGGGAATTCATTATGGCGACCAACGTTGGCTAACTGGATCCTAAGACAGGGCCAGATTTGGGGGCTACCATGATGACCTTTTGCTTCCCTTACTCTACCCCATGTTGTGGTTGATGAGGGAGACATGGCGCTGTAATGGGATTGTTTAGACAGACATCTGCTAGAATCTCAGATCTTTTTCTTAATGATCTCTGTGATTGGAAAAGTCATTTTCCCTGAGTCCCAGTTGTCACCAGCTGTAGAGCTAGAAAAGAGAATGAGAGAATGTCCTCCCAATAAGAACTCGTACGCTTCCCTCTGCCCCAGGAAAACATGATATTTCTTGTATGTATGTCTGTTTATTTGTTTTTCTGTTTTGCCTTGAAGTCTACAAAGTTTAGCAGAAACCAAAATACCTGGACCAAATTAATTTAATTCTCTAAAGAACTGCTTTGACTAAATTATAATTTAATGCCACAGCCTCAGATCTTTTTTTTTTCCCCTTCAAAATTGCTGTTAAAGGTATTTAAAAAGGTGGCTCGGTATTTCCTGTGTGGCAAGGTAAAGGGAGAGCTCCTGTGAAGTGGGCTGGAGGGGTTACTGTGGGTCACCATTTGGGTCCTCGCTGAGCTTTTGCTTTGCTGAGCAAGGTATACGCGGAAAGGCATGAGCTGAATTGCCGGGACCAATAAAGATGATTTTTTAGAGGCTGTGGGTGAGGAGTAGGGGAATGGAGGGAGGGGAGGAAAAGAAAACTTAGCCGAAGGGTGGCCAGAGAAGAGGCCTTGGGACAGACAAGGGCAGAGAGAGCTAGCACAAAGTTGGATGAGACTTTGCCGTGTGCTAGGTGACATAATCCTTTCCTTCATCCGCTCGTGAAATCTTCAGGAATATCGACACCACTTACGGATGATTTTTGCTACTGATTATTTTTGCTACTTTTTTGATGTGATGAGTCAACTTCAAGGCGTGTGGGGTAGGCAGAGGCCACCTGAACAGTCCAGCCACCTAAACAGTCCAGCCACCCGTGGGTTACACTGATGGAAGTTTCCCCATAATATTTTCTCGCCAGATATTATCGCCAGGAAACAGTATGTCTTGCCAAATAAAAGCACATGCTTCCTTCTGCTGAATGAGAACTATATAATTCATTGAATGTTTTGTTTATTTGTTCAGCTTTGGCTAAACAAAGTTAGAACAAGATTTAGTGCTCCATTGTATATCACCCATTCCTAGTACATTTCTTTTTCTCTCTCTGTAATTTCTGATCTCTGTTTCCTATGTTTATTTTCACTGTATATCTTGTATGTTTTAAAGATAACTCAAATTAGAGTTTTAGACCCCCCAGATCATCTGTGGAAGCCAAGAAGGGTCTAGACCAGAGCCATCCAATAGAATATTCTGTGATGATGAAAATGCTCTGTATCTGTGCTGAACCCTTGGGGTACCCACTAGCCACATGTGGCTCTTGAGCATTTGAAATGCGGCTGGTGAGACTGAAACACTGAGTTTTTAATTTTATTTAATCTTAAGCAACTTAAGTTTAAGTAGCTACCTGTGGCTGGTAGCTGCCATGTTGGACAATGCAGGCCAATTGTTTATAAATTATCAAATGCTTCCGAACGTCAGAAAAGGGGTCCTTCTTAAGTTTAAATGTTCTTTTTTACAAAATTGATATACTCAGAAAAATCTTTGTATATAATAAGGAAAAAATATTGTGTTGTACAATATGAAATTTTAAGGAGGTTTAAACCCCATTTACTTATAAACATAACAAAATTAACCGAGTATTTCTTATTTCCTGGGGCTTTGGTAGTTCCACTATCAATTTACATCCAAATATTTACTAAATGTTTGAAAATATGATTGTCAAACCATCAGAACTAGCTGATAATTCTTATTTTAAATAAGTAGTTTGCGGGAGACAACTGAAAATAATAAATTTAAAAAATTTTTATTTATTTATTTGTTTCTTTTCGGCTGCATTGGGTCTTCGTTGCTGTGCACGGGCTTTCTCTAGTTGTGGCGAGCGGGAGCTACTCTTCGTTGTGGTGCGCGGGCTTCTCATTGTGGTGGATTCTTGCAGAGCATGGGCTCTAGGTGCACGGGCTTTAGTAGTTGTGGCACACGGGCTCAGTAGTTGTGTCTCGTGGGCTCAAGAGCGCAGGCTCAGTAGCTGTGGCGCACGGGCCTAGTTGCTCCGCAGCATGTGGGATCTTCCCGGACCAGGGCTCAAACCCGTGTCCCCTGCATTGGCAGGTAGATTCTTAACAACTGTGCCACCAGGGAAGCCCTGTGAAAATAATAAATTTTAGTTCTATTTCTTGACCTGGGTGGAGTTTACCCAGGTGTTCTCTTTATAACTATTTGTTTAAATGTTTTTACATATTTTATGTACTTTTCTGTATCTGTTATTTTTCACAGTAAAATACAAAAATTTTTGAAGTTTAGTCTCTTTCATGTTTAAAGACAATATGATGAAACTGTAAAAGTGTCCATTTCATAGACTGATTTAGGAAAAATCATGGGGAAATCTAGAAATAAATCCAAGAACAAATGAGAATTTATTATATAATAAAAGAGGTATCTCAAGTCAGTGGAGGGGATATAGGCATTGCTTAACAGATAGTGATGGGAATATTCTTACTTATTTAGGATAACATGATGCATTTGAATTTACATTTACTGGGATCAAACTCTTGCCATTTGAATTTACATTTTTCCCATGAAGTTTTTTTAAAAAATGGTGGCCGCTGTCCTGTTTAGCCATTCAAGATCAAGTTATGTCATTTAAATTTACATTTACATTCCAGATATTTAAGTTAAGAGCAGATTTTGATAGCCCGTTTCCCCAAGAAGTCTCTATCACATTCATTTTTTTTTTTTTTTTTTTTTTTTTTGCGGTACGCGGGCCTCTCACTGTTGTGGCCTCTCCCGTTGTGGAGCACAGGCTCCGGACGCGCAGGTTCAGCGGCCATGGCTCACGGGCCCAGCCGCTCCGCGGCATGTGGGATCTTCCCGGACGGGGGCACGAACCCGTGTCCCCTGCATCGGCAGGCGGACTCTCTACCACTGCGCCACCAGGGAAACCTCATATTCAGTTTTAATGAAAGCTGAAAAAGTAAAAATCTCAAAAGGTTATAAAGCTGGAGTGGGACATCAAACAAAAGTGACTAAGAAACCTAAATTAAAAAAAATGACTTCTGGAAAGAAGTTTATTAATCTTAAGAAAATTTTTTCCACCTTTTACTGGCAGATTTTAATTTCTTTTACTTAATTTAATCTCAGTAGGTTGAGATCCTTGCCACCCCCAAATTAATTCTAGACAGATTTTACACGGAAGAAAATGAAGGAAACAAATCATAGAAAACATTGGTGAAGATTTAAAAATAATCTTTGAGTGGAAAAGAGCTTTCTATAAGTTTGACTCTAAACTTAAGGAAATCTTTTTGTAGCAGCAAACTTCATAAACAAAGTGAAAGCACAAACTTATTTACAACAAAATTGACAGTCTGATTTCCATAAAACACAAAGTGCTCTTTCAAATTAGCTTTTAAAATACTAACATAAAAATGAGCAAATTGCCTAAACAGGCCATTCCCATGAAAGAAATATAAATGGCCAATGAATATAAGATACTCAATATCAAATATTAAAGAAATGCAGATAGAAAAGATCATTATTTTTAAGAACATAGAATACTTTCAACTGGCCTGCAGAATTATTTTAATGTATACTATCTCTTCATAAATTTTACACTTACTATGTGTACTATTAGCAGAATCTTGGGCAAGTATTTTCTGTGATGATGACCTTTTCACCAATTAGAATGGCTTCTTAAAAAAGACAATATTGATTGCTTGCATTCGCACTTTGGGGAAAAACAATTTGACAGTTTTTTATAAAGTTAAACATATACTTACCATATAATCCAGCAATCCCACTCCTAGGTATTGACCCAAGAGAACTGGAAACTTTTGTTCACATAAGAACTTGTCCATGAATGCCCAAGACGGGAAACAACCCAAATGTCTTTTGACTGGTGAATGGATAAACAAACCATGGTACATCCAAGTACTGGAATATTACTCAGAATGGAATAATAGGGAGCAAATTACTGGTTCACGTAACAGTGTGGATGAATGTCAAACGCTTTTTGCTAAGTGAAAGAAACCAGACTCAGAAGACTACATTTTGTGTGGTTCTAATTATATGACATGCTGGAAAATGCAGAAGTTATAGGAACAGATCAGTGGCTGCTGGGAGTTGAACGTGTGGGGAGGGGTGACTACAAAGGGGCAGCTTGGGGAGTCCTTTGGGAGTGAGAGAACCGTTCTGTATCTTGAAATTGGGGTCTGACTTTATGTGTTTGTTCCACTCATAGAAGTGTGCAACCAAAAATAGGGAATTTGTACGTCAGTTAAAAAGGTGAGTAGAAAGCTAAGGTAATTCTAAATTAACTGTTGCATCAACAAGCAAATGACATCTTTTTGTTTGTTTTTTGACTTCGATTTGGTTACCCGGGATCTTTTATTGGAAATAAACTTCTAGGTTGATGTATAACATGCATCTAAAAATGCACAAATTATAAACATACAGCTTGATTATACATGTCATAACTCTCAGGCACTTAACTAACCACCACCCAGATCAAGGGAAAGAGCATCTCCAGAGGGCCCTCCTCTACCCGCTTCCTCTTTCCCAGAAGGAACCAATATTCTGACTTCTAACACTACAGATTAGTTTTGCCTGTTTTTGAACTTCATGTAAACAAAATCGTGCTGTATTGACTCTTAATAGGCTTATTCTTATTCCAAACGAGTTTTTAACATAACTAAGTGTAGATAGGCCAGTTAACAATGAGGAGACTGGATTGCGTAATTACTATGATTTCCTATAGTTCTCAAATTTGGAGTCTGTGAGTTGAGAAAATTGTGAAATATTTTTTTGTTTGAAATACATTTTTGGCCAAACAAACTAACCATCTTTTTTTTTTTTTTTAAAAAAGCGAATCTAAAGGCATTTGGGAAGTGCACACCATATTGTTTCTTACGATCTCTAGAATTATATTTTTCTCCAGTATTATTTTCCCTAGTATGGGTAGACCTCAGTCTTAAAATTGGCCTGATACACTGATCCTGTCATATGATACCTCCTTGGTACTTTACCAAAAGATGATCTATGAACTTTTCTTGCTTTGTTCTTTTGAGATCATGCTTGACTTTGGCACAGCTATATTTAAAGTTGTGGGGAGAAGAGATTTCTTGAAAACTATGGTACCGAGGTCTGCTCTAAAATTGAATATTTGGAAACCTCCAGTAAAAGTAAATCCATATGGTAGGTCTGGTTCCAGCTTGATTCCTGCATGACTGGGTCCAAGATTCTTTATCAATTTGTGTGAGTGTGTGTGTATGCACGCACAATCTTGCATGTGCCCTTGGTGGTGGAAGTCAATTATACTGGTTTTGTTTTTGTTATTCTTTCCAGTGAGAGAACCTGGAGAATCAGTTCTGAGTTTCTGGGTTGGGACAGGTTTTATTTTCTTAACAGTAACCACACCACGAAAGGGAGAAACAAAACAATCTCTGACCAAAAAAAAAAAAAGTCTTGAAAAATAATATCACTAACAAATACTAACTTTTAAGAGTTCAATGTGTTCTCCAACTAATTCAAAGCCTAAATTAAATATTACACCCTTAGATCCTTCTTACAAAGCCTGATGGACTAGTCACTCTCTCCATTGTTGCAGGTTACCCACACCACACAGCTCAAGTGAAGGATGTCCCCCCGCTGGGTGTGACCTGCAGGGCCACCACACCATGGCTTCCTTGGTTATGGTAACCCCAAATACTCCAAGGGTTGACCCTTGTGAACGGGGCTCAGCCAGCTGATTCTTCAATTGTATTCCCTCATTTCCTCTTTCTACCTCTCCATGTTAGAATTCTAACGCTGGGTTTCTTGCTTCATGCTGAGAGTTTTAATGCAAATAAAATGTTCTGTTGTTGTTGTCAGTTGCTGAATTTGAGAGTGTGGAGCGATTCACATCTGTAATTATAAACTAACCCCATAGGACTCAGTGAGTTGGAGCTTAGGGTCTACAATTAAAATCATAGAATTTTAGTGTTGGAAGTCTAATCCTTTTCACTCTGCAAATGAGTTCCTGGGCTCAAAGAAGGTACACAGTTGCCTAAGGTTCCATTGGTAATTGGTGGCAGAGGACGGCTGGTATCTTGGAAGACTCTGATTTCCAGCCAAGCCCTCTTTTCCTGTTTTCCTTTTTATTCTCCCAAAATATACTGAGGGAGTTTGGGATTATTGCAGTGGAAGAATGTACATTTGAGTAGTGTCTTGGGAATTCTAGTTAAGATGTTTAGTTAAAGGGATTTATGGGACCATGTCAATAGATAGTCTGAGAGAGGGTAGACGCTGGGAATGGTCTGAACTGGCAGCTCAGTGATGTCGTCTAAAACAAGGCTTCTTTTCCATCTTTCCATTTAGTCGTCTGTGGTGTCCTCTGTGTGGCTATAACACGGCTGTCAGCCTCTCCCTGGTCTGCCCACTTCTTCGTCAGAACCACAAAAATGAGTGAGGGGGTCATTCTGGAAGCCCCCAGAAGACCACCCCTCACCTCTTCTTGGCCTCAATGGCTGTTGGGTTCACTCCTAAACCTGCAGCTGTTGGTTAACTTAAGCCTGTGTCGTATGTATTGTTCTGAGATCACAGTCCCTTAAAGCATGTATGTGGCACTGAGGAAATGTAGGTGACAGAAAGCAAACCGACATAGTTGCCGAGAAAATGAAAATGCATGTAAGGAGGCAACGCTGAGGTCTATTGGAGTTGCAAACGGCAGAAGTCAACCCGAGCTAGCTTGAATAAAGGGTGGGAGTTAATTAATGGGTACAGGAGTGTCTCATGGAACCTGGGAACAGGGAAGCAGAGGGGTGTGGAGACAGAGGGGACAGGAGTCAGGCACCAGGAGCCATCAGTCACCACAACTGTCACTTCCTCTCTTCTCTTCTCGTTCCTCTCTCTCTCCCACCCTCTCTTAGGCTCATCTTCTCACGGGGCTTTACTGTTTATAGACCGTCAGGTCCCGTGCGTCAGTGCACATGGCAGAAGATGGCTCTCTCTCAACTCTGGTGTATTCATATTTCTCCATCTTCTCACATAAACAGAAACCGACTTGCAGCCTCTGATCTCCAGTTCCTCATTCCTAGGAGGATCTATGTTGGCAAGCTCAGATCAGGCATGTGCTCTGAGGTAAGTAGGATGCACTGGACCCACCTGTGTGGGGTGAGGGGCGATGGGGTGCCTGGCAGGGCCGATGGTCCTTAGAGATGCCAGGCTAAGAGGGCCGCCCCGAATTCCCCACTAGAAGGGGGATTTTAAGCTCTGGATGATGTTTGTTCCCCAGGGCACTCCTGGTAGCGGATACAGTCGATGGGGAAATGCCCGTACGAGGGGGACATCTCCCAGTTAACCTGCTTCCACTCCTCCGGGATTCTCAGGTCTGGAGCGTGGAGGTAGAGGTGTATGTGTGTGTGTGGGGGGGGCGGGGGGGGAAGAAGCAGTGGCACCGGTAAGAAAGGAGAATCCTTTCTTCTAAATAAATTCAGAAATTTGAGGAAATTCTACTTTTCACCATAAAACCGAAAAGAGGTATTTGCTGACTCACAGGCAAACTTCTAGTGTTTGAAGCAAAAAACTGGCAATATTAATGCGAGCTGGTCCTCAGGGATCTCCGTCAAGACCACCTCTCCATCCTGACAATCCCTGCGGAGGCTGGGCAGCCGCCTCCCCGAGATGCTATGATCCCAAGGTCCTCAGACATAGGTGTCCCGCTCTCTGTTTCCTCTTGGCAGCCCTGCCCTTTCCTCTGGGAGCGTGAGTCAGCGGCTGGGGTGGCAGGTCTGAGGCCTGAGAGCAAAGTCAGACATGACTCTTCTGGGGCTGAGATCTGACTATTACAGGGAGGGACTGTTTGGACCTTACCTTTGAGGATAAACCTATCCGAGAGCTTTTTTCTTTTTTCTCCTGTTTTATTGTTTTACAACTTCCTCCTGAACCTAGAACAATAGCCTTATAAACAGGCAGGAGATCCATCTGTGTCTATTGCAGGGAAAAGGAATTCAATAGAAGACGGTGCCTTTTGTTATCTCATTTCATACAGACTGCGGTTGCTCCCCTTGAGAAGTGAGAAATTTCAGAGATCCTTGGCCGGACCTTAAGGTGGCAACGGGTTTTAGCCAAAGTTTAAGGGGTTAAGAACATGAGTAAACTCCAAGGCAGATCTCATTAAGGAAGCAACGCTAAAACCCAAAGGAATCTGAAAGCAGAGGAGGGGAAAAGAAGGGGGACCGGAAAGAATTAGGAGGAAAACGGCTGAGATCAATGACGGCCATTGTTAAGCCTAAACTGTGGATTTATTGGTTTGGATACTTGTTACTAATCAGGAGAGCCGGGCAGTAAGTATTTTTATAGCACCGTGGACTTTACAAAGCTCTTTTTTTTTTTCACATTCGTGATATTGTTTCATCTCTAAAGCCACATTCTGAGGTGGGCATTACCCCCATTATGAGGGTGAACAGAGTGAGACTGGTAAGGTAAATACTTTGCTGAAAGCCTTTTATCTCGTAAGTTTTGGAGCTGGGATGCAGATTCAGCTCTTGAATGCATTCCACTGTCTGAATACTTTCTCACTACAATGCAATTAGAAAGCTCTTCAGCCTTTGTTATCGCACTCTATTTTCACAATGACCCCATAACAGATATATTCATTTCTATTATGCAGATGAAGAGATTCAGGCTAAATGACAATAATATTTAACATGTACTGTTTGTTTTCTTTTTAATTGAACTATAGTTAATTTACAATGTTGTGTTAGTTTCAGGTATACAGCAGTGATTCAGTTAAATATATAGGTATATATATATATACACACACATATATATTCTTTTCCAGCTTCTTTTCCATTATAGGTTATCACAAGATATTGAATATAGTTCCCTGTGCTATACAATAGGTCCTTGTTGTTTACCTTTTAAAAAAAATTATTTATTTATTTTTGGCTGCATTGGGTCTTCGTTGTGATGCGCGGGCTTCTAATTGCGGTGGTTTCTCTTGTTGCGGAGCACGGGTTCTAGGCACACGGGCTTCAGTAGTTGTGGCACACGGTCTCAGTGGTTGTGGCGCACGGGCTCTAGAACACAAGCTCAGTAGTTGTGGCACATGGGCTTAGTTGCTCCATGGCATGTGGGATCTTCCCAGGCCAGGGCTCAAACCCATGTCTCCTGCATTGGCAGGTGGATTCTTAACCACTGCACCACCAGGGAAGTCCTGTTTACCTATTTTATATATAGTAATGTGTATATGTTAATCCCAAACTCCTAATTTATCCCTCCCCCCCCCACTATTCCCTTTGGTAACCATAAATTTGTTTTCTATATCTGTGAGTTTATTTCTATTTTGTAAATAAGTTCATTTGTGTCATTTTTTTAGCTTCCACATATAAGTGATATCATATGATATTTGTCTTTCTCTGACTTTCTTCATTTAGTATGACAACCTCTCGGTCTATCCATGTTGCTGCAAATGGCATTATTTCATTCTTTTTTATGGCTAATATTCCATTGTATATATGTACCACATCTTCTTTATCCACTCATCTGTTGATGGACACTTAGGTTGCTTGCATGTCTTAGTTGTTGTGAATAGTGCTGCTATGAACTTTGGGGAGCGTGTATCTTTTCGAATTAGAGTTTTCTCCAGATATACTGCTGGGTCACATGGTAACTCTATTTTTAGTTTTTTTAAGGAACCTCCATACTGTTCTCCACAGTGGCTACACCAATTTACATTCCCATCAACAACGTAGGAGGGTTCCTTTTTCTTCACACCCTCTTGTACTGGTTCCTTATACAGGTCCAGCTCTGTTCTAAGTTCCCCACACCGTTATCTCCTTGGATTCTTACCATAATTCCACGATCCTCCACTTTCATTGTGGAGAAACCGAGTCTTGGGGATGCTAAGAAATGTGTCCAAAGCTGCTCCACTGTAAAGTTCAGCCTGAGCCTCCACCAGAGGTCTAACCTGGAGCCTGTGTTTTCAGCCACCTGCCAGGGGGTCCTTGCAAGGCCCTGAGGCCAGGCTCACGCTTCTTCCTATCACAGCAGGTGTGGCTGTGTTTACTCTCTCAGCCAAGCGCTAACTGCAGCTCAGTGCATTTACTCACTCACTAAATGTTCATCAAGTCCCTGTGAAATGCTGGGCCTTTGATCAGTGCGGAGGAAGACCTGCCCAAAATACGCGTCTGCCCTCAGAGAGCTCAGGGACTCACGCGTGAGAGCCACCATCACACTGGGACAGAGGAGCACGGAGGGGTGTCCTGCATGCCAGGGTCACCTGAACACGGAGCCCCAGAAGCATCAGTGAGTGTCAGTGCACCTCCGTGGGGCACAGTGATCACAGTGAGGGCTGAAAAGTGGGGTCCATGAAAATGTTCTTATTTCTTCTAAAGGCAGAAGAAACAAATTAACTTTTAGATGGAAAAATCTGTCTTAATATATTATATATATTTTTAATTTTATTTTTTTATTATTTGTTTTTGCGGTACGCGGGCCTCTCACTGTTGCGGCTTCTCCCGTTGCGGAGCACAGGCTCCGGACGCGCAGGCTCAGCGGCCATGGCTCACGGGCCCAGCCGCTCCGCGGCATGTGGGATCTTCCCAGACCGGGGCACGAACCCGTGTCCCCTGCATTGGCAGGCGGACTCTCAACCACTGCGTCAACAGGGAAGCCCAATATATAATATTAATATATGTGTCTTTATACCAAGGGGCCAGGAAGGCAAAAATACCTAAGGCCCACGAGAGTCATAACGTGTCCTGATTATATGAATTTACTGTGAAGAGAAGCCCTTTCCGGAGTCTTCAACCCTGTTCCACTACTGACATGTGACGTGGGCTCCTTCAATCCAAGTCCCAGGCTGCTAAGAGCGTTCTAGTCATTGCTATAGCAGGTCTGCTCAGCTTCACGTGTCCGTATCACTTTCACAGCTGCCTTGGGCTATTCTTCAGGGACTGACTTGTGCAAGGAGGTTGGAGAGAGCGCAAGGCCTTGCCTATGCTTCATCATCATCTCATCCTCCTCGTTCTTTTTTTTTTTTGCGGTACGCGGGCCTCTCACTGTCGCGGCCTCTCCCGTTGCGGAGCACAGGCTCCGGACGCGCAGGCTCAGTGGCCATGGCTCACGGGCCCAGCCGCTCCGTGTCATGTGGGATCTTCCCAGACCGGGGCACGAACCCGTGTCCCCTGCATCGGCAGGCGGACTCTCAACCACTGCGCCACCAGGGAAGCCCATCCTCCTCGTTCTTGAAAACATTTTGAAAAATCTTAAAAAGCACATTTTTCCTTGTAAGAACTTTGCTAATTTGTGTGTGTGTGTGTGTGTGTGTGTGTGTGTGTGTGTGTGGTTGTGAATCTGGGGTGAATCTGAAGCTAGTAGGAGGTGGGCAAGGAAGAGAGCGACAGGCATGGGAAGCCGATTTCCAAGGTGTGGATTTCTCTGGGTCATGGGACCTGCAGTGGGTTGATCATGTAGGTTTCCGCGCATTGCCACTTAGGAAGGTAGAACGTGGAGGGTCACCGCAGCAGGACTGCTTTCTAGTTTCAGAAAGTCTGAAGGCTCTTTCACACAAAACAAACCCAAACACAAAAACCCCTTCTGGAAGGATAGCTCTAGTTAAGGCTCTACCATCCTGATAAGCAGTCACTACTCTGAGCTCCTGGGATTTGCCCCTGGCCTTTGCATTTTCCTCCAGATGGTCCATCTGGAGATGCCCAAGGACTGAGGCTACTTGGATAGACTGGCCTGTTGAGGGCATTGGACCTGTTTTGCCAGAGCTTCTCCCCAGTGTTTTGGAAGTAGGTGAGTTGAGATTGGCCAAAACTGATATGACTCATGACACAGGTTACCAGGGTTTGGGTCAACTTTTTATGACCATGAAAAGAAGAATTGTCGCCTGTCGCTGCCAGGAAATTGGCATGTGCCAAGTTTATCCTTAAACTTGTGTTGCTAGGGATATTCTGAGCAATAATTAAGGCAATGATTCATTTTTGCGTCTCCTGGAGTTTGATTTTTTTACTCAACCACGAGTTTGTACGACAAATACAAAACTGAAATCTGCTTACGTCACCCACTACTTACTCACAACTCTACCTCAGTGGCTTCCTGCTGGTCTTAGGAGGATGACTATAATGTTTATCAGTGGCCACTAGTCCCTTTGTGGTCTCTTTCCTATCCGGCTCTCCAGCCCCATCCCTCGATGCCCACTCCCTCTGGGGCTCCACCCAGCCCTGCTTCTAGTTCTTCAGATGGTCCAGGGAATGGTGGTCCTCCACCTGGACTGCTCTTTGCTCCTTCTCCACTCCACTCTTCCTATCTCTGCTCCACTATTCCTTAGTGATGCCTTTCTTGACCTCCTTCATTAGGTTCAACTCTCTTGACGTTATGCTCTAGAGTAGGATGTTCTCCTGTAGAGCCCTGATCACAATGGTTTTGCCAAACTTATTCTGTGATTCTTTCATTCACATCCCTCTTTCCTACTAGATTCCCTGTCACAAGGGCTGACATCACTCACCTCTGTATCTGGACGCCTAGAATATGATAGGTGTTTAAGAAATATGTATTGAATGAATGATAAAAGGGATAAAAGGAAGATCAGGGCAAAACAAACCCTTGTTAAGAGATTACAAAACAGGGCTTCCCTGGTGGCGCAGTGGTTAAGAATCCGCCAGCCAATGCAGGGGACATGGGTTCGAGCCCTGGTCCGGGAAGATCCCACATGCCACGGAGCATCTAAGCCCGTGCGCCACAACTACTGAGCCTGCGCTCTAGAGCCCACGAGCCACAACTACTGAAGCCCGCATGCCTAGAGCCCGTGCTCTGCAACAAGAGAAGCCACCGCAGCGAGGAGCCCGCGCACCGCAACGAAGAGCAGCCCCCCGCTCGCCACAACTAGAGAAAGCCCATGTGCAGCAACGAAGACCCAACACAGCCAAAAATAAAAATAAATACATTAAAAAAAAGACATTACAAAACAAATCATTCCCTTGAATACACAAATCATTTCTTAGAGCAAAATAGGCTTATCACTCTCAGACCTAAATTATTCAAAGAACGCACAGTTGGGTTTGTGTTTTGTCTTTTTTTTTTTAGAATCCTATAACTAAGCCTCACATACAAAATGATAGATGGCTATTATGTATTTTTTTCCTTCTCTGTGTTTTTCTTAATGGAAGCACAGGGAACTTTCCAAATATCACTGTATGATTGGAAAAAGTGAGCCAGTGCCATTTTGGGGGGAGGAGGGGAAGAAAGGGGAAAGATTCTGAAAAGGGTTTATGTTTTCTAATCAAAGTCAGATGTAGAACTGATTTTGTGTCGCTTAAGGAACACACTTCACTTTCTCCATCAGTGGTCTTGTCCGGCATTGGAGGTTCAGAGGAAGTCCCTTGAAGATAAGTGTGTCCTTCTAATTCTGTGCGTTTTATAAGTTAGCCGTCTGCTTTCAGCAGAGCAGAAACAGCACTCCGGGCAGACCTGAGACAACTGCTTGAGAAAGATTTCCCTTACAAGCCAAATGTTACATTTCCACTCAACAGAAAGGTACTGCTGTGTGGCCATAAAAAGCTGGCCCAAACCCTGTAACCTTTGCAGCCAGTGGTGTTATTTTTGGTTCGTGCCAACACGGATCACAGCTGTGACTCAACAGAGCCGCTGAAGCAAGAATTCAAAGAGTTTAAAGAACAGCGGACTCAGAAATGACTTTTTTTCCCTTACGGTGTCATTATGCCACATTTCTTGTAGTTTACCTTTCACATTTACCAACTGCATACAGAGGAGCTGAGCTGTTGTCTGGCACATGAAATCCCGAGCTGCGTCAGCGCACTTCCCCAAACCCCACTGCAGGCGAAGGATGATGGAGCGTTCCTTTCTGGGGTGTTTGTTTTACGTAAGTAATGACTTACTTTTTCAGAGGTAAAAAAAAAATCCTTGTTGATATATTTCTCCCTCAAATAAACCCAAAATAGGGTAGGAGTTTGATTTAAATGTTGGTAATTTCCCGTCTGGAGGTGACAGAAAGCCCATATCAATTGGTTCTGTTTTGGGTTTTGCTTTTTCCTCCATGTATGTTAATTACATGAGGCCACGAACTTAGAGCAAAACAGGCATGGACTCCAGTAGACAATTTATGAGTCTGTTTATCAACATCCTTTAGAAGTGTGGCTTCGTTTTATTGATCACCATTTAAACCTGAAGAACATCGCCGGTCTTCCCCTTTGGGGATGCATAGGAAAGGGGACGCAGAAGAAGTGACGGAACTTGTCCCTTATCTACTAAATTACTGCAATTTGAGCTTTGTGGTTAAACTTAAGAATTCTAAGGACTAACATGTTAAGGTGCTATTTTTGTTGTTGTTATCTGTGAGCGAGATCGTTAATCAAATGTTTTACAGAACGAAGGGAAAAGGCAACACATTTGATCTATTTTCTCTTTGGGAAATAGACCCAGATTTTTTGTTCTGTTGTTGTCATCACTCAGGTCTGCCACTTAGAAAATGCTCCACGGCAAAAGCTATGCTATGCTAGTCACGCTGTCACTGAGACCAGACTCAGCTCTGCATTTGAATGTACTTGAATGTCAGTCTAAAAGGTGGAAATATAACTGTGGAGCTTTTCTTCCAGTAGCAAGGGTGTTAGCTTAAAAGAAATTATATTTCAGTGACATTCCTTGGATGTGGTACATGTATAAATCCTCTTTATACACTGTCTTCAAGTATTTACCCTACAGAAAATGGAACTAGGAGATTCTGCAGAAATCCTATAGGTTTATCATTTTATTTACAGATGCAGAAAGTAGCACAAAGAGGTTAAGGAACTTGCCTAAAGTTACACAGCTAACTGGTGGTGAAACTGGGACTCGCAGCTAAGTTCAGAATGTCCTTGAATCACACCACCTGCTTTAGAACAAATTGGTCCAGAGAACTGACTGTTCCCAAGAATTCAGATTCACAAATCTTAAAAAAATTATTTTGATCACAAAATGTCGTAAGAGAAAACACTGAGAATATTAAGTGAACATGGAGAATATTAATACAAATGGACACTGTGCCTATTGAAAAAAAAACAGAGTATTGCCTGTATCCTTATGTGTATCGTGATTTTGAGATTATTTTGGAAGTTGCTGAAATTCAGTTTGGCAAAGCAATTCACTTTGAAAGACGTGTTAGGAAACTAAAGTTTTCTTTACTGACTTTCTATCAACAAATGAGCACTGAAATGTTATCTATAGAAACGAAGATTCATTTGTTCCTGGCACACATGAGGAGCTCAACAAATATTTGTTGAATGGTTGAATAAGAACTACAGTGCTGTGGAGGTTAGCCTGCAACTATAGACACATTAATAAGGTGTTTAAACCACAGTGTTGAGCAAAACAGGCCAGACACAAGTCAGCATCCTGCATGATTCCATTTATATGAAGTCCAAAACCAGGCAAAGCTACTTAGACTGTTAGAAGGCAGGACTGTGGTTATCTTTGGGAGGAGTAGCTGCTGGAAGGGGGTCTAAAGGCTGGTCATGTTGTTTCTTGAACTGGGTGCTGGCTACACACGTGGGCTCAGCCTGTGAAAACTCATCAAATTTGCATCAAGACATATGCACTTTTCTGAATGTAGATGATACTTCAACAAAAAGTAAAGAAATATATATAACATTTCATCTCAGGAACAGAACAATTTAGTAAATGCTCAGCCCATGAAAGAAATTCCTGTAGCATAAGTAAAAAAAAAAAAAAAAAAAGCAACAGAAGGTAGGGTGAGGGTTTTACTTTCCAAAATGCTGTAAAATGTGCAACTCTTACACTGTCGCAGAATAAATAGAACTTTGACTTTGGTTTCAAAATTTATGCAGCTGCTTCCATAGACTTTTGACAGTTTTATCACATATTTCACAGTTACAAAGCACGCTTCAGACATGAGGATGATAGATGCAGATGTTGGTAGGGCTTATATATCTACAGTCTTGTAAAACTGAAAAAAGAATTCAGCAAAAATAAACCATTATGGGACTTCCCTGGCGGCGCAGTGGTTAAGCATCCGCCTGCCAACTCAGGGGACACGGGTTCGAGCCCTGGTCCAGGAAGATCCCACATGCCGCAGAGCAACTAAGCCTGTGCGCCACAACTACTGAGCCTGCGCTCTAGAGCCCGCAAGCCACAACTACTGAAGCTCACGCGCCTAGAGCCCGTGCTCCGCAACAAGAGAAGCCACCGCAGTGAGAAGCCCGCGCATCTCAACGAAGAGTAGCCCCCGCTCACGTCAACTAGAAGAAGCCCGCGCGCAGCAACGAAGACCCAACGCAGCCAAAAATAAATTATAAATAAATAAATTTATAAAAAATAAAAGAATAAGCCATTCTGCTGGTCTATTGAATTACTTTGTCAGCTTTATGAAAGCACTTTGAGCATAACTGACTATATAGTGGAGAAGAATAATCTTTCTAAATTAGTAAATTAGTTTTCATTTTGAAAAGTCAGATTTAGGTAAATACCCTTTTTAGGAAAGAATATATTAGTATTAATGTATACAGAACGTAATTTTTTTTTTTTTGCGGTACGTGGGCCTCCCACTGCTGTGGCCTCTCCCGTTGCGGAGCACAGGCTCCGGACGCGCAGGCTCAGCGGCCATGGCTCACGGGCCCAGCCGCTCCGCGGCATGGGGAATCTTCCCGGACCGGGGCACAAACCCGTGTCCCCTGCATCGGCAGGCAGACTCTCTACCACTGCGCCACCAGGGAAGCCCCAGAAGGTAATTTTTAAAAGAAACAGTTGATGCCCTTTAAAGTTGACATGAGACTAGAAATCATGGTCTAACTTCCAAATACCCCTACCTCCCCACGCCCTTCCCCCACTGCCACAACTTTGGTTGTCCTGTGAGCCATTTAAAAGAAAGAAAGCAGAAATGGTGGGTAAGAGGACTTCCTCACGTGAAATTTTCTTGAGATTATCAGTGACTGAACTACAAAATTCACTTATTTAGACTTTTTACCATTTTGATATATAAGCTCCTCTACAAGAGAGGCTGATGCGTATTTATGTAGCCATCTTTCAAAATTTAAGAAGAGGGCTTCCTTGGTGGCGCAGAGAGTCTGAGAGTCTGCCTGCCGATGCGGGGGACGCAGGTTCGTGCCCCGGTCCAGGAAGATCCCACATGCCGCGGAGCGGCTGGGCCCGTGAGCCATGGCCGTTGAGCCTGCGCATCCAGAGCCTGTGCTCCGCAACGGGAGAGGCCACAACAGTGAGAGGCCCGCGTACCACAAAAAAAAAAAAAAAAAAAAAAAAAAAAAAAATTTAAGAAGAACAGAATCTCAAGACTTCTGCAAGGACACAGGCCCTACCTCTTTCCCCCAATACACTGTGCTTTGGAGCTAGATGTCCTGTTAGCTTAGCCATGCAAAGGAATCCCCTTATTTAAGATTTTTGTTCATTCGACTTTTAATGGCCCTATTTCTTGCTTTTTTCAACATAAGTTAAATTGTAGGTGAATTCCAACGTGCTGATCGCAATAAGCTAATCCAACTTATAAATCCAAAAATGCACTCTTTTTTGGGCTGCATTCGGTCTTCATTGCTGTGCGCGGGCTTTCTCTAATTGTCGTGAGTGGGGGGCTACTCTTCGTTGCATTGCGCGGGCTTCTCATTGCGGTGGCTTCTTCTGTTACGGAGCACGGGCTCTATGCACGCGGCCTTCGGTAGTTGTGGCGCGCAGGCTCTAGAGCGCAGGCTCAGTAGTTGTGGCACATGGGCATGTGGGATTGCTCTGAGTCATGTGGGATCTCCCCGGACCGGGGATGGAACCCATGTCCCCTGCACTGGCAGGCAGATTCTTAACCACTGTGCCACCAGAGAAGGCCCCAAAAATGCACCTTTTAAAAAATAGAGACTTTCCATGAATTCTTCTCAACAGAATGTGCGGTGTGTATTTCTAGGTGAATTGAAAAAATAGATGTGATCTAGAACAAGGCAACAGCTATATATTTTTGCAATACTTAAACAATTAACTCCCTTGGCAATTCCCTGGTAGTCCAGTGGTTAGGACTCCGAGCTTTCGCTGCCGAGGACATGGGTTCAGTCCCTGGTCAGGGAACTAAGATCGCACAAGCTGCGTGTCGTGGCCAAAAACAAAACCCCAAAACAAAAAACAATTAACTGGCCTATTTCTTTGTAAGGAAAACTAATAAGGAAATAGGCCTTCCCTAAAGAATTCAACCTAGCTGTAGCATCATATTAATAACTTTATTTAGCACTTTACAGTTTACAAAGCACTTTTCCTATTTTTTCCCTTCTTCAGTCCTCACAACAATTTCTGTTGATACCAGTTAAGTATGATTCTTATTCTTATTTTACAAATGAGAAAAGTGTGACTCAGAGGCAGTGCCAGGGCTGTCTCTCTGTGTCCTCAGCTGTGTTACATCCTTTTCACTGCACTGCACCATCTTGTAACAAGAAAGGGAAGAAATTTTTTCTAAAAACAATTTCTTTGCATATGATATGATATAATTAATATACTGAGAATATGATTATTTTAAAGTTGGACAAAGTTATTTCAAAATAATAGTTCATTTTATTCATCAGGTATTCGTTTAATACCTCTTGGGAGCTACAACAATGCTGGCTTCTGGGAGGAAAACACACATGGGCTCTGCTTTCTAGGAGGTGACAGAGTTGTCAGAAAGACACTCTAGATTAAATAATTATGCACAGATAGATAAATAGTTAAAACTACGATAAATATTATAAAGAAAACCTAGAGAGCACTATGAGAGATGATTACGGGGGGACTACGTGTAGAGTGGGAGAAAGTGACATTTAAGCATTAAAATAGGATTTAGCCAGGTGAAGTGTCGGGGTTAGGGAAGAGAAGAGTATTCCTGATAGAGGGAACAAAAATTTGCCAAGTCCCTGAGGTGGCAGATACAGGCACCTCCCAGGAAATGGAAGGATGCAGGGGGCAGTGAGTGTCGAAGGCAGTGGCAAGGTTTTGAGGCTGGAGAGGTCAGCGGGATTTGGGGGGCCCATTGAAAGATTTGAGCTGGGGTACAGTTTACATGTAAAACCAACATGGTTCCTGCAAGGAGAATGGATTGGACGGAGGGAAAGGACAAAGCCAAGAGAGGAAGGTTTCATAAAAGCCGAGAGCTGAAAGTGTGCTAAGAACAAGGTAGAGGTCAAATTAATGTCTGTGAGAAGTTTCCAAGGTTACGTCTGGATTTGACAATATGGAGGCCAGTCGTAACCCTGCATGGTGGGGGTGGAAGCCGACTGGGGTGGGTTGAAGTGACGGCTTCATAGCCGTCTAAGGAAGGGGAAAGATGGGAAGGAAGCTGGAGAGGGTGTGTGCTGGGCAGGGATCGAAGGGAAGGTCTTGAAAGTGGAACATACTAAAGTATTTGGGCGCAAGGAAAGTCATCTGTCATCAAGAGGGAGATTGGTGGTGATGTTGCTGAGTGTGTGAGATAGACACACGCTGTTGGCTAATCAAGGGAGCAAAGTCCCTGGGGAGTCACAAGGGGCTATGACCAGGGTGCATGAGAAGCGTTTTGCACTGATTCTGGGATAGGAGGAGAGACACCTCCTTTGTTGTGACAAAAGGGGGAGGAGGAGAAGAGGGTTTGTAGATTTGGTAGGAAGATGAAGATATTTCTTTGCAATAGATTTCCCACCCCCATCCTTTATGAGGCAGGAAGCAAGGTCATAGCGAAGGGCAAAAGGGAGTTGGAGCCGGAGGTGGAAGAGGTATGAACTTGGCATTGCGTGGAGATGGAGAGAAAGCTCTACTAGCAGTGTCCTTTGGAAACTGATGAGTATGACCTTGATGACAATCTCCACACTGGGTATTTTTCTCCAGCAGTGTTTGGGGCTAATCTAGGTTTGGGAGAATACTGGAAGAGTTATTGTTTGATTCAGATGACTAATAATTTGCGGTTAGGTGTGCTTTCAAAGATGCTTATAGTTTTTATCAAAATGCTGGATGTAAATATGATGCTGCCATAGTGACTGATTGAATTCACAGGTGTTCAGCATCGCTGACGTGGTATTCCTGGCTTCTGTATTTCTTTCCTTGGGATTAAAAGCAGAGATTTAGGCAAAGAATTAAATGTTGGAAATTTAGTTTCTGGCTACTGAACTCTACTAGAGTATTACATACTTTGTGAGGCTGGTACATAAAGTTTAGTAAGCCCCATGATTAGTTTAGAAGAATGCATCTCTAGACTTCATGGTCATCTCAGTGGGCAGAACTGCAGTAAGCCTTCAAGGTCATTCTCCTCTCCCTTCTCTGAACTTAAGTAGACCCACCAGCATACCCCCTTGCCCACACACACATCCTTTCTTGACCCTGCATCCCCCTCCAGCCTTTGTTGTCTCGTCTTTCCTTCCCCGGAGACCTTCTCCTTCTGTCTTCTCTTCTTCTTCACTTTCCATTGACTTGCCTTATACACCAGCTTCCATCCCTCTGCAGTTCACTCTCTAGGCTCTCAAAGGATGTTCTGTTGGTTACGTCCAGTGGAAACACTTCAAATGCCATCTTAACTTGACACCTTCTGTAGCGTTTTCACCATGGAATCTCCTTCGTATTGAATAATATGGCACTATTCTCTCCTAGTTTCCCACCTACCTCAGTGGTAAATTCCTAGTGTCTTTGGTGGTTTCCTCTTCCTCGTGGCACTACTAAAATGTCAGTGGTCCCTAGAACTCTGTCCTGAGTCCTCCTATCATTCTATACTTATGCCACTCACACTCATGGCTCCATCTTCCAAATTGATGTCTCCAGGCAGGTGATACTGAGGAATATTCCTGTATGTCCAACTAGGCAGCTCCATGTGGATGTCCTGTGAGGGCCTCAGACCAAATACATCCAAAGTGGAGCCCATCTTCGTCTTCTGAGGAACCCTGTCTTTGCAAATATCATTGCTATCCACCAAGTTCCTCAAGTCAGGAACCAATGGGTCATTGTAAATGTCTCCTTCACCTTCTTCCTGTACTTCTGGTTAATCACAAAGACTGATCTTGTCTGTATCCTAAATGCTTTCACCTCTGTTCACTTCCCCCATCACAGCTGCCATTGCTCTAGTTCAAGCCCTTCTCCTCTCTCGCCTGAGTCATGGCAACATCCTTCCTTCCTTTCCTCTTGTTTCTGGACACATCAACGTCATCTAACTGTCACATTGCCAGCAGAGTCACCCTTCTAATGTGCAAACTGAGTCTTGTCACTCCTTTGCAAAAGACTCTTCCATGACTGTATCACCTATAGTACATACTTTTAATCTATAGAAGAGCATACAGGTCTCTTAACAATTAGGTCTCGTTTTGCGCCTTTAGCCTCAGCTTTTGACTCAGGTTTTAGAGCCCTTGCAAATCAAACATATGGACTTACTCATCAGGAACTGTGATCGTTCTTGCTCCTTGGCCTTTGTCTATGCTCTTCCCTTTCCCTGGGATAGCCTCCAATGATTGTTTGTCACACCAAGTGAGACATTTACTATTTTCCTGGCTCAGTAACTGGGGGTCCAAAATGGAGGACAGAGAAGCAATAAGTTCTAGCAACTGCCCACATTTAGGGGCAGACACGCCATCAAGGATTATTAAAGAGGCTGCAGAAGGTTCCCTGAAACCTTCAGCCATGACTCGTGTCTTTCTCCCCATGCTCCCAAGGAGAGCAGAGAGGGGGAATCGCTGGAGTCAGGAGCCAATGGCTTGGTTGGGGAACACGTGGCTTTTTCACTTCCTCACCAGGGAGACGGGGCTGTTTCTGACAAAGCCAAGTGTACCTGGGGAGCATCGAGAGGATCATTGTAGAGATAACTGAACCACAAGAGGAGAAGGCTGGGTCTCACTCCTTGGCTTCGTGCTCGGGAAGCTGGAAACCTGTTATTTTGCTCTGTTGTCACCATAGGAGCAGAGGGGAGCGTGGTGAAGGGATTCGTGGGGGAGCTTGACAAGTGTCCCTGGAGGTTAGGAGCCTACGTATCCATAGAAACCGGTGCCGCCTCTGCCTGAAATTTCTAAGGTGAGAGACTGTCTAACTCTTGCCAGTAGGGTGAGTAAGGACCATGGCTTAACATGCTCTGAGTGAAGAAGATGGATGTTGGGGGCCTCACTGTAGTTCTCTTTGGCCTTCAGGGGACATGGCAAAGGCCTTCAGTGGCTTCTGTGGCTGAAAAATAAGGAGCATGGGAGTTAGATGAGAGGCAGGAAGGAGGGCCCTCCAGGAGGCATCTGGGCCAGCGAGGGGATGCCCAACGTGGGGAGGTGATTGAGGGCATGGACCACTGTCAGTGCCAAAGAGATACATGGTCAGTGATGGCAAAGGCAGGGATAAACCTGAACACCAACCCCTCCCCCAAAACACATGTACTGGGTGTATAGAAGCCACCATATCAGCAGAGGGCAGCAACATCAGATGAACCAGAGTGGATCAAAGATGCTCCCCATTACCACCACCAGGTGGACATCAATTGTTTAGGAAAACCTCTGCTTTCTTGTTTGTTTCTTCGAGTCCTTATCCCTGGAGGAGCGAGGCCCCAGAAACAGAGGGGGAAGAGTCCTGTCAGAGCCTGACCGCACCCTTCAAGGTACTGATAAAGGAGGATATTGAGGGAGAAGAACAGCTTTAAATCGTGCGCGTGTGTGCGCGCGCGTGCACACACACACACACACACACACACACACACACACACACAGAGTTTTAGAAGTCAAGAAAATACTTTTGGAAATAAAAACAGCACTTCCAGTGCTTGAGCGTTTCTATAGGTCAGCCCATCTCAGGCTTTCTTAAATACTGAACACATTTAAATTATAAATTGACACAAGAGCAGCTGGGGCACCCAAGATATTTTGCAAACTTGGGCTAGCGTCATGGACTATTGTCTCACTGATGAATTAACTCCTGTAAGAAATCATTCCAAACATACTAATATCCATTTAAACATTAGAGATGTCAAAGGAAAAAGAACAAGATATCAAAGAAGTTGACATTTGAAATAAGATACTGAATATAAATCAATGATCATCAAATCAAGACAACATCAAACCAATAATAAATTAAGACATTCATATCCATCACTAAGCAGATTGAAGCTGTTTGTTCATGCATGGGGCAATCACAGTGAACGTCTGCCCATTTTCCAATGGGGGACATTTTAACAAGATTTTTTTTTTTTTTTTTGCTGTACGCGGGCCTCTCACTGTTGTGGCCTCTCCCGTTGCGGAGCACAGGCTCCGGACGCGCAGGCTCAGCAGCCATGGCTCACGGGCCCAGGCGCTCCGCGGCACGTGGGATCTTCCCAGACCGGGGCACGAACCCGCGTCCCCTGCATCGGCAGGTGGACTCGCAACCACTGCGCCACCAGGGAAGCCCCAATGGGGGACATTTTAAGAGGCAGAGTATCAAGAATGAGGAAATGCACGATTTTTATAATACAGTTAAACACTTTTCTTACAGTTATACTTAAAATGAATTCTAGGGAAAATAAAAACAGTATAGATTTTATTTTGTTTTGGCAGATTCTAAAGAATATGCTCAGAAGCTATCATTTCTGTGGGATACCCTTTGTGAAACACCTTTTTTTTGCTACGGCTTTTTAAAAAATATTTTATTTATTTATTTATTTGGCTGCACTGGGTCTTAGTTGCGGCATGTGGGATCTAGTTCCCTGACCAGGGATCGAACCCAGACCCCCTGCATTGGGAGCATGGAGTCTTAGCCACTGGACCACCAGGGAAGTCCCTGCTATGACTTTTTAAAATTTTTTTTATTTTACATTGAGGTATAGTTGATTTACAATGTGGTCTTAGTTTTAGGTGTACAGCAAAGTGATTTAGTTATAGAATATCTACTCTCTTTCAGATTCTTTTCCCATACAGTGTATTACAGAGTACTGAGTAGATTTCCCTGTGCTGTACAGTAGGACCTTGTTGTTTATCTATTTTATATATAGTAGTGTGTATATGTTAATCCCAACCTCCTAATTTATCCCTCCCCCCACCTTTCCCCTTTGGTAACCATAAATTTGGTGAAACATTATTATAAGGTTCTGAGGACCAGTTATCCAAACTGTGGATGAAACAATGGGCTGGGTATGCTCCTTGAAAATTTTAGTCTAACATTTTAGTAAAGACATTGAAGTGTTACACTGTATGGACTTTTCAACTGAAAGTGAGTGACAAATGATGAAATCTTCCCCATCTGCGTTAAGGAAGGGCTAATGGGGATTTGAGAGAGCACAGCTGAATGCGTTAGACTGGAGAAATATAAGATGTTTTACATTTTGACCCCGTTGAGTTTGAGGCTTCTTAATAAATTGGTCACTTGACGCTGTCAATCCTAACCATAGTTCTCTAAACTTCTTTCTTTTGTTCAAGATTTTAGTTCCTTGTTTTCTTCTCTATATCAGTTTTCCGTTGCTACAGATCACCTCAAAATTTAGCGACTGAAAACAACCAACATTGATTTTCTCACAGTTTCTGTGGGTCAGGAATTTGGGTGCAGCTTGCCTGGGGGTCTCAGACTCTCCTGAGTTTGGGGCTGGTTGGGGCTGCCATCTCCTCCGGAGGACCGACTGAAGGAGGACCCCTTGCAAGCTCACGCATGTGGCTGTTGGCAGGACTCAGATCCTCATGGCTGTTGGACTGAGGGCCTCGGTCCATCCTGGCTGTTGGACAGAAGCCGCCTTCCATTCCTTGGAAGGTGGGCCTCCCCACAGTGCAGCTCGAAACATGGCGGCTGGCTTCCTTCAGAGTGAGTGTCCAAGAGGGAACCACAGTCCTGTATACCTCATCTCAGAAGGGACATCCCAACACTTCTGCCATTTTCTGTTCGTCAGAGGTTAGTGAGTCCTGCCCCCACTCAAGGGGTGGAGATCCCACAAGTTCACAAAGACCAGGAGGCAAGGATCACTGAGGGCCATGTACGGGGCCTCTACAAACTCATTTATCCTCACACCACAGCATCTGCCCACTGTAGCTCCCACGCTCACCTGAAGAAATGGCCTCCTCTTCTTTAAGGAACCAGGTGATACGTTGTCTTTTATCTTCTGTGAGTTACGTCTCACACCTTCTTCATCTTCAGCCATTTTCCCCTTCTTTCCTCTTGTTATCCCTGACAAAGCCCTTCTTCCTGCCCTCCCTTGTCACAAATAAAATGACCACTAGGCTTCTTGTCCTCTGCCAGCTGTCACTTTGATACTCTGCTCCTTTTTACAAAAAACTTTTGAACAAGTTGCGTTTCTGTGGTCCCTCCACACCTCAGTTCCCATTCACTCATTGGCTCTAATCCATCAGGCCTCTGCCCCCTCACTCCATTGAAATTATTTTTGTGAATGTCACCAGTGATGTCCATGTTGTAACATCCAAGGGACATCCTCTATCCCTGACCACCTTCAACACGGTGGACCAGTCCCGCCTCCTTTCCTGATTTCCATGACACCATGGTTCACAGGGACGTGTTTTCTCTAGTCACTCTACTCTCCTTGTTGGCTTTTCTCCTATTTGTGCTCTAAACATTTCCCAGGCTTACTTCTGTCTTCCTTCTCTCCCTCCTTCTATAAGTAACCTCACCCATTCCCAGGGTTTTAAATATCACTTATATCCGGATGAACCTGAAATTAATTTATTCAGCAAGTGCTTTCTCTGAATGATACAGCGGTTTCTCTAACTGCTTACTTGGTACCCCCATTTGGAAATCTCAGTGGGGCCTCAAACACAACCTCTGTAATAGAACTTCTCTTTTTCCAACTTCTCTCTCCCTAACACATTTTTTTCCAGAATTCCCCATCTCAGTAGTGCAGCCATCAGCCACTTTGTTTGCTCAAGTATAAATCCTTGATTCCTCTTCTTCACTAGTCCTCCATTCCCATCTATCACCAAGTCCTAGAATTTTCCTACCTTCAAATATATGTCCAATCCATCCACTATCTCCACCGTAATCTAAGCCACCATCTTCTGTCCCCTCGCTTACTACATTGTTCCCCTGCCGGCCTTCCTGCTTTTATGCTCTGCAAAGCAGCCCATTAAATGGTTTAAAATACTTTATCAGACTGTGTTTCCCTTGAGTAAAACCCTTTGGTGCTGTCCCTTTATCCTTTGAAAGTCTAAACTTCTCAAGATCCTGTCTGATATGTCTCTTGCTTATCTTTTCCACCTCAGATCACCTTTTAAAAATCAGCTTTATTGAAGTATAATTGATACACAGAAAGCAGCACATTTTTTTTTAACATCTTTACTGGAGTATAATTGCTTTACAGTGGTGTGTTAGTTTCTGCTGTATAACATAGTGAATCAGCTGTATGTATACATATATCCCCATATCCCCTCCCTCTTGCATCTCCCTCCCACCCTCCCTATGCCACCCCTCTAGGTGGACACAAAGCACCGAGCTGATCTCCCTGTGCTATGCGGCTGCTTCCCACTAGCTATCTATTTTACATTTGGTAGTGTATATATGTCAATGCTACTCTCTCACTTCATCCCAGCTTCCCCTTCCCCCTCCCTGTTGTCCTCAAGTCCACTCTCTACGTCTGTGTCTTTATTCCTGTCCTGCCCCTAGGTTCTTCAGAACCTTTTTTTTTTTTTTTTTAGATTCTATATATATGCGTTAGCATACAGTATTTGTTTTTCTCTTTCTGACTTACTTCACTCTGTTTGACAGACTCTAGGTCCATCCACCTCACTACAAATAACAACTCAATTTCGTTTCTTTTTATGGCTGAGAAACATTCCATTGTATATATATGCCACATCTTCTATATCCATTCATCTGCCGATGGACACTTGGGTTGCTTCCATGTCCTGGCTATTGTAAATAGAGCTGCAATGAACAGCTCTATGTCCATGTCTCTTTTTGAATTATGGTTTTCTCAGGGTACATACCCAGCAGTGGGATTGCTGGAGCATATGGTGGTTCTATTTTTAACTTTTTAAGGAACCTCCATACTGTTCTCCATAGTGGCTGTATCAATTTACATTCCCACCTATTTAATGTAAGCAATTTGATGAGTTTGGACATACGCAGACACCTATGGAATCATCGCCACAATCAATGTCAAAGACGTTTCCATCTCCTCCAAAAGTTTCCATATGTCCCCCCCCCTCCTTTTTTGGGGGTAAGAACACGTAACATAAGATCTCCCCTCAACAACTTTTTTTTTTTTTTTTTGCGGTACGCGGGCCTCTCACTGTTGTGGCTTCTCCCGTTGCGGAGCACAGGCTCCGGACGCGCAGGCTCAGCGGCCATGGCTCACGGGCCCAGGCGCTCTGCGGCATGTGGGATCTTCCCGGACAGGGGCACGAACCCGTGTCCCCTGCATCGGCAGGCGGACTCCCAACCACTGCGCCACCAGGGAAGTCCTCACGACTTTTTAAGTGCACAGTAGGGTATGGTTGACCAGAGGCACTCTGTTGTACATAGGTTCTCTAACACTGATTCTTGCATAACTAGAACACAGCTGTCTTGAAAAGAATGTGCTTTGAGTTCCTCTGATAAAAAGTAAGGGCAGGACTTCCCTGGTGGCGCAGTGGTTGAGAGTCCGCCTGCCGATATAGGGGACGCGGGTTCGTGCCCCGGTCCGGGAAGATCCCACATGCCGCGGAGCGGCTGGGCCCGTGAGCCATGGCCGCTGAGCCTGCGCGTCCGGAGCCTGCGCTCCGCAACGGGAGAGGCCACAACAGTGAGAGGCCCGCGTACCGCAAAAAAAAAAAAAAAAGTAAGGGCAAATGACCTAGAACTAAGGTAATTACGGTAAAAGGCTTAACATGAAGCACACACTTCCCTAAACCTGTAAGTGATACTAACATCATTTCATTAATTTCATATAAGCAACATTTACAAAATTTCCCTTCAGCTCCCTTCTTATTAGCAGGGAGAGACCTCTTTCTTTCCTTAGCAAAGTGCATTGCTGACAGGAGCCCTCCTCTACTGATGTCTGGAAGGGCTTTCTTTTACTGATTCTGGGGTGTCTGAATTTGAAACAGGTGTATGTATGCATCTGAAAGAATCTGTTCCAGATGCCAGAAGATTCAGTTCTGGTGAGGGACGTGAAGGAAGTATCCTATTCACATGCTAGGAAAATAAATGTTTTACTAATCCTTAAATAACATTTTTACTCTGAGGTGTATTGGCAAATTTTAGTTTTATTTCTGCATGAAAGTCTCATTTTTATGAGTGTGTTTTATACACATTTAAGGAGTAGAGGCGACTGCTAAAATTAGTTTTGGTGATCCCATGCTAATGTCTGTGTAGGAAGAGAATAATGTAGTTTTAAAGCCCTGACACTTTGATTATTAGTGAACAATTTATTATTTATTTTCATGGGCTACAATTTAGTTTAACTATTGATGAATGCACATAACTTTTTGTGTTTTGGGATCTTCTCATGGTAGAGAAAGTATGTGATGGGAAAATGTCCTGTGCGTTTTCTCTCTTCCCACCCAAGCCATTAACCAATAAAATTCTATCATTAAACAAATGTTGATTTAGCACCTTACTATGTGCCAGGTACTGTGGCCAGGGCTGGAATACAGAAGAGCTTGCAGTCTCGATCTCTGGCCAGGTAAAAGTGAGGTGTACAGACTGCATTTCTGGAGGATGACTGAAGAGTTAGATAGTTACGACTTGCTCTGCCCTCCACCCTAGTTCACTTGTCAATATGGTAAATTCCCTAGACTCTGCATGAGATGTGGAGAAATAATGCCACATAAAATCCCAAATGGCCCTATCTACTTACTTCCGGAATATACTGTATGAATCTTATTGGAGTGGATCTTGCTTATTCAGTCAAAGGAAAAGTGAACATGTGGTCATCAACAGGCAGAAGGAGTTATTTCCAGAAGAAACTATATTAAAAAAAAATCCTCTGAGGATTCAATGCAAGAAAAATTTCTCCAGATACTATTGCGTTTTTTTCTATTAAACTATGAGCACTGTATAGCCCTCTATTTCCATTTTTGTCTTGTCTCCTAGGAACCTCAGAGCGAAATACAATGCTTAATTTCTGTTATGATTTTAGATACCTTCATGGTTATTTGGTTTCAACCTCATAATTTGGTTTCCTTCTTTATCTTTAACCGTTACCTCTATTTTAATAAGTTACCTCTATTTGTGTTTGTGACCGTACGGAATTTAAGTTAAAATCAGTTAAATCATGGACTCCGTATCAGAACAACAACGACAAAAATGACTCTTATGCAGTCATTGGTGGAAACCGGCCTGGAACCAGCATTTTGCTGTAGATCGTCAGTATGTGGGTGCTTAAAAGTTGACTCCCAGAGAGCCTCCTCGTCCCTGCAGTTCCCCTGCCCCACGGAGAGACACCTGGTGGTCTATATGGGGACGATCCTCTGGCCCTTCAGGCAGCACCAGCAGGGATGACAGGAACCCCAGCAGCACCGGACAAACCACACAGACCATAAAAATACCACAAAGCCCCTGAAAATTAAGTTGCCATTGGAACCACGGCTAACAAAAGGAGGCCAGGACTTGCCAGCTAGACCTAGGCAGGGTGATGCCGGATAAAAGATTTAAGTAGGACCCAGAGACTCATAACATAATAGAATGCCCAAGATGCAAAAGCAAAGCAAAAACATACCAAAACAAACAAGCAAAGCAAACCCAAAGCAACAGCCCCCCGCCAAACCCTCCAAGGAATCAAGAAAATGCCAACTTGAAATGAGAAAGGACCGTTCACTGACACCACTACCAAGACCAACCAGATGTCCAATGATCTCATCTCACCCAAATCAAGGTTGTAAAAGCAGCTGTCATTAAAAACGCTTCAACAGTCAATTACAAATTCCCTGGAAACACATGAAAAAGCAGAACATCTCAGCAAAGAAACAGAAGTTATACATATATGAAAAAGAACCAAATGGAAAGAATACAATCCCAGAGATAAAAAGCTCCCCAGATGGGCTCTAGTAGAGTGGAGATAACAAAGGATAGGTGAGCAGCAGGACACCCAGCAGAGTTCCCCCAATCTGAAAAAGAGAGGAAAGAGATGGATAAAAGTGATTAGAAACAATGCCATTATAAATCTGTGTGGAATAAGGCTCATAGTATTACTTTCTACAGCAGAGGAGGTGGCCAAGTTTTAATTATTTTAAGATTAAAGCTATAGGAACATTCTTTCAAATAAACCTTTTATTTTAGCAGAATTTAAAATTTACAGAAAAGTTGCAAAGATAATACAGAGTTCCTCTGTCTCCCATCCCCAGTGTCTCCAATTGTTAACATCTTACATTATTATGGTATATTTGTCACAACTAATGAACCAGTATTGATACATTGTTATTAACTAAATTCTACCCTTTATTCACATTCCATTATCTTTTCCCTACTATCCTTTTTTTTTTTCTGCTCCAATATTCCATCCAGGATACCCCATTTATAGAAGTCCTTTTAAAATTAATTCTTAATGGCCAAACTTCGTGTCTTGGAAGAGATTGATATTCCCAAGATGGAGCTATTATATAACTATACAGGGAATATTGTTGGAAGGCTATCAGGGCACTTGTCTTGAAGCTGTTCTTGGGTAGGAAGCACTCTTTATTTTGAGCGGCTTTTGTGATGGAAACTACAGGTTGGCTAAAGTCCCTCAGGCCACGCCTCGTCACCGCCATCATATTGACCCACAATCATTAGGGCATGAACACTTGTTTTCCTCAGTCCACTGAAAATTCACACTACTACCCCATGCCTTATGCAGTGAGGGAGATGGTGTTCTGCTGGCCCTATATAGGGGGAGAAGTAGCTGGCGCTCTTGTTTTTACCTGCAGTTGGTGAATCCTCTTGGCATTGGGATCTGCCTTCAAAATGTGTCCAGGATCCCACCACTTCTCTCTCCACTGCTTCCATCTGAGGTCCCCTATGAGCCATCATCATCTCCCGCCTAAGCATTAGCGAGACTTTCTTGACTGACCGCCCTGATTCTGCCCTGGCAACCCTATAGTCTGTTCTCAACACGGTGGCCTGAGTGATTCTGTTAAAATTTAAGTCAACTCATGTCATCTGCTCAAAACCATTCAGTGACCCTCCCATCTCACACTTTTCATTGGTGGTGGTGCTGGTAGTCCTTTACTTAATTGTCTTTTAATCAAAATTTTTATTGCAATATAACACACATGCAAAAAGTGTACAAATGATATGTGTACCACTCAATGAGTTATTAAAATCGACCACTCCTGTTATAACCACCAGCCAGGGAATGGAATAGAACAACCTTAGGAACACGCCACTTGGTTTCATTCGATCAATTACTCTTACTCTTCTCTCCAAAGGTAACCACTAACCTGACTTCTAGAATACTCTGTTTTTGAATTTTGTATAAATGGAGTTGCGACATGTGTTCTTTTGTGTCTGGTGTCCTTTCTTCAACATTATGTTTGTGAGATGTAGCCATGTTGTTATGCCATCTTGTGCTTTTTATTTTTTGTTTTGTTTTTTGTGTTTTTTTTTGGTACGCGGGCCTCTCACTGCTGTGGCCTCTCCCATAGCGGAGCACGGGCTCCGGACGCGCAGGCTCAGCGGCCATGGCTCACGGGCCCAGCCGCTCCGCGGCATGTGGGATCTTCCCGGACCGGGGCACGAACCCGTGTCCCCTGCATCGGCAGGCGGACTCTCAACCACTGCGCCACCAGGGAAGCCCCATCTTGTGCTTTTCAAAAGGTGAATTCTTTACAAGGACACCCAGGATCCCGTGCCACCTTGGCCCCCAGTGCCCACCCTCTGTGGGGTGCTGATGTAATTTTCTACTATTATTCCCCTCTCTTCTCTGCTCTAACCTCACTGGCCTCCTTGCTCTTCCTCAGGCTCATCAGGCATGCACCTGCCTCAGGGCCTTTGCACTTACTGTTTTTCCACTGCCCAGAAAGCTCTTCCCCCAGATATTCTCAGGGCTGGTTCTCTTTCCCCTGTCGGGTGTGGACTCAAGTGTTGCCTTCTCAGAGAGGCCTTTCCTGACTACCCACACTCTCTACAGCCTCTTCCTTGTTTAATTTTTCTCCACAGCACTTGTCACTGTACTATATACACATTAGTTTCCTGTTGTTTGTGAAAGAAATCCCACACCTTTAGTGGCTTAAAACAACACATACTTATTATCTCAGAGTTCTGTTGGTCAGAAGTTGGTAGGTTTTGTTTCTCTGCTCTGGGTCCCACCAGGCTGAAATCGAGGAATCAGCTGCCTGGGGCTCCTACCTGGAGTCTCTGGGTGAGAATCTCCATCCAGGCTCATTCAGGTTGTTGACAGAATCCGGAATTAAGACCGGTTTCTTTCTGGCTGTCAGCTGAGGTTTGCTCTCATTTCTAGAGGCACCTGTATCCCCTGGCTTGTGGCCCCTTCACCTTTGAGGCCAGCAAAGGTGGCTCCAGTCCCTCACAGACTGCTCTGTCTCATCTGTCTCCCTCCTCTGCTTTTTAGGACCCCTGTGATTACACTGGGCTCACTTAATAACTCCAGGATAATCTTCCTATTTTAAGGTCACCTGCTTAGCAAACTTAACTCCATCTGCAAAGCCCCCCCTGAAATATAGAGTAACATATTCACAGGTGGAACACCGGAGGCAAAAATCATGGGGACAACATCCTGCTTACCCAAATATATTTTCTTAGTTATTTTGTTTATTGTCAATCTTCCCCTCTAAAATCTGACTCTTTGATATCCCCAAACCTAGAACAGTGCCTGGCACACGTTAGGCGCTCAAATATTTGTCAAGTGAATGAATGAATACAGACTGGGTAATTAGTATCAACATCTGCCTTCCTGTTGGTATACATCTTCTCAGACTTTCTCTTCCTCTTTAAAAGATGGCCTTGATTTTCATTTTAACCTGATTTTATCCAGTCACTGTGGTTTTTCCTGCCCGCTACACCCCTGGTTACAGCTCTGCTAGTTAAGGGGACTGGCAGAACAATAACATCATATTTTCATGAGACCTCCTAGTTGACACACAAGAGGCACATCGAGGACAGGACACATCCAGAGGGAACCACAGGTGGGGTGGAGCTCAGAGGCCTCAGGCACTGCCCAGTGGAGCTAAATGTCCAGTGATTTCTTGGAAAAAAACTTCAGGGATTGTAGAGCTAGTCATAGAAATATGTTAAGCATTGTTTTACTCAGTACAAAAAAAAAAAAAAGGGTTGACTCTGCCGACGTCAGTTATCCAATGAAAATTTCAAAAATGAGTATTCTAGATGTTTCTAAAGATTCTGTGGCTGGTGAGGATAGTCTGAGGCACACATCAGTAACAGATTTGCCGTTTGGGTTACAGTGTGGAAAAAAAATCTCTGGAAACAGATTTATGTATTAGTTTTTCACTTTGCCACCAGATGTCCTTCATGAGTAGGAAAATATGATGGCTCGAATGATATTTTGAAGTGTGAATGCCCAGCATTTTTTAATAGTTGACAGTGAAAGGAAAGTGTGAGTGAATGTAAGTGTTGCCACAGACTTGTGGATGAGACACGTATTTTGAAGGCTGCCTTACAGGTGTAGCTTTTAGAAGCAAAATGTTTATTTAACTCTCAAATTTTCGTTTCTCGGTGCTCTGCAAACATTTACTTACCATATTTCCTTTTCACGCAACTCCAGATTGATATTTTGAAAGTTGGAGCAAATTATTATATTGAGAAATTCATATGAGGAAATACTCAAATCCTCACATGAACGTTAAAGATAAAACTGTGATGTTTTAAGTGGAGTTGCCCGAGGATTCCAGGTGAGCAGACCTCAGGCTTTTAAGCACACGAGCAGCATAGCTTATAATACCGCCACGTTAAATTAATTCTAAAAGTGGCTACTTACACCTTTAGGAAAGTCAGTTGAAAGGGGCCCAGGTATGATTTAACATAAAAATCAAAGACTGCAAATGCAGTTTATTGCTAATAAGATAATTCAAAGGAAAGCATAGAGTATAGGGTATTTAATGTATCAAATTAATAAGCAGCATCCTTTAAAATAGAAATTATTTGGTCAAGGGTGTCATGAATGTAAACTAGAAACCCTCATAATACGAAAGGAACATGGGTAACTCCTCTCTTAAAGGCTTTGTCGTGTGGATTACCCTGTGCGTTGACGGACACCTGGGTACAGGATTTTCGCCCTAACCCCATACCACCAAAGGCACAGGGTAGTCCTTCACTTTACGGTGAGGGTTCCTCACTCCCTCATTTCGTGCGTGGGAGTGGGACAGGCAACCTTGTCCAGAAAACTGAAGGCCATCTGCATGAAATGTCAGCCAAGCCACCAGATGTTTGATATAGATTGGTTTCTACATCCGGCTTCTTGACCGAATTCCTCCTCTTTCCACCCAGATGTTTTGGAGGCCCATGCAGGGAACTGAAGGAAGCTTGTCCAGGCACACAGAGCAAGGGGCAGTGATATTTTCGTGTCCTGCAGGGGGCGAAGTTCCCTCTGATTTCCCTCCGGTCACACATCCCAGCAGACTCCAGAGCCAGACCTGTTCCTCTCCCTCACTCCCTCCCTCCTGAATCACATCTGGACTTTGCCCAACCCCTTGTCCCGGGACTTCTGGGGATTGTTGAGGTGGGTGATGGGGAGTGGTCAGAAAAGCAGGGGGTGGGCGAGGTCGTGGTTAGGGGTCCCTTATCTACTCAGCGTTCCGATAGGCTTGAAGAAACAGTGGTCCCAATTTTGAAGTTATTAAAATTTCAGAACCATATCTCTTTATGTCCTTTGCCCCTAATGGATCCAAGGTCGTGTCTGAGTGTTTCCTGACAAATATGTGCACATGTGGGGGCGGTGGGGACGTGAGGAGAGCACGCCCTCTTCTGTGGTCCTCGGTTGAATGTCACCATCTTTATGATCGTTGTCATAACTCATGTCACATATTTCCCCTCTGGCTCTTAAGCGAGTCGTGTGCTCTTGTGTTTGTCGTCGGGAGGCACCCCCTTTTTCTCCTGTCATGCAACGGGGCCTGAGAGTCCATCTTGGTTGAGATGGGAAGCCCGTGGCAGACGTGAATCAGGGTTGCTGTTCAGATGTTAATTGATAACAAGTCACTAAGGGCCATTTTAGACCCATGTCGCAGAGGTCCATCTACCGCTTACTAAGTATCCAAGACTAGGGGGAGACGGTGTGTCTGTGCGTGTTCGCCACTGGGTCAGTCATGCGTATATAATAGGTGCGCCTGGAATAGATGGGTCCCAGTCAGCTTTTGTGTTTTAAATGGCATAGCCCTTCCTAGGTGCCCTGTGCTCAGGGTTTGTACGGCTTTCCAGTACTTTACCCACAGCCCTGATGGGCTGGAGCTGCTTTTGCTCTGCTTGCGTCTCACTAGAAGTCTTAAGAAGGTGTGACTAGGTTTGAGAAAGGAGGAGGCCCTTGGGAGGAAGCCCACACACACCTGCCGACATTTCACATCTTCTGATCAGAGCTCTTGGCTGCTGGCATATTATGCACTGCAATGATTTTATGGTGGTAACAAGTCCCGGACAGAAGAAAGAAGTGATGGAGGCTAATTCTAAGGGGCCTGGCATCCCAGAGCACGTAGTGACGTGCTCCTCTTTTCAGGGGAAAAGAATCCTTGCAGGTGGTTACAGATTGGCCTTCAGTGTGGCTGATGTTGTCTTGCCTGAGATCCGTGGCTACGGGACGTTTGTAAAATTAAAGTCTGTCCTAAAGACCACTGTGTCTGGGCCAAGACAGAACAGCAGCTAAGAGTGAACCAGTGGATGGTGGGATGGTGGGAGGTAAAGACCCTTACCCATTCAACACATACTTTCACCAGGTAAAAGATCATAACGTTTTAAGAGAACTTCTTTCTAGGAACCACCAATAACTGGGCCTTCTTGGATAGGGTGAGGACAAATGAATGTGCATGCGGAATGGCAGATGGTGGTGGTGTTGTTTGGGGGAGGGGGCAGTGTCTGTAACTGAGAAGTGAGCCTGCCATGAAATTACAACGGGTTTTACATGCTTGACCTTGTCTAATGCTCCCAGCAACCCGAGTTTCAGGGCCCTGCCTGGGATCCTGAATGGGACATGCCAAGACCCTACGCTTACTGAAATCACCTGTACCACCTCTCCTCAAATTTTACTGATCTTGCATCATGTAAATTCGATTGTCTTTCGGTACATTAAAATGCAACGTTAACAGACAAACTGGAGAAGCTCTGAAACATTTCCAAGAAGCTGGGGGCGGGGGTGGGGCTTTTTTTTTTTACTACACTCTCTGATTACACCCTCTTTCTTTTGGGTGCTAGCTTAAGAAGCGAAGCCGAAGCCCAAATGAAGAAATAAATCAAAATACTCAGAGCCCAAGCCCTCAGGACGACGGGTATCGCTTATATTTGGCCCTCTCTCTGGCGTTTGGGAACGGCTTCTCCGAGGGTGTGTCCCAACTTCCATCAGCTGCCTTTGGAAGCCACGTGCACGCTCAACGCCTGTATTACATCAATTAGAGAAACTAAGGAAGGAATGGGAAAAAGTGATGGTTTGCTGTTCTTCAATTGATTCAGGTGGCATTGATTTAACAGCTGATATTACTTTTATTTAGTTAAGGCATAAATTTAGGCCTTTTATGGGATCGTGAAAGGGAAAGGTTCCCATCGGGGTGTTGATCAGATCATTCTTCCTAGCAGTGACCTCTTTGCCTTTGCCACCTCGCCACTCCTCGGGTGCCTCCGAGAATTCTCTGTACTTGAAACCTACGCGCGGCGGAGGCGATGCCTCCCGGGAGAGGGAGGGTGAAAGAAGGGGGCGGGCCTATTTAAATACAGGCGAGACGCGCCTCTTCATTGGCCGCCAGCCTGTCCGTTACCAGGAGGGCGGGGAGACCCGGGGGCTGGAGTGCGGTACCTGAGCGAGACGCGCACCAGAAAGCCCACGTTGGCCGCTGCGGAGAGCGCGGCTCCGAGAGGCGGGAGCCTGCGAATTCCGGCGCCGACGCCGCCGCTCCGCGCACGGGTCCGCTTCCCTCCCATCCCTTCTGCGAGCGGGGTTTGCAGGGCAGCCGAACGAGCACGGAACGGAAAGCAAGAGCCTCACCGCCTCCGCTTGGGGAGTGGAACGGCGCGCCGAGATCTTGAGGGGGAGCGACAGTGCCGTGCCCGAGGGCGGAGGGGGCGCGGAGTTTGTGAGAGGGAGAAGGAAGTGTAAGCCTCGCGGAGAAGGTGGGCACCTTGGGACGCCTAGTCCGCCACGGCCGGGGCCCTGCGGCGGGGTGAACTTCACGGCGGCCGTGCAAGCCGGGGAGAGGCGTGCGCGGGGATGATGCCGGTCATCCTCCCCAGCTGGTGAGCGGCCCCGCCGTCCGTCCAGCCGCCCCGGAGGGCGCAAGGCAGCGCACGTGCGCGGGCAGCCAGACCCCGGAGAGACTGCGCCGTGACCCGCCCAGGAGCCAGGGCGCCGGCTGCCGCGCGGCCCCGACTCGGACGCACCTGGCCTGGAGCTTGCGCCTCCGGGGACCTGCGCGGGAGCGTGGGGCTCCCCCCCTGCCCCTCCAGCGGCCCTCCCGGGGATCGCCCCCTCCTCCTCCCCTCCAGCCTGGGCAACTGCGGGCACCCCAGACGAACATGAGAGATACGGACTGAGGGCCAGGAAGGGGAAGCGAGCCCGCCGAGAGGTGGCGGGGCTCTTCACGCCCAAGGGCCACCGCGGCCGCGCTCCGGCCTCGCTCCGCCGCTCCACGCCTCGCGGGGCCCGCGGGGCCAGCCCGGCTCGGCGGGGATGCTGGGGCGGAGGGCGCCGTGGCTGTGCTGGTGGTGGGGACTGCTCTGCGGCTGCTGCGGGCCCCCGCCCCTGCCCGCCGCCGGGGGCGCGCTGCTGGGGGACGGCGGGCGCCCCGGCCCCGCGGAGCCGCCGCCGCCGCCGCCGCAGACCTCCTCCTCGGGCTTCCTCTACCGGAGGCTCAAGACGCACGAGAAGCGGGAGATGCAGAAGGAGATCCTCGCCGTGCTGGGCCTCCCGCACCGGCCCCGGCCCCTGCACGGCCTCCAGCAGCCGCAGCCCCCTGCGCTCCCACCGCCCCCGCCGCCGCCGCAGCAGCCTCGCGGGGAGCCCCCGCCGGGGCGGCTGAAGTCTGCGCCCCTCTTCATGCTGGACCTGTACAACGCCCTGTCCGCCGCCGACGACGAGGACGGGGCTTCCGACGAGGAGCGGCGGCAGCCCGGGCCGCGAGGAGGGGCCGGCTCGTCCCAGACCCGGCAGGCGGCCCTCGGCAGCAGGAGCGTCCTGGCCCCCGGACCCGGCGGCGGCGGCGCGTCTCCACTGACCAGCGCGCAGGACAGCGCCTTCCTCAACGACGCCGACATGGTCATGAGCTTCGTGAACCTGGGTGAGGATCTGGGGGAGCGTAGCGACCGGCATCATTCCCCCCCGTCCCCCCTTTCCAGTCTCCCGGGCCCGGGGAGGGGAGTGAGAGGGTGGAGGAGCCCCTGGCACTGGGGAGCCGGGCTGGCGCGGCGGGGACGCGGGGACGGGCCGGTTGCCCTCCCGCCACCTGCGCGGCCGGGGGCGGCACGTGCGCTCCCCCCGCCGGGGTTGAGCGCTGCGGCGGTGGGCGGGCTGGGACGCTGGGTCCCGAGAGCGGCGCTGGCTGGCGCGTCTCCGTGAGCGGCTGGAGCACAGTCCGCGCTTTTCCCGTTGGTGCCCGGCTCGGGCCACGCCAGCCCGACTGTGGCAGCGAAGTCTGGCCCGAGTGGAGCCAGCTGGGAAGGAGAAAGCTCTTCAGTACTTTCTCCTCCTGTTTTGGTTCTGCACCCTTAACGCTCTGAGTGCCAGTTTTCCCACCGGGACTCTGGGGACTCCGGGAGCAGCTGAGAACTCTGGAAACTTGACATGATTGCGTTTAGTGGTATTCACGGAATTGGGGGAGGAGGGATGCAGGAGGAGGTCCCGAAAGGACCGAGGAAGGCGCGCCAGTCTCGGCCAGGCGGGGCTTGCGCGGGTTTGGGGCCCGACCCCGAGCCCAGTTGGGGTCACCCGCCCAGTGCCTTCGCTCACATGCCTTTGGCCAGTGCCCCAGAAGGCCGAACTTTTGATCAGTGAGGCTCCAACTGCACGGGCAGGGAAAGGGTGCGGGTTGGGGGCCGGGGTTGGGCCCTGAGCTGGTCTGAACCGGTTGCCAGGCAACAGAATGGAAATTCAAGGGCGGCTAAATCGGGCTCAGCCACAAATGTTCTGTGGCAAACCCGGACGGAGTCACAGAGCCTTTACCCCCTTGAGTTTTCTCATCTGTTAATGAGAACGGTGTAAGGAAGACTTTTTCCAGAATCAGTGCCTCTGGTCTGTGCTACTCTTCATTCATAAACTGACTCAGCTTAGCGTAGACAAAGCGATGTAGGGGACGCATTCTCTGCGGGGAGAAACGGGGCGCAGTAGCCACGCCCCAAGTGGGCGCAGCCGCGCGGTGGGGTGGGTCTCCGCGGACTTCCTTTCCGCTGCGAGACGCGTGGCTCTGGCCGGGCCCCAAAGTGGGTTAGCAGATACTTAGCAAAGTAGCACCCACGTCTCCAAGCCACGTCGAAGACGTCCGTCTTTTAAGGACATTATTTACTTGAATGATTCCCATGTAAAAACTTGAAGCGAATCTTTTACAAGTATGTCTAGGAGATGAGTCTCAACTCCGCTGAGCGTTGGGGGAAGGAAGGAGAAGTGGGGCTGAGGGACGAGGTCTGGGAGGATATAGAGCAGGACGATTGACATCCAGGTGGTGCAGAAATCCTCCTGGGAGACTCATGGCACAGGGAGTGGAGTCTCCAGGCCGGCCAGTCTTGCTTCTTGCAGTGCCAGGGTTTCTGATTGGACAGGAAATGTCACAGTGTGTTGGGACAAAATCCAGGGTTGAGCCACCTCCAAGAAGTATTCTAAGGAAATTCTCATGCCAGTCAGTAAAGTTGGGGGGTGGGGAGCGTGGGCGGGAGGAGAGGGACCAGTGCTTTTCCTTATTCTAACATTTCTGCTGCTTCTGGCTTAGTAAATTCCACCCATTGCTGCCCTCCCCCAGGTTTCCCCACAGCCTTGGGGAAATGTGTTATTGCCTTTTGGGGGTAGAGTCCCAACCTGAACAAAGTGGGGAGAGTGGCACTCCTGGCTCCTCCAGGGACAATCATATTATAGTCTCCAGAAAACCGTCCCTAGGCTTTACAACATGGTTCTCGACCTTGACTGACCATTAGCATCACCTGGGGCACGGAAAGAAGTAAGAGATGCTGGGCTTCTCCTTAGAGCAGTTAAGTCAGAATCTTAAGCTGGTGAGTTTCTGGCTTTTTTTTTTTTGCCTTAGGTTTTTCTAATGTGCTGCCGTGGTCAAGAAACACTGGTGTGGGAGAACCTGATGTCTGAAGGAAATCAGAGCATCCCAGAAAGCAATTAAGAGCAATGCTTCCTATGTCAGTGGCTCCCACACATTGCTATACATGAGAATTACCTGGGGGCTTTTGAAGTCTAGATGCCCAGGTGGTACCCCGTATCAGTAGTTAACGTGTGAGGTGGAAGCCAGGTATCAGCGTTTTTCAAGATTCCCCAGGTGATTCCAGTGGTGTTTGGGAACCGCTGGTGTTTGAAATTGTGAGAATTAGCTTGAGTAAAGTATGGAGACATTTACTGTGTTTAGTGACCTCCAAATTCTCCCCACTCCTTGCTTTTCTGACCTTTCCAGGTCTACAGGTGGGCACTGCTTCTGAGTCGCACTGCTTGAGGCTAGTTGTCAACTAATCCTGCTAAAGCGATGGCTTAACATAGTATCTCGTTAGGGATATTTTCATTTTTCAGAAAGATTTGTAAAGATTCAAAAGAACAGCACTGAAAAATGCCAAGAGAACTCAACAGTAGGGTCATTTCAGGCCTGGGACAGGCTGATATGGAAGGAGAAAGATCGCTGGGTAGGGGATTCTGTCCCATGCCCCTCCTATCATACCACTGGGCTTTCTGACTGCAAGTTATAAGTGTCTGTAGGTCCAATCCTGGACTCCACATGGGTGATTAGAGGAGACAATCACTTCCAGGTAAGTAGAATCCAAGTCACAAGCTATGCCACCTGTCAGCGAAGCAGTCCATTTAATCTTAATCCATTTAGCAGTAGGAAGGGGGACTTTCATAATGAGAGGCTAAAAATGTGATAAAATCTGATTATCATAGCTCTGAGCATAAGGACAGTTCATTTGAAGGAAGTAATTGCTTAGCAATGTGGATTCTCTAAATACGGACCCTGGGAGAATTCCACAGGTTTCTTACTCTGTCTCAATGGCGTGTTAGCTACGGCTTTACATGACTCTAAAAACCTATAGAAAGAGGCTACAGTATGGGTTTTAAAGTATTCTTGTATCTACTGAGTTAGGTAACTTACAAACTGAAATAAGGGAATATGTTACATAGTTGTAAACATCCTTCTTCCCTGGGACAGGGGAGTAACTTACTCATGAAATACATTGAAAATGCTTTGCGCCTTGTCAGTCAGAGTGGTTATGAGGAAGTATGAATCAACAGGATACATTTCTCTTGCATATCCCAAAGGCTGGTCATTTGACTGGCCCACTATTGTTTATGTTGACGGTTTTACACCCTCTCTGGGTGAGTGGTCTGGGGATGTGTAACCTCCTTTGTCCTAACCGGCTGGTGTGCAGAGTGCCCGCTGGGCAAGCTTGGTGCACTCGTGAACCTGCATTCAATGTGGGCAACACATGCCATTTTCTACTTGTTTTCTAATGCTAAAAAGTGTCTTGGCAGCCTGATACGCAAGCCTGCCTATTTGGTGACCTTGGAGAAATATCCTGAAATAGCTCAGGTCTTAGCTTAAAATTCACCTTTGTAGAAGAAGCCTTCTCTCACCACTCCATAGAAACTGGCCCTGCTCTCACCCTCACCCACTTATGTACCATCACTGCACCCTGTTTATTTCCTTGGTTGCACTTATCACAAGGAGTATTTTTTTTCTTTTAAAATTTGCTTACTCATTTGTTTGTCACCCCTCTAGGATGTCAGCCTCGAAAAGCAACCAGGCTTATCCACTGTTGTAACTTAAGTTCCTAACATAATGCCGAGTGTACAGAAGGTGCTTAATCAAGATTGAATGAATGAAAGTAGACACATTCATTTACAATTCATATTTCACTAATCTGGAAGGGTATATCTGATGTTTTATTTAGATCATTTACAAATGGTGTACCTGATTTTTATTAAGTAAAACATTTGAGGTAAGTGAAGACATTTAGGACATTGAGATTCATGATATCTGGATGTATATATCATGCTTTATGAATATACCCCTTTATTAGTTACCCATATGTATATTAATTTGTAATACGCATTACATTTGAGAGTAGTGCAAAGGTTTCATTAAATCTCTGCATTTCAGACTTCACTTATTTTAAATGAATGAGGTGTTGATCTGCAGATGGTAGGATACAATGAAATAAAACACTCAAGCTATGGTCAGAAAAAGGAATCAGCGTGTGTTAGTACAAGTAACAAGAAACGTATTGTACTGAAAATACTGGCAATCTTCTGAACAAAATTACTCTCGGGAAACAATTTGTAGAAGAAAAATGGAATACTCCCTCCTTGGATTTGTAACTAGATACACTGTATTGTCTTTTTCTCACAGGATCAGTGGTCCTATTTTTCATTTAAGCTGCCTGTACTTAGGAAGATTTTTGTTAGCAGAAAAGAAACCTGTGCCTGCAAGCTATTCACAGCAAAAATAGTTTGGAGAATTTGGTTGCAATTGTGTGGCTCAGAGAAGGAGTAGATAGTCTCCTAAAGAGATTCCAAATAGTAAATGTGAGATTCAGTGGTATTTCAACAAAAAAAGTTGTACAAAGTGTTCTTCAACTCGGATCAAAGGGCAAGCAGATATCATTGTTTAGACCTTGGATGGTGTTTCCTCTGCTTGTCCTTCTAAGAATGGGTAGAAATCCTTTCGAAATGTGCTGAATCATTCTTGGTTCCTTTACTTGAGAGCTTACCTCTGATTAGCATGGAGGAAGGATTCCTAGTGATATAAACATCTGTGTAAGTGAAAAAAACCCACAGTTCAGCACTTTCTTCAGCATGTAATTGTTTCATCACTGTGTCTTCAGAGTTTAGCTACTTTAAATGTTGGGTTTCACATCAGTATTTTCCTTGGATACGGCAGTGGGAGGGTGAATACTGGATATCGAAGGTAGGACAGCAAACTCTCAGATAACCAACTGCTCTCTCATCTTTGCCTCTCCCTCATCTGTTTATGAAGCTGAGTTAGGAAAGGAAAGCAAAGCAAAGCGAATACAATTTCTTGGGTAATTAACCAGCTTTGTGTAATTTTTTTCTCAAGTCAGTCCTCTAATGTTTCCCATTCTGTATTTAAAAATGAATTATTCCATGGAATGCTCTTCTTTCCTTAATATAAAGCCTTTGCAGTTTTCTTTTTTTTTTCAATCCTCTCCCTTTTGGGTTTCCCTCCCATGTACATCACCACAGTGCGGTAAGTAGGGTTCCCTGTGCTGCACAGTATGCTCCCCTCAGTTGTCCATTTTATACATAGCATCAATAGCGTGTATATGTAATCCCAATCTCCCAGTTCCTCCCACCCCACCCCTTGCAGTTTTCTCTTAACTTTTCCATTTGGAGCCTTATTCTGAATAAGGACAAGCCTCTCCTCTTGTCTGAATTTGTCACATCACCACCTTCGGCCCCTCCAGCAGTAGGAAGGAAAGTAGGCAGTATTTTAATCGGATCATTGCATTCCTGACTAGACTAAGCTTCCGTAAGTATCTGAGTAAAAGGGGTAGAAACCAACATAGACACTTCCTAAGATGTGAGTCCTTTGCAGAATCCCATGAGTGTAAACAGCTGTGTTCCATTAACCTTTCTCCCCGACCCTCCCCAGGCCATTACCCTACCCTGCTGCAACCTAGGAAGGCGACATAGTGTCCTGGCTGAGCGGCCATCACCCAGGGGCTGATAGGGTGGGCAGGTGGCATCTTCTCCTCCCCTTTTGTGTTCCCCATGAAGAGCTGGCGTGTTCCGTTGCCTTCATTTCTGTTTTCATCATGACAGCTGAGTTGCTCTTATTCAAGCACATTTTCTCATAATACTCTTACTTCCTGGCTCCCCCTTCCTCCACCTCTTGCCCTCCGGAAACTTGGGACCAGAAAATGGTCCCAGTCCTACCTGGAATGTATGAAAGTGGTGACAAGTATGTCAAGGAGAAGGAAAGCCATTCCCGTTTTCACAAAAATTAGTTACTAAAGAACCAGGGCCATATCAACCTCTAGAGTTTTTGTGCGTGCCAGAAATTCCTGGAGCTGCAGAGTTATCCCTGTATGTCTTCCCCCACAAGCTATTTTTAAAAATGCTTTTTATTTATTTTAATTTTTTGTGTTTTTATCTAAAAATTTTTTTTAATTGAATGTTGTGTTAGTTTCAGATGTACAGCAAAGTGATTCAGTTACACATATATATCGATTCTTTTGCAGATTCTTTTCCCTGATAGGTTATTACGAGATATTGACTATAGTTCCCTGTGCTCTACAGTAGGTCCTTGTTTATCTATTTTATATATAGTAACCATGTATATGTTGATCCCAAACTCCTAATTTATCCTCCCCACCCCAAGCTTTAGAAATAAGACATTGTAGTGCACTGAAGCAGATTGGATTTTTTGGCACAGTTTACTAGTGTTTTGAAAACATTGTTCTCTGCAATTACTCTTTCCACTGTAAATATGTAGTATTTCAGCCTCCTTATGAAGTTAGACTCTGGAGCTGGCTGGGATCACACAGCTACCTTCCATGACTGTTGTTTTTCTGAAGGAACGTGGCCAGCAACGGACAACCTGTTTTTTAAGTTGGGTTTCCTCTATCAATAGGCAGTTGGGGATGATTGGTCCATTTGTGTTATCCATGGGTCCTAGAGTTTACAGCTTGAAAAGGTTCTTGCATATCATGTTTTCTGTTGTGTTTGCAGTTACATCTGTTAGATGTACTCAGAACCGTTTCTTCCTCGCTGCTGGTACATCTTAAGGCTGAGGAACAACCAACAGAACCACAGAGAGAGCCTAACACATCAGAGGAATAGGGCTATCGAGTTGTTGGTCAGGTGTGAGTGGATAATTCAGGAGAAATTATAAAAGCATGCAAGACCACAGCCCACGGCAAAGATGGGGAGCCCAAATCTGAAATTTTGTGGGTTTTCTCTTACTGGATAGTATTCTCTCCTAGAACTCTGCTTTTAGAAAAGAAAAAAACTGTGCATCTCTAAAAATATCCCCCTCTTTGGTATGTCGAAGGACTGTTGACCTTAAAGAATTGTTTTCTGCTCCAAAACTGAGTTGAAAACCATGCTGCCCCGAGCGGCATTGTTCTGCTGATGTCCGCAGGCACTGATTCTCTTCCTGCCCTGCCCATATCCATTATTAAAGAGATTGGGCCCATAATAGAGATGCTATCTAAATTGCATCAGGTAATTCCTGGATGGGTCCCCACGGTCCTGTTATCTCCAACCCAGTCCCAGATGACTGGGTCGAAGACTCCCCTTCAGACATTTTTGCAGAATGAGGTTCTGGTTCTGAGTGGGAGAGCCTTCCTGGCTCTTGGGTTTATGGGCACACGCCCTTGGTTCCTGATCCTGCCAGATAGTTCGGGGATTGTCCTACGCCTGAAATGTCCTTGCTCTGTAGTGCTGATTTTATGTTCAGATTGTTTTCTCATCATCTGAGAGCTCCGAGGGGGGAGGAGCCGGGTGGCTTCACAGCAGGCAGAAAGCACTGCCCAGGAGCCCTCTCCACACTGCCCTTTGATATCCGCCGACAGCCTTATTATGACTCTCCTACCACTTACCCTTTTCACCTTGTCCAGAATGTAACTTCCAGCTTTAAACATCTGCGCCTGTTGATTGTTATTCCTGTGTTTACAGTCTTGTTGGTTTCCTGTTCATGAACATGGGCTGGCAGAAAATTGACTCGTGTTTCAGCAGAGCATGAACTGACTGCATCACCCGTGCTGATGAGGCCGGGAGATTTTTATAATGGGCCTTGCTGAATCTCTGAGACCACTTACTTTCTCTCCCCCACCCCGCCTTTCAGTCTGCGAGTTGAAATATTCTAAAGACAGAGCTTTGTAAACTACACAGTGAAGGACTGAAAGTTTTACTGGTTTTGCAAATTTTATCGAACGCTCTATCAGGATAAATGAGCAGAGAAGCTGTGCATTAAAAAAAAAAATACACTTTACTTTTTAGAGTAGTTTAAGTCTACAGTAAAATTGAGTGAAAAGCTCAGAGTTCCCACATAACCCCACGCCTCCGCATGTGCACAGCTCCTCCTGGGATCACCATTCCCCACCAGGGTGGTACGTTTGTTACAGTCAGTGAACCTGCATGGACACATCATTGTCCCTCAGAGTCCGTAGTTTGCATTACAGCTCACTCTTGGTGTCGGACATTCTGCGGCTTTGGATGAATGTCTGCTGACACGTGTCCATCATTATGGACCATACAGAGTAGTTTTCACTGCCCTAAAAATCTTCTGAGGAGAAACTGTACTTTTAGCCAGAAAAGCTAATCGCTGAAAATCCTAAGATTCAAAATATGCAGAGTTTGGGGGAAGGGAAACAAAATACCTTTGCTGAACAATATTTTGTTTCTGCTGCTTTACCCCATCAGTGTACAAGTAATTTTGACTGACTACGTAGGCCTTATTTTGTGCTTCCGTGTGTTGACACCAAATCCATTAGAAATCTCTCTCTCGTTTTTTTTTTTAAGTCTAGGAGTTTAAAAATCTTTTTTCGCCCACATACTTTCAGTGAGGTGTCTGTCACCATAGTACCTAGACAATCCCTCAGGCAGAGATATGAGCGATTAAATTTCTCCCTGGCTTGTGCCCTGTTTGATCCATGCTTGGCGGGATTTGGGCGAGTGAAAGAAAGAGGCCTGAAGAATGAACAAGAATTAGAGGAATTCTGTGCTTGTAAATTATTAAAATTTGGGAGGTTGTTGGGAGAGGGGTTAAAGTTTTCAGAAAGGAAGAAAATATATTGTTAAAACTTAGTTTGATTACTGCCTTGAAAAACTCACAAAAATACCTTTTCATGGCCTTAGTGGCCGGATCGGGGACTTGAAAAGGTTTCCTCAGGAGAGACTGTTTAGATCAGATTAAAATTAAATTACTAGAGACTCCGTAAACCAGAGGTCTTTGTGGGTGAGGCTCATATGCTTTGAACTGTTTTCTGTGAGAAAGGGCTACACAAATTAATGGTGAATAAATGAGAAGATGCAATAATGTAAACAAGGAACATGGTAACCCTAAAGAGTGCTGTTGAACAAATAGTTAGCAATTCATTTGAGGTAGTTTGGGAACTTGTGAGCATTTCTTGACAAATACTGTACAGGTGAGACACTTCATGAATTCTCCCCAGGTCTCCTTGTGTCAGCTCTCCGTGTTATTGGGATGTCTTCTCACTGAATTCTAGCTAAATAACCTCCTTTATTTCCCCTACATCCCTGCAGAGATGAAACCTCTCAAATAGAGGAGCTTGGGACCAGGGCCAGATCGGTGGATTTGAGAAATTCGGCTTTGTTCTCTAACACCTGACTTGGTATGCGCTGTGGTTTAACTAGCTCTCGGTCTGGTGGGATAGAAGTTTAATCACGCCAAAAGTGAAATGATACCGAAGGGTGGGGCTAAGATTATGGAGGTTAAAGTGGGGAAGACACAGGTGTCTTCAGTTGAAGACATTTGGAGAGTTGCATTTTCCCCGAGGTCCATGGAACAGGCCTTTGCATTTTTATGGGGTCTGTTTAGGGCAGAATCCCCTAATACCAGCTTTGGGAACTTGTCCCGCAAATCTGGCACCTCGCTTATTTCATCTACTTAATTGAGGTTGTTTGTCTCTATTGTTATACATGCGTATACATGTCATCACTCTAAGATGTGGAAGCCAGCATAGCTGTGGGGATGCAGGTGGTACCCACTGGAGCTTCGTTTCTCCCTCTCTCCTCTTGCTTTTCCCTTCTCTTTTCCTCCCATGAATAAATTTGGCAACTCCATTGCATTTTTTTCCTATTTTCTATCTGTTCGTTTTCCGTATGCCTTTGGTTGTCATTGACCTAACAGCAGATTGTATACATCTCCATGGATTCTGGTAGCTTCTACCACCAAAACGATGCATCGCTCACTAGAATGGTTAAGTAGCTGGTTTTCTTGGTGGTGCTAGAAAGTGCTGAAGGCCTCTTTAGTATAGAGTTGAGGAAAGAGCACCTGATTAAGATTCGGGAAGCTTAAGCCTCTAGTCTTCGTGTTATCCCTTTTTACAGTAGCATGTTCAAGCCACTTAACCGAAGTTCTGAGTCTTTCCTTGTCTGTAAAGTGTGAGTATTGGGCTAGATCAGCATTTTCCAAGTAGCGTTTCATGGAACACTTTTCCCAAATGCTCTGCAGAGGAAGAGCGTGGAAGCACTTTATGTCATATTCTTTTCTTTGAGATTTCCACGTCTAGGAGCATGTTAAAGCCCTGACAAGCCCATAGAGTTTTCTGAACCGACTTTTCTTCTGTAACCCTTTTTTCCCCCTGAAACATCCTTGTGTCAGACCTGGGCCTCTCTGTCCCAAGGGCCACTCCTGACCCTCCCCTGGTCTTCTCTGTAGAGCAGGGATGGGACCCCAGAAGGCTGCCTTTCCAGCTGCTACTACTCTTCTGTGTCTCTGGCTCCCTCTGGAAGGGCTGCCTTGTGCCATCTTCCACTGGTGGCCCCAGGCTCTCTTCCTGAGGTTGGAAGTGGCTTCTGACTATTGCTTATCCATGGGGTGTCTCACCACAACCTGCTTGCCTTCCCCACTGTGATGCCTCCAGTCCCCTGCATTCATTTCCCTCTGTTGTAAACACCTGCTGGGATTTCTCTTTTGCTGGCTGGACCCCGATTGCTACGGCCTTTTAATTCTCTGGAACACAGCAGAGAAACCCCAGACGATATAATGTTCAGAAATTAATTCTAGGCATGTAATTCTATTGTGTATCTCTGATTATTTTTTTAAACAGCTTTCTTGCAGTATAATGGACACACACAGTAAGCTGCTTATTTAAAGTATAAATATGGTAAACTTTGACTTATATGAGCACCTCTGAAACCATCACCGCAATCAGGATAGTGAATGTATCCAGAGCTATTCTTTTAAACAGTTGCCTAAACCAGGAAGTGCAGTGATATCCTAGCCCCCAGGAAGCGTAGTGAAAATTCCCATCTTTCATTGATGCCATTGCCGTTCATGCTTTTATATGCTTTGAACATCCTTAAGAATATAGTTTGCTGAAGATGGTTGCGAATGGTTTTCTTGGATTAGAGAACTCTGGGGTCAAGCCCACTCTTTGCAGTGGTGACTGGCCTCGATCCTGTGTCTTACCTCCCATATTTATTTTAGGAGCTCGTAATAAAGATAGGCAGATCTCTTCTAATTTCGACGTCAAGCGTCTGGGGCACTTTGGGAGGGTTAATGACCCTGTTGGCATCTCCTTCCTCAGTCCTCAAGTTGAAAAGATTTGATCCTTCTGGCAAACATCACAAAGATGCTTCCTTGTGTTTCTGTTTTAAATTCTGGCAATTGAGGTAGGGCACAGGTCCAAGAAGTTTACGAAAGTAGACTCCAGTTTACTCCTGACTTCCCCCCGCTCTGCTCCTCTTTCTCCAAATGTTCTGTAAGCTTACACAGAGCTGCATTTTTGCGGGGGGGCGGGCAGGTTGTAAGAACATGTCAGTATTGTATTTCTTTATGGCCTTTTGCCTTAAAGAATGACTGATGTCACTTATTATCCTATTATCTCAGCAAGGCAAAAACAGACTTTTATAGCTTCAAACTTACAGCTATAAAAGCAGATGGATAGGGGAGAATTTGGAGATCTGGGGAGAAAATTATTATTTAGAGTAGTGTTGATGTTCCAGATAGCACCCAGTCACACGACAGAACAGTCTGGTGAAGTTGCTTAGCTCTCTCCCCCGCCTCCCTGCCATTCAGGGAAGCTGCTCTTCCCTTGCTGCCCATTTTCTCCTGTCCCATTGCCATCTGACCTCTGTCCCCATCACTCTGGGGACAGTCTTCTATCAGGGGCAACTAACCACTCTGCCCTGAGTCTTCACCCTCCTCTCCGGAAGCCTTTATCCCTCTGACACTCCTTACCCCCCGCTGTACAGTCCTGAGAAATTCCTTAGCTTCTGTAACTCTGCTTGCACCCTCTGCGTTCTTTTTCTATCCTCCAGATTTCTGTGTGGGGACATTCCTGAAAAACAGCAAAAGATTCAGAGGGTTGGCATGTGGCACTCGACCCACACATGGGGCTGAGATGGCCGTGAGTTTCGAGGGGTGGGGGGAGCACACTCAGATGTAGGAGTTAGGAGGTGACGTGCAGCCACAGGGCGTGATGGTGGCCAGGTGCCAGCCTTCAGTGATGCGTGTGCAGGCTGAGTGGACCATGGTGATGGGGACCCTGGCAGCTGGTGGATTCAGGCAGCCAGATGTCAGCGACAGGGAGGTATCTCAGCTCGGAGCCCCTCCTCGTGTACTTCCCTTTTGCTTACCCATCCATTCAAAGTGTAGTCAAAGTTTGCTTCTCAGACCGTCTTTGTGCAAGACCAAGTTGGGTTTTTTAAAATGTCTAAATTTCTGTGGACCCATACTTTTGTCAAATTCATTAAAAATGAACGATTAGAGAGGTGAAATGGAAAAAGCAAAATACATATAAAATCAAGCCTCAATTTCTAATGATCAGATTCCATCGATATAAAATGATTGGTCAAGTTGCTACTAAACTGTCTGGACAGTCTCCCTTTTGTACTCGTCTCACTGCAGGACAGTCATGCAGAGTTTGTGAGTCAGCACAGATCTCTCTCTCTCTCTCTCTTTTTTTTTTTTTTGCGGTACACGGGCCTCTCACTGTTGTGGCCTCTCCCGTTGTGGAGCCCAGGCTCCGGACGCGCAGGCTCAGCGGCCATGGCTCACGGGCCCAGCCGCTCTGCGGCATGTGGGATCCTCCCGGACCAGGGCACGAACCCGCGTCCCCTGCATCGGCAGGCGGACTCTCAACCACTGCGCCACCAGGGAAGCCTAGAGATCTCTCATTTTTATTGACGTGCAATGAAAACCTTCTTGGACTCGCCAGGACTCAGGGGCTTTGCTGTGGGAATCTACACTTGAACAAGCCTGCGTGGACGTGAGAGTGCTGACACAGGGTTGAGAACCGGGGTGCTCATTGCTCAGGGTCACCCTCAATCTCTGTCCTCACTCCCACACCCAAGCAGTTGCTGGACTTACTGTTTCTGCTTCTGAAATCTCTCACTCGCGTCCCTCCATCTTTTTCCTCCTTTCTCTCCCCACGTTTTCCAGATGAGGTCTTTATGAGTTTGGCCTGGACTTCTATGCCGGCCTGCCCCCCTGCTAATCCACCCTTGCATCAGCGCCAGCTCGGTGTCTCTGTAGCACAGATGTGATCTGTTATCTCCCCTCCATCACCTTCATTGGATCCTTATGGCCCCGAAGGAAGCCAGGATGCCGTTCTGACTCCATGCCCTTTGCATTTCATCCCCTCCCTTCCTCTTTGTCCCCACTGTCATTCAACCAACCAAGTCTCCGTGATTTCCTTCCTGTGGCCTTTTCTCCTGATATCTCCCATTTGCATTGCATTGCTTCACATTTCCACACTCTCAGTTTGACCTGTTCTTTAAACCCCAGCTCAAATGCCATCTTAGCAAGGAATCCTTTTGGGAATTTGCTTACCACGTGCCATGACTCTTTGGGGTCTAGTGACCTTCCCCAGTGCAGGTCAGCATGGAGTGGCATTCGCAGTTCAGATGTGTTTGCACATGAACTCCGTGTGGCCTAGAGGAGGGAGCTGGGAGCCTTAAGTTCCAGTGTGGGTGCTCTCCCTGCCAGCTGGGTAGATCTGGGCAAATCACCTTCAACACCGACTTCTCTGATCCTTTGTCATGCAATGCTTTGTTCCTCCCAACACCCCTTCTCCCCGCAGGTACCCAGCGCTGTGCCTTACCTTACATGATACTCAATAGATGCTCATGGGATGGATGGGGCTCAGTTTCTCTAAAGTATAATGACTGTGTGTGGTCTTCCTTCTCTCTCTCAACGCCAGTAACATCATTTGTTTGAATGAGAGAATTCTAAATGGTGAAACATTGCAGATCTGAGGAGTGCTTATGAACTTCCATTTCACTGGTGGTTATAAGACAAAATGTTGCCTTCTTTTGGGGTTTCTGTTCTGTGACTTTGTAGATGGTGGAGGGGGAAAAAAAGGCCTCAGGGAGGAGACATGTTGTTTTCCCTCTATCTGATGTCATTATGACTTTAATAAGTATTCATAGGAGTCAGAAGTGCTGCTCGATCTAAATTTAAGTTTCCTGCTTATGCTACGACTCCGCCTGCAGGTGTCAACGCCAAATACTTATCTTGTCAGCTTCTCCAGGAGGCGGCTGGCTTGGCTTCTGTCGCGAAGGTGTTAGTCACTCTGTTTACATAAGGGCTGAGGGGGTGACATCATGTCTATTGAATCAAAGTCACTCAGCTCCCCCTTGGGCAACAGGGAGCGTTTAAATACCCAAACCAGATCAAAGCCAAGGGCAGAGTTGAGATACCCCTGCCCAGGAGTAGCGAGGTCTGGCCAGAGGGAGGGTGGTCTCTTGGGTGGGTGTCCGAAACAGACGTGCATTATTGCCTCCCTGTGTTTCCGGACCATTGGTGAAACGAATCATGTAGAATAAAACTCGGAGCGGCCAATCCAGAGAGACGGCTTAAGTGGGCGCAGGTGCGTCCAAATAGGTCGGAAAAAATGTCAAATCAGGGATGTTTCTTTTTATAGGCTGTTAGAAAAGTTGTTTAAAATTAAACAACTCTTCAGTACTTAAATTATGTATAATGAGGACAGGTAGGTCCTGGAACAGAGAACTTTTTTTTCTTCCTTCTCCCACTTCAGTTTTGCTCTCCCTACTAGAGTATGCCAGACATAAACACTTTCATTTCCAGGATATATATTAGCCTTAGCGTGGAGGGAACGGGGAGAGATGGCATCGATAGAGGCCAGAGAAGTAGCAAATCTAGTCGAGACTTGTGAGTCCCATCAAGTGATAACCTTGTGAATTTCATACCTTTTAAATATAGGTAAATGTAGAGGAAGATATATTATACAGTTGACATTCCCTTTACACCTCCCAACCCCAAATAAATAGTTTATTGATACACTCTCCAGCTTGGTTGCAGTGTAATTGACAAATAGAAATTGTACATATTTAAGGCGTCTGTGGTGATTTTTTTTTTTTTTTTTTTTTGCGGTATGCGGGCCTCTCACTGCTGTGGCCTCTCCCATCTCAGAGCACAGGCTCCGGACGCGCAGGCCCAGCGGCCACGGCTCACGGGCTCAGCCGCTCCGCGGCATGTGGGATCCTCCCGGACCGGGGCACGAACCTGCGTCCCCTGCATCGGCAGGCGGACCCTCAACCACTGTGCCACCAGGGAAGCCCCATGGTGATGATTTGATATATTGTGAAATATTGTCACAATCAAGCAATTAACATATCCATCACCTCACATAATTTCCATTTTCTTTTCTTTTGTTTGTGGTGAGAACACTTAAGATCTACCCTTTTAGCAGATTTCAAGCATACATTACGGTATTGTTACTGTAGTCACGTCGCCGTGCAGGAGATCTCAGGGACCTATTCATCTTGTGTAAGTGAAACTTTGTACCCTTGGACCAACATCTTCCTGTTCCCCCCTCTCCCCCAGCCTCTTGCATCCACCATTCCACTTTCTGCTTCCTCGAGTTTGGCTATTTTAGAGTCTACCTATGAGTGCGATCACACAGTATTCATCCTTCTGTGTCTGGATTATTTCACTTAGGATCGTGTCCTCCAGGTTCATCCACATGGTCGAGAATGGCAGGGTTTCCTTCCTTTTTAAGGCTGAATACTATTCCGTTGTACGTATATCCCATGTTTTCTTTTTCCATCTGTTGATGGACACTTAGGTGGTTTCCACATCCTGGCTAGTTCAGTGTTTTGTTTTTTATTTTTTTTACCTTTGGCCGTCTTTAGGAACAAGTAACCCTGTGTAATGTTGCATTATTTGGGAATTGTAAGGTTACGGTGTCTCAGCCTTTGTACTATTTATGCCTCATTTTTTTCCCGTTTGGCTCTTGTAAGGAGCACGATTTATCTTGCATCTGTAGGGTGTTCTCTAACCAGGGCATTTCCACGCTCCTCTCAGGGTTGGATGACATGAGACACTCTTCTGAAGCAGATGGCTCATCCTTTTGGCTTCTCTTTTCCTAGAGGCCTTTGTTTTCAGGACAGTGGAAATGCTCGCTCCTTCCCAGGCACCTGATCCCTCTGTCTCCCCCATCTGGCGATCCGTTTCTGTGGCTCTTCTGGTGCTTGGGGCCTGGCTCACAGGAAACTGAGCTCAGAATCGAAACTCCTTCCAGAATGCCACCTTGCATCCCTAAACACCACAGGGACAACTGGGGTAGCCCCGTTTCACTCTGTGAAAATAAAATATGTCACCAGGATGTTTCACTGGAATGAGGAATTTATTTCCATGATTCTAAGGTCAACTACAGTACATGGTTTTTCCTACTGGGCAGCAAACATGTTTTACTGAACCCTCACCTAAGAGCTTTTCGTTTATAACTCCATGATGAGTTCTTGGCTTCCTCCTTGTTGATGCTTGCAAATTATCGTGATTGACTTCCACACCTTTTTGGGGAAGCAAATTCCAAGTTATGATTCATCTCTTAATTTTGGCCAGCATTTTGTTGTGAACATTTTCAAACGTACTGAAAAATGGAGAGATTTTTATAGTGAATATCTATGTACCCTCCACAGAATGCAAAAAAGATCTATTTGTAAAAGGCTGACAGATAGCATATGAAGACAGAAGGATGTTGGTTCTACTGTTGCATCATTTTACATTTTGGGAGATAGAGTGGTAGAGAGTGTGCCTCTAACTAGATGGCATCTGAGGCGTCCTGGGTGGTACACCCTGAAGAAAAGCTTCTTGAAACCCAGGGATTATCTTCCATGTTAGAAATGACAGGTTGAATTGTTTGTCCAGTGTTTATGGAGTCCCTTGAAGGCACCTGGCTAGGTGCTGACCACAGTAGGGACAGGGAGAGGTGGAGTTGCATAGACCCCTAACCCTGACCCCAGACCCCTTTGTATTGTGGTGTCTATGATAGAGGTAAAAACAATATTATGGGAGCATCAAGGAGGATGTGATTAATTCATGGGGGGACTTGACCTTCAGGCCGAGGGTAGAGAGGAGTGGGTTTCTGCTGGTGAATTTGGAAATCACAGGCATTCCTGCAATTTTCCTTTCCTTCAATTACGTTTAGAAGGTTTAATAAAGAGGGGAAATTAGGTGACAGATTCATGAGTCACACCTACGAGATGATCACTGGTGGGAAAAGGACTCCTTCCAGGAACTAAAATCTGAAAGGTTATGATTTAAATAGACGTTTGACTAGACTTAACCTGGTCTTCCTGGAACGCTTTCCCTCCTTTCTCCTTACAATTAAAAACACCTACTTGGGAGCGTAGAACTGTGATCAAGGTGCAGAGAATGTTCCCATCTTTGAAGTGAACAGGCTCAAGAGGAGACTTCAGCAGTGACCTGAGCCTCGTCCACAGGCTGCTCGCCTGATGGAACTGACCAGTGGAAATTCCACTTCGTCTGCCACCTGGTTTGTCTCCAGTCTCTTGGCCAACCCGCACCTGTGACAGGTAGCGTGGAAGAGGTTTCATCTCCTGGGGCTGGGAACTAGCCAGTGCCAATCCAAGCAGGTGACACGCTCTTCTCCTTTCTACGTCCCCAGTTAATCACATGAGGACCTCCTCCTAAGAAAGTTTCATTTACAGTGTACAGTTCACAGGCCCACCCTGTGTGTGAGACCATCATACGGATGGTCACTGTTGAGAGTGTTTGCAGTAGCAGGATTCTGGCCCTTGTGGTACCTGCCCCCTGGTGTTAGCCTGGGAATATATTACCCATCATGGCAAAAAGGGGCTTCAGATGGCTAGACAGCTGCTGTAAAATAGGGAGATTATCCTGGATGATGATTCATGGGGGCCCTTGAAAACAGAAGCAGAGGCGGCAGAGCCAGAGGGATGCGATGGAGGGAGAGGAAGAGAGATTCCAAGGGTGAGAGGGACTCTTCCGCTTCTGCTGCCTTTGAAGATGGAGGAAGAAGCCTCAAGCCCAGGCCTGCAGTGGCCTCTGGAAGCTGGGACCGGCCCTCAGCTCACAGCCAGCGAGGACATGGGGATGCCAGTCCAACAACCATAAGGAACTGAAATCTGCCAACAACTCGAAAGAGCAAAGAAACAGACCCTCCCCTGGAGCTTCCAGAAAGGAAAGCGGTTCTGTCGACACCTTGATTTGAGCCCAGTGGGACGCATGTCAGACTTCTGACCTACAGAACTGTGAGAGAATAGATACGCATCGTTTTAAGCTGCTGAGTTTGTGGGGATGTGTTACAGCAGCAATAAAAAATGGATACGGTGGTATTTACACAGGATCTTGGTACTCATCTCGGTCCCTGGGATCCCTTGAATTAGAATATTTGAATGGTGGAGGCACACTGCCTGTGTTTGGATATGAGCCTTACCCGCTAGTCCTCTGTGCTTCAGTTCTATCACCTGTAGAAACAGGAAGCAGCAATTGCATCTAGTTCTCAGGGTGCTTATGAGGATTCATTGAGAGATTCCCTGTAGCGAGCCTAGCACCGCACTTGGTACATCTTAAGTGCTCGGTAGTTAGATGCTGCTGTTGGATATGTTTCCAATTAGAGGCCGTATAAGAAAATCTTCATGTTCTTTGTCCTACTATTCAACACATCATCTTCTGATGCCGAGGGTAGGAAACCGTCCAAAAAGAAAACTGGAAAACATTGGGCAGTACATATAGATTCTTAAGTTCTTCTGGAAAGCTCTCAGGCTTTATGTGCTCACTGGAACTTGAGGAGATAATGTTTTTGAGAGAGATTTATAAAGCTGGAGCACTGTGTCATCGTAAGGTAAAATAAAGGAGGATGTTTGGGGGCTGTACCGGTTGTGGGGACCACAGATACCCTGTGAATAAGCTCAGTGCCAACAGTCTGCTTCTGACTGGGTGGAGACGTTGGCCGTTACTAAACCTACCCACGCTGAATGATCCAAGATTCACTGTTGATGTCTGAACCGTCATGTACTGAGAAACATTCCAATTCCATAGGCCTATAATTTTGTAATTCCGTAGTCCCATGATTTCCATAGTCTATAATTTTCTTGCAACCCATGATGGCCTTGGTCTCTAGGACTGCAAGTATGCTGCTGTGTTACAATGATGTCCTATTCCTGGGATCAATAGAGGATGAACCTGTGGAAAAAACTGGAAATCCCTACATCATTTAGCCAATCAGGTATCTTAGTAAAATAGGAATAATCTCTAGTTCTGCCATCTTGAACTCCCACGTTGATGCCACTGGTTTTCTATCCTTCAGTCGAAGTGCTTAGAACTTTCCTGTAGATATTCATTATCTAGTGTGTGTTTTATCTACAAAAGGCAACCACTGATGAACCACTGCACCTCCACTGGGGAGAGGGAGGGATTGGCATTCTGTGCTGTGGATATGCTTTTCAGAATACAAAGCTTTGCTTAGCTCAAGTTGCCAGTATTAGGGAAATTCAGGATTTTTTTTCTGACCAGCTTTTGTCTTATTTTGTGAATGTCGAGAATGTTGTAAATGGTTCCGGTCCCATCTTTGTTGGTCAGTAGGAAACTCAGAACTATCCATTTATTGTGTGGTATTTATTTTTCTATATTAACCTTGTCTTACGTTCTTGCCCGATTTTCCTTTTGTTCCTATTTCCATACCTCCTTCATGTGTATTTTGTAAAATTGCTTCTGCAAACTGTCTCAGATCTGCTTTCAGTATAGGTGGGGGAGAAATAAATTGCTTCCCAAGATCAGTAGTAAGTTGTCAGAGCAACCATCACCTGAAACCATCATGGGAGCCACTGGTCCCACACCTACGGCTACGGCCAGGCCCGTGGGACGCTCCTCTAAAGAAACAGCCCACAACCCATTGTGTCACCACATGTGTAGGTGACACAATGCCTAATAGTTTTTTTTTGCCAAATAGTTATGCGTCATACACGGTCCCCAGTGCAGAGCGGACAATGTGACATCTCCTGGTTGATGACCTCTAAAGGCAGGTTGGACTGGACGTTAAACATGCGTTGTCCATAGATCACGGGTGTCAGAATAATTTCAAGAGCTTGTTTAAAATGTGCCGTCCTGGGCTTCCCTCCCAGATGGGTTGAAGCAGTGTGTCTGCTGTGGCACCTAGAAATCTGCATTTTAAGGAGCATCCTCAATGGTTTTTAGTCAAGTTGTTCATGGGACCGGACTTTGAGAAGCACTGTACCCAGAAGGGCGAGTGGGATTTAAAGAGGCAGATGCAGTTGGGAGGTTCCTTAAAATACTACAAATAGAGCTACCATACGACCGAGCAATCCCACTACTGGGCATATACGCTGGGAAAACCTTAATTCAAAAAGAGTCATGTACCACAGTGTTCACTGCAGCTCTGTTTACAATAGCCAGGACGTGGAAGCCACCTAAGTGTCCATCGGCAGATGAATGGATAAAGAAGATGTGGCACATATATACAATGGAATATTACTCAGCCATAAAAAGAAATGAAATTGAGTTATTTGTAGTGAGGTGGATGGACCTAGAGTCTGTCATACAGAGTGAAGTAAGTCAGAAAGAAAAACAAATACCGTATGCTAACACATATATATGGACTCTAAAAAAAAAAAAGGTTCTGAAGAACCTAGGGGCAGGACAGGAATAAAGATGCAGACATAGAGAATGGACTTGAGGACACACAGGGAGGGGGAAGGGTAAGCTGGGACGAAGTGAGAGAGTGGCATGGACATATATACACTACCAAATGTAAAATAGATAGCTAGTGGGAAGCAGCTGCATAGCACAGGGAGATCAGCTTGGTGCTTTGTGTCCACCTAGAGGGGTGGGATAATATATGTATACTGTAAGGTCGGATCTTAACAAACGGCACCGCGAAACAGAGGAAAGCTTCAAGTGAGCTTTATTAGGGAGTGCTCCTGGGCGAGGTTCACTGGTCCGAGAGAAAGGGGCCAGAGAAGTTGCACCCGGGCGAAGGTTGGGCAAGATTTTATAGGGGAAGAAGGGAAAGGGGTGTGGTGAATCTGGGAGGGTACAGGGTATTCCTTATTTGGTGGTCTTTTCTGGTATCCTGTGGGACCGTTAGTCCCGCCCCTCAAAAGGCGGGAAGGCTGGGCCGGGTGCAAAGTCCCCAGGTCAGTTTCTGGAACTGGGTGGTCCGGAGAGTTTCGGTCTGATGCAACCTGTGAATCTGATTGTGTTCCCCTGCCTCGGGCCAGTTGGCCTTACATATACGTATAGCTGATTCACTTTGTTATACAGCAGAAACCCACACACCATTGTAAAGCAATTATACTCCAATAAAGATGTTAAAAAAAAAAAAAGGCAGATGATAGAACTCATAGAAGCAGAGGCACAAATTATGATACTGGGTAAGCATGGGTGACAGGGAGACTAAAGAGGGGATCCCATGTATGGTGAGGGCACTTTTCCTACTGTCAATGCCATTTGTGTATCCAGCCCCTTAAACGTTGGAGGTGCCTATTATGTGCCGGCTGCTTTGCCAGGCGCCAAGGATACTGAAATCTAGAGACCATGTCATGCCAGCAGAAGGTTGTTCAGAAGGAAGCAGCTGATGTGTAGATACACAGGACTTCAGGAGTGTAGGGCTTCTGTGGTAGGAATCTGTTAGGGGTGTATCAGTGAGGGAATGATAAGGGCAGCACAAGGAAGCAGAAGGGTTCTGAGTCTGGGTATTGAGCCCATATTTTCCTCCTCCTGAATTTCTGAACTCGCACAATGGCCGTGATTTAGCTTGAGATGCCCCAGAGTGACTTTTACGTAAATTTTCATTTTCATTGGCTGGTTTGCTTGTGTTTTACGTGTCCTTTCGCTGCTTAATTAAATGAACTCCATAAATACAGGGACCTCCACTAGGCGTATCTTGAGATTTTTCCAGCTGGTTCTGGAATTTGAAGTTAAAAAATAAAATCAAAGTTTCTTTGATATTTTTAATTCTCTGTTCTTTAACAAAACAACGTGAACATTCTTTATTTGAAAGAGAGCCTTAATAAATGGTAAGATTTTTAATAACTTGGCTACCATTTCTTTTGTAGTCTGGTTTCCATGGGCATCAAACACTTGGAGGTTAAACGTCAGGTAACCTCCTTCCCTCCACATCTGCCCCAGTTCCGCGATGTCAGAGCTCTGATTCTGTCTACCTTGTGTCTCTTCTTGGAGTGTCTCAGCTGTGATGGGGAATGGGTCCATCTCAGGATGCTGCCTAAGCTACTCTTAATCTGGAGCCAGAATGGAAATTCTCGACCTCCTTGTCCTTGGCTACAACCCAAAGCTTCAGATGTTGTTGGATTAGTCCGTACTCAGCCACCTTAAGCTCAGCATCTTTGATGTCGCTTGAAGGCGGACTTGACCAAGTGGTATTGCCTCCTGCTGATACTTAGGTGAAAGCCAACACCATAAAAATGAACGGTTTACTGGGACTGCGCCGCTCTCACTGCTACCTGCAAGCCCAGCCAATCACACTGCCAAGTTGGTCAGAGAAAGAATTGGCTTGAGAATTGCAAAGTGTGTTCCTCTGGCAGCAGAATGGAGCCTAGCTCAGTCTACTAAAATGCAGCAGACAGATCAAATACTTTAATTGGAAACTTCAAAAAAAAAAAAAAGCCCTCTTAATCTGCTACATTATAAAAGCAATATGGTGAGGAAGTGAAAAACAAAGATGAATCTTTGACGTTTTGGGCCTTCTTTCTCCATGAGCCCACCCACCTGGATTTCTAGAAAACAATACTTAACTGTTGTAGAAGATCCAGTGGTGCCGCACATATTTTGAAGTCTATAATTGGGTTGACACGTACATTCTGTGCCCATGAGTAAGACTGCAGAAAGATTTGGCAATCTGGATTACACAGAGACATCATTAAATTATTATTTACAAATCTCTGTGGAGCAATCATGGCATGTTAAAAGCTGTAATGGCCACAGAATTAGACATGGCTTCTGTCCAGCAGAGTCAGTTTTGCGGGCCAATTATAGGCGAACTGGCCACCAGAAGATACCCAGGGCTGTCCTTTTCAAGATGCATGTTTTCTTTAGATTCTCTTAGCTGTAACGTAAGATGTTTTTCTTTGTGGGTCAAGTGAGACTACGTTTCAAGAAGTCCAGTGTGGGGCCTCTGTGCCATTGATAGCCTAAGATGAGGCAGAATCACGGATGTGACTTAAGAAACCCTCCATCCCTTTCACCACAGTTCTAGGATGGTGGTCATCTAGGAGCTGCTTAAACCCTTTGTGTTACAGGAAACTCACTACTTCACAAAGGTGCTTCATTTAAATTTCGTACTGTGATATTGAGAGCTTTCTGCTCAGTGTAAGAATTTTCTGCTTCCTTCAGACTTCTTGGGCCTTGTGCATTCTTCTACAGCAGGGGTTGGGAACTTTTTCTTAAAGGGCCTGATGCAGGCAGAGTCTTTGCTGCAGCTGCTCAACTCTGCTGCAGTAGTGCAGAAGCAGTACTTCAAAAAATGGGAGTTTAATTGGAATATATTCCCATTAAACTTTATCTATAAAACTAGGTGGCTGGCTCATGAGCTGTAGTTTGCTGGCTTCTGTTCTAAAGCTGTATAATCCAGATCCTGAATATGAATTACTTAAACTTTTAATTCCAGGCTGGTTCCATGACATATATGGGGGCACTGACTCTCCACTTGTTCTGCTGGGTGACTTGATTAAGAGAGTCTATCTACAGTCATTCAATCTATCTTAGAGAAGTCTTTAAGTCGTAATAGAAATGAATTTATAACTGGAATTAAAGTTTCTCTTTTTTTAAAACGGGGGTAAATTTAATTCTACATAATTTTCCATGCCAGGAAGCAATAAGTTCAAAAAAGAGCTTTTAGTGTTTCATCACTGAGGGTTCTTGGCTGGGACTGGCAATTTGCAGATAAGGAAGATGCAGGTGAACAAAAATCTTTGTCCCCCAAAGTGAAGAATATTTTACACCTCTGAATACAACCATCCTTTCATCACTGTGGACGGATGTACAGAATAGTTCCATGAAGCCCAGCTCACGTGGTCTCCCGTCTTCTCTTGCCCTTTGTATTTTCTTGTTTACTGATTAGCCTCTTCTATGGGACCATGGTGTGCCTGAGTATTACCTGCTGGGTATAATGAACACCTACACCTAGCTCAGGGGATCAAGAGACAGGGTCAGCTGGGAGTCAGGGTCTGTGAAGCTGCAGAAGCAAGTAATGTTAAGCACAGAACCAGCCTCGTTTTTAAGATTTCTCATTTTATGTGGTAATGGCACTGCTGTTAAAGAAAAAAAAATGGTCTGAGTCCAAAGTAATTTTAGGCATTCAAAAAGGTTTCAGAACTTTTAAAGTAATGGTTATTAAAGCCAGTCCTGATCTCAGTCAAGCACCTGCTACTTAATTGATCAAAAAGTCAGTGGCCAGCCCTATCTCTTCTCTATTAAGTAACTTTTGCCCCCATCACCCACTGACCTTTTCTTGGCATTTTCTCCAGAGAGGGAAGAGGACACAAGAAGAAGTTAAAAAAAAATCAGATTTGGTGGGAGAAATTGTTCCTGGTTAAACAGAGGCTGATGTATTGTTTGGAGGAGAGGGTTCTTGTTCCCCGCTGCTGAAAGTGCGGTCCGCCTCACTAGGGAGCTTGTTAGAAATGCATCATCTCAGGCCTCATCCCATATCTTTTGATTCAGAATATCATTTTTACAAGATCTCTAGGTGATTCATAGGCAAATTAAACTTTGAGAGGTATTGAGCTAGTTCACAGCCTTCCTTCTTCACAGAGCTGACAGGCAGTGGTATCTTTGTTTCAGAAATGCCTGTATTTAAAAAGAGCTTGAGTTCCTTTCTTGGGAGATAAGCGGGGGAGAGAAGTCAGGCTTCCAAGGTCATTGAGACTTTGCCCCCAAATCTACAAATTAAAATTAATTCTGAGTGCCCAAATTATAAATAAGTACTCTCATCACTCTGGTGTATGGACCATTCTTCTTTTCTAAATAACCGTTAAATGGTATAGATTTCCCCCTGACCACCAGTTTTTCCTCTTGTTATGTTTTCATTTGCATTCAGTTCAAAATATTTTAAAAATTTCCCTTGTGATTTCTTCTTTGACCTTTTGACTATTTAGGAGTATGTTGTTTAATTTTGAAATATCTGAGGACTTACCGATTTCTAGTTTAATTCCACTGCAGTCAGAGAGCACAGGATGATTGCAGTCATTTTGAATGTGAGTCTTGTTTTGGAGTCATATCTTGGTGAATGTTTCTTGTGCACTTAAAAAGAACATGTATTCTGCTGCTGTTGGTGGAGTGTTCTATAAAAGGCAATTAGGTCAAGTTGGTTGATAGTGTTGTTCAAGTCTTGTATCTTTACTGACTTTCCATTTACTTTCATTGATTACTCATAGTTGAAATCTCCAGCCATCGTTAAGGATTTGCCCACTTCTTTCAGTTCTATCATTTTTTTTTTCTTTCATGTGTTTTGAAGCTTTGTTATTAGGGGAATGCACTTCTAGGATTGTTACGTGTCTTGATGAACTGGACTCTTTAGCATTATGAAATATTCCTTTTTATCTCTGGTAATATTCTTTGTTTTGAAGCCATCTTATATCTGAAATTCATATGGCCATTCTAGTTTCTTTGATTAGTGTTTGCAGGGCATAATTTTCCAGACTTTTACTTTTTTTTTTTTTTGTGGTACACGGGCCTCTCACTGTTGTGGCCTCTCCTGTTGCGGAGCACAGGCTCCGGACACGCAGGCCCAGCGGCCATGGCTCACGGGCCCAGCCGCTCTGCGGCATGTGGCATCTTCCAGGACCAGGGCACAAACCCGTGTCCCCTGCATTGGCAGGCAGACTCTCAACCACTGCACCACCAGGGAAGCCCACAACCTTTTACTTTTGATGTATCTGTAACTATAAACTTCATACATAAAGTGGATTTCTTGTAAATAGTGTGTAATTAGATTTTGTTTGGTTTTTTAAATGATCTGGTGGTCTCTGCCTTTTAATTGGAATGTTTAGACCATTTAAATTTAATACAATTATTTACACAGTTGAGTTTAAATATACCATTTTGCTATTTGTTTTCTCTTTGTCCTGTCTGTTCTTTGTTCCTTTCCCCCTCTTTCTTTGCCTTCTTTTGGATTAATGGTGTATTTTTTATGATTTTATTTTATCTCCATTACCATCAATTTATCATAGTCTACCTTCAAATTCTTCACAATTTCACATATACTCTAAAATCTTTACAAAGTATACTTTCTCCCTCTGGTCCTTTGTGTTATTGTTGTCATATATTTTATTTCTACCTACATTACAAATCCTCAATATTCTGTTATTTTGTTTGTTTTAAGCAGTCAATTATGTTTAAAGAAATTTAAAAAGAAGTCTTTTATGTTTATGTATGTATTTACCATTTCTTGAACTTTTTATTCTTTTATGCAGATCTAAATTTCTATCTTCTTTCTGCTTAAAGAACTTTTTTTTAACCTTTCACGTAATACAGGTCTACTGGTGATAAATTCTCTCAGCTTTTGTTTGTCTGAAAAAGTCTATCTCCATTTTTGAAAAATTTTCACTTTCAACTTCTAATTCCTTCTGCTTAAAGAACTTTTTTTAACCTTTCATGTAGTACAGGTCTACTGGTGATAAATTCTCTCAGCGTTTTTGTCTGAAAAAGTCTCTCTCTATTTTTGAAAGATTTTTCACTTTCAACTTCTAATTTTTCAAATTATAATTTTAGGTTGTCAGTATTTTTTTTTCTTTCTACATATCTCTTTAAAGATATCTCTTTAAAGATATCATTCTATTGACTTCTACTCTGAATGGCCTGTTGAGAAGTCTGCTATCATGTTTATCTTTGTCCTCTGTATGTAATGTGTCTTTTTTTTATATGGCTGATTTTTAACTTTATCGCTGTTTTTCATCAGTTTTTTTTATCATGTGCCTTGGTGTTATTTTATGATTTTTCTATTTGTAGTTCTTTGAGTTTCTTGGATCTGTGAGTTTATAGGTTTTTTTGTTTTTTTTTTTTAATTTGGTCATTACTTCTTCCAATCACTTTTCAGCCTTCCCCTTTTCTTCCCCTCCTTCTGGGACTGCAATTCCCAAAATGCTAGACTGCTTTATGTTATCCCACAGTTCACCAAACCCTGTTCATTTTTTTTCAGTCTTTTCTTGTCTCTGTGCTGTCTCATTTGGCACAGTTTCTGTTGCTATGGCTTCAACTTCACTTATATTTTCTTCTTCATTATCTAAACTGCTGTTTTTGTTTGACTTCTGGAAGTTTCACTTGCACATTTTATAGCTTCCATTTATTTCCTCCACATACTAATATTTTCCTTTGCATTCTTGAGCATACATTTAAGACATAATAGCTATTCAAGGTCCTTGCCTACTATTATTATTATAACTCTTTATCTCTTTTATTTGAGTCTGTTTGTATTGATTGATTTTTCTTTTGGTTATGAGTTATATTTTCCTGTTTCTTTGCATGCCCATTCATTTTTTTAAATTCTTTTTTGTGGTACGCGGGCCTCTCACTATTGTGGCCTCTCCCGTTGCGGAGCACAGGCTCCGGACGCGCAGGCTCAGCGGCCATGGCTCACGGGCCCAGCCGCTCCGCGGCATGTGGGATCTTCCCGGACCGGGGCACGAACCCGTGTCCCTGCATCGGCAGGCGGACTCTCAACCACTGCGCCACCAGGGAAGCCCTATTTGAGGATCCTTTTGACGTTTGCTTTTATGCTTTGTTACAGTGGGCACAGGTCAGCTTTTATTTTAGGAAACATTTATTCCCCTACTAAGGCACATTCTTTTTGAAGATTCTACCTAATGCTCCATATACTATGATGTCTCAACACTCTGCTTCTTGGGGACACAATCTTCACAGCCTTGTGTGAGCTCTGGTAATTTTTCTTTTTTTTCGCTATAGTTCTTTCCATGTCTTGGAGGTTTCGTTAGACATGAGCAGTTGAGAATTCAGCTAAAGGCTAGAGAAGACTCCTTTGCATATCTTTGGAGCTTGTTCTCTCTGTGTAACTCCCTTTTTTCTGGTATTCAGCCCTGCAAATTTAGCTACGTTGGCCTCCCCAAACTCCAGTCTCAGTCTCTTGAACTCAGTGAGGCTATTGGACTTTGTACGACCCCCCACACCTGAAATTCTGTAGGCAGTGATCTGGGGCAATCGTAGGGCTCATTTGTTTCATAACTTTTATTCATTTGTTTTCTAATTGTTTTATGGTGGGAGTGCAATTCCATAGTGTTTAGTCTTCATGGACAGAAGGGAAATTCCCATTGTGTGGTATAAAGAAGTCAAATTAAAGACTGTACTAGTTATACTATTTCATTTGCAAAATGCATAGTATGGTGTATTAATTTCCTGGGGCTTCCACAATAGCAGAAGTTTATTCTCTCACAGCTCTGGAGGCTAAAAGTCTGGAATCAAGGTGTTGGCAGGGCTGTGCTCTCTGAAGGCTGTAGGAGAGGATCTGTTCCCTGCCCTTCTCTTAGCTTGTGGTGTTACTGGCTGTCCTTGGTATTCCTTGACTTGTAGAAGCATCACTGCAATCTCTGCCTCTGTCTTCACGTGGCGTTCTTTTTCTCTCTGCTGTTTTTATGTCTCTTCACTTCTTCTTATAAGGACATTAGTCATATTGGGTTAAGGGCCCACCCTATTCCAGTTATGACCTCATCTTAACTAATTATATCCACAAGGACCCTATTTCCAAATAAGGTCACATTCTGAGGTTCTGGGAAGCATATGAATTTTGTGGGGATACTGTCCAACTCAATACATACAGCAGCTGTGAGTCCCCAAAGTTCCTTTGATCCCTTGAAGCTATGACTTGTCTCTAATTTCTTCATTCTCCCTCAGAGAAAAAGGAACACACCTCAACTGTTACTCTTGACCAGGACATTCTTTGTGCTGAAACAAGACTGGTTTCAGAGATGCTGCCTGCTTCCTTTCCAGACCTCTCCCATTTGGTCTCCCCACCTTACCAGCAATCTGTTTGTGTTCTTTTATGGTTATACCCGGAGCTTCGTCTTCATAGAGATTCCTGCGCTCTCCCCTTTTGAAGGCTCCCTGCTCTGCAGAGCAGGAGTGAAATCCTAACTAGTATTCCTCTTCATTCTTTCCACAGTCCTCAGTCATGACTGCTGATCTCCACTCCCTAGCCTGCTAAAATGGCTACTCTGAAAGTTCACATGTTCGGGAATCCTGCCTCAAATTATCTGCAGAGTTTCTCTAGAAGTGACTTCTTTTCTAGATCAAGGCTCTGCAGAAGAGAAATAGAATCATGGCAAACTAGTCTTTCTGGTTAGAGAAGAATGCTCACGCATGGGGATACCACCAACCAAATATATAGCATTTTCCACAGACATTCCACACATTACCTTTCAGACTTGTAGCTCGGCTTCTTTCTGGAAAGGTGGTGATCTGTGCAGATTCCAGCATCTCTGAATTCACATTGAGGTTGTGAATGCAAGTTGAGTAGCCAACACCCTTAGATAAGTGATATCCCTGCTCTACCCAGGCAGGGAGCTGAATAGAACAAAGATTCTCACTCAAGCCTAGGAATGACTGGCAGAATCAGGAATAGATTTAGAGAATTCTGCTGAACACTCACCCCCAGGCATTTATTTAAGGACTAAGAAATTCATCTGGGCTCCTCTTAGGTCCTTGTAGGACCTCACCAGATTTGTGTTTTGGAAAACGGCCATACGGACAGCTCTGGTTTGCAACCAAGCCTATTTAAAACAGGATCAACAAACACCCGCTCTTCCCTACAGTGCTTTGTGGCCTTTGCATGTTAATTTTTACTTTTTTTTGAATAGCTGTGGTGGTGGTGGCTAGAAGGTGAAGCTTGGGGATGCTTCAGAGGGGCTGGTCACAGGAGGCGCATTGCCAAACCTGACACATGAGAAGAGTGCAGCCTTTGGGTCAGGCTGTGCTTAGAAGTTTTGGTGTCCAGTCTCTTTGTTGACCCAACAACAAGCCCCCTTACCCTCTCTCCAGCCGCCTACCACGGGCTCACAGGCACCACGGGAGGTGGAGCCCATGTTCCCTTCTCTGTTTGCTCACCTGCCCACAGGTGCATCTGTGGTTTGAGGAGAGGCGGTGGGCAGTGGTGGAGCAGAGGTGTCTCATGTCAGACCAACGCGCGTGATCTGTTTACTCATCAGTGCTTCCGGCCAGACCAAGAGCTCCTAAGAGCAGGGGCTGTCTTATTCCTGTGTTTCTTTGAGCGCAGAGCCTGGCACGTGTTAGCTATGGAATTACCTTCTGAATGGTAACCTGGTACAAGGAAGGCTTTCCTTTTTCAGAATGCCATTCTCACTGCTGATTTGGGGACTCATTTAGTGATTCAGGAGATGCCGTTAGACATTCTTTATGCCCCTCACGACCATGTAAGTATCCTCCACACTTGTAATATCTTCCGTCTTACTAGAAACCTGTGTTCCTAGGAAGATCATACATTGTTCCTGAATAATTCCACCAGATGTGAATTCTGCCAGATGGTTCCTCGGGCAGCTCAAGGTGGAGGGGACCTGTCAGAGCATGGGTGAAAAAGTGCAAGCCGTGTGCTGTAGGCAGTTAGAATTCAGCTTTTCCGAGGTCCTCCGTCATCACTCTGCGTGCTGGAGTCCAGAACACTCTGTTTCTAGTCTTGGTTTGCCACTAAATAGCTGGTAACCTTGCAGTCCTGGTAACCTATCTAGATCCCAGTTGCCTCATTAGTAAAACCCATGTTCCTTAAGGCTCTTGGCTTGAACTTGCTTTGAATTTTAAATAAGGGACATGTTCTATGGGATTAAGGACGTATGACTTTAAAAGCTCAAGTGGAGTAGGAGAACAGAGAAGTAAAATTTAAACACCCGCTGATTCCATTCTTCTTCTTCTTTTTTTTTTTGCGGTGCGCGGGCCTCTCACTGTTGTGGCCTCTCCCGTTGCGGAGCACAGGCTCTGGACGCCCACGGGCCCAGCCGCTCCGCGGCATGTGGGATCTTCCCGGACCGGGGCACGAACCCGCGTCCCCTGCATCGGCAGGCGGACTCTCGACCACTGCGCCACCAGGGAAGCCCTCCATTCTTATTTTTAAGAAACCAGACTTCCACATTTTTTTGAGCTGGTGTGATAAACAGCAGTGAAATTGAAACAGGAAATGCAGAATTATAACATATTTGGCCCTTTTCCTGAGTGTCTTTGTCAATCTGCTTGTGGATGAAAGGGAAAGAATCAGTGGAGTGAGAGACACCATCCTCCCACCCTGACTTGACTGCTGGGCGACCCTGGGCAAGTCACTTACCTCTCCTGGGCCATAGCTTTTTAACACATAAACAACAGATGCCTGGGGAATAAAACATAAAAATCAAAGTAAAAGTCTTGAATGGATCAAAACGTTCTGTGTGAAATAAGGATTGTCTTATGAGACCTCCAAGTGAGTTTTCTTTGCTGTAGTCAGCGGGTGGCAAGTCTCCCATTAATTTTGTAAAACCACATAAGCCTATACGTGCGTTCTCTCCCCCGGATCAGCCATGCCCTGCACTGGCACATTTTGCATGGTTGGCTTGGCCCTCGCCTTGCGTTGAGTGTGAAAGTTGCGCTGCGAAATGATATCCTCTTCAAGATGCGGGCTTTCTTGTCTTATTTTATGCTTCGCTGTAACATTTCTCAAGGACCGTCTTTGGATTACTTGCACACACAGCTGCTTTTGAAGACTGCGTTGGAGCTTATGAGTCAGATGGCTGTTACCAAGATGTTCGTGAAATCACTTCTGAAGTCATAGATTTGCATCATGAGCAACCTGTTTGACAATCAAAACATTATGCCCTTCAGCACTGGCTCATTATCGCAAGTTTTCCAGCAGAGCGTTCCAACATCCTATAATTGGGCTAGAGACAGAAGGAGCCCAGTGTATTATTTTAACATAGAATTCCAAGTGCACTTCTCTTTTCATAAGGTGGAGAGGGACATGTGATATTCTGTCATGGACTCAGTGTGACCAGCTAATAGCATAGAAAATTCCAGTCCTGCTGAGGGGTGACCCACCGCAGCAGCCATGGTTTGTGTTTGAATGGATTGGGTCAGCATTCAAGACCCAGACGCAGCCGCTGAAGTGGGCTCTGGATCTCAGCCCTCACCACCTTTCTGCGTGCTCTTAGCCACCCTTCAAGGCCCATCTCAAATTGTAGCTCCTTCCTTAAGCCTTTACTGACCTCTTTGGGGTAGATGCAAACTCCCTTTCCTCGAAGTCTTCATAGCATTTGGTTGCCACTTCCTGATGGCTCGGCTGTCATTTGTTCACTTTTTCCCATCCCCACTCGTACGTCACCTCCTGGAGGACACAGGCAGAGTCTTACTTTGCATTTGGTGTAGGGAGGAGGTGGTGTCTTCATTAAAATGGAAGCAGCCACGTGTTCATGACATGTTACGTGTTACTTTTCAGAGGACATGTCTGGGCCTCACCAGTGACTTCCTGGGTTGACATTTTATTCAGACCTGAAGGTGTGCTTTAAGAATGAGGTAGTTTTCACCGTATTACTGGGGCACCTCCTACTGCTAAGGGTTGACTAGGGTTCAAATACTTATGCAGCAGTCCTTGACCTCCTGGAGTTTACAGCCTATCAGGGGAGATAAGATGAATATAAAACAAAAAGTTAGGACATAAATATATTCTAGGAGCTAGCTGAGTAAAACAGTCAACACATACTGTTAGAAATGTGTGTTTAATCTTAATCTGTGGCGTATGAAATATTGTTTCTGGCTCTAAATGTTACAGCGTCTATAACGATATTATATTCTGCTCTAATAGAAAGATATGACTCACTGTGTGTGTCTGAGTGTGTGTGTCCACACATTTTAAGTATTGTTCCAGTGACCACAGCATCCTATGAGAACACCGGTTGTGCATTCATATTCTCATATTGCCCCTCGAGGGGAGAAGCAGTAAGATGAGAAAGGAACCTCCATGCTTGGCTTGATGTTTAAGCTGCCTAGTGACACCAGAGTGCAGCCAGCTGGCGTCTGCTTTGCGTTTGCGGTGTCCTGGGAGCCTAGAGGCGGGGCCTTTGAACACCTGGGATGCAGCCCATAAAACGTGGCCGTGTACGTTGGCCCTACTTCCCACCTGCCCTTGGGACTCCCTTGCGTGTTTGCACCGCACACTGTGCTCTGCAGATACTCCTGTGGATTCCCTAAGTCTTAGATAACTGGGTGAGCTTTCAGAAACCTGTATTTCGAAAGACAAAACATACATCCCAGAAGTGAGTTTCGAACTTGGAGACAGCTCACCAGTGTTTTCGGCCTCTGCTTTCTGCAGCCAACCCCGGGTGAGGAATAATCCAAAAGACATTGCAGAGAAATGAAAGCACAAGACACCCCATTGCTCTGAAACAAGAAGATCGGAAGTATACGTTTCCCAAAAAGAAAAAAAAAGGAATGATAAAGTTTGGTATTTTTATATAGAATAGTGATCCTCTTCCAGATGATCTGAGTTTTAAAAGTTGAGGGAGCACTTTTGGGAATTTTAAGAAACCACCAAAAACAAAGTCGTTTTCTGAACAGAAAAAGTTTCAGGAAAACATCTGCCTTTTCTTGTATGTCGGAGACTTTTACCCTCATCTTTTTTAAAACACCACATAGAAAGGAGGCTGGTGAATTTCATTCGAAGGGCACCTTGCTACGGGCGACAGTTTGCCAGATGTGGAAGTGTGGGTTGTGGCCTTGGACAGCCAAGTTGGCTCCATCGTGCCCGGGCAGGACCTCGAGGGACTCACAGAGCCGCCCATCCCCTGGTGTCTGAGAAGTGGGGACCCTGTCCCTCTGCTGTGGAGAAATGGTAGGTTCGGAGGGACACACGGGGTGGCCTATTGGCACCGCTTCAAGGAAAAATTGATGTCTGTCTATAGAGCGAATGATTCCAGGTTCCCCTCCATGGCGACGTCCTCTCTACCCACCCTCTTGGCTCCGGCTGATGGCAAATTCTAACCGGACTACAAGGTCGGATATATTGTGTAGTCTGGGAGGGAGATGCCAAAAGGAAAACTCTGCTGGATCAAGTGCGTGTGTCCCGTGTTCATTTCTCATCCCGTAAACAAACACAGCTGTTGAGTGAAGGATCTGTCCTCAGAAATGGTGAAGAAACACAGTGGTGCCCTGCCAGGGGGACCCCAGCGGGGGAGGGGGTTACGTGACCGGGTATCTGCCGTGCGCTCTGGGGGAAGCGGGGCGGGTAGAGAGGTGAGTCTGGGTTTTCAGCTCAGGCGGTTCAAGGATTTCGAATGATTCGTGTGGGAATGCTTTGGGGGGAAGGGAGTCTGAAATTTCATCTACTTTCCTCAAATGAAACCTCTGTTGAATATTCAAGCAGGGGGCTGTCCTTTTCTGGAGGGGATGGGAGGGGGTGTTTATCTTTCTCTACTCGTTTTAAAATCATCTGCAACTTCGAGAAGAAGACGTTAGAAATTCATGGGCCCAAAAGCCTGTACCTGTAATGATTCCCACTAAGATGAAGTGTCAGACCACACTCCTGTTTTCTTCCCCCTTTACTGCACGAACGTAGGTTTGCTGTCTGGGAGGGAGGATGTCTGTAATCACACAGAGCACGTGTGAGGATGCTCATCAGTGGTCCACTCCAGTGATGTTATGTGGAGGTCAGATTTCTGTGGTCCAGTTGCTACCACATTCTTGTTGCTGGGACTGCAGGGTCCCCAGCAGTAAGGAGGCCCAAGGGGCACCGGGAGAGAGAAGCCAAGAAGGGGTTTATTTTGTGCCTGGAGATCTTGTCACCTGGACAGCCTGAGGGTTCTCTTCCTGCCTTCTCCGAATAGACTTGTGTTAAATACTTACCGCGTGCAGGGAATCAGTTTGACTTCATGTCTTCTCTCCATAGTGGGAGACTTGCGACACGTTTGAATTTTGTCGCATTCCCAGTCGTCTTCCTCTCCTCTCCCTACATGCAATATCATTCACAGTGTGTCACTGTCACCTTGGTTCTTGGCCCCTTTAAAGAGGGATCATAGATTGAACTTTTTAAATGTTTGACTTGAATAACTTGCATGCCCCCCACAGTGCAAATCCAGTCTTATTCGTCAGCCGTTCCTTGGAGTTAAGACCAGTCAGCTGGGGTTTCGTGGCTGGTTTTGCAGAGACCAATGTGGGGCACACCCTGCAGTGGTCGCTGGCCACTCAGAAGGGACATGCTGTGTGTTCCAAGGGTGAGGGGTGACTCTGTCACCTTGGGTTCCAGCTGCACGATGAAGGTTTGGTCAAACACACACAGTAGTATCCTGCTTCACTGTCACTGGGACGCACCTCATTCCCTTTCGTTATGCAACTGTGTTCTAACAAACGGTGACTTACAGAATGTTCCAGGAATGGACCAGTCTTGAGACTTCAAAGCCTTGAATTTATGGATAATTGGTTTCTGCATCTCCCTCCTGATGGGTTGGCCCAGGGATGCCTGGGGTTGTAGGTTTATTGCTCAAAGAGGTCAGGCTTGCTTCCCAGAGAGGGGAAATGCCAGTTCATTTCAACATATTCATTATCTGACCTGCTTCTCAGGATTTTAAGAAGGACAGAGGTAATGACATCAACTCTCACTGTTACAGGAGAAGAGAAGAGTCCCCTTCACCCGCCCTTCCAAAAAAAACCAAACAACTTGGGTGGTCAATCCTTGTTTGGTGCAGTTGGTTGAGGTAGGTTAACTCTGTTTCGTGATCCCACCTCCCATCAGCAAGGACATGCAGGTGTGTCAGAAGCACCCATCCACCAAAGTTCGTTCCTCACCTTGTCATCATGAGCACCTCCCCAGGCGAGGGACCCCGGTTCCCGTTCTCGCGTTAACTCGCTGGCCTGACCCCCTTTGGCACATGCTGGTAGATGGCAGGTGTGCTTCTGTTGCTGCTGTAACAAATTACCCCAAGATTAGTGACTTAAAACAACATGAGCTTCTCCTACAGCTGTGTAGACCAGAGGTCTGACATAGGTCTCCCTGGGTTAATTTTAGGTGTTAGCCAGGCTGTGTTTCTTCAGGAGGCTCTAGGGGAAAATACCTGCTTCCTTGACTTTTGCAGCTCCTAGAGGCTACCTGCGTTCCTTGGCTTGTGACCTTTTCCTCCATCTTCAGATCTCTCTCACCCTCTTCATCACCTCTCCTCCTGACTCTCCTGTGTCCCACGTTGGGCCCAGCTGGATAACCGGGGATTATCTCCTCATCTCAAAATCTGTGGCTTAATTACATCTGCAAAATCCCTTGGACGGTGTAAGGTAACACATTCCCTGGTTCCAGGGATTAGGACGTGGCCATCTCTGGGGGCCACTGTTCTGTCTGCTACAGTAAGTTTGATGCCTTGCGATGGCTGAGCATGTTTAAGTGGGAGATTCTTTCTGCATTCAGTATGTGCTCCCAGGTGGTCTTTTGAGGAAGATCCTGTAGAGCGTTTTGAGGATTGTATCTTATCTGCAGAGTTTGGGTGGTTTTGAAGTCTACCTCTAATGATGAGTTCGCTAAAGTGGAGTATTAGAAATAATTAATTGGAAAGCATGTAATGGCAGACTGTTTACTTGTGCCTAAATGTAGGCTTGCTGTTTTTAGAATAATGCACACAAATAAAATCAATATATATATATTTGAAGGCATGTCCTTTATGCAGGAGACTTTGCCGGGTGACATGGATGAAGTTTTTTTTTAATTAATTAATTTATTTTTGGCTGCGCTGGGTCTTCGTTGCTGTGCATGGGCTTTCTCTAGTTGTGGCGAGCGGGGGCTACTCTCTGTTGTGGTGCACGGGCTTCTCATTGCGGTGGCTTCTCTTGTTGAGAAGTTGCTCCGCGGCATGTGGGATCTTCCTGGACCAGCGCTCGAACCTGTGTCCCCTGCATTGGCAGGCAGATTCTTAACCACTGCGCCACCAGGGAAGTCCCTGACGATACTTTACATACCATCCCTATCCTGAGTCCCACCTGGAGAGTCGAATTTAATAGGTCGGTGAGGGCGAGCTCAGGAAACTCAGTTGTCAGCTGTTTTTCTCCCAGGTACAGAGCTGTACTTTTTCTTGTTATCTTAGGTGAAAATGTAATACTGTTGGTGCCTTCAAGCCAGGGATAGTTTTTATTCAGGTACTAGCTGGCAAATCTTTTGTTACCTGACGGTCTTCGTTATTTTAATTTCCTGATCTCATAATTCCAACATCCCTGCCATGTCGGAGCCTGGTTCTGATGCTTGCTCTGTCTCTTCAAGCTGTGTTGTTTTTTGCCTTTTAGTATGCCTTGTAATTTTTTGTTGAAAGATAGACATGACGTACTGGGTCAAAGGAACTGTGGGTAAATAAGCCCCAAGGAATGTGGTGGTGAGATGGGAGGAGGGGAGAGTGTTCTCCAGTCCTGTGATTAGATCTCAGTCTTGGCAGCGAACCTGTGCCCCAGGCCCTGAACTTCACCAGGCTCTGCGGTTTTTTCCCCCCTTAGGTGGGGCAGGATGGCTACAGGGGGCAGCAGTTGGGTATTTCCTTTCTTCCAGGTTGGTTGGGCGCTAGTGAAATAATTCCTCATGGTTTCCGGCCTTGTGAAGAACAGAGTGCTCTGGTATCCTTCAAAATGACCCCTTTTGCCCTCTTCCTGTTGAAAGCACGTGGGGATTTTTCTCTGATCGTCACTGTGAGAACCTGGTCGAGTTCCTGAAGAGGGTGAAACTCACAGAAGCATGGGGTCCCCCTGGAGTTTTAATTCTCAGAATTGTTCACAGCAAGCCGCCAGCAATTCATCAATTACAGTTCAGGATTTCCTACCACAGAGCTGGTTCCCCTAGCGATTTCTGCTCATGAGTCTCTGCTCTGGTAAATTGCAATCCTCTGTCTCTGCTCATCTGTCCAAGTTCTGGGGCAGTGCCTTGCCCTTGACCTCACTTCTCTGATGGGTTCAAGAAGAGTTGCTGGTATTCAGTTTGTTTAGCTTTTTTTTTTACTTGTTCTTAGGATGGTGACTTCCGAGATCCTTACATGCCAAACCGGAAACTGGAAGTGACTGGTTTTCACTTGCACCTGGTGCCCTGCTTCATCAGAGCTGGGTCCCCTGGGTTTTTTCAGACACACTGACCTCTCCCATGGGCTCTGCCCCCTTTGCATCTGCTTCTCCAGGCTGTCTTCTTACCTGCTTTTGAACCTCAGTCTCCAGCCTTGTAGAGGCCACATCTCGACTTCCTCACCACGTGTGCTCATCAGGTCACCCCTGCCATGCTGGCATCTCCTTGTTGTACCTCCCTACCCTGCCAGGGGCCTGAGAGTCTCTTTCTTGTTTCAGAAACCCTCTAGGATTGGCTCCTTCTACTTCTTCCTGTCTCATTATGTTGCGAGGTAAAGGGGTATTTCTCTCTCCCTTGATTTGTGCCTTTCTTTTTAAAATTTTATTTATTTATTTTTTTGGCTGCATCGGGTCTTAGTGGCGGCATGTGGGGTCTTTGCTGAGGCATGCAGCACGAAGGATCTTTTCGTTGCGGCACGCCGGCTTCTCTCTAGTTGCAGTGTGTGGTTTTTCTCTGTCTAGTTGTGGTGTGCGGGCTCCAGAGCACATGGGCTCTGTAGTTTGCAGCACGTGGGCTCTCTTGTTGAGGTGCGCGAGCTCAGTAGTTGTGGCACCTGGGCTTCGTTGCCCCGTGGCATGTGGGATCTTAGCTCCCCGACCAGGGATGGAACCTGCGTCCCCTGCATTGGAAGGCGGATTCTTTATCACTGGACCACCAGGGAAGTCCCGATTTGTGCCTTTCTTGTTGTACTCATCACAGCTCCTTATGCTCAGTCATGTTTTTTGTTGTTATGGTTATTTTGTGTCTTCTTCTGCCACATCGTAAACTGTGAACACCAGGGGGCTCAAGATGGGGCCTGAATCATTGCTGTCACCCCCCAGCACCTGCACGGTAGGTGGTCAGTAAATCTGATAGCAGCTTTACTGTACTAACTAGATAAACCATTCTAAAGGGATACACACTTCCCCCCCAAAACCAACATATTCAGTAAGTACGTAATGTGTTAGTAGGGCAGTGCAGATAGGATGAATAAAACCAAAGGCCAAAGAGGTGCTCAGATGTCCCAGGAAGTTTCTGAATTAGAACAGAGACGGGTTATAGGTAAAAGGACCTGAGCCAGATGTTGGAAAGGACGAAGCAGAGCTATGTTCTCAGCTCTTCGGAGCCCAGACTTGCCAAAATGACGAGCAGCCTGGGAACTGCTGAAGTCAGCAGTTCCCAGACTTTGTGAGGTTTTAGAATCACCTGAAGTGCTTTTAAAAACCCGATGCCCAGGTTGCACCCTAAATCAATCACAGTGTCTGGGGTGGGAGCTGGCGTCACACATCTCTTAAAGATACCCCAGCGGATTGCGGGGTGCAGCAAAGTTGGAAAGCCAGGGGCTTATGCTCAGATGTGTTGAGTTGGGGTCAAGTTCAGCACAGGTGTTTGTGATCGTCACATCCCTCTTCCTATGACCTCTGCCAGGTTTTTGTTTTTCTGCATTTTCTAGCCTGTGAATTGAAAATCTGAAAGACTTACCTGGTAGGGTCACAGAGAAATCAAGCTTGGGAACATACTTAAGGTAGTTGCTCTAAGCGTTTTGGAATGTCAGGGAAAAGATATTTGGAAAAGTATTATTATAATTTGTAAATTGTAAGTTATAATTGCAATTATTTTAAAAAAAATCAAACCAGAAAAAAACAATGCAGAGAGGTTGATTTTCTTGGATTTTTGAGGTAGACCATCATATCATCTACAAATAAAGATAAATTTGAAATTTTCTTTCTAGGATTCATCACTGTCTTTTCCTTGTCCTTCATTGTCTAGGACCTCTGAGAGTTCCTAAAAAATATTTTATTATAAAATATATAATGGCAACAATGGGCATCCTTCAAAGTAGTGACTTAACGTAAACAGATTTTCTAATGTTGAATCATTCTTGCACCCTTGGAATAAACCCTTCTCATATACAAATATTTAAATAGACTCATATTTAGGATCTTTGGATATAGTCAAATGAGATTGCTATACATTTCCATTTGTTTTCTATCCTTGTTCAGTTTTGATATCAGGGTTATATAGCTACTTATAGTGTGAACTTAAAAAATGAATGTGGAAACTTTGCCTTTTTTTAAAGTGCATGGAACAGTTTAAATAATACAGTATAAAACATCTAAGATAAAAAAATAAGCCACATCCTGTTCTTACGCAGCTGAATATACTTTTACATGAATTGCTGTCTAAGTGCTTATTCAGTGATGTGTGTATAGCTTACATCAATTTCAAATTCTAGGTCCTGGTGATTTGGTCCAAATAATAGTGAAAAAAGTGATCCCTTAAGAAGAGGCAGAAACCACATGTCACAATGGTTCTTCTTTCTCTTGGCCTGTGGCCCACTGAGTAAAGATCGAATATCTGCAGGACTGGGAATTTTGTTCACATTTTGTCTTTCATTTAAGTCCTGGACACAGATTGGGATTGGAACACAACTCCAGAGAGGGATATAAACATGTATACAGCCAGCCCTGCATACCCATGGATGCAGAGGGCCCAGTGTAAGGGGTTTGAGCCTCTGTGGGTTTTGGTGTCCGCGGGGGTCCTGGAACTAAGCCCCAGAGGGTACCTTGGGGCTGCATGGCTGTAGTTAGAGCTATTATTAGCAACGTAACTTCCCCGTTGATTTTAGATATTGTCTCCGCCCTCTCCTAAAAGTACAACCTGTTTTCTGAACCTCCCTGAGTATGTACATCACCTGGGGTGCTTGTAAACATGCAGGTTCCTGGGCTTCCTCCTAGATTTACTAATTCAGAAATCCTAGGGAAGGGGCCTGGGGAAATCTGTAGCTTCAACAATTACCCCCAGTGATCTCTATCAGGAAAGCTTGGGAAACAGACTACCTGGAAATAGATTAAAATTCATGACAGCTGTACCACAATGTTCACTGCAGCTCTATTTACAATAGCCAGGACGTGGAAGCAACCTAAAGGTCCATTGACAGATGAATGGATAAAGAAGATGTGGCACATATATATACAATGGAATATTACTCAGCCATAAAAGGAAACGAAATTGAGTTACTTGTAGTGAGGTGGATGGACCTAGAGTCTGTCATACAGAGTGAAGTAAGAAAGAGAAAAACAAATACTGTATGCTAACACATATATATGGAATCTAAAAAAAAAAAAAAAGGTTCTGAAGAACCTAAGGGCAGGACAGGAATAAAGAGGCAGACGTAGAGAATGGACTTGAGGACACAGGGAGGGGGAAAGGGAAGCTGGGACGAAGTGAGAGAGTGGCATGGACATATATACACTACCAAATGTAAAATAGATAGCTAGTGGGAAGCAGCCGCATAGCACAGGGAGATCAGCTCGGTGCTTTGTGTCCACCTAGAGGGGTGGGATAGGGAGGGTGGGAGGGAGACGCAAGAGGGAGAGGATATGGAGATATATGTATAGCTGATTCACTATGTTATACAGCAGAAACTAACACACCATTGTAGAGCAATTATACTCCAATGAAGATGTTAAAAAAAAAATTCGTGACAGCGATGGTTCTCAGCCTTGAAGGCATGTTAGGATCAAATGGAATTTTAGAACTCCTGTTGCAGGGCTGCACCCACCAGTGACTCGTCTCTCGGGAGCAAGCTGGTCATCAGGCGTTTTCAATGTTCAGCACCAGCGTTGGGGGTCCTTGACCTTCAGCATTCCTGAGAGCTGAGCGGAATTCTCTGAGGCCATCGTGGATTCCTCATCTTGTTGGAAAATCAATGTAACCAAGTAGATTCTGTCTCTTTGCATAACAGGGGTGAGGCGGAGACCCTCTTTCTGCTCTGATTTTTATTTTTTCCCTCCTCCTCTCTCTTTGATTTAATTCTTTTAAAAATCAAACTGGTCAACCAAGTTGAACCTCTGCAGAAACACAGGTGTGTGCCCACCCCATAGTAAATGTTCAGTAAACGTTCATTACTGTTGGTCTAATCCAGACGTCAGCTGGGCTCATGCGGCTCCTTAAGCCCTAGACCTGATTGCATTGTCTCCCGTCCACACCCTCCTTAAGCTCTCTGCTGTCTCGGGGTTGGTTGGTTCTGTTGGCCACAGCCCCTGGGGGTCTGCTTTGGTGCCTGGAGGTTCTGCCTTGAGTAGACCCGGCTGTGAAATCTTCCCTCCCACATAGTAATGCCACACATACAGAGCACTTATGTGAGGTCGTTGCTATCGTTAGTACCATTTTTCAGATGAGGCAGCTGAGGCAGACAGAGGTTACATAAATTTCTCCAAGATGGAGTCGTAAGTGGTAGGGCCAGACGTCGGGCTCATGCAGCCCAGCCCCAGAGTCTGTGATTTGATGCTGTCTATAGTCACGTGATCGTGCCTGGGTGGTAGATTTTCCTGAAGGCGTTGGACAGAGGGCTTCGAGGGGGGCCACATGGGGTGATGGCACAGTGGAAACCTGAAACCTCACCCAGTCATTCCTTTTACTAGAAGTCCTTTTAGTTGTCGCTAAAAGGGGCTTGTCACTTGGTCTGTGCCCCTGGCAGTGCCAGCACTGGTCACCCCTGTCCCCATCTTCCCTTCCCAGGATCACCCCTGGGAACTCCACGTTCATCTTCCTCTGTTTTCTTACGCACTTGCCCCCTCACCCAGCATTGCCACACTCGTCCAGGTCCTAAGCCAAGCGAGGGGTCCCCAGGAAATGGGGACACCCTCCATTCTGTTGTCATCCTTCATAGCGGGGCGATGTTCCCGTATCATTTTTCTCACTCTCGCACGTGCAGAATCACACCTGTCCGGGAGTCTTTTCCTTGCTGAATTTTGAGTCTGTCCCATAGCTGTAAAGGCCCCCAGGCCGTTCAGTCATTAATGAATATATTGTCTTATGATGAGACCATAACTACTGAGGGGACCAGACAGACATAGTCAGATGGCGGGGACATTCTCCCCCTGGGGGTGGGGCTGTCAGCAAAAGCCAAGTCCCAGACGTGATGCCAGCTTATTGATTTACAGTGAGACTGATACTGCCAACGGGATCAAGTGCTTGTGTCCTCCCCCCGGGACGTGCTCTCCTGAGAGGCATCGGACCTCTCCCAGTGCCTTGGGAATCGCATTATAACCTGGTAATTAGGCAGAACAGGAACTAGAAAGCAGGAGCTTCTAAAATCAGGGCTCTTCCCAGAATCCCCAAGGCCAGGGCTCCCCTAACTCTGGACGTGCTGGGGTAGAACCTGTCTTGTCTATATCTCTGGACACTTCCCTCCTAAGGTCCCGTGACCAGTAGGTGACAGGCACCCCCTTTGCTCACTGTCGATTAGTACATTCTTACCTTCTTTCATTAGATATTTTACAGAACATTTGATCTGATTATTTTCATGCCTTGCAAGCTTGGGAACCAGTCTTTCTCTTTATGGTGGCTTAATTGGATTCATTACGAGTTGATTTAAAGTTTCATTTTCCAAAGGCAGTTTTCTCTTATTTCAGATTCTCGGGGGATTTCTCACTGTAGCCCCTCTGTGCTGGTCACGGTCAGGAAGATGACAAAAGAAAGGTGCTTAGAAGAACCTAGATTCTCAGTTTGCATAGAATTTTGCCCAATGGATGCTGTTTCTGTAGTTTCCACTTGTACATGCTCTCAAGTGGTACACATAAAACCCCAGTGTAACCCTCTCTCTGCCCCCCACCTCCGTCTACACACATGTACGCAGCCCAATAGACCCAGTTTTACTGTAGATGATGGCATTTTTGGCAAAGCCAGGTAAGTCCTATTTGCCTTTGGAACAGAAGGGCAGAGAACATCTGCTATGAGTTGGGTTCACTCATCACAGTGCATTTTCTTGGTGAATGCGCTTGGGCAGAATCAGGGGAGGAACAGGACAGCAGAGGTGGCTGTGCAGCATACCATACAGACACAGTCAGGGACAGGGGAACGATGGACAGGTGAGCCAAACTTGGCCACAGGCCTGGACCGTGCATAAACATAAACTCACAATGAATATGCAAATTATTCAAATGACCATAGAGTGTATACTGTAGTTCTTTTTCCATTAGTAGATGTGTGCATTTGCAGACTTTCAAAAGAGCATCCTAAAGCCAAAGGTTTTTAAAGGAATAGGGACAAAGAGAAATGTGAACAACGGGTAGACTGAAGCAGAAGACTTAAAAATGTTAATGGTAGGTCATTCTCAGGTGAGTATTCTAATGCCATTAATCCAAGTGCAGGTGAGTGGATCGTTTGGAATTTCGCACGTGTTTACTCTCCTGCTTTTGGTCTTCATATTTGGGCAGAGTTCGTGGAACCGATTCTTTCCCTCCATGTCTTTCTTCTGGGAGAGACCCTTTTCTTGAGCTCATTTGGAATTTGGGGGAAATGGCTTGTTAATCCGTTTGTCATGATTTCTTGGGACTGTATGAAAGGGCCAGGAGCCCTGAAGAGGGGTCCAGGTCATTCCATCCTCGCTGGCCCAGGGAGGGCTCGTCCTGAGCCAAGCTGGCAGGTGGACGACAATTAGTGACGGAACTTGGATTTTGCCAACTGGGTCCTACACGCTGGAATAAGGTTCCTTGAAGAAATTGCTCTTCTAGGAAGAGATCCATGTAGTGCCCAGTCGGCTCCAGGGTCTGGGTGGCTCCACCAGGTCTGTGACAGAGAGAATCCTCCGCTTGCTACCTCCCAACCGGACTCCTTCCTTTCCACACAAGAAAGTGCTAGGATAGGAGCAAGATTGGGGGGATAGCCTTGATTCATCTAATTTATTAAAAAAAAAAAAAGTGACTCTTTTGCAGACTCCAGTATTTTATTACATCTGGTTATGACTCACTGTGGTTGAAAAACCACCAGGCTCAGAAGAGGCCCCGGAAGGGGCTGCTGGCCGGGACGGTGCTGGCAGCAGGCGGTCAGGGGAGGTCCAGAGAGGTGGGCAGTTGATGGCAGGCGCGCCCTGCTCATCCCCAAGCATATGGGGGCAAGGAAGGTGGAGACAAAGCCGCACACCGTGGGCAAAACCCGAAGAATGAAGGACGGTTTGAGTGCTCGTTCTGGACCTGGCCCACCAGGCCCTAGGATATCTTGTCTCAACGTCTTGTAACGTCTTGGGTGGACCAGACTCGCAGTATTACATGTTAGAAAACTAAAGCTCCGTGTGTGGCGGGCTTTACTAAAACTAAAACTAAGCTCTCTTCATTCACTCAGCTGTCAGTGTCAGCGAAATGATTTAAACTCATTTCTTTTGTTCTTTCCGTCACATCAGAGCCGCTGGCTCACTTGGTGGCAGGTGGCAGGATCCAGCTCGAGTAAATGGGGTCAGGGAAGAACAGTAGTTCCCAGGAATTCTGGGAGGGCGAGTAGAGTGGGATCCCAGTCTCAAAAGTGATACTAGGGCGGTCTCGGTATCCAAGAGGGAGGTGGGCACAGAGAGGGGGCCTGACTGAGGGCGGTTGCTAGCAGTGGTCAGTCTCCTTACGGCTTCGTGGCTTGGGCTGGGGTGGCTGGGTGGGCAGTCCAGGGTCTGCTCTCCACACGACTCCAGTGAGATTGCCCTGTGCCTGTTGGGTGGTTGTTTTGTTTTTAATATCTGTAAGTTTGTACCTTTGGACCTCCTTCCACATACACACTCTTCGGCACACCTCTGGCAACCGCCGATCTGTTCTCTGTGGCTGTGAGTTTGTTGGTTTGTTTAGATCCCACATATGCGATCACACAGTGTTTGTCTTTCTCTGTCTGGCTCGTTTCACTTAGCTTAATGCCCTTATGGTCTATCCATGTTGTCCATATGGCAGGCTTTGCTTATTTTTATGGCTGAATAATAGTCCATTGCATGTATACCTACCACATTTTCTCTTTCCATTCATCCATCGATGGACACTTGGGTTGTTTCCATGTCTCGACTACTGTTGATAATGCTGCAGTGAACATGGGGTGAAGATATCTTTTCGAGTTAGTGTTTTCATTTCTGTTTGATAGATTCCCAGAACTGGAATTGCAGGATCATATGGTAGTTCTGTTTTTTGAGTTTTTGAGGAATACTGTTCTCCATAGTGACTGTACCAATTTACGTTCCCACCAACAGTGCACAAGGGTTCCCTTTTCTCCACATTCCCAACCGGTACTTATCTCTTGTCTTTTTTTTTTTTTTCTCTCTTGTCTTTTTGATAGCAACCATACTAGCAGGTGTGAGGTGATATCTCATTATTTTTTCCTTCTAGTCTTTTTGAGATGTAATTGACATACAGCTCTGTATAAGTTTAAGGTGTACAGCATAATAATTTGACTTACATATATTATAAAATGATTATCACAATAAGTTTAGTGACCATCTGTCATCATATAGATAAAAAATTGAAGAAATAGAAAAAAATGATCAGAACTCTTAGGACTTACTCCTAACAACTTTCATATATAACATACAGCGGTGTTAATTATATTCATCCTGCTGTACATTCCATCCCTAGTATTGTTCAGCTTATAACTGGATCTCATGGTGGTTTTGATTTGCATTTCCTGATGATTTGTGATGTTGAACGTCTTTTCCTATACCTGTTGGCCATTTGGATGTCTTTTGGGGAAGCTGTTCTTTGGAGCCTGTGGTTTTTACGGAGATCTGGCTAACTCAGAAGAGGGCTTGGACTCGAGCTACGATCCTCTAGAAAGGGGATGACGCAGAGTGAGGATCAACCTCCTACCTCGAGGTGTTTGCTCGTGGAGGGAAGGCTTTCTTTCTCTGGCTGGTGGATGCAGGATGTATGGTACGCCGGCCTGGTCAGCATCCACTCCATCCTCCTTCCAGAGTACCTTTCTAGATGTGAAGTACATTCCCCCATCGACATACTGTGGGGGAACTGAAGTCGGAACCGACTTGAGGGGGCGGGAGGCGCCCACTCGCTGGTCGGTGCAGATCTCTCGAGCCCTGTGAGCCTCTGGAGCAGCCGACTGGTCCAGCGGTATCTTCTCTGGGGGTGGCTGAGATGGTCCAGGGGCCATCATGGGGCAGTAGCTTCCTGACTGCCTTGCTGGCAGCACCGTAAAGAGATTGTTGCTCACTCCAGAGCCTGCATTTTCAGCTCTCCCACCAGTTTTGTAAGCACCTCGTTGCCTGAGTTAAGATCCTTTCCGCCTCACGTTGCTTGGTTGGCTCTGTATCTGCACTTGCTCCCCGACTATACAGACAAGTCACTGCTTGGTGGCGCCCAGACACCCTCCCTGCCAGGACGGCAGAGCAGGCAAGGCTCTGTGCTCATGGGACTGTTTCCGCCTCCCATCCTTTCTTCCTGCCTTCTTCCATTGTTTCCTTTTTAAACTTTTTACTTTGAAATAAGTTTAGGAAAGAAAGAAAGGTGAGGGAGGGAGGGGGAGAGAGAGAGAGAGAGAGAAAGAAAAAAGAAAGCTGTGACGTCATGTCTGTTAAATGCTTTAACCGAATCGGATGAAAGAATTTATAACCGTGTACATGTTTTGCAAGAGCAAGACCTGAAACCTATACCTTCCTTTCCATTTCTCCAACCAGAAGAAAAGCATTTCCGAAGGACTGGGAAAAGAAAGGAAATCCATCGAAGGAACCCTGGGTCAGCCTCTTGCTTAGTTCATGTGTACGCTGGATGACGAACATGTCGTAGAAGTAGCAAAGATGTGCTCCTGGGGTTACGTACCTGCTACCTGGCCCCCCACAGACCCCGTTAGTGAAACCGTTCTTGTAACAGCATGTTTTCATAGTAATTCTATATGCAGGTGCTGATGTTACCATTTAGCACTGGCGGATCTGGTGTCCTAATAGAGATGAGTAATTGCAGCGGGAGGGGAAGCATCAGTAACCTTGTGTGTTGTGGTTGGGTGGATTGCACATGGGGTCTGGAGACTCTGACAGCTTGAAAGAATGTCAGCAGATGTTTCCAAGAATTGCTCAAAACAATTTCAAAACATTTGTGTTAAAAGCCTCAGCGGCAGGTTTGAGGCCTGAGCGAGGGCCCAAGCAGAGTGGTGTTGTAGGAAACATGCTGGACTTGGAACCAGAAGAGTTGGGTGTAAGTCCCTGCTCTGAAATCTTAAACTTGAGCTGAGTTATTTAGCAACGCTTGGCCTTGCTCTTCTCATTTGTGGGACGATAGGGTTTGAATAGATCCTTCTGACATCCTTTCTGGCTTTAAATACCTCAATCTGTAAGTTATTACTGGCCCCCGTGGCTGCCATCCTAATAGCATTGGTTGCCTGATTTATTCTTGGGCAGCTGAGGGGCAGATCCACGTCACACAATCGATGAGATGTCCCCCTGTGCCTGCTGAGTCCATTTTGTCCTGACGCCCACCCACCCACGCCGAGGAGTCCCCGCTGAGTCTGAGTTCAAGCTGTAACTTACAAGTGTTCAAGTTGGCACCGGTCTGCTGTGTTGTCCTCTTGGTATACTGTTCAGTATATCCTTCATGCATTCCCCAGATCCTAGGGGACTACTTATTCCTTGTTATTGTCATGAAGCAAGAGTTTGAGATCCATGGAGAGAAGGACCCTATGATGGGTTCTCACCATCATTGCCAGGAGGCTGTCAGAATTAGGTTCACACTGTGGAAAGTTCCAGTATTTCAAGTGCTGTGTTGCACTTTTATTCATTTAGTTACATATTCCACAGATATTTATCAAGTGCTTTTTTTATTCTAAACACTGTGCCAGGGGATACAGGATGGATGAAACGCTTGGTTCCTAGGACAGAGGACAAGTTAGAGGATAAATTGCAACCCTGACCAGCAGGCACATCCTAATAGGGGTGTGGGTCAAGGATAAATTATCCTGGATCCTACAGGTGAGTTTAGATTCAACTGGAAGCCAAGGGCAGCTGGAGGGTATTGAGGTGAAGAGGGGTAATTCCACCCCTGTCACTACCTTGGTAAGTCCCAGGGAGAAATATAAGATGGGAACTTCATAACACTTTCTCCGTAAGAGTCGAGCCACCTACTTCCCTCTGTATGGCCACCTGGGTGAATCACGACTTAGTTACCTGGTGTCTGCAGTGATAGGGTGGCAGGTGAGGAGAGAGAGGCCATTGTATGGGGGGTGAACGGTTATTACAGTTTTGCCATTTTTCAAAACGTGTGCTGAACTTCTGTCGTGGTGGAGTTAACAGATTTTTCTTTTTCTTAATAAAATTTTTCTTTTTCTTAACAGAATTTTCTTTCTTTCTTTCTTTCTTTCTTTCTTTCTTTCTTTCTTTTCTTTCTTTTCTTTTTCTTTTTTTTCTTTCTTTCATTATTTTTTTTTTGTGGTACGCGGGCCTCTTACTGTTGTGGCCTCTCCTGTTGCGGAGCACAGGCTCCGGACGCACAGGCTCAGCGGCCGTGGCTCACGGGCCCAGCCGCTCCGCGGCATGTGGGATCTTCCCGGACCGGGGCACGAACCTGCGTCCTCTGCATCGGCAGGCGGACTCTCAACCACTGCGCCACCAGGGAAGCCCTATATTTTCTTTTTTTTAGAGAAGGATTCCAAACAGTTTAAAAGATTTATTTCTGCAAGACTTAAAGTCTTTTCACATTAAGGTACATTGTGAAATTCTAAGAAATGTTGTCATATTTTATGTAAAAAAAAAAAAAATGGAGTTCCACTCCCCTCTCCCCCTCCCAACCCCAGTAATACTAGCCCAAGGGCTGCAAAAGCTAGAAGAAGGAAGGAGCAAAGTGTGTCCAATAAGTAAGTGCCAATTATTTTTAGAATTTGGGTGGGGGCGAGAGGCAGTGAAAAGCATTGAATGTATAATTCTGGTTATAATACTTTGGAGGTGGTGGAGATTTAGAGCTTGTATTTATTAGTCAGGGTTCTCTAGAGAAACAGAACCAATAGGACATGTGTACATATACATATATAGAAAGAGATTCGTTATAAGGAGTTGACTCATGCAATTATGGATGCTGGCCTGTCCAAAATCTGCAGACACGGTGTCCCAATTTAACACCAAAGACTGGAAGCTACTGTAGAACCAGCAGGAGCCAATGTCCCAGCTCATCAGGCAGGAAGAGCTGATGTTCCAGTCTGAAGATGTCAGGCAGGAGAATTCTCCCTTACCTGGGGGAGAGTCAACCTTTTGTTATATTCAAGCCTTCACCTGGTTGGATGAGGCCCACCCTCATTAGGGAGGACAATCTGCCTTTTTTTTTTTTTTTTTTAAAGTCATTGCCAGGCACAATATCACCTGGCTTTTCTCCTGTGTTAGCTTCTAGTAGTTTTATATTTACTTATTTATTTATTTAGTTGCACCGGGTCTTAGTTGCAGCAGGCAGCCTCCTTAGTCACGGCTCACTGGCTCCTTAGTTACAGCACATGGGCTCCTTAGTTGCAGCAGGCGGGCTCCTTAGTTGCAGCTCTGGGGCTCCATAGTTGTGGCACATGGGATCCTTAGTTGTGGCATGTGAACTCTTAGTTGCGGCATGCATGTGGGATCTAGTTCCCTGACCAGGGATCGAATGTGGGTCCCCTGCCTTGGAAGCATGGAGTCTATCCACTGTGCCACCAGGGAAGTCCCCAGGACAATCTGCTTTATGCACTCTACTGATTTAAATGCTAAGCTCATCCCGAAACACCCAGAACCTCACAGAAACACTCAGAATATTTGACCAAAATCTGGTACCCAGTGGTCCAGTCAAGTTGATACAGAAAATTTACCACCACCGAGCTTATCTAGTACAAAGAGGTAGTGACTGGCCTAGGGACCCACAGCTACCTAGTGTCAGGAACTGGAATAGAATCCAGACCTTCCAACTTCCCGCCTAAGGTCCTTTCCACCGGCTGCTTCCATGGGAGAACATAGCCTTGGAGGATTTCTGAGGTACAAAGGATCACACAGCACATCTTCCCAGACCCTCCGTTTTCCTCAGTGGTAAAGGCCTTAAGACATTATTTCTTTATTAAAACAAATATGGAAATATTGTGAAACACATTGGAAATTCAGATGAATGTTTAAGATAAGGCATGAAAGGTTAAATTGTGGACTTTGTAGCTTAGCTGGAGCTATCTGGTCATAAAACTCTCTTCTCTGCTCCAAGGATGACCTTGATGGGAAATCTTGAGACCCACAGGGCTGCTGAAGTGACTCCAGTGTCTGGGGAGACCCAGTTTGTCTTCTGGAATGGTCTGGAGCACCCATAGCCATCACCAAGGGCCTAAGATATATATGTTTTTAATTTCTTGCATCCACTCAAAAAATCATGCAGATTTTGCTTTCTGTCCATAGTACACCTTGTTTACTTTAAATGTAAAATAATGTGGTAAGTTGTCACCTAATGAGCAAAATGGACTCCCCAGGAAAAAGATGCACCCTTAGCCTATGAAGCTGACCGCTCGTTGGCAGAGAGTCTAGGGACCTGGGGCTTATGTCTCCCAGTTGGAGGAACGTGGAAGGTCACTTCTGATTCTGTCACCTTCCCACTACCTTGCATCTGAAATCAAAGGCAAATAATGGTGCCTTCTTTGCTTGGCATTCCAGGTCATTTTAGTTCTTCCTGATTACTGGGGAGGAAATTGCTAATGTTTTCAACCATTCCAGTGACTTAGTTCAGTACTTATAATCTCTCCTCCGTGATTCTAAAACTAAGGTAAACATTTAGGGCAGCAAAGAAGGCATCATTATTCACCATCTCTTAATAAGAAATTACATGCATTTTTAGTAACTTACTTTCCATTCTGCTCACGTTAGGATGAAATAGTACTTCAAATATAGGACTTCCTACATTTTTCTTTAATTTAAAAATATTAATGAAATCATTAGACAGCACCCCTGATTTGTCTTATAGCCAAGGGAGGGAATCAGAGGCAAGTATTGAAGTGCTTGGAAATGAAATGTTTTACTTTTGATTAAGCAAAATTCAGAGCTGAAATAAGGAATCCAGTCATTGAGACAGTTGCCTAAGTTATACATGAATGCATTGACAGACCTTCTCACACTGCCCCTTCCATTTTTTCACTTTGGCCAAGAGCTTTAACTAGCTGGAACTGGACTGGAACATTTAAAAGAGACTTTCATAGAGACTTTGATATGATGAAAGTAACGTGACACTAGGTTCTCTGCTTTATTTATGTGGCTTGCTTTCTTGGGTCCCTAGGAAAAAGGATGGTGCCCAAGGGACCCCTCCTTTTTATTTTGTCAGCGAGTCCCCTGCCCATTTCCAGTGTTTCAGGAGGAAGAACCTCACAGTGTCAGCTTGGTCACTAGGGCCGTTTCCTCAGTGCTTTGCTCTGCCAGATTTGTTCTTACGCCTCATTTCCCAACTTTACTATTGGTTGCTGTCAGATGAAAAGAGTATTAATTAGGGAATTCCTGGCAATCAAGTGGTTAGGACTCTGTGCTTTCACTGCCGCGGGCCGGGGTTCCATCTCTGGTTGGGGAACTAAGATCCCGAGTGCTGCATGGTGCCACCAAAAAAAAAAGTATTAATTTTAAAAGAGTATTAATTATAATATTTAGATAATGTATCTTCCATTAACATTTCTATTGATATGGGACGTCACTCAGGTCATACCCTGACTTCCTTACGACAGTAGGAGTGAAGAGAAAGAGAGAAGATGTATATACACCCAAAAAAGGCATACAGTAGGGTGAGAATCGAGTCCTTAGGGATTTAATATGGTCACAGCTTAAATCTAGTCCCAGACCTTTCCTTAGAAGGTCAAGCACCCTCATGACCCCAACATGGGGAGGTCATAATCAGAAACTGTTGATGCTATAGAGCTAGGGATAGTCCCATAGTTTTCTGAATGACAGCCTCACCTGAGGGGTCCCACAAAAAGTGGAGCTTTTGCTATGCCCCCTCAAGGAAAGATATCTTCCAGCTGAGGAGGTCGTCCTCAGAACTGGGAGGCATCTTCTCTGTCAGGGTGCATGGCGAGGTGAAGGAGGACAGAGGCTGAGTTGGTCACATCAGCCCTGGGTGCCGGCAGGTGGCCCCCGAGTGCACCTTAGCTGTCAGACCGTTAACACTCATCCTGTGTGTGCACTGCGCAAGTGTGCGCGCACACACACGTGCGCGAACGTATACTTCACATAGGCAGCCCTCAGGTTAAGAGAGAGTGGACTTGGTACATTTTTACACATTGTGGTTTTAAAAAATCATACAGAGTAATCCATGAATACTTGCTTTATAAGGGCATGTTCTTCAGAGCATTCTGCAGCTTCCCCCGAGGGGACCAGCTCAGATGCAGTGCCCCCTCTCCCTCTGGTGCCTGTACTGAGACAGGGAGATGGAGGGTACACGGAGCTCCCCGAGGCCAGTTGAAGGCATAGGGAGGGCCTTGTTTCTTAGAAGACTTCTGGCATTTGCAGGCTGGGGAAGGGAGGTGGGAGGTGGAGGAGAGAAGCTGGGAAGAGAGGGAACTGGAGCCAGTATTAAAATAAAGCAAAGCAAACACGTCAACCTAATGAAGACCTGTATCTTTCTGGCATCATTTTTTTTTTTTTTTTTAATAAACGGGAGAAAAAAAGGTGAAAGTAAAGCGTTAAAACCCAAGCAAACACATCAGAACTACCAAATTAGTACTCTGTGCAAACACACCTTTCTATTTAGAGCTGCAGTGGCTCAGGTGACCTTTCTTGGAGGTTGCTTGCCTGGGAGGCAGTGACTTGGAGCCCCGTGGCCCCCGCCTCCCTGGGACTCGCCTGTATATGTTGATGTTTCCTTTGGCTTCTGGAACGTCAAATAGTGATGGCCCTGGCTTTCTGTTTTCTCTCCTTTCCCAAAATGAGTGCTAATAACTTCTATATAAGGAACATTACCTGTTGGTTCAGAAGGCTGGTTACCTGCTCCCATTCAGAGGAGCATCTCCTCAGAGTGGGCAACTGAGCCGTTTGGAAATTGCTTTAAATAACTGTTTATTGACTGTCGGCCAAGCTTCAGAGCACAGTGTGAGGCTGTGGGGAGAGAGGTGTGTCGTACCAGACGTGACATACCTTTTAAGTACCCTCATCTCAAAGCAGTGGGAGTACACAGAGGATAAATGCACATTGTAGGGAAATAGGCGTGTGTGTGTGTGTGTGTGTGTGCGTGTGTGTAATGTTAAAACACAAACATTATTAACAGCTAACCTGTATTGAGTACAATGCAGCAAACACTGTGCTCCGTTCTTTACACGTGCTGTCTGATTTTATTTCCACGACAACCCTGGAGGTGTTGGTGTTAAACAACGAGACTGAGGCTGTGAAGAAGCCCAGCGCCTTGTCTGGGTCTCAGAGTCAGTGACAGCAAGAGTCCAGGTGTGTCTGACTCCAAACCCCACCCGTTGACCACTGGAGGATTCTGCCTCTCTGTAAATGAGTAAACGTGGAGCTGTTTCCTAGACATTGTTTCTGTGGCTGCAGTGTTTCTTTAAATGAAGGACAGGCAAAACTTGAAAGAAGTAGAGAAATTGGAACTGCTGTCACAGTCTTGGGATTTCACACCTTTAGAAAAGAGTTTGAGACGGTCTTGTTTTAACCCTGCACTGTTTCCCTGGAGTTTGGTTCTGTGAAGTGGCTTCCCAGAGCTTGTCTGGAGTCTGGGACTGCAGACTCTTCCCCCTTATCTGTTGTTTCTGTGACCTCTCTCGTTCTTTAGGTATTTAGTCATCTTCTTGCCTCGCTGATTATTTTCTTCTCCGTCCGTGTCTTATCTCTCCAGTAGGGTTATAAACATTGTGAGGACAGGTACTGTCCAACTTCTTGGCTTTTCCCCAGTTCACAGTTCAGCCCCCCCAGACTTGTAGGTATTCAGATATTTGTGATGTAACATTAGGCACGCCATACAGCTTGGGGAGTGGTAGCAGTATTTTCTGACTCTGGTGCTGGTGGGTGGATTATCTTGGCAATTTCTGGATCCCTGTGGGTCGCCCCAAGGAGCCGAACAAGAGGACCCGCGTGCTTACCCTGCCACCCAGGTTACAGCCCAGCAGGTGTTTGTGCTGGGCACCCAACCAGCCAGACACTAAATTCAAGTGTGCCGGCCATAATGCCAAGTCGCCATGGTGCCCTCTGGGGGATGTTCAGGTTATTACCTCCACTCCTCACGTGGGTGAATTTCGTCTCTAAGGAGCTTTTAATTTGCAAATTGTGTACTTCCTAAGAATGGTCATAAATGTTACTGCTCTTACATAAAGCTCTGTATTTTCCAAAGTGTTCTCAGGTGTGCTGTTTCACTTCATCTGCAATGTATTCTCGCGAGGCCCTTAGCCCCATTTTAGAGATGGGGACACCAAAGCAGGGAGGATACTTAAATAGCAGAGAGATGCCGTCTGAGGTCAGGAAGGGATTGATGAGAAACAGCCTTCTACTGGTGCCTCCTTGGTGCTCACTGTGTCTTTTTGTGGTGTCTGGGGGGAGGGTTTGGGTGCGTATGCTTTTTCCTCCCTGAAACCACAGGCTGCCTTTGGGAAACCAATTTGCAGCTCTGGTTCACCTCATTCTACCTTACTTCATATAGGCTGCGTGTGGTTGTGTGTGTGTTTGAATTAAGTCAAATCTAGATAGCGTACACACCCAGTCATTTATTTCTGAGCTGCTTCTCCTTAACTGTAGTGTTAATGTGTCATGACTTATTCTGGGGAATCGAGATGCTCTCACCCATGTGATGTGTTTCTGTGACCAATTTATTTCCACGTCTCCTGGTCTGTGTCTCTGGTACCAGACTGGCCATGTACCACAACAGCATTTTTGGTACTTTTTAAAGGCAAGGAAGACCATTCAAACTCTCTTAGTTTTCCTTAATCCTTGAATTAATCTAAATCCTTCTTTTATGTCCCGAACAGCTTCTAACTAGTAAGTGGTCAATAAGTATTTATTAAAAATGAGACAATTATATTTTTACCCTGTATCCTTTGCAATTTTCTAATCCAAAGAGTATATACTAGTACCCCCTTATCCATGATTTAACTTTGAGGTTTCAGTTACCAAGGTCAACTGTCACTGGGAAACAACAAATGGAAAGTTCCAGAAATAATTCATAAGTTTTATTTTTCTGTGTTTTCTTTCCTTTTTCTTTTATTTAAAAAACTTTTATTTTATATTGGAGTATAGTTGATTAACAATATGTTAGTTTCAGGTGTACAGCAAAGTGATTCAGTTATACACATACATGTATCTATTCTTTTTCAAATTCTTTTCCCATTTAGGTTATTACAGAGTATTGAGCAGACGCCCCTGTGCTGTACAGTAGGTCCTTGTTGGTTATCTATTTTAAATATCACAGAGTGTACATCTCAATCCCAAACTCCTAGTCTATCCCCCCCTCCCACCCTTCCCCCCTGGTAACAATAAGTTTGTTCTCTAAGTCTGTGAGTCTGTTTTGTAAATAAGTTTATTTGCATCATTTTTTTTAGATTCCTCGTGTAAGCGATATCATGAGATTTGCCTTTGACTTACTTCACTTAGTGTGATAATCTCTAGGTCCATCCATGTTGCTGCAATGGCATTATTTCATTCTTTTTTTTTTTTTTTTTTTTTGGCGTTACGCGGGCCTCTCGCTGTCGTGGCCTCTCCCGTTACGGAGCACAGGCCCCGGACGTGCAGGCTCAGCAGCCGGGGCTCACAGACCCAGCCGCTCCACGGCATGTGGGATCTTCCCAGGCCGGGGCACGAACCCGTGTCCCCTGCATCGGCAGGCAGACTCTCAACCACTGTGCCACCAGGGAAGCCCTATTTCATTCTTTTTAATGGCTGAGTAATATTCCATTGTATATATGGGCCACATCTTCTTTATCCATTCATCTGTCGATGGACAGTTAGGTTGCTTCCATGTCTTGGCTATTGTAAACAGTGCTGCTATGAACATTGGAGTGCATATATCCTTTCAAACCATGTTTTTCTCCGGATGTATGCCCAGGAGTGGGATTGCTGGATCATATGGTAGCTCTATTTTTAGTTTTTTAAGGAAACTCCATACTGTTCTCCGTAGTGGCTGTACCAGTTTACATTCCCACCAACAAAACAGGAGGGTTCCCTTTTCTCCCCACGCTCTCCAGCATTAATTGTTTGTAGACTTTTTGATGATGGCCATTCTGACTGCTGTGAGGTGATATCTCATTGTAGTTTTGATCTGCGTTTCTCTAATAATTAATGATGTTGAGCATCTTTTCATGTGCTTCTTGACCATCTGTCTGTCTTCTTTGGAGAAATGTCTATTTAGGTCTCCTGCCCATTTGATTGGGTTGTTTGTTTTTTTGATGTTGAGCTGTTTGTAAATTTTGGAGATTAATACCTTGTCAGTCGCATCATTTGCAAGTATTTTCTCCCATTCTGTGGATTGTCTTTTCGTTTTATGGTTTCCTTTCCATGTCTTAAGATGCCTTTATTTCTAACCTTCACAGTCTGTAATACACATAAGGCTCTAAAATGTGGTTTCCTCCTTTCCAGTTTCCTTTTGTGATTGTTGACATTTTTTGCATTTCATTATTAGATGTGTGACTCATCTTCTTGCATCTCCCCTGCATATTATCTAAATCAATCTTTTTTAAGAGAAATATGAATGTTAGTAATCTTCAGTGCCTGTTTCTTTTGAAATGAATTGGCTGTCTTAAGTTTAGCTTAATGGGTCTAGGTATGTGTGTCTGAGTGGGTGTTCATGTCATGTGCTAGTAACGTGTTCAGACTGTTATCACGAGTATTATTGCAAAATAAAGCTTTTCTGTGCCAGGATACATTTTAAAAAATTCATGCCTCAACTTAGATACTTTTTCCAGAGTTCCTCTGCCCCCCACACCCCCTCACTTCCCAATTAACACATTTGGCAAAATCCACTTTTTCTTAGAAAATCCTTTGAACTTCAGATGATAGTATTTGATACGAGCATGAGAGAAGATCAAACACAGAAGAGAAGGAAGTGTAGTAAGTTGATCTTGGAAGGGGTGTAAGAAATCTTCTTGCTTCTCAGTAGGATGCTAACCCTGAGCTTATGGGAGCAGCGGAGGTCTCTGTCGTCCCCACAGAGACCGGCTGCCCCCTACCTTGGATCACCAGTCACCTGGCGGCTTCCTCCTTCCCGGGCTCCAGAGTGTGCTGAGGAAGTGGAGGAGGATTTTGTGTTTATTACGGTCTGAGGTGGGCTTTTCAGTGCAGGAAGGAGAGGTCCCTAGACCCATCTGCCACCTACTTAGCAAGGAATCACTAATACTTCACTGGCAAACCAAGAGGGGTGGTCATGGAGATGAGAAAGTTTAGATGAATTCTGGAGGAAACAGATTCCCCCCCTAGACACCTGTTCCAGACAGCTGGAGGAGGGCCGTCGAGGTTTGAGTGTGGTGGTATACCAGATGGCTGTGACGATCCCCTTCCATATTTACAAAAACAGTGTTTGTCTCCTACCCCGCAGGGCTACAGAGGGAAAGGAGCTAACAGGCTTACTGAGTTTGGCACTCTTCAAATAAATGTTGTTTTTACAAATGTAAGGAATTATTGCCGTAATTAATACAAAGGTAGAGTGATGCTTAAGTGGCTTCTTTCTCTTCATTTCTTTTCATGTGTCACAACTCTGAGTCCTGGCTGTGAGTTTCCTTGATAAATGAGAAAAGGGGTCTTTGTGTTTGAAATTCAGAATTGTCAGACACTTAGTAGAATTGGCGTGTTTATTAGGATTTGTCTTTTTTGAGAGGTGATCAGTGGGGAGAGGCCTCTGTGGCTGACAGAGGCCAGAGGGAGCATCTTTTGCTTTCAACTCCAGTTTCGTCTCAGGCTATGAAAGGAATAAATGGGGACGTGCCACACGATGATCTTCTTAAGCCCTTCCTCTGTCTGCTGCTGGCAGAGGCCCGAGGAGCAGCCTCATATTTTCTTGTGTCTTGCAGGCTTCTCTTGCCTGAAAAAAAAAAAAAAAAAAAAGTCTGTTTATGGAGGGGGAGGACATGGCTGAAAAAACACTTGTACATAAAACAGCTGTTAAGCGAATCTCCACACACTGAGATCAAGAGAACGTGAAGAAATATGTCCTTCCAAGGACCCTTTTGCCAACTTGGAGCCTCCTTCAGAAAATAAATACAGCCACGCTACAAGTTTCTGGTAACTTAGTTACTGAAAATAAATTGAGCTACTTAGACCCTTGAACCTTGATTAAAAAAAAAAATCTCTGAATTCTATTGCAGTGATGCAAATGAAGCCCAAGAAACCATGCAGAGAGTTTTGCCTTTTTGTTAACGAAAGGACCCCAACGAGTCCTGAAAACGCACGACGCGGAAGCCCAGGCTTCCCAACAGAGAGAGAGCAGGTCCATGTGCGTTTGGGTCTCTAAGCTCCATCCACGATAAGACAGTAGTGCCAGGTTGCTAAGTTCCCTCTGAATTTTCCCTTCTTTGGGGCTTGGTGCGATAGAGGACAGTTGTGTTCAGGGGCTGCCAGGAAAACTGGATTCTCCCCTATCAGCACATCTGGCCACACCGTTCCTCTGCCCTGCTAGGAACACCTCAAAGGATGGATTGCCTTTGGTGTCTGCTGTGGAGTCGGAGCGTTGTTTCTGCAAGATGAGGTCCCTTTAAAACTGCTCATACTTGGAGGATTCTGCTCGTGTGCTACAGATGTTTTACAGTTTATTTCCAAACAGCTGCTTTCCCCTTCTTTAGTCTGTTTTTCCTTTTTTTTTTTTTTTTAAATAAAATCCCTCCGGAAGCCTTTCAGCTCACATCCTTGGCAGTGTTCCTTAGTAAAAGCCCTTGCATTCCTCGCCATGCCATGCCCCTGACCAGCACTGTCGCTCTAGGCTGGCCATCGCCTTAGCAGGTTGCTGTTCTGGGACTTAGAATTTTGTGTATGTGTCCCAAACCCCTGTAGGTTCAATCGGCCTGGAACAGATGGCCCCCAGTGACAAGCAAGCCCTCCTGAGCGTTTCAGGAGACAACCCAGAAAGAAGAAGGGAAAGCAATGATTTATAATTTATAATGCATACTCAGGGCATCAGCAGAAGAGCCCATACAGGTGACCTAGTTCAGGGGTCAAAGGAAGGATTGCCTTGAGGGTCCACCATTTTGACAGGCTGTCCCACTTGGAACTCCACCAGCAGCCAGCTGTTATGTCCCTGACCTTTCGAAGTAGGAAGCACAGGAGTAATTAAGATCCACAGACAATCTCCAAATCTGGGTAATGGCGTTCACATCCTCCTTTCGTGATCTTTTCCCCAGAGCTGCCACATGGAGCTCAATTATGTAGTTTGAGTTCAACCTCCTCTTGTTCCCTTTCCACCGATCCTCTGAGAAGGACAGTGGGGAGAAGCAAAGGTCCTGTGGAAGAGGGCAGGGAGGGAAATGGGAGGAAGGAGTTTGGGAGATCAGTCCTTGAAGAGCGAGCTCTCAAAGTGCGGATCAGCTCTCAGGAAAAGGAATGTGTGTTGACTTGTCCTTTGGCCAGTGGTCCATATGCAAAGACACCATCTGTGTTGAAAAATGTGCATGGATTTCTCTAAAAGAGCCCCAGTGAAGTTGGTGTCTGAACTGGAGTTGCACCTCTAAAACAGTTATCAGGGATTTCGGGGTGAGGGGCTGCAGAGCCAAGAGAGTGAAAACAGTCCGTAAAGGCGTGTTTGGCCAGCGCTCAAGAATCTGAGACACTTGCAGCACAGTGCTTGGCTCGGCCGCTGGATTTTTCCCATTCATGCGCTTTTTTGACAGATGAATTGTTGCAGGCTGCGAAAAAGCTCGAAGAGGAATCTGCTCCACTCTCAGGACTGGGGAGCTGTTTCCCTGCAACCCTGTTAGCAAGGCGAGGGGCCGCTTGCTTCGCGTGGCGAGCCGTTTGGCCGCTCTCTGCTCTGTCCGGAAGGGTCAAGGCCACACTTGACTCTGGCATATTTGTGTGTTGGGTTGGAATGAAGGCTCTCAATTTAGTAACTATTCGACACTGGTCGAACTTTTCTGGAATTCGTATTCCTTTACTCCTATGGAATGTTTATTACTTTCATTACGGTAATAACGAGATCGCTTACCCAGAATCCCACAAATCACTTGATCCTGGCATTTCCTCCTAGAGTTCTCCTTCCTTTTTACTGCTTGGTGGGCTCACATTTATATTTGGCATGTTTTACCCGCCTTCTGGATTGCTGACTATGGTAGGTTGATTTTTTTAAATCAAAAGTCATTTTGATAAAATTACCTCAAGCAGGGTGCCTGTTTCAAGTGTAGCTTCCTTCACACCACATGTGATAAGCGTGACCTGTTAGAAATAATAGAAACTGATGATTAATGTTTGGCTACAAGAGTGGTCAGTCCCTAGTATATGGGAAGTCCTTGCTCAAGTCTAGAGAAAAGTTTTTTGTTTTTTTTTTTAAATTGTATTGAAGTCTAGTTGATGTACAATGTTGAGTTGATATCTGCTGTACAGCAAAGTGACTCAGTTATACATATATATATATATTCTTCTTCATATTCTTTTCCATTATGGTTTATCACAGGGTACTGAATATAGTTCTCTGTGCTGTACAGTAGAACCTTGTTGTTTATCCATCCTATTAGTTTGCATCTGCTAATCCCAAACTCTCAATCCTTCCCTCTCTCACCCCACTCCTCTCCCTTGGCAACCACAAGTCTGTTCTCAATGTCTGAGTCTGTTTTTGTTTCGTAGATATGTCCATTTGTGTTGTGTTTTAGATTCCACATAGAAGTGATATCATATGGTATTTGTCTTTCTCTGTCTGACTTACTACACTTAGTATGATAATCTCTAGTTCCGTCCATGTTGCTGCAAATGGCATTATTTCATTCTTTTTCTTATGGCTGAGTAATATTCCATTGTATATATGTACCACATCTTCTTTATCGATTCATCTGTTGATGGACATTTAGGTTGTTTCCATGTCTTGGCTATTGTAAATAGTGCTGCTATGAACATAGGGGTGCGTGTATCTTTTCGAATTATAGTTCTGTCTAGGTATATGTCCAGGAGCGGGATTGCTGGATCACATGGTAGCTCTATTCTTAGTTTTCTGAGGAACCACCATACTGTTCTCCACAGTGGCTGTATCAATTTACATTCCCACCAACAGTGTAGGAGGGTTCCCTTCTCTCCACACCCTCTCCAGCATTTATTATTTGTAGACTTTTTAATGATGGCCATTCTCACTGGTGTGAGATGGTACCTCATTGTTTTGATTTGCATTTATCTAATAATTAACGATGATGAGCATCTTTTCATGTGCCTGTTGGCCATCTGTATGTCTTAGAGAACATTTCTTAAATCTGTGGAAGAAGATGGAGTCCTCGGAAGCATTTTGCTGGTGCTCAATCAATTGAATTTAGACCTTCAGGTATTCCTGGGCAGACAGGCTTGGAAGTAGAGAAAGGAGAGTCACCCTTTGAACCCAATATAGAAAGTACCAGGGGTTACGTATCGGTCTTGCCAGCTAAACTATGTATACTGAGAGCGACTTCAACTTCAAAGAAAGAACACAGCGTCTATTATTGTTTATACATATACAGATTGTATATAGTGCCAAATGGGGAAACGCTTAGTCACGTGCTCCGAATACCGTCCTCCATGTTTATGTAAAGAAACCAGGAACCCCTTTATACATTTTTAAGCCAACAATTAAAGATTCCTTATAAACTTGAATATAGTTTTAAAGGTCCATTGTAACAGTGTATATATGCTTTAAATATATTTTCATCAAAATGTGAAAGTTACGGATTTTCATATTTGGAAACCATCCACCCATGTAAAACTAACAGTGGCAAAGCCAGTCCTCATTATAAAACAGATCAGGCAGATCAGAAGTGGTCACTGTGTTTTTTCAGTTTAAGTAAACATGTCAACATGTATCTCCAAGCAACCGTCTGACTTCTGAATTTAAGCTCTAACGTATATAGATTGGAAAGGCAAGGGCCTTGCAGTGAATGTGTCACCTGGTAGAAATAAGACACCTCCCCCCTTATTATTATCATCTGTCTTTGTTTTACAGAGACGTTTTCTGTACTTTTCTCTCCAGGGCTCTCCCTCAGGAATGCATCCTTGAATTACTCTTTTTACTCGGCACCGCACATGCTCCTACCCCCCTGTCAGTGTGCTTTAAGGTTCTGGAGGGGCGAGAAGGAAGGGGAGGTGACAAAGGAGAACCAACAGAATCTCAGGCTAATCAGGTTTAGGAAAGGATTCATAGGGAAACGGAGGTTCTGGAAATGTAATCTACTCTTAAAAACTATCCGTGCTCATTCCCCTTCCAGAAAATCTGTCACCCTCCCACCCAGGGCTTGTGGACCCCAGTTGGGGGATGACTGATTTAGAGCACATGACTGTTGGCAGCCATCTATGTAGAGAGAAATGTCAAGGAAAAGGGCCTCCAGGAGCTTCCCTGGTGGCGCAGTGGTTGAGGGTCCGCCTGCCGATGCAGGGGACACGGGTTCGTGCCCCGGTCCGGGAAGATCCCACATGCCGCGGAGCGGCTGGGCCCGTGAGCCATGGCCGCTGAGCCTGCGCGTCTGGAGCCTGTGCTCCGCAACGGGAGGAGCCACAACAGTGAGAGGCCCGCGTACCGCAAATAAAAAAAAAAAAAAAAAAAAAAAGGATAATTAAAATATCTGAAGAATAGATGGAAGTTTAAACATAGGTAGTAAAATGCAGAGAAGAGTGAAACGCTCGAGACTGTAGTTCACGTGGACCTTGGAGGGAAAACGTAGGGATAATGTTAGGGGGACACAGACAGTCTGGCAGACGCTCTGAGGCTGATGGACAGCAGGTAACTTGCTCCTAGGTGGCCAATTCCAAAATGTCTTGACACCTTCCTTGCTGGAAGTGCTCTGGGCTGGTCATCGTTTCCCAGCTTGTAGGATTTCTTCAGAGACTCTCCCTGACTGGCCTTTAAATCATGACCCTCGTATCTTTTCAAGATGCGGAAGATTCTTCAGGGCCTGTGCTGGCCCTGGCCAGTGTGCAGCGGCCTCTCTAGAACTGGGGGCTGCTGCTGTCACACCCTCTGACTGGCCTGGGGTGGAGGCTGCCAGCCGGCCCCTGTCCTCTGCTTTCTCAGTGTCACCAGTGCTGGAGGCACGGCTTGGTATTCATCAGGTTTCCACTTGGGATCATCCCCTCTGTCCGTTCTTCTGAGTGATGCCCTGGGTTCCAGAGGCTGTTTGTATTTTTACCAGTTGCCTCACTCAGCCGGGTTTCTCAACCTGGACCACTTGCTGTGATGCTGGCTCAGGACCTCGTGTGCACAGGTGTTCTTGCTGGGGGTGGGGCGGGGTGTGTTTATTCCAGTTTGTTTTCAAGTGTTTTCTGCACATGGTCCCCTCCCCCCTGCCCCTTCGAGGCGGGGAGAATTTTCCTAGCATCCGGCAGTGAGTATCAAGTCGATGGTGTTGGCAGAGTCTGGCAGTGTTCGTCGTGGTCCTTCGGGCCTTTGTAGTCAAAACAGAACAGAACAAAAGCCACTCAGTTAGTCTCTCAACACCTGTACGATGCTGCTGCATCTCCAAATTCTTCTTCCTCCAGGTTTTCCCGCCACCGCATGTCTAAGCTTCTCTAAGGAGCATCTCTTCCTCTTTTCCTCCTGTCACAGGGAAGAGCTCTGACGCCTTCTGCCTGCCAGCTGCAGCTCTTCCCATCTCCCCACACCCACTGATGGTCCCACCCGTCCACAGGTTCAGATCCATCCTCTCTGCAGGCTCCTTCCCTGAGCCTGAAAACAGGCTCACGGCGGTTCTCCCTCCCTGTCGGCCAGCACACTGGCTCCTCCCACCTCCCCAGACGTCCCTGTCTTGCTTCCCCCAATGAGATGGTGGATGCGTGGTTGCATGTGAGGTGGCAACGTTTTATTTCCTTTCGTTATTCAAATTTTGATTTTTACACTCTCAAGTAGAGAACACAAGTAGAGTCACATCTTGTTCCACAGTCTACTTAACTGATTTCAGCCACTTTGGATGATTCTGAAGTGTTTCCAGGAGACACATCACCCTGCGGTGTGTTCATGGCCGCTCCCACCAGCACGGTGAGGCTGTGCCGTCATGTCCTCTTGCTGTGACTTCTCTCCCTTGGGAAGCGTCGCCTTCCCCTGGCTTCCCTGCTGCTCCCCGTCTCTCCTCTGTACCTCCTGGCTCCCTCCCCCGCCCTGACATCTTCACAGGTGGCTCACATGTTAGAGTTCTTTGCGCTTTGCCCTGGGCCCTTTGCATGGCTTCTCGCTTTTTATGGCAACCTCACCTTCTCCCAGGGCTTCGAGTGTCACTGAAATTATGTCTGTTAAGTCTGTATTTCTAACACTCATCCCCCCCTTCTCTCCCTCCCTCCCTCTCCCTCTCCCTCTCCCTCTCCCTCTCTCTCTTCCTCTCCCTCTCCCTCTCCGTCTCTGTCTCTCTCTGTCTCTGTCTCTGTCTCTCTCTCTCTCTCTCCCCCTCCAGACCCTCCTAACTGCCCTCTGAACATCACCCCTGGAAAGTCCCAGAGGCCCCTCAAATTCAACACGTAGGAAACTTAATTTCATCACGTCCCCCAAGCCTGCCACTCCTCACAATGCTGAAAATGGCCTCTCTACACCGGTGCCAAATTGAATCTTGGAGACAGAGTTTTGGGTGAAGTAGAAAAGAACAGCTTTGTTGCTTTGCCAGGCAAAGGGGGACCACAGTGGGCTCCTGCCCTTGAAAACTATGTGTCCCAACTTGTAGGATTTGATGAAGAGTTTTCCAGCAGTGGTTCAAGGCTGGGGTCGCGGCAAGATGAGGGTGTGCGCAGGGTCTCCTCACCTTGATGGGCTTCTCGGGTCCCTTTAATCTCGCCCCAGGTGGTTTCCTGGTTGCTCCTCCCTTGATTGGCAACTGTTCGAATCTGCCCTTTGGAACTCAGGGAAGGTCATGGAGGCTGGAGTCTTGCCTACAAGAAATGGGGGACAAAAAGGCTTCTGTGCCCAGGAGTGTTCCCCGGCTACTGAGTGACATTAACACACACTCAGCTTCCTAAACCAGCAAAGAGAGGGTATTATCTTAATTTTTTCTTTTTATTATCCTCCACCTACCCATTTCAGTTGCCACATCATATCAATTCTACCTTCTTAGTGTATTTCACACCTGTCTACTTTTTTTTTTAACTAATTTATTTATTTTTGGCTGTGTCGGGTCTTAGTTGTGGTGCGCAGGCTTCTCTCTAGCTGTGGCGTGCAGGTTTTCTCTCTAGTTGTGGCACACGAGCTCTGTAGTTGCAGCACGTGGGCTCTCTAGTTGAGGCGCGTGAGCTCAGTAGTTGCAGAGCGCCAGCTTAGTTGCCCTGCAGCACGTGGGATCTTAGTTCCCTGACCGGGGATCAAAACCCTCGTCCCCTGCATTGGAAGGCAGATTCTTAACCACTGGACCGCCAGGGAAGTCTCCCTGTCTACTTATTTTTATCTCTCCCCACCCTTCATCTCATTTAAAAGTCAATAGCCTACAGACTTCCTTGACCTCACAAAGACAGGTTAGGTTCCTGTATCAGTCAGAGAAACAGTACTAAAAGGATGGATGGATGGATGGTTAGACATTTATTTCAAGGCATTGCCTCATACAATGGTGGGAGCTGACAGTTCCAAATCTGTAGGGCGGCCAACAGGCTGCAATTTCAGGTGGGAGTTGATGCCACGGTCTTGAGGCAGAATTTTTTATCACCTGGGAAACCTCTGCTTTTGCTCTTAAGGCCTTCAACTGATTAGATAAGCCTGAAGACAGAGTCAAGTCCTCAGGAAGGAGGAGTTGGCCCAGGAAGGCGATGTAGGGGATGTGCTGGGCGGTGAGGGGGTCCTCCCCACCGAGGAGGTGGGCGGGCAGGGCTGCAGTGGTGTGAGGTACCCTGCTCCCTCGGGGAGGACGGGAATGCAGGGTCACAACCACAGAGGGCCAGGCTGTCACGAAGCTGCTTAGATCCAGCCCTGTGGGTGGTGGGAAGCCATGCAAGGAATGTGATCAGGAGTGACGTGACCAAGTGCACTGCTGGGCGGCAGGGAGGAGGCTTCATGGGATAGAACGTGACCATGGGAAGCAGAGAGATGAGAGCCGGGGCCGAGGTAGTGACAGTGCGGGTGGAGAGCAGGGGACAAGTTCTCAGGACACCAGGGAAGTCCAGCTGGTGGGACTTAGCACTGGTTGGAAAGGGAAGGGTGCGGGGAGGGAGGAAAGTGTTGAAGACGACCCCAGACGCCTGTCTCGGGTGTGTGGGTGGAGGTGATGCCTCTAAATGAGGTGGAGGATGAGGCCTGTGATGGTCAGGGTTCCCCAGAGAAACAGAACTGTCAGGATACATCCTGGGTTTATATACTTATATAAATTCATACAGTATATATTTATATGTTAAAAGCATATATCATCGATATATTATAGATTTATATAAATAGATAGATATTTGTTATGAGGAATTGGCTCATGCAATTATGAGATGGAAAAGTCCCAGGATGTGTGAGCTGGAGACCCAAGAAAGCTACTGGTATAATTCAGTCTGGGTCCAAAGGCCTGAGTACCAGAGGAGCCGATGGTGCAAATCCCAGTCGAGGGCAGGAGAAGATGAGATGTCTCAGCTCAGGCAACGATACAGGGAAAAAGGGGCACGATTCTCCTTCCTCCGCCTTCTGTTCTCTTCAGACCCCCCAGAGACTGGATGCACACCCCTGTCGGAGGACCACCTTCTGTACTGACTCAAATGCTCATCTCATCTGGAAACACACTCGCAGATACACCCAGAAACAGTGTTTAACCTGGGCACTCAGTGGCTGGTCAAGGTGACCCATAAAATTTATCATCACAAGGAGAAACAGTAGGTTTGGGAGAAAGATGATGAGTTCATTTGGCCATAGGTTGAGTTTGAAGTCCCCTTGGGAAATATTGGGTGGGCCAAAAGGTTCAGTCGGTTTTTTCCATAAGATGGCTCTCGTAGCACTTAGTTGTCTTTAACTTCATTCAAAACAATTTTGTTAGATTGTATGTGACACCTGTCATATCAGCGTGCATTGAAAAAATGACTTATCAAAATTGGCGAATTTTTGTGTAGCCATTTTAATATTGAAGATGGAAGAAAAAAGCAACAGTTTCGCCATATTATGCTTTATTATTTCAAGAAAGGTGAAACGCAACCGAAATGCAAGAAATGATTTGTGCAGTGTATGGAGAAGGTGCTGTGACTGATGGAACGTCTCAGAAGCGGTTTGCGAAATTTCGTGTTGGAGATTTCTTGCTGGACGACGCTCCATGGTCCGGTAGACCAGCTGAAGTTGATAGCGATCAAATCAAGACATTGAGAACAATCAACGTTATACCACACGGGAGATAGCCGACATACTCAGAATATCCAAAGCAAGCGTTGAAAATCATTTGCACCAGCTTGGTTATGTGAATCGCTTTGATGTTTGGGTTCCACATAAGTTAAGCGAAAAAAACCTTCTTGGCCGTATTTCCTCATGCGATTCTCTACTGAAACATAATGAAAACGTTCTGTTTTTAAAACAAATTGTGACGGGTGATGAAAGGTGGATACTGTACAATAATGTGGAACAGAAGAGATCGTGGGGCAAGTGAAACTAACCACCACCAACCACACCAAAGGCCAGTCTTCATCCATGATGAAGGTGATGTTGTGTACATGGTGGGATTGGAAGGGAGTCCTCTATTATGAGCTCCTTCCGGAAAACCAAACGATTAATTCCAACAAGTACTGCTCCCAGTTAGACCAACTGAAAGCAGCACTCGACGAAAAGCACCCAGAATTAGTCAACAGAAAACACATAATCTTCCATCAGGATAACGCAAGACTGCAGTTTCTTTGGTGACCAGACAAAAACTGTCACAGCTCGGCTGGGAAGTTCTGATTCATCCGCCATGTTCACCAGACATTGCATGTTCAGATTCCCATTTATTTTGGTCTTTACAAAATTCTCTTAATGGAAAAAATTTCAATTCCCTGGAAGACTGTAAAAGGCACCTGGAACAGTTCTTTGCTCAAAAAGATAAAAAGTTTTGGGAAGATGGAATTATGAAGTTGCCTGAAAAATGGCAGAAGGTAGTGGAACAAAAGGGTGAATATGTTGTCCAATAAAGTTCTTGGTGAAAATGAAAAATGTCTCTTTTATTTTTACTTAAAAACCGAAGGCACTTTTTGGTCACCCCATATCAAGCAGGCAGTTGGAACCAAGTCTGTCACTGTATGAAAGGTCAAGACTAGACGTGTAGGATTTGGAGTCTGCAGCATGGAGCGATTGTTAACACCGTGGGATGGACGCCATTGCCCACGGAGAGTACCTAGGGCGAAGACAGAACGTTCCTGGGGAAGATGCACGTGGAAGAGGACGATCCTGGGAACCTGGGAAGGGAGGCTGAACAGAATCAGAAATGCATGAAATCTAAAAGCATTCAGGAAGGAGGGCGGGTGGGATCGATAATGTCACACTGCAGAGAAGTCTTGAAAGAAAAGACAGGGAGGGCCATCTCGGTTGCCAGCGGGGAGCTCACTTGACCAGAGGGAGGAGTACTTGGCAGCCTTTCCGAGGATGCAGCCAGACCACAGCCATCATGGCTGTGAAGGCCTTGGTTCTGCAGCAGGAAAATCCTTCTGCCTTGGTGGAAAAATAGTATGTTATTTTCACCTGGTTCCCCACATCGTTGCATGAGGGCATGTTAGACAACATCTCTCCCTTCCTCATATATAGGAATATTAGTTCTGGGATTTGTCTTGATGCCAGAATATTTTAGCTAATTTTTCGTCAATTCTTTTCAGTTATATTATGAACAGTCTGTGTAGAGAAAGAGAAAATTATACATATGTGTCAAATGTCAACTTTTATGGGGCCCAGAAATCATAGCGAAGACGTTTCTATTTTGCCAGGGAAAAGTCATACTTAGAAAACAATGTTTTCTTTTTCGCTGCTTTACTCTTAGTATAATCAATACATAACGGAATTTTAGTTCCATTTCATACAATCTTTACTCCGTAAAGAAATTAATAGCAGATTTTTTTTTTAACAAAAAGTTGCTGGATTCACAAATCATATCTTTAAATTTTGTAAATTAGGGAAATAATTCAGTGAAATCATCTTCTGATTCTCAAGTCATAGCTCTCCAATCTTCCTGGATAATTGGTTCTTTTTTCCAGATATCGGCACATTCTGAGATACATAAACAGAGTCCTGGGTAGTTATTTTTTTTTGGGGGGGGGGTCGTGTGGGTTGGGATTTATTTTTATTTATCAATTTAAGTTATAACATTCTGGACTTAAATGTCTTCTTAAAGTACTGCCTATTCGTAACACGCTTCAACGTAGGCTAACACATCCAATGATGAGGGGAATTTGGTAAAGCAATAGGAAACTTTGCAGTAACTACAACAAATATACATCATCAGACTCTTTGTGGAGATGACACACTGGAAATTTCAGGTGGTGCTTATTTTTAAATGTATGCTCTATTTAATGTGCCCCTAAGTTCTCAGACTCCAAAATAAATCTGGTGAGGCAGCCCCCACCCCTTCCATCCACCACAAAACATGGGCTGTTACAGATCCCAAGCAATGAAGTGTATAGTTGCTTCGACTTTCTCTTGGCATCTAAAGGCAAAGAACTAATATTCTGAGAGGTGATGTAGTTTAAATCCTAATAAACACCTACAGATTCATTGCGCGAAAAGTGAAGGTTAGCAATCAACCTTCAGATTGATACTTACAGATTATTTCAGTGTGAAATTGTGTTTTAGGTGAGACGCAAGAGTGGGTGTTGAGAGCGAGCAATAAACCATCAAACTTCAAGTGGTGACGTGTCATCACACCACTGTCCTCGTTGGATATTATTCACAGGCGTACCTTTGATTTATTTTTCTCGCTGGGTCCGTAAATCTCTTTCTTGGAGGACAAACTGCATGAGTAGTAAGTTCCATGGGCCAGGAGATCGCTTGGTTCATCTCTTAGACTTCAACAGCAACAAAAAGCCCGTATGACGCAAGCTTTCGAGGGCCCCAGGGTGAAAGAAATTATTTTAGACTTGACTCTTTTGTTTCTTGTGTAATTCTTTTTCTTACTAAATGAACTTCTCTATGATAATTTCTTTCATCACGATGTTTTGAGAAACGCAGAAACTAGCAGTTGATGAGATCTGACATGTCAGTTGGTCCATCCTTCTCCTGGGATGACATGACTTCTACCTGCCATTATGTTGTGAACCTCATACTTCTCTGTCATCCTTTCCCTTAAGCTAAATATGCCTCTAGAAACTCTCTAGTTGTCTAATCTTGGTCTCTTAATTAGTTGACTTGTTTGGTTGAGTGAAGAACTCAGGAGACCAAGTCTTGGATTTAATATGACATTCACCCTATATTTCATGTATGGACATAAATGGACAGAGTACCTTTATCTCTGTAGATTCCATCAGTCTTCTTACATTTTAAGGGCCGCAGGCTACTTGTAGGCCAGATGAGCCAAGTTCTTGCCATGACTCCTAAGTTTCAAACAGGCTGGGAAACCAGAGGACTGGGGACCCAGCAGGACCCCCAGAGATTGTCTTAGTTGTCAGGGTGGCTATAACAATGTCACAGACTGGGTAGCTTACTAACAATAGACATTTATTCCTCACAGTTCTGGAGGCTGGGAAGTTCAAGATCAAGGCACTGGCGGATCTGGTGTCGGTGAGCGTCTGCTTCCTAACCAGGCTTGGAGAGCCATCTCTTTCGCTGTGTCCTCACATGGTGCAAGGAGCGAGGGAGCTCTCCAGGGTCTCTAAAGGCACTGATCCCATTCAAGAGGGCTCCACCCTCGTGACCTAAGCACCTCCCAGAGGCCCTGCTCCTAATACCATCACATCAAATTGAGGGTTAGGATTTCAACATATGAATATGGGGGGCAGAGAACACAAACGTTCAGTCTATAGCAGAGATGACCTTGGTCATCATCTTCGCCTTGCAGATGCAGAGCTGAGACAGAGGAGGTCAAGTGCCTGTTTACAGTCATGCAGGCTCTTAGAGCTGGTGCTGGGTGACCACCATACCACCATCCAGTACAGTTCCCTCCTGCTGTCTCATCAAACATCCCAGGTCATCGCTGGAAGCAAGCAGACAGGCACACACCAGTTTAGTGTTCATGTTCAGCGTGTTTCCAGGTCTGTGTTTTCCTCCTCCCAAAGAGTGGCATCTTGTCAGTCCTGTTCATCTTGAGGGTGGGGACTCAGATATTCCTTCCACACTTGTGCACGGACCTGCTTGGTGCCATGCACGGACCCATCATACAACAGCTAATGTGAAGCATTTCTAAGTAGTCCTCGATCCTCACGCCACATGTAGCCCAAGGAAGACGATCTGTAAAGTAATTCCCTTACATTCAGGCTTAATGACTAGCCTTAGCTCGGGAACCAGAGAAACCCCAGCTAGGATTAGAGGTGGCTTGATTTCACAAATTCCATGGCCAGACGCCAGAGTGATATAGGCAAACCAGGGACGTGGTCACCGGCGGACCTTCTGGCAGGGCTAGGGAGATTGGATCATCTCATTACATCATTTTTAATTATTACCTCTTGACCTCACTCTCTCGCGCCACATCGTGTACTGATTTTAATTGGTCAGTAGCCTAAGAGTAACAAGCCTACTTGAACTTTCCAACATAGAGCATGAAAACTTCGGCTGCTGCGAATTCCAAGGTTCGGATGGTAAAATGGCAAAGATTCCAAAGGGGGCAGAGAGGAGGGAGCCACATATTCAACAGAATAACCTCATTTTAAGGCCTGAGTGCCAAGCTAATTTGTTAAAATTACTCCACTTGGTTCGCAGTTACCCATTTCAAGGGTTATTTACGTTGTGGATTTTCAATGGTCACCAAGTCTCAGCCAATCAAAGCAGGGGGTCAGATGCTAAATCAGTAATTTTGTATAAAGTCAATTTCAGAAAACTGCCAGTCACTTGGATTAATTCGGGGAAGGGCTGTTGAGATTATTGAAGAGATTAAAGTTATAATTTATTTATTTTTTTTCAAAGAAAGGCTATTTGATGCCAACTGAACGTCGTTGTGTGAATTACTTACCTCTTCTGGGCTTCGATTTTCCCGGTAAATAGGGAGGATAGACCAAGATGAATTTGAAGGTCTCTTGCAGTGCCAGCACCCTACAAGCACGGGGCCATCACTTAAAATACCTGCAGTAACTGATAATAACTGATAATTTAGCTAGTCAAGCATCCCGACCGATCAGCTCCCTTTTATAAATAAACAGTTGTGATTTAGAATTGACAAGAGTACCAGCCCAAACTACTTGCCCTGTATTATAGTGTTTGTATATATATAAAAAAAAAGTGTCTACAGGGCTTCAAAGCAGATAATCTTAGAATCTTTAAAACTTGAAAGCTTTGATTTTAATCCCCACCCTCATTAACAGCTGAGCCTGTTCCCTTGGTAGGGAACATTTTTCCATTTGCTTAGGGAACCCTTTGCTTATGGATAAGTGCAAACATCACTAGGCGCCATCCAGAAAGCAGACGTGCCAAACGAATGAAGTCCTGAATTGATGAGGTTCTAGGGCTGATGCTTTTTGAGTTTTTGTGTTGTTTATATTATCTTTATTCGTCTCTCTTCTCTTATCCCAAAGAGGTGAATGCTATTACAATAAAGGAAGGTGTGTGAATGTGTGTTTTATCTAAAAGCAGTCTCCCTACCCTGTGACGTCCTCCCTCCTCTCATGACCCCCTCCAGGCACCTCTCATGGGCTGCTATCCTTTAGCTCCGATAAAGGCTGTAAAATGGGATAACCCTGGTCCTTCCTACCTCCTACCTCTCTCATTTGTAAGTGGTAGAGACAAATGAGAGAATAAATATGAACATTCTTCGAACTTTTAAGGAGAGAGCTTTTCCATACAGACTTAAAAAAAGCTGTCTCATGGAGTCCAATAGTTTCAGTGGAAAACTTTGTAGCTAATCATTAACGTCCATCAAATATGAGAGCTCACGCACTGCCACATGTTGACCTTTGCCTTTGAGCCGTTTTGGCTCACAAAATCTCTGTTAACACTTATATCCTGAAACTACTCTTCCTCTGCCTCTCTCCTCTTGCTGCACAGTTCTTGGAAGCCAGGTCTGAAACCATATCTGTGTGGTGGGATCTCTTGGTTCTGTTCCTATGAAGCTCTGGGGTTTCACTGGTAGCTCTCCTACTAACTAAAGGAGTTTTCTTTTCCTTTGGGGGTTGAGTTTATATATTAGCGATTCTGGATTCGGGGGTTCCTTTTATTGTCCATTTTATTTCTGTGTTCACGAGCATAGTGGAAGTATTTATTGGAATGACTCTTTTTCAAACCCACTGATTAAATTGATTCAATAATACTTCACATTTAAAAATAATTTTATTGAAATATAGTTGATTTACAGTGCTGTGTTGGTTTCAGGTGCACAGCAAAGCAATTCAGTCTCTCTCTCTCTCTCTCTCTCTCTCTCTCTCTCACACACACACACACACACACACACACACACACACACACACACACACACACATTTTTCAGATTCCCCTCCACTACAGGTTATTACAAGACACCGAGTACATATGTATATATTGACTTTCTTTCAGATTCTTTTCCCTTATAGGTTATTACAAAATATTGAGTATAGTTCCCTGTGCTATACAGTAGGTCCCTGCTGGTTGTCCAATTTATATATAGTAGTGGGGATATGTTAATCCCAAACTCCTAATTTATCCCTCCCCCCGCTTCCTCTTTGGTAACCATAAATTTGTTTTCTATGTCTGTGAGTTTATTTCTGTTTTGTAAATAAGTTCATTTGTATCATATTTTAGATTCCACATACAGGTGATATCATATGATATTTGTCTTTCTCTGTCTGACTTACTTCACTTCGTGTGATATTCTCTAGGTCCATCCATGTTGCTGCAAACGGCATTTCATTCTTTTTTATGGCTGAGTAGTATTCCATTTTGTAAATATACCACATCTTTATCCATTCATCTGTCGAAGGACACTTAGCTTGCTACCATGTCTTGGCTGTTGTAAACAGTGCTGCTGTGAACTTTGGGGTGCGTGTGTCTTTTCGAATTAGAGTTTTCATCAGATACATGCCTAGAAGTGGGATCGCTGTCAATAATACTTCATTCATTTAAAAAATTATATTCAACGCATATTTTCTAGTGTCAGTGAGTCTTTGCCTGAACTGGTCAGGGGGAGGTATTCAGGTTGTGGCCATAAAACAAATCAAAGGTGGTCCACAAATCCTGAACTTTGGCCTTGACTCCAGTCAGTTGAGCTGGTCAGTCCCAACCACTTCTATATCAGTTTTGGGGAAAAACATCATCTCGCTTCACGTTGGAAGGAGCTGTACATAAGCTCTTTAGAATTGATATTGTTCTCGTTTGGCCACTTAATTTGGAAGGAGAAATACGTCTCCCAGAATGCAGTAATGAAGGCAAAAGTGATGAAGCAAAATATTTCCAAATGGATGACCCCTCCCGTGCAGATGAATAGTATTCCTTCATTCTGGTGGCTTAGCACTAACGTTTTAATAGAGCATTTATGAACTCAAACTGTATCCTCTGAAAAACTTTCTTGCCGAATTCCCCAACTGCGTTGTTTATTGTTTGCTGGAAGACGAGTCCTCTTATTTTTGGCATTGCCTGGTACCATTGGACTTCAATCCAGCTCTTCATCGTGGAGTAGTGACGCACTGAGAAACTCGAGAGAGACGCACCTGCAGCGTCTGACGTTCGGGCTGGGCTCTGCCAGGCTGGGCCTGAATACATCCTTAAGGGCAAATCCAGGTGAACAGGAAATCATTTCCTTCTGGTCAGCATGGAGCTCTGAGGTCCACAGTGGTCAGACATGGAGGCCTGGGGACAACTGGATGTTGCCCAGTCATACCTTGCCCACGGGCTTGGCAGCCCCGTGATCTCAGGTGGTTTCACGAAACAGCTCAGGGACGAAGGAGGTCTGTCCAGATAATAGAGCAGTGTCAGAGGAAACACTTTCCCTCCACTTCCCCCCCCCCGCCCCCAGTTTGGGAGTTGTGTGCCAGACTGGGGTGGGTGGAAGTTCAGCACTTGCAGAGTGCAGCCAGGAGTACAGTTGCCTTCTGTATCTCCACGCGGTTTCTGTACATAAGCCCCGGGGGTGCCTCTCATGAGAGCGAGCTCTGGAGAAGACACAGCAGATGTGGTTCTTGGTTGGCAGAAGCAGCAGCCTGCCTGACAGCTAGCAAGGTGGGGTGCAGATGGTTCTATAGTGAAACTGGTGGATAAGATCAGCTTGATCTAGGTCAGGGTGACATGTGTGCTGCCCTGAGATCTGTAGAAAGCCCCTTCTGTCAGGGAGATACAGAGTGCCCTTAACCAGACAGAGATCCAGAGGGCAAATTCCAAATCAGCTTCCTGAACACAGAGAGCTGGCCAGCAGGCCGTTTAGAAGGCATTTGGTGGACCGCTCAAGAGGTCTTCAGCGTGAATGAGAACCTTATGTGAGTCAGGTAATTCACTACCTAATTCAGCTCCTCTCTTATTATCATCAGTTATTAAAGGAAAAGCCCGATTGTTTACAGATATTTTGGATTTAAAAGAGAATCGTGACTGAGTCCAATGAGAAGAGTGTCTTATTGGAAGTTGTCATTTACTCGGTCAATAAATATTGAGTCCCCCTTTGTTCCTGGCACCACGTGCAGTGGTGGATTAAACAGACGTGTCCCTGTCCTGAAGGCTGTTGATTTGTATAACAGAGTGGCATTCATAAGGGTAGCCCTGAGAGCTCATCTTTCTTGAACCCTGATTTCCAAGGGTTAGAAGATTCACAAGTAAGGGGGCTTTTTCATACAGTGGTCAGGATTCATGGAGGGGGCATGGAGTTCAGCGTGGTCCTGGATTCGAATCATGGCTGAATTAGAACATTCTTAGCTGATAAGCTTGAGTTTCACCTGCCACCAGGGAGGGAGAAAGGCAGGGTGGACACCTGACCGGTAGAGAAGGTGCAGCCGTCGGTAGCATGGGCTTCCTCTGAGCAGGTTGCTAAAAGGAGAGGGAGGGATTAGTGCCCTTGAGTGGACTGAGACGTTTCCTCTGGACGGTCTCCTGACCTTGAAGCTTTCTTCCATCCCAGAGAGACGTCCTTAGGCAACGCCCTCTTTCCAGATGCTGAGACTGGGTCAATCTGGGGTCCATCTGGCCTCCTGGCTCAGAGTGTGTATGCTGGAGGGGAGGAGTGGGTCAGGCGCTTACTCATCAATCAGCAGATCTGCACTGAGTGCCGGCTTCATGCTAGACACTGCCAGGGGCTGGGACACAACAGGAGTGAAGAGAGACCTGGTCCCTCCACTGATGAACCTTGCATTCTAAGAGGGAAACAAACTAGAAACAAGTAAACAATGTAAATAGCATCACCTCAAGCTTTGATGGGTGCTAGGAGAGAAACATAGAAACGGTTGAATAGGAAAAGAACAGTCTTTGGATGGGGTTGGCCAGGGCTGGTCCCTCCATCTGAGGAGGTGAGGAGAGAACTGAAGGATGGAAAGAACCTGCTTTGCGAGGAGCCAAGGAAGAGCGTCACAGGCAAAGGGAACGTTCGGCAGGTGCAAACACCCTAAGGCAGGTGACCTTGACTGGTTCAAGTGCGGCTGGATCAGTGGTCCAGTGGGAGAGGTAGGTTAGGCTGAGGAGAGAGGCAGTGGCTGGACCATTCAGGGCTTTAGATTCCTTGGAAAGGAGTTTGGATTTGTTCTAACTAGACTCCATCGAAGTGTTTGAATGCAGTTGTGATGTAATCCTAGATACCTCTACCAGATTAGTGGTCTCTGTGCGTCACTATGTTACATAAAATCTTTGGGGACCGCCCGCCAGCAGCTTGCAGCTAGTATTCAGTGTCCTTCTACTTGTTGTGGGTTTTATCTTTTTGCTTCATGCAAACTAAGGTCCAGTGTACTATCCACCTCTCCTCCCCGTGCTCTCCTGCTCGAGCGTTTGTACTTGTCGTTCTCTCCATCTTTAGAGAACTCACCCCCATCGAGTCTCAGTTCACATGGCATCCCCTTCACCACACCTTTCCTTCATAGCTTTCCCAGACTGGATGTCATCTCCCATCTCCACCAGCCTTTGACTGCCACTGTTTTATTAATTTCAAGATGAACTTTTTTTCCACATTTAACTTCTGAAGTTAGGTTGTGCCTGACACTTGGTACATCATAGTTTAGTTGGTAGAGGTTTAAACTTTCTTAGCAGTTGCATAAATAATTTTTTTTTTTTTACAACCAATGGAATCTTAGATTGGATGAAACATGGTAATCAGTTTACTATGTACTACTGTAATCAATATGATTGCATTTTATCCTCCTGAAATGAGGGCTCTGAGTTCAGGGACCACATGGTACCCCTTTCTGTATTCCAAGGTAAGCACACTTGCTGACATGCAAAGTTGGTTGCTCCATAATGAACCTAAAATGATAAATGAGAAAAAAATGTGCAGGAAGCAATAAGTTTACTCCAGTGACATCCGAGGGACCTACTTGGAGCATCATAAGAGCTGGAAATGTCTAGAACGGGGTAGGTGACCAGTTTAGTTGAGTCCAAATCCCAAACTAAAGAACTTTGATCTCTTTAGGATTATCTCAGACTACAAGTTAGATGCAAAGTCACTGTTACGGACTGAATGCTTGTGTCCCCCACACAATTCCTGTGGTGAAACGTGATGACAGTAGGGGTGGGGTCTTTGGGAGGTAGTTAGGGTTAGGTGAGGTCATATGGGTGGGCCCTTGTGAGTGGGATTAGTGCCCTCATAACAGTCATGAGAGCTTGTTTCCTCCTTCTGCTATGTGAGGACACAGCATGAAGGTGGCCTCAGTGAACCATGAAGCGGACTCTCACCAGACACCAAATCTCTGGTGTCTTGACCTTGGATTTCCCAGGCTGCAGAACTGAGAGAAATAAGTTGTCCATAAGCCATCCCATCTGTGGTATTTTTGTTATAGCAGCCTGAACTAAGCCACTGAAGCAGGAAATTAAAGCAGAGGTTTAATTAAGAAGTGAAAACATAAGAGGGGGTTATTATTACCTTCCTTTTGCTTTTAACCCTCACTTCTGATTTTTCTTTTTTTTTCCATGATTCTCCCCACTTAAAACATTATAGATTTTTAAAGATCCTGCCTTCTTTTGCCACTAGCCATCTTGCCGTGTAAACTGGTTTTCAACACTCCCGCCCTTTTCTTCTTTGCTTTTTTCTTTATTATTCAGTAGAGATCCTGGTCTTACACATAATGAATGTCCAGGCAGAGTTTTCAGGCAGCTCAGTGACTATAGGACCCGTTACCCAAGGGCTTTATTTATTTTTCTGTTTTGGAAATAAGTTCATTTGTATCATTTTTTAAGATTCTGCATACAAGAGATATATATTTGTCTTTCTCTGACTTACTTCACTTAGTATGATAATCTCCAGGTCCATTCATGTTGCTGCAAATGGCATTAATTCATTCTTTTTAACGGCTGAGTATCATTCCATTGTATATATGTACCACATCTCCTTTATCCATTTATCTGTTGAGGGACATTTAGGTTGCTTCCATGTCTTGGCTATTGTAAACAGTGCTGCAGTGAACATTGGGGTGCGTGTATTCTTTCGAACCATGTTTTTCTCCAGATATATGCCCAGGAGTGGGATTGCTGGTTAATGTGATAACTATTTTTAGTTTTTTAAGAACCTCCATACTGTTCTCCATAGTGGCTATACCAATTTACATTCCCACTAACAGTGTGAGAGGGTTCCCTTTTCTCCACACCCTCTCCAGCGTTTATTGGTTGTAGATTTTTTGATGATAGCCATTTTGACTGGTGTGAGCTGATACCTCATTGTGGTTTTGATTTGCATTTCTCTAATAATTAGTGATGTTGAGGATCTTTTCATTTGCCTCTTCCAAAGCCTTTATTTAAATTAGTAATTTCACATTCAACCTGAACTTCAGTGGGAAGAAAGATTTTAGATCTCAGAGACACGTGGGCAAGGCTGGAAGACTTCTCTTTCCCCATTATTGGAAAATTCATTCATTCATTCAGCAAACATCTAGTGTTTTCTGCGTGCCAGTTACTATGCTGGGTTCACAAAACACAGAAAAAACAATGTGTTCCCTTCCTTCAAGCAGCTTCTGTTCTAAACACAAAGAGTTAGTTAGTAGGTTTTACATACAGTGTTAGGGTGAGAAACAGCGTACATAGGACTCTTACTAGACATGTGTAGGCAACCTTCTGTACTGGATTGATTGAAATGAGGTGATTTCCATGACTGGAGTGGGTGATTTAAAAAATACCTTCCATCTTTTTCTATGACTGATTTTTAGTGTATGAAGAACAACCATTACCCAGAAACACTGTCCCCTTTCTCCACCAACCTGCTGCTTGTAAACACACTCACAGGTCACACCAGAGTGATAGAGTCTTTCAAAGAAAGAACAGTATTATTTTAATTGAAGTATAGCTGTCTTACAATGTTGTTAATTTCTGCTGTACAGCAAAGTGATTCTGTTATACATACATACATTCTTTTTTATATTCTTTTCCATGATGTTTTATCACAGGATATTGAATATAGTTCCCTGTGCTAGACAGTAGGACCTTGTTGTTTATCCATTCTGTGTATAATAGTATGTATAATAGTTTGCATCTGCTCATTCCAAACTCCCAATCCTTCCTCCCCGCCGCCCCCCCTCCCCGGCAACCACTAGTCTGTTCTCTGTGTCTGTGAGTCTCTTAGGCAAATTATTATTTGAAGCACTTTTATTGTTCAAAATGTAACCCTATTTACATTATACTGTTGTTGATCTGCTGTAAATTTTCTTGGCCCATTTCAACTTTTCATCCCCAGTCTAGAGAGTCAGTCAGATCTAGCAGACAGAGAGCGACCCAAAGGCTCAGGGGCCCCCCTGAGTCTGTCCCGTGTCAAAGAGCTTCCTTGGTCATTCCATCTGTCATCCGTGCAGTGGAGCCAGAGTTATCCCTGAGCTCGTTGTCAATACCGTGTGTGATGTGGCGTTCATAAATGTTATCTTTTGGATTGCAGTGCTACGCACTGACATACAGGTATGTGAAGTGGTCTGTAGCTCTTCAGCATATTTTTTTATCGCAGTTGCAATCATCTTAAGAAGTAGCCTGAGATGTGTATCGTTTTAATTTGAGACACTGAGATGCTACTCTTCTTTGTGGTTCTCTCCGAAGTTCCCTTAAAGAACCGAGTCCAGCCTGTCTTATTTCAATGGTTCGGGCTGGATGGAATTTTAATTGCGTGGAGGCATCGCATACTCTGGAAGGGAAGCAGATCTAACCCCATTAGAGTTCTGTGCGGGCGGGGGGAGGGGCGGGTTTCAAAGAACAGGAATGAATGAGAACCAACGAGCACATATTTCATTATGACTGGGGAAAACAAACAGTGTCAATATTTGGTTCAAGAGCTCTTCCGTTTTAGAAGAGCTGTTGTCGGACCATGTAAGGCAAAAGAAAACCCCGCAAAGAGCATTTGGAGGGTCAGCAGAGATCATAAAATATTCTAGCACAGAAGTCACAAGGCCATTAAAATCTTAAATACTCTGCGATGTGAAAAATGTCCCAAGCAAGGCTTCCCACACAGAGCAGGGTCCTCATGGACAGCACATTTGGGTCTGTTTATCTCTGGCTGGAATGACACATAACTCCAGCCACATTGCGTCTCGTTACTGCTCAAGTGTGAAGTGTCCACTTGGAAAGAATGCAGGCTCCCACATGTGAGCATTGCTGCTTTCTGAGACGTGGGGTCAGCAATGCGGCTGGACGCTCTTTAGGAGACTAACATGGAACACATTTTCTGCAAAGCCTGCTCGACACGTCCAGTTAACCGCTTGGTGCCAGGCTCCCAGGGGCCCGGCAGCGGGAGGCGAGCACCGCTTTCTGGAGTCGCAGCCCCTGCGGACTTTCCCTCTCACCTGGGGCACAGGATCTTCACCTGATGGTGACACAGGCATTGTTACCCACCCAACTTGGGGACATCGATTTCTGTTGTAGTGATCTCTTCTTAGCAATGTTACTTAGCAATGTTACGCTCGCTGCACGACAGACCAATAATCGAGAGACGAGTTCTTGGGACAAGGAATAATGATGTTATTCTGAAAGCCAGCAGACCGAGAAGATGGTTGGCTTGTGCCCCAAAGAACCATCTTGCCGGAGTTAGAATTTAGGCTTCTTTTATACTAAAAGGGGAGGGAGTAAAGTCAAACATTTCCTGGCTCCCGTCAGCCTCCGGAAGGGATGCGTTCATTTCTTCCTCCCTGCAGTCGTTCACAGGTGGACCTGGTCAGGATGTTTCCTGTGAGCTAAACAAAGGTATTTTAGCTTAATGCTCATGACCTGGGAGTCAGGGTTCCGAGAGTTGGGTCATTATGTATAATTTAAGCTTATAGGCAACATCCCTTTAGTGATTAACTTGTAACAGAATGCAAAGGTTCTTCCCTATTACAGCAAGTGTAAGCAACCTGCCAGTTATCTCCTCTCCCGTTCGGTTTCTAGGATTGCTAACCAGCTGATTTCCTTGTGGACAAACATCTTTATAATCCCTTGCATTCTCATCCTGAAAATGTTTGTAGCTTTTCTCATGTGTAAATTTTGACTTCTTCCCTACCTAGATTTTTGACTTGCAAGTGTATGGCTTTCGTGGGTGCACGAGTGTGTTCTATTGGCTCTTGATATTTTCTCTGATTCTAAGGAACACATACTACTTCTGGGCCTAACAAGTAGAAAAAACAGCGATTTGAATAAAGGGAGTGTATCAAAGGAGCCTATAGAGAAGAGTCGGTGCTCTGTGTCCACAGGTTCTAGGTCTGTGGAGTCAACCAACCTGGGATCGAAAATATTTGGGAAAAAACATTTCAGAAGGTTCCCAAAAGCAACACTTGAATTTGCCACGGCAGCAACTATTTACATAGCCTTTAGGTTGTATTTACAACTATTTTACATGCCATTTACATTGTACTAAGTATAAGTAACCTAGAGATGATTTAAAGTCTCCAGGAGGATGTGCGTAGGTTATATGCAGCTACTACACCACTTTACATAAGGGACTCGAGCATCAGAGGATTTGGGTATCCAAGGTGGGTCCTGGAACCAATAAATCCGTGGATACCAAGGCCTTTTCTCCATTATCCTTTTCTTTCTTTGAGTTGGACAACTCTATTTTACATCCTAATGAAATTATTTTTCCACTTAATAGTCCATCTTAATTAGATTACTTTCTAAAACAAAAATGTAGTTTAAAGTTTCATGCTTTATCAAGAGGCTGATCAATCTGGTGTAGCTATAGGCAGGTAGGAAAAGAAAAACTTCACCTATCATGGGATGGGAAAGAATTGGTTTACGCCCCCGTCTTCAGTTTAAATCATAGCATTGAACTAAAATTTGCCTCTAGTCTTAATAACTTCCTGACGAGAGGATGCCACCGTCTCCCTGCCAGGCCATTTCAACATTTACAACTCTGTAAACATCTAATCTCAACATCTCCTGCTTCAGATCATCAATTCTCCATTTACTCTCATGAGTAGGAAGCCGTGGGTCATCCTCTTACGTAATGCTTTCCTTATGACTGTGGCTGAGGGAGAGAATAGTGCCTGAGGACCCTTATATGTCCTGACCCATCTCCACCCTTTGCATACACAGAGAGCAGTGCTTCTCTGAGTGTGGTCCACAAATCAGCTCCATCGGCACCTTCTAGGGAATTGTTAGACCTACGAGTTTTAGGCCCCTCCCCAGACCTCCTAAATCAGAAACTCTAGAGTTGGGGCCAGCAACCGGTGTTTTAACCGACTCTCCAGGTAATTCTCAGGCATGTTACGTTTGAGAAGCCTTGCTATAGAGGAAGCTGGGGAGAGGCAGTCCCAAAGGGCAGAGGACAGCTCGGATCACCCCAAGAAGGGCAGAATCCCCTGGCCCTCCATCCCACTCCAAGTGCATCTTGAAGTCAAGCACGGAATGCAGCCCTACTGTACCCCCGTGCCTGTGAACGATGCCAGTTCTTTTTTGTATTACTAACTGAAAGGTTTTAAATGTTAAAAGAAAATATGTGTGCATATTAAGGGATTGTACTTAGAATTAAAGTCAGCTCATGCTTTTGGTTGGTAGAAGTCAAATTTCTATAAAATTTGAACATTTGGGGCTTCCCTGGTGGCGCAGTGGTTGAGAGTCCGCCTGCCGATGCAGGGGACACGGGTTCGTGTCCCGGTCCAGGAAGATCCCACATGCTGTGGAGCGGCTGGGCCCGTGAGCTGTGGCCGCTGAGCCTGCGCGTCCGGAGCCTGTGCTCCGCAACGGAAGAGGCCACAGCAGTGAGAGGCCCGCGTACCGCAAAAAAAAAAAAAAAATCTGAACGAAATGGAGAAGCATTTCTCAAGTAGACCATTTCTCAAGTAGACCCATTTCGTTGACCGGCAGCTGCTCAGTGCCTCCTGAGGGACATGGGGGACCACTGCCAACATGCCAAAAACAATTGCCTGGAGCTTCTGTGCTGCTGTTAATTTCTCAAGACTGCAAGTTCTGAATTGTCCATTTTCAACGTTGCATTTATTCTTAGGACATGGGAGGTCTAAAGACCTAGCTGGTGTCTGAAACCCCTCCCCCTCTGCTTTTCCAACAAACACAAAACTTGTCAGATTTTATTTACCTTGACAGAGCAGACGAGGCGAAGGTCCAGCTACTGGGATCAGAACCATCCCTTCCCATAAGCACTTCTGGGCCTTGAGACGCCAGAGAACTTACGATCATAGGAAAATCTAGAACTAATTCTTTTAAATACAAAAAAGTTGCTTTGGCAGAGGCCCTGTTTCTTCTCATGGGCGTAGAGTACAGAAATGTACCCCTTTTGAATGTCTGTGATGGTACAGATATAAAAGCAAATGCTTAAACCTTCATCCTTTAAAAATTTCTGGCTTGAGTTTCTTTAAATGGAACTCTCTGGCGGCTTTTTTGCAACCTGTACTAAACTCATTGGAATGAGTGGGAAATAGATATCATATGTTTCCTGGACCTTCCTTGGGTCTGTGGCCAGGAGAAAGCTGTTCGTTGTTCAAGGGGTTAACGGTGTCCAAGCCTTACTTCTGTTTGTGTGATTAGAGATATGCGAGATGTGTCTCTTGCACTCAGCCCTGGTTTGGGGAAGATTAGCTGTTCTAAGCAGAAATGGAGGGACAGCCCAGAAGAACTGGAAAAAGAACGTGTAGCAAGAGCAACAGGGTTTTTTTTTTTCCCGCGCGTGGTCGTGTAGAGGTGGAAAGGGATGAAACACGGTTTAAAAATTAAATGCAGACTGACTGTTCTTCTCCTCTGAAAAAGGCCAGAAAGGACATAATCCAGGAGATGCTCCCGACCATTGACTATATCCCACCCGCCGCCATCCAGTGGAGACCTTCAGACGCTGTGAAACGTGTGGACGTGGTCATCACTGCAAAGGCTCTTTGTTGTATTTTAGGGTTTAGAGCCCAAACGGCAGACAGCGCGTGATCGTGTTTGAATTTCTTCTACACTCGGCTTGAGAAAAAGGCTGTGTGCAAACTAGCCTAAGTGGCCCGAAGGGCTTCGGAAGTCTTCTAGGGAATAAAACATCAGAGACAGCAGAATTAAGGGAAACGGAATCTGATCATGAACATGTATTGCTTCTCCCAGATCTCTTACATGGTGAAGTCACTGATTCATACGTTTGTTCACTGAGCAGATACTTGATGGCTGCTTATTATGACAAAGCTAGACATTGTTAGCCTAAATCTTTTAAGCCATTAAAAAAATATATGGGGCTTCCCTGGTGGCGCAAGTGGTTGAGAGTCCGCCTGCCGATGCAGGGGATGCGGGTTCGTGCCCCGGTCCGGGAAGATCCCACATGCCGCAGAGCGGTTGGGCCTGTGAGCCATGGCCGCTGGGCCTGCGCGTCCGGAGCCTGTGCTCCGCAGCGGGAGAGGCCACGGCAGTGAGAGGCCCGCGTACCGCAAAAAAAATAAAAATAAAAAAAATATGGACCTATATTTCCATTGCCTGCTCTACGGATTCCCAAAGTTATATCTAACTTTCTTGGCTAACTGTACATATTGATAGAAAAAAGATAAAAATATCCATTTATCTGGCTCGCTGAAGAATAAGAATGAGACATTTTCTCCATGCCGAGTTGCTCATCTTATCCATCTATAATAAAATGGTGCTACTCAAGTTGTGTGACCCCCAGAGTTTCAGAAAACAGGAACAGAACATCTGGAGGCTCCGAGAGGTATTCGGAAAGATCCAGTTCATTAGCCTTAATGTACAGTTGAGAACACGGAGCTTAGCTCACGTGGCCACGTCCCAAGGCACCAGAGGCAGCTGGGGAGACTGCCAAGTCCAGGGGCCGCGTTGCCTTCCTCGGGGTAGGTGCTCGACTGGCACCAAACCCTTCCGGAGGCGCTGACTTGGTTCCAGCCCCAGTGCTGCATTCAATGACCAACACGATCAAGAAACAAAATGGAAAGTCACCGCCCCGGTGTAGCTCACGGTGTTTCTGCCTTGAGATCTTTCTTCCTTGAAGGTTGCAAAGTGGAAGCTTTTGCCAAGTGTGAAAATTAACCAGAGGATCCGTTAGGAAGGTTTTTTTCTGAAGGATTCATTCTATGTCATAGTAGCGCTCCTTGTATTTTCCTAAAAGTGTAAAGTGTCAAAATACATATATTCTTGAGAGAAGGGGAATCTCAGAGGGTATGAGAGAAGCCACCCCTTGGCCAGCAGTGACTCTTGGGGACGGGGCGTTTGAGATGAAATGGACTTCTGGTGTGTTCCATGGGGGTAGCAACTGTGTGGAATCCAACTGCTGGGCTTGGGATTCTGACCCAGCCAGGGCTGTGCTTTGAAACCCTGGGTCTGAAACAGAGCGCTCTCTGCCCCCAGCTGTTGTATGTTTTCCTCTGATTGGGAAATGCCATGTTAAGGGCCTGAAAAGTGCACTGTTACCTCAGTTCAGCTCACACTTTGTGGCTGAAGAGTCCCATTTGGTAAATGATGGAGCTCATGCTAAATGGTGTCAGAGGTCATAGGTAAACTGATTGCTGTCTTCTTCAGATGACACCCACCTGCCCTTGTATTCCAGGCTCCTTACACCCTCCCTGGCTGCGGTCCTCCTTTATTGTAGCAATGATGCTACACATCTACTGCCCCCCACTCCCACCCCACTCTCTCCTGTGCCCAGAAATCCAAGACACCACCCAGATGCCCTGCGTTCCTGGCTCCCCAGGGGGCATAAACTGGGGGTCCCCAGGGTCCAGTTCTTGGAGCCAGAGTCAGACAGGCATGGAGGCCCATGGGCGGGCCAAGATTCAGGGTACATGGCAGGTCGTGGAGTGGGAAACGCTTGCTTGGGGATAAATGACAGGAGGGGGGAAATCAGCGGTGGAAGAGGGAATGGGAAAAGAATATTTGGGAAGAAGGTCTGCTTTGTAGGCAAAACTGTTGGGTTGATAACTAGTTGCCATGGGGATGGGCCCCCTGTTGGGGCAAATGTCTACCCCCTAGAGAGAAGCGTTTTCAGGGGGCCCTTTGACCCCCTGTCTACCTGAGACAATGTGACTTAGGAGACATTGTTTACATAGTACTCAGCATTCTGAAATAGGGTCCAAGTTCAGGGTAGTAGTCTTTTCTGTTCTTCCACTTGACGGTAACACAGGGTATAATTTGACCTAATAGATTCCAGGCCTTACCATTGTCTCTCTAACGTCTTCCCCCCTCCCCTTTATTAAATTCACATGGGTTCTCTCTGCCCTCCGTTAAACTTTTCAGTTAAGCTCCTGCGGAGGTGAAAAGTCTTTCTACAGATAACTTCTGTTAATGGAAGCACCTAATTTTTTCTTTGGCTGTAAAAGCCTCTGGTGATGCAAATACTTAGGTGTTTGTTTTTAAACTGGGATTCCTAAGTAAGTGGGAAAAAATGTATATGTGAAAATTACTGCCCTGCAAATGGTTATGAGAGAACCGGGCAGTGCCTCTGCTCAGAGCTCTGTAAACATAGGCAGGTGTTCAAGTGGGGAAAACAGGGCGGGGATAGTGGACCAAGGGCTGAGATTCCAAATTCAACATCAATTTAGTTGTTTTGGGTTAGGGTTGAGTTAGCTCAAGCTTTGGTACATTTTATAGACTTTGATAGAGCTGTGTTATAATTGGATTGAGAAAATGGAAGGACTTCGGGGAGAAGAAATAAGGGAATCTGTTTACTTGTTCTCAGGACCGATAGTGAATTAGTTCCAGATAACAAGTATCGAAACTTTCAATCTTAGAAAAAGGTTCCTTTTATTTGCTGAAAGAACACCACCCACCCCAGTTCTCACGAACGTTGGCCAGAACCTCAGATGCGTTTTGAAATTCAATAGTCATAGGCAACAGAAATTTTTTTCCAGTTTCTTAGATTTTCTTTTTAAAAATTTTATTGAAGTATAGTTGATTTACACTGTTGTGTTAATTTCTGCTGAAGTGATTCTGTTATACATATATATACATTCCTTTTCATATGCTTTTCCGTTATGGTTTATTACAGGATATTGAATATAGTTCCCTGTGCTCTAAGGTAGGACCTCGTTTATCCATCCTATCCATCCGCTAACCCCAACTTCCCACTCCATCCCTCCCCCAGCCCCCTCCCTCTCGGCAACCACAAGTCTGTTCTCTATGTCTATGAGTCTGTTTCTGTTTCATAGATAGGTTCATTTGTGTCGTAGTTTAGATTCCACATATAAGTGATATCACGGTATTTGTCTTTCTCTGTCTGACTTACTTCACTTAGTATGATAATCTCTAGGTCCATCCATGTTGCTGCAAATGACATTTCATTCTTTTTTTAATGGCTGAGCAATGTTCCATTGTGTATATATACCGCATCTTTATCCATTCCTCTGTCAATGAGCATTTAGGTTGTTTCCATGTCTTGGCTATTGTAAATAGTAGGCAACAGAAATTTAAAAAATTAAACCATTACAAACTGGAAGAAAGAGGTAATTATTTAACTGGTCTCTGGATGAAAAATGCATTCTAGCTATAAAGTAATAGGAAATTGTATAATATATATGTACATTATGTATATACATTCCTTACACATATATGTAAGGAATATATATACCTACATATTAGACTACATAAAAATTTAAAACTCATGTCAAACTATAAGCAAAATTAAAATAAATACATTTGTGATATTAACTCCTTGGTGTATTTGTTGCAAATATGATAAGCAACAAATAAGACAAAAAGGGTATTCTTTTTGTATAACAAACCAATACAAATCACGAAGAAAAATACTAAAGTCAAAGTTAAAATGTGCAAAAGTCACCAAAAAAACATCGAGAAAGAAATGTGTCTATGGTGTATTTTCAACAACTCTTTCCCCATATGATGTGGTGTCCCATTTATAAGGACCCAGAAGAGGACTCTCTCCCAGGTCTACACTTTTTCTGAGCAAATTTCTCTGTGAATGATGTAACTGTCCTTATACCCTTGTTTTCAGTGATTACTGGGAAGGTCAAACACAGTCCTTAGTGTGGGTAAAAATCTTAAAACCACGCAGTTTGTATCTCTCTGGTTTTCTTTCCATTTCCCCAGTTTCCTCGCTTATTCATTTTCATCCCGGTGTACGATTTTTTTTTGTAGATGACCTCAAATACATGTGGAATGACACGGGTGTTAAGTAGATCATTACATAAAATAGATGACAAATTCTGCGGATTTTCCATAGCATCTCTCTGCAGTTTACCTTTGAAATCCCTTTGATTCCGTACACTGGAGTTGTGAGCAGTCGTAGGTATAAATAGCCAGATGTCGACTCCTCACTCCTGTGGTCCCCTCCCTGCTCCTCTCTCTTGGGCCAGCTGGGGACTCAGAATGAAAACCCAGCTGTTCGTGTCTGGTAGCACCACCTGGTAGCTAGTTCATTCTGATTCTGATTCTTCCTCACAGGTAACAGACGTTGTCAGTTTCTAGGTGCCAGGACCAGGCAGCTAATCAGTCCTCCCACCAACTTTCTGGGCTGTACTTCACCATCTCCCTTTACAGATGGGGTAACAAAGAGCTAAAGTAACGTGCCCAAGATCACAAATTGAAGAAAGGACCAGAGCTAAGATTTGAACCCAAGTCAGACAGTATATTAGTTTTCTACTGCTACATAACAAATTATCACAAATTTAGGGGCTTAAAACAACATCCAGGGCTTCCCTGGTGGCGCAGTGGTTGAGAGTCCTCCTGCCGATGCAGGGGACACGGGTTCGTGCCCTGGTCCGGGAAGATCCCACGTGCCGCGGAGCGGCTGGGCCCGGGAGCCATGGCCGCTGAGCCTGCGCGTCCGGAGCCTGTGCTCCGCAACGGGAGAGGCCACAACAGTGAGAGGCCTGCGTACCGCAAAAAAAAAAAAAAAAAAAAATCCACTTGTTAGCTCACTGTTCTGTAGATGATAAATCTGCAGGGCTTGGCTGGGTGCTCTGGTTAGAGTCTCATAAGGCTGAAATCAAGATATCGGCCAAGCTGGCTTCTTCTCTGAAAACGCTTGGAGAAGGCTCTACCTTGAAGCTTGTCCAAGTTTTGGGAGGAAGTTATTTCCTTGTGGCTGTAAGACTGCGGTCCCCGTTTGCTTGCTCAGTGTCAGCCAGGACTGCCCTGGATGCTAGAAGTCTCAACAGACCGTCTTCCCCCTCCTCTTCAGAGCCAGCAATGGCATCATGCCGGGAATTTTTCTGATTTCATCTTCTGCCACCAGTTGGAGAAAACTTTACTTTTAAAGGGTTCTGGGGATAGATCAGGCCCACGTGGATAGTAACCCCGTTCAGGATTAACTTTAAATCAACTGATTATTAGCCTTAATTACATCTGCAAAATCCCTTTGCCAGGTAATATAATCAGGGTGTGATACCTCATCCTGTGTTCAGTCCTGGGGATTAGGACAAGAGGTCTTGGGGTCCATTTTAGGAATTTGCCTGCCACAACCAAATGCCAAAACTCTTAACCTTTTTCATCCTTAAGATGGTATTTCTCGTGTTCCCCGTTTCTTTCTTTCTGTTGTTCATTACCTTCTGATCTTCAGGGTTTGTTTTCTTTTCTTTTTTGCCGTGCCATGTGGCTTGTGGGATCTTAGTTCCCCTACCAGGTATTGAACTCCTCACTCCTATGGTCCCCTCCCTGCTCTCCCCTCTCCTGGAGACTCAGAATGAAAACCCAGCAGTGAAAACGTGGAGTCCTTAACCACCGGCCGGCCCATCAGGGAACTCCCTGTTCTTCAGTTTAATTTCAGGGTTTTTTATCCCTTTGCATAAAGCACACCTATCCTCTTAATCAAAGGATCCGCCGTGGATTCTTTCACTAAGCAATCAGCCTTTACTCCAGGTGCTTCCTGGAAGCTGTGGTACTAAAACGCTGATGAATTGATGGGCGTGGAGATGATGCTGGGTGAGTGGCAACTCCTCTGTGCATGCAGAATAGCAGAGAGGCTAAGAGCGTGGACGTGGTGATAAAAAAATATGTAGCCTGAAATCTTGGCTTTGACGGTGATAAGCTTTGGGAATCTGGGCAAGTTTCTCATCAGTAAATTAGAATGATATTGGGAGTTGCAAAAAATGAATTAGATGTTTGTAGAGAGCCTATCACTGCTTGGCACGTAAGTGTTCAATAACTAGTCGGTATTATTGTTTTTGTTGCTAAGAATTAATGGGGCAATAGCAATACCATAGTCTTGGTTAAAATCACATTATAAGGAAACATTTCAAAGGTTGACATGAACATAGGAGGGTCATATAGTTGAATCATTAATTAATACTAAATTTTAAAAAAGTAAATACTATAGTGAGGTCTTTAAGAATGGAGGAAAATGGCTAAATTCATTCCCATTGTAATTAATTAATGAGCATTTCACAGCAAGGATGTGCTTAGCATTAACATTTTCCTTTGTCTCTCCAGTTGCTGGACTTCCTAATACAACCCATTTAACCAAAAATAGAGCAAGAGGAAATAGAACATAGTAGCATAGAAATAGTAGTTCTGGTCATAAATCAAATGGTTGGTGGGGCATTTATTAATCATTTGTGTATCGATGTAGCTTAACCTGTGCTTGCTGGCAGAGTGGCTGTAGTCAGAATCTGTGACACTTGGAGGGGGGTGAGGACTTTTATGTTAAACATTTCCCACAGTGAGGACCTAGGGAAGTCCTGCCCTCGGGGTTGCAAAGTCATCAACTAGTAGGGTGGAAAATTTCTAGAGAGGCTTGTGTGTATGTTTTCCTGACAGGTATGTTAAAGGAAAAGAATGGAAAAATAAGTAGATGAAGTGGGGGAAGAGGATGGTGTTTACATTTGTATGACACCTGCTTCCATTAGTTGAGTCCTCTCCCGAATCCACAGAGTAGATTTCTCCCCATTTTAAAGGTAAGTCAGAGGTCAAATAACTCTTCAAGGTCACACTAATTGATAGGTGATAGTACTGGAATTTCAACCCAGATCTGTCTGACCACAAAAACCCATGCATTTTCCACTGGTATATTACTTCAGATTCTGGCCCAAAGTAAAATTCCTAATTAGGAAAGATTACATTGTCTGTGTATGCTGACCTCTATTTTAGACCAACTAATTAAACTCTGAACTGGTTCTATTAAAGTGCATTAGCACGTCAGAGTATAGTCTGTTTGTTTTGCTGGTAGTTGTTTTTGACTTTATTTTTTCCCCTTAATGTCCAGTTTCCCTATAGGGTTATATATTAGGTTAAAAAAAAAAGAAAACCCACTATGGTATCTGGAGAAAATCCTGTAGGATGCAAAAAATTTATTCCTCTACTGTTTCTAATACTGGTTATTAGCTGATTGGTCTTCGTATTGTGATAATACTTCAGTGACTATGAACAGATCCTTCAGTTAATCAGGATTATCTATTATTCTGAACTCTACTAAAGGAAAGACAGTGACAAATTCAGAAACAAACAGGAGGGGGAGGGATAAATTAGGAGTTTGGGATTAACATATATATACTATTATATAAAAAATAGATAACCAACGAGGACCTACTGTATAGCACAGGGAACTCTACTCAATATTTTGTAATCTATGAGGGAAAAGAATCTGAAAAAATATATATATATGCATATATACGTATATATGTCGATAGGTATGTATAACTGAATCACTTTGCTGTACACCTGAAACTAACACAATATTGTAAATTAGCTATACTTCAGTTAAAAAAACAAAACAAAACAAAGGCAAGCAAAGATTTAGGCTCCCACTTTTATCACTCTGGAGAAACCAACTTCTAGGTAGGTCCTTGGCCAAGCAAGCATTCAGTCTATTTTAAAATAATGCCCTGCCCATGAACTTGACAGTTTGCAAAATGTTCTTACATGTGTGAATGAGCTCATTTGATTCTTATATTTTGTGCGTGTGTGAGGGAGAGAGGTGTGTGCTGTGTCTTCAGGATTCTTTCAACCAGACAACATTATTTTCTTCCGACCTTATTTCTCAGTAGGCGCTAACGTAATTCTGCAGGAGCCTCCGTCATTAAAGAATGATGTATGTTTATTAAGGCAGAAAACTGCCTTATGTTTTAAAACTGAATTAGAAGTGTTTCTTAAAATTTTATTGAACCTTCATCTGACTCGAATATTAGATTTTCCCCAACACCTCCTGTCATGATAGAAATGCAGCATTGGAAAGAATGGACTTTGGGTATCATCTTGTCGAAAAGTGCGGCAACAGAGGTCCAGAATGTCAGGCTGTTTGCCCAGCATGACTCAGCTGGTCCCCGTCTGTTGTGGGTAATCACGTTACGGGTCCAACAGGTGAATACACTTAGATCACGTCTCCATGCCCAAACATTGTTTTTTCTTTCTTTTTTTTTTTTAAACACATTTATAATTGGACTCTTGACTTGGAGAAATTTTTTCGGAGCATGAAATAGACCAAATCCGTGGCTTTGACTATTTTGTTCTGCTGATTTTTCTCAGAATTTACAAAACACAAAGAACTGCATAAATCAAAAATAAGCAAATACATACAAATTAGAGCCAGGGAAGAGGTCCAGTTTTGCTAATCTCACTGACATGGAAGTATAAAAAAGCGTTCCTAAACATTGCTTTTTTACGTAAGACGAGAGAGACCGCATCACGTTTGTTTTATACTTCGGGGACGTTTTATATTCCACTGAAGGGGATTTAAAACAGAAGGGATTTTGGAATCTTTAATACTCCTCGTAGGATCATATTATTTAGCTCACTACCACCACTTGTGAATATTTCAGCACTTCTAGTTCTGATTTGGGGAGATTTTTTACCCCAAACTTGCCAGCAGCTGTGGGTGGTAACTGACATCTCTGTGTGAGTTGTACATCGTTGACAACTGGAGTGATTTGCATTGTGGCCTGGTACTTTTTGAGGTTTCCTTTCTTGTGGACACTGTCTACGATTAAACACTAGTCACAAACAAGCCCCAAAGGGAAGTACTCCCGGCTGGCGTGGTCACAGTCACATGGAGCCAGGGCCCTGATTTTCCTCTCCTCAAACAAGGCTGCCCCGTCCAGGGCTTGGGGTCCTGGAATCCGGCTCCATAGCCCTTGTTTTCAAAGTGAAAAGGGGACAGAGCTGCTCGTGATCTTCAGGATCACGTCACATACAGTTGTCAGGGTCCCCCTGGGTCAGAGGTCATGTGCAGACATGTTGATAGTATCGAAAAAAGGAAAAGCCCATCACAGTCTGGGGAAAGGAGATCCTTTTAATGAGCTGATGCTTGCATTTTATTAAAAAAAAATACATAGGGCTTCCCTGGTGGCGCAGTGGTTGAGGGTCCGCCTGCCGATGCAGGGGACACGGGTTCGTGCCCCAGTCTGGGAGGATCCCACATGCTGCGGAGCGGCTGGGCCCGTGAGCCGTGGCCGCTGAGCCTGCGCGTCCGGAGCCTGTGCTCCGCGTCGGGAGAGGCCACAGCGGTGAGAGGCCCGCGTACTGCAAAATTAAAAAAAAATAATTAAAAAAATACATAAACACATGAAATTGGCAAGATATTCTTTTCAGGTTTCAGAGAGAAGTATCCCATGTCTAACCAGGGAAACACATGAGGACATGAGTAATCAGAGGGAGAAACATCATTTATAATGACAAGGTGAACTGTGAGAATTGGCTGGAGCAGAAAATGAGGGAAAGAAAGGGACCAGCTCTGGTGTGAGATGTACACAGGCACGTGCCTACAGGCATGTGTATGTGACTGTGCGGGTGTGGGTACATGGGTGACTGAGAGGTGTGTGCCCATGTGCACATACGTGTGATCTCTAAACTAGGTAACTTCTAGAGTCTGAGGTATTATTGGCATAGATGTCCTATGGCAGTACTGTGACCAACTCGTCCTGGTTTGCCTGGGCCTATCCCGGTTTGAGCACTATAAGGCCCGTGTCCTAGAAAACCCATCAGTCTTGGGCAAACCAGCGTGGTGAGTCAGTGTACCTCTTATTTATAGATTCATCTTTAAGATCCAGCTGGTGAAAATGAGCCAGAGGAACTTCAAACCCGAGTGGACAGGGCATGTTGCGCACCTGTTTCTTTGTCTGTCTTATCGCTTGCAGTTGGCTGGCCGGAGCTCATCCAGGTCAGCGCATGTGCTAACGTTTAGGGGCTGCATGCCTGACGACAGCATATTTTACTCCCAGGTCTGGAGATCTAGCAATTGTTTGAACTTGGCAAATAAGTAGGCAGTGAGAGATGTGAAAGGGGAAAGTAGGCTGAGAGAAGGGAGAACGGGAAGGACTAGGGAACTTCCTAGGCCCTACCTGGAAGGTCTCAGCAATGATACTAGACCTCTCCATGGGAACCGAGAATCCTTTCTGGGAATTCTTTTTAGTTATATTTAATTTCTTTTTTCCAATTACAATTTTCTTCTAAAACTCAGTCTTTCAATCCTAAATGTTGAGGTAATGCTGGGATTTTCAACGAGAAGCATAAGTTGCATTTTTTGTAGTAGAGTTACCATAAATTGGCCTACAGTGAGTAATTTTTTTTAATCAGATGGAAAAGAGGCATCCCAGCTATGTTTCTAGACATCTGAGAATATTTAATAACTTCTTTGAGAGATAAAGTTAAGAGGCTGGTGAAATTAGGGGCCTTTGTGGTCCACTTAAGTGATGTACTTAAAAATCGTTTTTATTTTAAATAATGCAATGGATTTTTATTGTAAATAGACTACATGGTGAGTAATTTATAAAATAGAAATAACCAAAAATAAAGAAATAGAAATTATCCATAATCTTTCTATCATCCCTGCTAACTAGAATTTTATTGTATATCCTTTCAGTCTTTTAAAAAGTGTATGAATGTACATTTTAATATATACGTATGCTACAGATGACATACAATTTAGTAAATAGATACACTGTAAAGGTTTGTTCTTTTAAAATTTTTTTAAATTGAGATATAATTGATATAGAATGTTACGTTAGTTTCAGGTGTACAGTATAATGATTCAGTATTTGTATATACTGCGAAGTGATTGTGATTGCCGCAGTAAGTCTGGTTAACATTCATCCGCATACGTAGTTACAGGTTTTTTTCCTTGTGATGAGAACTTTTAAGAGCTCTTAGCAACTTTCAAATATGCAATGCGGTTTCTTTTTCTTTCCTAAGATCGCTTTGGGCATTGTATTGTTCTCTATGCAGGATTAAAGCTCTTACCTCTAGACAATAAATTCAAACCTTGGTGGGTGTGTGAGGCGTTGGGAAGCTCAGATGCTCTCAGAAAAGTGTTCCCTTTGGGTCTCAGGACTTGCTGATGCCTGCACACTTCTGCTCTTTTTGCCTCGTGTGGCCCCTTCCCCTCTCCCCACCCGAATGAGCCGTGTCCAGGAGCTTTTCTAGCTCTGAGTGCTTTGTGGCCTAGTCACTGTCCCCACCTTCAGTACCTGCGCTCCTGAAGCGGGGGCGGGTGAAGGGCTGTCCGCTCATCCCCTGAGGCAGGTGCGCTTGGCCCAGGGGGAGGGCGCAGCCCTTTCTCTAGACCTGAAATTCTTCCTGCTTCATCTTGTACTTTCCTCAGGCCCCTTTCTCCCCGAGAACGTCCTCCTGCCTGTCGTGGGCTGTTCCTCCAGGTGGCCCTTTATTGCAGCGAAGCCTCAACCTTCTTGAGCTGAAAGGGAGCCCCAGGCATCTTGGAGGCTCTGCGTTGCTCATCCCTCAGGGTCTGGCTATTGGAGCCAAGATTTAGAGCGTTGGGGCCCTGGGCTCTGACTTACTCGTCCCCACCTGAGGGCCGGCTTCACCTAGTCTGAGCGGGGGACTCAGGGTTACGTCTAGGGTTCTCACATGTGCCCGTCAAGACTTCCAAGCCTTGGGGCAGCTCTTAGGCCACCTGTGCTCCCAGAATCTCTCTCGTAGGACCTGTAGCTGCAGGGTGAGGATGTGGCATGAGTTTTGGAGCCAGGTCTCAGCGCTGCCCTTGTCACTCACGTGACCTTGAGCAGGTTCCTTGCCCCTTTGAGAGTTCGTCTTCCCAAATGGGCAGTGGTGGAGTGACAGTGACGACCGTACTCAGGCTTCATGCAGCTTAGGTAGGACAATGTGTGTCCATCACTTAGCAAACTGTCTAGCGCACAGCCAATATTTAATATATTTTTATTTGAGAAAGACATTCCCTACTTTCTAAGAATATTCGACACTAGGGACGTTAGAAAGGGATCTAAGAGGGACTCGGGCCATGTGGAATCTGAGGAGGAAGTGCTGCTACGAATGGGATTTAACTGACACAGGCCTTAAGGTTATGATTTCAACCCTGCCTATGCTCCGTCCTCCCTGGGCAGCCGAGGACTGACAGCGTGGTGTCCTGACCGCGGACCCTGGCATTTGATGGGGGAGGTACTTTCCTTTCTCTGCCTTCTCTGTGCAGGGTTTGCTCCGTGTGAACGAGTCCCTTCTCCCCGCATCACCTCCTGCCCCCTGGAGCCCTGTTCGTGAGCCTCATCTCGCACCAGATCGCAGCCGGGAGCTGCTTTGCTGACCTATTTCTGGGGGTTTTATTTTCGTCCTGGGGGTGGGTGTGGAAACGGCCTCCTGCCACCCTTCAGGCCCACCCCTCCCTCTTCTTACTGCGCTGTCAACCCCTAGGCACTCCTTTTTCTCACCCTCTGTTAGATGCTCCCTCCTAATGGTTTACCACTTCTCTGGGAGCAGCGGGACAAAATGGGGCAAAATGGTACAGATTACCAAAGGAGTGGTGTGACTTTCCAAAGCCTGAGTGACAGAAGTCATCAGGGCCTCCTTCAGGCTTTTGATGTGCTGGGGTCTTAAGCCATAGCAACTGGTTCCTCCAGGCCATTTAGTTGTGGAAACTGCGGCGGGCCTGCCGGTGCTGCAGCCGGATCCGTGCTGTGTGTGTTTGTCCCAGTGAATATACCTCCTCCTTTTTTCTGGTATTGATTCATTTTAAAGTTTGTGAATATGGAATTCAAATATTACAGCACATTTTCTGTAATACTCAGTACCCTACATTTTTCTATCTTACATTCTCCCTGATTTCTCTCTCTCTCTCTCTCTTTTTTGTTTTTTTTTTTGCATGGAACAGGTTTTTCAGTTGAGGGATGGCAGTTACCACCACTGCACGTCCCAAACTATGTTTTCCTGAATATCTGCGCAGCTCACTTGGAGGTGATGCTGATTGAGTTACTGGCTCTGCTTTGTCCCCTTTTACCCCGGCCAGTGGGTAAATAGAAATAATACCTTTCACTTAGAGAATTTTGCACTTTATACTTTGCAAAATGCTTCCACATGTATTATCTTATTTAAGTATTGAACAGTTCTGTGAAGCAGATGAGTTACTATTACCTCCCTTTTGCCAATGAAGAAAATAAAATCAAGGAGGCTACTCATTCATTCAAAAGGATCATTGGCTGTCAACCACATGCCATGCCCAGTTCTAGGCACACGGGATATAAAAATGCACAACAGACTTCTGGCGCTCATGGAACATGCATTCTAGAGAAGACGACAGACAGTAAGTTAATAAATTCAGTAGAATGCCCGGTGGTGACAAATGCTGTGGAGACCTAACCAACAGGGATGGGGAGTAACCAGAGGTGCAGTTAGGTGGTCAGGAAAGGCCTCTCCAAGAAGATGGCATTGGAGCCTGCAGACACGGGAAGTGAGAGGGTGAGCTGTAGGGCTCTCGGGAGTGAGGGCATCTTACTGCTGAGGAAGCAGCACGTGCAAAGATCCTGTGGCAGGTGCGTGCTTGGCGTGTTCACGGAATTGCCCTGTTGAAAAACGCCTTCAAGGGTATGAAGTGAGGTCAGGGAGCAAGCCAGAGCCTGAATCAGGGTGGGCTTTGTGTACCACCCTAAGGATCTTGAATTGTATTCTAGCTCCTAGAGAGAGGGCATTAGGGAGTTATATACTGGGGATGACATCTGAATTATGTTTTAAAAGCGTCATTGTGGCCACTGTGTGGAGAATAGGCCGTAGGGGCAAAGTAGAACCAGAAACACCTGGTGGGGGCCTACTGCAGTACTTTAGATAACAGACGGCAGCTGGGGAGCTGGGGAGCAGCTGGATTCGGGTCAGTTTTGAAGGTGGAGCAGGCAGGATTGGCTGGAATTGGGGAGGAGGCTGTGAGAGAAAGAGGGGGGTCAAGGAGGGCTCTAAGCTCAGAGGAAGAATTCAGGAAGGGATGTAATGATGTCGTCGTTGACTGATGGCAGGTCCAGACTTCCTGAGTGACACTCCCCATCCTGGCCTTCTTTCCAGAACATTCTGAGCAAGGGTCAGTGACTAGCAGTGGTCTTCCTCTGGCTGGGCTCTTCTCCCCATGGCCATTGTGAGTCTTCTAAGAAGTGATATGGCTGCTACAAGACCCCCTTTCTCCCTCTATCAAACCCACTTTGACCATAGACATTTATTGATCCTTTCTGACTGGAATACAATAGAGGGGAGGGGTTAGTACTTACTGTTGTGTAATCTTTTAATTTATTTCAAGGACATGGAGGGGGATGGGGGAGCTTTACCGGAATATCCAATTAAACATGTCACTTAGTACTGGTAATATCCTTAAAAGCCCGTTAATGACCTTTAACATTACTCGTGCGCAAATGTGAACTCTCTAGAGGATGCTCTGGTAATCCCAAAGGCTTATTAGCATGGCTTGTAGAGGATAGATGTTCGGTAAATATTTAGTTGAATTTAGTGATTTGTTTTTTAGGTGAATGTGGAGTGTTGGCTTTTTCAGGAGCGTGTATATTTCCATTCTCTTTTGGGTACTGGTGGTCAGTCACACCTCACTTTCAGGTGGGGTTAGTGTTGGCGTCTCCATTGCTTTTCTGATGAGGAAACCGAGATAGGAAAAGTGGAAGAAGACGCCAGAAATGTCATTCCGAACTCCTCTGTAGCTTTGCACCCACAGTTATGGTCCATTTTTCCCTGTTTGGCCCTGCCTGGTCCTACTCATAAGGCTTTCCAGCCAGGAGCAGGATGAAGGGGGGCCTCAGAGATGGTGTGGACTCCAGTATCTGAGTTGAGACCACGTCACAGTGGCTGTGGATCCTTCCAGAACACTCAGGATTGGGGCCGACTGACTACCTCTGTTTCCAAGCCCAGTGGGGTGGACTTCCTTCTTGGTTCAAAAGGGCCGTAAAGCGACAGCTTCCTTTTCTCTTATTGACAGATCACTTCCAGCCAAGTCAGCCCTTCCTGTCCTAGGCGTCACTCTCTCTTGGGCTTCTCACTCTCCCGTGTGGCGAAGGCCTTTGGTGTGTTTATCTCCCAGGTGGCTCTCTCCTGGTCAGGATGCAGCCGAGGGCCGGGATGGTCCCGCACCTGGAGGGGCTCTGGAAATGCCCTTGTCAGCCCGGGTTTGAATGACCTGAGGACTAGTTATTCCATTCATGGTTTATTTTGTGATGGGTTCCTTCCTGCCATCCTGGGGCATTTGAAGGCTCTAAAGAGAGAAAGGCTAAACTCCAGCCCACGAGTTGCACCGATCACTCATGGCTTTGGTGACGGGTTTTGTGGGGAAGGCACTGATGATCAAAGGTAGTTTGAAAAATTACGCATGACTTTTTCTCATTCTTTCTCTCCTTTGGACTTGGTTTGTCTGATTTTTACCCATGCCAGACAGGAAGAGAAACAGCAAGGGGAAGACCGATGTGGGTGAACCAAGCTGCGGCACCCGGTGGTACCCACCGTGCACGGGCCCCAGCCCCGTGCATTGAGAGAACAGCGGGGTCCAGGGCAAAACCACCCATTGAATGGGAACCAGACTGGTCCCTCCACGGCTGCGTGGTGGATTCCTTGTTGACGCCGTGCTGCCTGACTTATGTGGGGTGCCCCTTGTGGATCCCCAGGCAGCCTCTTTCCTATTCATGTCCTCTCCCCTGTCTTGTTTTGTCCTGTGAACCACGACTTTTGATCGTTTCAGTGCCCGAGTGAGGCTGGACTTGGTCCAAATCAGTCACAGCCCCACGTGCACCTGAACTCCGAAGGCAGGTACCCTCACTGATTTACCACTAGCTCCGTAGGCCACCTCACTTCTTTCTGGAGCCCAGCTTCTCCCAAGCCTGCTTGCTGGTCTCCTCAGCCTGCGATTTGAGATCCCGAAAGAACGCAGATCTTGTGACTTGGCCGAGGGAGCTGCCCGCCCTGTGGACTTCCCCCACCCTGCGGACCCGCTGTGCTTCAGGGAAAACAAAATGTTAAGTGAGCAGTTTAGCTTGGACTTAATCTGGAGGCAGATCAGTAACTCTACACTGGGAGCCTCTCTCCGTTGTGTTCTCAGGAAAATGAAGTGAATCACCGGAGCAAAGAATGTACTCTGGTGCTACAGCAATAATGAAGTATAATGTTTTGAATTAGGAGAGGGAGGGAGAGTTACTGAGAAACATTTGGCTGTCACTGCATTGTTCCTCTGCCTTCCCACAGATAGATGCTTGGATAAGAATCTTCTCCAGCCTGGTTTTTCCTAAATCCAGCCTTGCGGTGAATTGACAAGGCCGTGTTAGACACAGAAATTATCCCGGAGCAGTGTCTCCAAAGTGACAGTTTCACGGGGGCTCCAGGAAGAGGAGACAAGGACCTGAGCTTCTAGCTCAACCCAAAGATGTTTTTCCTTGTACCACTTGTTAGTTAGGAAATGAGAACCGAACGAAAAAAACAAACAAGTGCATACCGCCAATCTGTCACACTTGAACACCTCCCAGCTCATATCTGTCTTTCTGACTTCATATTATCTGTGATCATCATCATCTCTGAGGACCCAAAAGCACTTTGGTAGGTTGGAGTCCGTTTTACTCTTATAAATAAATACAATCGCCTGAGAAATTACGTTGTTCAGGTCAGTATTAGCCAGTTCACTCGGAAGTTGCGATAATTTTTTTTAGAAACAGGAAGATGGGAGCAGTGAGGCCCTGTGTTTTCCACTCTTTGGAGCCTCTTATAGGTGTTTTCTGTTGTGTTTATTTTTCCTTCCAAATCATACATTCACATGCTTAACCTTGGTGTACCTGTTGTGTTATTTTCATGTAGGAAGTGTTGCCAATAAACACTTGGAGTCAGTTAGGGCTAAACACACCGGCGGGCAGGAAAGCTTGGTGCCCCAGAAAGGGAAAGAGATTCTCCGAGAGCAGCCCTGAGAGAAGCGTTTTGTTGTGTTTTTGCAAGGATATGGCGATCCAAGTTTTGTCTCTGAAAGGGAAGGAACTGCCCTCTTCTGTGTTTTGCGCGCAGATGGCTGCGCCGAGCTGCGGGGACCTCCCCATGGGGGGACTCTTCCGTTCTCTTGTTTAGAACACGGCAGCCATGATCACATCTGAGTTTAGCACCGAGGGCTGAGCTTGACCAGGAGATGTTCAAGCGTCTGTCACTGCGGCCAGGCCGGCCAGTGCTCTGGAAGGTGTGACCCCATTGCCTCCATGTGGGTGGTTGCCTGACTCAGCGAATACACACCGGCCCCCTGCTCTGTGCTGGCCCGGGTCCAGGCGCTCAGACACCGAAGGTGACAAGACAAGACGCCCTGCCCCCGGTGCAAGCACACTGGGGGCGGTTCTCGCCCTCGCCCTCAGTACCGGTACGCGTTTTCTTTCTCCGTGGCCCTTGGGTTTGGGTCGTGTGCTGCAGCCCCCCGCTGTCAGGCCACCCGGGGCTTGGACGGGAGCATGAGAAAGGCCTCTCCCCACGTCCCGTGCTTGGCATGTCCGACACTGGGCCCCGGCTAATAACGGGTCATCTGATGCGGTGTAACTGACCAGGAATCTGAAACCCCGGTCACCCTGGGAACCAGGGCAAGGAGCTGGGCTGTCAGTTACTCTTAACTTTAAAAACTTGAACATTTCATCAAAACCAAATAGCTCCATTGTCATGGTCAGAAGTCCACTGTGGAAAAAGGCAGGATTTCGTGTTTATTTAAGCTGCCACCCAGCGAGAGAAACCAGTCCCACATAGTTCACTTCTCAGCTATTTAAGGACTGATTTTCCATTTTGTGGATGTTTCATGCTCTTACCCGGTCTCTGCAAAAGCAGATGGAAGAGGTAGGATTTATTGGCCGGGCAAGGGGGGATGTGAAGAAAACCCCTGATGGGCGTGATCTGATGCGTCGTCCAGTACTTTACAGCCCCGCCGGGCATTGCCTGAGCGTGTTGATGCATGGGGTCTGAATTCTCTCTGCCTCGTGGATGGAAGTTACTTCACCTGTGGATGGTGGTCACCAAATCGGTAAACACAGGCCTAGTACCCCTTGCTAAGTGGGTTATTGATATTCCGTTCTAGTACCTGATAAAGTAATACTATCTTTGTTTGCAGATGTAAGGCCACCCTGTAGATGTGGCAAGAGACTGAAAACAGTTCAGTCAGCTGACAGGCTAGAAAGAAGCCCCCACCTCTTGGTCAGGTGTCCCTTCCCGCATGTTAGACTTCGGACTTTCAAAAAAGGAAACGATAGCCGTTTGATAAGGGTCCCTCCCTTTTCATCTGTCCCGGGATGTCTTCTGGTGAGAAGGTGCCTCTCTCATCAGAGCTTGATTTTCAGTCTCTTGTTACCCTTCCCACTTTGCTGCTCTCTGAGGTGCCCTTTGCTTCTCTGGACTCTTGCTTGGTCTGTGCATCTACTTTTCCTTCTCGTGGTCCCTCCTGTGACTCCTCTGAATTAACCTCCTTTGTAATCAGAGTCAACAAACATTTATTGTGAACCTGCTATGCGCCAGAGATGGTGCTGGGCATGTTCACTCAACGCTCAGTGACTCTCCAGCCTCTCTCTGCTCAGAGGTCCTGCCCAGCTTGGTCCTGAGGAGGGGCTTTAGCTAATTGCCCTGCTTTTGGGGACAGGCTGTGTTTAAATTCTAGTAGAGCGTTGTTAGTGGCTCCAGCATGAACTCTGGGGAAGTTGTGGCTGAGAAGGAGAGATGAAGAGGAAGAACAAGAGAGGGCTTCCCCGGTGGCGCAGCACTGAAGAATCTGCCTGCCAGTGCGGGGGACATAGGTTCGAGCCCTGGTCCGGGAAGATCCCACATGCCACAGAGCAGCTAAGCCCGCGCGCCACAACTACTGAGCCCACGAGCCACAACTACTGGAGCCCACGAGCCACAACGACTGAGCCTGCACGCCACAACTACTGAGCACACAATCACAACTACTGAAGCTTGCACGCCACAACGACTGAGCCCACACGCCACAACTACTGAAGCTGCACGCCTAGAACCAGTGTTATGCAACGAGAGAAGCCACCGCAGTGAGAAGCCTGCGCACTGCAACAAAGAGTAGCCCCTGCTCGCCGTAACTAGAGAAAGCCCGTGCACAGCAATGAAGAACCGATGCTTCCAAAAATAAAATAAAATAAATTTTACTTAAAAAAAAGAGGAAGAACAAAAGAGAATGAAAGAGGTATTATAATAGAAAACAGGCACTCAAATACATGTGCATGCGCCTTCTTACAAGCACTATTCATAGCAGCCAAAAGGTGGAAATCGTCCAACTGTCCACCGATGGATGAATGGGTAGACACAATGTGGTGCGTACATACAATGGAATATTACACAGCCACAAAAAAGAATGAAGTGGGCTTCCCCGGTGGCGCAGGGGTTGAGAGTCCGCCTGCTGAGGCAGGGGACGCGGGTTCGTGCCCCGGTCCGGGAGGATCCCACGTGCCGCGGAGCGGCTGGGCCCGTGAGCCGTGGCCGCTGAGCCTGCGCGTCCGGAGCCTGCGCTCCGCAACGGGAGAGGCCACAGCGGTGAGGGGCCCGCGTACCGCAAAAAAAAAAAAAAAAAAAAGAATGAAGCACTGATACGTGCAGACACTAGTGATGAACCTTGACCACATTATGCTAAGTGAAAGAAGCAAGTCACAAAGGACCGTGTGACTCCGTTCCTGTGAAATCTCTGTGATCTGCAAACCCGTGGAGGTAGGGCAGAGACGGCCGGTGGCCAGGACGTGGGGGCGGCGCTTACCGCTTAACGGGCGTGGGCTTTCTTTCAGGGCGATGAAAACATTTTGGCACCAGATAGGGGTAGTTGTGCTCAACACCGAATGTACTAAACGCCCCTGAATTGTTCACCTTAAAATGGTTCGTTTCATTATGTAAATTTCACTTCAATTAAAAAAACAAGGAGAATGAAAGGGAGGGAGAATGTCAGAGGTCTGTTTCTGTGAATTCAGGATGAGATTAAAAACCCATTCTGTCTTGTGCATGGTGACCTTGTGATATGGCTTGAGTATTATTGAAGTATTTTGAGCTGATTAATTTCTTGCCTCTGCTCTTTACCATTTAAACTGCTTGGAGTTGGCATCCTGAACGCTGAGTGCAAAGCAATGTGAGAATTGGTGTTCTGGGCCCGGAGTGTTGCGGCTTCAAAAGACAAAGCTGGAAAGATGTGTGCAGTCGGTCCCCCGGTTTCGCTGTGCTCTGGGGGATGCCCCTGGGGCTTGAGGAAAGATGGCGGGGGCTAGCGTGCAAAGCCTGAGTTTGTTCTGGCTCCCTTTGCCTGCTGGGGACACTGTGGTGCCCAGGAAAGGGCACGGGGCAGCCGTCAGTCCTGGCTTCTGCTTTCATTCTCTGAGCCCTCCTGGGGGTATGAAGGCGAACCTGTCATGGACCCTGCTTTTGAGAGGCTTATGGTCTAGCAGGGGAGGGTGGCAGCCACACGAGCAGCTGGCCATCTTAGTATAAGGTCGGGGTACAACTTCCATGGGACGTTATGGGAACTTAGAGTGAGGGTCCCCAGACCAGTGGGGATGGGGGTAGGGTGGAGAAGGACGGCAGTTAAGGAAGGCTTCCTGGAATTCAGCCTTGAAGGTTTAAAATAGTGCCGATTGCCCATGAAGTATCGCAAGTAATGGTTTTAGTTCTAGCAAAAGAGAAACACTTAAAACTGAGTGGAAACACAGTTTTTAAAAAGAGTTTGATATTTTTCACCAAAGCATTAGTAATTACAGAGGAAATAACTTTGATTTACCTCCCCTTAGTTTCTGGCTTTAATAAATTGTCTTTATTTAGCATTACATAGGAGCACCAAAGCATTTTCAAAATTGGGGCCCTGTAAGTAAAGTCTTTATCCTGGAGGTGAGGGAGGGAAGGATCTTTTTTTAAATAATTCAAGTATTGTTGATTTACAATTTCATACTAGTTGCAGGTATGCAGTATAGTGATTCAATACTTTTGTAGATTATACTCCACTTAAAGTTATTATAAGATATTGGCTCTATTTTCTGTGCTGTACAATATATCCTTGTAGCTTAGTTTATTGCATAGTAGTTTGTACCTCTTAATCCCCTACCCCTGTCTTGCCCTTCCCACCACCCCTCTCCCCACTGGTAACCACGGGTTTGTTCTCTGTATCAGTGAGTCTGTTTTGTTGTCTTCATTCATCTTATTTTTCAGATTCCACATGTAAGTGCAAACATGCAGTATTTGTGTTTCTTCGTCTGACTTATTTCACTAAACATAATGTCCTCCAAGTCCATCCACACTGTTGCAAATGTCCAGTTTTCATTCTTTTTTATGGCTGAGTAATATTCCATTTTGTGTGTGTGTGTGTGTGTGTGTGTGTGTGTGTATACATATACGCCACATCTTCTTTATCATTCATGTGAAAGATCTTTGAAAGGGCAAGGCGATTGTATAAGTAAGGCAAAAGCATGAGGTTCTGGGGAGTGTGGTCAGAAAAACAGAGCAGTTTAATCCCTCCTAAGAGAAGAGCTGAGGCAGGGGAAGGTGAGGGGCGGGACGGGAAGGCGGCTGGGGGGTCGGGATTGAAGGCTCTAGGCAGGCATGCCACAAGGTAGGTCGGGGCTGTGACTGTGGTACGAGCTGCGGTGTGGGGATAGATGGACAAGGGGCAGAAGTGAGGGCAGCGGGACAGGCTGTGCAGTTTCAGTGGGCGTGGAGGGAGCAGAACGGGTGGGTCAGAGAGACCCTTAGAGCAGTGCCGTCCAGGACACCTTGCTGTGACGACGGGAGTGTTCCCTGACCTGCTTTCTGGTACAGCATCCACCAGCTGCATGGGGCCACTGAACACTTTTTAAATTATTTATTTATTTTTATAAATTTATTTACTTATGTCTGGCTGCGTTGGGTCTTTGTTGCTGCACGCAGGCTTTCCCTAGTTGCGGCGAGCAGGGGCTACTCTTCGTCGTGGTGCACAGGCTTCTCATTGCGGTGGCTTCTCTTGTTGCGGAGCTGAGCTGTAGGTGTGCGGGCTTCAGTAGTTGTGGCACGTGGGCTCAGTAGTTGTGGCTCGCAGGCTCTAGAGCACAGCCTTCAGTAGTTGTGGCGCACGGGCTTTGTGGCTCTGCGGCATGTGGGATCTTCCTGGACCAGGGCTTGAACCCATGTCCCCTGCATTGGCAGGTGGATTCTTAACCACTGCGCCACCAGGGAAGCCCCCCACTGAACACTTTCAACGTGGCAGGTGTGACAGAGGAACTGCACTTTTCACTTGAACCACTTTACACTTAAATAGCTACTCGTGGCTACAACACGTTTCTAGAAGGTGAAATCCACACAAGCCGGGGACTGATCGGCCAGCTGGGCCTGGCCAGGTGGACAGAGGTGAAGCTACAAGGCAGCTCAGTTGGGGGATGGATGAGTTTCCTCTTGTGTGTGTTGGGGCTTCCAGGGGACCAGGGGCATCTGGATGATGACGTGCACCCAGCAGTAAGACAAACACATTCCTTAAGGGAGAGCAGTGGCTGGAGATGCCAGGTGGGAAGCATCAGCATAAAATCCTAGCAGAAATCATAAAAGTGAGCAGCTTAGGGAAGCCCCTTCACTGCCTTTGGCCTCAGAGTCCTGTTGATACCGTGGTGATCTTGTTTGCTCTGCCTGCCTGCTGGGACTGTTCAGAGAAACAGATGACACGATGTCTATGGCGGTGCTGGTAGACTCTTCAAACATTAGGCGGGTTTTATAACATCGTTCAGAGTGGAGAGGAATGTGTCCCAAATGTTATTTTCCAAACACAGAAGATAAAGGCCCCAAATTCTGGAAATGTTGCAAGCTAGATAATCCATCAGGCCCTCCTGCTAAAAGATGACTAGGTCCAGGATAAACAGAGGCAAATATGTCTCCGTCAGGAATGTCAGGGACTCCGAGACATCTTGGAGGGCTCCCTTGAGGTTGTTACTGTGAGCAAACAAACATAAAAGCCGGTGTCTGCGAGTGCAAATACCAACACCACTCAGATCACTAGACCAGCTCAGGGCCCAGGCCAAGGTGGGAGAGTGGTCCTGGAGGGGTCCCCCGTGAAGCCAGGGCCCTCCAAGCTTCCAGAAGAGATCCCTGATTCCAGCTTTGTAGTCCTCTCAGAAGCAAATGTACTTTTTTTTTTTTTCTTTTAAAGAAAAGCAACACCAGTTTAAACATTTAGGATGAATTTCCATCAAAAATTACCTACACATTTCCAATCACCCAAGGAGATAAAACCAGCAAAAGGAAAGTCATCAGAGGGACGGGAGGGCGATGTGGATTAAGTTCCCCAAGGATTTCACATATTAGAAAACAGACACCAAGTTAGAAAAGGGAAGACAACTATGTAGGAAATACAAAAAACGAAGAATAGTATACTAATACGTAATAGTGATACAGAACAATGGAAAATGACCAAGTAGACCACAGAGCAACTATAACAACAAAGAAAGCTATTGGAAAAAATATAAATGACAAACTAACAGATGCCTTAAACTGTACATTAAATACCAAAGAGAGAATTGGTGAACTTGTAGACGGGTCTAGAGAGGTGGTTCAGCCCACGTACAAGGAGGTAAGTGATGTAAGCGTGCATTTAAGAGAGGCAGAAATTAGAATGAGAAGGTCTAATATAATATCCATCTAACTTTCATCTCAGAGGAAACTGAAGTTAAGTCAGGAGAGACCACTATCGATGAGCTAGTGGCTAAGACTTTCTCAGAACCGATGGGAGATAGGCAGCCGTAGACGTATGAAGTCCAGTGTCACCCCAGCACAATAAATAAAAGGAAACTTACAGCTCAGGGCATTGTAGTGAAGCTGCAGCACAGCAGACACAGGGACATAAGAGCAACCCGAGAAACCAGATCATACAGAAAGAAATGATGAGTCTGGTATAATGAATACAGGCTTCCATTTCTCCTCTCCGTCACAGTGAGGACATTCTGCCCGCCCCGTATTGCTGTGCCGGTGAAACCAGAGGTGTGGGAGAGTTCATTTTTCTCTTTGGGCTGTCCCATTTGTCTGTTTTGACTGAAGATGTTCACTTTTTTTGTGAGAAAATGCATGTTATCTATGCTGATGTTCACTAGGTGTAATCTAATTGCTGCTTTATAGCCGTCCCTAGAAGGAGGCAAAGTGGTGGTTATTTGCTATCCATGGGACTCTATCAAGGCTGCCCCTGTTCAGCTTCAGTCTTTCCTGGTGACACATGTTTATTAGGAGCCCGAGTGCACTCCCTCATGTTAGCTGAGGTCTGTGCCTTGATTCCACTGTAAGACATGCGTGGTTGAAGCGATTGAACTTCTTCCCAGCCTAAAGTGATGTTAACACCTGTTGGGGTCGGGAAAAAGGTTCTAAAATGAGATTTTCAAAATAAAAAATGACTTGCTTAACCCTTACTACTAATGATGGTATGTAGGCACTAATTTTTGGTCCTAAATCTTTTTATAATATATGCACTGAGTCTGGTCTTAAAAGTCATTGGGAATTAAAGGGCAGCCTTGGGGGTTCCTTTATGGGGACTGAACTGTTCTGGATCTGTGGCGGTGGTTATAGGAATCTATACATGTGACAAAATGTCATAGAGTTATGACATATGTACATACCCAAAAAAGTGCATGTAAAAGCTGGTGAAATCACAGATGTAGAGGAAAAAAACGTATGGACACCAAGGGGGTAGAGCGGGGAAGGTGGATGAATTGGGAGATTGGGATTGACATATATACACTAATATGTACAAAATAGATAACTAACAAGAACCTGCTGCATAGGACAGGGAACTCTACTTTGCTGTACAGTAGAAACTAACACGACATTGTAAAACAACTATACCCCAATTAAAAAAAAAACAAAGCTGGTGAAATCAGAGAGAGGGTCTGTAGTCTTGCTAAGGTATTAATGCCAGTGTCAGTTTCTTGGTTTTGTTATTGTTCTTAGTTATACAAGATGTTACATGGGACCTCTCTGCTTTTTTTAAAAAAAAAAAAATCTGTCCTATTTTTGCGACCACTTAATAGATCTGTATAATTATTTAAAATAAAAAGTAAAGTTTAGATTAAAAAAGTCATTTAGAGCATATGGTAGCCAGGAAAATAGCTTCTTCTTGATATTTGTGATCCTCATAGAACTTGAATACACATATTTAGGAATATTTGGTGAACCCTGGAGGGAAGGGTCATGGCACTGTGGTTAAAAAAGTGAGTAGGAGGGCTTCCCTGGTGGTGCAGTGGTTGAGAGTCCGCCTGCCGATGCAGGGGACGCGGGTTCGAGCCCCGGTCCGGGAGGATCCCGCGTGCCGCGGAGCGGCTGGGCCCGTGAGCCATGGCCGCTGAGCCTGCGTGTCGCAACGCGAGAGGCCACAACAGTGAGAGGCCCGCGTACCGCCAAAAAAAAAAAAAAGTGAGCAGGAGAGTTGAACTCAGTGTCTCTGGCACTATTTAAGGTTGCAAGCTTGCAACAGAGAAGTCAAAAGGCCACCATTGTTACAACCCTTGGAAAACTAGCCAGAACTTTCTATGTTGCCTAAAATGAAATCAGCTTGTGCCATAGCATGAAAAAATAATGTTTATAGTTATCAATGGAATGGTAATTTTTTTTAAAAAGGGTTTCAGCTTCTTCAAGTTTGGTCTATAAGTGGAAGCATTAAGCATTTGGAAAATGTAGAATTTATTGTGGAATGAAGGTACCCTTGAACAACGGGGGTTTGAACTGCGTGGGTCCACTTACATGGGGATCCTTTTCAGTAGTGAATACTTCATACTACACAGTGCGTGGTTGGTGGAATCCATGGATTTGGAGGAACTGAGGATATGGAAGGCCAGCTCTAAGTCACACTCGGATTAACCCCCGAGTTATTCAAGGGTCAACTGTAATTCCCTGAACTGAGCTATACTGAATTAACCACCAAGTGAGTCCAGTTAGTGAGAAAGTAATGAATATGGACTACTCTTAAATGTATTAGAGAGAGTGTTCCATTCTTTTTTTTTTTAGTTATCTATTTTATACATAGTAGTGTATATATGTCAATCCCAATCTCCCAGTTTATCCCACGAGTGTTCCATACTTTTCCCTCCCTCTTTCTTCTTTTATATTTGCAGTTGAAGTAGGTGGTGTCTTTATTTTTCTCTAGACAAATTTAATTGATAGAATTCAGATTTTGTGGAATGATGTTCAGAAAATACCTATATTAAAATATCTTTATCACGATCAAATTAAGCAGTAGTGAGAAAGAAAAAGTGACCTTCAGTAAGATGAGTCAAAAAGGAAATCCACGAATAAACAATATTAGAATGAGAAAGACATAAATAGAGCAGAGATTAAATAATAAGAGAATACTCTGAAAAAGTTTATGGCAATAAATTTAAAGAATTAAACCCAAATTAACAAATTTTAGAAAATACACGCTGACTTAAAAAAAAGATAGCTTGAATATTTCTATATGTTTAAAGGAAAATGAATGAGTAATTAAAAATATTCCCCAAAGGAAATTCCAGGATCAGATGTTACTAATAAGTTTGCCAAACTTTCCAGGAAGAGATCATTTCTTGAAAAGAAAGGGAACATTTCCCAACTTATGCCAAGAGCTCGTGTAACTTGAAACCAAACAACATGATGGTATGAGACCATCACCAGGGTCACTTATGAAAACGAATGCAAAAATTTCAAACCATAAATTGGAAGGGTAGTGGAACACATGACGTGACACCTTCAGGTCAACGTCATGGACTGCGTGTTTGTGTCCCTGAAATTCATACTGTTCAAACTCTAATCCCCAGTGAGACAGTATTAGAAGGTGGGGTCTTTGGATGATAAATAGGTCTAGGTGAGGTCATGAGGCTGGGGCCCCAGGATGGGATTAGTGTCCTTATAAGAAAAAGAGACTCCAGCTCCCATACACTCTCTCCCTCTGCGAGCACGCACCAAGGGAGGCTATGTGAGGACCTAACTGGGAAGAGGGCCCTCAGCAAGGACCCAGTCCTGCTGGTCCTCTCATCTCTTGCTTCCAGCCTCTGGAACTGTGAGGAATAAATGTTTGCTGTTTAAGCCACCCAGTCTGTAGTACTTTTGTTACAGCAGTTACAACTCACTGAGACAGGGAAGCTGTTTGCTGAACTTCTTATTAGGTCCACAGTTTTTAATGTGCCTCGTCCTTTCCAATTGTTTAACCTTAGCAGCACTGAGCTGGATTCCAACACAAGACTGAAATGAGCATCCTCACCTTCTTCATTGTTTTAAAGGAAGTGGTTCAAACGTATCACCATTAGGACTGTTGTTAGTGTACGTTTTTATGTTGACTCCTTATCAGGTTAATGGAGTTCTTCCTATTCCTGGTTTGCTGGTTTATTTTTCTTTATTTATTTTATTTTTCGGATAAGCAACTCTTTTTTTTGGGGGTGGGTATAGTTGCTTTATAATGTATTAGTTTCTACTGTACAGCAAAGTGGAGTTCCCTGTGCTATACAGCAGGTTCTTATTAGTCATCTATTTTATGCATATTAGTGTATACATGTCAATCCCAATCTCCCAATTCATCCCACCACCACCACCAGCCCCACCACCCACTGGTTTGCTAGTTTAGAAGAGACTCAAGTGTAAGGAATGGACCCTGTTGGGCTCCTGATTCCAACAAACGCAACGTAGAAAGACAATTTTTGAGGCATTTGAGGAAATTTAATTATGGATTGGGTATAGGACAGTGAGGAATTATTTTAACTGAGGTGTGATCATACGTTGTGATTGTGTAAGAAAATGTCCATTTTTTAATTTTTTAACAATGGTAAAATATGCATAACATAAAATTTACCACCTTAGGTACAGGTACGTTCACACTGTTGTGCGACAGTGACCTCCATCCTCTCCAGAACTTTTTCATCTTCCCTCACGGCAACTCAGTACCCATTCAACACTAACTTGTCGTACCCGCAGCCCCTGGAAATCACCATTCTACTTTCCGTCTCTATGAGTTTGATTGCTCTGTGTACCTCATGCGAGTAGAATCGTACGATATTTGTCCCTTTGTAACTGTCTTATTTCACTTAACAAAACGTCCTCAGGGTTTATCCATGTTGTAGCATGTATCAGAATCTCTACTTTTATGGCTGAACAGTATTCCATTGTATTTATGGACCACATTTTGTTTATCCATTCGTCCATTGTAGATGTTGGATTCTTCCTATCTTTTGGCTTTTGTGAATGAAGCTGCTATGAACATGGTATACAAATATCTGTTTGAGTCCCTGCTTTTGATTCTTTTCTTACACACCCAAAAGTGGGCTTGCTGGATCGTGTGGTAATTCTGTTGGATGTTTTGAGAAATCACTCAACTGTTTTCCACAGCAGCTGCTCCATTTTCCATCCCTACCAGCAACGCACAGGGGTTTTACTTTCTCCACATCTCCACCAGCACATATTAAGAAAATGCCCGTGTTTGTAATAGATCTACACGCGGTAGGGCTGCAGAAGGAGGAAATTTGCTGGTCAGCCATTCCCACAGAACCTCAGCACCCCACCAGCTGATGGGCAGCACAGCCCCCTGCCCGGGCAGCCTTCAAGCTTAGCTGTGGCCGTGACTAGATTTTCCCTGGGTGCCTGTAAAACTTCCGTCATGTCTCTGAAAGGAAAGACTTTAAGAGAAAAAGAAAGACTAAACACTCTGTGATTCCGTGATACATACGTATGTAGTAAAACTTTTTCAAAGGCAAGGGACTGGGAATTCCCTGGCGGTCCAGTGGTTAGGACTCCATGCTTTCACTGCCGAGGGCGTGGGTTCAGTCCTTGGTCGGGGAACTAAAGTCTCGAATGCCCAGAATAAATAAATAAATAAATAAAAGAAAGGCAAGGGACTGCCAGACGTTACTCATGACCTGAGGTCCCTTGTGGGTGGGAGTGGGGGATGGAATACTGTTCACCTTCCAGTTTTTAGATTGGGTGCTGGTCTCATTTGTGCTTCGTTATTATGTTTCATGACCTCCATAAATTACATATATATACATACTTTTGCATGTATAATACTACATAATTTACACTTATAATCTTAACCTAGTAACGTTCATTCTTTGGGGCTGTGGCTCCTCCCTGTTGATGGGAGGTCCGGTGCTGGTCTGAAATTTCAGCTGGTATCGTCTGAGGCAAAGAGAGAGAACAGAGTGAGTTTTATAAAGCGAAATTGATTCAATTTCAAGGATTGTATATGTCCTTGAATTACATCCTCCCTACTTGATTTGGTGTTAAAAGGACCTTTAAAAATGAAATCAGAGTGTTAAAAGGGTGCAGTTTGTTGTCTTATTTGTTTTATTGTCCTTACAAAAGGAAAACAGAAACAGTAGATGTCCTTGTGTAAGGTCATTACCATTAAAAAAAAATGTTTTCAGTGGTCCTTGAAATAAAAAATTCTAGGAATTGTTGCTTCAGAGAACACAGTACTGTGTTCAGTAGCCAAACACCAGGGCTGATGACACTTAGGACAGTGATTTCACTCACCTCCCTTTCCAGAGAATGTAAGTCCTCCACTGTCAAAAGCTCATTTAGAGACGTGAGTAAATTTGAAAAGACATATTCTCAGCTCAGAGGAGCTCGGTTGTCAAATACCGCTAACGATGCTTCCAACTACCATTTGCTGAGCCCTTCCTCTATCACTGACTGTCTTGTACAGACTGTCTCACCTAATCCTCAGAAATGTTGTTATTCCCATTTAACTGATAACTGAAACTTTGGCTGGTATCTTGCTCGTTATCACCTGAGTAAGATAAGGGGGAGCTGGATTTCAAAACCGTGTTGTCAGCTTCACACTTCGTCCACATTCTTGGCTGCTACCTCGCTACTACCTATTCCACACACGGCACCATCTTTGAGAAGCTAGATGCAGGGGCTACAAAATAGGTACTGCGCGCTGGATCCCCACCTCAGCCCCCTCTCATTTTTCTTGAACTGTCTGACGTTTAAGGAGCCCAGGTCACAGAGCTCAAAGGGGAAATGCTAAGCTCATTGGAACCATTGCCGTTCTACCGTGGTGGTCTTCAAACGCACATGTAGGCGGTGACCTAATTGTATCCCTATGACCTATCCTGTATCCCTATGAGACATTAGCAAATGCACTGTGTAACTTTAATTGTGGGCAGAAGATCTGGGGAGAGAGGAGGCATTCCAAGCAAACTCCAATGACCAGTAGCTGAGGTCTCCTGGGAAGAGTGAGGAAGATGGTGTAGCTTTGAGCTAAGAGGCACGAGGAGAGGTGCAGGCGACCATAAAGAGTTTAGGTGGGAGAGCTTGTAACGAACGAGGTGGGCAGCAATCAGAGACTCGCGGGGGGGGGGGGGGGGCGGGGGCGCGGGCTGAGGAGACCACGCCTCTCCTCCAGGAAGGAATAAGGAAAAGCAGGAGGAAGTGGAGTGCTTCAAGACCGACCAGAGGAGAATTGGGGAAATGTACATATAAGGCAACGAGTTCTAATTCGCACGGTAATAAAATGGAAGGCTTTGAACTATGCTTCCACTTTCTCATTTTTAGATTCTTTATCTATTCACATCTGTCTGTGAGCGGCTGCCAGGATCCTTCCTTAGTCACACACACTGCCTCCCAGGATTTCAAAATCCCTCCTCCTTAAGAACTGCGTGCAGTTTCTCCCCTTCCTGGCAAGGTCAGACTCTCCTTCTCTCTTCCTCTCTTACCCTCCCTTCTCATCTTGTGTCAGTTGCCTCTTACCGTGTAACAAATCACCCAAAACTTAGTGGCTTCAAACAGCAAGGTACTGTTATCATCTTTCACGGTCTGGTGAAAAGACTAGGATGAACTGGGTGCCCCCCCCCCCCAGGGTCTCTCATGCAGTTGCAGTCAGGTGGTCACTGGGGTTGGGGTCATCCTGAGGCTCCAGTGGGTTGGACATCCAAGATGGCATCTTCATACCATGTCTAGTGCCTCAGCTGAGGTGGCTGGGGACTGACTGGGCTCTTCCCTCCCTCCTTCCTTCTCCCTCTGTGTCTCTGTGCGCCACACAGCCTCTCTACGTGGTTACCTCGGACTTCCTCATAGTCTAGGGGGTTCAGAGTAGTTGCACTTCTTACGTGGTAGCCATCTTTCCTTAGACATTCCAAGACACCTAAATGGAAGGAAGTTCCAAGCTTAGGACTTAGCCTCAGAATCACTCAGCACACTGTTGCCGCCTCTTGTTGGTCCAGAGAAGGTCACAGAACCAGCCCAGGGGAGAAGGGACCACCTAAGGGTGTACATACAGGAAGGTGTGGTTCACTGGGGGTGGTATACCTCTCCAAAGACTAACATATTTCTCATGTATTGAAATGTCTGTCCCTTCTCTTCTCCTTATAACTGAAACATCTTAAGTCACTTTTATTTTTATTTTTAAGTCACTGTTTTATATCTTGCTTCGCATCCGTAGTTTTTCTTTCTGTTGTTTATGTTAAGAGTGATTGGACGACTTCTTTGAGGAATTCTTATGCATTCTCTCAAAAGAATCTTAAGAATATGCTTTCATTTCTTGATATTGAAATTTTTAAGCACCCAAGAGGCCCTAGAGAAAAGCTGTGTGACTCTTTTTTAGAAAGTCTCTTTGGGAAATCAGATTCGATTCACTTTTTAACCACTGATGATAACATATCAAACTGAAAAGGCAGATCAGTTTTAGGGAAAAGTGATCCACCATCAGGTGTGGGTGTCCTTGGGTGAACTCCCCAACAATATTGCTTTTCATGCTTAGCCACTAATTAAAAAACCTGTTCTCTTGTTGGGACTGAACCATGGTTTACTTTCTGGCTGGACCTTTTTTTTTTTTTTTTTAACTTATATTCAAGCTCTTACACAAGCCAAAGCTTACTGTTTTTTAACAACTCCCTCCCCCCCACCCCGCCCCCAGAAAAGGGATAACTTGAATCTAAAAGGTTTGTTGCATAGTCACATGGCAGTTTCAGAAATTCTTTATTTAAAAACCTCGTACCGATGGATGGCTTAACTTTCCCAAGCTTCTGCAATGCCATCGAGGTCTCAAGTTCGTGTAAAGTTATTGGCTTTAAAGAAGCTTAATCTGCAGAGCTTTTCTCTGGTGATTATGGAGAACAGCACATGGGGGAGAAAGTGGGCCATTGGAGGTGGCAAATAACTTGATCTTTTTTTTTTTTTTCCTACCCACAAGCCCTGGAAAAACTCTGCCATCGGGGATTAATTTGCTTACGAGATTTTACTGCAGTTGCCATTAAGAAAAACCTAACGGGAGCAGCAGGGCAGAAGCATTTCTGAGCTCTGGGGAAAAGAGTCAGGATTTGTGGTGGGAAGCCGGATGCTCGTTTTTCTCTCCTACAACGATTATGAGTTAAGCATCCGAGGTTGCCAGCGTTTCTCTCACTCAGGACCTTGTATAGAGCCATCTGAAGGCTGACTCTGAAGCATGGTAATCCGTAGTTTGTAGTTTTCCATAGTTTGTCTTTATGCAGGGAAAAGATTTCCTTTAAAAAAAGCTTTGAGGGAGTTCCGTGGTGGCCTGTTAGGATTCGGCGCTGTCACTGTCATGGCCCGGGTTGGGGAACTGAGATCCTGCAAGCCGCGTGGCACGGCCAAAATATGAAAAAAAAAAAAAAAAAAAAAAAAAAAAAAACGCTTTTAGACTCGATCCTTTCCCAGTTTTTAAAAAAAGCCTTAGGGCTTCCCTGGTGGTGCAGTGGTTGAGAGTCCGCCTGCCGATGCAGGGGACACAGGTTCGTGCCCCGGTCCGGGAAGATCCCACATGCCGCGGAGCGGCTGGGCCCGTGAGCCATGGCCGCTGAGCCTGCGCGTCCGGAGCCTGTGCTCCGCAACGGAGAGGCCACAACAGTGAGAGGCCCGCGTACCGCAAAAAAAAAAAAAAAAGCCTTAGACAATCGCATGCTATCCCGTTGGTGATGTGTTTCCGCAACTCTGTCCTCATACGTGGGTTCTACATGCAGGTTAAATGGAGACCCCGGCAGCTTCGTAACCCAAAGGGTCCCTCCCCTCAGAAGCGTTCAGCCCTCAGTTTCCTCCAGTAGAGCGAGGGCAGTGGACTTTAGTTAGAGCAATATTTTCTATGAAGTTTCACACTAAACCCCTCAACAAAAACTCCCCCTGGACATCAGGCAAAATACGAGGACCGTTCGAGCTTCAGACCCAGGCGGAACGCGCTGCCCACCCCCATCTCCGACCACGGAACACCCCTCCCCCAGCAAAGGTTAGCTCAGGGCTGCCCTTGGGCTTGGCAACTGCCTGGTGGGGAGAGAAGGAACCAACCTGAGGGGATAGGAGAGCAGCAGCAGGAAAGGGGGGCTGCGAGGGGACAACAGGGCCAGGACGGCAGAGGCGTTCTTAGTCACGGTTGCCTGGGTCCCTCCAGCTTCCCTGGGAAGCCCTCTTCCTCTCATGCTGCAGATGAGGAAGCCAGAAGGCAAGAGTTTAAATAACTTGCTGTCATGCAACTTGGTTAAATAGTTTCAAGTCGTTAAAGAGAATCTAAGCATTGTGTTTAATCCCTGGGGAGAATGAAGGAGTTTAATCTCAGCCTGGCAGCCTAGCCTGTGGTTCTTTCCACCACCCACTGACCCCTCTAATAAGGGTAACGGTAAGCCGCTTAGGAATGAAAACGGGGGAACTTTCTAGATGTGAGCCTGTGGCACTTAGCCAAGTAACGATAGTTGTCACTCTCTCTTGTTTAATCCTATAGTGGAGGACGACAAGGAGTTCTCCCCTCGCCAGCGACACCACAAAGAGTTCAAGTTCAACCTATCCCAGATTCCTGAGGGTGAGGCGGTGACGGCTGCAGAGTTCCGAATCTACAAGGACTGTGTGGTTGGAACGAGTTTTAAAAACCAAACTTTTCTTGTCGGCATTTACCAAGTCTTACAGGAGCAGCAGCACAGGTACGGAGGCTCGAGGAACCCCAAAGGGTGGGGCTGGCCCCCGTTTCTCACCCCGTCACCTTATAACCCCGACTGTGTCTCTGGAAGGTGGCTTGGAGTTCAAGGGCAGCACACGGGCGTGATGGGGGCTGTGTTCCCAATGGTAGCGTTGAGCCAGCAAGACGACCTTTTTGCTTTTAAGGTGAAAATTTACCAAATAGTTTTCTTTTCCGAAGCAAGCCAGTGAATGGTATCTACTAAGCATCCTTTGTGTTCGGAAAACATATAACTCACTGGGACTAAAATGTTTCCCGCTATGTTTTAGTCCCTACTTCGAATGGTGGATGAGGGTGGCTAACATAAGTTCGCACACGGAAATTATATGAGGATGCTTAATTGCAAATACTGCTGATTCAAGCGAATAGAAGGCTGTGTGCTTGTGCATATAATATACACATGTATGATATGTCTTTGAGGAAGTGAGTGTGTGTGTATATGTGTGTCTCAAATGTGTTTTTTATCATGTAGTTGCAAGGGACCGGTAGACTTTTTTTCCCATGTCTCTATTATTCTTGTTTCCTGAAATGAGGCCACACTGTTTGACAGAAGAACTGTGTTCTTGGGGCTGCCTAGCAAATAAAGGAAAACTTCCATGGAGTGATGTTTAGAGCCTCAGAGGGGCTAAGGGATGAAGTATTACAGCAGTTATTTCAGTCCTACATACAGCACACAGAAAACAAGCCCATGACCTTGAACTTTGCTTGTATGTAGGGCTCAGTTGAGTGGTTTGGCCAGACAGAGAGTCCGATGCAGAGGTCAGCACCGCCCGTGGTTCTCAGAGGGCAGCAGGTAGGAACTCCGCCCGTGATAGGACATTCTGGCAATTGTGTGGTAAATACGAAGATAAAAGAGAAAGGAAGAGAATGCAGAGGAGGGGGGACATTTATGTCCTCTATTTATGGACTCTATTAGCTTTGGTTTTATAAACCACCTCCAGATTCTTGCTTTTGGTCCTGGAAATCTGTTAATTTCCCAAGAAGGTCCAAAAGTTTGGATTAAGAAGGTCCAAAGGAAGGAGTTGGGTCTCTCCTGAACTTACGGATCTGTGTGTGGGTCTGTCGTAAATACACACACTAAAATAATAACCAACATGAACTTGCCCCATACAAGGACCATTTTGAGAGCAATGCCAACATTTGGCCCTGATGCATAGTCAAGTCCGTAATGAGGGAACTGGAGAAGGAGGGACATGCCAGGCTGTGGGCACATGCCCTGGTGTCGGACAGACACACGGATGGCTGTCTGTGAATTCTTAGCTGTGGCAGTTAAATTGTAAGTAAAACAGAGCCGTTGCAGGATCTTTATAACAGACCAGAATTTCAGAACGGAAGGCAGGTTTTCTGATGTCTGATTTTCGCTCCTAAATAAAAGTGTATTCATTGACTTAACTGTTAAGGGCCTCTCTCGAAAAGTAAATTATTCGTTGCTAGATTTTCATCTTTCAGTATTTCGGAGAGAATTGCTGTTCAGGGATTCTTCGGAACTGCTTCAGCCATTGATTTTCAATCTGCCGAAGTATTGGTCCCGTAGCCTTTCTCTGATGGAAGGAACCTGCTGGTGCCTTTTTTGGCTCAGACGTTTGTTTGGAAAACATAGTTTTCCGTGTTCTGCAGGAAAAGCTTTAGAGTGAAAACACTAGGTTGGAGGTTTTGTGACTATGGATTTTTTTCAAAATTCTTATTATTTTAAAAAAGAGAGAGAGCACGCGCTGGCGGACCATTTGTAAGGTTTACGCTGAACTCCAGCCAAAAACGAACAGCTGCCTTCAGCCTCAGATCGTGGTGTCACGCTTCCTCCAGGCCAGCAGCGAGCTTGGAAAACAAAACTCCCAAATGGTCCCAACCTTTGCTGACTCCGTGTCAAAGCAGAGTTGTAATTTCTCTGCGTTTTAGGATGGGAGCATTTGGTGATTGGATGTGTTTAATTTTTGTGCATAGGAAAGGGGAAATCCTGGGAGAATTGGGAGAATTCCATGCTTTTAAAGAGTTCCAGGTTGGCCAGGAGAAGATTTTCTTATCAGTGGGCCTGGAGCCCAGGCTGCCTGTGGTTTGCTCATGTCCTTCCAGAGGCCTCCAGATTGAACTGTGGGACCCCTTCTGGGGAAGGTTCGATCTCCCCATCTGTACCATCTTGGGGTGTCTTGGCTGAAAAGGACCCTCCAGGCCTGTGAAGAAACGTAGCTGTCTAATCTGTTTCCGTGAAATTTGTAGCATTTGATAGATCAGCTTAACACACGTGGGTGTTGCAAAAGAGTTGGCCTCCTTGGAAAAGAAAAAAGGCAGGTGTTTCAGTGCTGAGTCATACCCTCAGCTGAGGCAGAAGAAGTTCTGTGTTGGGCCTCCTGGTGTAAAGGGCAGCTAGGGAGCCTGACCCAGGGAGGGTCAGAAACGGTTCTTGGAAGATGGGCCATTGCTGTGAACTCTGCGGAAACCTTATTTCTCTGACTGGTAAGAAATCACTGGACCAGGTAAGTTCAAAAAAGTGATGAGTTGAAGAGATGGTGCTTTGAGGGAGGACAGGGTAACAATTGATACAGTATTCAAAGCCTGAGAATAAGCCAGGAGATGGAATCTAAGTCCTGAAAAGATCTGGAGCAACTCGCAGAGTGGAGTGGGGTCGGCAACCCCACAGCATACGCGGTCCCATCAGAGGGGCACAGGGCGCCCTTTGTAGTTTACTTTAAAATTTTAGAGTACGGTGTGGGGTTGGCATCTTAAGATGAGTTTGCTGTTACTATCTGATGTAAGAAATTGTTATGTTTTTATGATGACCTTGGTGGAAACTGGCATTTCTACAGTGCTTAGAGTTTGGGAAAGACCTTCCCCCACGTTCCTTCCTTAGGATTTAGCCGTGACCCCATCAGACAGCTGGGCAGGCAGGCTATCCTTAGGAGGATGAAACGTGGCACATACGGATTTTGCCAAGTCCAACTTAGGCCTAAACTGTGGTCTGCTTTGATTGCCTCAAAGTCATCCCAGTGACATGGGGACAGTCCTGAGATAAAGGTGAAATGCCAGAAAGAGGTAAGCGGTCCCCTTATGGCCTTGCATCTTCATCTCCTTAGTTTGGATGCAAACATCTCAAGGATGCTTCTGTTTGGATGGCATAGGAGCCAGCTCCGTTGGGGGTACAAATGTGTCTGTTAGAATTCAGGCCCTGGTATTGATACTTGGGCTTTCAAGACCTCGCGATGGAAAACCTCTGCAAACCTTCATTGATCTTTTGGTCAACCATGGATCTACTAGCAGTTCTTCTAGAGGAGGGGGTGTGGAGGAGAAAAAAGACTAGAATAAATTTACATGAAAGTACTTGTCCTTATTCACAGTGTTATATCTTTGTCCATTTATTTTACCATTTTCTCCCGAATCTCATACACACTAAGCTGTCTTCGTCCTTGGAGGGTAGAGGCTGCTCTGATTAACCGTCAGCCTTCCATTGTGTGATGGAAGGTTGTTGATGGTAGCATGTTGCTTTTCATAACATGTACTCATGATCTTTACTTCTATAGCACCTATAGATTAATAGTGCAGTTTGGGGGCCTTTAAGAATATCATTTGCATCTACATTTCTATCTGGTGAAAGACATACTTTGACTCTTCTTATTCAATTTTGTATATCTGGAAGTCAAAGTCAAACAGCATCTCTTGAAAGCCAGCCAGAAATTTTTTCAGTGTCTGAAAGATGGTTCTGTTTGGTACATGAACTGGCCACACGTGCCTCTGATAGTTTTGACATCCCATATTCTACTCTCTATGGTTTGGCAGTTGTATTACCTGGCAGCGATAATCTATCTTCTGTGTATAGGATAACTTTTCTTTTTTGTGTTCTATCATGGTGCAGTCCTTTGGAAGACATTTAAAGTGAGAATTAATTACCAAATTCAAAATTCACTTCCTCCTGGTATAAGCAATATCACGACTCTGTTTGCAGACAGGCAAAGCAGGGTTTTTTGTTTTGTTTCTGTTTTTTCAGTTTGGTCCATATGTTTCATCCTAACTTCAGAATCCTTAGGATTGGAAGATGTGCATCTTTGAATCAAGGGAACAGGGCAATGCTGTGTTAAAAGCTGGTTTTTAAAACCAAGAAAGATTTCCTTAGGCCACCCAGAGGCCATGCCGGTGGAGTCTCCAGAAACAATGCCAGACTGAATTATTGTTTAAAGTTGTGACCAAGTTCACCATTTCTGACCTGCTTTTTAAGATAGATTATAATTGTCCCAGGAGAGAAAATAACTGTCAAAAGGCAAAAAAGCAGTTTTCCAAAATTTTTAATTTGATCCGCTACTCTGAACCATTCACAGAGATAGGGAATGTAGGAATAAGTCAAGGAAGGGGGATGGACATGAGTCCAGGTTGGGACATGTCTGAGTCATGGTTGGATGCCCAAGAGGCAGTGGGATATGGGAGTGTTTAAATCAGCAGAATGAGCTAAACTCTACAGGAATGGATATTTGAGATCACAGGTGAACTACAGAGGTAGATTAGATAGCTGTGTAAGAATAGAAAAACCTAACTGACCCTGGACCTATCTTTTTTCCGTGCACATCAGTGGCCTTTTTGTCATGTATCAGGTGACCACATGTGTTTGGGTCTGTTTCTGAGGTCTTTGTTCTGTTCTATTGATTGATTTTTCTCGTATCAATAAAAACTCTGATTCTTTCAGTTTCGTAAGAAGTCTTAATATCTGGTGTGTAAGTTCTCCAAATTTGTTCTTTAAGATTTTCTTGGCTACTGATGGCCCTTTGCATTCTCAGATATATTGTAAACTCAGCATTTCAATTTCCACAAAAGAAACTTGCTGGGCTTCTGTTTGGAATTTCATTAAATTTAGAGCTTGATTTGGGAAGAATTGACTCTCCTTAATATTGAGTGTTCCAGTCCACGTTTATTTAGGCTTTCTCTAATTACTCTCAATAACATTTTACAGTTTAGGGAGTCTTGAATGTTTTTATTAGAATTATTCCAGGAATTGAAGTTTTTATCCTATTGTAAATGATGTTATTAGCTTTTAAAAATTTCAGTGTCTAATTCTTTTTTGCCCACATGTAGAAATGCAGTTGATTTTTTTTTTTTTTTTGCGGTACGTGGGCCTCTCACCGTTGTGGCCTCTCCCGTTGCGGAGCACAGGCTCCGGACGCGCAGGCTCAGCGGCCATGGCTCACGGGCCCAGCCGCCCCGCGGCATGTGGGATCTTCCCGGACCGGGGCACGAACCCGCGTCCCCTGCATCGGCAGGCGGACTCTCAACCACTGCGCCACCAGGGAAGCCCTGATTTTTATATATTGATCTTATATCCAGCAATCTTGCAGATTTACATATTAATTCTAATAATTTTTCTCTGCAGAATTTTAGAATTTCCATGAATATAATCATGTCATCTATAAATATTTTTATTTTTTCCTCTGTAATTCTTATATTTTTCCTTCTCTTTTTCTTGTTTTATTGTGCTCACTAGATATCCAGTGCACTGTTGAATTCCATTCAGATTTCTGTTAGATTTCTAATCTCAGATTGGAAATCTCTGTCAGATTTCTAATCTAAGGGGGGGGGGGAAATGTTTAATATTGCACCATTAAGGATAATGTTTGCTATAAATGTTTTTGTAGATACTCTTTATTTTATTAAGGAAATTCTCCTCTATTCTTAGTTTGCTATGGGTTTTTAAAAATTAGAAATCGATGTGGATTTTATCCTTTTTCTGAATTTTTTGGGATGATTATCGTTGGTCCTTCATATCCATGGGTTCTGCATCTGTGGAGTCAACCAACCATGGATCAAAATATTTGAAAAGAAATTCCAGAAAGTTCCAAAGAGCAAAACTTGAATTTGCTGTGTGCTGGTAACTGTTTATTGATACATAGCATTTACATCGTGTTGGGTAGTATAAGTAATCTAGAGATGATTTAAAATATGGGTAAGTTACATGCAAATACTGTACATGATTTTGTATAAGGGACTTGAGCATATGGGGATTTTGGTATCCAGGTATTTTTGGGATCCAGGTTTGGGTCCTGGAACCAGTCCCCCAGGGATATTGAGGGATGTCTATATATGATTTTTGTCCTTTATAGTGTTAATGGGATATACTACATTAAATGATTTTCAAGTGTAAAGCCAACTTCACATCCCTGGAACAAACCCAGCTTGTGATTTATTATCCTTTTACTATAAGGCTAGATTCCAAGCTCATGTCTGAAAACTGTATTATCTGGATCACCTGTGGGTCTGTTTCTATTATCTGTTTGTCCCCTTGGTTTTTCCTCATTTGGTTTCACTTCCTGGCATGCCTGATAATTTTTAAAAATTAAATTCTGGGAATTATTTATGAAATCAATTCTAGATACTGGTATCTCCTTCCAGACTGGGTTTCATTTTCTTCTGGAAGGCAGAAAAACTACAGACAGGTAGATCACCTTGTTCTCTTGTCTTAACTGAGGCTGGGTTTCCAGATGTGTTAAGGCTTCTCCGTGTCTGGTTTTCCTTTTCTCCTACAGTTTAGCTCTTCAGGGGTCTCAGCTGAAGGTCTAGGTTGTTTACCAGAAGTTCCCTTCCTTGGTGGCCTCTGAACTCTAATTTTTTAACTCCCCAGTATTGAGAGACTGCCAGAAACTCTGCTTTGCTTTTTATCCTCTAAGCAGTTTCTTTCTGCTTGTTTTCTCAGCTTCCTCCTGCATGCAAACACAGTCTAATATTTGGCAAGCATCTCAAATGGAACTGTTGGAGTTCATGGACACCAGGACTTGAAGGGCCAAGGTCCTGGAGGAAGTGAACCCAAACTTCTATGAGATCACTTTTATGAGCTCACTTCTCTACAGCCTCTTTCCTCTGGGACCTTAGCCCTTCAAGTCATAACTTCCTGAAGCTCCAATTTGCGTCCCCAGCCAGCGAGATTGCTCCAAGCTCCTGGCTGCTTCTCCTTTCTGTTTGACATCCTTGCGTCATGCTAGGAATTAACAAATACCCTGAGATGAAAAAGCAACAGCAGATACAGGGTTCACCTCAATGCATTTCTCTTCTCTCTGAGCTCTCGACTCCTCAACCATCGCCTTTCTCGGTTGCTCTAAGATGGCTTCCAAGAGGTTTGTGTTTTTAGTCTTAGCAGGAGTGTTAGTTGGATACATCGTAGCCAGAAGCATCCGTCTCTGAAGTATCATATTTTTATTATTTTTATTTAGAAATCTTTATAATGAATCCCCACACATGTTGATGTTTGAGTCAATAACCAAACAGTATAGTTCTGGAAACCAGACCTGAACGCGGTAGTGGAGCCAGGATCTAGGCGAGTTGTTTTCTTAGAAAAGCGTTTCTCATAGACTGATTCTCATAAACTGATTGCTGTATGAGTTCTGTCGGATGTTCAGTGCTGCCTCCCAAAGTGAAGTAATGTGAACTCTTATCTCCACCGACATGAAAGTGAGATACCTGGGACCGTTTTCTTTTATGAAGAGAAGGGCAAACTTGAGAAAGCCAGGAATAGGAGAACCCTATTGTCGTTTGGGTGGAGGAAAATCAAAGCCTTTTTATCGCTGTGCCCAGCCACACCTGTTTCTCTTTCTGTATCTGGCTTTCACAGGTCCCATCCCCAGGGACTCCTGCAATCTTACTGCTGGCTTGATAATCTCTGACGCACTCAGCGTGGGCCCCGGGCAAGCACTGAACTTTTCAGCATTTGTTCCTTTGCCCCTGAAAAGGGGATAATGTAACTGACCCACAACTGCTGTTATGTAACCCGTTAGTTTCATCTTCTTAGTCAAGAACATATTCCTTAGACTTAGAATCATCTCCCTGAAGTTAAAAGAAAAAGAAGATTCAAGAAGCTACCAAATCTTCTTCCTCTGCCTGTCTACGTTCTGTTCTTTGCAAGGGCGCAGGGGAGCTGAGAAGGTTAGAGGGGAATTAACATTATCACACAGAATTGGATACACTCAGAATAGTGCTAAGTTTGGGGAGAGGGGGATGTCAGGGCATGGGGAGCCGGAGGAACTATTGTTTGGAGCTGTTTATCCACTTGGTAAATGTGGCAGAGAAAAGAAAATAGGTCTGAGCTTCCCTGGTGGTGCAGTGGTTAAGAATCCACCTGCCAATGCAGGGGACATGGGTTTGAGCCCTGGTCCGGGAAGATCCCACATGCCACGGAGCCACTAAGCCCGTGCACCACAACTACTGAGCCTGCGCTCTAGAGCCCGCGGGCCACAACTACTGAGCCCACGCGCCACAACTACTGAAGCCTGTGCTCCTAGAGCCCGTGCTCCGCAGCAAGAGAAGCCACCGCAACGAGGAGTAGCCCCCGCTCGCCACAACTAGAGAAAGCCCGCGCACAGCAGCGAAGACACAACGCAGCCAAAAATAAAATAAATAAATAAAATAAATCATTTATAAAATAAATAAATTTATTTTAAAAAAGAAAGAACATAGATCTTTGTTTCTAGAACTATGCCTTCTGGATTATTCATTCCCAGAAACAGGTTGCTTTGGTTGCCAGCATCTCCCGCGGGACGTCCAGCTTTGTGGGAGTTGGGCCATGGTTGTGGTCAAGATTTTGTTTTGCTATTTCTTTTAAAATCACAAATTAACAGTATTTTTACTGTTTTAATTCCCCATAGTGGGCAAGGATGTGGATGTGGGGTTGGTGATAAGAACTAAAACATATAAGATGTGCCCATGACATGTTTAAAAGGTGGCAGACCCTTCATTCAATCTGTGTTCGATCGCTAGGGCGTGCTGGAGTATTTGCCCCGGTGTCTGGGGGCCAAAGAGGACAGGTTAGGTGGCCATGAACTTGTACGAAGTAATCTTCCACCTTCCCCCTCTCTCCCTGTCTCAGACACATAGAAGCAAAGCTTCCAATAATACTGCTGCTTTGGACTTGATCTAACCTGTGCTTCTGTTTATTAGTCTAACTCTAACTCCCTGAGGGTAAGGCCAGCCCCTAAGACAATCCAACACTTGTGGAGCCTACATGACTTTGCATGATCTTAAGGAGAGGAGCAAGATATTTTGAGAGCAGACAGCTTTGAACCTTAAGTCTAAAAGGCAGGCCAAGGTCATTCTCCTCATACTCGAGAGGGAGAGTGCTGGAGGACAGCGCCTCTGAGTGTGGTCCCCAGACCAGCGGCACCAGCATCACCCGGGAATCTGTTTTTTGTTTTTGTTTTTGCGGTACGCGGACCTCTCACTGCTGTGGCCTCTCCCGTTGCGGAGCACAGGCTCCAGACGCGCAGGCTCAGCGGCCATGGCTCACGGGCCCAGCCGCTCTGCGGCATGTGGGATCTTCCCAGACCGGGGCACGAACCCGTGTCCCCTGCATCGGCAGGCGGACTCTCAACCACTGCACCACCAGGGAAGCCTGGGAATCTGTTAGAAGTGCGAGTTTGCAAGGCCCCGCCTCAGAAACTCTAACAGTCTGTGTGTTAACAAGGCCTCCAGGGGATTCTGATGCAGGCTGACTTTGAGAACCTCTGCTCTGATGGTTAAGAGCCAAGTTGCCTGGGTTCAAATCCAGCTGAGTGAGTGTGAGCAAGTTGCTTAACTCGTATGTGCCTCAGTTTCCTGCTCTGTAAACCTGTGGTGGTATGAATAGTATTTTGTTTGCCTCTTCGGGTGGTTGTGAGAAGCTAACATATGTAGGAGAAGTCCTACATATGTTTACATGGTAAACACCATGTAAGGGCACAGCTGTGTTAATATCCTGACAGCAAAGTGATTTGTACTGGTTTATTGAAGATGAAGTATCCCTTACAGAGTGGAAGTGCGTTTGATATATGAACTTTTTATGCTCATCCTAGAGGTGCAAATTGGGTAAATTCAAGTACCATAAAATCAATGAGAGCTTAGCTGATTATATAATAATAATGTTCATTCACCCTTGTTACTCAAATCCGTGTGTGTGTGTGTGTGTGTGTGTGTGTGTGTGTGTGTAGCAGTTTACTCTGATTTGTAATGCTTTGTTTTCAAATATCCTATTTCTTTCTATCTTTTTAGTTGGTAAAAGTTCAGACGTAATCCTCTATATACGATACATTAATAAGAAAAAAGTAAAAATTCTTGCCTTACTGTCTAATTTTCATTGATTTTTGACTTTCATTCTATTTGAAAATTGTACTTCTCGCCTAAAGAAGACCCCGATGCCACTGGAGTGGGGTTTAGAAGGGAACCCCTGCTGTTTGCGTAGCAAAGTCTTGTTTGAGGCAACACTTTGACAGGGTGCGTAGACTGAGAAGGTCATGTGTCATTGAAGAAAAGTAAATAGATGTGGGTCACACCAGACCCATTTTAGTGACTTGCCATAAATAGTGTCTCTTAAATACCTGAGTTACTGGAAGCATTGAGCCAGTGAAGTCCCTCCTCAAAGCTGTCATTCTTCTTGAAAGTTCCTCACCCTTTCTGAGTGTGTGTCAGTGGTGTCTGCAGTCTAGACAGAGGGCATTGTGCCTGGGAGAAGGAGGAGGGTGCGACCGGGAGCCACTGGAGTCTCAGCAGCAGGCGTTAGGCATCTCAACCTTTACTTCCTGCGCGACCTTTCACCCCTCCGACACTGACCCTGACATGAGAAGTCACTCGTGATTTCTCATCCTGTGCCAGCCCTGAGCATCTGAATGTGTTTTCTGTATCCAGCCGCCATTGGCATTGATGTGCAGTGGATTTTAAACTCTGACTTTATTATTCCAAGCCCTTGTTTGGGTAATTACTACCTCTGCCCTGTACTTTAGAAAAAAAAATTTTATTGAACTAGAGTTGATTTACTATATTTTGTTAGTTTCAGGTATATGGCAAAGTGATTCAGTTGTGTGTGTGTACATACGCACACACACACACAAATATACTTTTTTCAAATTCCTTTCCATGATAGGTTATTACAAGATGGTGAATATAGTTCCCTGTGCTATACAGTAGGTCCTTGTTGTTTATCTTTTTTTTTTTTTTTTTTTTTTTTGGTGGTACGCGGGCCTCTCACTGTTGTGGCCTCTCCCGCTGCGGAGCACAGGCTCCGGACGCGCAGGCTCAGCGGCCATGGCTCACGGGCCCAGCCGCTCCGCGGCATGTGGGATCCTCCCGGACCGGGGCACGAACCCGTGTCCCCTGCATCGGCAGGCGGACTCTCAACCACTGCGCCACCAGGGAAGCCCTGTTTATCTGTTTTATATACAGTTGTATGTATCTGTTAATCCCCAATTCCCAATTTATCCCTCCCCCCTTTCCCCTTTAGTAACCATGATTGTTCTCTATCTGTGAGTCTCTTATTGGTAAGTAAGTTCATTTGTATGATTTTTTAGGATTCAACAAATAAGTGATCTCATGTGATATTTGCCCGCCTGTACTTTGCTTGACTCTGCTTTTGAAGCCTGAGCTCCGGTTTCAAGCCGTAGTTACCCCACTTAACACCTGTGTGGCCTTCACACCCTTACCCTCTCCAGGCTGCACGCCCTCAGCTCTAGAAGTGACACGTAATAGGACCTCCCTTCCCCGGGCTTCCCTTGGAGCGGCGGGAGCTCTTCTCGAGGCCCCGCTTGGTGAAAGCACACGGGAAATATTTGCTCTTCCTCCAGCCACTGAGCCCAGCTATTTCAAGCCCATGTTCTCCATCACTTCCCTTCTAAGGGACCGGAACATCCTAGGTTTAAGTGGCTGAATTTGATTCGCCCTCAGTGCCCTGAGCCCCGGAGCTCTTCCCGTCTCCAGGCGCAGCTGTGACCCTGTGTGTGTGGATCCACGGGTCTCCTAAGCTGTGAGGACCGGCACTGTCCTCGCTGCACAGTCAGCGAGGTGTGGCCCAGAAGCACCACCAATTCCTGGGGACCCCAGTGGGACTCCGGAGCAGAGTCAGGGTAGAAACTCGGGCTCCCGTGTCCACCAAACCCCACGCACCGTGTGGACTTCATTTCTTCCCCATCATGGTTATGCGTGTTTCCCCTCCCTCTTTAAGTCACGCCCTTCTCCTCTTTTCCTTTTTCTCTTCTTCTGTCTCCCTTTTGTGGATGACGGCCTCTGTCCCATCGCCCCACTTTCTCTAACAGACTCCCCCGTTCCTTCATCATTAATTCTTTTTAAATATAAAAGCTCCTTCTAGCTCTTTCTACCAGCTATGCCACGCCCATATCTTGGGCTGTATTTCTCTGCGTCCTTGTTACAAGTCCTGAAAACATGTGCATGGAAGCTCTTAGTGACCAGTGGCCCGCGGCTCTAACCCCACACGGACCCTCTTCAGCTCAGGGGCAGCCTCACACCCTGACATTCTCACCGCGTCTTCATTCTAGAAGCCGCCCCTCTGACAAGAACATGTCTTGTGTATCCTTTGGGACTAGGGTGACTTTTCCCACATTGCCGTTCATAGTGTCTGTGTTATTTCTGGATGAAGGTCTTCTCCAACCTTTCGGAACAGCACTGATGTCTTTTTACATCTTCACTTCAAAGCTTTGGACCCGCCACCCCCTCTTGCTGCTTTCCACGAACACCCCCCATCTGCCTGCCCACAGCCACCTCAGTGATGGGGGGGGTAATCTCTCAGCAGGGTGTGTGACACATTGGGGGAGGGGGGTGCTTTATAGATGGCAGGCGGTGATGTGACCCCTGCAGACTCTGTCCACCAGCTGAGTAAACGATGCGTAGGCACACCTACTGCTTGGAACTTGGAAAAGATGACAATAGCCTTGCCTTCTAACTCTGGGCCATGTAAACAGGAAAAATTGTTTCCCCTCTGAGAAGTCTAACATTTTTAACTCAGATGTTTCACTGGCCTCCCAGACGTTGGATGGACTAGAGATACATTGTATTCATTTGTCACAGGTTGTCTTTCATAATAATCTCAAAAGGCAGGAAGTCATTGTGGAAAACTCTGAATCCACTTACTTTCTTTTCACCAGATTGTTCTTTCAATTACTGGTCATGTGTCCATAAACTCACACCTGAGTCTCAGTTTCCCCAGCTGTAAAATGGGGGTAATGATATTCTACCTAGTTTTCAGGATGGTTGAAGCAAAGTAGATGCAAGCGCTTTATGACCGATTTAAATGTACACTCTTAGGACCTCCCTGGTGGCGCAGTGGTTAAGAATCCGCCTGCCAGTGCAGGGGACACGGGTTCGAGCCCTGGTCCGGGAAGATCCCACATGCTGCAGAGCAACTAAGCCCATGAGCCACAACTACTGAGCCCGTGTGCCACAACTACTGAAGTCCATACGCCTAGAGCCCGTGCTCCGCAACAAGAGAAGCCACCGCAATGAGAAGCCCGCGCACCTTAACGAAGAGTAGCCCCCGCTCGCCACAGCTAGAGAAAGCCCACGCGCAGCAACGAAGACCCAATGCAGCCAAAACTAAATACATAAATAAATTTATAAAATAAATGTACACTGTTAGTATTGTGATGGTCATCTTAAATTTAGTATTGAATTCTAGTAATTTTTCTGTTCTGTAAGCTCTTGCAGCAAAATATTTCCAGCACCAGGGGATTTGAGTCTTTCCATGGCTAAAACCTCCCCCTTCCCTGTCATGGGAATTCCAGGCCATTTCGTGCCAGTGTCTCTGGGACGTCAACTCAGACTGTGTCCTCGCGACACACCAAGGTGACCGTCCTACACGCTGCCTTGTCGTGGCATGTGGGTCCCTCACCCCATCTTCCCACACTAGCGTTATATCAGCTGGAAACTGTTAAAAAAAAAAAAAAAAAAGTAAAAGCAGTCCGTGTGGAGCCCAGTGGAAGGAAGGGGCTCGGTGAGTTTGCCTCAAAGGGCCCCGGCATGGCTCACAGCGGGGCTGGGACAGACTTGAAACTCACCGTCCACATGGGGAAGGACGCGGCTCTCACCGTAGGCCATGCGAAGGCCTTAATTAACAGAAAAGACTTGATGATTACTCAGAAATAGGATGTGAATCCTGGCTTCTCCTTTCACAGGAACTAACGTGAGGATTGTCGGGTTCTGAGCTTTTAAAAAAATCAACAAAGTACAGCTTAGTAAATGCTCATCTTTATTGATCCTGATTTAATATTTTCTTACCCCTCTTCCTCACTGCCCCCTCCACTGCCTCTCTGTTTAGAGTTCATTAGCTGCAAAGCGTGCAACAATAGGACTGTTTATTTATTTTGAATTTACCTTAATTCTAAAAAAGATGTGGCCTGAGCAGCTGTCGTGAGGCTTTTGGTGACACCGAGGGGCGCCCCTATGTCAGCTGCTGTCCATGCGGCACCCCAGCAGGTTGTGTTGCGGGTGTGTCCTGTGTGATGTCACACCAGCCGGGGCCACGGCTGGTCGCCGTCCCTGACCCGACGGTGGCATCTGTCGTCTGACACCGGGCAGGACGGAGTGGGGATGAGCTGGGGGCCCTGCGCCCTTCATCCTGCCGCCTTTTCCCTCTTTCAGAGACTCTGACCTGTTTCTGTTGGACACCCGCGCCGTGTGGGCCTCGGAAGAAGGCTGGCTGGAATTTGACATCACAGCCACCAGCAACCTGTGGGTCCTGACCCCGCAGCACAACATGGGGCTGCAGCTGAGTGTGGTCACGCGCGACGGTGAGTTGGCCAAGCTCGGGCCGAGGGTCGTTGCCTTGGTCTCCTTCGCGGCAGGCGTGGCAGAGCCGTGGTTTCCGGGTGGGCCCCGGGCTCCAGGATGGCTTGGCTTCCTGTCCCCTCAGAGCCACTGTGGACCAGCAATGCCTGCACCCCCAAGCCTCCTGGCAAGGACTTGGAGACGGTGAGATGGTCCTGGGTCCGAGAGGACCCGCGGAGGGCAGCGCCCAGGCAGAGGCCGGGGCGCGTCGAGAGAGAGAGGAAGGTGGGAGCGGGTCCGAGCGCCGACACCGCGTGGGTCAGTGGGCGCCCTTCCCGCACCTGCGCGTCCCCGCTGCGGCCCGCGGGCCCGGCACCTGGGGCCTGTGGAGCTGCCTCGCCGGTGGGAGGCACGTGATCGGGAAGAAGGATGCACAGGCCGGGGTGAGAACAGCACAACTGGGGGGCTGGGGGTCCCACCACCCTCCTCCTTTGATTTGCCTTCCAGGGCTCGACATCAGCCCCCGAGCCGCCGGCCTGGTGGGCAGGGACGGCCCCTACGACAAGCAGCCCTTCATGGTGGCCTTCTTCAAGGCCAGCGAGGTCCACGTGCGCAGCACCCGCTCGGCCGCCGGCCGGCGGCGACAACAGAGCCGCAACCGCTCCGCCCCGGCCCAGGATGTGTCGCGGGCCTCCAGCGCCTCAGGTGGGTTGGGCGACCCCGTCTTTGCAGGACCCTGTGGGCTCTGGGGCGTCCGTGAGGACACAGGACCCGCCAAGGCTTTCAGACGCTGCGCGGCTTCCGCAGGTGCCTGGGCAGCCCCCGATAATCTAGACGGGTCCCTAGGCCGTCAGAGGGGAACACTTGTTACCCCGAGGTTGTCTCAGGCTGCAGACAGCCTCAGAGTCTGTTTTTCCAGAAAAGCGTCCTTTTGTTTGGTCAGGTCTCTCCACCTCTTTTCATGCCCGTGCCGAGCCTTAGAGCACCTAGCTTTTCTCCTAGTTGCGTTACGCCGGGGAAACCGTGACTTGCAAACTTGCTACATCCGTGTAAGGCGGGTTGGCGTTCGTCGGTGCTCTTGGCTGGAAGTGGTATGGCCAGTCAGCTCCAACAGCCCTCTCTGATGGATTTCGCTGGTGCATTTGATTGGCAAGTTCGGGGTTCTACCTTTAGACGTGGTTAGATCCGTGGGCTCAGATGATATTAGGAATCTCTGTTTTCCTAGCTTCCTCTGTTGGTGGCATTCTCAGAAAGCCTGCCTTGATGTGGTGGTCAGGAAGGCAACCTCAGCTTCAGAAAGAGAGCATCTCTTTCGTGGTAGCTTCAGACAGCCAGGTTGGGCCCAGGTGCTCACCCCCTGGAGGGTAGGGGATGGAGTCAGCCCCCTCCTGCCCTGCACAGGCAGGGTCAAAGGGCAGGAGAGAGGAAACAAGCTCCCACTGCCCGAGTGTCAATTCAGAGGTCTTTCCGAAATGCTTCCTCCCACGCCTGCCTTTTGGGGAAGAGGCACTTCCGGAAGCCCACTCATCAGAACACGGTGGTGGGGGGGCGGGTAGCAGGCGTTCCCTCCTGACACCCAGCTCACAGAGCTAGTCAGTATTGAATTCAAACCAAGGTGCATCTTACTCTAGAGTTGGTGCTTTCGAGTTCTGGGTTTCCTTTTCCTTTAAACAGCCCAGAAATCAAGCACGAAGTTGAAGATTTGCTGTAGGATTTGCAGTTGGAGATCTTGCTTCCCTCATTACTACTCTGTGACTTTGGACAAACTAATCCACTTCGGCGTCAGTTTACCCAGCTGTTAAGTGGGGATGCTTGATCCTCGGTGGCTTTGCTGGAATTAAATGAGAAGCATGGCTCTGGCTCAAAGATGAGTTGCCTCCAAGCATGGGAAGGTCTCAGGGTGTATGTTAGGCTCCTCTGAAGGCATGTAAAATACTTCTGGAAGATGCGTTACTTCTTCCAGGTGACTGTTTCACAGTGTCATCTTCCATGGCCGGCAAGAGTTCTTGGAACTTTCCGAAGCGCCCCGTTTTCCTTTGGGAAACAGTGTCTTCATTTTGGGTTCTGACTCAGCGTTTCTGTTACCAGTAACCTGGATGTGGAACTTGTACCACCCGGTGTGATGTGACATTGTGCTGCTTCTCCTCCTGGTGTTTCTTGGAGGCTTCGCCCAGCATGGGTGTTCCTGTGTTTACCGCTAGAAACAGTCAGGGTTGGGGTTTAAAGAAGAAGAAGAAATGATTGCTTGCCTTTATTCGCTTGGCAGGAAGCCTGCTGAACAGTAATCATTGCAGTGCTGTCCTCGGGGCGCGGCGGTGCAGCCGGCCTGTGGCATCTGATGAACTGCGGTCAGTTTGGTACCAGGACCTCAGGCCTGAAGGCGGCTCTTGAAGTGTCGATTACTTTTTTTTAATTTTTTTTTTTTGCGGTACGCGGGCCTCTCACTGTTGTGTCCTCTCCCATTGCGGAGCACAGGCTCTGGACGCGCAGGCTCAGCGGCCATGGCTCACGGGCCCAGCCGCTCCACGGCATGTGGGATCTTCCCGGGCCGGGGCACGAACCCGCATCCCCTGCATCGGCAGGCGGACTCTCAACCACTGCGCCACCAGGGAAGCCCTCGATTGCTTTTTAAAATGAAAATCTCACTTGATTTACTCCACATCCCCTCCCCCACCAGTACACACATAAATGTCTTTTTTAATCGAGAAAACATGTCATCTCTGATTTGGGTTTTCGTGGCATCACTGAATTATTCTCTTCCAAATGCCTTCCGGCATTTTGTTTTGAGTTTGATGAGTTTAAATTAAATACGAATAGTAAAGGTGGTCTAATTTGTAAGAAGAGGCAAGTACATCTGCTTTTTCTTGGTCTTCCCACCCCGCAGCCCCGTACTTTCAAACATGCTTTGTTCCTTTCAGCAGCACTGAGGCTAAGAGTTCATAACAAATGGGCCTGGCCTCACCTGCTTAAAGGCCCAGACCCCCAAGAAAGTGTTACTACAGAGGGTCCTCCTTCCCTCCCACTATCTTCAAAGGCTCTCGCAAGCTGGTCCAAGAAGTGGCCCAGGTTAGGCTCACTGAAGTGCTTTATCGGTTTGGCCCTTTCCTCCTTCCTTATTCTCGCCATTAATGGGAATGGAGGTGCAGAGGGGATTGCTCTTGGAGAAGGTGTTTCCAGAAAGATGGCCTGCTCTCCAGGGGAACGGACCATCGGTTTGCGGTTTCTTTCCGGGCTACGGTGGGGCCAGATGTTGCTGGGTCTTCGTGAACCAGGTAGATGCTGCCGAGACAAAAAGCTGTGGTCTCGGTGTGACTCCAGGGGGGACTTGCCCCTTGTAAATCTTTCGGGAGGTTGAAGGAAGAGATGGCTTGGCCTCTGCTGCCCCCCGTCTTCCACAGTGTGCTGCTCCCAGGGAATTCATACTTCTCCACTGAAACAAACACCAGCAGCCGCCCACCAGAGACCGTCCTGCCTCTGGGTAAAGAAGTTAGCATCATCCGTCCAGTTGCCTGTCATCAGGGTGAAACGTGGCAGGGAAACACGTGGCTGTTTTTGGAACTGAGCTGCCGATGCCGGAGACGGCGGGACCCGTCCCCAACGAGGGAGAGGCCGGGAGCCCACCCGCCTCTTCCCCTGCCCACCAAAATCTGCTCTCACACCTGTCCTTGGCCTTCAAGCTGGACTTCCCAAACACATGCACCAAGCAGTGGGTTTGGACCGAAGTCTCCCTGGATGGGTTTGACCTGCCCTGGCTTCTCTGTCGCTGTCTGCTCTGAGTGGATGCTGGATGTTGGCCATGTCGCACTTCTCCAGTGGGCTTGGATATCGTCTGGACCATATTGTTCATCGTTTGACACGTGTTTTACTAGTCCTGGTCCAAGCCGTGCTGTGCAGCCCACTGGGGATTCTAGTGTCTCTGGCCATTCTTTTCGGCCTCCAGGCTACCAGCCAGCCCACTGCTCCTGTGGCACCCCATCCACGGCTCCCCGAGCTCTTATTGGGTGGTCTAGTTCTACCTGCTGCCATTCATCCTCTTTCATAGTATCTTTCTCTCAGCGTCCATGATTTTGTCTCCTGGGGGACTGACACCACCTGACCGACCCATTACAAGGGTTGTGAACAAATGGCCTTGAGGGTGGTTCCATGTGGTGATTCTGGATTCTGTTCTAGCTCATTTTCCAAGATCTTTCCAAGACATCTTTGGGGTGTGGGGTAGTGAATGTGCTTTCAGTTCAGCTGGTGAGTCTGAGGTTTTCTGCCGTGTCCACCAGCTGGCAGCCAACACCGTGACTGAGAATTGCTCTGTGTTTTGGCAGATGAATAGTTTTGAAACATTTTCTGCCACTTTGAACAATTCATGTCAAATTGGATTCACTGACCTTTGGGCCTCGTTCACCCTTCGTTCATGTTGCCATCCCTCAGCCCTGCCGACTGTCTCTGAACAGCAGCTTCTCAAGACCCTCTCTCTTCTTTGGAATGAGCTCTTCATCGATTCAAATGCTACCTGTGAGCATCTCTTAAATTCTCCTCTGTCTCTTTCCAACCCACCCAAACATGTATCCTTTTCTTAAAATTTTATTTATTTATTTGTTATTTTTGGCTGCGTTGGGTCTCTGTTGCTGCCCACGGGCCTTCTCTAGTTGCGGCGAGCAGGGGCTACTCTTTGTCGCGGTGTGCGGGCTTCTCATGGCCGTGGCTTCTCTTGTTGCGGAGCACGGGCTCTAGGCGAGCGGGCTCAGTAGTTGTGGCTCGCGGGCTGTAGTGCGCAGGCTCGGTAGTTGTGGCGCACGGGCTTAGTTGCTCCGTGGCATGTGGGATCTTCCCGGACCAGGGCTTGAACCCATATCCCCTGCATCTTAACCTCTGTGCCACCAGGTAAGTCCCCAAACATGTATCCTTAAGGGTCCTGGGAGAAAAGGTGGCTCTGGTACATGTAAATACACTGTTGACCTTCTCGTTGCTGGTTCATATCTTCTATCCCTTGAACTTTCCAGTTGGGACCATTCAGTATGCTTCCAGCATAGGAAAGGTAACCAGAACTCATCACTTGCAAAGCAGTGATGTGGGTACTTTATTATGACTATGACATGCTTTGCTGTAGATTTCAGGGAATTTCAGTGCACAGACTAGGGGGTCTCATTCTCCCAGAGCAATGTTTGCTTGGCCTGTTAGTTCCTGGCGGGTGTCCCCTCTAGCTCAGCACTTGCTTCCATGGGTTGACATGCCAGAGATGACAGGGCTCGTCCACCATGGACACCCAACACTTGGGAAGAACGGACACGGGTCAGGGCTGTGACTTAGCCGTGTATAGTTCTTCAAAGGCGTTGCGAATTTTAATGTGTCATTTTGATCTTAAATTCAAACTTTAGGGCCTGGAGCTTGGCTCCCAGATGTCTCGGTCAAGAGGTGGAGGCTCGTCCAGGGCTTTCTAAATGAAATCAGAACTTAGTTCTCCACAGCTGCGGAGGACAGTCAGGGCATGAGTGATTGGAAAGTTAGAGTTGTTCCAAATTCCATATTTATAATACTTGACTCTCGTCTGCCATTACGCCCCTTTAGGATCAAAGTTATCAAGGAGTGAAGCCAACTAGAACCTGACCTTCTACTCCATCCCTAGGTTCACCCCTAATGAATGTGCTAACGGCCAGTAATGCTGAATAATAAAGAGGCTGCAAGATGCCCGAATAATTCACCAACTACTACCAACTCCCCAGAGGGCACTGGGGGCCAGGGTCCCTCTAGGAAGGGACAGAGGTGCTCACGTGAAGCAGGGAGTCTCAGGGCTCAGTCTTTAAGGAGAGCCTCTGTTTTCAAGATACTTAGCTCCATATTCTTTTATAATCAAGACCAAGGCTGAGATCAAAGCCCCGCTCAGATTAAATGGAGCTGTATAAGACCTTGAAATCCTGCAGCCACAAAAGAACAGGACTTCACTGTTGCCTTTCATGCTAACCGTCCGGTTGTAAACAAAATCGAGCCTCTGAAAAGCAAGCTGTCCCCCCACTCCTGCCCCCCGCCCAGCACGTTACGAGATTATTGACACCAGAAATCAAAATCCCAGTGTGGTCCCGGGGTCCCACAGTGTCAGTGGCACAGGAGCTGGGCTTCCTCCAGCAGGTTCTCAAGGCCCCGTTGATTCTGTGGGGTACGTGGGAGCCGGAGATTCCTTTGGGATAAGCTGGGCGGATCAGGCCGGAGGCGGGGGAGGAGCGGCCAGCCCATCTGCAGACAGGGGTACCATTTTAACAGCTGCCCTTTGGCCTTGCCCTTGTCATTCTAGGAGGGAAGGGAAATGAGAGCAGCGAATTGTTCCCTCTAAAAAACAAGCTTCCTCTGGGAAGACTCTGCAGCCTGAGCTCAGAAGAGCCGGGCTGTGCGGACAGCGTGCTCTGTGCTCCTGCTGTCCTGGTGTTTTCCTGGCCGAGCCTGGGGCCTGCAGCTGGTGTGGCCTGGGGCAGGGGAGGCGGTCAGCCCCCGGCGGCTGTCCGTCTGCAGAAGCCTTAACGCTCCTCCCCTGCCCCCTGGTTTCTTAGGCCGCCCTGACTGTCTCTTTCCTGCTTCTTCCCCACTCCAGTCTCCCCTTTGTTCCTCTCTTCTCCTCTCTTGGGGCTGGAAAGGACAGCAGGCCGGCTGCCTGGACCCTTGGGGCTGGGGCCGAGCTGGGGCCGCAGGGATTCAGGTGCAGCCGCTTCCCCCGTGGCTGTCCGGCCCCGCCTGTGGCGTGATGGGGCCCCTGCCCTTCTCATCCCGGCCCCGCTCTCCTGAGAATCTCTTCTGCCCAAGGGAAGCGAGGGCCAGACTGCGGAGATGGCGGGGGGTCGGCCAGGCCCTTCCCCACGCCCCCTCGGTTCCGTTCGGCAGAAGCAGCAACTGTCCCTGCCTGCGTCCCGACGCCCACTGGGGGTCCTACAGCCCAGTTCCGTCCTGATCCTGACGGTCTGCGGGGAGCACAGACGCCACCAGGTCAACGGCTTGGCCCCCTGCGGATGCCACCTGTGGTTCTGTCCCGCTCGGTGAGATTCAGGGGTTCCCGCAACGCCCCCTCCCGGGTCTGCTGATTCACTGGAGCAACTCACAGGACGCAGGAAAGTGCCCCACTTGGGACTCCAGCTGGATTAGAAAGGACGCAGAGGAGGGGCAGCCCTCTCCCCAGAGGACCCGGCGGGCCGCTCTCCCCGCGCACGGACATGCTCACCCAACAACCCCAGGCTCCCCCGAGCCCCGTGTCCAGAGTTGTCACGTGGGCCTCACGACTTGAACTCCGTCTCCAGTCCTCCCCCCTTCCCTGGAGGTCAGGCTGGCCCACGTCCCAACCTCTGATCACGTGGTGGTCTTTCTGGTGAGCAGCCCATCCTGAGCTCTCCGGGGCCCCACTAGGAGCTGGATTATCACACAGGAAATTCCACGGTTTGGGTAGCTCTTCACGTGTCCTTAACTTCATTCCACCAGAACTGCTCTCTCTTCCTCTCTCTCTCCCTCTTTAACTGTCCCTTCTCTGAACTCCCGGTGGGGTTTCTCTCCAGCCCCTGCGCATGGCGTTCAGATTCTGTTTTGTACTGGCATGAGCTCTGCACGTCTCACGGCACCGCGTCCGTTCCCTGAGTCGCTGGAGGCCAGAAGCCTTGCCTGACAGATCCTCGTGTTTCCCGTGGCACCCTCGCAGGGGGCGCGTCACACAGAAGCCGCTCCGTCTGGCCTAGATGAGTCAGGGCACCCTTGTCCTCCTGCCAGCGGTCGGTTAATGAAGCCAGGCTAGCAGGTCCTGACACACAGAGCAGGTGCGCGCACTTCAGCCCCGCCCCGTCCCCACTCCCGGCCTCCCGGGCAGGCCCGGCTCCAGGGCGCCCCCTTCAGGAGGCTCTCCCGGCCCCTGCGCAGCTTCAGGACAGCCCCGGTTTTAGAAAGCGAGCGGAACCTGCCTGGTGTGTCTTGCTTGTGAATACGATGTCCTCCAAGTCAGGGCCCCGGGGTGTTTGGGGCATCTTGGTCCAACAGGGGATCACGACAAACGTCTGTTGCTTGAAAGGAGTCCATTCAGGTCAGTAATGATGTGTTGTGTGCCAGTGTGCCCGGCAGTGACTGACCCCAGAGTGGACGAGACGGAGTAAGTCAAACACCCGAGCAGCTGGGAGGAGGCTGCAGAACTGCGGGCGCCCCAGCGGTGTCTAGCGGGGGCCTTGCGCACGGCTGGCCCGTGGTTAACTGTCCGGGTAAGTTTGTAAGCGAAGAATGAATCAGTTAACTGTTGCATCTTCTGCTCTCCAACAGATTACAACAGCAGTGAACTGAAAACAGCCTGCAGGAAGCACGAGCTCTACGTGAGCTTCCAGGACCTGGGCTGGCAGGTGAGTGCTCTGGACCGCAAGGGGGACGAGGCCCTCTCTCGGCAGCCTCTTCTCATCTTAGAGGCAGCAGCCATCCTCAGAGACCTTGAACTTGAGGGCTGAGAAGGTTCCTCCTGTGAAGGTCTTAGGGGCCCTTCCAGATGCCCAGGTCTTGGAGTGGGGTGGCAAAAGGCCCGCCCACTCGGGCAGGAAGCCCCCCGGCTCCTTTCCAGGTGCACAGGCGCCCTGTCCCTCCAAATCAGTAGCCCATTTCCCAGTGCTCTTCTCTCATTCTCTCAGGGTCCACAGGGCCTGTATTGCTTTGGGCATTTAAACAGGAGTTCACTGTGCTTAGAGAAGGGGCTGGAAGAGCATCTAACAGTTAACTTCTCCAAGGGCCACATGCCAGTTCGCCCAGACTAGAAGCGCACCAATGCCCTGCCTCCCTCCCGAAGACCACTGCTAGTTAATAAGAGAAGACGCAAATTCTAGGCTTCCAGTGATGGAAGATCGTTCCCACGTGCGGTGGCATTGCGGTGACGGAGTACCCGGGCTCCTGGAGAGGCTCCTTTGGTCCAAGTTCATGGAGCCAGCCACCTGCAGGCCTCCAGGCCTAGGTGGGCCAGGAGCAGGTCAGGGCCTTGTGGGCCTGTGGAAGGAGCGAGGGCTCCAGAGTCTGACTGACCGGGTTCACAGCCTCGCTTTGCCCCTCGAGTGTGACCTCGACCTGCTGTGTCTGTCTCCTTAGCTGCCCCATGTGAGTGATAGCTTCTCGCAGGGTTCCTGAGGGCACAGGTGATACGAGGTGTGTGTGTACATCACTCTCTCTGTTGCAGGACTGGATCATTGCACCCAAGGGTTACGCTGCCAACTACTGTGATGGAGAATGCTCCTTCCCTCTCAACGCGCACATGAACGCCACCAACCATGCCATCGTGCAGACCCTGGTGAGCGCTGGCATCTCCACGTGACTGGGGAGTAGGCCCGGGCCAGGTATTGTTCCTAACGACACCTCCCCTCCTTCTGTGTTTGAAACAGGTTCACCTTATGAATCCCGAGTACGTCCCCAAACCGTGCTGTGCGCCAACGAAACTGAATGCCATCTCTGTGCTTTACTTTGATGACAACTCCAACGTCATCCTGAAAAAATACAGGAACATGGTCGTCAGAGCTTGTGGGTGCCACTGACTCAGGACGAGCTGCTGGGGACACATGCACTGCCTTGGACTCCTGCATCACGTCTGCCTTAAAAGGCACCCGGAAGCACCGAGACAGCGGGATAAGACGCCGACACCATCTCGTGCTGCCTGCTGCCTTTCCGCCCTGACAGACATCTTAAAGGACCTCGTCCGTAACCTGCTCACGTAGTAAATGTCGTGAGTAGTTGTCGGTCTCTAGGAAGCTGAGTTTGAGTGTCTGTAGCATGAAGTCCGGTGACTGAAGAAACCTAACTTTGAAGGTTCCCCTCTGCCCCCCCAAACCCACCCAAATTATTTTGCTTTAGATCAAGCTCTTTGTGGTTTTAGTAAGTAAATAGGGAAGATAATCTTAAAGTAAAATTCTTCTTGGCTCAGATATCAGCGGGCTCAGTAGCTGCTCACAGGTAGATTTTGCAGATCACGGGAATGGGGGAAGAACGTCTCTGTTGAGCTCTCATCCCAGGGAGGTCGGTTTCTCACGTGGGATCAACGGCCCGGGAGGGAGCCGGGCAGCCCGCAAGTGCCTTTTGTCTCAGTCGTGCTGTTACATGTTTGTGCGGGCGTTTTGTCCATATGAAAATATCCTTATTTCAGTTCAACCATATCATTTCCACCCCGCGCCCCCCCCCCCCCCCACCACCACCAGCAGTTGCTGTTTTCTTTGCTAGGACCAAAAACAGAGACTAAAGTGATCCCACTTTGAGGCGAGGCTCCGGGGATGAGAAGTCTTCTTAAAGCCATCACTTTAACCGAGCTACACGCCCGCACCTCTCCCCCTGAGGGACGGCTCTTTGAAAAAGCACGTTTACGTCAGGAATGTCAGCCCTCATCTGTGTCGGTAAAACGGTTCCTTGCCTCTTACTGGACAGCGTCCCGCATCTTGAGGTTAGACCAGCACAGGCGATGAGCTGAGGAAGGGCACCCAGCCTTAGGAAGAGATTAGGATGGGTATGTGGTTTAGGAACCGAAATCACGGTTTTCTCCTGTAGAAAGTAAGACTCAGATTAAATCTGAGAGTATTTTTTAAATGTCTTTTTCACAATCATGTACTCGGAAACCAATTTCATACTAAACTGATTAAATAATACATTTATGATCTATAACTGCACTTACAGCTTTTTTGTAAATATAAACTATAATTTATTGTCTATTTTATATCTGTTTTGCTGTAACATTTAAGGAAAGACCAGACTTTTTTTTTTTTAAAGAGTTTATTTAGAAAGTATCATAGTGTAAACAAATTGTACCACTTTGATTTCCTTTTTAAAGCAAGACTCACGATGCAAAGATGAATCCACTCATGAGGATTGTGCTTCTCTAGAAAGTTGGGGTCTTTTTTAAAGAACATCTGTGAACCATACATGATTAATAAAGATTTTCTTTAAGGCAGAGGCTGGCCGGGATCCTGTTGTCGTCTGCCGTGCACAGCGGACGGGGTCTTGTTTCTAAGGTCCTGACCACCAGGTACTTTGTGCCAAGTGGCCACATCTCCTGAGCGTGGGCGGTGGGGTGACGAGTGTTATCACGAGGAGCACCTGATGGCGAAGAACCTACAGGCACATGCCTTGAGGGAGCCTCGTCCCACAGCTGCGGACTTCCAAGGGTGAGGGTAGACGTGCTCCTTATCAACCAGGACGGCGTGGGTTATGCGGACGTCGGTAAGGTGGTCTACTTCGGCCCTGCCTCTCTCCTCCTTTGATCTTGAGGTCAAGTTAATTCCACTCTTCTTACAGTAGAAGACTGACCTCCTCGAAGGCAGACGAAGTACAGGACACGGCCTCTAGAAGGACTGCTGAGTCCGAAGCTGCTTCGGTTAGGGCTCCATTCTGGGGCTGCAGGGCTTCCTCGGTCCCTGATACGCAGACCTGGGAAGGCTCCTGCCCCAGATGGCCAAGCCAAGCAGAATCTTCCTAGGAGTTAATAGTCGGGACAAGCCTTGTGGAACTTTCCACGCGAGACATCGAATCTTCAAGTTCACGTGGACTCTGGCTTCATGTTAACTAATGAAATCTCTCACCCAGGAGGGACAGAAGTATCCCTTGAACAGTAATAAGCGATTGGTCAAGTATCAACACACACACAAGACTATGGCATCAGCATTACCTTACTCAGGCACGCGTCAGGAGTACCACCGTTTTCATTATGGCTCACCACTCCCCGTGAGAGAGGTATCAACAGAGACAGAAGATCCAGGAGGGGCTGGGAAAGTGGCTCTTCCAGAGGCGACGGGGTTTTGTGTTTTAAATCCGCTCCAAGCTACGGACCAACGACGTTATTAACAAGTCAACTGGGACCTTCAGATCAGAGCAACGCAATATCGCCACAAGGCAAGGCCACCTTTCCAGAACTTGTGCGCGGATGGTTCAAAAACTATGCATCGCATGATGCTTTCACCAGAATTACTCCAAAGCCAAAAACAGTCTGGCAATTGGAATTTCCTTGACTCTATTTTAGTCTCAAAGGAAACCATTTAGATTTCACCGAGAGAAGGTTAAAGGGGATGGATGGTAGCTTGCCACTGAAAATATTTAGTTTGCAAAGGGATCATGAGTTACACATGTACTTGGAGAAACCTAAGAAAGAATCTGTGGAGTGTGTTGGCTTAAAAAACACACACATGGAGAAGATAGCACAAGTTTAGTGCGTTCGGATCTCTGAGTCACCACCGCAAGGGACCGGGCAGCGGCCGCAGGACTGAGCTCCTGCCCAGGGCCAGGCAGGAGACAGCTTCCAGCCGAGCTCACAGTTCATCCTTCGCCTGGCGCAGGACAAAGTGGTGCAAGGAATCCAGGTCTCGGCCCCCGCTGTGCTCGCTGACTTTTTTGCCTCCGCGGAAAAGCAGCAATGTGGGATAACCTCGTACCTTTAAAAAAAAAAAAAAAAAAAAAAAAATTTGAAAACCAACATAAAGTCGCTTCTTAAATAAAATCAGAAGAGATCCTAGAGTCGTGCCCAGGGAAGTCTATAGTTAAATTTTCAGAACGTACAGACCATCAAAAAAGTACCTAAGAGTTCAGAAAGCAGAGCCTTGGGGCTCTATATTCACTTTCCAACCCAAACCTACTTTCAAGATTAGCAACAAGGAGTGACTTCACCCTAGAGTGGAGTCTCGCCTGGGGAGCTGGTGGGGATGGAGGGGGCCTGAGGCTGCATTTCCCACAAGCTCCCTGGCGACACCAGGGCGCTCTGTGGTCCGCGCTGAGTGGCAGCAGGAGCCTCAAGGATGCACACTTGTCAGCACAGCTCACCTTTCTCTTTAAAGCACCAAAAAAATAAAACATTTTAAAAAATGACTGGCATCTTCTAGTAAGTAGACGACGTCTGTGCTACATACATCTATTCTAATAAACTCCGGAGGCCTCAAAAATGTTTTAAGAAAAACATCACAAATGGAAAAATATAAATAAATTGCAAATCTTCTGGGCTATTCGATGGTGCTAACAGCTTGGAAAGAAGGCAACAGTTACGTAAAGAAGCCAAGCCTGGCCCATTGGTGTGGCCCTCTCAGGGAAGCGTAGGATCAGATACTTTCTGCACTGAGCGCTGCCTTGTGTCTGTGTGTGCGACGAAGGCTACAAGCCAGCTGACCGTTTAGCCAATGAGAATGGCCGCGCAGGTGGCGCCCTGCCCTCCAGCTCAGAGTCTCAGGTACTGCCTGCCTTTCGCCCAGGTGGCAAGGCCTGAAAACCCCTCTGAACTGTGTGCACTCACAGAAGACAGCCTTTCCTTTGAGAGAGCAGCTCTTTTGCTTCTCAAATGGGAAAAAAAATCCCCAAAGGACACAAAAAACTCTTTGTCGAGAGGATGAGTTATCTTGGTTGAGCCCACAGTACCGAATTACAGCTCCACTTGGGATCCGCCCCCACCTCTGTCCCCATGAGTTCCCATCCATGTGGACCCACCGAGTACTTGCTGCAGATGTTCCGTTCCGCAGTGCAGTCCAACTCGGCGATCTTGACCCCCGCCAAGCCAGGGAATTCCTTTTTAGAGAGTTCCTCCCAGGTAGGAGCCAGGCTCTTACAATGCCCACACCTGGGGACAGAAGAGCGACAGCTTTGTTGAGGTCCCGTCAAGCTCACTCGCCTGCACTTCACTGCCCAGCCTGTTTCTTCTGTAGGAAGCAGCCGACAGCTGCCCAGAAGTGGATAAACCGGCAGGTTCTCCCGCGGGGCGCGCTATCATCCCCCACCTCCTGCACCTGCTCGTCCTCTCCCATCCCGAACACGGAGTTCAAACCCAAGCCCGAGCAGGCTTTCGGATACCCTGACTGACAACAAGACGTCTGCAAAACACCTTCAGCTTTGCAAGCATCTCTACGGTGCGGTCAACTGTGGGCTTTTTAAAAAATCACCTGAATGCCAAAAACAGATATTTCTGACGGTCTTAAATGTTCAAAAGAACTTCAAAGCTTCCCTGAAGCTTCCGGGATGTGGTGTGAGCACTGAGGCCACTAAGTTCGGCTCAAACTCTACTTCCACCTGTTACTATACCCCCTTCCTGACCATCTTCCCCTCTATGACCTGCTCCCCTTCAATGAAAGCGGCTCTTCTGTCCTTGTACGTGATCTGTACAGCTTTAGGGTTTTTTTTAAAAAAAACTAGAAAATACGTGATAGTTTTAAAGGCATTATTTACTAGTGATTCTACTCTTTAAGAATAAAACCTGCGCAAGTCGTACAGGTCACTCGTTAACTTTTTTATCTCTGCCGTTATGATTCTCATGGATGCACGCAATGAAACAAAGTGAGAAGCGAAAATGGCACGTGTGTGTTTGTGTTCAGAAACAGGATCTCTCTCTCCTCAACACTATCTTTCCAAATGGGTTGTTTCAAGACAAAGCGTTCTCCCCGTTTTACAGCTGAGGAAAGTGGGTTCAAAGGATTTAAAGGGCATCCAAAGCCGCAGTGGTTCACGGCACATCCTGGAACCTATCGTCTCCCCACTGACTGCGGTTGCCGCGGTCTCGGGCTCCGAGCAGCCCATCTCTGCTCTGGTCCCCGAGGGCCACGGGCCAGGAAGGTCAGGTGACTGACAGACTGCATGGCTCTAACGGAAAGCTGAGCTCTACTCGATTTCTCTACAACATCCAGAGAGACTAAGGGGCAGAGCTCTTAATACCTCATGATGTGCACGGTGTTTTTAACCCCAAAAGCCATCTATTTGGCAAAGTGCCCAGATACCACAGAACTGCAGTGTTACATGGCCACGATAAGAAGTCTCCAGTTTTGTTTCTTCCAGAGCAGACTGAGCTTTAAGTTAACCTCATTCTCCATCACTTTGTGAATTACCACCAAACTCTAACACATATAATGACATTTCCTTTTTCCCTGTAGCATAACTACAAGTAAATGTATCTGCCCAACACTGAGTCCGGAGGGTTGGCCTATGGCCTGAAAAATAGGATGTGACTCAAGCGCACGAGGACCAAGGTTCTAATTCAACAGCTACTTACCACGGGGCATAAAACTTGACGAAGGTTATGCCTTCTGCGATGGTGTCATCGAAGTTATTTTCCGTCAGTGCCAACACAGTGCCCTTGGGGGAGGGAAAAGCCACAATTCAAATACACCACGTAGAGCAGAGCGGGGACCATGCTTTGGGATCGCAGAGATACAGGTCCGTCATCTTTTAAAATGCTGTGATGTGTGCTCCGAGGCCACACACAAATACCTACACAACTCACTTTTCACAAGCTCCACAAAAGCTCCCAGCCAGCCCAGGCAGGGTCAGGTGCAGCCGCTGTCTCCAGGGCTCTGGGTGGGCAGGGCCCAAGCATGCGCCTCCCGGGCTTGGAGCCTCGGACACTGATCGAAGTCCAAGCTGACCGGCCTCCCTGAAGTCTGTACGCACTGCTTTCCCCGCCGACTCTATCGCTCTCATCCTACAGATTCATAATTATCTTCTCTATGTGACGGAAGGACCTTAGTTACACAAGCACAGGCAACATGTGCTTCTACAGATAACAGGCTGCTTTCCATTTTCAAATTCACAGTAAATGTGAAGACTGCTCATTTGAACTCAGGCTGGAGAATTCAGGGCCAAGGTGCCACACGGCAGTCTGCTCTAAAGCGATTCTATCTTGAAGGCTCTGCACAGGGTTATGTCTATGTGTTTTCCTCCAAAAACGGATCTGTGATCCTCTCGTGAGAATATGGATGATGGGGACTTTCCTGGTGGCCCAGTGGTTAAGAATCCTCCTTCCGATTCAGGGGAACGTGGGTTCGAGCCCTGGGCGGGGAACTAAGATCCCACACGCTGCGGGGCAACTAAGGCCACGCGCTCCAGAGCCCGCGCGACACAACTACTGAGCCCGCACGCCGTAACCGAAGATCCTGCGTGCCTCAACGAAGACCCGATGCAGCCAAATAAATAAATAAATAAAAAGAATACGGATGATGTATCACGTGGCAAAGTGTACCAGGGCTGCCCCACTCGAGTCCAGCACCAAGTACCATGTGTCTGTGACCAGGACGCAGGGGCACTGAGGGGGCCATCCAGACGCTGCCATCTTCATGTCCAGAAACATGATACCACACTCACTGAAAGACCCACTTAGCGGTGGAAAACCTCATTATAAATAGAAACCCTTCTGGGTTTGACAAAAACACCCACAGTATATAATTATACTCGATGTGGGGTGACCTTTACAACCACCATGACACACGCTCCCTTGACGCGTGGTCCCTTAACTACGAAATCGTTTGTTTACTTCTTAAACCAAAACTTCCACTTTTAACTAACACCCACGCGGTCCCCAACCTACAAGCGTCCCACTAGGGGCTGGGCCCGGGGGGCGGAGGCGCCATCACAGCCCCACCCTGGGAGTATGGGGCCGGCGGCTGCCGGCTCTCCAAGCCTGATCCCTGGGCCCCGGGCGTGGCAGCCCCAGCAAGTCACGATCGCTCCTGTAAGTGCTGAGGCTGGACAGTCACCAGGGAGGCGTCCTCCCCAGGCCCAGGGCCGCCCTGCCCGCCGTCCCGGGTAAGAACCTGGCGTGCTGTGGAGTGCCGTTGTGTGAACCGAGGCGGCAACACAAGGACTCGGCTTTGGAAGTACACTGACAAACAGGCCTTAAGTATGGTTCTCAGCTGGGACATCCGAGCACTGCTTTCCCGGGAAAACACCACTTTGACTCCCCGAATAATCCCATCTTCACCCGCGGCTTCAGCATCGGTTTCTACCTACGGGAGCAGATGCGGGAACCTCCTCGTCTAGACAGGCATCCGGCTTAAGCTCCGGACTCTTACCTGTCGCCACGTGCAGACCGCCACAGCCCTGGAAGCAACACCTTGAATAGGGACCCATCGCCTCCCTCCCACCCGGCACCGCCAGCCCGTCTCTCCCTCCCTCCCCTCCCCTCCCCCATCCCGACTGCGCAGGGGGAACTGGACGCCCCTGCCCACCGTCCCTGCATCCTTCGTCTCCAGATATAGCGGTTTCCGTCTCGTCCACACAGGCTGCAGCCAGCCGGCTTTCTTAAAGTCCACGTCGGCTCCAAGCCCTCCACTGGCTCCCTGCAGACCTGAGATCCGCGGCTGGCGGACAAGGCCCTCCGGGGGCCAGCCGCCGGCTCCCTCTGCGTCCCGCACGGTGCCCTTGGCCTCCTCGCGCCCTCTTCACTCCTGCCGGCTGACGCGCCGCCAGGCGGCCTTCCCCACGGCTCTCCAGCGGACACCGACTCACCCGTGGGGTGGCGCTCCCTGCCTCCCCGCCCCGGCCTGCGTCGCAGCACCGACATCTTCGCGTGTCTCCCCCTTCCCACCCGCCACTCTCCACAGGCGGAAAACGACCTTATTCGCTTTGTGTCCTGGCGGCCTAGGACAGTGGCTGGAACGCGACAGGGCTTGATAAACGCAGAACGAACAAACGTGAAACCTTACGCTCTGAACATATGAAGAGGACACCTCGATAAGTCAGCGATCGTCTGGACAAATGAAATAGCCTACAGCAATCTGCCTCTGACATTCCAACGCGCAGAGCCTTTCTGCTGCAGCTCTTTCAGGGGCCTTTACCACCTTGACTGCAGCAAGTTATGGAAACGAGCAGAACGGGCCCAAGAGGCAACAGCCCAGCTTTCACAGCAAATACCTTCAAGTTAGTGAGTGCTGAATCAAAGGGAAGAACTGTCCAGAAATGCTGACACCAAATGCTCGCAGGATCCTTTGTCTCACACCCACTCCAGGTTCTTTAAAGGGAAGCTCTGTCTACGCTGACCCCCTAACAAGCATGTGAAAGGAGTTCAAGAAAACGCTGTGTTGAGAAGTGGACCCCAGCCCACCACGTGAATGACCGACCGCGTGCTGTGCCTGCGCTGTCGCTTGGAGGCGGGAGCTGACCGTGCACCCACCTGGTCGGCCGCGGGCTCAGTGGCCAGCGTGGGGGCCTCCGAGGGCTGGATGGGCTCCGGGGCGCCCCTCTCCGTGCTCTGGAGCTGCGATGCCACGTACTCCCTCAGCGACTCCAGATCCCGCTTCCCCTTGTACTGATCAACCTGTCCGGGACACAGGCGACACAAAGACACATCAGGGCTGTGAATCCTCAACCCTCCACCTGCCCACGCGTGACCCGCCCCCATCGGACGTCTCTGTCTGGGTGTCCCGGCTCTGTGGTGTCTGCTGCTCAAAGGTGAAGGCAAAGCACAGATGATCAACCGCAGTTTGGCTCTGGGCAAAGAACTTCACAGCGCCTTCCTTCTGCAGAGCTAAGCGGTTCCAAAGTCTGGGCGCTGCCCAGCGGCCAGGGACGAAGCCGGCATTGAAGGGCCTTACCAAGAGCGAGCGCTGACCCCTCTCAAAGGTCGGAATCAGAGCAGTTACCCTAGGACCGTCCATCCGGCTTATGCTAGAGTTAACCTGAGCCCGCTGAGATGCTTCGGGAGTGCATAACGCCTGATGGTTTCTCTCAACCCGCCAGGCCTTACCAACAAAGAGAAAGACATTCTCGCTCCGTGATGCGTATTCCTTTAAACCAGTGCCCAAACAGTCTGTGCTGGCAACGCGCCACCCGTTAAACCACTCGACTGTTCAGCCGTGGTTAAGACACACATCTTGTCTCAACGCTAAGACCCGAAGACGTACCTTTTTACCGTCTCGGAACCAGAGGAGAGCAGGATAACCTCGGACCTGGTTTCCTGAGCAGAGTTCATGGTGCTGTGTGCAGTCAACCTGGAAATACAGATCACGCGCCCCGTCAGTTTCTCCGCGAGCCTTCCTGGTAAATGGGCTCTCGGACACTCAGTGCTTTTTCAAAGAAAGAAAATTTCTACAACTCCCCATCTGTAGCGTCTCTGCCAGCAAGCTGCAGCTTTTGGAGAGACTTTACCCCAAAATACACCTGAGCTTAGGGAGCAGAGTGATGGGATTTACTTTAGAGACATGATTTCTTTTCACTCAAAAATGCCAGTTTTGGGGGAGCAGGTCAGCAGATGGGCCCTGAGCAGGTCAGCAGATGGAGAGAGGGAGCCTAGCCTGACATCTGGAGAAGGGGACGGCCAGCTGTCGTGGACAGAGACCCACGCCAGTCATCAGAAATGTATTCTCAGGTTCAGGAGTTTTAAATAGGAGTATTTGGAATATAATAAAGATAAAACTGAAAAGATGTCAAGTTAAGTGTTTAACACACAACAGTGAAAACTTCACTTCACAACCATTACAATTTCCTAGGCATCTGCTCTGTGCCCAGCGTCGTGCTCAGCATTTCACCGTCACCCTCACCACCGCCCCAGTCAGATCTCGTCTCGGTTTTGCGAAGGGGGAGACTGAGGTGTGGAGAAGCTGCCTGAGGGTGGCCGGCCAGGTCTGTCCGAATCCCACGTTTATGCTTTTGGCCATCTCACTGTGCTGGGCGCATCACCTTATTAGCTACAGTTCCTGAACACACAGCATTACTCCTGTATACAAATCAGCCCCCGGCAAGGTAGAAAATGAGATTTTTATAAAAGCAATTCAGGCAGGGTGTCTGGTAGGTGCTGGAGGATGGACGGATTAAAAGTGCTTGAAGGCCCGGAAGCTGCTCTAGATATTTCCCGAAAACCCAGCTGTCAAGGCATCACTTCTGGTTTCCCTACGTAAAGTGGGAAAGAATTCCTGGCAGCAGGGCAAAAGCCAGGGCTCCCCACGGGCGGGTCTTCTGCACGCAGGCTGCACACAGGGTGTGAGCACAGAGCCCAAGGTCCTTTTAGGAAAGAGCTCTTGGGTGAGTTCGACTGTGGATGGTCTCCAAGTACGTCCAGTGAATGTTCTCTAAGGCTCTGCCCCATATCTTTGCAGAAAGGGCTCTGGGGCTGCCAATTCAGAATTGGCCATTGCTTCAAAATAAACAAAGGAGCCAAAGCCATAATTTATCTCTAGACTATGGAAAAGCCAGCACACTCGAAACCCGGCTGCCATCTGTGAAGGTGAAATGAATTATCAAGTGGCACGCTAAATGGAATAAATAAATCAAGTTTGCGACTCTGTGCACAGAATGAAGAATGGGCTACTCAGCTAATTAATCCAGCCAGAGGCGGTCTATTTCCGGTTTAATAAGGGCTTTCACTTACCTTGCCAATCTTGACAGTTTCGGAATGTTCAAGGCCCAGAGCCAGCTGCTCCCAGGTCGGAGCCAGAGCTTTGCAGTGACCACACCACGGGGCGAAGAACTTGATAAAGTGGTCTCCTTCGGGGGTGGGGAAGGAAGGCGGGGGAGGGGAGAGGGAGTGTGAGTTACACCCACCCACCTAGAGCGTGAGTGGAAGCGTCTCATCTTTGTCCTCCTGCAAAGCTCAGTTCAGCATGAACCCTTGAACTGGTAAAAAATGACTCCCCATCAAATATGTCTCCACCCATGAGTTCATAACGATCCTTAAAAACCAATCTGTCATCTTTGGAGGACAACAGGGACCCAACTCATTATTCGGAAAACGGGCGATAAAGGGAAAGAATCAGGCACTTAGCCTGTCTTTCCCACGTGACCTGCACCGCTGGATAACCAAGTGAGAAGCGAGGGCAAGTGTCTCCTGCTGTAAAAATGAAGAAGGGATGCTTGAATTACAGCAGCAGGCTTTGCATCCCTCGTGAGTTACGGCTCTAGGCGGTTGACGGACGAGGCCACTGACGTCACAGAGAGACTTCCCAGCTACGCAGTGTTGCTCACAACCCCCAAAACATCAAACAGAACGTGATAAAGTCCCTAGATTCAACGGCCAACTCACAGGGAACAGAGACATCAGGGTGACGTGGACAGGGCGACCGTACTCCACACCATGAAGCAAGTGGCGGGTTCCCTACAGCCAGGGCAGTGCCTTTTGGAGGCAGGGCACGGGAAGCGAGCAGTGTTCTGTCTTGAGCCGGGTGACCGCTCTATGACCATTCACTACACCCTACATTGTTTTCTGTATCTGGGTTTTATTTCACAATAAGATAGAAGGTCTAAAAAGACTGCATATCACTCCCCTTGGCTAGGAAAAAAACAAGCCTCACAACACCATGATTTAGGCACTGAAAACTTTCATCTGGGCTCTTCTACCTTGACCGGCCTAGGGCCAAAACGGTGTCAGGCTGAGACCAAACCGAAATCAGGCTGTGGCCAAGGAGAGAACCAACCAACGGACGCTGACGTGTGACTCAGGCTCAGAGTCGGACTTTGCCATGGCAACGCTCACGGTGGCATCTTGTCACCGCGGCATCTTGTCACCGCGGCAATGATGCGTTCGAGGGAAATGGGGAAAAAAACGTGCTTCAAAATCAATACTGTAAATCCACTATACTCCAGTTAAGAAATTTAAATAAAAACATTTTAAATATACATGAGCAGCTGATCTGCAAGGCTGAAACCACGTCTCCAGACAGGTGTGTCGCTACTTTGTGCTGTGAGGCGGAGACAGGAGGCCCGGCAGCTGAGTCAGGGCGGGGCTGCACCGCTCTCCGAGGAGAGACCCTCATGTCAGCAGCACGAGGCCACGGTGTGCGGGCACACGGCCCCTCGGTGGGTGACCTGCTCGAGGGGGTGTCAGGGCTGGGCTTCGGACGGTGGTCTGTCACGGGGTGGCCCTGGGAGCGCATGCTGCAGGGAGCCCAAGCCCATCTCAAATTAAAGCGACTCCCCTTAGGATAGAAACCCTGTCAGAGCATCTGTACCAATTAACTAGCCACCTTTAATTAAAAACGGCTGAAGGCATCACCACAAGCGATGTCAGGCCTTAGATGGGGTGTTATGTCAACTACCAGCAAGCAGGAGGCTTCAGGGCCGGACACAATTTTAAGCCCTCCTAAGAGCGTTTCCAACCCCGTCTCCCAGGAGGATCTCTCTCCATGACAGCATCTGAGAGGGCAGGTCAGCAAGGAGGCTGAACACACTTTCAAGCCTTTCACTGCTGAGCCCACACTTCCGAACGTGTGAAGAAAGGCCTTACACATCATTAACGTTAGAAATCGTACTCAGGTCATTCTGACATTTAGGAGACTATTTTCAAAAAATGAGATTTGGTATCGAAAAATATTTTAAGTGTAAAGAACACCTACGCTGATTCGATTCGTGTGTTATAATGGTCCCAATAAATTCTGGTTTAAACAGGTAAGAGAAACCTTTGTTTCTGCCTCAGGTCAATAAGCATATGCTTAACATTAATATAAACAAACATTCTTATCCAAGGACGCACTGTCCAGCCAGTACACAAGTGCGTGCACCCACTCACCATCAGTGAGCTTTCCACACCTGAGGCTTTAGCTTAGGATTAGGGCTGGCCCTTCCCTAAGGACAGAGACAAGAGGGATCATCTCCGAGAGGAAGAGCATTAAACACTGATGCCATCGGGGTTGGGGGAGAGAAGCTCTGGACAAGTGCCAGCCATGCTGCGACCCACCAGCCCTCAAGCAGCAAGAGGAAAAGCCAGGCCCCCCAGGAGGACGGCCCGGGCAGGGGTGCCCAGAGGTGCAGACCCGGTGCACCCGCCCGCCTACCTTGTGCCACGTGCAGGTCAAAGTTGCCGGCCGAGAGCTCGTACAGGCCCTGCTTGAGCTCGGGGGCTCGGGGTGGCTCCACCTCGGGCTCCGGTGTCTGATGGGAAGAGACGGAACAAGGGTCACTGGGTGTGTGTGTGAAGACCCAGGGGAGCCCATGGAGGCTTCTGTCTGGAACCTTCTATGCTCTCCTCCCTCCCCTGCCACCTCGAGGCTTCGAGGGACACTGCTGTGTTGAGGTGGCGCCCCGGGCAAAGAAGCGACTTTGTCACCCTTGGCAAATGCTCGAGGACCGATGCTCCAGGCAGCTGGGTGATGGCCTCCCTGCCCCAACCCGTCCTTTGCTGTCCCCAAACCCTACCCAACAGAGCAGACAAACTGAAGGATGGGGCACCCCAAACCAGCACCCTGTCCCGTGCTTTCAAACGTGACCTGAGACGTCGTGTAGAATACAGAAGGAAGCAGCACCCGAAGACACAGAGGGAGCAAAAGGGGCACGACGGGGAGCAGGAAACCGTCAGAGAGCAGGCGGGCCTGGCCACCCTTTATCTACACAAACATAAAACCTGTGAAGGAAGGTCAAACTCTGCAGGGCTGATAAAAGAGAAAAGGCGACGAGAAAGAAGATTCAGGTGGACGGAAGGCAGCAAAGAGAAAACCACAGGGCAAACATGGGCTGCACTTTTAGCAAGAGTTTGGGACAGAAACACACAGTGAATGGACAAGAAGTGGCATTTCTCCAGTACCTGGCAGACACCAGTGTGACAACTAACTACTAACCACTCTACCACACCGTGCGAAACGTCTCAATTGTTCAGGCCGACACAGCCACGGCCTGCAAGCAGAGGTAAAGAGAAGACCACTGAATCCCCACTGTGCTATAGACACGTGGGTGTGTGTTACTCAGTTTTTACCTAGTGGTTCGTATTTCTATTAAAAAGAATATCTAAGTTAAGTCTTTAAAAGCTTTCAAAGTGCTGACAGCTCAAAGCTGAGCAGTAAAGCACCATGAAGTTTTCTTTTCCACTGCTGGCTTGACACAACTGTCCAAGTGCTAAGTACCCAGGCAAAAGGATGACCGAGAGTGATGGCTAGTGAACAGTCAGCTAAGTTCCAATAACATGAAACAAAAGACGACACGTCACCCTGTATAAGACGTTCAAAGGGCTGCAGTAGCAAAATGTCCACTTACGGCACCGAAGGAGCCTGTGCCTCGGTGGCACGCAGGGATGGCCATTATGGGAACACCACAGTGTATCACAGAACGGCCACCCTCCCCTCTCCCCGGGCTGGTGACAGTGTGGGCTTACAGAGTCTTAGGAAAGCGATCTGGCAGTATTCATCAGGGGCCATAAAAGTGGTCTTGCTTTTTTATTTTTTGCCTTGCAATTTTATGTCTGGGAATATAGTCTAAAAAGTCACTCCAAAGTAGAAAAGGAAAACGTCCTTTACAAAGATAAAAATGTTCCTTATAGCATTTCTGATGACAGAAAAAATATACATAACCTAACTATTCATGGACAGAGAAGAGCTGGATTATGGCAAATCCAGGAGATAAAATATGGTCAGTATAAAGGTGATTCAACTATATAAAAAGATCATTAATGAAAGGAACCATGTTTATTTGATGATGACTGTTTAAGGAAAAATTACAGAAGGAAACATGGAAATATAAAAATTGGGGTACAATTTAAGAAATGGCAGGTTTTCTTTTGACTTCCTTTAATACTGCCATAATGCTAGGAAGGAAAAAATCTAAATTTATCCTGTTTAAAGATGAAAATGTGTATATTAAGTTATTTAGATATAAATACAGATGAAGTTTTTAAAAAGTTTTTGCTTATAAGGCAAAATTCACATTGAAAAGAATTTCAGCTTGCAGTATTAAGTCTGAATATTTGAACTTTTCTATAATAAGGCACCCTGTCATCATTTCTAGCAATTATCTGAGATCCCCACTGCTCCGAGACACAAAGATATGGCCAGTGGGTAACTGAGGTCTCAGGTGGGGAGGGGTGGGTTCCATGTGGCCACGCCCCCGGGGTACCCCGCTGAGGATGGCTACGTGAGCCTCAGCCTGGCTGCCCCATCCCCAGCCCGTGCTTTGGGCTCCACTCCCCAGAAAGACGTTCGGCTCATGAGATGAAGTCTTTCTGCTATCCTGACACTGGCAGATGCTTTCGTGAATAAAGTCATCATAGAAGACTGGCTTTTTGCTGAAAAGTTTACTTTAAATGTTTTTGGAGACCATGAACTCCCCTTTAAAACTGGCTTCCGGGCTTCCCTGGCGGCGCAGCGGTTGACAGTCCGCCTGCCAATGCAGGGGACATGGGTTCATGCCCCGGTCCGGGAAGATCCCACGTGCCGCGGAGCGGCTGTGCCCGTGAGCCATGGCCACTGAGCCTGCGCGTCCGGAGCCTGTGCTCCGCAACGGGAGAGGCCACAGCAGTGAGAGGCCCACGTATCGCAAAAAAGAAAAAAGAAAAAAAAAAAAAAAACTGGCTTCCTCCCCTCAGAGGACATTTCCACAAAAAAAAAAAACAACACAAAACTTGAAGTTTAAACCTATGTGAAAGTTACACCTGCTCCTCCAGCTTTCTTGCCATGACAAAGATGCAAATTTACTCTCCGCGAGGTTTGTGGTTTTCCCTGTTGCCTAAAATTAGACACGTCTCTGGTCAACACATTCAATACCGTATGCCAACGTTCTTCTCCATGTGGTTCTAAACTTTTTAAGAATGTGAGGTAAAGTAGCACTTGGGAAGCAGCTGGGTTTCCGATTAGCTGTGACCTCTACACAGAATCTGGAGGACAGCTGAAGGACCACACCCTGGAAGATGACACCAACAGCATCAGGGCCCCCAAAAGAGCCCTGGAGCCCAGACAACCTTCAGGTCAGGGAGCGCCTGCCTGACGCAATACCACGGTCTTACTCCAGTGCTGGACTGGACATTACATTCAAAGACTTCAGATGCTCTTAATATTTTCATCAGGAACGTACAGCACGGGAACACGGGCCATCTTTCTATTCCCGTCAAAATACAGCTCAGCCTCTGTGGGCCTGAGCAGTCAGCATTGATCCGAAAGCACCACCCACGAAGGGACGCTCACTGCAGGGCTCACGATCAGTGATTTATAACAAAACTAAGGGTCCTAACATCAGCTGGAGGAGGATTACAGGTTTTTTTTGTAACACTCTACATATAACTATGTCTTTAAAAAATATCTCAGTAACACAACATTGTAAATCGACTATACTTCAATTAAAAAATATCTCAGAAATCATACAGTTTCTCCCATTTCCTGATATTATCCTTACCGCAGGGGAGGCCATTAAGACATGGAGAGTATGAAGGGTATTGAATTCTGTTATCAGCAAAGCCACTTAGGGCCGTGGGGCTGAGGGTTGAGAAGCAAAGGGAAGATTCACACTGTGGGTACCGCCCGCGGGAGCGAGGTCCCCACCCTGGGCCTGACCCTGGGTGGCCACGAGTCCATCTCAGGTGCTGAGGAATTACTGCGAGCTGAATTACATGTGAAGGGGGCACAGAAGGTATGTTAAAAAGTAGTAAGTCCTCATCTGTGGGCTGCATCCTGAAATATTTACAAATGACACTGACTGTGCAGCCAAACGTGGGGCGGGGAAGCAGGGGAGACAAAATAAGGCCCCCAGAATGGGAACCACTGTCAAGGCTCAGGCGGGCACGTGGGGCCACCTTCCCTGCACTCCTGCCCACCATCCATTAGACTCTTCTTTCTACTCTGGTGCCTGTTTGAACTTTTCCATAACAGAAAGTTGTTAAAAGTTCATCTTTTCCCACTTACATAAGGTACTTAAAGGAGCCAAATTCATAGAGGCAGAAAACAGAGCGCTGGGCGCCAGAGACTGCCGGAGCGGGAGGGGAGTCAGGGCTTAACGGGGACAGGGTTTCCTTTCGGGAAGACGGAAAATTTCTGTGCATGGACGGTGGTGACGGCGGCACCACATTCTGAATGTATTTATACCACTGAACTGTACACTGAAAAACAGTTAACAGGGCAAATTTTATAGTGTGTGTATTTTATCACGGTAAAAAGAAAAACTGAGAAGAAAAAAAAAGTGAACCTTTACTTATGATAAAAGTTGCTTTAAGATGGTACTTAAGGCTTCCCTGGTGGCGCAGTGGTTGAGAGTCCGCCTGCCGATGCAGGGGACGTGGGTTCGTGCCCCGGTCCGGGAAGATCCCACATGCCACGGAGCGGCTGGGCCCGTGAGCCATGGCCACTGAGCCTGTGCGTCCGGAGCCTGTGCTCCGCAACGTGAGAGGCCACAACAGTGAGAGGCCCGCATACCGCAAAAAAAAACAAAAAAAAAGATGGTACTTAAACTGGCCTCTTGACTACCCCAAAACTGTAGGAAGAAAGAGGGGGTGGCTTCGTGTGCACTCACGGGGGGCTCCTCGTTCAGCGTCTGCAGCATCCAGTTTTCCAGGGCCTGAAAATCCCGGGGACCCTGGTACTTCACAGCTTCTTGGCCAGGCTTGAAAAACTTCAAGCTGAAAGAGTAACAGAGGATTAGTTGCAGTAGATTTTAAAGCACTTCAAACCACTCTGAGCAGAGAGCAAACTCAGTTAGCGGAACAATCATAAAAATGAGGTGTCGGCGGGCTGCAGGCAGCCCACCCCTGCCCCTCTCTGATGATACTTGGAAAAGAAAGAAAAGTAATGTTCTAGGTGATAACATAGTCACTTAATCCTGAACTTTTAAAAGCTTCTTATGTTATTCTTGAAAAACAAAACCGGGGTGAACACATCAGGCCGTGAGTTAAACCCCCAAAGCTATGAGGGTTCAGGTGTGCAGAGCTCTCTAGCTTTCCCCTGCCCCACATTTGTTATCCTTCCCCGGCTTCAGTAGTTCTTACGTTCTGCATTTTGAAAAACAATTTACAACTGTAGTAGAAATAGCATTGTTCTGCAGTAAATGTATTTCCAGGATACACTGTCAGCTATTCAACTCTTACAACGCATGAATATCCAGCTACTGTGAGAGTTCAACTTTCCAACTATAAGGACAACCTTGACATTGGTTGATATGGCCCGTTCACTTGCCCCCAGAGAAGGAACCCTTTCTATTTTACACACACACTAGGCATCTGCAGACAGAGCAAGGAGCTCTGCCTTTGGAGGGGAGCAAAGACATCACCAGAGGCCGAGATGAACACGTCCAGACCCTGTGTCACTCCACTGGTGACGGGACAACACGGTCCAGATAAAACTTAACAGAAGGCGTCAAGGAAGGTGGGGAGGGGAGGGAATAATTCTTCTATTGACAGAATTAATAGAGGGTGGCAGGATGGAGGGGGAAATATGGCTACTGACAGGTAACAAACACAGGCTAGCACTCAGGGGCGAGCCTACTCATCTAAAACACCCCTAACGCTTCCTGGCATGTACGTGGGTTTTGTTAGGAGACGCCCAATGCACAGTGCCAGAGTGCGAGAGGTTAAGATACGCAGAAATCAAACTGTGGGTTTGGATAGCTAGCCCCACAAAGGTCTTAAAATGAAGTTTCACACCAAACAAGAAAACCAACACACTGGCTGGAGAAGGCATTCAGGTGAAAATGGGCTTACTGGCCTCACCCAGAAGCTCAGCTCCTGTGATGGGCTAGGGGACGTCCCAATGTGTCTCCAGTGAAGAATATATGTCCCCTTCCCTAGCAGCTTATACTCATAGAGCCATGACAAAAAGACGCAGTCTAACTCCATTCGGCCAGTATGTCCCTTCCTTCACGAAGCGTAACATTTCAAGTGACTCCAAAGCAGGCTCTCAGACTGTGAACACCGCATCCACCCCTTGAGACGCTCTGGAAACGTGAGCTGTGCCCACAAAGGACTAGGGGCGGCTACTGTCCCTCTCCACTCCCCACCTCTCCCCCAGTACCTCCCTCCACCAAAGCGCTTCAGGATGGAAAAGAGTGGATCCTCAAAACATCAGAAAGGAATAAAGACGCAGACGTAGAGAATGGACTTGAGGGCATGGGGGGCGGGGAAGGGGAAGCTGGGATGAAGTGGGAGAGTAGCACTGACATATATACACTACCAAATGTGAAATAGCTAGCTAGTGGGAAGCAGCCGCATAGCACAGGGAGATCAGCTCGGTGCCTTGTGACCACCTACAGGGGTGGGATAGGGAGGGTGGGAGGGAGACGCAAGAGGGAGGAGATATGGGGATGTATGTATACATATAGTTGATTCAATCTGTTGTACAGCAGAAACTAACACACCACTGTAAAGCAATTATACTCCAATAAAGATGTTAAAAAAAAAGAAAGAAAATCTGAAGGCTTAAATATTAATTGTAACAATAAAACTATATAAGAATTTTTAAAAAATCAGAAATCAGAGCAGGCATTGTTGAACCCATCCTCCATTCCTTTGCTAAGGTTAAAATGCAGTAAAACCTAATCTGGGACTTTTCCCTCATGTGGTGTACACTGAGCGAAGCAAAACTAGTTTTTAAAATCTCTTCCTGTTGTTGGATTAAAAATCTTTCTAACCAGCTCGAGTCTGAGATTCTGGTTGAGTTCACAGAGCCTAGGGAGGGCAGAGCTTCCCTCAAGGGGCATCTGACTTCACTCCCACTGTACATGGAGGTGAGGGCAGCAATGCAGAGCAGGCCACGGGGTTCACGCCCCAAGTATAGCCCCAAACTCTTCTGCTGTTACCAAACCTCCACATGGGCACTTGTTTTCCTGGTGATCTGTTCCTCAATCAAGGAGACTGCAGGGGAAAAGATCCCCAGTGCTGGGACCCTCTGGAAAACAGCAATGATGGAAGTTCTACTACTATAGATGAGATGGTGTTATGGGTCGAATTTTGTCCCCAAAAAGATCTGCGGAAGTCCTAACCCGCGCTACCATGGAATGTGACGCTATTTGGAAATAGGATTTGCACAGAGGCCATCAAGTTAAAATGTGGTCGTGAAGGTGGGCCCTAATCCAGTATGTACAGAAAGGGGAGATTCAGACACAGAGAGAGACAAGCAAACAGCAGAAGGCCAAGTCCAGGAGCAGGACTGGGGTGACGCTTCTGCAGGGCAAGGAACACCGAGGGCTGCCCGCCAACCACCAGGGGCCAGGAAGAGGCAGGGAAGGACCCCTGACAGGTTTCAGAGGCAGCACGGCACTGCCGATGCCTTGATCTCGGGCTTCTGGCCTCCGGAACTGTGAGAGAATACGTTTCTATTCTTTTCAGTGGCACTCTGCATGGCAGCCCTAGGGAACCTCCTTCAGCCCTGCCCCTGCCAGCATTTTCCCAGGTGATAAGGATTCTTTACTGTCTCAACAGCAAGACCTCAAAACATCTTCCCGAGCGTAGGCAGCCTTCTCCAGGGACCTGGGAACCCAAACTCCCTCCCTCTCCAATCCTTTCCTCCAGTTGAAGGTGACAGGGGAGGGATGACCTAAAAGCTAATGTGCTGACACCCCGCTCCGCAACCCGCCTCAGCACTTACATCACCACCTGATTCAGGCCTCGAAACATCCCTAGAAGTGAAAGCTCACACAGGCTCATCTATGAACGCCCTGAGGCCACTACATTTATGCAGCATGCCCCTACCTCCTGCATTCTGTGGAAAATCTGTTCTCGGGCTGTGACGAGGTTCCTTCCCAAACCACGTAGTGGTAGCTCATTGTATTGTATAGTTCTTTTTAACAACACAAAACCAGTGCATGGTTTTCTTGGGGAGACCATATCTTCTAAAAAACAAATCAGGACACCTGATCCAACATGGATCTTGCAGTATCTGTGAATAGCATCTGTGCAGTAACTGATGTTGCAGCCAGAGAGCTCGTATGACCGGGTGCAGGTGGAACCCTCTACTCTCTCCCTGACACTTGCCTTCTCAGCCCTATGACTGGTCCTGTTTCACCTTCCCTATGGCGTGGTTTACCGTGCACAGAGCCACAGGGCCACACACAGCCGGCTGTTTCAGAGTGGACACCATGGCCACCCATCTCTGTTGCTCCTGCACCTTGAAAGTAACAGGCTCTCAACAGGTAACTGGTCCCACTCCTCACTGGCTGCTGCTTTGGGATGCTCTTCATACAAGCAGAGTTTACTTTAAAGGCAACGCAGTGGAGCACAGGACAGTGATGCCAACGGGTAGGTACATACAGCAGGAAGTTTTGTCTCTATTGCTCTGATGTGATGTGCACTTGAGTTACTGCACCCACATTAGCAAACAGTCACCAAAGATCAAGAGTTCCAGGGCCCTTTATGGAAATGCCAAATCTCCAAAGGTTAGAGGAAACCTTAACATTATTGGGTATGTTCAGATCGGTATCTACACACGTTATTACACACAACAATGTTATGGGGGGGTGGGTGTCAGCATCCTACTTCAGACTCAGAGGCTGAGGAACGTGCGTGACCAGAGCTGCAGGATAAGTACACGGTAGAGCTGGGGTCCAGACCGTGACATCCAGGTTCCAGCCCAGAGCTCCTGCCATTTTCCATGCGGCCTCTCAAGTCTGAAGATCAGCTCGGGTTTCCCAAAGGATTGACTTCATTTGTCAATCTGAACAAATATTTGGGGACCTGTGGTGCCCAACCCCTCCCCCATCCTTCTGGAAACAGCGTCTTCCCTTTTTTGGAGAAGCGCTCTTCACTCCACCAGTAAATGTTGAGTCTGAACGGGGCTGCCGTCTTGCGACAAGATCCTGCCTCTCGGGTCACAAAGATGGTTTCTGGAATGAACAGTCCAACCAAGCTGGGCCAATCGGCGACGGACGGGCCCAAGTCCGCCATGGCAACAGAGAGATGCAGAGCGGGGGGTTAAGTCACCTTAAGGGGCGGGAGGGCAGAAAAACAGACCTCCAAACCCATGGAGCTGAGTCTCAGAGGCCTTCCCCCACAGCCTTCAAATTAATTCCGTCTTTTGTTCATTAAGCCAGTTTCAATTTCTGTTCTTAAAACCAAAAAACTGTTTTAACTGTCAAGGAAGTAGGTAGCAAGTATCACTTGTCAGAACAGCTGCACTTTCTTTCCAACAGAAACAGCCCACGGGCCAGTCACATGGGAAATAACTCTAGAAGGGAGGCTTAAGAATTAACAGAGTGACCAAAAATTCAGACGCAAATTCATGACAGTCGGTGCTCATCGTGTAAACGTACGTGTGAACGTCAAACGTGACAGGACCTCGTGGAGAATGCCACTTTTGTCTGGCAGACATGTTCTTTTATAAACAGGAACACTCAACTAATTAAAGGCTTTTCCCAAACAAAGTAAAAAAAGGCACCGAATACACACACGGTGCAAATATAACCTTTCCCTAACACAGGGAGTGCCTGCTTGAAGTCGGCATCCCCTCACTCCTCAGAACTACAAAGAAGGTGCCAAGAGTTTAACTTGAACTTTCTTGGCCGAACGCGGCTGGCGAAAAGCCGAGCAAGACCCGGCGGATACAGGACGCGAGCGCCCGTCACTTACGTGGGGTACCCACGCACACCCTGGGCGGAGCACACGTCCGAGCTGGCTGTGCAGTCGACCTTGGCCACGTACACCTTGGCGTCCTCCATGCTGTTGTACTTGTCTCCCAGGTCGTTCCAGGTAGGCTGCAGCCGCTGGCAGTGTCCACACCTGTAGCAAGGTGACAGTGACAAGCACGCTGAGCGCCGGGATCAGAGGGTGCCCGACCCACCTGCTCAGCCATTTCCTAGGGCAGTGGGGCTCTCTGATCCAACCCCTTCTTCACACTGCAGTGGAGACGGAGCCAGACAGCTCACAGTGTCTGCATAATCTTGCTCCCCTGCTTAAACCCTCCGGAGAGACCCCGCATCGTTCTCAGCGTGAAATCAAAACTTAGCCAGGCGCTGTGCCGGCTCCCCCTGGACCTGGTCCCTGCTGACCTCCCACCTGACCTCTATGCACACTGCCCTCCTTCCCTTGCTGCCCACCACTGGGCCACGCTGCTGAGTTTCCAGGTTCCTGAAAGGGCCGTAGCTTGGCCGGGCCCTGGGAATCAGCACACTCTTCTCTCTGACACTTCCTCCCTAAACCCACCTGGCTCATTCCTATTTGTCACTTCCTCCAGGAAGTGACTCCCAGGCTGTCTGGTGTCCACTCTCTTCTCCCCTTCTTCTGGAGAGCTCCCTCGCTCCGCCCCTGTGGCGGTGGCTCAGCACTTCCCCTCGCCATGGCTCCTTGACAGTCAGGTCTCCTCTACCATGTAACCGAGTCTCCCCACATGCAAGGCAGCCTCGAAATGAAATCAGCTCTGCATTCTCTCCAGGGAGAAGCATACAAAAAGCCTGTGGCCACCCCCAAACTTCTAAATCTGATATACTCAAACATACACTCATAAAATCCAGTGTATGAATTTAACTATACACAAACACTATGGCATGTGGAGTTTTTTTCCCCATTCACCTGGTAAGTGTGTATTCGTGATGTCTACGATGTAACTACTTGCTGTATTGCTTTCTAAAGTGTGGTAAGAACACCCAACACTTAATAACTGAGTTCATCCTCAAAATAATTTCTCAATAAAATCAGTGTTAAATCTCCTTGCCTCTTTTCTTTTCTGACAGATGACCTCACCAGGAAGCACCTAAAGGAAGCACTGGAAAATTCTGTTTCAAGCTAACCTGTCTTCCCTAAGCACTTTCTTGGCCAGAGAAGAGAATCCTGCTTTATAAGAGGTTCGAATACAATATGAACCCCTTCTTTTCTGGAAGACAATTGTGAGGGAAAACCCCTGTTGGATTTCAGTATACATGGAACAAGAGACAAGCATCACCCTTTCTACAGCTGGATCCCCAGTGCCTGGCACGTACTAAGTGCTTGGCGATCTCTCAGCGACGGATCCGTGGGTGCCGTGCAGTTGGCACTTCTGGGTTTGGACCTCTGGGGCTACAGCATGAACCTCTGAGACAGCAGCTGCATTCAGAGGCAGTTTGTGGTCACATAACAGAGCAAAGCCACCTGGTCCTTTCGAGGAGGCGGCTCCAACCTTGACCTCACTGTCACCAGGTTCAATGTGACCTGAAAACTGGCCATAGAGAAGCTATGACCTGACGCTGGCACAAGATCTACAGCAGTAGGACAGCCCTGCCTCTACCCAGTTCAGAGCAAATACACACAGATCGATGTTTTCATTAGCTCCTGCCCCCAAATCACACGTGGGCTCCCAACATTCCAGAAACTGAAATGGAAAGAGGAGGGGCAGCCCACAGCGTATTCCATCTGAGCTCCAATCTGCTCTTAAAGTCTAACTTTTAAATGTTGTCACAGAAACCCACACATCTCTATTTAAACATTTCACAGTAGACTATTAAGAAGCAAACAAAAACTTTAAAAGTCACTTTTTATGGGAGCATCCACCTAAAAGTCTATAAGCCACACACAATGAAACATTACATTACTTTAAGGAATGTACTTAATACCAAGTGCCCGGTCCTGTCCCACACTCAGCCCAGGACTAGCTGGTGAGTATTACAGAGACTCCAGAATTAAAACTCCACTGGCACTGCACGGACCTACGATGTCTACATGTCAGTTTTTCTTTAAAATACAAGGGAAAAAAATCCATGGGCAGATTTATTCCACAAAAATAGGCTTCACTTAAGTAGTGTATTTAATTGGAATAGCTACTCTGAGAATAATACCCTTCACAAAGTAACTATCGATGTCCATTATGTTACACTACAAAGTATTTTCTATACCACTGGTAGTTCTACAAATTCAACTCTTGGTTCTTGGGAACTGGAAACACAATGTATCTATGGGACAGCTCTGACCCAGACCAAAAGTGCTGATTTAACTCCAAATGAACTGAAATACAGTCATCATCTGAACATGGGGAGGAGGAGAAAAAGTTTTCTCCAACTTCCACCTGCACATTTTCTGAACAGGCCGTTTTTCTTGGGCATCTTCTCCCTATTCCTTCCTGCATCCCCTTCCCACATCTCAAGGAGCCTCCTCCGCTCTGGGGGCGAATGCCAAATTCTGCAGTAAAGCCTGCAAAGGGCCTTGGGCCCGAAGACCGGCTGGCTGCTCCGCCCACGGAGGACCCCCTTCAGCGGGCATCTAGGCCCTAGGAGGAAGGCACTCAGTCCCTGTGCTCGTGCGAATGACGGGAAGGCTTTCTGCAGGGCAACCCACAGGGCAGGCGTCTCTGGGTTCGGCACCGAGGCCACACCAAAGCCCCCCGCCCCCCGAGAACCACGGCGAGGGGCACCGTCTGCTCAACGTAGTAATAACTTTTCCCATCTCACACTTTGCAGACCAGGCCCCAAGAGAGCAGAGAGGAGCAGGTGCCAGAGGTCGGCCTTGGGTCCGGGGCCAGTGGCTCCCATCACCGCGAGCACAGCTCCCCACCGCCCCGGGGCTGCGGACAGGCCCCCAGAACCCGCACTGTTCTCCACCCCCCGGGGGAGCGCAAGAACCTTCTTCTGCCTGGACCACCCCTTCCCGCAGGGTGGGAAATCACGCCTTGTGAGTCCCTGTGTTTCAATTAAACTCGCAGGCCGGAGATCTGCTGTGCGGCGAGAGAACCGCCTCCTAAGTCCAAGTGTGCACGCCGGGCGCCTGGTCGCCGGGGCGACCGCACGTGGCCTCCGGGTCCCTGCGCACCGCAGGCCGCTGCCTCCGGCCGGCGCAGAAGTTTGGGGCCAGGGGGCGGACGGGCTCTGAGCTCCCAGCGGCCCCGAAGGGCGACAACCCCTTCCCCTCCCCCGGTGCGGGGATCGGGGGAGGGGGCGCGGGAGCCGGAGCGGCGGCCTTTTCCGGCTCTGCCCTCGGGGACCGCCCCCTCCTGCTCCACCCCGGCCCTAGCGCCACGTCAGCCGCGAGCGCCCGGCGCGTGCCGCCTCCCGGCCCGGAAGACCCTCAGCCCCTCGCCGGGCGCCCCCAGGCCGCGGCCCCGCGACCCCCGCGCGCATAGTGCGGGCCCGGGCCAGACCCGCACCCGCGGAGCCCGAGGCGGGCGGTGCGGCCAGTTACCAGGGCGCGAAGAACATGACGAAGTGCGCGGCGCTCTGGATGCCGTGCGTGAACATGTCGGCCGTGTACAGGTGCTTGGCGTGCGGGTCCTGCCCGTCCCCGCCGTCGGCCGCGGGGTCAACGTCCGCCGCCGACCCCGGCTCCTGGGCCCAGACGCCCCCGCGCCCGCCGCCGGCGTCCAACAGCAGGAGCAACAGCAGCAGCAGCAGCAGAGGCGCGGCCGGCGCCAGGGCCCGGGGCCGCGGCGGGAGGAAGCCTCCGGCGCGCGCGGACATCACGGCTGGTTGGGCGCGCTCTCGCCGCGGCGGCCGGTAACCCCTCCGCGCCGCCCGCCCCCGCCCCCGCCCCCCGCCCCGGAGAGGCCCCGCCCGCGCCCCGCCCCACCCGGCGCGCGCCCGCTCCCCGGCGGAGGCTGGGCCCGCGCGCGCCCGGAGAGCCTGGCTGGGAGCCCGCGGAAGGAGGGGGTCCGGGCCCCCGACAGCCTTCCGCGCCGGGCCTCCAGCACTTCCTGGGACGGCTTGGGTTACTCCCGCAGGGCGCTGCGCCTCCCCAAACCCAGGCTCTGCCCGCTCTGGCCTGGAGCGGGGCTGAGTGTTGGAGCGCCGGGAGGCCACTGAGGGGGATGTCAGCCTCGGTTCATCTCAACGTACACAAAGACCCCCAGGATTTCAGGCAAAAGGAATAAAGAGCTGCTGTCAGCAGAATTCAGGAAACTGAGCAGAATTGGCGGGGTTTACACCTGAATGAGTCAAATTCTTGGCTGGACCTCAACTGCGATTCCGGGCCTGAGCTCAGGGACTGATGAAAACCCGCTTAACAAGAGAAACGCGTGCGGGTGTGCCCTGCCCTGCCTTACCTTGAGGGTGAGGAGAAAAGCTCCAAGCATCCTCTTAGACACTAATCCCGCAGGGCTCCTCCTCCAAAAACGCCTGGCTGGCGTCCTATGGCGCCCTAACCCCCCAACTGCATCGAGGCTATAAAGACACGCCTACTCGTGCTGCACTGCCTCCCGTGGAGACTGCGAGGCTTCCCCAGGTGTGAATCGTATGAATCGGGCACCTCACAATTCACACCTGCAGGCGCACGCCTGATTGCACGTGGTAGTTGAAGGTTAGGCCCCGCCCCAGGGGTCGGAAGGAGGCTCATTGGGTTGCTTCCTGGCATCCTGCTTGGCCCTGATTTACCCTCAGTCTGGGAAACTCCAGGGAGTGACTGCTGACACAGCAGGGGAAGCGCCCAGTGATTCACCTGTCATTACACTGCTCCGGCCACTATGCACCCTTTTACCAAGGTGTGCCAAATACCAAGTCATCAGTTTCCCCTCAAAACCGATTCTCCCAACCAGTTACACTCAACACGTGGGAATCGTCTCCCAATTACTCCCTCCTTTCCCTTATCTCTGATAATTCAAGCCAACCACATTTCTTGCCAAATACCATTTCTTTCCACCATTCTCAGTGCTCATACCCTGATCAGACCTTAATCCTGGCCTGTGCAGTAGGCTTCTAAGGGCCTCTTTCATTCACGAGGCTGGAAAGTTAACTTTCCCAAAGCCTGCCTTTGACCATGATAGTTTGCTGTGAACACCCTCCCCCAGCCCCCATCTACAGGGTAAAACACAGAGTCTTCAGACTGCCGCTCAAGGCCCTTAGCTATGTGATTCCACCTGCTCTATCCTGTGAAACTCACCACTGGAAGCCCAGGGATCCTCTCCAAAAATCCAGTATTAGCCAGACTCCCATCCCAATGTGCCTCCAACCTCAGACCTCCCAACTCTTCCACCAAAGCATTAGCACACATTCTTAGAGTATCAGCTACTTTCCTTATCTTAATACAAACATGGAAGCACGGGAGCCCTCTCAAGTGTTAGAGGTTTGTCTTTCACACCTTGACTCCTCCGAGTTGGGAAGAAAAGCTGGGCTTCCTTGCTTGCATTGCTCCTTCCACACCCTTTCTCCTCCTTCCTCCAGCAAACCACCAGCTCCTTTTCCACGGATGCTATTGAACAGGGCACCCACCGCTCTTCCGGTTCCGGTCACCCGCCCACTTCTAGCCTCTAACTTCTTCCGGGTCGCTCCCCACTCCCCGTTCACTGAAGATTTTGGTTCCTGTCTCAGTATTCCTGGCAACCTCTATCCTGTTTTCATTCCCGGCAACCAGGTGGATGACCCATCTCACCCTATACTTAACACCTGGCCAGGGTCTCTCATCAGGCCTGAGAGGTGGTTGTTTCCCACTCTGTTTTCTGCAGCATCCAGGTGGATGACCCATCTCTCTGTGCCCCAGTGACTCCCTCCCCAAGCGAAACCTCAGAACTCGTCATCACCTAAATCTGCACTGTCTCCAAAATCTGCATTAGCGATATCCCACTCTGCCCAACCCCTCTGGTACTTACAGTTCTCTCAGTGTCCCCTCGTTCTCGATCCCGCCCCCCTTATGCTCACAGGCTCCTGAGAAGCCACCCGGCTGCTTTGTTTTCCCCGCCTCCTGATTAGATCCCATAGATTCTCGTCCTATACTTAACACCTGGCCAGGCTCTCTCGCAGGGACCCTGGCCAAGCCTGAGAGGTGGTTAAGTTTCCCACTCCTGCAATACTTCCAGACCTCTACCCCTGCTGCTCCCCTGTCCGCCCTCCTTCAGTTGCCATTCCTCTCAGCTGTCAATACTTCTTGCAGAAAATTGAAGCCAAAAGCAGGAACTCCCTCATCTTTGCGCCACCAAATCTACACAGCCCTGCACGGGTCCCCTTCCCTTTTTCCCTCTAGTTACAAGAAGGAAGGAAGTCTCCCCACTCGGAGCCAAGGCCAGTCCTCCGCAGCCTATCCATGTGGGCTGAGTGTTACCTTACAGGACAAACGAGACTTTGCAGGTGTAATTAATAAGGATCTTGAGGTGGGGAGGTTATTCTGGAATACCTAGGTTGGCCCTAAATGTAATCACAGGATAGAGGCAGAGGGAAATTTGACCAGAGCAGAGACAGATTTGAAGACAGAGGAGTAGATGATGTGACCAGAGCAGAAACAGATTCGAAGACCCTCCCCTGCTGGCTTTGAAGATGGAGGGAGTGGCAACGAATGAAGGAATCAGCTCTAGAAGCTGGAAAAAGCAAGAAACAGAGTGTCCCCTAGAGCCTCCAGAGCGACCTTTGGCCCTACTGACAATTTGACTTCAGTCCAGTGACACTGATTTGGACTTCTGACCTCCAGGCTGTAAGAGGAGAAGCATGTGTTGTTTTATGCCCCCAGGTTCATGGTAGTTTGTTAGAGCAGCCAAAAACCCGGCACCCACCCTCCTCACCTGCTCCAGGCTTTGCTCCCACGCAGTCTTCTCTCACCTGTGTTAATTACCAACCGCTCCATCTCTGTTGGATCATTCCCACCCACAGATAAACATACTTTAGTGTTCCCTAACTTAAAAATAGAAAACATCCCTTGCCCTCATGACCCCCAGCTACTATCCCAATTCCTTAGTTTTCCTTCATAGCAAAATCTTTCCAGAACTATACACACATCACTGTAAGTTCATTTTTCAGCCCATGCCCCCCTGGCTTCCACACCCACCATACACCAAAGTCACCAAAGATGTCCACGCTGGCAAATCCGAGGAAGGCTACGCTCTCTCATCTTACTGGGCTTCCTGGCAGCTTCAGGACAACCAGCACTGGCTGCATCTGGATCCACACCTGGACCAACACTTCTCTGCTGTACCTCCCACCCCATGCATCTCTCCTCGGGCCCCTCAGCACCAGTCCCAAGATGCTAGCTTCTCAGCCTCCAACCTGCTTGTCCTGTCCTCTCTCTCCACTCACTCCCTAGCTGATCTCATTCACAGCCCTGGCGAGACACACACCTGCAAGCTGATGACCCCAACATTTCTGTTATGAGCCGAGCCGGGACCTTCCTCTGAGCGCTCACTGTCTGTTTGATCTCACCACCAGCCTATCCTACAGGCTGAGCCCAAACCCCACACGTGGGATTCCCCGCAATCCACTTGGCCTTCAGTTTCTCCATCTCAGAAAACGGTACTTCCCTGCTGTTGGCTCAAACCAGAAACCCAGTTTGCACACTTTGCTCCCCTTTTCCTATTGCTGGTCTCAGTCCCACTGCAGCCCCCAGGTCACATCAGTGGGCTTGTCATTTCCATTTCTGAAACACAGCTCCAGTCAACATCCCCCTCCCCACTACCCCATGTCCCTTATCTCATCTACGGGAGTCTCCGGACTGTTGGGTTCCAGAGTCCCTCCAATCTGTCCACACAGCTTCTACAAATGAATCATACTACTCTTTCACTTAATTCCCTTCAGTGGCTTCCTTTTCTCTTAGAATAAAATCCCAACTCTTTGCTTCGGTTTTCAAGGGCCTTCAGGAAAGATGCCATCTCACCCAGTACCCCGTGCCCTCTGCTGCCCCGGATTCTAGCTGTTGGATTATTCCTAATCCCCTCCGACACTTCCTGCCTCTGCACTTGCAAGGCCCGAGCTTGGTCCCTCTCTCATCTTTTCCGGTGACTGGCCTCGTGGTGCACTCAGGTCTCTTGCCCCCAGATCACCTCCGGGGGGGACACCTCCAGGCCCACCCCGAGCACCCCCCTGGAGCCACTGCCCTCTGCTCACCGCACTCTCTCCACCACCTCCGAGTTTAGTTCCCACGTGGCCCTTTTCACAACTTGATGTCATTTTGTTGCAGATTTATGTGCTCACTTGGTTGACTGGCCCTCTTCTCCATCAGTGAGCTTTACAGCTATATCCGTCACGTTCACCACTCTCTCCCTGAAACCCACACGCCTGGCAAGTAGAGCCCATCTTTCTACCTCTTTCTACCCATCTCTCTCTCCCAGGCTCCACTAAGACTAAATAACGTACTCTTTTCCAGACAGACTTCAAGCTGCTCCCTTTGCCTGGGATGACTCTCCTCTTCTCTGAGCCCATCACAGGCCTGCCCTTCTTGCACGACCCAGCATCCCCGGCTGGCTGTGCTCGGTCCTTCCTCTGAATTCCCAGGCCCCGCTTGGAACATACATGCCACGTCAGAGGGCAGCAGCCAGGAGCGCCCCTACTTAGATTCCACCTCTGAGCAGCCTGCCTTCTAGCTGAAGAATGCCTAAGAGTGGGGAAATTGAATTTTTATAACAATGAAGTAAATACAGTTCTCTCCAGGGAGACTTTTTTCAGGGGTTAGCCCTCACCTCCACTACGCTCTCCTAATATCTGTCCTTTCTCTCTGGACCCCCGAACAGAACGGTAACTATGTGTTTGTGTAGTTTTTTGTGTAGTATCAGGTTTCCCCTCTAGTCTCTATGGGGTGAGATGTGGACACGATGTCTGGTGAAGACACTTAATACATGTTTGATGAATGAATGAACGAAAGCCCCATTTGTTTTCCCTCAGATGATAGCTTCCTTGAGAAAGAATCCTCACAATCGTAGCCTGGTCCCAAACAAATAAGACAACAGGCAGGGGCGTCAGTGTTACCACCATTAACAAATAGTGTTGATACACTGCCCTCTTCCTGTAAATCTGCAGCCTTCCTAGAGCTCCACTGGGAGGAATTGCTGCTGACAGCGGAAAACTACAGTTTTTGTCTTCCACCTGCTGAGAGTGAAACGAACCCCCAAAGTGTTGCCACTTTGGGAAGAGGACCCCACAGAACATTCTCTTAATATGGAAACTGAAATGCCACCATTTGAACCCCTTTAACAGGTGCATCCTGAGTTATTACTGGGCTACAAATGCTACTTTTAGGCAGGTACTGAAAGCACTGACATCCTCTTGTTCTAACTGTTGGTCAGAACATTCTGGAAGGTGCATCTAAAGAAGAAGAGAAACCGTAGTTTTCTCAAGGAGCTTTTGTGATGGTTCAAATGTGATTGTTGAGGAAGAGAGCGGAGCTGAAGGATTGCTCTCAACAGAGAAAGTCCAAAGAAAAAGACTGAAGGTCCTGGGCAAAGAGTGAGGCAAGTGAAAGTGAGAACGTTGGCTTTTTTTTTTTTTAATCGTTCCTTTTTAAATTAAAGTATGGTTGATTTACACTGTTTCAGGTGTACAGCAAAGTGACTCAGTTTCATATGTATATTTTCAGATTCATTTCCATTTTAGGTTATATTACAAGATACTGAATATAGTTCCCTGTGCCACACAGTATTGTTTATCTATTGATATTTTACATATAGTAGTTTGTATCTGCTAATACCAAACTCCTAATTTATCCCTTCCTCCACCATTCTTTCCCGTTTGGTAACCATAGTTTGTTTTCTAAGTCTGTGAATCCATCTCTGTTCTTTAAATAAGTTCATTTTTATCATTTTTTTTAGATTCCACATATAAGTGATATCCTATGATATTTGTCTTTCTCTGTCTGACTTACTTCACCTAGTATGATAATCTCTAGGCCCATCCACGTTGCTGCAGATGGCATGATTTCACTCTTTTTCATGGCTGAGTAGTATTCCACTATATAAATATACCATATTTCTATCCATTCATCTGCCAATGGACACTTAGGTTCCTTCTACTTCTTGGCTATTGTGAATGGTGCCGCAATGAACGTTGGGGTTCATGTACCTTTTCAAATTAGAGTTTTCATCTTTTCCGGATGTATGCCCAGGAGTGGGATTGCTGGATCCTATGGTAGGTCTATTTTTAGTTTTTTGAGGAACCTCCATACTGTTCTCCATAGTGGCTGCACCAATTTACATTCCCACCAACAGTGCAGGAGGGCTCCCTTTCTCCACACCCTCTCCAGCATTTATTATTTGTAGACTTTTTGATGATGGCCGTTCTGACTGGTGGGAGAGAACACTGGCTTTCATCAGTGAGAAGTGTTTTCAGCAGGAACACAACATGCTCCGACTTCCTCTACACACAGCGTTGCTCTGAGAGCTGGGCTGAGGAATGGAAAGGGGGTGAGGGCGGACATACACAGACCAGTTAGGGAGCTGTTACAACAATCCCAGCTGGAGGTGCTGGTGACTCACACCAGGGTGGAGGCCGGAGGGTGACGAGAAGTAGTCAGATTCTAGATCTGTTTTGGTGTAAATGCCAGGAGGATTTTCTGGTTGAGTAGGGGAGGGCTGTGAGAGAAAGACGGAAGTTGTGGATGACTCTGAGATTTTTAGACAAAGCAACTGGGAGGGTTGACGTGTCATTAACTTTAATGGGAAACAGGATTGGGAGGTCACTTAACAGTGAACACACTACATTGGAGAAGTCAGCAGATACATAGAATAGGCAGCCGGATATGCGGGTTCAGGGGAGAGATGTGGCCAGAGATAAAACTGAGAGTCATCAGCATGTAAGATGGTATTTACAGCCCTGAGATAGGATTAGTCACCATGGGAGCGAGTACAGAGAAGAGCAGAGGGTCGAGGGCTGAGCCCTGTGGCACCTCACTGTTAACCCAAGTGTCCCTCATCGGATGCATGGATACAGAAGATGTGGCGCATATACACAATGGAATATGACTCAGCCATAAAAAGGAACGAAATTGAGTTATTTGTAGTGAGGTGGATGGACCTAGAGTCTGTCATACAGAGTGAAGTAAGTCAGAAAGAGAAAGACAAATACCGTATGCTAACACATATATATGGAATCTAAAAAAAAAAATGTCATGAAGAACCTAGGGGCAAGACGAGAATAAAGACACAGACCTACTGGAGCATGGACTTGAGGACATGGGGAGGGGGAAGGGTAAGTTGGACGAAGTGAGAGAGTGGCATGGACATATATACACTACCAAACGTAAGGTAGATAGCTAGTGGGAAGCAGCCGCACAGCACAGGGAGATCAGCTAGGTGCTTTGTGACCACCTAGAGGGGTGGGATAGGGAGGGGTGGGAGGGAAGGAGACGCAAGAGGGAAGAGATATGGGAACATATGTATATGTATAACTGATTCACTTTGTTATAAAGCAGAAACTAACACACCATTGTAAAGCAATTGTACTCCAATAAAGATGAAAAAAAAAAAAAAAGAAGACCAGCCAATGAGGAGGAATAGAAAAAAGAGACAGACAAGGAGCAGCCAGGCAGGCAGGAGGGCCGCCTGCTAACTGTTGGCCTGAAGGCCAGGAGCAAACAGGAGGGGGTGAGCAGCTGTTTGGTATCTGCTGACTTGTCTTGGTTTGCCCTGGACCATCCCAGCTTATACTCCCGGACTGGGTTTAATCATTGCTACAACCCTATTCACTCTCAAATGTGCCCCAGTTTGGATGACAAGTGACAGGTCCTCCTACTGATAAGAGAATTCACACTTACCCCTGGATTTGGCAGTGTGTACGTTACCGGGGACCTTGATCGCGGTAGTCTGGGTGGAGGGGTGGCAGCAAAGGCTGGTTGGAGTGGCTTCGAGGGGGCAGGAAGGGAGGAAACGGGGACAATGGGTGCAAACAGCACGTTCCAAAACTTCTCTTGTAAAGAAAAGGAAAGGCACACACAGTAACTGGAGGGGAGAATGCGGCAAGAGGGTTTTGATTTTTTTAACCTGAAAGAAGAATCAGCCTGTTTCTAAGCTGATGGGGATGATCCAGGAAAGAAGGCAACATTGATGCTGTAGGAGAGAGAAGGGAGAATTTGGGGGGCAATGCCCCTGAGTGAGTGTGGGGGGATGTTACTAGGTGCACAGGAGGAGAGGTTGGCTGGCCCAAGGAGTACGAACCGTTGTCTGTAAGAAGAGAAGGGCTGCACGGGGGGTGAGCACTGATCTGGAAAGGTGCGTGCCTGTGGTTGGTGGTGAGAGCTTGTATCTGTTCTTTTTTTTTTTTGGAGAGAATTAACTTTTATTTTATTTTATTCTTCTGTACAGCAGGTTCTTATTCGTTATCCATTTTATACATAGTATTGTCTACATGTCAATCCTAGTCTCCCAACGCATCCCACCACCACCGTCCCTCCCCCATCCCTTGTATCCGTTCTCTTCTTGTGGCTTCCATTTTGTCACCGTAACGGGAGCCAGTATCGTGAGCTGAGGCTGAAGATGGGGGAAGAAGTACTGGAGTTTGGAGAAGGAAGAGGAAGTCTGAGGTTCAGAAAAGCATGGGAGAGTGATGGACCAGTGCGGTTTGGCATGACTGCCTGCTGGCCTGGGAACCCACCTGAAGCCAATGGGACACCCCTGGGCTTCCTCCAGGTATGTTCCACTGTGCAGGGCAGCCACAGAGCAGACGAGGAGTTGGGTTTCGCCAAGGGAGGGAGCAAAGAAATGAGGCAGCAGAGTGAGAGCGTATGTAGGGGAGAAATGATAGTACTTGACTATGGAATTGAAGCAGGCTAAATTAATCAAACAGTTATCCTACGAAGTTGTAATAGTCGTGTCTACCTATAATGCACAAGTTCGTTACATCTTTGATAAGTTAATAAGTTCCAGTAGGTCACGTGTCAGCTTATCGGGAAGTCATATTCCACGCTTCCTGCCTGGATTGTCTTTCTAGTATCTTGGCTATTATGACCAGTTCCACGTATTCCCATCCAAACCACGTGCAACTCCTTTTGCCAAGATCATCTTGAGATAACAGGTTTAGTAAGTCACTTCTTTGCCCCCAAGAAAGAACAGCTCTATTATTTCTTATTACATCGAATCACAAATCCTCTGCATGGCTTTAATAGCTCCCTCTGCTTTCACAAACTTGTTTCTTATACTGTGTAACTCTGCTCCCGAAAGGCTGGTTTCCTGATTGCCCCGGCCAGATGTTGCTCGTGCTATGCTTTCTGAATGAAATGCTCTCTCTGCTTTTCAAAATTCTACCGCTGTATATGCTACACTGTGATAGTGGTAGGTACAAGAAAGGAGTGGGATTGGAGAAGGACTGGTGTGAGCTGTGTGTGTGTATACATATATACATAAGTATATGGGTGTATATATATAATATTTTTCATCTGAATTTTTTTCAGTAAGCACGTTATAAAAAAGTTATATCACTTTTATAACTCTGTAATTGAAAAAAAACTTTAAATTTAATTTTAACGAATGAAATTATTGCAATTTGACAGTAGATATTTTAAATTTAAATAAGTACATGTATACCCCTTGACCCACAACAGGTTGAGGACCTTATCTTTGGGAGATAACTTCACAAGTTAATTGCAGCATTGTTTATAATAGAAAACTATCGGAAACAACCCAATATCCCTTAGGAGAGGACTGGGTTTTAAAAAATGGTATATTCAGACCATTTACAATATGCACGGCAGTTGCATTTTAGTGGTGAATGGTGCAACCTCTGCGTCGGACTGCTTAAGTTTGAATTTCAGTTCTCGCCCTTCTGGCTATGTGATTTTGGATAATTTAAATGTCTGTGCTTAAGTTTCTTCATCTGTTCAATGCAGACTATAATAATATCTACCTTATAGATTTGCTGAAAGAAAGTGATGAGTTATTACTTGTAAAGCACTTGTAAACCATGCCTGATTCCACCTCAGACGGGGAAAGCAGGAAGAAGTACCGCCTCACTCTAACAATGGGGGAAAAATCCAGAAAAATGGCAACGTTTTAACTTTCATGAACTTATTAGAGAGCGGAGGCCACAGCACAAAAAAAGTATCCTTAAATGCAAGGAAAGTCAGGCCCCTCCAAGGAAAAATGGGACACAAGTACTGACTCATCTACGGCAGGGAGGAAGAGATGCTGGGACCATACACGTGAGTAAGAAGAATTCAGCTAGATTTTAAAATGAGTTGCATAGGGCCAAGTGTGGGCTAGCCGTAGAGTACAGAACCCCTGAGAGCACAGACACAGAGGGAGTTTGCACTCACATTCAGGGTCTTTTACAGGGACCTCCACTGAATGCTCACAAGAAAGATCGGGAGCAAAGCAGGAGACCAAGAGAAACTCCTTTGATTGTGTAGACCTTGAAAATGGGAGTGGCTGCTTTTGTAGGAAAGGCACAAAACTCTGATTGGACCCTAATCCCCTATTAAAAAACAAAAAAAAGTTTTAGTTTGCTGGGACACTGGTAAGCTGGTGCGGCTGGGGAAAAGTTAAAAAAAAAAAAAAGGAACATCCTTTACCCCTGGAGAAGGAGCAGGAAACAATTCTTGGTTCGGGACTGGATAGGAGTCTCCTACATCCAGGGCAGGGGCAGGAACTACCGCATACAAGACTCACCACAGATACGAGGCATTTTGGCTATCATGGGAAAAGGGGCGGGATCACTGTGAAAGCCCCACCCCTAAGACCCAGGCAGAGAGGATCAGCCTAAGACTGAAGCTGGACCAGGACAACCTTCCCTATCCCCACCACAGGGCTAGCAAGCACCAAGTGGTACGCAAGAACGGTCTACTTCTGGAAAGGGGGCAAGAGCATGAAGAAAGACCTCCCCCTCTTTGGCACAGGTACACAGGGAAGACTGGAAGTTGAGGGTAGAGCAGGAACATTGAGAAAGACCCTCTGGAACCCCAGCACCTAAGCACAAGCTAATGCTAGAGGAATTGAAGCCAGTTTTCATGGAAGGGAACCATAACAAGAAAACTCAAACCCACTTCAACTCCTGAATGTATTTACTCAACACCCACACTAAAGGTCTAACCGAAGAGGCATGCCCACTTACATGTGTAAATACTATTTACCTCAGGGCCGACTGGTCTATACATGATGTCTAACGTTCAATCAAAAATTAAAGACAGGGCTTCCCTGGTGGCGCAGTGGTTGAGAGTCCGCCTGCCGATGCAGGGGACACGGGTTCGTGCCCCGGTCCGGGAAGATCCCACACGCCGCGGAGCGGCTGGGCCCGTGAGCCATGGCCGCTGAGCCTGCGCATCCGGAGCCTGTGCTCCACAACGGGAGGGGCCACAACAGTGAGAGGCCTGTGTATCGCAAAAAAATAAAAAATAAAATAAAATAAATTAAAGACATACACACAAAACAAAATTAAAAAAAAAACAAAGCAAAACCAAAGTCAAGAGACAAAGCAATCAACACAACCAGATTCAGAGGTAACCCGTGTATTGGAGCTACCAGACAAGGAATTTAAAATAACTATCATTCATATGTTAGATGCTTAGGGGAAAAAACCATATGACGTGCATAAAGAGATGGGAAACTTCAGCAGAGAAGTGGGAATGAGAAGAGAAAGTTAAAAGGAAATATTAGGGGAAAGAAAACTGTGGTACTGTAGATGAAAAATGCCTTCAACAGGCTCTTCAGCAGACTTGAGAGCTGAGAAAAGAATCAATAAACTTGAAAATCGGTTAATAGAAATTACCCAAACTGAAACACAAAAAGAAAACAAAAGAGTGAAAAACAAAACATAACAGAGCTTCGAGAGCTGGAAAAAGAAGTAACAATGGGTAATTAGTTTCCCAGAAGAAGAGGAGAGAGATAACTATGCAGAAAAAAATATTTTAAATGAAATTTTCAAAATGAATGAAATACATTAAACCACAGATCCAGAGAACCCTAGCATGAAAATATGAAACAAACAAACAAACAACAGCTACAAATACACCCAGACACATCATATTTAATGGGCAGTTAAAAAACTACATGCATCGTATTGTCCCATTTGTAAAACCCAAATGGATTTGTTTTCTGGAAAAATGATCATCAGAACATTTATAATGATTATTTGTGTATAATGGCAGCTCAGGAGAGTTTTTGTGCCTGCTCTGTACTTTATATTTTCTTTGATTTGAAGATAAGTAATAAAGCTATTTTCACTGACAGAAATCTGCCTACTTTTGTGAATAGGGGAGTTTATCCCATTTACATTTATTTTCACAAAGAATATGTTCTGATTTTTTTTCTTTTACATTATGTGAATTTTTGCCCTCTGTTTAAAGCTAGTTTATAGTTTGGGTATCATTTGTCTTTAACGTATTTAATATATATATATATTATATATACATACACACATACACACACACATACATATACATACTTGTTTACCAATTCCAAGGATAAAACATACCAAAAGTTAAGAATTTTATTGAATGTTGCTGAACCATATGATGCAACAGGCTTTTTATTTTCTGTCACCTATTCTCTTTCCCTATTTATATTAGATTTTAGACATTTATTTTCAGGTTATTATTTTATGTTATATAAATGTATAGGTAGACTTTCAATATATGCTTATTAAGATTTGATTCTATGGTACTTAATTTAAATGTTCACTGTGGTCCTCAACTGTGATTCACTATTGGGGGAGGGGGTGCAATTTACATTTTGATTAATTACTTGGTTTACTAGAGCAGTACTTCTGGAACTTTAATGTGCATATAAATTACATGGAGATCTTGTTAAAATGCAGATTCTGATTCAGAAGGTCTGATGTGGGGCCTGAGAAGAGCTTCTGCTTCCCAGCAAGGTCCCAGATGATACAATGCTGCTGTGAGCCACACTTTGAGTAGCAAGGGGCTGCACATGGACTGTAAGTTTATGAGCCCTTGAATCTCTGAAAATGTTTTTTTCTGTTCTTGACAGGTGAAAGACAGATTGGCTACATAAGGAATTTGGGGTCACAAAGTTTCTCCCTCAAAACTCTAGACATTGACTGCGTCATTGATTTTAGCATCATATTATTAAAAAAAAATCCTGAGGCCAGTTTGTATTTCTTTTTTTCTGTTTCTTTCTTTCTTTCTTTCTTATCTTTCTTTCTCTTCCTTCCTTCCTTTTTTTTTTTCCTTTTTGTGTATACCTTCTTTCATGGCATTAATAGGGTTCTTTACTTTTACAGAAAATTCAGAACTTTCACCGGGGTATGTTAAGTGTTTGAATCTCTTCATTTTGCCTAGTACCCAGTGGGCCATTTTAATTGGGAGATTTCAGTCTTTAGGAAGTTTTATATATGTTCAAATATTGTTTTTCTTCCATCTGTTCTTGGTATCATCTTCAGAAATACAGTTTTCCACATGTTGGATCTCCATGTATGACCATGAAATCCCCCCAATTTTTTCCTCTCTTTTCTTGCATTATATATACATATATTTTTTCTGGCTTGTCTTCTGTATCACTGAAATAATTTTTGGCAGGGTTGAGTCTGCTCTTTACTGCTTCTAATGCGTTTTGAAACACTGCTGTTATCTGCTTAGTTTTAAATCATTTCTTCACACCTCATTTATTTCCCTTTAAGTGCTGCTTGCATCTCAGCATTATCTTCCACTGTCACGTCATTTTACAGTTTATCTAATTTTATGCGGAGCATTTTTTAATATTATTGAGAGTAAAGAGCAGATGGTATCTGAAATTCATTGGGGTTTTTTGCCACAAATATTTTCCAGAAATGTACACTTTCTCTGAATCTTCCTGGTAGGATTTCCTGATAAAGAATCTTTTCACAGACACCACATTGGTTTTATTCTTGCTTACTGATTGTTGCTAATCCAGTGATCCAGTCTGAGGGTAGCAAAGAGCCACACGCTATGCTGACGAGGGAGTCTGGTCTCTGTAATTCCTCCTCTATCTATAGAGAAGCCACTTCGCCTGGCCACAGGCTTATGGCTGGAACTCCTATGAAAATCTGCCTCTTCAGCCCAATTTTTCTAAACAGCTGTTACTGTGTCAGCAAAGGTTGGCCACCATCCTGGGATGCTGCCAGCAGCCTCTTGTTCAAGGAAGTGGTCCTTTCCCCGCCGGGGTCTCCAGCCCAATTTCACCAGGCTGCTTATCACTACAACTACAATCACCTTTGCACTTTGGGCAACTTCCTCTCCAGAGCAGGGAACCACAGCTCTCCACTAGTGACAGCAGCCTAGATCTCTGAGTCCTGCACTGACACTGTCAGTGGGGAAGCCCCACAGTCCACACACCCACGGCCTTCACAGGGCACTTTCCAGGTTAGTCTCACAGCCCACCCTCCTCTCCAGAGCTCAGCCCTCCAAGCCCAGTGACTCCTGGGGGCCAGCACTTTACCCACTTACTCCCCAGAAGGCCATGCCATACCTTCAGGAGGGGTTTATTTCTGCCATTTTGATGATTTGATTCCTTAAATGGATGCTTTCCCCAATTATATTCTTCTTAGATTATTTCTTTAGGAACTGGTGGCGGATGAGTGTCTAGAAATAAATTGTATCCAAAAGCCAAGCCTCTTTATCTGCAAGTCCCTGTCGTAGTCCATTCAGGCTGCTATGACAGAGTACCGGAGCCTGGGTGGCTTATAAGCAAGAGAAATTTATTTCTCCCAGTTCTGGAGGCTGGTAAGTTCAAAATCAAAGTGTCAGTAGATTTGGTGTCCCGTGAGGAGTGCCTGCTTCCTTCCTGGTTCATAGACAACTGTCTTTTCCATGTGTTCTCACATGGCAGAAGGGGGAAGGGAGCTCTCTGGGGTCTCTTTTATAAGGGCACAAATCCCATTCATGAGGGCTCCACCCTCATGACCTAATCAGAACCCAAGGGCCTCACCTGGTAGCAGCATCGCATTGGGAGTTAGGCTCTCAACAGATGAAAGTTGGGGAGATATGAATACTCAGTCTATAGCAATCTGGGACTTTTTTTTTTTTTTTTGCGGTATGCGGGCCTCTCACTGTTGTGGCCTCTCCCGTTGCGGAGCACAGGCTCCGGACGCGCAGGCTCAGCGGCCATGGCTCACGGGTCCAGCCGCTCCGCGGCATGTGGGATCCTCCCGGACCGGGGCACGAACCCGTGTCTCCTGCATCGGCAGGCGGGCTCTCAACCACTGCGTCACCAGGGAAGCCCAGGGACTTTTTTTTTTTAATGAGAGCATAATTACTTTAGGTGTAGTGATTATAGCAGGGCTTTCTTCCCCTTCTTTTGCTTTTAAACAACATGGTTTTCCTAAAAAGCACTTTTTAAACTTGAAAAATTATAACTTTCATTCCCTTTTTGCATCATAGATAAATAGACTGTAAATTAGACACTGCCTTCATGATTAAAGAGAATCTATTCATGAATTTGTTTCCTTTGAATTGAGAAGTTCAAATGAAAGTTAATGCCCTCGCTGTCCAATGAGAGATTCCTCAGCCTTTATTGTATTTTATTTTGTGAACAGCTGATTTAGAAATATTGTTAACATTTATTATATGTATGCCAATTCAGAGTGAATTAACAGCCATCTGTGAAAAAACAACAAAACCTCTCAGTGCTGGTGCCTTCAAGTGTCTAAAGAATTAGCATCAGTTTATTCCTCTTCAAAGAATGATGCCTCATTCAGCATATCTATTTCATTTAATAAGCAGGTCCAAGTTTCCTTTGTTTGACTCAAAATTTCTGACACTTAAGGCAATGAAATTAATTTTAAAGTTGTTTATAAACACTTGTGTTAACAAGTACATTTTCATCTACTTCTTTTTAAATTTTTAGTAAAATTATATCTCCATAGAAATAAAAATCTCCTTTTAAAGAATTTTAGTCCAAATTTAATTTCTTCTAGTTATGTCATTATCTTCTATTTTTTAATTCTCTTTTTTTAAATCCATGTGTGTAAAGAAGACCAAAGTTTAAGACACTTTAATAACTGATTCCATTAAGGCAACAAAATCAGGTCTTCAGTCTCCATGCTTACAAATAATGGGAGAACCGTGAACCTTTTGACCAACACCAAAAACCAGGTCTTGAATATCTAGTATTTAGGCAGTTGTGCCTTCTTGCACAACTTTACTAAACATGGAAGAATCTACAGCCCTACACACGTAGGTCAGACATAATATAAAATAAACCAAATGTATTTCATGATGGGCAAACCCCAGTGATGTAACTGTAACTTCTCTGCTCCATTAAAACTCCCTTTGCATTTTTCATTAACATAGTGGTGTTATTCCTGTTCTTCCAGCCAAATCCCAACAGCCACAGCAGCATCCTCCCTTTCCTATCAACGAAGACACCGGGCATCTTGGGGGCGTTGTCCTGCTACGTGCAGTTGGGCAGCTCCCGTCAGCAGGGTAGCTGCTCACATCTGTCATGGAGCCTGGAATTTCTGAGTTAGGGGGCTGTCTGCCAAAGACTTCCTGGCAAAGTGTTTTGTCTGCAAAACAGACACAATAGCAAGGGACTCATATGGATTTTTAAGAAATGCCCTACACCCTTCTTGTTTTGGAAGAAGTGAAGGAAGAAATTCACTCTTTTCTCAGAAGAAAGTGTTTCCAAAGCAGCTCTAAATCTGGTCCCCGTATAAGACAATAGCTGTTTTTGTAAATGCAAAAAAAAGGCCTAGTGACAGGACTTGACACTAGAGCTCTAAAGCTAAGTCCAAATGGGGCTGTCTTGGAGGTCCTTGAGGTGTCCTTCCTAGTTACACCACTGCCATCCCATCCTGTCCGGCCAGTAAGCGTGCCTGGGTTTAGCTGGTGAGAGACACAGACTCTAAGGTGCCGTTTGTTATCTATGGGCTGAATCTGCCCCCCTCCGCTTCATATGTCGAAGTCCTAACACCCAGTACCTTGGAATGTGACCGTATTTAAGTTAATGAGAACTTTAAAGAGGTAACTAAGTTAAATGAGGTCATATGGATTGGCCTTGATCTAATATAACAGGCGTCCTTATAAGATGAAGAGATTAGGACAGATGCACACAGAGGATAGACCATGTGAGGACACAGGGAGAAGACAACCGTCTGCAAACCAGGGAGAGACGCCTCAGAAGACACCAACACTGCTGGCACCTTGATCTTGGACTTCCAGCCTCCAGAACTACGAGAAAACAAAATTCTGTGGTTTAAGCCCCGCAGTCTGTGGTCCTTTGCTGTGGCGGCCTGAGCAGAGTCAAACACCATCCAAGTCTTCCCTTCACTGGGTGAGACTGAATCTCAGAATATCCTTCCGTTTCGGAAGGAGACCTGCATCCTGGGAACAGTGCCAGCTGCCTAGATGGCTTCTGCCCCTTGGAGCACAGCTCTTTGAAGGAGCCTCTCTTCTCTGGTGTCACAGCGAACTCCCTTTTCTGATCTTCCTCTCCGTGCTTCTTAACAGCAAAATATGAGACCAGTGAGAGGTAAACCCAGCAAAGCCACTAAGAAAGCTCCAGCCGCGGTGCCGGCTGTCTGGGAAGGGGGACAGCCTGCGGCCCCCACCGCTGCTCACAGCCCGCTCCATCTGTGCCTATCCAGGCACGGCCCAGGGTTCTCAGGAGGAGCCCTTTCCCCACAAAGTATTGTAAATGGGCAAGAACAAATCTGACTCCGTACTGGATCTGTTTCTTTTACTTTGACATTTGTATTCTATTGCTTTTGCTACAAGTTAATCACTAAAGGGATGTTGCCTATAACTTAAGATGTACATAGTGGCCCATCTCCTGGAACCCTCCCAGGCTCGGGCCTCCCATGCTTGAGCATTACGCTAGAATACCTTCGTTTAGCTCTCAGCAAACAGACTGATCAGGTCCACCTGTGAGTGGCTGCAGGAAAGAAGAAATTGCCACATACCCTCCAGAGTCTGGCTGGAGCCAGGACGTATCTGCAACAACTGACCACCTTTCTTACTTCACTTCCTCGCTTCCCCGCTCTTTGTTATTTAAAAGAAACTAGCATCAAACCCGGGCAAGGTGGTTCTTTGGAACACTAGTCTGACATCGTCTCAGTCTGCTGGCTTCTGAATAAAGTCGCCATTCCTGGCCCCCAAAACTCGTGTCTCGATGTATTGGCCCGTCGTGCGGCGAGCAGTCTGAGCTTGGACTCGGTAACAGTGTGGGTGAAGCCGCTGCTTCCATGTAACCACGGAGCAGGCATTGTCGGTGAGATAGACAGCTTTTGCTACCAATGGAATAAAGGACGTGAACCTTCCTTTGGTTCACATTTCAATTCACATTCAGCCGTTTCTAATCCTCTCCCATCCATCAACGTAACAGCTGGTCGGCTGAAGCTGATTTCCAACACCAGGAACCTCTTTTGCTTTGCACAGCTGGGTGACAACATCCGATCCCTGTATGTTTGTTCTACTTACCTGGTGACGTGTCTCTAGATGTGGGATCACTAGTTGTAAAGGGTACCCACCTCTTCAGATTTCAATAGCAGTACAGTAAACATTGTCTCTAGAATACGCAGGAATCAGTGATCCCCCTTATGGTTACCACCTGGTGATAAGCCGGTGGTGTACGTGGCCCCCATTTTGTGGTCTAAGCATGAATTTGCATAGCGGGTAGATGGTTTCTACTGGGCTGTTGAGGACCACTTCTCCCCAACCCGCAGCGGAACCCTCACTCGCATGCAGAAGCAAGACCCGTGATGCGAACACCATCCGCCGGGCCCGGCCATTGCACCCAGGTCTGATCTCTCCGGCCTTCTGAGCTCCTGAATCCTGCTCTTGACTACCTGTCGCAGCCATCTCTCTTACATTACATTTTCGATATTACTTTAAAAAGGCAAATGAATTAATCTGTGCCTTGAGGATTTACCAGACTCCCAGTAAAATATGTTGTTTTCACAGCTGTGCTCCCACGCTTCTATGATGCCGTTTCAAGGGAGACAGACTAATGTAATGCTGGTGACAGCACAATTGTCATCCTGCTAAAGAGAAGAGTATTGTGATCTCAATGGAAAAGGAAAGTGAAGTTTTCAGCTGCAGGCTCGGATCCCATTAACTGCAACAATCTCTACCTTTGAGCAGGGCTGGGAGTGGAAATTCCTACAAGCTGCTGAATACAAATGACGTCATCTTGCCACCCACAAATCTTAGGAGTCTGACAGTCCGGAAGACGGCGTACACTCGAAGGAAGACAACTCCAATGAAACTGACAGGTTCTGAGGATTTGAGAGGAAACATTTTCATAAGTTATTCTCTTCTCCGTGTTCTTTTTTGGTTTTGCAACTGTCGGTACCATGAAATTAGGACCATGACAACAAGCCATTAGCTTCCCCCAGAGCCATGATCAGCGCTCCCTCTGCGAGGAATTATGAGTTTGAGAGTACATGTGCGATTGTGCTGTTAGCCCTTCTGCTAACTATTCCTGCTATCACGCTAATCACAGGGACTTTTCAGGGAGGCTGCCAGAACTCAAACATGCCACGTATAGACCAAAGTTGTCAAAGGTCAGAAAGAGGGTGCTTCCTGCCTGCTAACTCTGCAGCTGCTCCCCTGTGTTTGAAGGAATGCTGGACACATTTTTCTATGCTCAAATTCTCTTCCATTAAAGGACACACACCTTTACATGTGATTCTGGAAATGCTATTCTATCCATATTATGGAGCTGTATATGCTGTAATCATAAAAGTGGAAAGAAATCAAAAGGGTACAATTTCAAAGGAACAAACGGCACCAGAACCATAAGGCACCTGGACACAAATGAGGCTTTGGGGGGAAAACATTTCCTGTGCTCCCTTTTATTCACTTTCAGGGCTTGGTCTCGTGCATTTAGGATTCAGTGGTAAAACTGATTTTAATTATGTTTTAATCCAACTTATTCTAAAAATTGTTTTGAAAGCTCTTTGGATTTCAAACAATAAAACAGAACAATGAAGGGTTGTGGACCTATATTCAAAGAGAAAAGCAAATAACTTACCTATATTCAAAGAGAAGTTACAAATAACTTCTTTTACATTAAATTTCCTTAACTAATAAAATATTCCTTCACTATCCACTACTTTTTTGCATGGCTTTACAACCAATGTGTTTTAATATCAACCATCAAAGGGGGAAAAGAAAGGGGGCTTTAACATTACCGTTTCAGGTAACGAATTTGGGAACACCAGATCTGGGTGAGACAGCCTCCATGCAACAGCGCCCCCTCTGGTTCAGAAGACTCTTCACTACTGCTCGCCCTAATTCTAAAGGAGTGGTAGCCCTTAAAGTGCATCTCAGAACCCTGGGGAATATTTTGGGAATGCTCATTCCTTAGGGCCTCTTAGATCTCACAGAAAGGTGTCAACAACACAATGTATGACTTAGAAAGAAAAAGGAATGAAAATGTCAGGACCTAAGACAGTTCTCTCTCAACCTCCCCCAGGCAGTCTGGACCCCTCCTTCCCCCGCAGGGTTCCCGGACCCTCACTCATCTCTGCTTTCTGACTATAGTCCTGTTACAGCACTGATTTCAATGTAATTTGCATTAACTTTAAGTGGAAATACATTCCCCACTATAATTCAAATTCCTTGGGGGCAGCAATCACTTCTTGTTAATCTTGATATTCTCCTCAAAGTACCAATTCAATAAGTGTCTGCTGTATTGAATGATGCCCTCAGAAAAGTTACCAGACCTGAGGTCCTTGCATTTATCCTGACTAAATCTCTAGAAAGAGCCACTGGAGTATTTGTTTTATTCATGAGTTTAATATGCACATTCAGGTACACCATTCCTTATATGAAACCTCTGGCGTCAAGATATATCAGAATTTTTCAGATCGTCAAAAGTTAAAATGGTTCTTGACAAGGGATTAATTTCCAAACTATACAAGCTGCTCAATATCGAAAAAACAAACAACCCAATCAAAAAATGGGCAGAAGATCTAAACAGACATTTCTCCAAAGAAGACATACAGATGGCCAATAGGCACATGAAAAAATGCTAAACATCACTAATTACTAGAGAAATGCAAATCGAAACTACCATGAGGTATCACCTCACACCAGTCAGAATGGCCATCATGAAGAAGGCTACAAATAATAAATGCTGGAGAGGGTGTGGAGAAAAGGGAAACCTCCTACAGCATTGGTGGGAATGTAAATCGGTACAGCCACTATGGAGTACAGTATGGGGGTTCCTTAAAAAACTAAAAATAGAGCTACCATATGATCCCACTGCAATCCCATTCCTCGGCAATCCCACTCCTGGGCATGCACCTGGAGAAAACCATAATTTGAAAAGATACATGCACTCCAATGTTCACTGAAACATTATTTACAATAGCCAAGATTTCCATCTGACAGAGGAACGGATAAAGAAGATGTGGTACATATATACAATGGAATATTACTCAGCCATAAAAAAGAATGAAATAATGCCATTTGTAGCAACATGGATGGACCTAGAGATTATCATACAAGTGAAGTAAGTCAGAGAAAGACAAATATCATATGATATCATTTATATGTGAAATCTAAAAAAAAATGATACAAATGAATTTATTTACAAAACAGAAACAAACTCACAGACACAGAAAACAAACTTATGGTTACCAAAAGGGAAAGGGGGTGGCGGGAGGGATAAATTGGGAGATTAGGATTGATATATACACACTACTATATATAAAATAAATAAATAACAAGGACCTACTGTATAGCACAGGGAATTTTGTAATTACCTATATGGGAAAAGAATCTGAAAAAGAATACAGATAGATATAAAACTGAATCACTTTGCTCTACACCTGAGACAAACACAACATTGTAAATTGACTATACTTCAATAAAAAAAAAGTTAAAATGGTTCTTGTATTATGTATTATGTAGCATGCTATCAGTCGGTACAATTACAAAAAGTAAGTAAAGCAATAAATAAAGACTAGTCTAAAAAACAGGTTATGGTTTTTTTTTTTTTTTTTTTGCGGTATGCGGGCGTCTCACTGTTGTGGCCTCTCCCGCTGCGGAGCACAGGCTCCGGACGCGCAGGCTCAACGGCCACGGTTCACAGGCCCAGCCGCTCCGCGGCATGTGGGATCTTCCCGGACCGGGGCACGAACCCGTGTCCCCTGCATCGGCAGGCAGACTCTCAACCACTGCGCCACCAGGGAAGCCCTCAGGTTATGTTTTACCATCAAACAAGCTTGCTGAAAACTTATTCTAAAAATTATTTGTTTTGAAAGTTCTTTGGATTTCAGAACAATGAAGGATTATGGACCTGTATTCAAAGAGGAAAACAAGTAAGTTATTTCTTTTACATTAAATTTCCTTAACTGATAAAATATTCCTTTAAAAAACACAGTTCTACTTCTGTACTCTTTCAGTTTTTAACATTTTATAAGTAACCTATTAATACTTACTGTTGGAGAATCTTAAAATTCTAACAATAGAGATAAAGCAAAAGTTTTCCTAAATGACTTCCCTTCTCAGCTTGATTTTCCTTTCATAGGATGCCCTTGGCCTTCTTAGAAGCTCCACAGATGCACCTCAAGGCACAAAGCAATACCTTGTCTGCAGAAAGCCCTCTTGTGAGGTGCCTCACCTCCTTTTTCTCCCTTGACCCTTCCTTAACGCATCCTTGATGATATACCTTGATGTATCCCCCATGTTTAGAAATGGGAAAAAGCAGTTAAGGACACTAAGAGTTGTGCTGCGTGTGATAGAGAGTTAGCAAATGGCAAAGACGGGATGAGCACCCAAGTGTCCTCAGTCTCAACATTCTTTGTCTTTTTTGCCTTCATAACAGTTGCCACCATCATGCAGATTCTTTTCTTCAAAATAAATTTATTTATTTATTTTTGGCTGCGTTGGGTCTTCGTTGCTGCACGCGGGCTTTCTCTAGTTGTGGCGAGTGGGGGCTACTCTTCGTTGCGGTGTGCGGGCTTTTCACTGCGGTGGCTTCTCTTGTTGCGGAGCACGGGCTTGTGGCACACGGGCTCAGTAGTTACGGCTCGCGGGCTCTAGAGCGCAGGTTCAGTAGTTGTGGCGCACGGGCTTAGTTGCTCTGCAGCATGTGGGATCCTCCCAGACCAGGGCTTGAACCCGTGTCCCCTGCATTGGCAGGTGGATTCTTAACCACTGAGCCACCAGGGAAGCCCCATGCAGATTCTTAATACCTTGTCAAGGGTCAGGGGTCATTGGAGGGTAGACATGCTTTCACCTAAATCAAGGTAGACCAAGTCTCCCAGGTTGCTGGGGACCCACCTATTCCCCCGGCTCCTGCCCCAGGTTAGCCTAGGAGCTTCACCAATTCCTGGGAGTTCTGGGGCGCTCTGCCCGATTTCAATAATGGCCCATCCGATCCCCCCAGCAGCTCCTCAACTGGCCGTTTCACTTGATCTAAAATTACTGCCGTGTTCTTACAAATGTGTGTGATTCACCAATTCTGGTCCTCGAAAATCACCTTTCCACGATCATACTTGGATCATGATTCCCAACAAAGAGTGCAAATAACTTCACATATTGTCTGTCTTTAAACTGAATTCTACAAAGAAGGACTAGGCATGCTTTCTCTTCTTCTATGGCTGGCTTCCACGGCTTTCAGTCAATGCCTCCTTCTTCCAGAAACACATCTGGTCAGGAATCAAGAAAGCCTTTCCCATTCAAGGAAGAACATTTCCAGACATATTCTAGAAATCTCTCCACATAACATCCTTGAGGCAAGTACAGAAAGTTCTCAGGAACAAAGGGTTATCATGAGAGATGAGGGTTTGTTTTACTCAACTGGTATTGAGCAGAGTCTGCTAGTAGAGTTGGGAGCTGGCCAACTCCTTCCCTGAGACTCAGGTGTTGACTTCTGGGAACATTCCTGATTTTCTGCCCTCCACAGTCAAGGACACTTCTTTTCTGGAGACTATTCATCGCGTCATTACCTGTTGATGATCTCCCTCCCTCCCAAAACCAGAAGCTCAGAGATGTCAAAGGTTGTCTTTTCTGCATTTCTGTTTCCCCAAGGCCTAACACAATTCTGGGGACCTCCATAAAGATTTGTGAATTAATGACAAAGATGACATTTCTTCCATTTCAAAGGAGAAAACGTCTTTTGCTTGAGGGTAGAAAAGCTGCTTCTAGTTTACTACTTTTCCTCTTCCTTGTGAAAATCAGCAGTGAGGAGCAGGGAGGAGGCCCAGTGCATCTCTTGAGCTCACGTGAAAGTCCAGCCAGAGGCGGACTCAGGGGAGAGCCAGGTTCCTGGACGCTGGTCTCCTCTGCCCCCATTTTTAAGTTCTATATTGTTTCAATTACCCAAACGTTTCTTGGAAGTCCTAGTTTTAATAAAGTCAGGTATGGGCATCTTTTAAGGAGAGAGTCTGAAAGGAAATCCATCAGAGAAGGAAGAATTGTCATGAAGAGGGATTTTGCAGCAACTCTGGGTATATTCAAAGGCATAAAATTTCTCATGATCCAGCCACACGATGGGAGTTTGGGGGGGAAATGAAGGAGCTTAAGGAAAGGCAAACACACACACACAAAGGCAAAATAATAAGAGGGCATCATTAAGAATTTGAGGGACTTCTCTGGCGGTCAAGTGGTTAGGACTCCGAGCTTCCACTGCAGGGGGCCTGGGTTCAATTCCTGGTCGGGATCAGGGAACTAAGACACTGCGTGGTGTGACTGAAAAAAAAAGAATTTGAGGATCCTATATTAAGCATCTCCACATATCTTGAAAACTTTTAGTAAAGCTGTCTTTAAAACTGGAAGCATCCACAAATAACTAAAGTAGCCATAAGTGCCATTTTAAAGATGAATGTTTAATTGCCATGAAAAAGGGCACAGTTACTATGACCTCTAACAACAACAAAAAATTATTGTAACGACATGGCATATAAGTGTTTGACACATGATTAATAAGCGTCCTTGTTGAATATATAAGAATCATGTTTTCTGTTTTAAATATCGTGCCCAGTTTTAAGAAGTGTGTGCATGTGTATACATACATACAGGCTATAAACAACCGTAATAATGCTTAAGTCTACTGAATTCAGTAAAAGATGTTGTTAAATACTACATATAATCACTTAAGCTACAGTACATTTTAATAGGTTTCACACCAGCCAAGTCATATCTCATTTATTGGGTAGAGCTCTTTTTGGAAAGTTGGTGAGAACATAAGCTTATGCTTATTTTATCATCGTTAACTTTCCTTATAAAATTGAAGGTATATTCCAACATGCAATAAATACCATAGTGAAGAAGTATGCAAATTTGAAATAGTAACACTTTCAATGGAAAACCTGTTTGGAAAGCAACATCAATATTTAAACTCAATGTATAATATTGAGACTTAAAATGTTATACCAGGAATTATATTCTTTGGGGCTTAACTAAATCTAACAGAAGCCAGAAGAGTATCCTACTTTAAATTCATGATTTTACTTCTCCCTCAAGGCAAAACATTCATTTTTTAAACCACATGCTTATCAGTGAACATGTATTAAGTGTACCATTGACGATACAAGAAGTTGTTTTAGCCTTAAAAATACTGTAACCTAAGAAACAGTTCTGGACTGACTTTAAGTGCTTCTTTGAAAGGTGTAGGTAGAGTATGAATGCAGGAAGCCTATTATAAATGACTGGTGAGTAAAATAATATGGAACAAACTAGAACTCTCAACCAGCAGCCACTGTGACCAAAGTAAATATGTTACTACTTCCCACCTTCTAACCTAACACAGGAAGTACTGATAAGCCCACCCACGTGCAAATGATATTTAACTATTTTTTTTTACAGTTTGATTCTGCAAAGAAAAAGGAACTATTATTACTAGTCATTTATCAGTGAATTCCTTTTCTGAATAACCCACACTTGAGTCTAATTATTTATTTGGAGGGGGAGAGACTCATAATTACTCAGGGTTTTTTTTGTTTTGTTTTTAACTTTTGTGCTTGGTATTTTTGTGAGTAAAAATTTTTTTTAAGGTTTCTAATTACATTACACCATTTTCTCTAGGGGACAAAATGAAGTCACAAGCATAGTACCAGATGATGCCAGAGAGAAAGTTTCAGAATAAAATCTAAACCAAGGAGGCAACTGGGAAGCATATAAGTGGGGGAGAGGTTTGAGGTCAAATTTCCTTGAACACTATTATTCTTTTTGTCTCCCGAGATGGAATTTTTACAGTTCTCTAATGTTTAACCAATACTGGCATCCTCTTTGGTCTTAAAAGAAAATTATAAACTTCTTTTGTGTTAAGGGTCTATTAGAGTTGACCTCTTAATGTCTCTACTATTTGATGTGAATATTACATAGCATCTTCACATTTATTTTATCAATTGTTGCAGGACACTGGTGAGGTCATATAGAGGATCTAAGCGATCTCCTTAGTGCCTTAGTTGAGAACATCCAGAACCTTTGGGGGACTTTTCCAGGGCTGATGGTAGATACTGCATGTCTCAAGATGCCCAGAACCCAGAAGGGTGTAAGATTATCCGATGTGATCTCCAAGTTCAAGTATCCCCACATTGCTGGGCTAGACTTCCACCTCCTTCTAACCTTTTTTTTTTTTTTTTCCTGTACGCGGGCCTCTCACTGTTGTGGCCTCTCCTGTTGCGGAGCAAAGGCTCCGGACGCGCAGGCTCAGCGGCCATGGCTCACGGGCCCAGCCGCTCCGCGGCACGTGGGATCTTCCCGGACCGGGGCACGAACCTGTGTCCCCTGCATCGGCAGGCGGACTCTCAACCACTGCGCCATCAGGGAAGCCCTCTAACCTTTCTTGATAATTCCTCAGCCACATCTCAGAAACTGGATGTTATGCTGATAGGAGGGACTATGGAAAAAAAAGTTGCAGTGTATGTTTTAACCTATAAAAACTTTCACTAGGTATTTGAATTTATACAAACTTATTAGGATTCATTTCTCTGAATTGAAAGAAAGGCAACTGTGTTGCCTCCCCTACTGTTACAAGTAGGTACCATGAGCCCAGTAGCATGTCCATGATAATTTTTTTTATTTTAAAAAAGTTTAAAAATTTTTTATACAACATCTGAAGGTTACTTTCCATTTATAGTTATGATGAAATATTGGCTCTGTTCCCCATGTTGTACAGTACATCCTTGAGCCCATCTTACACCCAATAGTTTGTACCTCCCACTCTCCTGTCCATGTAATGCCCCTCCCCACTGGTAACCACTAGTTTGTTCTCTATATATGCGAGTCTGCTTCTTTGTTGTTGTATTCACGAGTTTCCTGTATTTTTGAGATTCCACATGTGACATCACACAGTGTTTGTCTTTCTCTGCCTGACTTATTTCACTTAGCTTAATGCCCTCCAAGTCCATCCATGTTGCTGCAAATGGCAACATTTCATTCTTTTTTATGGCTGAGTAGTGTTCCATTGTACATATACCCCACATCTTCTTTATCCATCCATCTGTTGATGGACACTCAGGCTGATTCCATATACTGGCAATTGTAAACAATGCTTCTATGAGCATTGGGGTGTGTGTATCTTTTCAAATTAGTGTTCTTGGTTTTTTTCAGATATATACCCAGGAGTGGAATTGCTGGGTCATACGGTAGTTCTATTTTTAGTTTTTTGAGAAGCATTCATACTGTTCTCCATAGTGTGTGCACCAACTGGCATTCCCACCGACAGTGCAGCAGGGCTCCCTTTTCTCCACACCCTCACCAACATCGGCTATTTGTGTTCTTTCTGATGATGGCCAAGATGTCCATGATTTGGCCAGTCAGGCGACTTCCTGGCAACTCCAAAGCTGCAGCTGCTGAAGGGACAGACCAAGAGGAGTAGCAGTTCATTGTGTCCTAAATTAACAGATTGTTTACATGATGGAAAAATACCAGCCCATCCTTATGTTCTGGAAATACGGATGCTGAATGCAAAAAGGGATATACTCTTGGCAATACCTATTAAAAGTCTTAAAATTGGGCTTCCCTGGTGGTGCAGTGGTTGAGAGTCCGCCTGCCGATGCAGGGGACATGGGTTCGTGCCCCGGTCCGGGAAGATCCCACATGCCGCGAAGCGGCTGGGCCCGTGAGCCATGGCCGCTGAGCCTGTGCGTCCGGAGCCTGTGCTCAGCAACGGGAGTGGCCACAACAGTGAGAGGCCCGAGTACCGCAAAAAAAAAAAAAAAAAAAAGAGTCTTAAAATTATCCAAGTGCTTGTTTTCAGAACTGTTTTTAAGAATTTATCCTAAGGAAATAATTTTGGAGGTTACAAATATTTTCTTGCTTGTCGGGTTTTATTTTGTTTTGTTTGCTATTATAAACAATATGCTCATCACTAGCATTTATCATAATAGGAAAAAGTTCAAAAATTTTAAACATTTGATTAAATACATCTATGTTAAATACATCATATGTTAAAACACCATGCAGCCATTTAAAATGATGCCTTAGTAGAATATTTAGTGAAAAGGAAAGCATCACACAATATATTAAATTAAAAACTGGGCTTCCCTGGTGGCACAGTGGTTGAGAGTCCGCCTGCCGATGCAGGGGACACAGGTTCGTGCCCCAGTCCGGGAAGATCTCACATGCTGCGGAGCAGCTGGGCCCGTGAGCCATGGCCGCTGAGCCTGCGCGTCCGGAGCCTGTGCTCCGCAACGGGAGAGGCCACAAGAGTGAGAGGCCCGCGTAACGCAAAAAAAAAATAATAAAATAAAAACTGCCACGAAACACATGCAAAGCCTGAGGCCATTTATTAAATTAGATGCTGCAAGTGATAGGCCTAGCAGCATGCTAACATGTTAACTATTGTTATATACACAATAAATGTTCATTATTATTATATAATTAAAAGGCTGGAAGGTACCTTCTGAAACATATATCTAAGTGGTATCTGGTTATATCTGAGTAATAGGATGATGGATAATTTTTATTTTCTTCTTTTTGGTTTGTGTAGTCTAAATTTTCTACGATGAATATGTAAGAATGAAAAACTAATAAAAATTAGGTTTTTTAAGAACTATATTCTTTTTTGTGTGTGTGGTATGCGGGCCTCTCACTGTTGTGGCCTCTCCCGTTGCAGAGCACAGGCTCCGGATGCGCAGGCTCAGCGGCCATGGCTCACGGGCCCAGCCGCTCCGCGGCATGCCGGATCCTCCCGGACCGGGGCACGAACCCATGTCCCCTGCATCGGCAGGCGGACTCTCAACCACTGAGCCACCAGGGAAGCCCACAAGAAGTATATTCTTAAATAGGATACTCAACTTATATTCCTTTTTAAAAGTACCTGGCATTAATTTTTATATATTATTATGTGAGTATATTATGTTTATCAGAAATGAAGTTTCAGAGTAGTTATTTACTATTTATTTTTCAGCAGCAAGAGAAATAGGTTTGATAGTTTTAATGAGAAGAAAAGAAATAAAAAGCTTACCTTTAGGACTATGTGAGAATATTTGAATTTCATGTGACCACATATTACTGTTTCCCTCCCCTATAGTTTTCCTCCCCCTGCCTTCCTAATAACTCGAACTTCCAATTAACTCAGTATTAATTACACTGTAAGTTTTTTGAGGGCAGGTAGGAATTTCTTTCTGGCTTTTGTATTCTCAGAACCTGGTCCCAAACACATACTCTGTATACGTTAAATGAATAGGCTAACAAATGTTTAAATATGTCTTATACAATCTGTATAATTCTCCCATTATGTATCTATTAAAATGCTTTTGGGACGTCCCTGGTGGCACAGTGGTTAAGAATCCACCTGCCAATGCCGGGGACACGGGTTCAGTCCCTGGACCGGGAAGATCCCACATGCCACGGAGCAGCTAAGACCGTGCGCCACAACTACTGAGCCCACACTCTAGAGCCCGCACTCTAGAGCCCGCGAGCCACAACTACTGAGCTCACGTGCTGCAACTACTGAAGCCCACGCACCTAGAGCCTGTGCTCCGCAACAAGAGAAGCCACCGCAATGAGAAGCCTACGCACCGCAACGAAGCGTAGCCCCCGCTCGCCACAACTAGAGAAAGCCTGCACGCAGCAACAAAGACCCAAAACGCAGCCAAAAAAAAAATGGACTTTTTTAAAGAGCCATTACCTCCTTTAAAAAAAAAAAAAAAGCCTTCACCCACATGAAGAAACATTTCTAGAGTTAAACCTGGAACTCGGACAAACTAACAAGAAAGCATTTAGAAAGTGACTTCTACAGCCTGTTTACCATTATCTCCTTCTGTGGAACCAAGAATGTAACTGTGTAAGAGAATTGTGAGTGGCTTGGGTTTAGGTGAATGGCCAAGGGTAATGTTTGTGGCCTTGGGTTAGACTCTGTTTCCCTGAACCAGGCAAGCTGACCTGAGAGAAACCAGACAGGGCATCCTTGGGCCCTTTATCATCGTGCTGTAACCAACCAAACCAACCGAGCAGGCTTGCCTGTGCCTCTCAGGCTGCGGTGTGCAAGTCAACGAGATATCCCGTGACTTGTGTACAGTGGAAGGACAGAGCCACCGTTTGCTCTCCATTTATTTTGGCTACACTGTGCAGCATGTGGAATCTTAGTTTCCCAACCAGGGACTGAACCCGGGCCATGGCAGTGAAAGCGTCGAATCCTAACCACTGGGAAAGATTTTTTTGTGTTTCTTTTTTTTGCAGTACGCGGGCCTCTCACTGTTGTGGCCTCTCCCATTGTGCAGCACAGGCTCCGGACGCACAGGCCCAGCAGCCATGGCTCAAGGGCTCAGCCGCTCCGCGGCATGTGGGATCCTCCCGGACCGGGGCACGAACTCGTGTCCCCTGCATCGGCAGGCGGACTCTCAACCACTGTGCCACCAGGGAAGCCCACTGAGAAAGATTTTTGGGGCCACATGTTCCTTGAATGAAACTTCTTAGAACCAGTCTACACCGCCATGTCACTATGCCACCTGCATATGGCTCCCAGCATCCTTCCACGTGTACAGGCGGCTCTCTGACTCAGGGAATGCACACCTGAATGGAATCCACCCAGGTACAATCCTGGAAAGGTTCAAAAGCTCCTCTCAAAGCAGGAAATTATTAACTGCTGAGTTTCTCCAGCTAATTTTACAGACTAACCACAAAGAGAAAACTCTTGATGTGGACAGGTGTCCATGTTATTTTCTCACTGAAAACCCAAGTGTCTAGTAAATAATTCCAACTACGAAGTAAAGAAGAATAGTGGCACTTTAAAATAAATTCAAATGATTCAAAAGTTTAACTGTTGCTTCTAGGAGTTAATCACTCAATGACATATTTCCTTTCCTAAATAAATGCTGACTTTTTGACATCTGGTGTTGGAGCTCATACATTTATGGATACGGCTCGGTTCCTGGATAGAGTGGCGCTAGTTACACAGGATGAGTCATCAGGCCACACCTCACTGTACTCACCACAAGGACCCTAAGAAAGGGCTCACAATAATTTCACAGATTTCATTTCTGCAAGGAATGCCACAAGAGGAAAAATGGTTCTTAAACATAAAAATGGCAGGGAAATGTTGCATAGCCTTATATTAAACACAGATTGGGTTTGGTTACTCTGTGGGAATAATTTAGCACGGAGTAAATTAAGTGATAGCATGAGGAATTCATATTCTGAAGAGCCTAATTTACAACCCAAACTTCCACAGATCTTACCTCCTACAGCTTACTATAGTTAAATTTACTTTCAGATCTTAAGGTTTCCCACTTTAGAGACTGAAATTCTTCAGAATTTCCTGTGATATTTTTCCTAGTGTTAAGGGAAGGAAAGTGATCTTTGGGGTTATATAATATACAAAGTTGAATTCTAAAATAAACAGAGGTCTTAAGATATGAGGCCAGGAGTGAACAGGGATTAAGAATATATATCGGGCATAATTAATGTAGATTATAACTAGTTTCAAAAAACAAGTGTTAAAACTGTTTTAATGCTGGGAAAACTGGACAGCTACATGTAAAAGACTGAAATTAAAACATTAAAAAAAAAAAAACTCAGAGAGGGGAAAGATGGCGGAAGAGTAAGATGTGGAGATCACCTTCCTCCCCACAGATACATCAGAAATACATCTACACGTGGAACAACTCCTACAGAACACCTACTGAACGCTGGCAGAAGACCTCAGACCTCCCAAAAGGCAAGAAACTCCCCACGTACCTGGGTAGGGCAAAAGAAAAAAGAATAAACAGAGACAAAAGGATAGGGATGGGACCTGCACCAGTGGGAGGGAGCCGTGAAGGAGGAAAGGTTTCCACACACTAGGAGCCCCTTCGCGGGCGGAGACTGCGGGTGACGGAGGCGGGAGCTTCGGAGCCGCGGAGGAGAGCACAGCCACAGGGGTGCGGAGGGCACAGCGGGGAGATTCCCGCACGGAGGATCAGGGCCGACCGGCACTCACCAGCCCGAGAGGCTTGTCTGCTCACCCGCCGGGGCGGGCGGGGCTGGGAGCTGAGGCTCGGGCTTCGGTCGGAGCGCAGGGAGAGGACTGGGGTCGGCGGCGTGAACACAGCCTGAAGGGGGTTAGTGCACCACGGCTGGCCGGGAGGGAGTCCGGGAAAAGGTCTGGAGCTGCCGAAGAGGCAAGAGACTTTTTCTTCCCTCTTTGTTTCCTGGTGTGCGAGGAGAGGGGATTCAGAGCGCCGCTTAAAGGAGCTCCAGAGACGGGCGCAAGCCGCGGCTAACAGCGCGGACCCCAGAGACGGGAATGAGACGCTAAGGCTGCTGCTGCCGCCACCAAGAACCTGTGTGCGAGCACAGGTCACTATCCACACCCCCTTCCCGGGAGCCTGTGCAGCCCCCCACGGCCAGGGTCCCGGGATCCAGGGACAACTCCCCCGAGAGAACGCACGGCGCGCCTCAGGCTGCTGCAACGTCACGCCGGCCTCTGCCGCCGCAGGCCCGCCCCGCACGCAGTGCCCCTCCCTCCCCCGGCCTGAGTGAGCCAGAGCCACCGAATCAGCGGCTCCTTTAACCCCGTCCTGTCTGAGCGAAGAACAGACGCCCTCCAGCGACCTACACGCAGAGGCGGGGCCACATCCAAAGCTGAGCCCCGGGAGCTGTGAGAACAAAGAAGAGAAAGGGAAATCTCTCCCAGCAGGCTCAGGAGCAGCGGATTAAAGCTCCACAATCAACTTGATGTACCTGCATCTGTGGAATACATGAAGAGACAACCAATCATCCCAAATTAAGGAGGTGGACTTTGAGAGCAAGATTTATTATCTTTCCCTCTTTTCCTCTTTTTGTGAGTGTGTATGTGTATGCTTCTGTGTGAGATTTTGTCTGTATAGCTTTGCTTTCACCATTTGTCCTAGGGTTCTATCCGTCCATTTTTTTTTACTTAAAAAAATTTTTTTTCTTAATAATTTTTTTATTTAATAACTTTATTTTATTTTACCTTACTTTAGTTTCTTTTCTCTTTCTTCCTTCCTTTCTTCCTCTCTCTCTCTCTCTCTCTCTCTTTCTACTTTATCTCCCTTTTATTCTGAACCGTGTGGATGAAAGGCTCTTGGTGCTGCAGACAGAAGTCAATGCTGTGCCTCTGAGCTGGGAGAGCCAACTTCAGGACACTGGTCCACAAGAGACCTCCCAGCTCCACATAATATCAAACGGCAAAAATCTCCCAGAGATCTCCATCTCAACACCAACACCCAGCTTCACTCAACGACCAGCAAGCTACAGTGCTGGACACCCTATGCCAAACAACTAGCAAGACAGGAACACAACCCCACCCACTAGCAGAGAGGCTGCCTAAAATCATAATAAGGCCACAGACACCCCAAAACACACCACCAAACGTGGACTTGCCCACCAGAAAGACAAGATCCAGCCTCATCCACCAGAACACAGGCACTAGTCCCCTACACCAGGAAGCCTACACAACCCACTGAACCAACCTTAGCCACTGGGGACAGACACCAAAAACAATGGGAACTACGAACCTGCAGCCTGCAAAAAGGAGACTCGAAACACAGTAAGATAAGCAAAATGAGAAGACAGAAAAACACACAGCAGACGAAGGAGCAAGATAAAAACCCACCAGACCTAACAAATGAAGAGGAGATAGGCAGTCTACCTAAAAAGAATTCAGAATAATGATAGTAAAGATGATCCAAAATCATGGAAATAGAATAGAGAAAATGCAAGAAACATTTATCAAGGATCAAGAAGAACTAAAGAGGAAACAAGCAATGATGAACAACACAATAAATGAAATTAAAAATACTCTAGAAGGGATCAATAGCAGAATAACTGAGGCAGAGGAACGGATAAGTGACCTGGAAGATAAAATAGTGGAAATAACTACTGCAGAGCAGAATAAAGAAAAAAGCATGAAAAGAACTGAGGACAGTCTCAGAGACCTCTGGGACAACATTAAACGCACCAACGTTCGAATTATAGGGGTTCCAGAAGAAGAAGAGAAAAAGAAAGGGACTGAGAAAATATTTGAAGAGATTATAGTTGAAAACTTCCCTAATATGGGAAAGGAAATAGTTAATCAAGTCCAGGAAGCACAGAGAGTCCCATACAGGATAAATCGAAGGAGAAATACGCCAAGACACATATTAATCAAACTGTCAAAAATTAAATACAAAGAAAACATATTAAAAGCAGCAAAGGAAAAACAACAAATAACACACAAGGGAATCCCCATAAGGTTAACAGCTGATCTTTCAGCAGAAACTCTGCAAGCCAGAAGGGAGTGGCAGGACATATTTAAAGTGATGAAGGAGAAAAACCTACAACCAAGATTACTCTACCCAGCAAGGAGCTCATTCAGATTTGATGGAGAAACTAAAACCTTTACAGACAAGCAAAAGCTGAGAGGGTTCAGCACCACCAAACCAGCTTTACAACAAATGCTAAAGGATCTTCTCTGGGCGAGAAACACAAGAGAAGGAAAAGACCTATAAGAACAAAACTAAAACAATTAAGAAAATGGGAATAGGAACATACATATCGATAATTACCTTAAATGTAAATGGATTAAATGCTGCCACCAAAAGACACAGACTGGCTGAATGGATACAAAAACAAGACCCTTGGCTTCCCTGGTGGCGCAGTGGTTGAGAGTCCACCTGCCGATGCAGGGGACACGGGTTCATGCCCCGGTACCAGAAGATCCCACATGCCGTGGAGCGGCTGGGCCCGTGAGCCATGGCCGCTGAGCCTGTGCGTCCGGAGCCTGCGCTCCGCAACGGGAGAGGCCACAACAGTGAGAGGCCCGTGTACCGCAAAAACAAAACAAAACAAAACAAAACAAAACAAACAAGACCCATATGTATGCTGTCTACAAGAGACCCACTCCAGACCTGGAGACACATACAGACTGAAAGTGAGGGGATGGAAAAAGATATTCCATGCAAATGGAAACCAAAAGAAAGCTGGAGTAGCAATTCTCATATCAGACAAAATAGACTTTAAAATAAAGACTATTAAAAGAGAGAAAGAAGGACACTACATAACGATCAAGGGATCGATCCAAGAAGATATAACAATCGTAAATATTTATGCACCCAACATAGGAGCACCTGAATACATAAGGCAAATACTAACAGCCATAAAATGGGAAATCGACAGTAACACATTCATAGAAGGGGACTTTAACACCCCATTTTCACCAATGGACAGATCATCCAAAATGAAAATAAATAAGGAAACACAAGCTTTAAATGATACATTAAACAAGATGGACTTAATTGATATTTATAGGACATTCCATCCAAAAACAACAGAATACACATTTTTCTCAAGTGCTCATGGAACATTCTGCAGGATAGATCATATCTTGGGTCACAAATGAAGCCTTGGTAAATTTAAGAAAATTGAAATTGTATCAAGTATCTTTTGCGACCACAATGCTATGAGACTAGATATCAATTACAGGAAAAGATCTGTAAAAAATACAAACACATGGAGGCTAAACAATACACTACTTAAAACGAAGTGGTCACTGAAGAAATCAAAGAGGAAATAAAAAAATACCTAGAAACAAATGACAATGGAGACACGACAACCCAAAACCTACTGGATGCTGCAAAAGCAGTTCTAAGAGGGAAGTTTATAGCAATACAATCCTACCTTAAGAAACAGGAAACATCTCGAATAAACAACCTAACCTTGCACCTAAAGCAATAAGAGAAAGAAGAACAAAAAAACCTCAAAGTTATCAGAAGGAAAGAAATCATGAAGATCAGATCAGAAATAAATGAAAAAGAAATGAAGGAAACGATAGCAAAGATCAGTCAAACTAAAAGCTGGTTCTTTGAGAAGATAAACAAAATTGATAAACCATTAGCCAGACTCATCAAGAAAAAAAGGGAGAAGACTCAAATCAATAGAATTAGAAATGAAAAAGGAGAAGTAACAACTGACACTGCAGAAATACAAAAGATCATGAGAGATTACTACAAGCAACTCTATGCCAATAAAATGGACAACCTGGAAGAAACGGACAAATTCTTAGAAATGCACAACCTGCCAAGACTGAATCAGGAAGAAATAGAAAATATGAACAGACCAATCACAAGCACTGAAATTGAAACTGATTACAAATCTTCCAACAAACAAAAGCCCAGGATCAGATGGCTTCACAGGCAAATACTATCAAACATTTCGAGAAGAGCTAACACCTATCCTTCTCAAACTCTTCCAAAATATAGCAGAGGGGGGAACACTCCCAAACTCATTCTATGAGGCCACCATCACCCTGATACCAAAACCAGACAAAGATGTCACAAAGAAAGAAAACTACGGACCAATATCACTGATGAACATAGATGCAAAAATCCTCAACAAAATACTAGCAAACAGAATCCAACAGCACATTAAAAGGATCATACACCATGATCAAGTGGGGTTTATTCCAGGAATGCAAGGATTCTTCAATATACGCAAATCAATCAATGTGATATACCATATTAACAAATTGAAGGAGAAAAACCATATGGTCATCTCAATAGATGCAGAGAAAGCTTTCGACAAAATTCAACACCCATTTATGATAAAAACCCTTCAGAAAGTAGGCATAGAGGGAACTTTCCTCAACATAATAAAGGCCATATATGACAAACCCACAGCCAACATCGTTCTCCGTGGTGAAAAACTGAAAGCATTTCCACTAAGATCAGGAACAAGACAAGGTTGCCCACTCTCACCACTCTTATTCAATATAGTTTTGGAAGTTTTAGCCACAGCAATCAGAGAATAAAAGGAAATAAAAGGAATCCAAATCGGAATAGAAGAAGTAAAGCTATCATTGTTTGCAGATGACATGATACTATACATAGAGAATCCTAAAGACGCTACCAGAAAACTACTAGAGCTAGTCAATGAATATGGTAAAGTAGCAGGATACAAAATTAATGCACAGAAATCTCTGGGATTCCTATACACTAATGATGAAAAATCTCAAAGTGAAATCAAGAAAACACTCCCATTTACCATTGCAACAAAAAGAATAAAATATCTAGGAATAAACCTACCTAAGGAGACAAAAGACCTGTATGCAGAAAATTATAAGACACTGATGAAAGAAATTAAAGATGATACAAATAGATGGAGAGATATACCATATTCTTGGATTGCAAGATTCAATATTGTGAAAATGACTCTACTACCCAAAGCAATCTACAGATTCAATGCAATCCCTATCAAACTACCACTGGCATTTTTCAAAGAACTAGAACAAAAAATTTCACAATTTGTATGGAAACACAAAAGACCCCGAATAGCCAAATCAATCTTGAGATCGAAAAACAGAGCTGGAGGAATCAGGCTCCTTGACTTCAGACTATACTACAAAGCTACAGTAATCAAGACAGTATGGTACTGGCACAAAAACAGAAAGATAGATCAATGGAACAGGATAGAAAGCCCAGAGATAAACCCATGCACATACGGTCACCTTATCTTTGATAAAGGAGGCAGGAATGTACAGTGGAGAAAGGACAGCCTCTTCAATAAGTGGTGCTGGGAAAACTGGACAGGTACATATAAAAGTATGAGATTAGAACACTCCCTAACACCATACACAAAAATAAGCTCAAAATGGATTAAAGACCTAAATGTAAGGCCAGAAACGATCAAACTCTTAGAGGAAAACATAGGCAGAACACTCTATGACATAAATCACAGCAAGATCCTTTTTGACCCACCTCCTAGAGAAATGGAAATAAAAACAAAAATAAACAAATGGGACCTAATGAAACTTCAAAGCTTTTGCACAGCAAAGGAAACCATAAACAAGACCAAAAGACAACCCTCAGAATGGGAGGAAATATTTGCAAATGAAGCAACTGACAAAGGATTAATCTCCAAAATTTACAAGCAGCTCATGCAGCTCAATAACAAAAAAACAAACAACCCAATCCAAAAATGGGCAGAAGACCTAAATAGACATTTCTCCAAAGATATACAGACTGCCAAAAACACATGAAAGAATGCTCAACATCATTAATCATTAGAGAAATGCAAATCAAAACTACAATGAGATATCATCTCACACCAGTCAGAATGGCCATCATCAAAAAATCTAGAAACAATAAATGCTGGAGAGAGTGTGGAGAAAAGGGAACCCTCTTTCACTGCTGGTGGGAATGTGAATTGGTACAGTCACTATGGAGAACAGTATGGAGTTTCCTTAAAAAACTACAAATAGAACTACCATATGACCCAGCAATCCCACTACTGGGCATATACCCTGAGAAAACCATAATTCAAAAAGAGTCATGTACCACAATGTTCATTGCAGCTCTATTTACAATAGCCAGGAGATGGAAACAACCTAAGTGTCCATCATTGGATGAATGGATAAAGAAGATGTGGCACATGTATACAATGGAATATTATTCAACCATAAAACAAAACGAAATTGAGCTATTTGTAATGAGGTGGATGGACCTAGAGTCTGTCATACAGAGTGAAGTAAGTGAGAAAGAGAAAGGCAAATACCGTATGCTAACACATATATATGGAATTTAAGAAAAAAAAATGTCATGAAGAACCTAGGGGTAAGACAGGAATAAAGACACAGACCTACTAGAGAATGGACTTGAGGATATGGGGAGGGGGAAGGGTAAGCTGTGACAAAGTGAGAGAGTGGAATGGACATATATACACTACCAAACGTAAAATAGATAGCTAGTGGGAAGCAGCCGCATAGCACAGGGAGATCAGCTCGGTGCTTTGTGACCACCTAGAGGGGTTGGATAGGGAGGGTGGGAGGGAGGGAGACGCAAGAGGGAAGAGATATGGGAACATATGTATATGTATAACTGATTCACTTTGTTATAAAGCAGAAACTAACACACCATTGTAAAGCAATTATACTCCAATAAAGATGTAAAAAAAAAAAAAAAAAAGAGGCTCTAGTATTCCAGTATTACCCATACTACATTCGAACTAGTACTTCCCAGAAAAAGTAAACTTTAAACAAAAAAAGAAAGGAAAAGAATAGGTAATAAAAAAAAAACTGTTTTAACTTATTTTAAGGGAAAGTTTAGTAACTTCATTTTAACAGCCAGACTATAGATTGGAGAAATTTCAAGGGAGAAAAATAAAGTTCTAATCCTTTTTAAGAATTGAAGTGGGTCCCTTTTTGTTGCCTGTAAACCATGAGCTTAGGTCTTAATTCATTCAACAATGAATACCTAACTATATGCCAAAGAGTGTTCTACACAGTGAGGATGTGGCAGAGAAGATGACAAACTGGGCCTTTGCTCTCATCGGGTTTACAGTCTAGTGAGGGAAATCTTATTGGATAGGCAAATCTTATTGGATAAGATACAATAAAGTACAAGATCTTTTCAGATAGTGCTAAATGTTAAAAATAAAATAAACCAGGGTAATGGGATAAAGAGGGAAAGGGTGAGGTAAGGCATAACCTCTATGAGGAGGTTATGTACAAGTACATAACAAGTACAAGATCTTTTCAGGTAGTGCTAAATGTTTTCAGATAGTGCTAAATGTTAAAAATAAAATAAACCAGGGTAATGGGATAAAGAGGGAAAGGGTGAGGTAAGGAATAACCTCTGTGAGGAGGTGACAATGAGCTGAGACATTAGTTGCAGAAGGAACCAGCCCAGTGTATTCAAGCAATAGAAGGGACAGAGAGGCTATCTACTGAGAAGGGCGAGAGCAACAGGCAGGTGAGGTGAGAGGGGCTGCAGGGGCAAAATCATGCAGGACCTGATAGGCCCTGCTAGGGACTGGAATTTTAACTGTAAAGAGAAGTCTTTGGAAGATTTTAAGGAGGTTGTGATATAATCTGCTTAAAGATTTTAAAAGGGGTGACATGGGCAGGAATGGTGGAGTAAAAACTCCTAACAATCATCTCCCTTCATAAAAACAATAAGAACACTAAAAATTTGTCCAAATCAACTTTTTCCAAACTCTGGAAATTAACTAAAGACTTGCAACAATCTGAGAAGCATTTGTTTAAGAAAAAGACCTGAATTTCAGTAAGAGCAAACTTTGAGATGTTTTAACTTTCCATGTACCCATCCCTCTTGCCAGCCTCTGTGATAATCTTGTAAACCAACAGCTCCACAATCACAGTGAAAATAAGACTGGGAGTCACTGGAGGAGGCAGATGGGGTTGGAGTTCCTCCAAAGGCCCATTCCTAAAGGGTGGAATTATCTACTTAACACAAAAGGAGGCAGTAATCGAGGAATACAGGAATTAAAAAAAAAAAAAAAGACACAGACATATAGAAAACAAATAGAAAATGGCATATGTAAAATTTACTTTATTGGTAATTATATTAAATTTAAATGGATTAAACACTTCAATCGAAATGCAGAGACTTGCAGAATGGATAAGAAATAAAAAGAAAAATGACCCAAATGGGCTTCCCTGGTGACGCAGTGGTCAAGAATCCACCTGCCTAAATTTAATTATTTATTGCAAAGAGCAGAATAGCATACATAAATAGGTGCCTAAGGAAAACTTGTATTCTAATATGGAACTCTCATGAACACCTTTTTTTTTTCTTCTAACGGTATGATAGTAGGCCATTTGATTATTTTTATGGCTTTAACTTTACAACAATGAAATATTCGTAAATTTTAAAAAGTATTTTTCTTTATTTGATGCGGGTGGGATACTGGAGAAATGAAAGGTCAAACATCTATTGAGGAATCCATACTTGTCTATATATTGTGTACTTTTATTTCAAGAACTGATTTAAAATTCCTAAAAGGATGCTATAATAAGTTATTATGCCATTTTACAGACTGAATTAAGTGAATTTCAGGGAGGTATGAAACTTGCCTAAGGCTATCCAGCTACCAAGCAGTAGAAGTGAGAATTAAATCCAGGTATACCTATAAAAAAAAAGAAAAAAAAAAGAAAAAAAAAAGAAGGCGAGGGCAGCACCAGGGTATGGGGTTGTTAGTTTTATAGGGGTGAGTAATTTCATACGCTGATGAGTGGGAGGAGTATTCCAGCTATTTTGGGGAAGGGGTGGGGATTTCTAGGAATTGAGCCACCGCCCACTTTTTGACCTTTATGGTCATCCTTGGAACTGTCGTGGCACCTGTGGGTGTGTCGCTTAGCTTGCTGATGTGTTACAATGAGTGTATACTGAGGCTCAAGGTCTAGTGGAAGTAGACTCGTCCGCCATCTTGGACCTATTTTGTTCTAATCAGTTTATGTTGTGTCCTCGGGCTATGTAATTCTTTTAAATTACATTTAAATTGCATTTAAATTACATTTAAATTGCATTTAAATTAAATTTAAATTACATTTAAATTGCCCCCTTTCCTCCTGTTTCATATTGAATATATAATATTTACCAGAGTATGTTTTAATAATTAATACATGATATATTGTATAATTAATTTATATATCATATATATAATGATATCTATAGGTATTTGTTCTAATAAGTCATTAAAAATAAATGAATATTCTTTTTCAAAAAAAAAAAAAAAAAGAATCCACCTGCCAATGCAGGGGACACGGGTTCGAGCTCTGGTCCAGGAAGATCCCACATGCTGCGGAGCAACTAAGCCCATGTGCCACACTATTGAGCCTGCACTCTAGAGCCTGGGAGCCACAACTACTGAATCTGCATGCCACAACTACTGAAGCCCACGTGCCTAGAGCCCGTGCTCCGCAACAAGAGAAGCCACCGCAACGAGAAGCCCGAGCACCGCAACAAAGAGTAGCCCCCACTCGTCACAACTAGAGAAAGCCCACACGCAGCAACGAAGATCCAACACAGCCAAAAATAAATAAATAAAGTAAAATTAAAAAAAAATGACCCAACTATATGCTGTCTGCAAGAGACACCTTTTAGATTCAAAGATACAAATCAGTTGAAAGAAAAAGAGTGGAAAAAGATACTATGCAAATATTAAACACAAAAGAACTGGGATGGCTATCCTACTATCATACAAAGTAGACATTAAGACCAGAGACAAAGAAGAACATTTAATAAAAGAGTCAAGATAAAAGGGTCAAGGTATCGAGAAAATATAAGAATTATAAACATGTGTGTACCTAATAAAGAGACCCAAAAATATATGAAGCAAAAACTGACAGAACTGATGAAAGAAACAGAACTTCGAACAGTTAATAGTTGAAGACTTCAATACCCTATGTTAACTAATGAATAAAACAACAAAACAGAAGATCAACAAGGAAATAGAAGACTTGAATAACACCATAAACCAACTAGACCTAATGGATATCTATGGAACATTCTACCTAATAACAATAGGATACATATTCTTCTCAAGTACACAAAGAACATTACCCAGGATAAACAATATATCAGGTTGGAAACAAGTCTCAATAAATGTAAAAGGATTGAAATGAAACACAATTCTCTGACCACAGTGAAATGAAATTAGAAATCTGGCTAGAAGACTGACCAAGAAAAAAGTGAGAAGATTCAAATTATTAAATTAGAAATGAAAGAGGAGACATTACTACTGACATTACAGAAATAAAAAGGATTTTAAGGGAATACTATGAACAACTGTATGCCTAGATGAAATGTACAAAAACTTAGAGAGATACAAATTACTGAAACTGACTCAAGAAGAAACAGAAAATCTGAACAGACCTATAGCAGTAAACACATTAAATTATTAATCAAAAATTACTCACAAAGAAAAGCTCAGAATGAGATGCCTGCACAGGTGAATTCTGACAAATGTATAAAGAAGAATTAACACCAGTCCTTCACAAACACTTCCAAAAGATAGAAGATGAGAGAACCCTTCTCAATTCATTCTAAGAGGCCAGTATTACCCTGATAGTAAAACCAGAAAAACATCTCACAAGAAAAGAAGACTAGAGGCCCAAATCTCTTATAAGTATAGATGCAAAAATACCTATGAAAATACTAGCAACCAAATCTAGTAATGTATAAATCAGATTAGAAACCATGATAAAGTGAGATTTTTTCCAGTAATGGAAGATTGATTCAACATATGAAAATTAATCAATGTAATACACCATATTAATAGAATAAAGAACAAAACCATATGATCATCTCAATAGATCCAGAAAAAGCATTTGAAAAATTCCAACCCCTTTTCATGATAACACTCAACAAACGAGGAACAGACGGGAGCTTCTGAAATCCAGTTAAGGGCACCTATGAAAAACCCACAGCAAACATCATACTTAGTGCCAAAAGCCTGAAAACCTCCCCCTAAGATCAGGAACAAGACAAGGATGTCTGCTTTCACCACCTGTATTCAAGATTGAACTGGAGATTCTAGCTGGGGCAGTTAGCCAATCCAAAGAAAAAATATGCATCCAGAAAGGAGGAAAGAAGTAATATTAACCCATTTGCACCAAGAGAATCCTAAAGAATCTTTTAAAAAGTATTAGAACTAATAAACAAGTTCAGCAAGGTTGCAGAATACACGGTTGATATACAAAACCAATTGTAGTTCTATACACCAGCAATGAACAATCTAAAAATAAAATTAAGAAAATGATTACATTTACAATAGCATAAAAAATACTTAGGGATAAACTTAACAAAAGACGTGTAAGTCTTGTACACTGAAAACTACAAAACACTGCTGAAAGAAATTTCACAAGACCTAAATGCATGGAAAGACATTTGTGTTCCTGGATTAGAAAATTTAATATTGGTAAAATGGCAACACTCCACAAATTATCTATAGATTGAATGCAACCCCTATTAAGATTGCAGCTGGCTTTTCTGCAGAAATAGACAAGTTGGTCCTAAAATTCATATGGAATTGCAAGGGACCCTGACTAGCCAGAACAATCTTGAAAAAGAATAAAGTTGGAAGACTAATACTTCTCGATTTCGAAAATTATTACAAAGCTACAGAAATCAAGACTGTGTGACAGTGGCATAAAGTCAAACATATAGATCAATGAACGAGAATAGAAAGTCCAGAAATAACCCCTTATATTTAAGGTCAATTGATTTCTGACAAGCGTTCCAAGACAGTTCACTAGGAAAAGAATAGTTTTTTTCAACATATGGTATTGGGACAGCTGGATTTCCACATGCAAAAGAATGAGGCAGGACCCTTACCCCACACCATATAAAAATATTAATTCAAAATGGATCAGAGACCTAAATGTAGAAACTAAAACTATGAAACTCTTAGAAGAAAGCATAGGCATAAACCTTCATGACTTGGGTTAGGCAATGGTTCTTAGATACGATTCCAAGAACACAGGCAACAAAAGAAAAATGAGATAAATAGGACTTTATCAAAATAAAAAACTTCAAAGGACAATATCAAGAAGGTGAAAAGCTGACACAAAGAACGAGAGAAAATATTTGCAAATCACATATTTTATAAGGGGCTAGTATCCAGAACATATAAGGAACTCTTAATAAGAACTTAACAATAAAAACACAAAAAAATCCAATATAAAAATAGGCAAGGTATCTGAATATACATTTCTCCTAAGAATATATACAATGGCTCATAAACACATGAAAAGATGCTGAACATCATTAGTCACTAGGAAAATACATATCAAACCCACGATAAGATACTACTTCACATCCACAAGAATCGCTATAAAGAAAAAGTCAGAAGACAACAAGTGTTGACGAGGATGTGGAGAAATCAGAACCCTCCTAAACTGCTAATGCAAATGTAAAACGGTGCAGCTACTTTGGAAAACAGTGTGGTAGTTCCTCAAAGGGTTAAATGTAGAGGTAGAATATACTCAGAAATCCCACTCCTAGGTATCTATCCAAGAGAAATGAAAACATACGGCCACAAAAACTCTTTCATAAATGCTTATATCAGCACTGTTTGTAAAAGCCAAAAGGTGGAAACAACCCAAATGGCTATCAACAGACGAATGGATAAATAAAATGTAATATTCATACAGTGCAATGTTATTTGGACAAAAAAGGAACAAAATACTGGTATGTGTTACAACATGAATGACCCTTGAAAACATTCTGTGAAAGGAAAGAAGTCAATCACGAAAGACTTCATATTATATGATACCATTTATAGAAAATGTCCCAAACAGGCAAATCTACAGAGACAGAAAGTAGATGAGTGGTTGCTTAGGGATACAGGGGAATGAATGGATAAGGGGTTGGGGGTGGTGGCAGCTAAGGAGTGCAGGTTTTCTCTTAGAGGTGATGAAAATGTTCTAAAATTGATCGTGGTGATGGCCGCACATATCTGTGAATATACAAAAAAACATTGAATTGGGCACTTTAAAAGGGTGAGTCATACGGTATGTGAACTATATGTCAATAACACTGTTATTTAAAAAACAATCTGGCTGATCTTGCCACAAATTATAAGACTAGTGGAACTGGACTGAGAAAAATAACCCATGCCTCTCTCAAATTATGACAGCTCTATCATGTTTGGAAGAAGATAGGCCAATATGTCATTCCTACTTCACTGTCTGAAACCTGGAATAGAAGCCTGAACTCTCGCATCTGGTCATCTCCTCTTTGGTTGTCATGCTTCAGAATAGCTGAGCAAAGTCCCCCTTCTCATCCCGCAGCTCTCTTTCTACAGTCATCCAAAGACAGTAACAACTGGAAGAAGAAACTCAGCACAGGAATTGATGGGTGGTGGGGGTGATATAGTCTAGAGAAATGTTTGAATTACAAAACAAACAAACGAAAACAACCTCACTTGAATTCTGGATAGGAAAAATATATTTCCTAGAAAGAGTAAAAAATCTGACTTTAGCTCTGTAATCGTTTCCCATGAGAAGGCAAAAAATGAATATACTCAGAGATTAATCAGTAAGAATCAAGGGTGGATCCAGGCTTTGTGGATTCTAAAGTACAATCTGGGGAACTTTCAAAAGTATGTAGTGTTACGAATGCAAGTTTAGGGATGAGGCACTGGCGGGGGTGTTATGAGTGAGAAAACCTGAAACATAAAATTCACAAGCGTCCTGGAAAAGCTAATTCTGGTCTGAATATACATGGCACTCATTTTCTCTTGAAAAATTATTTGGAGATGCTTAAGAAATGAAACCAAAAATGCTGAAAACGAGACTAAAAGCATCAGCTGTGAGCACTAAGTCAGTTAAAGGTAGAGTTGTAGAAAATACTGTCACAAATATGGTTGCTAAACTCAAGGCCAATGTGAAACATAACATCTGAAAATTAACATGCATTCACCTACAAAAACTATAAAATAGTAACAATAACCTCAATTTCAAACTCCTATTTATATTAAAGAAGATCAGTATCTGAGGTGAAAGTACAGGGTAAAGATGAAGAAGCAAAAATAATTTAAATTTCAAGTCTTACATGGGAATTATAGGCAGGAGGGTAGGTCAAAAAGCATCTTTTTAATTTTTAAATTTTACAGTCAGAAAATATAGATTGGAGACTATGTTTTGAAAAACATTAAAGACAAGCCCTAATAAAAAAGAGTACGTATCTGCCAAATGACTGGGATAGTTAAAGTCAAAGAAAGTTTGGGGTTAAAAAGTAAAAGCCAAACATACACTGCTTACAAGAAACACAACTAAAACGGACCCACACGGCACCGTTAAAAACAAAAGGATAGAGCAGCCGCTGTGGAAAAGTGTGGCAGTTCCTCCAAAAGTTAAACATAGAACTTTATATGTTCCATGTGATCCAGCAATTCCAGGCAGATACCCCAAAAATTCAAAGCAGGGACTCAAACAGATACTTGTATACCAGTGTCCATAGCACCATAATTCACAAGAGCCAATGGTGGAAACAACCCAAGTGTCCACTGACAGATGAATGGATAAACAAAATATAAATATACATACAATGGAATATTAGTTATCCATAAAAAGGAATGAAATTTTGACATATGCTACATCATGGATGGCCCTGGAAAACATTATGCTAAGTGAAACAGACACAAAAGGACAAATACTGTATGAGTCCACTTCTATGAGATACCGAGAAAATGCAAGTTCATAGAGACAGAAAGTAGAACAGAGGTTACCAGCGGCTGGAAGGAGAGGGAATGCGGAGTTAGTGTTTCATGGGGACAGAGTTTCTGTGTGGGATTATGAAGATGGATAGTGGTGATGGTTTACAACATTGTGAATGTACTTAATGCCAATAACTTCTACACTTAAAAATGGTTAAAATGGCAAATTTTATGTTATGTATATCTTACTACAATTAAAAAACAACAACAACGGGGAGATGATATTTCAGGCATACAAAAACCAAAAGAAATCAGGGACAACAATATGAATTTGACACCAGGCAGAATTCAAAATGCATCAAAGAGAATAAAAAGTGTCTTTGAAAAAATGCAAAATACCTAAAGAGGATATAATAAGTACTAGTTTGCATTAAAAAGAACTATTTGGAAATTCCAAAAGTCATTCTCCCGAATGACTTTAACAAGTGGTTAAAACAATATAACACCATAATTATAACTATTCCGAAAAACATCTAAAAAAGAGGAAGTTAAATGTTAAGATGCACTGAATTTCAGCTGCAGCTTCCAATGTGGCAAAAGTGTGCTCTTCCACTTCAGCTTTGCTCTTGGGCATATGGAAGGCCAAAGAGCTGAATTCTATTTCATTTTTACTCTTCCTTGACTTGAGAATGACCATGTGCCCAAAATTTCTAATTAGCATCACATCGATTTAAAATAAGACATGTCAGGGACTTCCCTGGTGGCTCAGAATCCACCTGCCAATGCAGGGGGCCATGGGTTCAGTCCCTGGTCCAGGAAGATCCCACATGCTGCGGAGCAACTAAGCCTGTGCGCCACAACTACTGAGCCTGCGCTCTAGAGCCTGCGAGCCACAACTACTGAAGCCCACGCGCCTAGAGCCCGTGCTCCGCAACATGAGAAGCCACTGCAATGAGACGCCCGCGCACCACAACGAAGAGTAGCCCCCGCTCGCCGCAACTAGAGAAAGCACCCGCACAGCAATGAAGACCCAATGCAGCCAGAAATAAATAAATGAAATAAATTTATAAAGTAAAATAAGACATGTCAGTGTCAGTCCAAGTTATTGGTAATATCTGATTACTCACTTAATAAAACTTAGATGAAAATTTTGTGTACTTTATAGGTTGAAATTCTACTGGTCAGTTAAAATATAAACGTATAGTTGCTATGCAAGAGTAAAATGGTATAATTAATGATGTCCATGAAAACCATTAATTTATGTACAAAAAAGAACAAAACGACGCTCAAATAGTTAAATACATAGAGAACAAAGCTGGCAATCGAAACAGTTGTGGAAGAGAGTGGACTAGGTAGATATTGGGAAAACATTAATTCTTTTTTAGCCAACCCATTTCATAAAATTTTCAAGAAGAATATAATGGAGATTAGATCATCAGCCTATTTTCTTAATAAAAGTTAGTATTTATAATTAAAAAATATATATCAATATGTTTGTTTGTTTTAAATTTCATTTTGGCCAAAGAGAAAATCCTATTTGGCAATTCTTCACATCTTACGAAGATGAATTAAAAACAGAATGTCCATTTTCACCCCATCAGATTTTCACAAGGAGGAAAAACACTTAAATCATGTACAATATCACCCATGATAAATCCTATTCGAACCAGATAAAATAAAGAATATAAGAAATGAAGAAAAGAGGAAAGCATTTGCGGGTCCAAAAAATGTTGGACCCGCAAATCCCTGCCTTTTCTTTGGCCTCTCTTGAAAGTACGTGTCCATTTCATACTGCAAATATGCATCACAGTGACTCAGGAGCAAACCAGTGGCTGACAGGGCTGAGAAGTGATGGTGCTTCCACTATAATGTCAGTATTAACATTTGTCAACAGAGAAATGTATAATAATAAAGTTGTACTAAATAGCAAATGCTGGAGAGTGTGTGGAGAAAAGGGAACCCTCCTACACAGTTGGTGGGAATGTAAATTGGTGCAGCCACTGTGGAGAACAGTATTGAGGTTCCTCAGAAAACTGAAAACAGACTTGCCATGTGATGCAGTAATCTCACTCCTGGGCATATACCTGGACAAAACTACAATTCAAAAAGATACATGCACCCCTATGTTCATAGCAGCACTATTCACAATAGCCAAGACAGGGAAACAACCTAAATGTCCATCGACAGATGAATGGATAAAGAAGATGTGGTGCATATATACAATGGAATATTAGCCATAAAAAACAATGAAATAATGCCATTTGCAGCAACATGGATGGACCTAGAGATTATCATACTAAGTGAAGTAAGTCAGAGAAAGACAAATATCATATGATATCCCGTATATGTGGAATCTAAGATATGAAACAAATGAACTTATCTATGAAACAGAAACAGACTCACAGACACAGATAACAGACTTGTGGTTGCCAAGAGGGAGAGGGTGTTGGGGGAGGGATGGAGTGGGAGTTTGGGGTTAGAAGATGCAAACTATTACATATAGAACTGATGGGCCTACTGTAGAGCACAGGGAACGAGGGCCTACTGTAGAGTACAGGGAACTATATTCCATATACTGGGATAAACCATAATGGAAAAGAACATGAAGAAGAATATTTATATATATATATATGTATGTATAACTGAGTCACTTTGCTGTACAGCAGAAATTAACACAACACTGTAAATCAACTATACTTCAATAAAATAAATTTAAAAAAATAAAGTTGCACTAAGTAAAAACATGAAAATAAAAAATACAATTCAGGGCTCCTTATTTCTCCCGATGTATCACTTGCTCACTCTCTCTCCTCTGTCTTCTCGCCAATGTGGCAGCCAGGCAGGCCACTGCTGGTCTGTTAGAAACGTCCTGGGGCGGAACCCTGGACCCGCTCAGTGCTCGTCACCGGGGCCAGTGCTTCCTGCCTGCTCTTCCTCCTCTTCTGGATCACTAGAGTGGGACGATGGGAAACTTGTTCGGTTCTACCCTTTCTCCATTACCCAGGAGATGATGCGCAACCCAGACCCAGCTCGGCCTACTGCCATTCCACCCTGCAGGGCAAAGTCCCAGATGAAATTAAACTTGACTTTCCTTTGTTTCACTTTGCTGTTGCACCCTGTTCTTATATTTCCGTTGGAGTCTCTTCAGAAAAGAGGGCTGACTGAACCACAGCCCGATTTGGAGATTTCTGGGTTTCCCAGCCAAATAAAATATTAAAACAATCTTAAAAACCATCTCCCTGATTTTTTTTTCACTTTCTAAAAATAATCAGAAAATTCACTAAAATTATAAGAGGAGTCTATATAACTGCATGCTTACAGATTCAACAAACTCATTGAGATGGAAAACATTTCTAGAAAAAATGTTACCAAAACTGATGAAATTCTGAATAGGCCAAATATCAAGAAAAAATGTAGACAGTCATCAAAGAGTCCTCCCAATCGGCTCTATATTTCTACTGGTGAATCTTATCCAATTCACAAAGAAAAAAAATCCTGTAGTATAAAAGCTGCTCCCAAATATGGAAGATAGAAAGCTATTTATTCATGTCCAGAAAGCAAAGGTAACACTCATGTTAAAATTATTATTATTGAAAAATAGTAAAAATAAAACAGACTGATCTGTCTATTGTTAATGGAGTTAACTCCAAGTTCCATGAAGTGCAGTCCTGAGTATTAGTTTAAGTAGTGAGTTCTTTCCCAGATGGTTGTGTTCACCCATATAAATGCTGGTGGCTTTAAGGTACAAAAGAAGGTATCGCGGTCTTTAGAAGAAGGGCAGCAGCCAGCTAAAGGTGAGTGTAAGTAGTAAGGACCCAACTCTGGGGTTCTAGAGGGTCACGATCTCTCATCAAGCAGAGGCTGTGACCACTAAATCACTTTCTCCAGGGAGAAGTTACAATCCTAAAACAGTTTTAATCTCACTATCAGAGTCTGTATTTCAGAATGTCATATTTAGAGCAATTCTAAGACATACGATATTGCCATCCTTTGCAGACCCCTCACGTAAACAAGAAAGTAATTCACCCAAGAGAGAAAGAATATCCTCTCAGATGGAAGACAAGGAAAAATTAGGGCACGCTAAAATGGAATGCAAACGGGAGTCCCCAGAAAATGAAACCTAACATTCAGATGTCAGACGTCTATGCTCTAGGAAGGGAAGCGGGCACTGCAGACTGTTTTGAGCAATGCGGACGCAGTGGGGGGCTGCCCGGGAACCTGGGGCACCAGGAGCCCCGCAGAGGTACCACGGGGGCCAGGTTCTCAGGCGAACTGTCAGAGCAAAGCAGAAACAGCCCCAAGACCAAGAATCAAGACATCAAATGAACCAGGAACACAAAAGTGAGAAGTCATGAAGTGTCTCACTCCAGGCTGCAGTGGAGTCTGGCCTATGGGATACCATCCCTCTCCTGTTCCCACTCTCGGCCCGCTCCCACCCCAAACATGCTGTCCTACTGAGGAGGAAGGGCAGGGGCTGGGCGGGAAGGCCTGGAGTTTACTTCTATAGCCTGGAACACTGAGACAGATTAATAAAGCTAAATATTTTAGACAGTGAAACAAATACATACCTTCAGTTAAAGTGCCTATGCGTGGTATTGCACTAGTCATTCTGCAAATATTTCAGGGTCTTCTAGGTATTCATTCATTTAGAGACAAGACAGAGTTGCTGTCCACAAGTGGAAGATGCAGAAAAATAATGAACAGACAACCCAGCCATAAAATGGATGAAGTTCTGGGCTTCCCTGGTGGCGCAGTGTTTGAGAGTCCGCCTGCCGATGCAGGGGATGTGGGTTTGTGCCCCGGTCCGGGAAGATCCCACATGCCGCGGAGCGGCTGGGCCCGTGAGCCACGGCCGCTGAGCCTGCGCATCCGGAGCCTGTGCTCCACAGTGGGAGAGGCCACAGCAGTGGGAGGCCTGCGTACCGCAAAAAAAAACCAAAAAACAAAAAACGATGAAGTTCTGCCATTTGCAATAACATGGATGGACTTGGAGGGCATGATGCTCACTGAAATGTCAGACAGAGGACAAATACTATAGGATGTCACTTACATGTGGAATCTAAATATCAAAACAAACTGGTGAATGTAACAGAAAGGAAACACACTCATAGATATAGAGAACAAACTAGTGGTTACAAGTCCTCAATTCACAAAAATTAATTTAAGACAGTTCTTTGACCTAAGTGCACAAGTTAAAAATACAAAACGTGTAAAAGAAAACACAGAAGTTTTGCATGTGTCCTAATATGGTCAAATCCTTGGACCTTTATCTAGGGAATTGACTTCAAACACACTTTGAGCGTTTGCTCAAAACTATTTAGATGTACACTCAAAATGGGAAAAATTGGGGCTTCCCTGGTGGCGCAGCGGTTGAGAGCCCGCCTGCCGATGCAGGGCACACGGGTTCGTGCCCCGGTCCGGGAGGATCCCACATGCCGCGGAGCGGCTGAGCCCGTGAGCCTGTGGCTGGCCGCTGAGCCTGCGCGTCCGGAGCCTATGCTCCGCGACGGGAGAGGCCACAGCGGTGAGAGGCCCGCGTACTGCAAAAAAAAAAAAAAAAAAAAAAGGTTAGGTTTTGATGAATGAAACCTATGAGTGTTTATCGGATACTGACAAAGACCACAGAGGTGGCTGGAGGATACCGCAGTCGGCGTGAGGGTGGATTGATTCCTGGCTCTACCGGCCTGTGAAGCTTGGATGAGTTAGGTAATCTTCCTAAGCCTTCTCTTCATCTACCTGGTAAGTTTTTGAGGGTTAAGGTACATGAGAGAATCCATGTAAAGCTTTTAGAACAGTGGCCGTTATCAAATAATACTCAGTGTAAACACAAAATGCTATTATTAGTGTCACAGGACCTTTGGATGAGTGTTCTGTTTTCCACATAGCCGCCTTTCCCAGGCTGTATAGACACAGAAATACGTGTGAATTACCAATAACACCAAGAATATATATTCCCATTCACACACATTCACACACATTCCACATGTTTTTAGGAACATAAGTGGTTGTTTTTATAGAGAGTAGAGCCATAAAAGCAAATTTAAAAGGTTGGGGTAGCATGTGGTGGATACCATCCCAGGTTTCATCAGGGGAAAAGGTCACGATGGGAGGAGAGAGCACACTGAAGGAAGGGGTTTAGGATGCGACAGTGTGAGAGACACAGAGACAACTTACAAAGAATTCAGGAGGAGGAAAAGCAAGTTGCTGAGGGGACCTGAAGAAACTTCATGTGAAAATTATTCCCTGGGAATTCCCTGGCGGTGCAGGTGGTAGGATTCGGCGCTTTCACTGCCGAGGGTTGGGGTTCGATCCTTGGTCGGGGAACTAAGATCCCACAAGCCTCGCGGCGTGGCTAAGAAACAAAAAGAAAGAAAGAAAATTATTTCCTTAAATCCATGTGTTTGTTTAACCCAGAGATAAGATAGAAGGGTGTTTTCAACCCAGAAGAAAAATTGGACCTTTTCTGTACGTCCCTTCCCTTCTCCCCAGACGCAGAGCTATTTCCAGTGGGCAGAGAGAAATTTCAGTTCAATAAGAGAAAACGGTCTAACAGTGAGGGCCATCCAGTACTGGGACAGAGCTTCAGGAGCTAATGAACCCCAGAGGCCTCTGCCTTCTCAGAGGCTTAAGGCGCTGTTGACAGAGAGGTCTTGGGAATTGCTGGCTTGTTTGTTTCTACCTGGAGCACTGCTACCACTTATGCTCTTGAACGTAATACGGTTTTCTGAGCAGCTTTAAATTTAATTACCTGTGAACAGGCTTTTCCTGATATTTAATGAGGTCTTTACAAAATCGGCTCTAGTATAGCTAGGTGGATACCAGTGTTCTGGTTTGGAGTCAATTCCTCTGCTGACTTTCTCTCTCTGTGGATTCACACGGGGCATGGCCATCAATTCAGCAGTAGCTGGAAGGGGAAACACTCCACCTTATCCCTAGGAAACATCCGTGAGAAAGCTCTTTTACTTATTTATTTATTTTTCTGTTTTTAGACTTTTACTTATTTATTCCTAACGTTTTTATTGGAGTATAATTCTTTACAATGGTGTGTTACTTTCCACTTTATAACAAAGTGAATCAGTTATACATATATCCCCATATCTCTTCCCTCTTGCGTCTCCCTCCCTCCCACCCTCCCTATCCCACCCCTCTAGGTGGTCACAAACCACGGAGCTGATCTCCCTGTGCTATGCGGCTGCTTCCCACTAGCTATCTATTTTACATTTGGTAGTGTATGTATGTCCATGCCACTCTCTCACTTCGTCCCAGCTTACCCTTCCCCCTCCCCAAGTCCTCAAGTCCATGCTCCAGTAGGTCTGCGTCTTTATTCTCGTCTTGCCCCTAGGTTCTTCATGACATTTTTTTTCTTAGATTCCATATATATGGGTTAGCACACGGTATTTGTTTTTCTCTTTCTGACTTACTTCACTCTGTATGACAGACTCTAGGTCCATCCACCTCACTACAAATAACTCAATTTCGTTTCTTTTTATGGCTGAGTAATATTCCATTGTGTATATGTGCCACATCTTCTTTATCCATTCATCTGTCGATGGACATTTGGGTTGCTTCCACGTCCTGGCTGTTGTACATAGAGCTGCAGTGAACACTGTGGTACATGACGTTTTTTGAATTATGGTTTTCTCAGGGTCTAGGCCCAGTAGTGGGATTGCCGGGTCGTACGGTAGTTCTATGAGAAAAGCTCTTTTAATTTCTGTTTCCTTCTACTTCTATTGCTCAGAGATCAGAGGGAGATAGAGAAAAAACGAGAGATCCTTACCAGGCCATGCGGAGGGACGTGGGCACACAGTGGGCGTGGACTGGGTAGAAGGAAAAGAACAGGGAGGCAGAATGAATTTCCAGACCTTCTGGGTACAAGTATAGATAAAAAGGTATTTTATAATCTATTACATTAATCTGGATGAAATACAGCATTGTCCTGATGAATCAGAGCAGATGACTGGAAACTGACATACCTGTTATTTCAAATGAGTTATGATTAAGAACTACAACAGAAGTGTATCTTTGAGCTGGATATTACATTGACTTGAGACTTCAAACAGAGCTCCTTATAAAACATTCTGAGAAAGTTGCCTTTGGTGTTGAAAGTTCCCATATTTGGTTTCAGGCCAAAAGTGACTTTTTCCCCCCTGCATGATTTAATAATAAGGCCTTCAGTCATCCGGGGGCTGCCTGCCTGTGAAAAAGCACCACGGGCCTTGCAGGGCGCTCCCCACCCCCAAACATTCTTCACATTTCACTGTCACTGCCCTGCCGGTTCCTATTAATCCCAAGAGGGGTGCTCCCTACCAAGATCCCTGAATGCAGAATACCTCAAGGAGGGCCCTGAGGCTGACTGCGGCCTTGTGTGGAAATAGAGACTCACCACCCTAAATAAACAGAAGGAAGGTTTATTTATGGAGAGAGGGAGGGGGGCCACGGAATCTGAAGGAGCAGAAGCGGAGAGGTTCATTCCTGAGCCCTCACTTTAGTAGGGAACCAGTATGGGCCCCTGGAGGCTCTCTTAGGGACAGTAAGGAAGGGGACGCAGGAGGACACAGCAACCGGATTGTGTGGCCTTATCACACTGAGCCTCCAGGAAAGAATGCTGGGCTCCCTCAAAGCACAGAGCTTCCCTAATGGGAACCAGGAGCCAATCAAGCTGAACAAAGTTGGGCCCAATTTCTCTAACTTCAGAGTTAAGGGCAAGTGGTCCTTTGTGGTCCTGAAACAGGTCTATTCACCTCCAAATCCCATGTTCTCAACTACCACACCTCCCTGGCTTCTGCGCAGTGTAATCCTAGAATCCTCCCAGAGCATCCAACCACCCGTCCCCCCAGCACTCTCTATCATGTTAGCCTAGTTTAATACTGTTTTCATAGCACTTAGCACATCTTGAAATTCTCTTGTATATCCGTCTACTTACCTCCCCTACCACCAGACTGGGATCTCCCAGAGGGAAGGGGCTGTGCTTTGTTAAATGCTGCTCTATCCTGATGCTAGAACAGTGCCTGGCCTAGAGGAAGTGCTCAAGAGATCAGGGACGAGTGAATCAGTGAACGATCAAGTGAATGAATGGATGCACTAAAGAAGTGGGGTAGGAAATTTTGATTGGTGGGATGTATAAAATAGAATACCAAGGAAAAGGAAAGGAAAATTGAGATTAGTCTGTTTGCAACCTACAATCACCTACTGCTTGCCAGCTCTCCCTGCCACTCCCAAGCCACCCAGCCCCACCTCAGGGTTCAGTCCCCAAACCTGCCTTGCGAGATACCTAGTGGCAGTGTGGTCAAGGGCACAGGGAGGAGGTTCCCTTGGAACATGACTGATGACCTTTGATTCTGAAGGGCTGAGGATGACTGTGATCCGGCTATAATCTAGCCCCGAAATTCTCAACCAGAGGGGACCTCCCGGCATCTCTGGGGCAAAAGACGCAGTGAGGAAGTGTGTGGAGTTTAACACGGTCTGGGTTCTCATGACTTGTTCACTTTTGGATCTTTTAACACATTATCAGGGAGCCTATGTTCAAAAAAAGCTGTAAAGTGATCTAAATGATGGGATCGGACAAGACTTAACAGAAAATCTTAATAACCAGAGAGAGTCGAGGATGAACCCGAAACTTAGAGTTTCAACGCACAGAAGGACAGTGGTTTCTATAAACCATGATGGGGGATTTAGGACAAGCTAATTCAGGGGATGAAGCTAAGCATAATTTGGAATTTGCTGAGCTGCAGATGGCAGGAAGACATCCTGAGGAGCCTGCAGTGGAACGTAAGTAAGCCAGTGAGAAGGACAGAGCTAGAGACACAAGCTAGAACCTTACACAGAATCTGGACCATGCCCCGTGGTACCAGAATATATACATATGGTCTTTGTCCCTAGTTCCTGGCCCAGAGATCCAGAAATCCTTGAAATTTCCAGAGTGACAGAAGTGTCTTTGTTATGCTAATGAGATGCCTCAAGGGGGGGTCCCTAGAGAGCTTCAGGTTGGGGCTGGTCACCAGCAGGACCAATCACTTGATCAGAGGGTTGGGACTGAGAACCAGCTCAACCTCCAGGAAGGGGGACTGGAGATGGAGTTCCATCATGTGGCCAATGATTTAATCAATCGCACCTACTTAATAAGACCACCCCCTAAACCCTGGGGCTTCCTGGTTGGTGAACACCCTGATGTGCAGGGAGGGGGCCCACCCAGATTCCACGTGGAGAGGCACAAAGGCTCTGTGTCTAAGACCCTCCCAGACCTGGCCCTGGGTGTCTCTTCTATTTGTATCCCTTATAATAAAACTGTAATCATAAGTACAGTGCTTTCCTGAGTTCTGTGACTTATTCTAGGGGAACCCTTTACATTTATTGCCAGTCTGTCAGAATCGCAGGTGCCTGAGACTTGGGGTTGGTGTCAGAAGAGAGGGCAGGCTTGAGAGACTGAGCCCTTAACCCTGTGGAGTGTGACACTCACTCCAGGTAGCTGGTGTCAGACTGTGTTGCAGGACGCCCGCTTGGCGTGCAAACAGAGCATGTCCGAGTTGCCGCATGTATTACACAACGGTTGTGAAGGTGTCCAGGGATTTTTAGAAGCCCAGCTCCAAATGGAAACGTTACTGAATTTTATATTTTCTCTCTCACCATTCTGAGCCATTAACTGACAATAATTAAGAAATACTAAATGTCGCAACGGGTGATGATTTTGCATACATTTTATCCAAGAAATACAGAGTTAAGACGATCACCCTCATATGGGTCACTCCGCTGAGGACAATCACGAAATCAGAAAGGAAAAAACTTAATCTTCCAACTTTAATATGTAAAATGACAGACTCTGAGGAAATATAGGAAAATTTATCTCTGCTTAATTCTGGGCTTCTTTATTCCATTAATGTTAGGATGCCACTGATTTTTAAGATGATGAGTTTATAACAGACTTTTGGGGGAGATGGGGAAGGAAAGTAACACCGTCACATTAAATACAGAGATCCACTGTAAGATGCTATTCATTTCAGAAATGTAATATGTAAGAAAATAATCAAGTGCATCTCAGATTTGAGAAAATATGGCAATATAGTAGTAATTAAGATTGTCTTTGCTTCCCTTTAACTTTCAGATGATTTGCCTTAAAGGTGTTCCGTGTCATCACTTTTCCCTTATCCATTTTCTGTTCTAAAATATTACTGTCTCAAAGCATAATTGTTTATTAAAAAAAACTGTCTAGATGGGGGATGATGTGGCTGAGATAAAACAAGGGCCTACTTCACTCCATTACAAGCATTCTGAAAATCAAAGAAAATTAACTTATCACATTAACTGAATTTTGGAAAATAATTCTTCACCAATTACCCGTTAGTATCTTCTGTACTGACAGAAACCAGCTTTGTCTCATATACACACATAAACTGCAGGCCTTCCATGGAGTGAGCAGGTATCATTTCCCCACTAGGTCCTATTTTTCTATATGGAGAAGATGACTCAGAAGACAGCCCTAGGGCTTCTGGATTGCTACCTCCTTTCCCACCTGCCCTCCGGATGGCCGGCCCAAGGGAGGTAGAGCCATAAGATTCAGAATTCTCTTTTTAGGGCTCTGTGCACTGAAATCCCCTCCTAACAAGGCAGTCAGTGCTATACCTTCTGACCTTGAAATTTCTGAGTTATCTATATGAAGTTAGTGAAATGCCCAGTGCAAGAAATGGGCTGCTATTGATATCAGATAGCTAACCACAATCTTAAACAGACCAACAGGCTAATGACAAAAATGCTTCAACCAAGATGTGTGGTCCTGGACGCAAGAGAAGGGGATATGGGGATATATGTATACACATGGCTGATTCACTCTATTATACGGCAGAAACTAACACAACATTGTAAAGCAATTATACTCCAATAAAGATGTTAAAAAAATAAATTTTAAAAAAATTACCTAAAAAAAAAAAAAGATGCGTGGTCCTTACCCAAACCGAAGCAATCTGTAGCTAAACCTTATCTTCACCTGCCAAAATCTTACTGAAAATATTTTGCAGAGAAGCCAGGAAACATGGCTTTCATTGAGGTAAGACTCATACTCTGAGATCCCTCTCTTCAGGGGATTTAAATGACCAACGTACAAAAACAAACCCATCCACATATTAAGAAGAAAGGAGTGCTGTAAAATCCAGAGGGATATTTTTAGGTGACCTAGCACAACCCCTGGAGATGATGCTGATTAGTTTACAATAACTGACAGAACAAGAGTGGGTGTTAGGTGAGGGGAAAGAGTATACTATACTTACAGACAGTGTCATTAAGTTACTCACCATTGACAAGGGAGCTTTCACGTTGGAATCTTGAATCACTCTGTAAACATCAATTATGTATCAAGATTCCTATAACGCAGCTCTGACATCTGCTTTTGAGTCCTTGTTGAAGAACAAGCTCTGTGACTTTGAAAGAGAACTCAGATGCCTTGCTCTCCACTGCCCTCTCTCAAATGAATAAAGCTTATTGGCACTCACACGCTACACAGGACTTGTAGTTTAAGTGATTTACAGTACAGTGTTGAACTTATTACTAAAACAATCATTCCTTTATTGCTGTTTTAATTATCACTCTAAAAAGCTCTGTGAGACAAGGAAGGAAATTTTCATCAGAAATTGACAACAGAAACTGGCAAGGGTGGTGCCACTTGGTGCATCTAACCTCTGAAGCTGAAACAGCCTGCAGAGCAACGTGTACCATCCCGACATTTAACAACAAGGGAGGTGAGTCTAGTTTCAGATGCCCTTCCGGCAGCTCAGGATAATCAGGTCCAGCCTCCTAGAAACCCTCAACTACATCTCTAGGTAATCAAAGCCACCCCTTGAGAATGAAGGATGTGTCAGACACGGAGAGGGTGATTTGTAAGACAATCAAACACTCATCTCATCACACCATCATGTAGTTTTTAACCAAAGCAACTGAAAATGAACAGATTCTCTCTTTCAGATGAGTTGCTTGCATTAATAGTTTTTTTGTTGGTGGTCGTTTTTTAAAAAAATCACATCTCTGGAAATTCCTCCCTGCAGCATAAACCATTAAGTATCCTTTACAGGACTCAGGAATGAACTCAATCCTTCTGGCTGACTTAGGAACACTGGCACGTGTTGACGGCCGGGTCCCGGCACCAGGAAACCATGTGCTAACTGGCTGCTCTATCCCTCTTTCCTCTTCAGCGTCTGCCAGGTGGAGCCCCGACTTCCAGGGCGATTCTGGCTCTTGGTCGCATCCTGCCTGTTATCTCTGTCTGGCAAACAACTACTCCGTGCTTCCAGAACAGGCACCGGTGATAAGTTATTCTCAGCCCGCTCTGCCAGAAGTTTTTTTGGCCGACAGGCTGAGGAAGACCATTGTTGTTGCTGGCTGTTATCTCTTGCCGGCTCTGCCTGGCAGATGTGTGACTCCGTCTCTCTGGTGTGGAAACAGGGAGCTCGACTCTGGATGAGTCAATACACTAATAAACAAGGGGCACGGAGGAAATAGCAACCAGTCTTGAAAACAGAAAAAGAAACACGTGGAGGTTTACTGGATGCCGAGATGTTTGTCCTCCACAGCGTGCCTCTGCTTTATCTCGCTTCACAGCCTTCCTATCAGAGAAATGGGGAAGTTCATCGTGTATCAAGTGCGAATTGGCTGTAATGTTTGTGCGTTACTTACATAGCACGGAAAGTATTTTTTGGTGCTGGGGAGTGCTGTTTTCTTCCATGGCGAATTTATATCTTTGTCATTCATCTCCCCTTTGCGGACCCCATATTCTAGGAAGTCCTCAGTCTATCAAGACGTTTACTGTCTCCTGGACTGATCCCCCTGAAATCAGCGAAACCGTCCTGACTGTGGCCTCGGAAGTGCCTGTGGTGAGATAAAAACGGCACGCAGGAACCCTTGCTCTGGGGAAGGCTGTCTCTGAGGCAGAAGCACAGGGCAGAGTGGGTGCACGTCGCGTGTCCCTACAAACACGGCACGATGCTGGAGTCCATCACTGGCCACAGGGACCAAGCACCTCTTGGCCTCTGCACATGTCACACGGGGGCCAAACACCAGGCTTCAGAGACTCAGCAGGACCCCGTGGGCCTGCGGGAGATGAGCGCTCAACCTTGACGGTGTGCCGTGTCACAAGTGGAACTCGTGAGGACATGCAGGGGGACGAAGCCTGCTCTAGTCCCAGGACCACCTTCCTCTCAGAGGTCTAGGATGGACAAGAGTGGTGTCACACAGGATTGGGATCACAGGAGAGATGCGACTTCCTTGAGGGACTCAGGGACACCTCATGTCACCCTGTAGCGATACCGTCATATGAGGGTGACCAAATCTCTGTTTCCTCCAGAAAATCCTGGGTTGACCCTGGCATATGTATTCATAATACCATTTTTCTCACTCCAAAGTGTCTTTATTTGGATGGTAAGCCCTCCCATCAGTCCACACCCTATCAGGGCTCAAGATAAGCTCTCCTAATGCCACAGCTGCAATATTAGGGCCACTCACCACCTGGGCTTTTATTTAATGTGGTTTCAACAAACATTTGTTCAGCACCACGGGGTACACCAGCGGCACACCAGCCGCTGTGCCAGGCGGAGGGATAAGGACATGAATGTGAGACAGATGCAGGGTAGATGACCACCCTGTGTGAAACGCACAGCCGAGGGACGCACAAAATAGGACCTGGGCGCTGCTGAGGCGTCAGCTTAGGGAAGAGCTGCCCGCCCACTTGGAGAATCAGCTGGGGCTCATGCCGGCCCACAGGTGGGGTGGCGGTGGTGGCGTGAGTGGTGGGACCAGAGAGAAAACCATAAATCCGTGGGGCACACGTGTTTCTTGCTGTGCCCCGGGAGCCTCATCAGCACTGGAGGGCAGAGCGTAAACAGGGGCACAGGAGCCCCTGCATTTTCCCCTAAAGATATGCACAGTTTTTATTTTCAATATTTACTTCTGTCGGTGCTTGGCTACTACCAAGTAAATAAAGTAAGTCCACTCTTCTTTACGACTGAAGATCAACATGGGAAACTTCTCCCTCGCTCGTCCTTCCTCATTCCCACTGGCAGCAGACCATCCTCCTGGCGTTCTCATCAGCTGTCAGCACTGATGCAACACTGAACACGTATGGGTTTTTCTCATTATCTTTTCAGTGGCTGAGTGAACGTGCCTGCACTTTTTTTTTTTCAGGATTTTATATTATTTGTGTGTGTGTCTCCATATAAAGTTTATTTTTTAACATCTTTATTGGAGTGTAATTGCTTTACAATGGTGTGTTAGTTTCTGCTTTATAACAAAGTGAATCAGTTATACATATACATATATCCCCACATCTCTTCCCTCTTGCGTCTCCCTCCCTCCCACCCTCCCTATCCCACCCCTCCTATCCCACCCCTCTAGGTGGTCACAGAGCACCGAGCTGATCTCCCTGTGCTATGCGGCTGCTTCCCACTAGCTGTCTGTTTTACGTTTGGTAGTGTATATATGTCCATCATGCCTGCACTTTTAAACGTTGCTTACGTTCACCCTTTCTACGTAGAACGTCCTTAACCGTCTCCTTCATTTGTTCAAAAGCTGATCACACTTTAAGACCCAATGCATATGTCGACTCCTGAGAGAAAGCAATCCCGAGTCCACAGCTAGACTCCAAATTCCGGGACACCCAACTCTGTCTCCGAGTCACCTTTCCAATTCTAGCATTTAGCCTAGAGTTCAGCAAATGATAAATCCTAGTTTGAATAAACATAATCATAGGGTTTTATCTTTTAAAAGTGTACAGCTCAGTGAATCATCCAGAGAGAACAGTCCTGCATGACTATCACCCGGTCAAGACTTAGAACATTACCGCCACCCCACAAGCCCCAATCCCTACATTCTCCCACCTCCCCAAGGATACCACTATTTCGACTTCTATCACCACCAGGTATTAGTTTTACTGTTTTGAACATGATATCAATGGAGTCATATCGTATATATAATTTTATATTTAGCTTGTTTCATTCACATTACGTTTGTGAGGTCCATCCACACTATTATATGTAGCTGAGTTAGTTCATCTGGGGGGCAGTATATTACCTCACTGCATGAACATAGACCACAGTTTATGTATCCATTCTGTTGATGTTTACTTGGGTTCCTTCCAGTTTGGTGTCTTACAAACCATGCTCTGATAAATAGTCCTGTGTGTGTCTTACGGTACACCTGGGCTCACGTTTCTGTTGAGAATGGACTTGCTAGGTCTTTGAGCAGATCTATGTTCAGTTTTGGTAGATAATGCCCAAGTCTTTCCAGAATGTGCCAGTTTATCCTCCTACCTGCAATATATAAATTCCTATTTCTTCACATCTTGACCAGCACTTGGTGGGGCCCGTCCTTTAAACTGCAGCCATTCTGGTGTGTGTGTGTAATAGCGTTGCACTCTAGTTTAATCTGCATTTCCCCATGACTAATGTGTGTGGGAACTTTTTCATATGTTTATCGGCTATTTGGATATTCTCTTTATGGGCTCCATGACTAATCTGTTTGGCTACAAATCCCTTGTTATACATGTTATAAATATGTTCTCCCACTCTGTGGCTTGCCTTTTCACTTTCTAATGTTATTGTTTGAAAACAAAAGTTGTAGATTTTAAGGAAGCCTTGTCATTCATGGTTAAACTCCTGGGATCCTGTGTAAGAAATCTTTCCCTTCAAAACTCATGAAAATATGCTCTTAAATTATCTTCTAGAAGATTTATAATTTTACCTTTCATATTTAAACCTGCAGCCCATGTGGGATTAATTATTTTTTGCATGGTATGGAAGTTGGGGCCACATTTTATTTTCCATGTGGGTATTCAATTCACCCAGAGCCAATAATTGGAAAGACTGTACTGTTTCCTACTGTTACATTTTTCATGATACCCCCTGCCCCTCACCCTTTTCTGTATTTTCTAAACTTTTATTTTTTCCATGCTTCATTCTGGATATTTTCTTAAGCTGTTTCTTTCACTCCACAAGTTCTTGCTTCAGCTGTGTCTAATCTGCTAGAAAGCCTACCTTATTTCCTTAAACATATTAGTCAGTTATTTTAAAGTCTGTGTAAGATAATGTCGTCATCCAGATACCCTGTGAGTCCATTCCTATTGTGTATTGTCTCTCTTGGGATTTCATCACATCGTCTTAACTCCTATGTGCGTGATTATATTTGACTGAATTATGGAAATTTTATATGAAATGTTGTAGAGAGAATTGAAGGCCTCGGATGATGGCTATATTTCTCCAAAGAGGAATATAAATTTGCTCTCAACAGACATCTAGGGCTATAGCAGTTTCAATGATCTTAATCCAAGCTGGGATTGAGGTGATCCACAGATGAACTACAGTGTCCGTGAGGAATGGTCTATTTCAGTACATACTGACTCCTTTCCAATCTAGAGTGTTTGAGGTATGCCAGCCTGCTGCCATGATGGACCCCAAACTCAATTTCTGGATCCCCAGTCCTGTGAGTTTGTCAAAAACTTTGCTCAGCTTTTCAATCTCTCAGCTACCACTTATGGAACAGGCAGAGGTCCCTAAGGAAAAAATGGGCCCAAATGCTCATTTCTCTGTAATTTTCTTTTCCCTGATCTTGGCACTATAATTATTCACTAACTTGTTTGCACTCCATATATTCAACCAACTAAAAACATATTTTTTTGTCCTCTGAGGGGGGTTGATCTGAATTGACTAGTCTGCCCTTAACCGAAGCAAATCTCTATCATAAAATGTTTCATCACCGCCACCTATTACATACCTATCCACCCATGGTACTATGCTGAGAGTATAGCAGTGTACACAATACATTTCACGTAAATGAAGTGTGCAATTATTTCTAATTCATTACGGAATATATTTGCAGCATCACTTGTTAGAGAGCGTGTCATCACTGTGGGATTTGACAGGATGGAACGGAGCAGACAGTGTACCTTAATCCCACAGACTTTACAGTATGGAGGGATCATTCTTTCTCCCCATATTACAGAGGTAGTAAATGACCCCAGGCAAGGTGAGTAATTTATCCAAGATCATACAACCAGCTAGTGCACAAGTAGATTTTTTAGATCAGTTATCACACTTCCTAGAGCTCTGAGTTCTTCCTTCCATAACAACCTGGTTTGCTGTTTGAAAGCGTCTACTTCTGAGTTGGAATTTCAAGTATGTTGATGTTAGGAAGGAAATGAGGTTAGAGCACTTGACCTGATAGGACATTCCAATCATTAGGTACAATTTGAAAAAAAAAAAAAAAAAAAAAAGGCTTAAAGGCAGAAATAGGTTGATCAGGTGAAGAAACTGATGGATTTGTTTTGATGAGAACAATGAAGAAAGCAGACAGGCTGCCCAGCTCTTAAAAAACATGCAGACGGTGAACGCTGTTAAGGAAGCATCTTAGAAAAGAAAAGCGAGGCTCTTGTTTTGCCATCTGCAAATGGAACTACCCTGTGCTTTAGTTTACAAAGCAATTTTTTTTTTTTTCTGGCCGAGCGCTGAGCAGCGTGTGTGATCTCAGTATGTGGGATCTTAGTTCCCCGACCAGGGATGGAACCCGCACCCCCGGCAGTGGAAGCGCAGAGTCTTAACCACTGGACCACCAGGGAAGTCCCTACAAAGCAGTTTCATGCAACTGACCATAATAATGGTGAAACTGAGCAGGAATCACCGAAGGGAGGCAGTGGGCCACATCACGTCTATCAGTCAGTGCTATGGTAAAATGCAGGTCAAGATGAAAAGGAATGGCCAGGAAGGGAGGAGGGAGGAGGGGCCATCGTACAAAACACATTCAAAGAGAAACAAAAGTTTTGTAGAAAATGGAACTTTTTTCTGGACTCATAGATTTTATAAATGTAGGTTATCATTTAACTGTACAGTACTCAAAGTAGTCATAGAGGAGCTTGCAGTGGTTTTGTATCAGTTGCTGCAAAAGTCCAAAACATTATTAGTTACATTGTGTGTTTCCATAACATCTCTGCTAGTAAACATACCTGCTAGGGTGCTGGGGACTTTAATGAGAGACTCCTGGGAGGTTATGTTACTAGCATCCCTTTTGAGCCATATTCATTTTTTCATTCACATACTATGTCACTCATTGGAGAAGCAGTTATTAAAATTTATGCTAGGAATGAAGGAAACAGATAAAAGACATGGTTCCTGCGGCCAAGAAGTTGCTTGCCTTACCGATGGAATTTCCCAGTACCCCATGTTGCTCTTGGCCATGCAAACATTAGATTCTTAGATTTCTACTCAAGGTTATTCCACTTAGAAAACGAGGCCTCACTACTGTTCGCTGAGGTTGTCATTCAGGTGTAAGGTGGGATCACAGGTCCTGTTACAGCACCTGAGTCACAATGGCAGCCTCTGCACAGTGACAAGACTGCACTCCTTTCCCTAAAACTGTGTGAAAACAGAGAAACAGTATCTTAACATTGCTTTTAAATCTTCATGGCAAAAAAAAGAGAGTCAGTGCTCTGCCCAGGAAGGAAGAAAATAGCTGCACCACTTCTGTATATTTGCTAGGACGCTAATGTCAAAATAGGCTCAGACGTTAAGGGACACTGAAGCTGGGGTGGCATCGTTGTTTACTAGTCAATGAAAAGCAGATCAGATCAGACACCCAGTTCCTTGGTTACACCAGCCACACTCTGAGTGCTCAGTCCTCACATGGGGGCTGGTGGCTGCCATATTGGACAGCTCAGATACATAACACTTCCTTCACCACAGAAAGTTCTATTGGACAATGTTGGAAATGGACTGAGTCTCCTAAAACGGTGGAAAGTTGGGATTGCACATGGTGCCAGTGGGTTTGGCTAGCAAAAAAGGAATTCTAGTTAAATATAATGAGACATCTTCTTTTAAAAGTTCAGCTGGAGCTTTCTAGCATGTAATTAAGCCAAAGAATAATGACCGAAACAAGTTTCTCCTGGCTTTGGGTGTTTGGATACCGACTGCTTTGAATCTTGTCTGTAGGACATACAAGACGCCGTGCCACTGTGTTTGGCCACCAGGTGGGCCCAGGATCACTAATTGTGTAGACACCATCCAGCTACTGGCTGACAGCAAAGGCCCTGCAATGCAAAGCCCTGAAAAAGGCAAGCGGGGAATTCCCTGGCGGTCCAGGGGTTAGGAATCCGCGCTTCCACTGCAGGGGACCCAGGTTCGAGCCCCGGCTGGGGAACTAAGATCCTGCAAGGCATGCGGCACAGCCAAAAAAGAAAGAAAGAAAGAAAGAAAAAGGGAAACGCATTCATCCTGCACACTGAACAAATGCTCTGTCTGCCTGCAACTGTATTCCACAATGGGGGTGAAATGCGTTTAACGAGAGGGTCCTCTTATTCATGTGACTGGACACCTGAAGGTTTGCCCTTGACGTGATCACATGGGAGGGACAGAATGGAGCCTTTGGCAGTGGGTTTTGTTAAGTGCAACTATCTTGCTCACCCTGACATGATATTCCATTTTACACCCCATTTACCTGCTCAAATCCAGGTCAACCTGATGATACACATTACTCTCAATCTTAAAACATAAGACAGAGGTACATGGGTGCAGTATTTCTTGAGTCATGTGGGTAAACGAGACCTGTAACAATGTCCAATAGGTAACCGGGGCTTAATGAGATTGGTCAGCACTAGTTTATGTCTTCTGTCTACCCCCTGGTGGAGGGATTCATTACTAGCTGGAGCCAAAGAAGGAAAGAGAAAGAGAAAAAAGCATGAATTATTTCCTGAGTATCTATTCAGTCCCTCCCTCAATCATCTGGGGTTTGTTGTTTATACAAGATTGCCAGCTCCACAGAAGGGGAGCTGAAATCCATTCCTTCCCTTTGAGCTTGTGCTTTCCTGGAAAAAGAAGGAGCAGGACAGCAGCAGGAGGGCTCTGCCGAAACTCTTCATTCTGAGCTGAAGGGCCCATCACTCTGGGTGCAGAAAAAGAAAAAAGAGAATGACGAGCTTTGCTGCCCTGGCAGGTCTGGAATCCTTCCTTTGGCTGTGGGTGATATCTAATGATTCAGAGGAAGTACTGTCCATTCTTCAAAGCAGACCTAGCCAATTGTGTAATGTTTATTCTGAGGCACTGGAAGAAGCCAAAAAAGAAGGGAGGTTGGGGAGAAATTCCTTCCTTTGCAATGATCAGCTTACACCCTGCACCACCAGGTCTGATTACCCTTATCTTTTCTTGCGTAAGGACAGTGTTATGACTGCACAGAAGTGACCAGACTTCCAAAAAAAAAAAAAAAAAAAAAACTCCAGCCACAATATTTGACTCTATGCCTCTGGCGGTAAATCCCTTACACTGGCCACACGCTGCATGAGAAGCTATTTCCTTTGATTTACTCATTTACCAGTTCTCACCTCCATCAGGTGTCCCCTGTTCTTAAATTAGCGAACGAGGCGGAAAGAAAAGTCTGTTCGACTCACAGACATAGAGAACAGACATGTGGTTACCAAGGGGGAGGGGTGGATTGGGAGTTTGGGATTAACAGATGCAAACTAGTATACACAGGATGGATAAACAACCAGGTCTTACTGTATAGCACAGGGATACATAGTCAGTATCCTGGGATAAACCATAATGGAAAAGAATGTATACATATGTATAACTGAATCACTTTGCTGTACAGCAGAAATTAATGCAACATTGTAAATCAATTCTACTTCAATAAAATTTTTAAAAAAGAAAAGTCTGGGGCTTCCCTGGTGGTGCAGTGGTTGAGAGTCCGCCTGCCGATGCAGGCGGCGCGGGTTCATGCCCCGGTCCGGGAAGATCCCACATGCCGTGGAGCGGCTGGGCCCGTGAGCCATGGCCGCTGAGCCTGCGCGTCCGGAGCCTGTGCTCCGCAACGGGAGGGGCCACAACAGTGAGAGGCCCGCGTACCGCAAAACAAATAAAAAAAAAAAAAAAAGAAGTCTGTTGGTGTTGCATCATCCCTTTCATTTAGGCAGATTTCATCTAATGTAAATACCCTTTCATCTCTTTTTCTCATATTGCATACTGATTTTAAAAATTTGTTCTTTTTAAAAACTAGGTTTCTGGGGGCTTCCCTGGTGGCACAGTGGTTGAGAATCTGCCTGCCAATGCAGGGGACACGGGTTCGAGCCCTGGTCTGGGAAGACCCCACATGCCATGGAGCAACTAGGTCCGTGAGCCACAACTACTGAGCCTGTGTGTCTGGAGCTTGTGCTCCGCAACAAGAGGGGCCGCGACAGTGAGAGGCCTGTGCACCGCGATGAACAGTGGCCCCTGCTTGCTACAACTAGAGAAAGCCCTCGCACAGAAACAAAGACCCAACACAGCCAAAAAATAAATAAATTAATTAATTAATTAAAAAACAAAAAAACTAGCTTTTTAAAAAACTAATACCAGGACCCAGTTAAAATTATTCAGGCACCACAATATATAGAAAAAGTAAGTATCTCTCCCACTGCAGACCCTTGTCTCCCCAGGCCTCACCTCCAAGCCAGTCATTATTACCAGCTGCTGTGTAAACTCCAGAAACAGCCAAACCCATGTGTGTGTGCATTTCCTCCTTTTAAAATGCATTTTCACATAACAATATATTTTGGAGGGCATTCCATTTTATCATCAGTAGTGCTGCTTCATCCTTTTTCATGGCTGCATCGTATTCTAGTTTGAATACATAATTTATATAACCAGTCTCATACCAATGGATATGTATGTTTCCAGTTGTTTACTCATATATGAAAAGCTCCAACAAAGACCTTTGTATACATGTCTTCACATACAAGTATGTGCACTTTAAATGCTGATAGATATTTCCAGATTGCCCTCCAAAGAAATTACATCAACTTATACCATCACGACTGTATATAAGAACCCTTGCTCCCCACTTCCTTGCCAAAACCATCTAATAATATTTACTATCTTCCATCAAATGACAGCTCTACCTGAAAAACCACATGAGATATAGGGACCTCCAAATAAACACTGGGTCCTGACACTGAGCCTTCTACCCTATCTCTTTTTTTATATCAATTTATATATTTATATATAAATTTATTATTATTTTTTTTTATTTTTGGGTCTTCATTGCTGCACACGGGCTTTCTTTAGTTGCACCAAGCAGGGGCTACTCTTCATTGCAGTGCGTGGGCTTCTTACTGTGGTAGCTTCTCTTGTTGTGGAGCACGGGCTTAGGCACGTGGGCTTCAGTAGTTGTGGCTCGTGGGCTCAGTAGTTATGGCGCACGGGCTTAGTTACTCTGGGGCATGTGGGATCTTCCTGGACCAGGGCTTGAACCCGTGTCCCCTGCCTTGGCAGGTGGATTCTTAACCACTGTGCCACCAGGGAAGCCCTACCCTGTCTCTTGTGAAACCAACGTCCCCTGTATAAGCCCTAATACCTAACAGAGCAAAACAAACAAGATGAAAAAAACAGAATGGGATATATGATCAAACAGACTAGCGCCGCCTAGAGGCTCCTTATTTTCAGTACTGCCAAGTTTGCAAACTACTTTGCACTGGTAATTGTGCGTGTGCTTTTTGAGGGTGGGGTAGTGAGAGGAATCCGTAGTTTTCATCAGATTCTCAAAGTGGTCTGTGACTGCTGCCAAAAAAGCTAAGAATCACTGACTTAGACAATAAAAAAGAAAGAGAAAATTCAATGTGTATAAAAATCCAAGTGCCTGATTTTATGGCTTAATGTAGATAACTAAATAACACTGTAAACTTACACTCTTAACACATAAAATAATGCAATCACGCTAGAGCATTGATTCTCAAATTCTGGACTCAAAAAATTTCTAAAACAAAGTTTGTCAACCAATATGGTTTTGCCAAAGTTCTATTACATCAAGTGGAGATGTTAACAACAACAACAAAAAAATTACTATGTTCTGTCATCATTTCATAAGACTATTTTAACACCCAGAAGTAGGAAAGATGTAACCTTAGAGTAAAAGGCAGTCCTTTAAATTGAATAAGTTTAACTCTTTAAAGCTCCCTACTCTGCCCCACATTTTCTCACTTCACCATCAGCCCTCAAGTCTGAATGACACAGACAGGAAAATGCTGTCATGCATCATCACTGTCTGTGGGCCGGCCCTCAGAAACTACTGCTATCAGGGACCTGTTTGTTTTTTTTTAAACACCTTTATTGGAGTATAATTGCTTTACAATGGTGTGTTAGTTTCTGCTTTATAACAAAGTGAATCAGTTATACATATACATATGTTCCCATATCTCTTCCCTCTTGCGTCTCGCTCCCTCCCACCCCCCCATCCCACTCCTCTAGGTGGTCACAAAGCACCGAGCTGATCTCCCTGTGCTATGCGGCTGCTTCCCACTAGCTATCTATTTTACGTTTGGTAGTGTATATATGTCCATGCCACTCTCTCACTTTGAGGGACCTGCTCTTATATTCAGGAAAGTCGGGGCTCCTTCACTGTCTTGTTTTTGGTCTGTGCAGCTGAACGATGTAGAGGAAAAAGCACCAGATTTTGAGTCTTGGATTTGCCATTAATTAACTTCAGTTAAGTTACTTAATGCCTCTTTGAACTTCAGTTCTTACGTCAGATGAGAATACTAACCCCTTTCATGCCTACCTCCCAGAACTGACCGGTTCAGATAAATAAACATGTGAGCAAGGTTTTCTGTAAACTATGATTTATGATACGACATGCAAAGTTTATTCAGCTAAAGAGGAGTGAGGTCAGGACTCGACCCCATGACTCTCTGGGGATCCCATATTCTTTTTTTTTTTTTTTTTTTTTTGCGGTACACGGGCCTCTCACTGTTGTGGCCTCTCCTGTTGCAGAGCACAGGCTCTGGACATGCAGGCTCAGCGGCCATGGCTCATAGGCCCAGCCGCTCCGCGGCATGTGGGATCTTCCCGGACCGGGGCACGAACCCGTGTCCCCTGCATCGGCAGGTGGACTCTCAACCACTGCGCCACCAGGGAAGCCCGGGATCCCATATTCTTAATCATTAGGATATACTCTTTCCTAACATGATATAATTATTACTGTTATTACTACAATTCTTATATGTTTTCATTCCAACCACTGGCTGAACATACAATAGTTATTAATTTGCAAGACTTGGGCTCCTTTGATATGTTAGCAATACCTGTGCCTACAGATGCCAGCTTTTAGTCTAATTAACAAAGGATTTGCTCAGGAAACATTGTTTGATTCCTTTTTATCTTCAGATATTGACCTTTGTAGATAATCATAAGACCTATTAGGTAGAACCACTCGGCTACACTGCTAAGGAAAGGCTGAGCATTACTGTACTCAAACTGAACTTATCTGGTGAAAATGTAAAAAATGGGATGTAAGATTAGAAATGTCAGGTCTTTTGAGCAGTGTAGTCACTTTACTAAATCTTCCATAAATTACAGGTAGGCATTAAAACAGTAATGTGAGGCTTAAAACAAAACAAACAAAACAAAACAGTACGTGAGCTCGCTGAAGGCAAAAGATCATACTCGAAGGGACTCTCTGGTGTACTATATTTTTCTCATTCATTCAATTTTGTGATTATCTAGAATAAAACACTGTTGACTTTTTCTCTTAATCAAGACAAAATCATCTCTAGTTAAAGCTGACTGTAGCGTTGGTAGGTCAGAGAGGTCAGGTAGGTGAAGAAGGTCAGGGAGGTCAGAGAGGTCAGGGAGGCCATCAGGGAGGTCAGGTCCACAGCAGGGACGCCAGGGCCAGGGCACTGGCAGCAGGATGGGGTCTCCCAGCAGGGAGGGCGGCACTGAGCGCCCCCCATTTGTGCTGCCAGCTGTGCGAGGTGGTGACACCCGGGCCAGCATCCTCCCACGTGGCCCTTCTTCCTGTTCTTTATTCCCCCAGTGCGGGGCCATGTGACCTCACGCCTTCCTTGGTGGCATCACAAGCGGAGTCCCAGAACTGCCCCCCTTGCCACCCACACTGCTGAGAGCCACACCCTCAGCCCCATCCGCCAGCTCGCCGGCCTTCGGGATCTCTGTGGCCTCCAGCCTCAACCCTCTGCCCAGCTTCTGAGGTCCTACAGAATCAGCGTCCACCCGATTTATCCCATCGCTGTGCCATTACTTCACCAACGCGACCTTACGTCAGGCACGAAGAGGACTTCACCTTTCTTTAGCAGACACATTGCTTGTACTTCTTCTCCTCTCTGGAATTTTCTACCTGCTCCCTCTGCAGGGTCACATAATACAGGGTATATAGGCTTTGGAGTCAGACAAGAGTAGGTATGAATCTCACTCACATTCTTTCTATATATATTTTTAAAACATTTATTGAGCAGGTACAGTGTGTCAGAAACCGCCAAGTTCTTCGTCTCATTAGTTTTTTCATCACACTAAATCTATGAGGCAGCTGTTGTTATTGTCCCCAGTTTACAGGTGAAAAAAATCTGCAGTTCAGACATTAAGCATAGCCAGTCGGTAGACGGGATGGGATACAAATTCAAAAAGTACTGGAATTCAGAGCCAATAACCTTAACCGCTACTCATTAGCAACCCTCTAGTTATATGAGCTTAAGCAAGCTATGTAACCTCTCTAATCCTTAATATTCTCATGTATAAACAGGGATATAAATGTCTACTCAGCAGGATTAATGAGATCACGTATACGACGCTACTATCAAAGAGCCTGGCGTCCAAAAGAGCCTCCTAAATGTTTCTCTCTCTCTTTTCTGTCCAATGACATTCCCCTCATCTTTTACATCCTGCCTCTTCCATGAAGGGTCCTTGAAAGACGGAATGAACTGCGTCAGCCCACCGTGGTCTCTTCCTCCTGTACAACCCAAGAGGTCTAAAATTTAGTTTCAAATTGTTTTCCAACCATTTCATGTAAGTTAGTTTTTGTTTTTTCACCTGAAGTCTTTCATAAGTAGCAGCCACATATACTTCAGTTACATCCCCTGTTCTCTGCAAAGTACATCGCAAGAACGAGATAAATGTGGACTGGATTAGCGATGCAGCCCCTGGATACAGTCTAAGACAGATTTCGCTTTAGAAAAATTTCATTCTGTACTTCAAAGTGCTTATAAAAACGGTATCATGGTAAATGCAGATTCTTAATCTATTGTTTATCCAGCACGACGGGTAAAAATGAATTGAAAACGAACAAACTGGAACTTAACTGATACATCTTACCGAACTGCTATATTACCAAGGAAATCATGTTGATACTAGAAAACATTAATAGCGTCCATCCTTAGATATACACGGCAGCCGTCAGGATTTAAGTGTTCCATCCATGTGTTGATTTTTCACAGCTGGTGATTTCCCTCTGCGGTCGTTAGAAAGACGATGAAGGTAACTGGGATTGATAGAATTGGCTAACTATTGTGTTAAGCCAGTCCTGGGAGTGAGCCAAGATAAGAAGCCAGAAATGACTCCACTGATACGAACGAGAGCCAAACAGCCAAGGCAACTGACTTAAGGCTCCAGACACGGTCTATTCTCCGTAAGCTCCTGAACTATGCCTAAGACCACTGAAATCCGGCCCAGCAGACGCCACAGAAGGAAGAGGGTGCCAAGACCTCGCCTGGCCCTTTTCCACCCGCAGGGCCTACCTTAACCACGTCCCAGAACTGCACGTGGCTGCTTCCCGTCCATCACCACGTGAGGGCCCAAGTCCTCCTGTCAGGCTTAGCTTCATCCTGGACCCTTCGCTAGACCTTGAGTTTTACCTGTTACCTTTTTACCAAAACAATCTGACCCATTTCCACCTACAGTTTCTCAATTTGAGTCTCTTGACTTGAACAGCGCTGGTGGGAGTCAAAAGGAAAGTCCACAGTGTGGACATGTGGACTTCAGGAGCCGGATGGAGGGTGGTGTGGACATGTGGACTTCAGGAGCCGGATGGAGGGTGCCAACTACACTGTCAAGTAAGGGCCGGGCTAAAGGGAAAGATGTCTTAAAGGAAGAAAGTCTCAGGTTAGCTATTTCCACTATTTGTGAAGAACTGGCCAATTTCTGATACAATCAGAAAGAAACAATTTTAAATGCCAATTTCATACTACGTTTTAAAAAGTTATCTATTTCCTTAGAGAAATATGTCAAACACTTTGACTTGATGTATCTGAATGAAAAGACACTAAATCAATACCTAAGCTTCCAGGCAGCTCGAGGATTTATGAAACCCAAACAAGCGGCCTGAAGACAGTCTACGTTTCTGTGACAAACTTCCGGAGCTTCTATAACCTCCCTGGGTAATTACAGTGTCTCAGGTTTCTCTTCATTCTGCTGACTGTCCCTCCCAGTGACACTTGCACACAATATATTATACTTTTATTTAGTAGGGAGGGTATGTCAACACAAAGTCAAATATGCAGATGAAATTCAAAGCAGGCAATCTCCTGGAAGTTTTCAGAGTTTTACAACTGGCATCCTACATTGGCAGCCAAATGACTGTGCCCAATTTCGTCTCAGGATGTGAAGAAAACCTATGTGTGCATCCCTGATGAAATAATTTGTTGCAGTTTTCCTTCACATGAAAATTCCAGAAGACAGTGTCTAAACCTTTCATCCTAATCACTCCTTTCTGCCATATGCACATCATTAGGCTACCTGGGCGATGCCTGGATGGTTAAGGGTCACAGAGAAGAAGGCTCTTATTATGAATATTTACCAACCCATATTTAAGATAAAGGAGCCGCAGGGTTTAAAAAGCTCTCACACTACTATAAAACATGTAGCCTCATTCTTGCTAGAAAGTATACGTTTCTTGTCCAGAAAGTCTGAAACAGAAGTCTCAAATTCTCTTTAGGAGTAAAAGGAAACAATGTCATAAAATTAGTTCCAGAAACTGCAGGTAATCTCTAGGATGGTTCCCATAAATGGACAAAAAGGAACCCATGGCCATCCTCTCACAAGTACAGGGGTCCCAAAGCAAAGATAGACAACTCACCCAGCCAGAGCCCCTCTCAGTAACGCCAAGTGGGTAGTAATTCATTTCTGCTGGTCACTGGGTTCCAGTGAAGGAAACTGAAATGTCATACCTTCATTCACAACACTGTCTCATGGAATTATTTTTTCCGGATTCCTTGGGAAGTTAAAGTATTTGAGAAGAATATCAGGAACTGTTGTTTCAGCCTGTTTTGTGAGTAGATAATCGCCTTCCAACTCCATTATTGCAGGAAATGATGTGTATGGCATTGTTCCTAGTGGGGAGAGCACTGCGTTTCAGCCAGACCCGTACATGCTTATTAAACAAAACAAGAGCGTGCAGCCTAAGTCACTTCGCTGAACTCAGACTTTTTGAATCTGGTCTCTAGATAAGAGACTGGCCCCAGACAACCCAATAACATGCTTTTGAAAGGGTGTAAGCAAAACTTGTTTTGAGAAATGAGGAATTTCACCACTACTACTAAATGTGGCAAATGAATAACTCCAATAAATTAAGTGCTATCAAAATGGGTTCAGCAGAGACCTGTGTGAAAGGCTTGCTTTTTCTCTCATTTGGGTCTAAATCAAAGACCAGCCTGGGAACTAGAAGTAAAACCCATTTCATCCTGAGAAGTACCTATGAGTCTGTGGAATATATTAGCTGGTTTTCCTGACATGTGACATCATTTGTGGTACCAGCTGTATGGATGTGCCATCTAAGGGTTTAGAAAACTAGTATTTCTTTGGCTTTAATATGTATTTTAGGATCACAGGAAGCAGTCTGATCTAGCTAAGTGCTCCAAGAAGAGAGAGCTGCTATGGACTTCTCTTTAAGAAGCTTAAGCTACTTATGATCACGACCTATCAACCTTTCTATGGGTGGATTACAAAGAGTAAGTTCCTAAATGGACATCTAGAAGAGATGGTGATGATAATACAACTGTTATAAAAGCAAACGTTAAATACAGCACTTATACGTCAGGCTCTGTTTAAAATATATGACGTAAGTTAACGAAGTTAATCCTCAGAACAAACTAGGTAGGTTTTGGTACTTTTACTACCCATATTTTACAGATGCGGACAGTGAGGCACAGAGAGCTTAGGTAACTTGCCCACGGTCACCTAGCTAATAAGTAGCAGAGGTGGAATTTGAACTCGTAGTGGACACTCTTACCCCTCAACTATCCCACCTCTGGGAACCTCTGGTGGTTCTCAGACACTTCTGTCCGATTCAGTTTCGATACAATGATCTTATCTCCTCTTCATAGAGATTATTATTTGGATGGTTTGGTAATGAAATGAGAAGCACCAAACATTTTCTGGTTAGAGTCTAAATATTTTTAATAGAAACACCATAGTTCTATTATAATTCAACTTTAGTTTCCAGTAGTTTCTGTAGAGAGATTTTATTTTTCCCTGGAACAGTATGCTGCAGTGCTATATATGATACTTCAATAAAGAGGAAACTATTTCTATGGAATGTCTAATGCCTAGCATTGTCATTCAAAAGCTTAAGGATCTTTAAATGATTTTTAAAAATCCATTACTAAATGTAGAATTAAGTTTAAGAAATACCTCAGTTCTTTCATATTATACCTTAAAAAAATCAGGTGTAAAGAAATACAGGTTCAAAGACTATAGCATATCTATCCATCCATCCATCCATTCAATGAGTAAGTCCCACATGCCAGGTACTGGGAACATAGAATGGATAAGGCAGACAAGGTTCCTGCCTTCATGGGCTTATGTTCTAGTCAGCGAAACATTAAATACCAATGGGAGGGTGCTATTTAAGGCTTGAGTGGTCAGGGAAGGCCTCTTGGAGGAGGGAGCGTTTGAACAGAGAGCTAAGGAAAGAGAGGGAGGGAATCTCGGTGGGATCTGAGGGAAGAGCACGTCAGGCAAAGGCTCCCAGGTGGAAATGAGCTCAGGTGTGTTTGAAGATCAGCAAGAAAGCCAGCGTGGCCAGATGGAACTAAGCGAGGTGTACGGGGAGGGAGATGAAACGTGACAGCAACAGGACCTCGCAGGCCATGCAAAGGGGCTTGGATTTTATTGAGCAGGAGAGGGTGTCATTAGAGGGTTTAAGTCGGTGAGTGACAAGATCTGCTCCGTGCTTTCTAAAGGATCCATGGCTGCTGCGTGGAAAATGGATTGGGTAGGGCTGGGGGAAGCAAGAGGATGAGCAAGGAGACGGTAAGAACCAGCGGTGCACGGAGAACACCGCGGTGGCTGAGACCAGAATTGCAGGCGTAGAGGTGGTAAGAATTGGTGGTTAGACCCGGGATAACGAAGGCAGAGCCAAGTTGCTAACTGATGGATTGGATGTGGGGCGTGGGGTGAGTACTGATGCCTGGATTTTGACCCAAGCAACTGGATAAACAGTGGTGCTGTACACAGAGCTGGGAAGCCCTGGGGGAGCAGGTCTGAGAGGAAGAGGCAGCAAGATCTCTTCAGACACCGAAGTCTGACGTACATTCTAGAGACCTAAGTGGAGGTGCTAATCGGGCAGCTGAATATATGAGGGCGAAAGTCAGGGCTGGAGATATAAACTGGGTGTCGAGAAAAGCATGGGATGGGGCTGCAGGGAAGAGAACAGGCTGGAAATCTGAGGCACAGCAACAATCAGAGCCTGGAAGAGGAGGCCCACAGAGGGGAGAAGGCAAAGCAGGACTGTGTGGCCGTCAGGGACCCAGGTGAAGACAGCGTCTCTAGAAGGAGGGAGGGATCAACTGTGTCAGCTGCTGATAGAGTAACATGAACCGAGGACCGAGCACTGGATTTGGCCTGACGGAGGCTTCTGGTGACCTCGGTAAAAGGGGCTTCAGTGGAGGAGCGGTACTGAAGGAGGGGCTGGGATGGGCTCAGGGGAGAATACAAGGTAAGGTAAGTTCTTTCCAGGCATCCTGCTATAAATGTGAGCAGAGGGGCGGAGCAGCAGTTAAAGGGTAAATGTGGAGCCTGGCGGATGGGGGGCGTCCCGGGTTTAGGAGGCAGTTCTAACACGCTTGTAATATGTTAAATGAAGGATTTTGCATAATCTTTTAAGTTTTTATTTTTCATCTTCTAAAAAATGGAAATAAAACTAGTTTAATTGATTATAACTAATGTTTGAAACATGCATTTTTCTTCTGTACACAATTAATCAAAGTTTTGTTTTGTTTTGTGTTTAAGATACGATGGGGACCTAGACTTGGCTCAGCCAGTCCGCTGGCCACAGCAACTATGCATATTGCCTCTTACTTTTCACTTGCTGTAGCCTTGAGTTTTCCTTTTCCGAACACTTAAAAAGGAACTTGTCCTTTTCTTTACTAAAATCGAATCTAGGTGGGCAATGGAAACCAGACCTCACAGGCGCGTCACCCGCCTCCCCCTTGGGGCTCTCTCCCCTCTCCCTGCTGTCACCACCAAGCATGTTTGAGACTGGGGGTCAGCTCCTTCCTTAATTCCCTCCACACAGCTGAGATCATGTTGGAACATTAAAAAAAAAGGGTTTCACTAAAGACTGGGGGTCACAAAATGTTAAGAGTCACAAAATATAACCAGATAATCTGGTTTATAAAGCGTAACTCACTCAACTTTGGCCCAGGCCCTCCTACAAAGACTCCCTGACCACCTCCATACGAGGCAGAGGTCATCTGTAACCCCTACCCACTAAGGCTGCTATCAAGTGTGCCTAGACTTCCGAAATTCCAGATGAACAGGCATTTAAAAACATTATGGGGACAGGAGGGGAGAGAGAGGTTTCCACACCTGCCTGGTCCGAAGAATCACCACTTTTTCGGGTGATTAACATTAGGAATGTCCACACATTCCAGGATTCAAGTGTTGTCTTACTGTGTCCCTCATGAAATACCTCCATGAGATGATAAGAGAATAAACCCAGAATCGATACACACAAACACGTGTATCCGATACGGACCAGAGGAAGGCGTTTTGTCATCCTCTCCGGCGTGTAGACACCAGTGGGACCCGGCACCTCCAACAGCACTGACTCACTTCATGGTAACCCATGTCTGGGATGGCGGGATCAGTTCAGGCAAGAAAGAAGAAAAGAAATGAAAATAAACCCTGGGGGCTGCTGCCCCCAGCCCCCGTCACTTCTCCAGCCCCAGTGGAAGCCTATGGGAAGCAAACTCACAGCCAACTGGTCGGCTCACAGGACGTCCCACCTTAAGAGGGCCAGGGACAAAACGTTATGGGAGCTCACTGAACCTGCAAATGGAGGTTCCTTTTACCCGGTGGTGCGTTTAAAGAACTATCACTGTCACCTAAGTACGTTAAAAACGTGTGTGTGTGTTGGTGGTGAAGAGGGATGCTTCTCTTCTCTCATCTACTACTTAATCTCAACAAGTCATTTAAAAAACTTGAACATCTCTTTAGCACCAGATAAGAAACGGTGATACTTCATTGGGAAGTGGGATGGAGAACTTTCTGTTTCAAGGCAGTACGTGTAACAACAGCAAGGAAAGCAGACTGGAGAGAGGCCGGAACTGGGGATGAGGGAGGATTCGGCCTCTACCAAAGAAGCCTCCCTTCAGGAATGGATTCTTCCACCCCCGTTCCTACCCGGCAATACTGCTTCCAGAGCTGCAGTCCAGCTCCCACAAGTTGAAACTCTAAATACATCTCTCAAAAAAAAAAAAAAAAAAAAAAAGGCCTTCAATACAGTGGCTGATTACTAGCTTACATCACTGGTCCTGCTGCTGGTACTATAATACTTTGAGACACAACAGTCTTTGTGGCTAGAAAAGCCTGATCACTATGTACATCATTGTTTCTATCTGAAGATTCATTCCCAAACAGATATCTATTTGGTAATTGGGAGTCACTGTGTTTTCCAAAAGATGTCAACTTTCTACTTTCACAGTATATAGTTTATCTTAAAAGCTTTCCTGAGAGAAATAGCAAATATTATAAGCTAGATGACAGACCAGAAACGTGATGGTGTAGACTAAAAATAACAGAACATGTTCATCTAGTCTTTACCTTCATATTCATCCACTGTGAAACACAAATGTAACAAAAATAGCAAGGGTAATTCAAACCTCACTTAATCAAACTCATTACTAGCCTTATACTATGGAGAGAACTTTTTTTTTTTTTTTAACACACAGCACATGTTCTAAGCATGGGATAGAGAACAGCACAAAACACATTCTTTGTCCTTGAATAACTTAATCTTCTGGGAAAGGAAATGGGAAATCCTTAAATAGGCCTAGCTGCCTAATAAAAGCCCATAGTATTTTCTCACTAATGTATAAAAGCAAAATATTTACCTAAAAGATAAAGATATCTTAACATCTTTTTGATCTTCCTAATAGTGATGCTGTTCTCAAAAGCAAAAAAATTCAGTCACTTGGGCTAACAATTATGATTATATATAAAAAAGCAACAGGGCTGATTATCTAAATTTTGTTGTCATAAGAAATATAAACAGTGCATAGACATACCTATATATGGATGTTAAAAATTCTCACAATCTTAAATTCCAAACTGAGATCTTCATCGCTATCCCTGCCCTGTCTAGACTAGGAATTGCTATTTTCAGTCACATTCTCAAAAACCCGCGCGCAGGGTAGCAATTTCCTCTATCAGTCACACATCTGAGTCTATAGCGCAACCTTCCTGTCACACTGTCATTGTGCCACACAGTCTCATTAACCTACAGGCTATGCACAAATTAATAAAGTTGGAAGTGATGTGAAAATTGTCTAAGTGATGTTAAGTCTGTAAATTTAGCGATGGAAGCATAACTGAAACTTAGGTCTTTTGACTCTCAAACAAGTGCACTTTCCAATTTCCAGTCTTCTCTGATATTTTCAACACCAAAGAAGTCTAGTAATTATTGTATGAACTTGCCAGTATTTTCATTTGCGTTTTTGATAAACAAGGGCAGAAACTGAGCTTTATGCATTTTTAAAAAATCCCTACAATTTATCTAGGAATACAAAGTGGCTGGACCACAGGTGCTTCATAAATGCTTAATGCACTAAACTGAACCGGATATTCTGCCATTCTTCTCACTCTCCAAATCCTACTGAATTCAAGTTTTATCTTTATTACTAATGATTCTTTGATTATAACTTACAAAGATAGTTCCTACTAGGAATTCGCTTAATCATAAACTGTTTTCTTGCTAGAGCATCGTCTTTGATATGATACTGTGTAATACTATTGTCCTGGTTTTTCTATTTCGTTATTACATGTGCAAAACTGATCATAAATTCCATTAAGATGGAGTGCTATTATTGACTATAGTTCTCTTGGAATACAATCCAGACACAGCACAATGCTTCAATGAATAAATGTGTATGAAATTCTACTTTGGCTTCCATAGTTGGTGGGAAAAAGATACCCTGACAACCAGCTCTTTAATTCCTACTATTATTTTCCACCAATTACCGTATTTTTGTCTCTAAAAATTAATTTAGAAGTTATAAAACTATAATTTGGAGGAAAGGACCAAGGTTTTTTTCCAAATCCATTTAAAAACATTATGGGGAATGCACTGTTTCTTGACTTGATTTTGGCTACACAAGATGTAACCTAATGAATTGTGTACTATTCTACACCTGAGGATAAAGTCCAAAGCCTCACCAGGGGTTTTTACTGTACTTTTACTGCTAATAATACCTTCACATCAATAATATAATTTATAAATCTGTATGTATGAAACATGAAGAAAGTTAGGGAAAAAATAACAATTCTCAAAAGTACTCCTAACCCTCCAGGGATACTATATATATGCTTTCTTAAATTTTGACATTTTTGCTCAGGATATAACTCACTTTCATTATTTCTTACACATTTTTGTTCACAGATGGTATGCACCCATCTACACAAAACTGCTTAGTGGGGAAAAAAAAAAATCTGTTATCACAGTGACACCTGCTGGTTTTTAGCTACAAATTTTAGATCCCGAGTAAAAAACAAATTCTTTAGCGTCAACATTTTTCTTAGTAAAATTAAATAGTTTCCATCTTAATAAATTATTTGACGTATAATTAATTTTAAAATAAATTTATTCAATATACAATGGACCGCATAAGGTTTGTGTGTGTGATCACAACCTCACTGTAATTTTATGAACTATTTTTCTAAAAAAGATACATCTCCAAAGCTGCTTAAGCATTTCAGAGTACATGAAATTAAAAAAAAAAAAATTTAACTTATGGCTTTCTATTCAGATTCTCTACAAATTCTGTTTTAAGGGACTCACTATAGAAGCCTTAAAAATATTTACAAAATTGCTTCTCTGAAGAATTGTAATTTAAAAAATATGGACGATTTCATAAAAGTCAAGAATTTGATCTAGAATTCTTTTCTTGTGATGAGAACTTTAAGATCCGCTCTTAGTACTTTTCAAATATACAATATTGTTAACTACAGTCACCATGCTGCACATTACATCCCCAGAACTTATAACTGAAATCTTGTATCCTTTGACGCCCCCCAACCCATTTTACCCACACCCACCCCTGCCGCTGGCAATCACCAATCTGTTGTTTCTATGAGGTTTTTGTTTGTTTTAGGTTCTAAATAGAAGTGACATCATTTAGTATTTCTCTTTCTCTGACAGATTTCACTTAGCATAATGCCTTCAAGGTCCATCCATGTTGCAAATGGCAGGGTTTCCTTCCTTCTCGTGGCTGAGTAATATTCCATTGTATGTGTATATATACACACATCACATCTTCTTTATCCATTCATCCACTGATGGACACTTAGGTTGTTTCCATGTCTTGGCTACTGTAAATAATGCTGCAATGAACATGGGGGTACAGATGATCTCTTCCAGATAGTGATTGTTTCTTTTGGATATATACTCAGAAGTAAAACTGCTCGATCATATATCAGTTATAGTTTTAATTTTTTTGAGGAACCTCCACGATGTTTTCCATAGTGGCTACACCAATACAATCCCACCAACAGTGTATGAGGGTTCCTTTTTCTCTACATCCTCACCAGTACTTGCTATCTCTTTTCTTTTTGATGACAGTCATCCCCACAGGGGTGAGGTGATATCTCATCATGGTTTTGATTTGCATTTCCCTGATGATTAGTGATGTTGAGCATGTTTCATGTACCTGTCGGCCATTTGTTTACCTCCTTTGGAAAAGTGTCTATTCAGTTATATAAGTTCTTTATATTTTTTGGATATTAACCCCTTATTACATATACAATTTGCAAATATTTTCTTCCACTCTGTAGGTTACCTTTTCATTTTGTTGATGTTTCCCTTGCTGTGCAGAAGCTTTTTATTTGCTATAGTCCCACTTGTTTATTTTTGCTTTTGTTGCCTTTGCTTTTGGTTTCATAACCAAAAAATCACTGCTAAGACGAATGTCAAGGAGCTCACCCCCTATGTTTTCTTCTACTAGTTTTATGGTGTAAGATGGAGGTGTCGTTTCAACCTTTCCATGTGGCTGTCCACTTTTCCCAGCACCATTTATTATAGAAACTGTCCTTTCCCCACTGTATATTCTTGGCTCCTCTGTCATAAATTAACTGACCATATACATATGAGTTTATTTCTGGGCTCAGTTCCATTGGTCTATGTTTTTATGCCAATACCATACTGTTGTAGCTTAGTAATATAGTTTGAAATCAGGAAGCACCTCCAGCTTTGTTCTTCTTTCTCAAGATTGCTTTGGCTATTTGGGCTCTTTTGTGGTTCCAAACTTCAGTATTGTTTATTTCTGTGAAAAATGCCATTGAAATTTTGATAGGGATTTCACTAAATCTGTAGATTGCTTTGGGTAGTATGAACATGTTAACAATATTAATCCTTCCAATCCATGAGCATGAAATATCTTCCATTTATTTCTTTAATATCTTTCATCAATATATTGTAGTTTTTGGTGTACAAATCTTTCACCTCTATTTCTAGGTATTTTACTCTTTGATGCAATTGTAAACGACATTGTTTTCTTAATTTCTCTTTTCAATCATTCATTGTTAGTGAATAGAAACACAGCAGGTCCTTGTATATTGATTTTGAATCCTGCAAGTTTACTGAATTTATTAGTTGTAAGTTTCTTCGGTGGAGTCTATGATAAACAATATCATAGAAGTAAAACTCTATTTGCAGATGACACTGACTTCTCTTATAGTCAAAAGCTTCACTCATAAATAATACCTCTACGGAGACTGGAAGTGTTCAGATTGAAAGCCTATGTGTGACAGAAACAAAAAAGAGAATTCACAATGTATATTGGAGGCATTTGTGATTCCTCCAGATTTTCATGAAACCTTGGGTTTAATACCACAAATCTACTTCTATCTACATACTCATAATAGGAACCTGGGATGTTTTCACAAACTATATACAACAATGTCCTAAAAAGAAAAAAAAAAAAAAGAAATCCAAAATGAAACATACAGATAAGAGTTATACAGGTTCAAAATGAGACTGCTATACTCTTATTTGCTTTTATTAGCTCATGAATAGTAAAAAGAATCCAATAGAAATAATGGAAACAATCAAATTAGTTCACAGATAATAATAAGAAAACAAAATAGAAAATATTGAATATTAGGCACAATGACTGAAAGAAAAGGTATCATCCTTTATACTAGAATATGGACAAGGTCTTTTGGGAGGGAAATTTGAATATAATAAAATCAACATATACCTAACATACCTTTCTGAACAGAGAAATCTCCAATAGCTACTGAACACCAAAAATGCTAGAAAAAAATTTTAACTGTATTTATTTTTACTTTATTATTTTTTTCTTATTGGAGTATAATTGCTTTACAATGTTGTGTTCGTTAACTGTATTTTTTATTCATGGCCAAGTTCATCGCAAATTAATGAAAACAACTGAAGGCAGATTGGGAAAAAGTGAAATTCTACAGGATAATTTGGCTCTGGAACTGATAACTGTCCTAGGTCCCCATCCCTGTGGCCTGGAAGAACCCCAGTTTTAAGGACCTGTGCCTGCATGGGGGCAGGAATCACGGTCTGGGACTGTGTTAGTCTGCTTGGGCCACTGTAACAAAACACCACAGATGGGGTAGCTTACACAAAAGAAATTTATCTTCTCACAGTTCAGGAGGTAAGAAGTCCAAGATCAAGGTGCTGGAAAATTCCATCCTGTTTAGGCCTCTCTTCCTGGTTTGCCGATGGCCACCTTTTCTGCTGCGACCATATGATCTTTTCTCTGTGTGCACGTGGAGAAAGGGTGCTCTACTGTCTCTTCCTCTTCTTATAAGGACACCCGTGCTATCAGATCAGGGTCCCACCCTTCTGACTCCACTCAACCTTAATTACCTCCTCATAGGCCTTGTCTCCAAATACAGTCGCACTGGTTAGGACTTTAACGTATGAATTTTGGGGGACACAATTCAGCTCACAACAGGGACTGAGCTGGACTGCAGTACAATTGGTGAATCCCCAAAGGGCACCACTCTCAGTGAGGGAACTAGGAAAACACCTAAAGTTTCTCTTCTTTATTCCAAGTAGAGCTGTGAAGGATGAAAAAAATCTCTAAGAATGTCTTATCACAGCCTGACACTGGCATACATTTGAGGAAGAAATTCACACTGCCTGTGAGTAAGTGTCTGTGAGTACACACACACTGAGTGACAGGGTGGGAGTGGAGGGAAACTCAAGGTGAAAACTGACTTCGAAGTGGTCCAGGGTTAGAGGGCCATAAGAAACAAAATGGAGGTCCTAGGAAAAAAACCCAAAAACCAAAAAACACAAAACATACCAAAAATTCCCAAAAAGAAAGTTCAGAGGAATGTAAACTCACAATGAAAATTCACTGATCACATCAGAAAACAAGTCACCATAAACTTGTTTCAGACAAAACAACAAACTATAGATTCAGATTCACAAAAAAGGAGAAAAATACAGAAATCATCATATGCAGAATGCAAAATAAGTACATTTAATATGTTCAAAGAAAAGAAAAAGAGGGAATAATGGAACTACCCCAAATGACCAAGGAAGTTTGAAGAAGAACCAAACAACACTTTTGGAAATGAAAAAAATATACCCATAATTAAAAACTTGATAGGTTAAATAGGTTAAAGACAGTGAGAAAACAGATTTAAACAAATCATCCAGAATTCAACACATAGAGACAATGAGATAGAAAATACGAAATGGAGATAAAGCAATATGGAGAACAGAGTGAGATGGGAACACTTAAGTCTAACTTGATCTCCTAAAGGAGAGAATCCAAAGAATGTAAAGGTACAATATTCAAAGAGGTAAAAGTTGAGAATTTCTCATAATTCATGAAAGTCACTAATTCTCAGATTCAAGAAGCTCAGTGAATCTGAATAGATCAATGAAAAGAAATCCACAGTAGACATGCTGTAGTATAATGACATTTGATTGTAGAATGCGAAAGATAAAGAACTTAAACATAACCTGAAGGAGAAGACAGATTATCTACAAAGGAATACTGATCAGACTGACAAGTGTCATTTCAGTAGCAACACTGGAAGCAAGATGACAGTGGAACAATATCTTTAAATACTGAGAGAAAATAACTGTCTATCTAGAACTGTATACCCAGATAACTTTCAAGGATAATAAGCAAATACTGACTGTAAAAAATAACTGTTTTTGGAGTTAAACTGAGATAAAACTAAAATTCTAGACACTTATTAGTTAAGGGGAAGCAATCACTTTGTTCAGAAGTCTAATATTCAAATAAGAGTAAAGACATAAACTTTAGATTCTGTTAACTATGCAAACTAAATTTCATGGTAAGCACTAAAAAGATAAAAATTGAGTTTTACCTTTCAAACTAGTAGAGGAAAATTGTAAAACAAAACAAAACAAAACCAAAACTCAGTGTGGAAAAAGAAAAGAAAAAAAAACCCAAAGGCAGTGAGGAAACAAAATGGTGGGACAAAAAGCACAGTAAGATGGTACAGCAAATCCCCTACATGTGAACAAGTTCCATTCTGAGAGCGCATTTTTAAGTCCAATTTGTTTGTAAGTCTGACAAAGTTAGCCTAGGTACCCAATTAACACAATCAGCTACACGGTACTGTACTGTAATAGGTTTACAATACTTTTCACACAAATAATACATAAAAAACAAACACAAAAAATAAAGAAAACATTTTTAATCTCACAGTACAGTACCTTGAAAAGTACAGTAGTACAGTACAACAGCTGGGATACCGGGGCTGGCATCGAGTGAACAGGCAAGAAGAGTTACTGACTGGAGGAGGGAGAGGAGGTGGGAGATGGTAGAGCTGAAGGATCGTCAGCAATAGGAGACGGAGGGCAAGCTGCAATTTCACTCATGCCTGACACTGATGGCACAGGTTCTGGTTCCTTGCTGGATTCAATTCTACCTACCCTCCTGTAAAAACGATCCAGTGATGTCCAGGTAGGAGCTCTCTTTTTTTTTGCTGTCACAGATGACACGGTAGCACTGGATCGCATTCTGAATGGCTGCTGCAACCCTTGTGTACCGTTCTGCATTCGGGTCCTGTGCTCAAAAACTAACAGTGCCTCCTCAAATAAAGACAATCCCCTTGTCATTTCCTGTGTTGTGAATCTCTTCTGTTCTTCTTCTTCCTCTTGTCTCTCTTCGTCCTTTCTCTGGGCCTCCAATTCTGTCAGGTCTTTATTAGTAAGCTCCTCGTGTTGCACAGCAAGGTGTTCAATGTATGAAAGACATGTGAACTAGCTTATGTGATTGGACAGGCGAATGCACGTTCGCATCTTTGAAAATTCGCAACTTGAAGGTTCATATGTAGTGGACTTACTGTATAAATAAATCCTAATATATTAGTAATTTCAACAAATGTAAAATGGATTAAAGTCTCCAGTTAAAAGATAATTAGATAGAAAGAAAAAAAAATCCAGTTACAGTTTTTAAGGGGCACATGAAAACATGATATAAAGGTCCAACAGAAGAATAAAGAAATATATACCCTACAAATTATGAACCAGCTGGTGTGGCCTGTATAAATCTCTCTTTTAGAAACAGATTTTAAAGCAATATAAACTGATACAAAAACATTACTAGAAATAGAGGCTGTGACTACAAATATAAGATTCAATTCTAAACTTGGAAGATAATTCTAAACTTGTATGTACCTAATAACAAAGCTTCAAAATATATGAAATAAAAACTGAAAGAATTACAGGGAGAAATCAGAAAATCCACTAGAGTAGGAAATTTTAACACATATCAGAATCTGGAAGATCAAGTAGAAGAAAAAAAGAACAGTAAAACAGATAATTTAACCAACACAATTAACAAGTTTGGTCTAATGAATACCCAACAGTTGGAAAATATGCATACTTTTAAGCACTAACACAACATTTACAAAAACTTAGCATATTTTAGGTAAGATGGCAAATCTCAACAAATTTTAACATCTCAAGTCTTATATGAATCTATCCTTGGACCACAATCCAATAAAAGCAGAAATCAATAATAAGAACAGAACTTAAAAATCTACATGTTAGGGCTTCCCTGGTGGCGCAGTGGTTGGGAGTCCGCCTGCTGATGCAGGGGACACAGGTTCGTGCCCTGGTCCGGGAGGGTCCTGCGTGCTGCGGAGCGGCTGGGCCCGTGGGCCTTGGCTGCTGGGCCTGCGAGTCCGGAGCCTGCGCTCCGCGACGGGAGAGGCTGCGGCGGTGAGACGCCCGCGTACCGCAAATAAAAAAAAAAAAGCAAAAAACTACATGTTAGGAAATGGAAAAAAAAATCCACATATATAAGTCAAAAAAGAAATCATGATGAAAAATAAAAAATACTTAGAATTTAAAAACAAATATTTCTATAGCACTTTAAGTTGACAAACATTATTTCGTTGGATCATTAGAAACTAACCCTGTGAGGCACACAGAATCCATATTCTCTCTGCTTGACAGCACAGCAGTAGAAACGCTGTATGTTATGTAACGACTAAAGCTACTTTTTATATATAAATAAAACACATATCAAAAGTGATTTAAAAACTGGGAAATATAAGTGAAAGTGTTCACTACTAAAAATAGTAAAGGGAAAGAAAAGCAACCCTCTCTTTTAGAAGCTATACTGAACAGCTAAGAAAGTCACAAAGAAAGAATTTAGTATCAATGTTTAAAGCTCAAAAAGTCCATTAAATCATTTTGGTTTAAGAAGTCTCTTAGATCCTCCTGTAGTATATACAAACTCATATGGTAAAGTATTTATTATTCATATGAGATGAACAAACACTGTCAGAAATCTTTGCACAAGTTGAGGAACCATTCCTGCTCACACAAAGTCCTGATCTCCTGGTTCCAGCATCTGTTCAATGGTGCACTGGCAATTAATGGCTCTCCCAAAACTGCCTATGGTACAAAAGGAATTTTCATTTAAGGTTCCCCTCCCTTTTCATGTGTGGGATATTTTGGGAAGTATGTTTTCTTTTTCCATCCACTGAAAGAGAATTAAGAAAATTCCAACATGCCTGAATGTCAGCAAGTGCTCTTTTTCGTCCAGGTACCGGAGGATGATGGATGAACCTGTCAAGCCTACAGTAGCGGACAGAGGGAGTTGGCAGAAGTTCAGTGTTACTGAAAGAAATCTCAAATACTTATTTCATCTCCTCTATTAACTTTAATCACATTTTCAACATGCAGCCAAGAATGAAGCTTTGACAGCAAGCCATAAATTTACACAAGCAAGCATTGTCACTTTTCTGCAGTAGCAACACTGAGATAACACAAGAGTTGAGTATTTTCTTTCTTGTGCCTTTCTTTACTGAAGAGCAATAAAAAAAAAAAAGACCTGAAAGATTTATCCATACCTCAAATTCATTTGCCATAAATCTCTTGAAATTATTGCATTTAATTCTGCTTGGTTTATGGCAAATAAAAAATCAACTTAGTTCCTCAATTAGATTGGTAAATGCAGATTTTTAAAGATCACAGTGATGACAGAACTGGTACATGTTTCATCTTAATACACCTGCTGATGAGAACAGACATTAAACACTAAAAAGGATTTACATTTAACATGGATCATTTGCCATGTGGGCAAATACTTCTGGTGTACTCAGAGCCAGAATCTTTATATGGTTCCAGAGGGACGCCTTGGCAGATTTTGCTGATTACTCATTAAACAGCTGAAACATGTATAGACATTATTTATCTTACAAAGCTTACCCACAGCAAAACACACGTAAAAAAGAGGTAAATCTATGGGCAAGATTATGGTTCTTGGAAAGGTTAAAAGTCAACTCTATTTTTGGTAAGCTTTTCCTTGTGAGCACATTTTAAAAGCTGAAAATATGAAGTGCTGGAAGGCCACAAACTTAACAAGCATGTCTTGTCATCCAGTGAAACACGGCACTACGCTGCCATGCAAAATCTGCAACTTCTCCTAACAGGCCAATTCAGAGACCAACGTGGCTCTCTTTGAAGAGCAGAGACAAAGTTTTGACTCTCTTCAATGTGGTCTCTGCTCCCAGGACAGTTGTTTCTCAGTACATTACTCATGGAATAACACTGTACACACTCTTCCAAGAGCCAGGGAGGCTCTGACAGGCAGCCACCATATCGGCCTTCTGAGCCACAATAATAAAGTAACATTAACCCTGCATAAGAATGAATTAAATTACTTTTCTAAGAAGTCTGTATTTACAGTTCTCCGAGATAATCAATGGAAACTAAGACCAATCCTCATTAACAAAGAGCGTGTTTATACCATTTTCCTCCTACTTCTCCCCATTTAGAGATACAGGCAGATACAGGAAATTAAAACTGGGAAGATGTGGCATTCTTCTTCTAGGAAACAGCTAAGACTCCGGTAGCAGTTTCTTTTTTCTGCAGAAGAGTGACACTGAATACACTGCTCAACTTGAGGCAGAGGCTGAGCGGTTTCTGAGGGGAGGCAGTATTTTCTCATCAGTCTGTCACTGTTATGGCTCAAGTTCTCCAAAGGCTGGGTATTTTGCCAGGCCCCTCTCCATCTCGGCGTATTGTTCTTTCAGCCTCTCCATGGCTGTTCTGTGCTCTTCGTCCACTTCAGCCTGTTTGCTGTGTTGTTCTTTCATGAAATCCTCCCACTGCATTATATGCTGTTTCTCACTAGCTATTAAATGGTCATTACGCATCTGAGAAAAGAAAATTTGAAAGTCATGGGACGTTTTGCAGACAATTAGTTTTCTATGCAGAGAGACAAATATTTTGATATTTGCTCACTACAGTGTAACAATCGGCTTATAAGTCACAGTGACAGAACTGCTTTATAGTTTTAATGTCCAACAAGAACATGACATATTAGAAACATCTAAGGCTTCTCTTACTATGCCCGAACATGGGCATGCACATTTCTGAAATTTCAAAAATGTCTAGTATTTTAAATGACAGAATCAAACGTAATCCAGGTAAATTTTCATACCTCTATTTCTCCACAAATTCCATTTAATCACATATAATTTAAAAATTAAGTTTAAAGAATACATGCCAAAAGAATTGTTATTTTAAGAAATTAAAATGCATGTCTCACATAAATATTTTTGGCCACATTAAAAGAATCACAGATTATTAATCACTGGAAGACAACTCAAGAACTCTCTCTTGGTTCAGTTCCAAAACTTAAAGCAAATAAAAGGCAAAAGCATCTGTGTCAAATATCTAAGTTCATCTTGAGATGTCCCTTAGTATTTCTATATGAGGACAAATTTTTTCTTTTGAGTAACACAACAATAAAGATGAAACAATATATAAATTAAAAGGCATAAATTTAATATAATTTATTATCTTTGAATAGGTATTGGGTTGGCCAAAAAGTTCGTTCGGATTTTCCCGTAACATCTTACAGAAAAACCTGAACGAAACTTTTGGTCAACTCACAAAGAGCTAAATACAAAAAGACAGTATAAAAAAAACTTTCTATCTCTGCCTCAGTATTCTACGTATGTGTCTAGAAGTTTTGCCACAGACTAAGTCCTGTTTAAAAAACAAGCACTGTGACAGGTGCAAACCATCAAAACCTACAAAGCACCAAAAGGCTTACTAATCCCAGAGCTCTAATGAAAGCAGGAGGACACCTGGTTACTCAGAATACTGGTAACTCAGATGCTGAGAGAGCTATCAGGAAAAAGATGGAAGCCGTGTTTTCCCGCCACCCATAATGCCGCCCATTATCTTCTCTCTCATCTGGGCCATGATGAGAAGAAGCAAGGTGGAGAAGCCATGGTGCTCTAAGTATCTAGGAAAGGTGTATTTCTGCTAGTTGTTTTGTATATCTTATCTACTTCTGAGGTTACAGGATTCTCATTTTACAGATGAAGAATTAAGGCTTAAGAACACTAAGGTTACTTCTCCATGGTCACTGAGCTACTACATTGTAGACTCAAACTTAGGACTTGCTGACACCCAAACCTATGGCTTTTCTATCACGAAGTGCAAATCAGATCTTTCCAAGGAAGTTTTACATAGATGGCTAAAGGTCTTCTGCAAGACAAAAAAAAAAAAAAAAAAAACTACTGCAAGAGTTTTTTCTGCCAATCTGATCTAAAGTTCCTCAGCACCAAGGCGAGAGGTTAGAAGTGAATCTGAAGTTTCAGTTATAGTGAAACATTCCCCTAAGATATGTCCCGCAGACCCATGTGATCTGAGCAGGCAGTACAGTGGTGGGGAGAGAGGGTTAGGATGGGGTTTGCTGATCCAGTAAGTTTGGGAAACAGGTTAAACAAAATTCAAAACATTTCTTCTTAACCTTTCGGCCTCATGGACGGTAATTCTTCAAAAGATGAATAAAACATGAAGAGTTCATTAAATTCTTTTCATGGAACTTTTACAAAACTATTTATTTTAAGAGAAAAGTCATAGAGAAGAAAAATGCAAATAAATTTCATCAAAATGATGCCTTGCTTTGGCTGAAAATTAATTTCTAATAAGTACAGAGGATACTAACCCTGCATGCTCAGAAGTTGTTTAACAGATTAGTCTTCTCTTTTTAATTGAAGCACTGTCATTAGCTTGGCTGACCCTGTGATCTGTGCCATGAGGCAACAGCCCAGGTTCGACTTCCCACCAGGCAGCATGTTGCCATACAGCTCAACAGAGAAAAATGAAGATTTGGGAAGTGGATAAACCTGGCTTCAAATTCTGGTTCACCTGTTACCAGTTGCATGACTCTGGCCACGTTAAATTTTAATTTTAAAATGAGGAAAAGAATATTTACATTCATAAATAAATCTGTATCATGTCAAGTTCCTAGCTCAGTGTCTACAGTGCTTAATAGAAGGTAAGCATTATTATACAGATATGAGCAATGCATTAGAAGGCAGATCAAACCACTTTTAATCCTCTTCAATTTAGGGTTTTAAATCTTTAATTTTAATAATCTGATTTTAGCAACAGATTTTTATAATTCAAACAATACAAGGCAACTCGAATAAAAGTAATAGTTCTCGCCTCCCAATCCCATACTCAACTCAATCTTCCCGTGATTCCACCATTTACCATTTGGCTGTAAGACAAGACTTTAATTAAGACATTGCCAAAGACCAGTTTCTCTATTTTGTAGCTTCAGAATACTATTACCAAAGACATATACATCCAAGTAGCTTTTTCATATGACACATATCACTGCTTGGCCTCCTAGTCCAGGTGAAAAGAAGGTGAAGACTGACAATTCCCTAACCGAGTTGAAAATCTAGTCTTGCTTTCATATCAAGGAGTTTTGCAGACTTGTGGTTGCCAAGGGGGAAGGGGGTTAGGGGAAGGAATGATTGGGAGTGTGGGATTAGCAGATGCAAACGCGCGCGCGCGCGCGTGTGTGTGTGTGTGTGTGTGTATGTTGGATAAACACCAAGGTCCTGTGTAGCACAGGGAACTATATTCAATATGCTGTGAAACCACAGTGGAAAAGAATAGGAAAAAGAATATATATATATGTATATGTATAACTGAATCACTTTGCTTAGGCAGAAATTAAACACAACATTGTAAATCAACTATACCTCAAGAAAATTTTTTAAAAGAGGTCTGGAAGCCACTCTACTTTATCTATCCTTTCTCAGTCTCCCACCTTTAATAACAATAACTGCTTTGAAATCTTGCATTCTCCACAATTAGTAAGGGAAAAAAGGGAGGGGTAGCTTGTATATTCCTGTACTGACAACACTGTAATCTTTACCTATAAACAAAAGTCAGCTACCAGAAAATAACATCTACCTGAAACTTAGTTGAAAACTTTATGGTAAGAACTTTAAGCGGTCAAAAAAAAAAAAAAAACGCACACACGTGCACGCGCACGCGCACACACACACACACACACCAGCCCAAAATAACATAACACAAAGTCCATTTAAAAATACTGCAGTATTCATGAAAAACTCTTCTGATTCTGAATTTATTTGCCCTACCTTACACACAATTCTAACCAGGTTAGTTAACTGTTTTCCAAAGCTATACCATATTAAAAGTCAAATTAAAGAAAATGCTGATAAATGAGATAGAAAGAAATGATAGGCATCAGCCTTACAAAAAAGAAGACAGATACAGAAACTTAGAAACAGACAGTATCTGAGGGCATCTGAAATAGAGAAACACGTTTTTCTCTCTAATTCCCTGAGGACATCACCATTTTCACCACAGCATAAAATTTTACATTCTCAGTAATTCCTAATTCATAAAGAAAATTAACCTGTAACATTTAATAAACTTTTTATAAAAACCAGAAAAGTGTGGAATATATTTTTAAAGATTTCCATCCAAAATAGTTAAAGTGATAAAAGTACTATGCTTCAAGATGATAAAAATCTCAGCTTTGTGGTTGACCTGGCTATATGGAATGATTTGTGTTCTAAGACTTCTAGACACGTGAGGTTTCATTGTATATAACAGCAGAAAAATCCCGAGTTAGCTATATCTCACATATCATCACCCAGGAGCAAGTTAAAAACTATTTAAGCCAACAGGAGTGAAGGTTACCTCAGAGCATATCTATTCAAAATGTCAGGAAATACAGTCTGGGCAGCGGTAACCTCACCAGAACAGAACAACAAGGAGCTGAACTGCTCCTTGATCTGAAGCAGCAAAGGCGCCACCTCCTCGAGAACCAAGCCCGTCCTAAGGGCAGCGCGCCTCCAGTTCACGCAGAGCAAGTTATAAACGCCAAAGATTTAGCCTAACATGCCAATGAGTCTGTTTACAACTAAAAAGAACTCTCAGAAATAAGGAACAGTCTTTTATAAACAGTGAGCTAACCGCAGACCGTCATCGCCTGTGCACAGTAATTCGGCTTTCACGTTCAATATAGGGGGCTCTACGTCAGATTTAGTCTGAAAGGATTCCTCTACAGTTGAAATGCGTTTGAAAAATAACGATCATATCTAACTATCGTTATGTGCAACAGATTCACACAAGACTAACAGAAGGAACACAACATAATAATGGAACTACTTACCATTTAAAGCTTAAAATTACCTGTAATAGGTAATTACGGTTAGCAGTTAAATTTCTAGCAGCTACCAAAAGAGTACATACTAAATTATATGTTTAAAACTTGATATTCATGGTGGTGGCAGTAATTAGGGTCTCTGGTGAGCAATTTGCAAAAATCTATCAAAATAGAAAGTATAAACACTTAAGGCTCAGTAATTCCTCATATTAGCATTTTCCCTTAATTTTTATTAAAGAAGTATCACAGATCTTAGAAACAAATTCAAATACAAGAATATAAAGGGACAGTTCCCCCCCCAACATACACATACAAATCCTGTCCCTTGTTTCCTTTTTCCTAGTATTATTACTAGTTTGATGGGTACACTTACGCTTTTTCCTTTGTTCATACAAACCTATTTACTTAATTACAACAAAATGTAGTCATACGACACATGATGGTCTGCAGCTTTCTTTTTTCAATAACGATACAATATGTACTAATGGCATACCAACAGCACGAGGGTGGGAGAGCTCTGCCCTGGGTGCAAGCAACAAGGGGGTGCACTGTCTGAACAGAATTTAAACCGATGACACACACAACTGAAAGACTGGTTTTTATTACCACCAGGTGCTGGCAATATACTGAGTAATGTCAGTGATAAAATACTCTTAACCCCCAAATCCTTCTTTGGTCTGAGTTCTAAACGATTATTGAGGTTACTGTTGAAGTTTAGTAATACATAAGTTTCAAATTAACACATTTTCATTGTTTATCCTTTAATAAACCTTGAAGTTAATTTAAAGGACTTCCAGTTACAGAGCGAGTCCTGAACAAAGTGAGTCAGCTACACACGTTCATTTCCAAAAGTAAATTCCTAACAGTTCAGAATCATGTCAGCTTTCTTTAGATGCTCAGCCCCTCTAATCCCTGAATTACTAAATGTCCTTGCATTTAAAAAATGATCCAGCACTTCCCCAGTGGCACAGTGATTAAGAGTCCGCCTGCCAATGCAGACGACACTGGTTCAATCCCTGGTCTGGGAAGATCCCACATGCCAAGGAGCAACTAAGCCCGCGAGCCACAACTACTGAGCCCATGCGCCGCAACTACTGAAGCCAGCGCGCCTAGAGCTTGGCTCCACAACAAGAGGAGCGACCACAATGAGAAGCCCATGCACTGCAATGAAGAGTAGCCCCCGCTCACCACAACTAGAGAAAGCCCACACGCAGCAATGAAGACACGACACAGTCAAAAAATAAAACTAAAAAAAATAAAAAATGATCCAGCACAGCAACTGCAGAAATAAAACCTGAATTAGTTCAAATCTATCATTCTACATTACTTTTTTTTTTACTTAAATTTGTATGTTTCACTCTGTAGTTAAAATTTTTACACTGTGGACACTGGGAGTCACTAAAATGGTTTCCAAAGAAATAAAGATAGTATTACAGTTTCTAGAATTCATTGTGAAATGTGACTTTTATGAATCTCTTCCAGACTTACTATGTTTAATACTTCCCCAAATGACATATCTGTGTATTTTATCACAATAAAAATAATTCAAATCAAGTTTCAGAGGGTTCTTCCTAAATGAAATCAATTGCATACTCAAAGGAGTGGATACATTTGTTTTCCCAAGATAAAAAAGAAAATGCCAACTTTAAAAGCAAATAAAGAGAAAGTTTATTAATGAGCTATAGCTGTGTACCAAAAATAATTAGCTGTAATGGTTTTTGTCTCTTTCTACAACAGAAAGAAACAGTAGTAATAACCCAGCTTACTTATGTCCCATTGGAGATACATTTGAAGAAAAGTCAATCCTGAAGGCAAACTGTGTCTAGGACCAGGTCTATAAATCAACTCATGGATACATAATAAAAACACATTTTTGCACGCATTAGTCCAAGTCGGTAATTCTCAGTGGGGGGTGATTTTGAGGCTCCTGTCCCCCAGGTTTTTGGTTATCACAACACAGGTTGGGGGTGGTGATACTGGCATCTAGTGGGTAGGGGCCAAGGATGCTGCTAAACATCCTACAACATGCAGGAAAGACTCCACAACGAAGATTTATCTGCTCCAAAACGCCAACACGCAGAGGTTGAAAAACCCTGGTCTAAGGGAAAACTCTGAATAAAGCAACTAAAGTCTAAAAGGTTCTTTGGAACATGTCAGCAATACATGTGCCTTTAATTTTACATATGCCTTACAAGGATAAATGAAAAAGTATTTACATCAATAAGAAGTACCAGAATAACAACTGCCAGTAATTATTTAAAATATTTGGAGTATTATGTACAGTCATCCCGTGGTACCCATGGGGTTTTGGTTCCAGGACTGTGCCCCGCCCCCCACTATGGATGTCAAAATCCACGGATGCTCAAGTCCCTTATAAAATGGTGTAGTATTTGCATATAACCTGTAAATCCTCCCATATACTTTAAATCATCTCTAGATTACTTATAATACCTAATACATATAAATGCTATATAAATACAGTGTAACTGCTTTGGAAACAGCTGCCAGCATGTGGCAAATTCAAGTTTTCCTTTTTGGAACTTCCTGGAATTTAAAAAATATACATTTTAAATATTTTGGTTGAATCCACGGATGCAGAACCAGCGGATGCAGAGGGCCGACTGTACTGATCCATTACCCTACACTTTCAAACTCTATCAAGAAAAAATGTATAAACCATGCTATCTCACTGCTCTCATAAAAAAAAATCATACAGAGGGAAAACTAAATTTAATAAATATTTGTGGACAAGATGAATCAAAGGATTTATGTTTACTTTATTATTATCTCTAGTCTGGATGAAGAGAACTTCAATAGTTGATGCCTGTGCATGAACCTAAGTTTAAACCAGTGACAGATATTAATCAGCTCATCATCTGCCTTTGACAGCTTATTTAAGTCAGTGAATTTTATAAGCCAATTGTATTTTCATTTCACTACTCTTACTGCTAGTGCCCAATATGCAGCTTGTATTAGTTACCAGTTTTTAAGACATATGTCAAATAACTGGGGAATGTGCATTTATTGTCCTTCTGAATGTACTTTTAGATATCAATTGTGGGAAGTATGATTTGGATGAATGACGTTTATCATAACTTACTTCCCACAGAATTCCACAAATTGTCTTGACATAAAAGAATGATTAATGGCAATAGTCTATTGTATTCCATTACTACTCCCATCTTTCTTTGTTCTGAGAGCCATTCAAATATACAAAATGTAGCCAACAGAATAACCGAGGCAACAACCAACAGTAGATTGTAAACGGCAGCTAGAGGTCAATTTTGCTTTGTGCACATTTGCTAGATGAGAAACTGGCTTTGCCTCTCTGTCATATGTATGTCGTCTGTCATATGTATGTCGTCTGTCATATGTACGTCGTCTGAAGCCTCCGCCACACCAAGTTTTGGCGAAATCAGATATGGCACTTCAGAAAAAAAGAAAGACCTTAAGGATCCCTATTTCCAATGTTCCGCTAACTAGACATGCACTAATAAAAGAAATAAAGACTACATTTCAATATATTCTAAAATACTGATTTTTAATGTGTATTCCATTAAAAAAAAAGTTCAATAACATTCTCTGAGATAGTACCTGGAAAAAATATATTTAAGACCAAAATACACCAAGGGCTTTATTATTTCTTAAGGCCATTTGTTTTTAAACCAAGGGACAGTATCTTTCAATTTAGAAAATCAAGTGCTTCACCAACCCTACAGACCACAGCAGGGCTCTTATCCAGAGTGATTGCCTGCATCTTAAACAAACGATCGAGGTGGTAGGGGAAAAAAAGCCACCTGACAATTGGAAAGTAAAGCTATTTCACATAAATTATATAACACAATATATCAAGTAAGTAGAACATCAATCTATCAGGTAAGTAGAACAAGTATTTGCTTTGAAGCTCAAGGACTTGTCCAAGGGCACACAGTTAGCTAATAAAGGCAAGTACCAGAAATAGAAGACACCAGGTATTTTTTACCCAATCTGGTAATTTTCCTACTTACATACAGTTAATACACCAAACATGAAAAAAGTTCAAAGTGACAAGAGGAACCATCTATCCCAATTATAATTTAATGTTAGGTTAGTTCTGCTTAAGAATGACAGGGATTGCCATTTTATCAGAATCATAACTGCCCTGAGAATGTCTTAGAAATAAAGACCAATATCATGTGAGTGCATATTCACGTAAAAAACACCCCTTTTTCATTTTTATTTTGAAAGCCAAGAGAACTGCGTAAGTTACAGCCAGTAACAGCCAGCACAGCCAGTGTTCTATCAGAAAAAGTCTTTCTGATTCTCAAACACAGGAATGTTCCTGGTGCTTCCACAACAAATTGCTTAACGTTGAATGCTTGATTCTCTACATTCTTCTCTGGAAACATCCATCTAGACAGTCTACCTACCAGCTCCGTGAGACCACCGACTTCTCCCATCTTTTGCCTTTGCTTCCACTATATCCTTTATCCTACAGTATCTTTCTTCCCATCTTCTATCACTCGAATTCCTACTCACTGATCAAGGTTGGGCTCGGATGTCACTATCTTCCTAGTAAATTACAGTTTTTGCCAAGATCGTGCAAAGTTCTTTGTAACTATCACAGCCCTTACTTTATCCTACATTATATTCGCGTTAGTGGTTTGGGACTCCTAGACTTTTAGCTCCTACATGTATGAGCTGCCTTAAACTTAAATTAAAATCTTTCACCCTCAGTGGCACCTAGCCAAGTAGAGACTAAAAAAAAATCTGCTGTCCAGCTGGGCATGGCACACTGAAGCCCCCACGGCTGTCCCCACCGTGCTCTCCGGACACTGTGCAAGCACTGCACCCCGACACCAACTTCCCTGCCCACGGCTCTGCCCTGCCATGTTATCAGTGGTCTCGCAACAGCCCTGTTTCCCAACCTGGCCCGCTGGGATCCTGTTCCTCTCGGGCAGCCTTCCCACCTGGCTTAACTGTCTTTTCAGTAAGGCTTGATCCATCAGATTGTTGAGTTTTTAAATTTATATCAACATTAAGAGTTGAGCAAAGGGTGGAGAAATTTAAACTTGGGCAAGGTCCGTGTTTCTTTTTTACAGTGCCAGATCGGTACCATTATTATGGATAAACCACACATTAAGGACAAATGGAGATAGTAACACTTGCTGATATAAACACACAAAAAGGCATATTTTCAGAGTGACTCACCATTTCTTAACAAGTGTATCCCCACTAGTTTAGAACAATAAAGTTATAAAAATATTTCATGAAAACTGTAAGTTAAAACACCAAATTATTACAGGAACTTAAATTCTTGTGCTGTTTTTCCACATCTGAATTTAGTTAAGATATAATTCAAATAAGCAAAGCACTACCCAGCAAGTGATTCACACACTCTTATGACTATTCATTAAAGAACCCATCCACAGGCATGAATGCCTCCTTTTCTAGAAGAAATATACATGATATACTCAAGGCCTCAGGCCTGAAGATTTATATTTCCAACCTGGTGGTATTTTTTGTTCCATGTAACAGTCCTATTCTTTCTCCTCTAAGAGACAAATACCACTTTCAGGGAAAAGTTGAAAAGGAGAAAAAAAGGTCTGCAATTTGAATTATAAAAATACAGATCGTGCAATTATGTGACCATACCTCCTCAACACACCTTCAATGAATTAGCCATTTTTTAATCTTTTAAAATCACTGCACAAGAGAAAACAAATTCAGAGAATTTTTTAAAATCAAAAGCAACTGCTAATAATATGATAATAAAAGCCCTGGAGTTACAGCCTCCATTACCCAAATGGTCCACTTTTACCTTGTTTCGCTCCTGTTCCCTCTGTTGGAGCCTACAGACCGAGTCCGTAGCTGCTTGCACTGAAATAAAACAGAGTGGGTTTTCAATCAGCAGCCCTTGTTCAAGGAGAAACTTACCTGGATTAAAACAAAAACAAAAACAAAAACAAAAAACAACACTTGGACTGTTTTAGATCTCAAGAAACTATGCAAAAAAAGCTGGTATTATTTTGGTCATGGTAGGGTGGCTAAAAGGGGAAAAAAAAGTATTCAGGATGTCATAATGAGAACCACTATCATTTGTGAGCTTTGAGCTGCAAGCCAAGGGCATTCAGTACTAATTCCAATGACAAGTTGTCATCAATGACCTCAGAATTCTCTAAAAAGATATAAAACACCTGATAAATGTATCATTCCATTCTGATGGATGTAGACTTTACAGAGTCTCTCTGATTCATTAACTTCCCCTGCCCCTTCCTCACTGGTACCCCTGCTCTCTTGCAGGCAGGACTTGATACCCAGAATGCTTCGACGACTTTCTACTATTCTTCTCACCTCTTCTAATTCATCCTGGCTGCCACTGCCAGATTCAGGTTTCTCTGGGCTGCTTTCTTTTAAGTCATTTCCCTTTTGTAATGACTTAAAATTGCTAGTAATAATTATTGTAGTTATTTGCTGAGTATTACTATGTGCCAAGAAGTGTGCTAAGTACTTTCCATGTATTACTCCTCTTAATTCCACTTTCCTACTAAGTGAGTGTCACTATCCCATTTTACAGATTTTTGTCATCTGTAAAAAACTGAGGCACAAACGCAGTGACACGTCACTCAAGGAGGTAATATGACTAACAGGCACAGAAAGCAGGACTTAAAATCAGACCCCTGACCCTAAGACTCGGCTCTTGCCTTCAGGGCTCTACCTCTCTTATAATCTCAACAATGAAACTGGTTTTAATCCATCAGTTGTTCAAGCCTCTTCCTTTACCGGATCCATTTTATTTCTGTACACAAACGTTTTCACTTACTTCGCTGGTTGGTGTGTGGGCTACGAGTCAGCCTTCCTCAGTCAAACCTTGAGTTGAACTTTAGTTACGCGTGTGACTGCCCTTGGGCTTGTGTGCTCGCTCGTTCATGCAGCCGTCTGTCAGGTATTTACTGAGTGTTTGCTATGTGCCAGGTGCTACTGCTGCTGCTCCTAATCTCTCAGAACCTTAGTTCCTCATTTGTAAAATGAATGTAACAACTAATAAGAGGGCTTCAGAATGGACATGAGAAAAGGATGAGATAATGCAGTACGTAGTATGCTTAAAAATAATTGAAAGATTAATAATAAAAGCCACTCAGAGCAGTTCTTCACACATGGTAAGCAGTCAAGAAATGTGACTGTTGCTATTATTCTATGCACTGTCCTCTCCCTACTGAAAGTGCTTTCCTTATTCCTTTCCTCTAATTAAAATGTTTCCATGTTTCAAAAGCCCAGTTCAAGGTTTAGTGCCTTCATAAAGCCCTCCAGTTGAATCCTTTCCCTATAAGGATTTTCTCTTATTTGAAATTCTTTAACTAGGTATGTGTATATCCTACCACTTTATCTTGCATTTGCTTAAACAATTTTACCCAGTTGTTTCACAATTATGCCTTTCTACCCCACTCAACCCAGCCCCAAGTTCAAAGTTCCATACAGGGCAGGGGCTGTGACTTCTCTTTCAGAAAAATGTTAGGCCCCTCCCTGAGAGGGTATGACAAAGGGGAGGGTTCAGCTTTTAAAAAGTCATGTTTTTATCAGTAACAATTCATTTTAGTCACATCAAAGATAACACTTTAGTACTAAAAATTAAGGTCCCCAATCATTGTTTGTTCTAATAGAAAAGTTGAAAACACAACAAAATAGGAGTTGATGAGCTCTGCCTTCTTTCTGTGGTATATTAATATTACATCATCTCTCCCAAGTGGTGGTTCTATCATTTCCTGTATTTTTTTTTTCTTGGCTCTGAACATAACTCTTAAAAAACCCATTTTGTGGCCTTTGGGTGCTTCATCATTTTCAGATCATTCTGGGCTTTATCTAAAAGAAGAGTTACAGGACTATGACATTTATATTTTGTCATTTGTTATATACTTTAAAAATTTAATTAGAACACATCAGACAAAGGCACACTTTAGTTCCTTATCAGGATTATCTTTGTACTTAGAATATCCATTTTTAGAAATTTCAGTCCCTGAAATTTTTCATTCTTTATCCACATGATAAAAAAGGTTTGCTTTCTGAATTTAATGAAATCTGCTCTTCTAAAATCTAAGAAAATTACCTAACTACCCTTTCTTCCCCTTTCTTCACAAGTAGAGACTCCAAGAGGAAAAGGGCCATTTATCTAACCCTATCACTTCTATACCACATATTGGTCATTCCTGACTCAGTAGGAAGCCACTTCCCCAGCTGTCTCAGTGTCCCAGGAGGCTATACTGACTTTAAGGAGTTAGGAATTCATCAAATTATTTTCTCTAAACCAAAAGATTACTTGAGGAGATTAGCACCACACACAGTAATTGTGACATGCAACAGCTAGCAGTGTCCCTGTGTCCTCACATAAAAGAGAAACAAATTCATTGTGTCACAGTGTGTATGTGTAAACCGCAAATACACACCTAAGAAAGTAGCTCTGGTTTGGTATTAGGAGCAGATGTTGGCTGAATTCTCATTCATTCATTTCAATGAACAAATAGTGTGTACAGACGGAAAAGATGTCCCAGAACCAAGCCGTAGGGCACCCCAATGTCAAAAGTCAAGGAGAGAAGTGGAAACTAACAAAGCAGACTGAGAAGGAGGAGCCTGTGCTGTAGGAGAGAATCCAGGAGAAAAGGCGGACTCTCCTTATGACCTCTTCCGCAGAAGCGTCATTCTGAAGTTCAAAGAGCTTGAGCTCTGGCAGCAGAAGCACTAAGTCTGCATGGCGGTTCCTCCAACTATTAGGGAGAACCATGGATGTTAAAACACTTTCAGTTTCCTCAACTATAAATGTGTTGGGAAGAGGGTGATAAATATTTACTTTACACAGTTAAGATGGTCAATGAGGAAAATACAGGTAAAAAATCTAACTAGGCAAGTGCTATTAAAAATTAGTATTTTAAGTCATAATGAGTTCTTAAAGTTTTCTAGCTACAGAGGGAGAGTGAAGCAAAATCAGACAAACTTAGCCCCCTAAGTACCTTATAAAATAAATTTAGTTTTTTAAAAAGGTAAAAAAAAAAATCCATCATTTACTGAACAATGAGGAATTATATAATTATATTTAAACTTTGAAAAGTGGTGGCCAAGGACTTCCCTGGTGGTGCAGTGGTTAAGAATCCACCTGCCAATGCAGGGGACACGAGTTCCAGTCCTGATCTGGGAAGATCCCACATGCTGTGGAGCAACTAAGCTTGTGTGCCACAACTACTGAGCCTGTGCTCTAGAGCCTGCGAGCCACAACTACTGAGCCTGCGAGCCACAACTACTGAAGCCCCGCGCACCTAGAGCCCGTGCTCCACAAGAAGCCACCGAAATGAGAAGCCCGTGCACCACAACGAAGAGTAGCCCCCGCTCGCCGCACCTAGAGAAAGCCTGCACGCAGCAACGATGACCCAACGCAGCCAAAAATAAATAAATAAATAAATATATTTTTAAAAAGTGGTGGCCAAGAATAGGAACACAGAGTCTATAAAGAACTGAGACTCCTCACCTCACCATAACCACTCCAACCCCCAAAAAATGAGAAAAAGAAAATGGACTGGGACTTCCCTGGTGGTCCAGAGGTAAAGAATCCACCTTCCAGGGCTTCCCTGGTGGCGCAGTGGTTGACAGTCCCCCTGCCGATGCAGGGGACGCGGGTTCGTGCCCCGGTCCGGGAAGATCCCACATGCCGCGGAGCGGCTGGGCCCGTGAGCCATGGCCGCTGAGCCTATGCATCCGGAGCCTGTGCTTCGCAACGGGAGAGGCCACAACAGTGAGAGGCCCGCGTACCGCAAAAAAAAAAAAAAAAAAAAAAAAAAGATGTCGGGAATGATATTCACCAAAGCTAAAAAGCAATGGTTATCTTGAGGCAATTAAAGTGATTTCTTGCTTTTTCTTTCTTATTTTCTTCTTTATTTCTACTTTCTTATTACTTAGGCATATATCCTTTTGTTTAAATAATAAAAAATAAAGTCACTGCTCTTAAAACTTAGTTAATTTAAATGAGGAATAACCTAAAGGCTTTCTGTCCTTCTTAGCCTCTAAAATCAAAGGCTGGGTCCTCAATGCTAAGCAAGATCTTGAGACAACAAACATGGTGAAGTTTACGAGTCTATGAAATAAATAATAAGTAGAACATAGACGCTAGGATGAGAAAAACGTACTTTACTGGTTACTCTTATGTACCCTCCTAGAGCTCTCACTTACTTTTTGTGTTTTTTAAGGAACCACAGGTGAGTTTTGGTTCTGAAGCCTCTGCTCATCCAATGCTAAGACACTCAGCTAGGATTCTGTAACCGTCTCCATCCAAACAAGCCGAGACGTCCCCCCCTTAATGCTCCACTGTTGCTCAGTTTTGTGCACAACGATCAACCAATAGCTTAAGATCCACACCACCGAGTTCTAAGATTCTCAGCCAACACACTCCCAGCTCAGCCCTCAAACATGCAGAGAAGAGGTAAATGAGACAGATCTACTAACAGGCACAAAACAAAACTCAACTGTCACTAACCTTGTAAAGTATTAGTTAGATCAGAGTATACTGCCTAGATAAACTCACTTTTATAAGCAAGCCAGCACCATGGCTCAAAATGTAAAGTTTTTAAACATGAAATCCTGCAGGAACAACAGCTGGGCCCAGGCCAATTTTTAAAACTACATTGGCTCTAAAATCAGATAATTATCTCCATTATCCCCGTTAGGCTCATGATAATAGCTACCAGGAAATACTTAGGCTGGAGCCTACCGAGGAAGCCATTCCTGCTTCTAGCAACAAAATTAACTCCAAAGCCACCGCATGTCTCTAATGCTAACAATAAGGTAGTCCTCAGAGGTTAAAACTTTCATTATTACTTCACATTCTGTGTGCTTTAATTCTTTCTTTTAGCAGAATACATTTACAGTCTGGATTCCCTGTTACCTGTAAAACTTTTCTATTTCATTGTGAAGACTATACTTTTAGCATGAGGCCTCACATCAGAAATAGCTTTGGCCCAAGAACAAAACAAGTCAAAACAACCATTCACAGTTTTCTTTTTCTTACTAAGTTTTATCCAATATTTTTTATATACTCAAAGTGTGTACAAGGAAGTTATAAGTACATCTCGAAAGTAAACATAAGCATTTCTATCAATAATAATTTGAGTTTTACTTTTACTGTAATGACTAGAAAGCTTGTCAAGGTTAAGGAAGTGATGGTTGAACGAACAAGGGTGTGTTTGCAGTTACCATGCAAAGCCTGAAGTCAATTCTAGACTCTTTGCTCTTCTACTCAAAGAAACCAAATGTGATTGTGGGAGGTCTGTCCTCTCCAAGCTCCTCTGAGCATCAGAGGACCCAGGCTAACCTGGACTTGCACACATACACTTACATAACTCAGTCATTAACCAAGCCCCCCTGCTACCTTCCCTCACAGGACATTACATTACCCTCCAGTTTTGTTATTTTCTCCCCAGAAAGATATTGTTTCATGTTGCCCTCCATCGTTATCTACCAGCATCATTTGTCCTTGGACAAACTGAACAGTGTCAATATGGATCCGAGAAGCGCTGAGTTTCTGATACATCTCTAATTTTAAACTCAGTTACTAATAAAACTCCTTTTATTTTATAGTTTAATATGTTTAATAAATATCCTTTTAAGGAAACATCTCTCCATGTTAAAATATTTTGCTTAATGAAAAAAGTGATAAAACATAAACGTTTTTGACAGTTTTTTTTTTTTTTTTTTTAGTTAAAAACTCTAGTATCCTGTTTGAAAAAGAAGCTTCATTTCATATCCTAATTACTGGGCATCAAACTTTTTCTTATGAATAAGTTTTTTTTTTTAAGGTAAAAAATGTTTCGATTGTCTTACATCCTAGAAGGATTATCTTGTGCACCCATCTTGCCTTGGAGATTAATGCTCTTAGCATCAAGGGCAACACACACTAACGGCTGGATAAGCACCTTATCTGTGACTTCCCTCTCCTGGCTCCCGCTTAAGAATTCTCTCTCCATCTCTCAGCAGATACTCAAGGACATCCATTTCGGCAGCGCATGCATCTGAAATAAAGCAATATGAGAAAACCTCCGGCTTACGTCTCTGGAGAACGTGGTTCAAGCTGTCGTGCATGGTCTCCCTGCACGCGGGAAGAGTATGTTCATTTGTCTCATGGATCATATTCTTCAAGTTTTCAAGAACTCGCATTTCTCGAAGACCACGTTTTTCCTATTAAAAGAAAGTAAACAGCTAGTACATATTGTGTCTTAAATCTTAGTAATTACTTTCTGGGATTTCCACCCAGGTTTTGGTTATCTTATTACCTACTACTGAAATTTACCCAGCCTTCTTCTAATTATTTGGCAATAAATGAGGTCACAACCTGGAGGCATTTTTTTAAATTACGAAATGCTTCACAAGTTGCAATGTAATACTTTTATACCTATGTTTAAAAATGGGCATGAGGGGGGCTTCCCTGGTGGCGCAGTGGTTGAGAGTCCGCCTGCCGATGCAGGGGACACGGGTTCGTGCCCCGGTCCGGGAGGATCCCACATGCCATGGAGCAGCTGGGCCCGTGAGCCATGGCTGCTGAGCCTGCGCGTCCAGAGCCTGTTCTCCGCAACGGGAGAGGCCACGACAGGCCCGCATACCGCAAAAAAAAAAAAAAAAAAATGGGCATGAGAAATACTAAAAGAACAGGAAAAGACCTAGACTCCATGTATTTCAACTGTGGCAAAGAAAGAAATGATCTGGTTTTAAATTTGATTTTGTTGTTCTTACCATCATAAAGCTTCTATTATTATGCTCTGTATTTTTCATCTGATTCCAGATTTCTCAACTAAAAATGTGTTGTAAAAGTAATAGTATGTGGGAACTTCCCTGTACAGAAAAGAGTTAACACTGCGTGCCTGAGACCTCCTCCTTACAAAGGCCTGCCTGCAAGGTTGGCCTTCGGCTGGGGGCTGGGAACTTGACCAGAAAACAGCTCCCATGGAGGTGTAAGACACCTCTTTCCTTCTGGGAGTCTGGAATTTTGATACGCGCTAGGCAGTGTGCCTACTTGTCCAGTCCCCAATAAGAACCATGGACCCCCAGGTTCAGACGAGCTTCCCCGGGAGACACTATTTCATGCGTGTTGTCACAACTCACTGCTGGGGGCACCCCTGGAAGTTTCTGCCTGGCTTCCTATAGAGCCTCCCCATGCACCTGTTCCCTTTGCTGATTTTGCTCTGCATCCTTTTGCCATAATAGAGTTCAGCCACCAGTACAACCACATGCTGAGTCCTGTGAGTAACCAATGAACCTGGGGGTGGTCTTGGGGACCCCCAGCCCATCCCCCCTTCAGAAAGCTGAGCTTAAACCACCCTTCCACTTGGGTGGGCTAGACTTAGTGACCTGCTTCCAAAGAATAGAGCAGGGAATGAGAAAAATATTAACTTTACAGTGGAGTCAATGAAGGTGACCTCATAAGTGATGTCATGGTGACAGCACGCACCTCCCAATGTAATGTGACAAGAAAGGCACTTTAACCTCTCTGGTACTCTTTCCCAAAGCCCAGAAACCCAGTATAATCTTAGGAAGAACAGCAGACAAACCCAGATTGGGGGACATTCTACAGGATACTGCCCAGGACTCAAGACTGTCAAGATCAAGAAAAACAAGGAAAGACTGAGAAACTGTCACAGACCAAAGAGGACTAGACAGACATGACAATTAAATGCAGTGTGGTGCCCTGGATTACATCCCGGAGCAGGAAGAGGACTGCAATGGAGAAACCGGTGAAATCCAAATAAAGTCTGGTGCTTCATTAGCAGTAATGTATCAATGTCACTTTCTCAGTTTTTACCAATGTAGTATAGTAATTAATGTAAAACATTAACAACGGGAGGGGACTTCCCTGGTGGCGCAGTGGTTAAGAATCCACCTGCCAATGCAGGGGACACGTTCGAGCCCTGGTCCAGGAAGATCCCACATGCCGTGGAGCAACTAAGCCCATGCGCCACAACTACTGAGCCTGCGCTCTAGAGACCGCGAGCCACAACTACTGAAACCCGTGCACCTAGAGCCCGTACTCAACAGCAAGAGAAGCCACTGCAATGAAAAGCCCTCACACCACAATGAAGAGTAGGCCCCGCTCACCGCAACTAGAGAAAGCCCACACGCAGCAACAAAGACCCAATGCAACCTAAACAAACAAACAAACAAACAAAACAAAACAAGGGGGGGTGAGACGTATAGGAGACCTCTGTACTACCTTAGTAACTTTACTGTAAATCTTAAAATAATACAAGACGAAAAGTTTACTTCAGAAAGGGTGGTAAACTTGATTGTAAGGAAATAATGTTAGTTACTGGGGGTTTTGTTTTGAACCATTCTTATGAGCAGCTGTGGTCAGATTTTTACTCGAATTTTTCCATAATAAAAAACTTTAAACTTATACAAAAGTTGAGAGAGAATGAAAGAATGAATCCTCATGTACTCATCACCAAGCTTCAACTCGTGGCTGACTTTGTTCCCCCTGTAACACTCCGTACAGCCCCTTACCCACAATCCTAGATTCTTTTAAAGCAATATTTCAACATCTACCTTTAAAAAACAAGGATTCCTCTTTAAAAATAAAAAATAAAAAAAAAAATGAAATCACAGCGCCCTTCCCCTCCCCCATATCCTCCTCCCCTTGCCCCAACCCGCCCACTCACTCTCTCTCAACAATAATTCTTCAATACTAAATATCAACGAAGTACTCACATTACCTCAAATATCCCAATGTTTCCTTCTATACCCCAGTTCGTTTAGACCAAAATCTAAATAAGATTCATACACTGCAACTGGTTAATATGTTTCCTAAATTCTTTTTAATCTATAGATTTCCCTTCCATTTTTTGTCCACCTTGCAACTTATTGAAAAAAAGCGAGTCATCTGTTCTGCACAGTTTCCCACAATCTGTTTTTTAACTGAATGAATCCTAATGGTGTGATTTCAGATATCCTTTTGTCTCTTCTCTCTCCTGTAAATTAGTAGTTAGAACTAGAGAGTTGATCAGATTCACGGTTTGTTTTGTTAAATTGTTTGCAAGCATATTTCAGAGGTAGAGATTGGTTCAAGATGGCAGAGCAGAAGGACGTGTGCTCGCTCCCTCCTGCGAGAGCACCGGAATCACAACTAACAGCTGAACAGTCATCAACAGGAAGACACTGGAACTCACCAAAAAAGATACCCCACATCCAAAGACAAAGGAGAAGCCGCAATGAGATGGTAGGAGGGGCGCAATCACAATAAAATCAAATCCCATGACCACTCAGTGGGTGACTAACAAACTGGAGAACACTTATACCACAGAAGTCCACCCAAAGGAGTGAAGGTTCTGAGTCCCACGTCAGGCTTCCCAACCTGGGAGTCCGGCAACAGAAGGAGAAATTCCCAGAGAATCAGACTTTGAAGGCTAGTGGGATTTGATTGCAGTAGTTCAACAGGACTGGGGGAAACAGAGACTCCACTCTTGGAGGGCACACACAAAGTAGTGTACGCATCAGGATCCAGAAGTAGTGACCCCATAGGAAACTGAACCAAACCTATCTGCTAGTGTTGGAAGGTCTCCTGCAGAGGGGGTGGCTGTGGCTCACTGTGGGGACAAGCAAACTGGCAGCAGAAGTTCTTGGAAGTAATCCCCTTGGCGTGACCCCTCCCAGAATCTGCCATTAGCACCACCAAAGACCCTGGGTAGGCTCCAGTGCTGGGTCGCCTCAGGCCAAACAACCAACAGAGAGGGAACCCAGCCCCACCCATCAGCAGACAAGTGGATTAAAGTTTTACTGAGCTCTGCCCACCAGAGCAACACCCAGCTCTACCCACCACCACTCCCTCCCATGAGGAAGCTTGCACAAACCTCTTAGATAGCCTCATCCACCAGAGGGCAGACAGCAGAAGCAAGGAGAACTACAATTCTGCATCTTGTGGAACAAAAACCACATTCATAGAAAGATAGACAAAATGAAAAGGCAGAGGACTTTGTACCACATGAAGGAACAAGATAAACCCCAGAAAAACAACTAAATGAAGTGGAGATAGGCAACCTTCCAGAAAAAGAATTCAGAATAATGACAGTGAAGATGATCCAGGACCTCGGAAATAGAATGGAGGCAAAGATCGAGAAGACGCAAGAAATGTTTAACAAAGACCTAGAAGAATTAAAGAACAAACAACTAGAAGAATTAAAAAACAGAGATGAACAATACAGTAACTGAAATGAAAAACACACTAGATGGAATCAAGAGCAGAATAACTGAGGCAGAAGAAAGGATAAGTGACCTGGAAGACAGAATGCTGGAATTCACGGATGTGGAACAAAATAAAGAGAATGAAAAGAAATGAAGACAGCCTAAAAGACCTCTGGGACAATATTAAATGCACCAACATTGGCATTATATGGGTCCCAGAAGGAGAGGAGAGAGCGAAAGGACCCGAGAAAATATATGAAGAGATAACAGTCGAAACCTTCCCTAACATGAGAAAGGAAATAGCCACCCAAGTCCAGGAAACTCAGAGTCCCAGGCAATATAAACCCAAGGGGAAACACGCCAAGACACACAGTAATCAAATAGACAAAAATTAAAGACAAAGAAAAATTATTAAAAGCAACAAGGGAAAAACAACAAATAACATACAAGGAAACTCCCATATTGTTAACAGCTGATTTCTCAGCAGAAACTCTACAAGCCAGAAGGGGGTGGCACAATATATTTAAAGTGATGAAAGGGAAGAACCTACAACCAAGATTACTCTACCTGGCAAGGATCTAATTCAGATTCAACGGAGAAATCAAAAGCTCTACAGACAAGCAAAAGCTAAGAGAATTCAGCACCACGTAACCAGCTCTACAACAACTGCTAAAGGAACTTCTCTAGAGACACAAGAGAAGAAAATGACCTACAAAAAACAAACCCAAAACAAATAAGAAAATAGTAATAGGAACATACATATCGATAATTACCTTAAATATGAATGGATTAAGTGCTCCAACCAAAAGACACAGGCTTGCTGAATGGATAGAAAAACAAGACCCACATATATACTGTCTACAATAGACCCACTTCAGACCTAGGGACACATACAGACTGAAAGTGAGGGGATGGAAAAGATATTCCATGCAAACGGAAATCAAAAGAAAGCTGTAGTAGCAATACTCGTATCAGATAAAATAGACTTTAAAATAAAGAATGTTACAAGAGACAAGGAAGGACACTATATAATGATCAAGCGATCAATCCAAGAAGAAGATAGGACAATTATAAATATATATGCACCCAACATAGGAGGAGCACCTCAATACATAAGGTAAATGCTAACAGCTATAAAAGAGGATATCGACAGTAACACAATAATAGAGGGACTTTAACACCTCACTTACACCAATGGACAGGTCATCCAGACAGAAAATTAATAAGGAAACCAAGCTTTAAATGACACACTAGACCAGATAGATTTAATTGATATTTATAGGACATTCCATCCAAAAACAACGCATTACACTTTCTTCTCAAGTACACACAGAACATTCCCCAGGATAGATCACATCTTGGGTCACAAATCAAACCTCAGTAAATTTAGGAGAACTGATATCATATCAAGCATCTTTTCTGACCACAATGCTATGAGACTAGAAATGAATTACAGGGGAAAAAACGTAAAAAACACAAACACATGGAGGCTAAGCAATATGTTACTAAAAAATCAAGAGATCACTGAAGAAATCAAAGAGGAAATAAAAAAATACCTAGAGACAAATGACAATGAAAACACAATGATCCAAAACCTATGGGATGCAGCAAAAGCAGTTCTAAGAGGGAAGTTTATAGCTATACAAGCCTACCTCAAGAAACAAGAAAAATCTCAAATAAACAATCTAACCTGACACCTAAAGGAACTAGAGAAAGAAGAATAAACAAAACCCAAACGTAGCAGAAGGAAAGAAATCATAAAGATCAGAGCAGAAATAAATGAAATAGAAACAAAGAAAACAGTAGCAAAGATCAAGAAAACTAAAAGCTGGTTCTTTGAGAAGACAAACAAAATTGATAAGCCATTACCCAGACTCATCAAGAAAAAGAGGGAGAGGACTCAAATCAATAAAATTAGAAATGAAAAAAGAAAAGTTACAACAGACACCGCAGAAATACAAAGCATCATAAGAGACTACTACAAGCAACTCTATGCCAATAAAATGGACAACCTGGAAAAAATGGACAAATTCTTAGAAAGGTATAACCTTCCAAGACTGAACCAGGAAGAAATTGAAAATATGAAGAGACCAATCACAAGTAATGAAATTGAAACTGTGATTAAAAATCTTCCAACAAACAAAAGTCCAGGACCAGATGGCTTCACAGGTGAATTCCATCAAACATTTAGAGAAGAGCTAATAACACCCATCCTTCTCAAACTCTTCCAAAAAATTGCAGAGGAAGGAACACTCCCAAACTCGTTCTATGAGGCCACCATCACCCTGATACCCAAACCAGACATTACAAAAAAAAAGAAAATTGAAGACCAATATCACTTATGACTACAGATGCAAAAATCCTCAACAAAATACTAGCAAACAGAATCCAACAACACATTAAAAGGATCATACACCATGATCAAGAGGGATGTATCCCAGGGATGCATCCCAGGGATGCAAGGATTCTTCAACATATGCAAATCAATTTGATACACCATATTAACAAACTGAAGAATAAAAACCATATGATCATCTCAATAGATGCAGAAAAAGCTTTTGACAAAATTCAACACCTATTTATGATAAAAACTCTCCAGAAAGTGGGCACAGAGGGAACCTACATCAACATAATAAAGGCCATATACAACAAACCCACAGCAAATGGAGAAAAACTAAAAGCATTTCCTCTAAGATCATGAACAAGACAACATAGTTTTGGAAGTCCTACCCACGGCAATCAGAGAAGAAAAAGAAATACAAATTGGAAAAGAAGAAAAGTAAAACTGTCACTGTTTGCAGATGACATGATACTATACATAGAGAATCCTAAAGATGCTACCAGAAAAATACTAGAGCTAATCAATGAATTTGGTAAAGTTGCAGGATACAAAATTAATGCACAGAAATCTCTTGCATTCCTATACACTAATGATGAAAAAACTGAGAGAGAAATTAAGGAAACACTCCCATTTACCACTGCAACAAAAAGAATAAAATACCTAGGAATAAACCTACCTAAGGAGACAAAAGACCTGTATGCAGAAAACTATAAAACACTGATGAAAGAAATTAAAGATGATACCAACAGATGGAGAGATATACCATGTTCTTGGATTGGAACAATCAATATTGTGAAAATGACTATACTACCCAAAGCAATCTACAGATTCAATGCAACCCCTATCAAATTACTAATGGCATTTTTTACAGAACTAGAACAAAAAAATCTTAAAATTTGTATGGAGACACAAAAGACTCCAAATAGCCAAAGGAGTCTTGAGGGAAAAAAACAGAGCTGGAGGAATCAGACTACCTGACTTCAGACTATACTACAAAGCTACAGTAATCAAGACAGTATGGTAGTGGCACAAAAACAGAAACATAGATCAATGGAACAAGATACAAAGCGCAGAGATAAACCCATGCACCTATGGTCAACTAATCTATGACAAAGGAGGCAAGGATATACACTGGAGAAAAGACAGTCTCTTCAATAAGTGGTGCTGGGAAAACTGGACAGCTACATGTAAAAGAATGAAATTGAAACACTCCCTAACACCATACACAAAAATAAACTCAAAACGGATTAGGGACCTAAATGTAAGACTGGACACTATAAAACTCTTAGAGGAAAACATACGAAGAACACTCTTTGACACAAATCACAGCAAGATATTTTTTGACCCACTTCCTAGAATAATGGAAATAAAAACAAAAATAAACAAATGGGACCTACTGAAACTTCAAAGCTTTTGCACAGCAAAGGAAACTATAAACAAGACGAAAAGACAACCCTCAGAATGGGAGAAAATATTTGCAAACGAATCAACAAAGGATTACTCTCCAAAATATAAAACCGGCTCATGCAGCTGTATACTAAAAAAACAAACAACCCAATGCAAAAATGGGCAGAAGACCTAAATAGACATTTCTCCAAAGAAGACATACAGATGGCCCAGAAGCACATGAAAAGCTGCTCAACATCACTAGTTATTAGAGAAATGCAAATCAAAATTACAATGAGGTATCACCTCACACCAGTTAGAATGGGCATCATCAGAAAATCTACAAACAGCAAACGCTGGAGAGGGTGTGGAGAAAAGGGAACCCTCTTGCACTGTTCGTGGGAACATAAATTGATACAGCCACTATGGAGTATGGAGGCTCCTTAAAAAACTAAAAATAGAACTACCATACAACCCAGCAATCCCACTACTGGGCATATACCCTGAGAAAACCATAATTCAAAAAGACACATGCACCCCAATGTTCACTGCAGCACTATTTACAATAGCCAGGTCATGGACGCAACCTAAATGCCCATCGACAGACGAATGGATAAAGAAGATGTGGTACATATATACAGTGGAATATTACTCAGCCATAAAAAGGAACGAAACTGAGTCATTTGTAGAGACCTGGATGGACCTATAGTCTGTCATACAGAGTGAAGTAAGTCAGAAAGAGAAAAAACAAATATCGTTTATTAACGTTTATATGTGGAATCTAGAAAAATGGTACAAATGGACCAGTTTGCAAGGGAGAAACTGAGACACAGATGTAGAGAACAAACGTATGGACATCAAGGGGGGAAAGTGGGGAGGGTGTGTGTGTGCGGTGGTGTGATGAATTGGGAGATTGGGATTGACGTATGTACACTAATATGTATAAAATAGATAGCTAATAAGAACCTGCTGTATAAGAAAAGTAAAATAAAATTTTTTAAAAAAAGGAATATTTCAGAGGTGGGCTGTGCACTTTCAACAGGATGCTGGTAACATTCCGTATTCATTTATCAGCAGGAATACTTCCATAAAGAGAAATTTCCCCTCGACAACTATTTGGTTACTCTGAGATATGCTCATATGAAAGGCAGAATAAAACATTTGATTATTTCTCTTTATTCACCAGTTTCAAAAATAATGGTTTGGTTTCCTAAAGCTGCTAAAGGTTTCTTTTTTGTATGTTTCCACGCATTCCTATGACTCATAGGAATATCTGAAGTTTTTAACCCATTGCAGTATTTGTCCTCCCTGATGCTGAAATCATCCTATTTCCAGGGAGAGCCTATTTACCTTGGCTCTGGAATGCTTCAGTCCAAACCCCAGTGCTCCTTAGTAGCTTCTTTGCTTTCTAGTTCGACCTGATGCTCCAGGCTCTTCTTGTCCATTTCCTGACCCAGACTTGGAATCAGCAGGTCTCTAAACACCACTGGTATTTAGAGACTGAGCACTAAGGGTCAGTCATCATTTCTAGCCCTTTGAGTGGACAAGGCTAGGAAATAGGTATTTTTGTGAAAAGAAAAGAAACATCTAAAGTTCACATTCATAATCAAACTTAAATTCAGGGGACTTCCTTCGTGGCTCAGTGGTTAAGAATCTGCCTGCCAATGCAGGGGACACGGGTTCGAGCCCTGGTCTGGGAAGATCCCACATGCCACGGAGCAACTAAGGCCGTGCGCCACAACTACTGAGCCTGCGCTCTAAAGCCCGCGAGCCACAACTACTGAGACTGCGCGCCTAGAGCCCGCGCACCGCAACGAAGAGAAGCCCCTTCTCACCACAACAAGAGGAAGCCGCGCACCACAACAAAGACCCAACACAGCCAAAAATAAATAAATAAATGAATTTATTTAAAAAAAAAAAAACCCTTAAATTCGGGACTACAGGATTTTTAATTACCCTCCTGTCTTTATGTTTCTTTTTCAATTCTCAAAATACCAACCGAGTTACTCATTTGCTTTATCACCAAGTCAATGAAATAACAATACCAGTGCCAGAATTAACAAAATTACTGAAAATAATTTCAGGTTTTTTTTTTTTAACTTTCTGTTCTGAAGGGTATTCCACTAGAAATGTACACAGTCAAATTACTGCGTTTTAAAGTTACCTGGAAGAATTTCTCTGCGTGGCAATGCCACCTTCTAGGAAAATAGGTTTGCTTTTTTTACATGTTACTTGATTTTTAGGGATTGCTCCTTAAAATTTAATTCTCTTTTAAATTATGTAAAATATTTACATGGCTCCCAAACTACATCTAAAAATATATATATTCAAGAAAGTCTAGCTTCTATCACTACCTTTTGTATCCTATTCCCTCTAACACTCTTTAATTATTTTTATCCTGCCATTGTCTTAACTATAAGGATATACATCCACATGTATACATAGGTATGTGTATGTATACACAGATGCGTATATAAACATATATGTGTGTGTATATACACATTATGTATAAATATATTTCAACTCCTTCTTAAACAGAAACATGATATACAGACTTTTCTTATTTCACTTTGAGTCACGCTGATTAACACACACACACCCACAACGTATATAATCTTTCTCTATGTGGTCACGCGGTCTATTTGTTCTCTCTTTTGGGTATCTCTTTCAGTATTTTAAAAAGTTGGCGTTTTTGTTCTCATGGTTATGTTTACACTAATACTTCTTACAATAACCCGGTCTCCACTCTGGCTACTGTCTGTTGGTTCCCTACTCTAAGCAAGATTAGTATTAGGTGGTCACCTCTTCTGTCTCTAGCCTTTCCCTCTCCCTCAAAATCTAATCTGCAATAGCATCCTTTCCCTCCCAGTTAATACTGATAAGGCAACAACTGAGGACAGTCTCCTTTTCATATGCCCTCCCCTCTCCTTCCGTTTTCTGATAGGCTGTATCTACACGGGCAGAAGACAGAGCCACCGCATGTGACCTGGTTGGCTCTCTCCCTTATAGCCATTGTTTAGCCTTAAATTACACGTTATAGTAAGTGAATTTGTACTGTCACCTCTCTAACAGATCATTAATGACAATAATTAATTTAAACAACAAATAGGCCCATCTGGTATGTGCTTGTTTTTATGCTGATATTTTTGGCTAAGGTATACGGTTGACACCTACTACAAAAGGAAGACTATAGGGCTTCCCTGGTGGAGCAGTGGTTGAGAGTCCGCCTGCCAATGCAGGGGACACGGATTCGTGCCCGGGTCCGGGAAGATCCCACATGCCGCAGAGCAGCTGGGCCCGTGAGCCAAGGCCACTGAGCTTGCGTGTCCGGAGCCTGTGCTCCGCAACGGGAGAGGCCACAGCAGTGAGAGGCCCGCGTACCGCAAAAAAAAAAAAAAAAAAAAAAAAAAAAAAAGGAAGACTATAAACCAACATCTGTTTATTTGTTATATGAATATTATTTCTGGGGTGAAAATTCTCAGAGCAAAGCACAGCACCAATGAAGCTTGGTTTCTGATGTATAACACCCCATAAAATTACATATACAGTTAATTTTTCTCAAGTTGAAATTAATAACAAGTGCTCAGGTAATGTGCTTCAAGACAGTGCCTGGCACTAAATGCTTCAAAATGTTAGCAATTGTTCATAATGTTAGTACAGTCACTGTAATATTTACATTAAAGATGTAACGACAGTATCAGAGAGGAAATGAGAGGCCGATGTAATATTTAAAATTTTCTTTCCATCACAAAATGGTCAGTCCCACAAGTTTCTTTTCTCACAAGTTTTAAAACCGTTATCATACATACGTGAACCTATTACATGCCATGTGGGATCGACTTCTTCCTGATATTTAATACTCTGACAGCTACTCTTACAACCTAACAAAAATGAGATCAGATGTCAAATGAAATTCTTGTCTGTCCTGCCTTTTAAGAGACTTTATCTTTTTTTTTTCTTCCGGTATGCGGGCCTCTCACTGTTGCGGCCTCTCCCGTTGCGGAGCATAGGCTCCGGACGCTCAGGCTCAGCGGCCATGGCTCACGGGCCCAGCCGCTCCGCGGCATGTGGGATCCTCCCGGACCGGAGCACGAACCCGTGTCCCCTGCATCGGCAGGTGGACTCTCAACCACTGCGCCACCAGGGAAGCCCGGGACTTTATCTTTTTATCAGTACAACTCACATTCAGACGCAGCAGTAAGAACCCTCACACCTCCTATAACTACTGTACTTATTTTAACAAATTTTTTTGCCTCAATTTTAATCAACATTTCCTCCATTTTTTCCCTATTTCTCTAACACCTATTTTTCTTTCTCAGTTCAAGTATCAGCCCCGCTTCTGAAGATTTCCCTCCCAGCTCAGCTGGGAGTTATCTCCGCTTCTGAGATTTCAATCACTTTGTGCTTATTTTATCATAATAATTTCACCATTACAATTTGTTCTCCGCAGACTGTAAATTCCTGAAGGTAGAGACTGTTTCGTATCTATTTTTGCGTATCCGGTGTGACAGACAGCTCTGGATCCATCCCCCTCCTCTCCACACCCAAATACCACGTGGTGGTAAACCTGGTGTAACAGACACAGCTAGCCGTTGCCCCCCTGCCGTCCTTTCTGCTGCATGAAGTGCACGCGCCATGGCTGGGCTCCCACAGCTACCCTGTGAGCGTAAGCCTGGGGTAAGGGCACCACGGCAGTGAGGAAGAAGGAAAAGCTGGAGGAAGAGCTGACGTCCTAGGGCTGCCACACCTGCCCCAGGCTCTGGCTGCCATGAGAGGAAAGTAAGCACTTAGGAAAGCCACTCTCCTCAGGTGTCTGTCACTAGTGACCAAACACCTTCCTTATGATACACCAAGGTATTCAGGAACCAGTCAATAAAGCAGTCAGAGACTGAAGTTTGCTGAAGATGAGTTCGTGCAGGACTGCACAGCCCCTAAGCATTTCATAAACGCTGACCTGCACGGCCTCCCCTCTGTCCCACACGAGAGAGGCCCCAGCGTCTCTGCAGCTGGAAAGATAACAGTGCAGAAGATCATGCCTTTACTCGCTGACACAACCAGACAGGCTCACGGGAGGGGCCCTGCCGGGATCTCTGTTCATAGTATTTACTGGAATCGGGGGGAATAAAAGAGCTGTGTGCAGTTGGGAGCAGGAGAGTCAACTGTCCTGAAATACTAACAATCACAAAAAGAGAGCTTAAGATATTATAATAGAAGGTCGATAATTTAAGTAATGCTGCCACCGTGTGGCACTTATTGCCTTCTTTTAGAAAGGAAATTTTATAAAGAAAAGGATTATCGTTGCCGTGTGTGTTAACTTTTAAAAATATATAAACTATAAACGAGTTTCCTTTTAAATGCTAGCCAGTTTTTCTTCAAGTGAACCACATTTAAGTGACCTAGAGAAGACAAAACTTAAGGACCTACTGTGTGGCACATGGAACCATATACAATATCATGTAATAACCTGTAATGGAAAAGAATCTAAAAAAGAATATACATATATATGTATGAGTATGCGTGTATATATATATAACTGAATCACTCTGCTGTACACCTGAAACATTGTAAATCAACTGTACTTCAATTTTTAAAAAAAAGACAAAACTTGTAGGAAGCCCTGACAGCTCTGCCTCCCCGTTCCTCCGGTCCAGCCGTGTGGTGCTGGGGAAAGACCACTTTTAGTAAATAGAGGATGTTTTTATTTGGGCCAAGATAGAAAAGAATGGTAAGTAATGCACATATCTATTCAAATCTAAATCTCTAAAATGCTTTCAGCTTTTCTCTCATAATTTGAGGGGAAAGGTTAGTGTGTAACAGACAGAAAAGGTACCCGAGCCTGACATACAGGAAAGCTTCCAGCAGACACTAAAAAAGACGGACTGGGGAGGTGACTGCGTGAAAGGACGGCATCAAGTACTTTTCTAGAAGAGGAGTCATGTGACCAATTAGCTGGAGAGAGCGCAAACACAGCTGATGAAATATTTTTGAGCCCTTCAGAGACCATTCTTCAGTGACTACATGAGCCTACCCTGCTGCATAAAGGCTGGGCCCGTCTGTCTTACTCAGGGATACAGCACTGGTTCCTGACATGAGGTCTCACACAAAATAAATGCTGAAGACATTTTGTTTCACTTTCTACAATAAGCTTACATCTGTCATACCCAGTGTGAAAATTTTATTCTTTAGTAAACATTTTCCTGAGATGTCTATACCACTTGCTTAACAAATCGCTGTTTTCCCTAAAGATATCAAAAACGGAACCAAAACTCAAAGTATTGCAAATTCTGAATACAATTTTAATTTGATTTTACTTGCTCCCATCTTTCTCTTAATAATAACAGTTACCAACACCTGCCTAACATCGACATACCACGGAATTTAAACAATGATACATTACTTAATCCTCACAAAAACTCTGCAGTATGTATTATTGTTCCCGTTTTAAGAAAGAGGAAACTAGGCCTTAATAAAGCAAATAATCACAGCTAGGAAGAGGGATACCAGGATTTGAGCCCAGATACGTCACAGGTCCAGCTCCAAGGCCCATGTTCTTTTATGCTTCAGCACAGCCCTGTCTCCGAAGAGACCCTGGAGGGCTGAACAACGCGGAACCCAGGTAACTGCTCTCCTCTCAAGCACATGCCCGTCTTCTCTCGGCCCCAGTTAACAGAGGTGTTGGCTTCAAAAGGGAGTGAGCTCTTCAATATAACATATTCCGCAGCATAAATGAAATAACACTTCTTTCATCATCCATTCAAGACTCAGTCTTGCTTGTACAGCCCTTTCACAGGAACCACCTACATTATCTAATGAGCACTCAGCCACTAATCAGCTGTGTGACCTTCCACACATTTCTTTCCATCTCTGGGCTCAGTGAAGGGCGGGTGGGGGGGGTGGGGTTAGATTAGAGAAGCCATCTTAATTCCAAAATTCTATGCTTCTTTTAATATAAAGTAGGCCTTTAGAGATACATTTACAAACTTTTTAAAAATAAAAGCTATTTAGCATTTCAAATTAACCAGATTGGCCAAAAAAAAAAAAAGATGACTTATGAAAGGATGTTGGAAAAGCCAGGTCTTAGGCCAAGCTCTGTTAATTGTGCTTTTGAATCATATTAAGTACCTACCCTACAATGCACAAGACATTCTTTCAGGCACTTTGAACACAACAGAGCATAAGAAAGGTAAGTGTCTATATTCTAGGAAGGACAACAGGCAATAACTAAGCAAAAAGTAAGGAAAATATAGGTAGTAATAAGAGCTCATGGAAGGCAGAATTCAAGATGGTCCCTGAGAGCACCACCCCTAGGATATACACACCTCTCAGTTATTCAGTCAAACCCTAACCGAGGTGCTGCTGTATAGATATTCTGCAGGTTTACTTAAAGCCCCAAATCAGCTGACTTTAAGAAAAGGAGATTATCCCTAGAGGGCCTGACTCCATCAGGTGAGTCCTTAACAGGGATGGGACTCTTCTCGGTAAGAGAGGTTTAAAGCATGAAAGGCAGACTTCACTTATGTCTTTGAAGAAGGAAGGGGCCGTGTGGCAGGGAATATGGGTGGCCTCTAGGAGCTGAGAGCGGCCCCGGCCGACAGCAAGCAAGGAAATGGGAACTTCGTCTACCTGGGCAAGGAACTGAGTCCTGCCAAAATCCTGCAAGTCAGAAAGAGGACCCTGAACACCAAATAAGAATGGCGCCCGGACAGCTCCTTGATTTTAACCGTGTCAGACCGTGAGCAGAGTACCCAGCGTGCTGTGCCCAGACTTTATTCCCACTACTTTATTCTCACTATTCAATTGTTAATAATCTTTACATAGCATGATAAGGGAATAGTCTATGGTTAATTTTCTGTCTGGGGGATAATTATTCTTACTCTACAACAGCAATAGTAATGATGACAAAGATAACTAACAGTTATTCCTAGGTACCAGAAAATATTCTAAGATACACACACCTTTAATCGTCACAATAACTCCATGAAGCAGATATTACGCAGATTTTAAGTCTCTTGAACCCAGAAATGGTGTCTAATGCTGCAGCTCTGTTTCTCTTTTGAGTGCTCTGTACCACAGGCTTTCTGTACTTTTAAAGTGTTTATGGAAAGGTTCTCTCCTTTTAGCAGGTTTAGACTTCCTGCTTGGTTGGAGTCTCATTTGAAAATAAAACCCCAGGAATCCTCTGACGGTCCAATGGTTAGGACTTGGTGCTCTCACTGCCAGGGGGTTCAATCACGGGTCGGGGAACTAAGATCCTGCAAGCCGCGAGGCCAAAAAAGAAAGAAAAAGAAAACCCCAACTTCCACAAAATCACAAAACTGCTTGTGTAACGTCATTTACCATCTACCCAACAGGAGCTTGGGATGTTACTATTCAACGCACAGTGAACCAATTATACATGTGCAAAATCACAGTCAAACGAAACAGAATGGCAGGCTAGTGCATCAGGACTGTTGGGACATAGCACACGAGGTGGGGTGGGAGACGGTAAAGCTAGAAAGATAGGAGCCGGGTCATAGAAGGATGCCGGGCTTTGTCCTGTAGACAGAAAATGATATCAAAGGTTTTGAAAAAGTTAATGTCAGAGCGCTCTGGCAGCAGGGTGAAGACTGGATTTGACTGGGTTGATAAAGCAGGCATACCAATCAGAATGGACAGAGATTTGTTAGGTAGCATTTGGAAGGCTTGATCATTGAATGTAACCTAAAGGGGAGGGAATAGCCAAGGGCGATTCTCACGTTTTAACTTGAGTGCTTTCAGTAGATGCTGCTGCCCCAAATGAGAAAAAAAAAATATAGAAAATGGGTCTGCAAAACTGACCCATTCATCTGTAAAATCATTTTTTTCATTATATCTCATTTTATACCTGAAAACCTGAGTTCAACAGACAGTAAACACCCCAGAGCAGGCACCAGAACTGGAGCCCAAGGCACCTGCTGCCTACTCTCGTGCTCCCTCCATTCATGTCAATGCCTCTGAATGCTTTGTACATTTTATGAACACATGAACAGAAATCATAGATTTTAAAACTAGGGAATTTCCCTTCCGTATATTAACACACTAACAATTAGGGCAGTCTTTTTACAAAATAGGTTTCAAATACTCACTTCAAATTCTTTCACAAAATAACGGGTTTCACCTTGGATAACTGGTCTGTGATCTAACAGCCTTGAATGAATTTCTCCGAGATCTGTAAAGACAAAATGAAACTCATGGTCAATCCACGCTAAGTGGCACAATCTCTAGCTTGTTTTACTCTTCCTGTCCCCATAAACGTATGAAGGTTAAAATCCAGTTCAGACTATGGATTATCCAGTCAGTAAATTGGTAAAGTACTTTTGAGAGCAATTTGGCGATATCTAATAAAGTCGAAGACGTATACCTAGCAATTTCATGCCCAAGTATGTGCCCTAGAAAAACTCTTAAACAAAGGAAAGAGAAATGCATAATGTTTACTACAGCATGAATATAATGTCAAAAAAAAAAAAGGGGGAACGACCTAACATACTCATAGGATGGATATTACAAATCAGTGAGTGAAAATGAATACAGTGGGATTACATTTATTAACAAGGATAAATCCCATAAATAAAATGTTAAGCAAAAAAGCAACTTTCAGAAGGATAAAGCCATTTATATAAACTTTCAAAATATGCAAAATCACTTCCTGTTGGGACATATACAGAAGCCATAAAGCTATAAAGAAATGCACGAGAACGATAAACACCAAATTCAAGACAGCGGTTACCTTAGAGGAGGGAGGGCCGTGCAATGAGAGCAAAGGGCACGATGGGGCTCTTCATGTGTGTTTATTAATATGGGTGGTGAGTGTTCATTGTAAGTCACTATAAGTCATAATTAAGGAAAAAAAGTTCTGAATTTTAACTGTTTTTGGTGAGTCATCCCGGGGTATATTCTGCTCTCATACTACATACCATATTGTCCTGAAATTTCCTCTCTACTCCAGTGAGTATCTCAGAGACCAAATTGTTTGTATCATCCACAGAGGGTTAACATACATTTTTCTATATGACTGAGAAGCCATTACACTGATCTTGGGATATCTGAGTCTGTGACCTGATGTAATGGGAATTTTCTTAGTCTTTGGAGAATTCAATTCTGTTCAGAAGTGGATAATCACCACTTCTGAAACCCTGACTGCGCTCCAGAACTTAAGATGTGGAGATGAGGGGAAAAAAGATTCTGAAACACACACGACCACAGAAATTAAGCTGGTTTTGTAATAACATTAAAACAACAAAACACATTATAATAATTCAGAGTTGCAGGTATCCCAAGGATTACAAACAAATTCTCTCAGTTTAATAATGTAAAGGTAAGCCACATATTTCCACATAAACTCAATCCTAGCCCTGCTACAGGCAAAGCACTCTTTTGTTGTTTGTTAACAAGACAAAAGATATAATCCTTTGTTCTCCAAAGTGCATACTCTAACGTGGGAGTTAGAGAATCTCTTCACACAAAAGACAGAAATAAGCACTTCAACAGACTATGAGACAAGAAAAAACACAGTAAACTGCAGATCTCTCATTATCTAATGAAGTTCTGGCCCTGAATTTGCAGACCTTTAATGTAGTATGTGGATCTCTTTGCCCATCATAAGGAACAATTTACTGCAGAGTAAATTTTTCTGATAACACCCACATCGTCACCATTGTCACCTCACTGCTTCTCAAATCCACCCCTTCTGTTCCATCCTTGCTTGTCTTGGACTGTTTCAACAGAGTGAGTCACACCCCTCTTCAACCCACTCCATGTACAGTCAATTCTGCTTATCTGCAGGACAGTAGGCCCTTTGTATTCTCTGATTCTGCAGTTACAAATTCACTTTATAAAGTAGGCAAGTTCACAAATGGGCACCCTGCAAGATGAGGATCCACTGTACCTGCCTGAGTGTTCTATTTAAAACACAGATCTAACCACATGACTCTTGTACTTATTGTTGTTCCATAACAATATGGAACATTCAACAAGAAGTCCAATCTCCTTAAAAGGCAAGAATTCTTCTTCGGTCTGATTCCCACGTGTAGTTTCCCAAACATGCCGTGCTGACTCAGGCCTCCACACCTTTGCTCACGCTCTTCCAAACTAAGTCCAAAATATCCTTGCCCGCTTTTCTCAACTACTAACACTTTATTCTTCAAGACTCAGGTCAGACACTCCATGCCCCAGGAAGCTCCCCGTCTCCTAACAGCCAACCACAGCCCAGAAAACCTCAAAGACCTGGGGCCTAAGTATTGAAATCATTTATTTATATATTTCCCTCTCCCTAGACCCTGGCAATAAAACTCGACACGTATATTTTCACAATCGATAGTCTTCAAGTAAGATGAACTAAAAACAGATTTTCATACTGAAAATAGTAAATCGTTCCACAAAAAAACCCAAGAAGGTTCTAGACATATTTTCAATTATAACTCAATTTTGAATTAACCTGAAAAACTTCCTTTGAATTACCTTCTTTTAAAGAAAGTACTACATCTGAAACTAATATATTGTAAATCAACCGTACTTCAATTAAAAAAAAAGTACTACATCAAAATCACAAACTTCTGTGCATCAAAGGACAAAATCAACAGAGTGAAAAGGCAACCCATGGAATGGGAGAAAATATATGCAAATCATGGCTGTAAAGTGGCTAATATCCAGAATAGAAAAAGACCTCCTATAATTCAACAACAGCAAAACACACTACCTGATTTAAAAATGGGCAAAGGACCTGAATAGACATTCCTCCAAATAAGATTTACAAACGTCTAGTAGGCACATAAAGAAGATTAACCTTAGGGAAATGCAAATCAAAACTACAAGTTACTGGGACTTCCCTGGGGGTCCAGTGGGTAAGACACCAAGCTCCCAGGGCAGGGGGCCCGGGTTCGATCCCTGGTCAGGGAACTAGATCCCATGTGCCGCAACTAAGACCTGGCGCAGCCAAAATAAATAAATAAATATTAAAAAAAAAAAACAAAACTACAAGATACTACCTCACACCCACTACCAAAGAAACAGAAAATAACAAGTATTGTTTAGGTTGTGGAGAAATGGGAACACCTGTGAACTGTTGGTGAGAATGTAAAACGGTTCAGCCACTACGGAAAACAGCAGAGTGGCTGCTCACAAAGTTACAAACAGATTTATCATTTGATCCAGCAATTCAGCTGTGGGTATATATCCAAAACAAATGAAAGCAACAACTTGATATTTGTACATCCATGCTCACAAGGGCCAAAAATGGGAAGCAATCCAAGTGTCCATCCATGGGTGAACGTATACCCAAAATGTGGGATGTGTGTGTGTGTGTGTGTGTGTGTATACAATGAAATATTTGAATCATAGTCAGCTTTAAAAAGGAAGGAAATTCCGCCACATGCACGATTTTACTTATATGAAGTACCTAAAGTACCCACATTCAGAAACAGAAAGCAAAATGGTGGCTGCCAGGGGCTGGGGCGGGGGAAAGGGGAGACTGGGGAGTCCGTGTTCAATGGGTACACAGCTGCAGTCTGGGAAGATGGAATAGTTATGGAGCTGGATGGTGGTGACGGTTTCACAACAACGTGAAACGTACCAATGCCACTGAATTGTACGCTAAAATATGATTTGAGGGAAACTTTATATTCCATGTATTTTACCGTAATTAAAAAAAATTTAAGTAATAGTTCACTAAGATTGCACATGTAAACAATTATAATTAAGGGCTAACACCCATGCACTACGCCCACACTACTAACTAGATTTGAGACACCCTGAATTCTACACAAACCTGACAGATACGGTTAAAATGCAATAGGCATGAACACGAGGATGCCATTCCCTGGGCAGCGCTGAGGGGCGCCGGAATCCTACAAGGGCTTCAACACTGCAAGACGGTAGGGTTGCCGGCAGAAGCGAGGGGTTAAGAGAGGACGGAGACGAGGCGGTGCGGTATTTAACTGGCAAAGATCTTCCTGCACGAAACAGTTGTTGAGAGCTTGGAGAATCAAACCAATTCAGGTTCTGTGAGAATAAGGGCTGTAGCTAGGTTGTAACCTTCTCCCAGCTCAAAGCAGACGGGACGAGTGGACATCGGTACACGTGTTGGGGGCCTTTGGTGTTTTAAGATGCCTTCATGTTCTCTCGTTTCCACCTTGCACGACCCAGAAGCAGACAGGGTCAGAGCGAACGACCTAGGCACACACCTCCTAAGCGGCCTGCCTGGGTGCGCGGGCTCTTCCCGACTCCCAAGCTCAGGGCGTCACACGTGGGTCGCGAGCCCGCGTCCACGGCAGCTCCACGCAGGGTCCCGGGCTGGGGGAGGGGAGAGGGCAGCCCGACGGCTCTCGGCAGCGGCTTCTACGAGGAAGCAGGAGGGGCTAGGGCGATTTGCTGTTACTGGGAAGCACCTGGCGCGGGGAAACAGGCGTCAATGCGCAGACCCCTCCCCCACCCACCCACCGCAAACGCCAGGCCGCCCGGGAGCCGGGGGTCGACCTGGGGCTCGGCCCCGGGTCAGAGGACGCCGCCTGGGAGGTGGGGCTGCGCTGGGACCACCGAGCCGAGAACCCTAGTACTCCGTACCCTTGATAATGAGGTGGGCTGGCGAGCCCGCGGTCCCCAGCGAGTCCTTCTTCTTGCCGCCGCCGCCGCCGCCGCCGCCGCCGCCGCCAGAGGCGGCCTCACAAACCACGGGGGTCTCCGTCCCTCCGCCGCTCATCCCGGCCAGCTCCGCCCACCCGCGGCCGCGCTGCGCCTGCGCAAACCTACACAGTCCGCTTTCCCCGCGCGGGGTTTAGGCGTCATCAAAGGGCATCGGGGAAGCTGAGTCTACCCAGGGGCCGGTTCCTATAAAGCCACTATGGTGTGGCCAGGGATGTGAGTTTGAAGAAGCCGGTGCCGCCATGCTGGGTTAGGGCAGATGCTGCCGGAATAGGAAGGTGTTTGAAAGTTAGAGCTAAATTTATTCCTCCCTAAACCTGCTGGAATTTGTCGTGGTTTAGAGAGGTTGGCGGAGAGGGGATCTAGTCATAGATGAATATGAATAATAGTGGTGTAAATACATCATCTATATTATTACCTGCCACCAGTATTTAATGGAGGTTGTTGACGTGCGTGCTTTGCCACATTTGCTCATCATGGCAACTGCAGGAAACAGTTTTGTCATTTCTTTCTAACAAAAGAAGAAACAGGATTAGAGATTAAGTAATTTGCCCAAATCACCTCTCAGACTCATTCATGCCCATGTAAAGAGCAAAAATGTCTGTTCTTAGCATTTGTATTTACAAAATCTCAACCAGTTGTTATAAGGGCTAAGATAAAATAAATGCATGTAATTATGGAAGGGACCATAATTTGCTAGGCTGCTTTGATTCGTAGCCATGAAGAGACAAATCTGGTGCTGACATTTGTATCTAGTGCTACAAGAGTTGATCTTGTATTCTCAACAAGTTGTTATTCCCTTCCTGGCACAGGCCTTCCCCCATAGCCTCTGCTTTAGCTCCTCTCGGAAGTACCTAGATAATAGCAATTGATGAAATTTTCCTGAGGTGTTTCGAAGATGTGAACCCACCCCCACCAAATGGAAGATGTTAACTACTTGATGACTATGAGCACGTAGCCCCAGGCCTCCCGGAGCCTAAGAACTGATAAAGTTAACCCCTGTGACACCACCCTGTTCCTTCATCAACAGCCAATCAGAGTATTGTGCACGATCTGATCGCGTATTCTGCAGACCCCTCCCCCCACCTTGCCCTTGGCCTTTAAAAATGCTTTGCCGAAACCCTTCAGAGTGCAGGAGGCTTTTTAGGACATGAGCCACCTTGTCTCCTTGCATGGCCTTGCAATAAACCTTTCTCTGCTCCAAACGCGGACGTTTCGTCGGGCACATGAACTTGCGTTAATATTTGTGCCTGTTCAAACGACAGACGGTGCAACTTTTCAGTGACTCCGTCATCTCCTGTGTTCACCCAGCGGTTCTTTCTAAGAATCATCTCTTAATCTCTCCCTTCTCCCTCCTCTCTTCCTGCACTGTCCTTACCCTCAAGGGTCTCTCAGTCACCAACATTTACAGTCTAGGGCCTTGTATGTGATAGGATGGAGTTAAGTGCAGCACATGTGTGGGACACCTGGGGACAGGAGGTGGCCAGCAACGACTTCCCAGAGGAGGTATATTTTGTCTTCAGACCTGAAATGTTGTGTAAGTCATGTGGGGTGCGGTGAAGATGGAACTTGGGGTTTTCTAGCACAGGAAGAACAAAGAGGCATAAAATAGATGAATTCATAAGTAGAATGTGAACTTGGTTAATTGCATGTTATTGAGTCTGGCTTCTAACCTTTTATTTCCCTCGCTTTGGCATTAACCTCTAGAAAACGTAATTATTTTTAAAGCCCCTCATTATCCTCCCCACTTCTAGGCACTTTTCGTATTCAAGTTTTCTTCTGCATCTGCCAGACTAAATCTTCTCTAAGCTTAGTTTCTTTTAACTACTGAAAAACCTGGGAAGACTTGATACTGAACAGGACACTGTGGGGCTCCTGGGCACAAAATTCTGTGTCCCTCATTACTCGATTACAGAAAATAGGCTTCATTCAGCCTCCATGACCTTCCCGGAGTTCCAACTAGCAGGTTCAAACAGTTGCTAATTAGGGAAGGGCGGGGATGCGGAGACAAGGGAGGAACAGTGAAAAGAAACAGTAGTGTCAGAAGTTCCTTAATGGTCCAGTGGATAGGACTCGGTGCTTTCACTTCAGTGACCTGGGGTTCAATTCCAGGTTCCCCTGGTCTGGGAACTAAGATCCTGCAAGCCACGCAGTGTGGCCAAAAAAAAAAAAAAAAATAGTGCAGCCTTGGGGCAGGGATACATAACAATATCTTTTCAGATACTGAAACCCCTACCAGGTGGGAGAAATTAACCATAATAAGCACGGTGACCCCAGACCGGTTAGAACCAGAAGGTTGACGATGCTGACTCCCACTTACTTCCCCACCAACCAATCAGAAGAATGTCCACGAGCTGATCACGCCCTCTTTGAATCATTACTATAAAACTTCTCACTATCCCCTCTAGATTGGGATACACAGTTCTGAGAGCAGGAGTCTGCTGTGGCCTCCTTTGCCTGGCAAAGCAATAAAGCTATTCTCTTCTACTTCACCCAAAACTCAGTCTCCAAGATTTAATTTGGTGTCGGGGTACAGAAGCCAGATTCGGCTTCAGGCTCCCTCTAGTACAGTGAGATTGATAGTCCCCGCACATTAACATGGCTGTTAAAATTGCAGATTCTGGGTTCTGCCTCCCCAGATTCTGTTTCAGTAGTTCTGGGGTAGCTGCTACCTCCCCGTAACCAATTGCCAGTTGATTATGATATAAGAATTCTGTAAGGAACGGCACCAAAAACGGAGGAGAGCTTAAACAAGCTTGATTTGGGAACGCTCCAGGGCGAGGTTCACTGGTCCGAGAGAAAGGGGCCAGAGAAGTCGCGCCCAGGTGCGGGCGCTAACAAAATGTATAGGGATGGACGCAGGGGAGGTCTTGCTGTGTGAAGCAGCCCTTTTTTGGTAATCTCTCGGGTGTTGTGGCAATGTCAGGTGTCGGTTGCATCAGCCTCAGAGCCGTTAGTTCTGCCCCTCGGGGAGCGGGAAGACCGGGGCCGAGTGGTGTGGCAATGTCAGGTGTCGGTTGCATCAGCCACTTTGGCGGGGGTTCCGTCTGGCTCCCTGGGCCCTTCCCCGGAGCTGCTGGCCTTACAAATTCCAGGTGCAGTAGTTAAGACTTTGGAATCAGACAGAACTGGGTTCAAATTCTGACTGTGCCACTTGCCTGATGTTCCTTTTCTACAGAATAGCAATAAGATATCCATATTATAAAGTGATGATTAAAGAAGTTAATACCTGTAAAGTACTTAGAACAGTGCTTGGCACAGCAAATGCTCAATAAATACTATTTCAATAACCTCCTCTATCTCCTTTTAAAGCCCTGTATAATCTGCTCTTTCTCCCAATTCACCTTTATTTGCCACCACTATAATGTCTTGCACGTGTTTGGCGCTTTACAATTTATAAAATGTCATCACACATAACATACCATCTTCTCATTATTCTAGTTAGGATAAATATTAAAATACCCATTTTCAGATACAGAAGCTGAGGATCAGAGAATGTGGGAGAGTCTCTAAGATGGCTGCCATGTTTCCTCCCTTGCTGCCCATCAAGAGACGGAGTTTGTTTCCCCTCCCCTGGAGTCTGAACTGACCTTGTGACTTGCTTTGATGGGTAGAACATGGTGGGCCTTAAGTCACCTGGCAGTTTCTGCTTTTGCTCCTGTCAGGAAGTCTAGGCTGTCCTGCTGGGGAGAGGCCGTGCTGTGGAGAAGCACGGGAAGATGAGACATCCCCTGTAGAGAGGCTTTATAGGTGAGAACGGAGGCCCCGTAGCAGCCAAGTGTGAGGGAGGCCTTCTTGGGTCTTTCAGCCCAGCCATCAGCCAGCTGAACGCAGTCCCATGAACTGCAGTGGAGTGGATACCACCACATGAAGCCAGAAAACTGCCTAATCAACCCACAGTGTTATGGAAACAGGAGGGAAGGGGGCAGGGCACAACCTCTAAAAGAAGGACATAGGGCTTCCCTGATGGCGCAGTGGTTGAGAGTCCGCCTGCCGATGCAGGGGACATGGGTTCCTGCCTTGGTCCGGGAAGATCCCATATGCCGCGGAGCGGCTGGGCCCGTGAGCTATGGCCGCTGAGCCTGCGTGTCCGGAGCCTGTGCTCCGCAACAGGAGAGGCCACAACAGTGAGAGGACTGCGTACCGCAAAAAAAAAAAAAAAAAGAATGACATAGCCACTGAGGATATGACGAAAACTGGCTAGAAACCATTAGGTCAAAGATGGCGGAAGATTCGACTTCCAGGGGACCTTGAGTCTCATTATACGCTCATTGTAATACATCAGCTAAATGACACAGGCACCAGCGCCATGACAGTTCTGAGGCTGACTATAAAAGACCAAAAAGTGGGCGGTGGCCCAAGTCCTGGAAATCCCCGCCCCTTCCCCAAAATAGTTGGAATAGTCCTCCCACTCATTAGCCTATGAAATTACCCAGCCCATAAAAACTAACTACCCCATATTTTGGGGCCTCTCGACTTCTGAGATGGCCCACACTGTCTGTGAAATGTGTTTCTCCCAGGGCCACTCTAGCCGTTTGAGACAACCCGCATTCTATGGAATGTGTATCTCACTAAATAAATTCATTTCTTACCTATCACTTTGTCTCTCACTGAATTCTTTCTATGCTGAGACATAAAGAACCTGAGCTTCATTAAGTCCTGAGACCAGGTGTGTGATTTCAATTAAAAGACAGTGGGTTCGGGCGTCCCTGGTGGCGCAGTGGTTTAGAGTCCGCCGGCCCACGCAGGGGATGCGGGTTCGTGACCCGGTCCGGGAGGATCCCAGGTACTGCGGAGCGGCTGGGTCCCGTGAGCCATGGCCGCTGAGCCTGCGCGTCCGGAGCCTGTGCTCCGCAACGGGAGAGGCCACAACAGTGAGAGGCCCGCGTACCACAAAAAAAAAAAAAAGACAGTGGGTTCCACGTCCCAATCTGAATTGTGCAGTTTCACTATGAGAAATAATAAATTTTTGTTGTTTTAATCCACTAAGGTAGGTGTGTGTGTGTGAATTATAGAAATCCTCTTATAGAGGATTTCTTATATCCTCTTATAGAAAGGATTTCACATGGCTTACAATGATCTGTAAATGTACTCCCACAACATGGTACCATAGTTATCAAATAGCAGAACCATGGTCAGAGCCCTGGTCTATGGACTTCAAGGCTGGTGCTTCTAAAACAGCAGAGCTCCATCAGCTGGGGGTGGGGTGGGGTGGCGATGTGGTCTCTCCACTGTGTCATGACTGTGCCAGACATTATTTCTGCCTCTTTCTTTTTTTTTTTTTGCGGTACGCGGGCCTCTCACCGTTGTGGCCTCTCCCGTTGCGGAGCACAGCCTCTGGACGCACAGGCTCAGCGGCCATGGCTCACGGGCCCAGCCGCTCCGCGGCATGTGGGATCTTCCCGGACCCGGGCACGAACCCTTGTCCCCTGCATCGGCAGGCGGACTTTCAATCACTGCGCCACCAGGGAAGCCCTGCCTCTTCCTTTTTAGACACCCCCTTCCTGGAATGTTTTCCTTGCCCCTTCTGCCTGTTCAATGAATTGAATCTACTTTATTTTTGTTGTATAATAAAGAACTTGGCTGATCCGTATCCCTGGTTCCTGGAAGATAACCTCTAAATCCTTGGAATTTCCCAAGTGAGGGGAGTGGCTTTGTTATTCTTGGTGGGCCGGAAGTTATGCTAAAGCGCTCACTCACGTGGGTCCCTGGATGGTTCCAGGATGGGGGCTGGCCATGCATGAAAGACCACCACGTGATTAAAGGGTTGAGGCTTTGAGCCATGTAATATCAGCTTGACTTCTGGCGAGGAGAGCGGGCTGGGGATTGAGTTCAGTCATTCAGGCAATGATACATCAACCATGTCTTCACAGTGCAACCCCAGTAAAAACCTTCCGGACAGCCCGGGTGACCTTCCCGGTTGGTAGCCGTACTTTAATGTGCCAAGAGGGTGAGGCAAACATGAGGACCCAGAAGCTTAGCGTTTGGGACCCTCCCAGACCTCACCCTACGCATCTATTCATTAGGCTGGTCTTGACTTGTATCATTTACAATAAAATTGTAATCATAAGCACAGCACTTTCCTTAGCTCTGTGAGTCATTCTAGTGAATTATTGAACCTGAAAGGGTAAAGTGAGACCTCCTGACATTTGTAGACAGCTGGCCAGAAGCTCAGGTGGCCTGGGAACCGCCAGAGCTGTGGAGCCTTCTGGAGTCTATGAGGTCTGGGCTAACTCCGGGAGTCAGTGTCAGAACTTGCTGCAATTGAACAAACACTTACGTGGCACTTATGACAGGCCAGCTAATGTTGTAAGTGCTCTGTACGTGCTGACCCAGCTAGGGCTCATGGCAGTCCTCTGAAGTTGGTAGCATTATTATTCTCCTCATTTGACAGGTGACGAGGCTGAGGCATAGAGAGGCTAAATGCCCAGCTGGTTTGGGGCAGAAACAACCTGGTCCCTGCGTACGTGTTTAAGTGTAGGTGGTGGATAAAGAGAAAGTAGGGGAGGGTGATCTGGAGAGAAGGAAGAGGGAAGCCATACTACCTCTAACTGGCCTTTTCATTTCCTCATTCAAACACGTTTAACAAATATGGATTGAGCACTTTCCGTGTGCCAAGCGCAGTGCTAAGGGCTGGGATATAGCGCTGACCCAGGCTTTTCCTCCCCTCACGGAGGTGACATCTACCAGAGGGGACAATATTAAATCCCTATGCAATGACTTTCCTGAAATTCTGTTGCTTACAGCCTGTAGATACACGTTCCAGCTGTTTGATTGTTTTCTTCCGCCCAGTACTGCGTTGCGTTGTTCTCTGGGATGGTCAGGTCCAGAGTACACCTCTGTTTCTTTCTCCTCTTTGACACAAATCTTTCAACTGCAGCTCAGACAGCAAAGAGCAACTGAAAGAAAAGTTCCAGTGGCAGAGCCCTCCTGACAGATACCTTGGGCTGGGGTCCGGGCTGCTCTGTGTCCTTGCTCTTTGACCCGTGGAATCTCCCTGAAGGGCTTGTGTTATCTCTAGTTGTCTCTGGATTGATAAGACGTTTCCTGTATTATTTAAATAAAACTTTTATTGAGATAATTGTAGATTCTCATACAGTTGTAAGACATAATACAGAGATTCGTCATACACTTTGCCTGATTTCCCTCCACTGGTAACATTTTGTAAATGTGAATATCATAACCAAGATATTGACATTGATACAGTCCATCAATCTTATTTAGATTTCCCTAGTTTTACCTGTACTCATTGTGTGTGTGTATTATGTCCTATATAATTTTATCACATGTGTGGGTTTATGTACCTGTCAGCACAGTCAAGATATTGCACAGCTCCAGAACCACAAAGATCCCCCTTGGCACCTTTTTGTACCCACACTTACATTCCTCCCTGCCCTACGCCATCCCCTGGCAACCTATGATGTACCCTCCATTTCTAAATCGTTGTCATTTCAAAAACATCACCTAAATGGGATCATACACAAAGCACTTCTCCTGTTTTAAGAGTAGCTCTTCTCCCCTGCACAGCGCTCTATGCTTGATCCCTTTTTAGAGACTCTCAGTATCAGACACTTCTAAACCATGGAACGGTAAAGGGATTTTGCCAATTATTGTGCTTCTTGAGAGTTAAGGCATCTAAAACATGGAAATGATGCTAATTTAGAAGAAGTAAATTTCTGACTTCAGGGTAAATTATTTGCTAACTCCTTATTGAACCTTATAAAGGTTAGAAAATAAAAATAAAATGTGTATTTTATTACATGCCTCTTGAGAACAAAATTAAAACTCATTCCTTAGTATAAGCCCATGAAGGATAAGCATAGCTGCGGGAGTGCGCTCCTAAATTTATTTTGCTTTTTATCAAATCCACTTCATGAGATTTCCTCTGCATATTTTCTATTGGCGTTACTGTTTATCCTTTTTTGTCTAACCTATTTTTTTTTTTTTTTTTTTTTTGCGGTACGCGGGCCTCTCACTGTTGTGGCCTCTCCCGTTGCGGAGCACAGGCTCCGGACGCGCAGGCTCAGCGGCCATGGCTCACAGGCCCAGCCGCTCCGCAGCATGTGGGATCCTCCCGGACCGGGGCACGAACCCGTGTCCCCTGCATCGGCAGGCAGACTCTCAACCACTGCCCCACCAGGGAAGCCCTGTCAAACCTATTTTTGAAGTGGGTTAAAAAATTAAAAATGGAAGAAACTGATGGAAATAAAGGAGGGGAAAAGATTAGACAGTCTTTTGGGGTAAAATACTCAATATTACTGTGTGTTAATCATATGAAGTTTTGGAAATGCCTCTGGCATGCTAAGCCCAGAGGCTGTGTGGTATGAAATAACGCGCTGGGTATTTGCATTGGCAGAGACTAGGCAACGACTTGACAGTCCTGGACTGATCCTTCTTGGACTGAATCCTGCTTGATGCTTCTTAGAGCTGCTTCCAGCGTAGCTCCATCACTTGGAGAACATGCAGTGCTTTCCCGCGAGAGCTGCTACAGAGAGAAACTCCTGGGACAGAGCCAACCAATCAGAACTCAGGATGCTCCACCACCAGGCTAGGCCCACCTCCAGAAAACTGGACTTAGCTATGCAAAAAGACAGGAGCAAGAGTTTTTGGATGAGTGCAGCTGCTCTGTGTCTGATCGTCACCCAAGCTTCGGACAGGTGTAGTATAACGGTTCTCATGGTGGGGTCACCACACCAGACCTCTTAAATCAGAAACTCCAACGGGGACCCAGCAATCTGTGTTTTGAGAAGCCTCAGGTGATTACCACTCATGCTCAAGTCTGAGAACCACTGCTTTCATGTAATGTCTGTCACACATGCCTCAAACTTCAGACAATGACAGTCAGCTCTACATTTCTTTCATCTAAGTCTCAGGGTTCAAGTCAAGTGCCGAACGGTCAGGAACTGGTAAGGTCAACCAGAGGGTGAAGCATTTCTAAGGGTTTTTAAGATAAGGGTGTGTGTGTATCTGTGTGTGTGTGTGTGTGTGTGTGTGTGTGTGTTGCAGGAGATTGGGAAAACTGGGGCAGTGGAGGAAGGATAACCCACGTTGCATGAACAGACTGGTTCATGGACTGCACCAAAGAAACTCTGGAATTTGTAATCAGATGGCTGGAAGTTTGTGGTCTTGGTCAAAGCAGGCCTGGGGCCTTGCTGTGTAGAGCGATGCTTTGTCAGGTTAGTTGTGTGACTACTGTATTTCAAGCTTAACTTGGACAGACAGGCCTGCCAGGCACAAATTTCTCAAGCAGATGATGTTCGGGAAGGCAAAAATTATCCATGGCAAGACCGCGAGGACCGATGACCCTTAGCAGAAATGGCAAGCCAAGTCCGCAGGATCTCTAATACAACCGGCTAGCCCTAGGGACCCAGCCTCTCTGAAGTGGAACAGACAGCACAGATGAGCCATCAAATGAACTCGCCAGGCTGGAAGACATGTGACGCTTTCATTCTCCCCACAAAGAAACGAAAGTTTAAAAGATGAAAATATTCCTAAAGGAAGCATGATAATGGAAGAAGAAACCCTTGAGACATAATAGCAAAAATGGCCAGCATTTCAAATTCTCCTGACTTCCTGTCTCCCTTCTTTTGGCCTCTCTCGTAAGTGAAAGATGAGTTTTGCTAGATAAGGTAGCAGTTGGAATTAGTTTTATTCATTGGCGGCAGGGAGAATAAAGGAAGAGCCTGCAGGAATATGGGCTCCAGCAACAAGTAATCATTATTACAGAATCAAATTCCCCATCTCATCTCTGATATGCCTGTATGTAACCCTAGAGCTGGGCTTCAGTGTTATAAATCCAGCATACAAGACATGGAGCAGATAGAGCCCCTTGTGTATCGAAAAGCTCTGGCCAGCAAGAGCGATATATGATAGCAAATTTCTCCCCACTGCTTTTTCAATAAAATTCACCCAGAGCTCCAGGAAGAGTTGGGAATGTAATTCAGCTTCAATAAATCAAGACTAAAATTAAGATGGCCAGATATGTAGCAGCCTACTCAGGTGTATGGAGAATTTCAAATTTAGTGCCCTGGTAATGGGTAGAAGCAGGTTATCTCATTATGGAGAGAAAGAAGAAATATCGCTCTCTGGAGCTAAAAAGCTAAATGCTCGAATCCACAAAACCACCACATCTCTGCCAAAGCTAGATTAATATCAAAGTTTGTGTAACATCTGACTTTTTTTTTTAAAGGAATGAAGTGAAATGATAGAAAAAACCATACATAAATGAAAAAGCTGTACTTCACAATCATTCTAATTTGACTCCTCGTCAAGGGTTGTGTATTTTATCTCTCAGTGTGATGTACGTGTACCTGATTGCAATAGAGTTCTATTCTTTCCTAACAATATCTCTGCTTAAATTTTTATCAACACGTCTTGAAGCTATGCTGGAAGGACTTTTAGCAGGGCTCTCACATGACGCACCAGCAGCGGGTGATCTGCCCATTCTCTCCACTCCTACCTTCCTACCTTGGTCCCTGCGGTAAACCTAATGTGCCCATTACAGACTGTGGTGACTACAGATTCAGGTTTAACTTGGGGGAGCCAATGGGGGACCTATATGCTTAACAGGGAGTAAAAATGAGCTTGCCCACACATCTGTTAAAAACCTCCATGCAGTAATGTTATGCTGAATCTGGATGGGGATGGAGGAGAGTTTAAGTTAGGTCACTTTTTCTACCATCTTGTGACGGAACTCCACAAATCACTTCGTGACATCTTGGATGCTTTGGGTATAAGTGGGCCGAAAGACAAACGGTCTTTTTTAAAAATATTTATTTATTTGGCTGTGCTGGGTCTTAGTTGCGGCATGCATGCGGGACCTAGTTCCCTGACCAGGGATCGAACCCACACCCCCTGCACTGGAAGTGTGCAGTCTTAACCACTGGGCCACCAGGGAAGTCCCACAAATGGCCTTTTGATACTGCTTCCAGTTCTATTATTTCTATTTGGTTTGTTTACTTATTGATTTTTATTTTGGGGGCAGCGCCGTGGCTTGTGGGATCTTAGTTCCCCAACCAGGGATTGAACCCAGGCCCTCCACTGCAGTGTCCTAACCACTGGACCCTGGGGAATTCCCCTCTATTTGGTTTAAAACCATTATTTATTGTAATTAGTGGAAAATTTGTGGATCCTCGACTGAAGAATGATCCTTCCCTACTTGGAATTTTTGACCTGTTCTTGAAAGTTGCACAGGGCGTAGGGAGACAGGGCCAGTACCTAGTCACGGCCGTCAAATCAAACCCCAGTGCATAAAATGGTGATGGGTGATGTCCTCCAGTTCTGCAGTTGTACAGTTCCCATTCACTCCAGCCATGGTCTAACTGGGTGGTCAGCATGTGGGTTAGTCTCTGCCTCTGCCCTACCTCCTAGAGTAACATGAGATAATGTGAAGGTTGTAAAGTGTCTGGTACAGAGCCCAGACACAGTAGACACTCAGTTAATGGTATCTGATTATTTTTATTTACTTTCAAAGAATGCTGAGCAGCTGGTTGCCTTCCCAAGGATGCTTTACCTGCTGTTTCAGGAATCTGTTTACAGACCATTGGATTGGAAACCCTATGAGGGCAAGTGTGTACCTGTGTTGTCCACAGGGCCTAGTCGACTGTCGACACACAGTAGGTGCTAAAGAAATATTTGAGGGCTATTTTTTTAAAAATTGAAGTGTAATTGATTTACCATGTTGTGTTAGATTCTGGTGTACAACAAAGTGATTCAGTTATACATATACACATATTCTTTTTCATTATAGGTTATTACAAGATATTGAATGTAGAGGGATTATTAAATTTATTAATTTTTTAAAAATTTATTTTATTTTTGGCTGTATTGGGTCTTTGTTGCTGTGCGTGGGCTTTCTCTAGTTGTAGCGAGTGGGTTTCTCACTGCAGTGGCTTCTCTTGTTGAGGAGCATGGGCTCTAGGCACGCGGGCCCCAGTAGTTGTGGCACACGGGCCTAGTTGCCCCGCGGCAGGTGGGATATTCCCAGACCAGGGCTCGAACCCGTGTCCCCTGCATTGGCAGGCGGATTCTTAACCACTGCGCCACCAGGGAAGCCCCAGAGGGATTATTGAATGATGAGTGCTCTAGGCTTCTGGGAATTACAGAAAGGAAATGGTGAAAAGGGGCATCTGCTTTTCAGAAGGAATGGCATACACTTTATTTTAGAGGAGTTTCGTTGATCTTTTAGGGGAAAAAAAAAAAAAAGAAAAATAGTATGCGCCCTTTGTTCAATGGCTTGAAAGATATGAGGACCAGAGATTTTTAAGCTGGTGAGTAATACAATGGATTGATGTTTTACCAAAATCACAAGATGGGTACTTCCCTGGCGACCCAGTGGGTAAGACTCCGTGCTCCCGATGCAGAGGGCCCGGGTTCAATCCCTGATCAGGGAACTAGATCCTGCATGCTGCAACTAAGACTGGCGCAGCCAAAGTAAATAAACAACTAAATATTAAAACCACAAGATGCTCTGCCTAGTTATCTTATCTGATCTTGTTGAGCAGGTGCCTCAGAGATGGCCGGTGGGAAGAGGCTTATGGATTAGTTAAGAATTTGACTTTACAAAATTGTGGGTTATGATTCTACAATCTTCCATAGCAGTTTGTCCTTCACTGATCACTTTCTGTGTGCCAGGCACTGTGCTAGGTAATTTTTATACCTTCTTATTGCAAATTAAATGAGATCAGTCATCTTCACCTCTGTTTCATAAGAGGAATTTCACATGCAGTGACTTATCCAAGGTCTCGTAATTAATATACGGTAAGGCTAATGTATTTGACTCAAAAAGAAAGAAAGAAAAAGAAAGAGAGAGATAGAGGGAGGGAGGGAGGGAGGGAGAGAGCGAGAAAGGAAGGAAGGAAGGAAGGAAGCAAGCAAGCAAGCAAGCAAGCTGCTTTAGGACTTCCTTTGCGGTCCAGTGGTTAAGACTCTGCGCTTCCAATGCAGGGGCGTGGGTTGGATCCCTGGTTGGGGAACTAAGATCCCACATGCCACGTGGTGCAGCCAAAACCAACAGCAAAAGCCTGCTTTATTAAGCTATAATTCACATATCACAAAATTTACCCATTTAAAGTGTACGAGTCAGGCATATTTAGTATATCCAGAACTGTGGAAACATCTAATTTATTCTCAAAGTTATGTACACTTTTGTTTTATCCAATGCCTAGGGCAGCTTTTTCTAAGGTTGGCAAAAACGAATTTCACAAGTTGGTTCAGCAGAAGTTGCCAGGCACACTGGTGCTTACAGACTGAGTTTGAGCCAGACACTCGACTGAATCCCAACCCCTGGATACTGGCTGTGACCCGGGGAAGTTCCTTAACCAATCTGTGCCTCAGTTTCATTATCTGGCAAAAGGGGATAAGAATTAAAGGAGTGAATTCACTTAAAACACTTAGAGTGGTGCCGAACACATACTGAACGCTCAAGAAGTGTTTAGCTGTTAGCGCTGTTATTAAAAGTGCATTCACAGATCCTCATAACTCAGTATTGCAGGATCCTAAAATAGCTTGTGAACCTTGAAAACCGTGATCAGTGAAAAGTATTTATTCTATGGTATTCGAATTCTTTGCAAACTGATGATCCATGGAACGTCAACAATTTACTCACAAAAATTATTTTACAACTGGATTATTTAGCATTCAGAAAGTACTTTCCCACTTAAACACTACTTACCGTGATAGAGATAGCTAGCTGCCTACCTAGCTGTATCCTTTCTTCCTTCTTCCTCGTTCATAGCACAAGTTTTGTTCTGGCTGGCAATGTGTGTGCTAAAGGACTCCACTTCTGGCCTTTCTCCCAGCTGGGATGGCCAAAGACATGTAAATGGATTCTGCTGAATAGGGCTCCCCGGAAAGGCGCGTCAAGTGGAAAGCAGCTAGATGCCTAATACCAACTGTGGGCTGCCTTCTTTCACCTAAGAAACCACCCAGCTTAATGTTATGTGGTTTTTCTGCCATACATCTGTACCTAATTGCAATTCACACTTACACTTTTCTTGGTTAGCTCAAAATGCACTTAATACTACATTCTTTCAACACACATCGAGCATCTACTGTTATGTGTCAGTTATTGTTTGGACAGCTGCGAAAAGACAGTCTCTGAAACCAAGGAATTAAACATCTGGTGGAAGAGACTAGTGATCAAAAATAGCACAATGACGTCAGTGCCAGATGGGAGGCAGGGGGAGATGGGTTGGTCAGCGTGGACTTGACTTCCAGGACACGACAAAGTTGAATACTGAAGAGGTCATCAAGTGAGAAAGAAAGGGCATTTCAGGTAGAGAAGTACCTGATGGAAATGACCCAGGACGCCCCGCAGCCTTTCTAAGGGGAAATGAACTGTTTCGATTTAGACGCTGAGAACATCTAACCTTATCTAACCTTTGCCTACGGGAGCCAGGATTTTCTCTTTCTGCCACCCCTGCATCTTCCAAGATCATCCTGGCACGTAGTAGGTGATAACCTATGGAAGCAATGATATGCTCTGTAATGAAGGACTGACTAGCAGATATGAGATTCACAAGGGGGACTTCCCTGGTGGTCCAGTGGTTAGGACATGGCGCTTTCACTGCCGTGGGCCCGGGTTCAATCCCTGGTCAGGGAACTAAGATCCAGCAAGCCACGGGGCGTGGCCAAAAAAAAAAAAAGACTCACCATGTGGAAGTGGGAAGAGGATACATTTGGCAAAGAGGTATCCGGTATCCTCTGTCCCCCGCTTCCTCACAGCTGACCTACACTGAAGGAAAAGAGTGAAATGGCTGGGACGGAAGGACTGGCTAGCCCATCTCTTGCCTATCCTGTCTATCCTGCTTACCTCCCCGGTCTAGGGGAGACCAGAGAAGTGTTAGGGGAAGGAGTAATTTGCAGCAGTGGACTTTAAGGTGGAAGCCTTACAGCAGAGCCAGCTGGGGCAGCGGCATGCATGAGAAGTCAGACTGGGCCTGCCTCTGTGGCACACGTACTAACTCCCAAGGGGAACTTGAGCCCTTTAGTCTCTGAACATGCAAACACAAGTTCAGAGTTTCTAATATAAAGGCTACTTTGTAAAAATTAAAAATGCTCCCAATAGCAATGAATTGTGAAATCCAATCCTGTAAAAATTGTCTTGATCTATCACAATATACTCAATACCCTTGGCCTATTAAATCTCTTGACTCAGTAACGTGAAGAACAAAAGCGGGAGTGGGGGGCCTCTTACAAAGAGAAACCTTTACTGACAGCCATGGGCTGTATGTTAGGCTTGTTTGTCTCCACAAATCCTCAACATTTAGAGTTATCTTTACTTTTACATTTTATTTTTATGTTTAGAGATTAAGAAAATTGGTTAACTGATTTGTTTTAGGTCATGCATTCAGCTAGTATGTGATCAAAGCAGGACTGGGCCAAAGGGATGGACCCTTCCCAAGTCTCTGCTCTTTGCACTTGAGCTTTGAATTGTACTCTACTGAGACTCAGAGTTAGCACCAAAATGTTGCACAGCATTAACAGCGAAGTGTTCAAAGACAATTTTTCCTATTATTTGTAAATATAAGCTCTTCAGCTCTCAATCATTGATTATTTATTTACTCAGCCACTAAGAGTTATAAACTGTATAGGTTTGTTTTAATACAGTATGAGTCTTCGTTCTTTACACAGAATGTCAACAGCAGCCTTTCCATGTTGGTTTTAGTTTAGAAAAATCTAGTAGTTACCAAGTCCGAAATTAGTGGGATAGTGGGAATTTCCCATTGCTTTTTAGCTACTGCATATTCCAATGATCCCAAAGACAACAAAAGAACCATGAATTCAAGGGAATGTGTTTTATTCCACTTCCCTCTAGGGCAGTGCAGTAGTTTCACCTCAATGAATACCGACAACAGGAAAGAAACAAACAAAAAAATGACTTTTTCAATTTTTCAACCATGTTTACTGGCTCACATAAATATTTGAAAACAAATCCATCTGTCTTCCCTTTTTTGTCTCCTTGGCACAATTTACCCTAGTTCTTAAAAAACAAACTACTATAAATATTCAGAAGGGGAAAATTAATTTATAAGATGAAAGAGGTCAATAAATAGCCAAATATTGTCAACCATCAGAATGACTATTTGTTTTTAAGATTAAGCCACTGATTTGCAACTTTTATTAAAATAAATTTCATTTCTAAAAATAAGATAATTGATACCTTGATCTCAAGTTTTGACAGCACTTGAAGTTTTACATTAAAAAAACTGCAAAATTTCAACTAAAGAACAAATAAAATGTTGGGACACAAGTTTATACTTTAAAAATTCTACCAACTTCAATGAATAAAGAATGGCTGCCTATCAATTCATGTCAGTCCTCTGGTCCAGAATACACTTTCCATTTAAAATATCTTAATCACTCTTCTGTACAGCGCAGATGGCTTCTAGTGGGAATTAGTATACAGTCTGTTCTTGATGAAGACAACACTAGACAGATGTTGCCTGATGCCTGGATAATGCTGAATGTGACAAAACCAGCGAGACACGTTAAGATATTTCTCCTTTTCTTGAACTGTCAGGTCAACCTAAGTAGAGATTAAAAACACACACACAACACAGACATTACATAAGTGCAACTATTAATACCATTTGAGTAGGAGATAGAAATTGGGGGGGGAAAACCCCCACAGTTCTCAAAGCCAACATATTCAGATAGGAGTGAACCACTTCAGCCACTTGGATGAGCCCACCATTTGTTTAATGATTTCATGTTCAGTTCAAAACCAGATGTGCTTAGGGGCGAAATCTGAAGTTTTCAACAAATGAAAAATTTACATTAACACAGGACCTGGAGGACTAAAGTTTGTTTTTTTACTTTATTGTAAAGGAAAATACAAGAAAGGAAGAGAATAGCTTCTGAGAGACTAAGACATGGTTCCTTCTCCAATATTTTTCGCAAACCTAAAATAAGAAAGGTTTATTGGCATCTAACATACTTAACAAGGGAATACAATGTAAACTCATATATATATTTGTAGATGGCTGGTGTATATGTATGTGTAGACAACTGCTTCTTTCTACTAAACTCTGCGGGAAAATTTTACTGAAGAAGACACTGACTCATTTAATGTTAGGGGGTTACTGCTTAATACAAGAAGGAAGGGCTGTTTCTGGGGTGTATGTCTCAGATGAACAACAGACCTTCTGAATTCTGTTTGCAATAAAGCTGCACTCAATCTTTAGAGGATGTAGTAGTTCACAGAATTTACTGTCAAGCTACAAGGATGCCCAGAGATTTGGTTAGGGAAAGATGCAATCAAAATAGTGGGTGCCTATCATTTCACTGGGCTCAGATCCCAAAGTAGGTGACTTGAAGCCTTTTCTTTGAGCCAAATCTTGGATTAGAATCATGAAGAGGTGTCAGGTAAGGAGAAGCCAGTAGGACGGCCACGGACCAGGTAAGATTAGTGTAGTTCCTTCTCCTGTTGTTAATTCATTTGTTTAACATATTGCAAGTCTCCCTAAAACTGACAAGGAATGTTCACGCACACCAAAAATCTCAGTCACCCTCACGTACTTCAAACCCATTGGCAGTCTGCTTGCTGGAAGGCACTTATAGTGATGGATGCCCGATGGCTGTTCAGAATTTAGCATATACTTGTGCCTCCAGGCAAACACTCTGCTAAGTCACCAGGTCAACAACACTGAAGGACAAATCACTCTGGTATCTAATAATTATTACAGAATGTAAAATATTATTAGCAATAAAATTAAAAGGTAGACATATAGCATTTTCTCAATAAATGTTTAATTGAACTTGTATTTTCATTTCACATTTACTATAATGCAGTCTAAAAAGAGAAAGTGATAGAAGTCATCCTGCCTTCCTTTTTTCCTTTATGACATTAGGATACAACTGTATCAACATCTGATCTGTTAACATCTTTGGTGTCAAATGTCTATCTCTGTTGGACCAGTTTACTAGCAGGGGGGTCTCACTGCTACTGTTATGTAAAATTTAAGTTTCTGGTCTAAATCCTACACAGCAAGCTGCTACAGCAAATTACAAAAATACACTCATCTTGTTTAAGGGGGTGGAGGGCTGCAGCCAGTTATCAGAAACATGTGACTATAACTGTTCACCTATAACACAGTTAGACCATGGCAAGCAGACTAAAAAATTAACACAGTGGCGCAGTGGTTGAGAGTCCGCCTGCCGATGCAGGGGACACGGGTTCGTGCCCTGGTCTGGGAAGATCCCACATGCCGCGGAGCGGCTGAGCCCATGAGCCATGGCCGCTGAGCCTGCGCGTCCGGAGCCTGTGCTCCGCAATGGGAGAGGCCGCAACAGTGGGAGGCCCGCGCATCGAGAAAAAAAAAAAAATTAACACAATAGTCAAGAAAATTGGTCAAGAAAGTCTTTTTTTTAGTGTAAAAGTTACTTTTTATTAAAAGAGAATTCATGGTTTCACATGTAAAGAATCATATTATTCCTAACTATCTTGTACTGTACATAGAAGGCACTTAAACAACAATTGCGGAATAAACCGAATATCAGTCCATATTTCAAAAGGTAAAACACATTTTGTAAAAGAGCTAACTTTTTGTTCTTTTTCTAAATCTTTACCATAGGTGAACTTCACCACTGACTTCTAAAGAAAATACAAGATTTTTAAAAAGTTCAACTACTAGTAAACATAGCTGCAACTCTAACAGGAAATGGGGGTGAGTTTTCCTTCCTTCCTTCCTCCTTCCTTCCCTCCCTTCATACATAAATACATACATACATATTTACATACGTAAATAAAATTCAAAACCAACTTCAACAAACCTCTTTACTGACAGTTAAAGCAAAAAGTAGCAAGTATTACTGCAACTTGATTTCATGTCAGCTGTTGAAATACATGATGAATCCAATCTGACTGCTTACAAATTTGACTAATTTCAGAACTCTTTCATTTTAAAAAGTCTTTACTCAGCCATTTTGTGAGATGTTATTTTTCAGAATGAATTAAAATGCACCAAGAAAGCATTTCCAAACAATAAAGTACTGATGCTTGTTTGATCTACGTTCAAGTTGTTCACTCAGATTTTGACACAGGGAAAAAGGGCAGTGTCTATTTACTATTTACACTTCAGAACAGCATTTGGTATCACCGGGCCTAGCATATGCTGCCACCAGGCCTATCACTGAAGATTTTAACAACAGCAACAAACTACAACACATGGCAAAATCGATACTCTCCAACTTAAAAATTTCACTTTTTTGGTCTCTAGTGTAAGGATTACAACAGACCCACAGCACAAAATAACTGTTATTCCAGGAACTTCTAAAGTTTCTTCTAACATTTCCTAATTTATTCCAATAATTTTTAACTAGATGATCTAGTTTAGACAATGTAAATTTGTTCATTTTCCCTCAGAACATTTTGCTAGAAATGCAGCACTTTTTCAGACAGATCAGGTTATGCTTAACCTTCTGGTTTAAACTTTGGAGCTTGCCCCTTGAGTCTGAGAAAATTATGACTGACCTCGCTTTGTTACCGCCACTACTTTTTTGGTAGACATTCTATTTCTGAACATACTGTAACCAGAAACAAACAGAAAGATTTTACCCTCACCAAACTTACATTTTTTTAGAACTTTTGGGACGGGATCCCCATCAAATATTTTACTTAAAACTGGTTTTCCATCATTCCTTTCTAATTGACTATTTTTTTCTTCTTTTTTTTTTACAACAGGAAACACGATGCGATTGTTCTAGTTACCGTTTCCTGCTTCTTACTGGTCAGAATGCCAGCGAGTCTACAGTGGTGCTTGGCTCTTCTACCTAATCACTCCTTCTTATTTATACTGGCACTCTACAACTAGTCTGAACTTTAAAGCCAAACAGATAACATTCTTAGTCACTGATTTTCCATGAAGACATGTGAGAAACTCTTTGAGTGACCCATTCCAGACCAGGGTGAAATGCTGGTCTGCTGCCTTTCCAACTGGCACCATGCTGCCTCTGGGACATTCTTTATGGCCCGCGTTCCTGGACTGTGCTGCAGCTCTTTTTACTTTTCCTTTCTTTCTAAAAGAATGACACCTCCACTGGTGCTCCGAACTTGGAAACAAATGTATCTCATTGATAACAATCTTATAGTCAAGCAGCACATATTTACAAAGGATTTTAATAATCTTGAGTAACAGCCTGTTCGTAGGGACTGCTATCTACTGAAGAAATCACTTTAAGAAAGCAATGAGTCACAGGGGTGATAATAAACGGCCACAGTAACTGGCAGTTTAACAAAGGAAGAACAATGTAATATTGCTCAGAGGGAATTATGATGGACCAGATCTCAGAGTATCAGCCACCGCTAAAATCGGGCTCACACTGAAACAAAACACAGCAGGACTATTTCATGCCATCAAGGTTCCCTGACTGCTGTTTTGTATACTGCGCTGATCGTGCTGACTACATATTAAGTATTTAATAACGTGAACAAGTAAATGAAGGAACGTATGAGGGCAAAAATAAATGCACTGCCATGGCAAACAAAGCGCTAGAACTGTCTGATGAACACAAGCAGGAAGCCGCTCTGAACCTCCCGTCTACTCTGCCCGAACTCAACACCTAGTAATCACTTTTTTTCTCACCTGGGTATATTTACACCTCACTCAACAGGAATGTCATTTAACACCGCAGGGCAACGCTGTCACAGCACAGGCCTCGTCTGTGAGGCCCGTTCCTTGAGAAGGTGTTTACTTCTCTGACATAATCTGCCTGCATGTGGACCAGGGTGGGAGAGCTGCTTTGGTTATGGACTCATTTTATGAACCCAAAGGGATGGTGAACAGTGATTTACGTATCATTTCACTCAATTTTGTTTGGAAAACAATAAGCATGAGATACTCAATCATAATACTGTAATCACTAAATATAAAAAGGATACACATGTCAAAATAGGGAATATAAATAGGCAGAGATCATTGAATATTGTTAACAGAAGCCTAGTTTTTTTTTAAGTTTTATTTTATTTACTTTTTTTGGCTGAGCTGCGTGGCTTATGGGATCTTAGTTCCCTGACCAGGGATTGAACCCGGACCACAGCAGTGAAAGCCTGGAATCCTAACCACTAGGCCACCAGGGAACTCCCTGGAAGTCTAGTTTTCACACGCAGCATTGAATGAAACTCTTCTAACCTGCTTGAAAACCATACGCCCTTGTGGGCACCTAGACTCACAGTGAAACAGCTTGGCAGCCAGTGCTACAAGTGCTGTGCATTAGGACCCTGTCCACTCTGCTGGCAAAGAAATTCCACACAAGCTCCCTCCTTCTCCGAGTATTTCCTTTCCCTATCGCATGACCTGTATAAGCCAGAGAGGGAAGAAGGTAAATATACACGTTGGTGTGCAAGAGTTACACTTCCTTGTCATCTTTTTTTTTTAATTAGAGGGGAGAAATGCTCATCTTCTTAATGACAGCTTGTGTGTGATTTCTCCGATATAGCTCAGCCAGGAGATAGGACTGAAGGCACATATTTGGACTGACCAAGAGTTGGGGATTTGAGTTACACAAAGGGGATCTAGGCTGGATGGGGAAGAAAGTGTACAGGTTTGGAAAGAGGGAAGGAATTGAGTTACTTCGGATAATGATGGAACTAGGGAGTAAGATTAAGAGCTAGGATAAGAGATGGCACAGAAGGTGCAGTACTGAAATCGAGGCGTAGAGCTGGAGCAGAAAGGGGATGGTGGGGTCTAGGTGAGGATGACAAGCGAGTACAAAGGGTGGCAAGAGAAGGAGCCCCAAAGAGAAACAGGAACAAGAACAGGAATCAAGCAGGTCAAGGAACAGGAAGCTCCTATGTGTGATGGATCCATGGAAGGAATATTTGCATAAGGTACCTTGTATAAAAATAATTCCTTTCACTTTCATGTGATAAGTTGAAAATTCAAACTTGATTTAAATTCAAGACAAAACAAATCATTCTGAACATCACAGACAAAAACACCAATAACTATTCAAATACTCACAATAAAGCGATGAAGTCCATAGTATAAGAGGATATCTGCTAATGTGAAGTTATATCCTGTAAGGTAGACTTTATCTTCAAGATATGAATTAAGATCCTAGGGAAAAAAAATTAAAAAATATTAATTTAAAAAACAGTAATAATAAAGTTAACTATACATTTGACTTGAAACATTTAGAAGGCTATTAGAAAACACAATACTGACATTTAATTTAATAAATTTAATCTTTGACAATAATAGATTTGAATTCACTCAAAATCACAAATCACATAACAATCAACTCATTTTTAAAAATAAGGTAAATATTATTAGCCTTATTTTAAAGAAATAAGAAAACATTAGAAAATGATATTCACAGCCATCTCTGATCCTTTCAAAGACTCCAATTTTTTTGCGGGGGAGCATTTTGTAAATCATGCTCATGTTGGATTTATTTTTTCCATTAAAATATAAAAAGCTCCTCAACAATTCCTATTTTTTAAAAAAATTTATTTTATTTATTTATTTTTGGCTGCGTTGGGTCTTCACTGCTTCGTGCGGGCTTTCTCTAGTTGCGGTGTGCGGGCTTCTCATTGAGGTTGCGGAGCACGGGCTCTAGGCGCGCCGGCTTCAGTAGTTGTGGCACACGGGCTCAGTAGTTGTGGCTCACGGGCTCTAGAGCGCAGGCTCCGTAGTTGTGGCGCATGGGCTTAGTTGCTCTGTGGCATGTGGGATCTTCTCAGACCAGGGCTCAAACCTGTGTCCCCTGCATCGGCAGGTGGATTCTTAACCACCGTGCCACCAGGGAAGCCCAACAATTCCTATGTTTTAAGAGAATTATAATTTATTATAATTATAATAACTATAATATAATTATTAATTACAATAAGTATAATCAATATCAATTATATTAATATATCAATGCTATCAATTATAATATTGATCATATTATTTATTAATATTAATTAAATTAATGTTGTTAATAATTATTGTAATTATTGTTGCATTTTAATATATGTATATTTTTAACTTTTAATTGAGGTAAATACATGTAACATGTAAAATTAATCAAATTTTAATTTACCACCGTAACCATTTTTAGGTGCATGATGCAGTAAGTGTTAAGGGTATTCACACTGTGGTGCAATCAATCTTCAGAATTTTTTCATCTCATAAAACTAAAGCTCTGTACTTATTAAACAACTCCCCCTCTCCCTCATCCCCCAGGCCCTGGCAATCACCATTCTGCTTTCTGTTTCTATGGATTTGACTATTTTATACGTTGCATATAAGTAGAATCATACACTATTTGTCCTTTTGTGTCTGGCTTATTTCACTGAGCATGATATCCTCAAGGTTCATCCATGTTGCAAAATGTGTCAGAATTTCCTTAAGGCTGAATAACATTCCACTGTATGTATAGACCACATTTTATTCATCCATTCATCTGTCAGCAGACACTTGGGTTGATTCCACCTAACTGCTACTGTGAATAACACTGGCATGAACATGGGTGTACAAATATCTCTTTGAGACCTAGTGTGAATTCTTTTGGGTATATTTCCGTAAGTGGAATTATTGGATCATACGGTAAATATGATTTTATTTTAACTCTTCTGATGAATCGCCATACTGTTTTTCATAGCAGCTGCACCATTTTACGTTCCCACCAACAGTGTACAAGTTTTCCAATTTCTGCACATCCTCGCCAATACTTGCTATTTTGGTGTTTATTTTTGGTAGTAGTCAACCTAATGGATATGAGGTGGTGTCTCATTGTGGTTTTGATTTACATTTCCCTAATGATTAGTGATGTTGAGCATCTTTTCATATGCTTATTAGCTTCGTATATCTTCTCTGGAGAAATGTCTACCTGAGTCCTTTGTTCACTTTTAACTGGGTTCTTAGTTGTTGTTGAGTTGTAGTTCTTTATATATTCTGGATATTACCAGATATATGATTTGCAAATATTTCTCTCCCATTCCATGGGTTGCCTTTTCACTCTGTTGATTTTTTCTACTGATGGAAAGAAGCCTCACATTTTGATGAAGGCCAATTTATCTATTTTTACTTTTGATGCCTGTGCTTTTGGTGTTATACCCAAGAAATCGGTGCCAAATCAAATGACCTGAAGCCTTCCCCCCAGGTTTTCTTCTAAGAGTTCTACAGTTTTTGGTCTTATGTTTAGGACTTGGATCCATTTTGAGTTAATTTTTAAATATTGCGTAAGGTAAGAGTCCAGTTTCGTTCTTTTGCAGTTGGATATCTAGTTTTTCTAACACCCTAAAGACTCCAATTTTAAACACCATTTAAAGCTACAGAAAGTTCTCTGTCATTTGTTCCTCAGACAATGACCATCAATTTTTAAAAGGTTAAGCACTGAGCTCCCTAAACAGCTCAGAGGCACTTTTGAAGGAAAAAAAAATTTAAGTACATGTTAAAAAATTAAATAAAAAATTTAAAGGATCCTAATCTAAATCAGAAGTATTATCTGATAGACCAGCATAAATAAAATCAATTAGTTTCCTGAGAAAAGAAAAAATCTAGACAAAAGAAAATATATTATATACATATTTTTGGTCCCTCTCGAAATTAACATGTAGTTTAACAGCACAGGAATTTACATTAAATTACATTCACATGAAAGGAGACAAAAGATTCATCTCACCTTCAGAGAAAGATTTATAAATATCAGATATTCTCACAGGCTCCTCTAAAGACTAGTTATAAAACACTGCTCCAGAGGTCAACAGCATTCATTCTAGAAAAATTTCTTAAGCTGTAGAGAGAGAAGTCTGTTTTGATTCTCAAATCATATGCCAAATGCTTGGCACATAGTGGTTCAGTAATCAGTAAATGTTTGCTGAATTGAATCTGATCTCTTTGAGTTTGCCCATGCCTTCACTTAAAGACAGTAATTTTCAAAACGGTATTTGAATATGGGACTGTTAGGGGTGGTACAGACGATGACATAAAGGAACACGGACATAAACAGGGAAGCAAATGCATAAGAATCAAAATAAAATTGGGTAGAGAGGGTAAAATACACTGGTATATTACAGGCTACCACTTAAACGCTATAATAATCTGCTTAATGGAGATGGTTTTTCTTCAAATGTCTTCAAATGAAACAAGTTTAATAAAGCATAAGAATAAAATAAATATATCTACAATTAATGTTAAGCATTTTTAAAAAGGTTTGAAACAATAATTCAACACTGCTTTGTATAGTATATATATTCTTAAAATAGAATCCATATCTATATTTTAGCTATAAAGACTCTTTTAAGGTTATACTCTTTAGTTATAAAGACTTTGAAATGGAGTTTCAAAAACTATGAATAGGTAATATCTTTCTGATTAGTGATCTAAATCAAAATTTTCAGAAATTAAATTCTGATTTTTCAGAAATTCAGAAATTTTTCAGAAATTGAATTCTGAAATTCAAAACAGAATTTCACACATTCAAAATATTCAGGGAACAGAACTAATGTCTGATGTTCATTACATTTTTTTTAAACAAGTCTTTCTGATGCCACTGCCAAACTTTAAAAATATTTCCCTCTATAGAGTTCCACCTGATTTTTCTTTTTCCTCTTAATTACCTATTATTAAACCTTCTAATAATATTGAAAAAGCAGTATAATAAACAACTATATATCCTCCATCCTGATCCAAATGTTAGTGTATCATAATGCCTGCTTTCTGAAATTACACCTTAATTATGAGCCATTGTGGTTTTAACTCTGAAATGGAATTTTTGCAAGTAAATGAAATCCTTTCACAATATCCTTAGTAGGAAAATTTTAAAAAATAAGTAATAAAAACGGAAATAGCCCAGTATGAAAACAGGCAAAGAATACATGTAAGCAAATTTTTAAAAATAATGAAGATGCTCATAAGCATTATGAAAAAAATGCCACGGCATTAACAACGTCAAGGAAAAAAGTGCAAAGTAAACAAAGAGATCACTTTTTGGTTTGTTCTGGTTATGAAATTGGGGTGGTAAGGAAGGAAAAGGGATAACATCCAGGGCAGCAAGGGTTTTGTGGAAGAAGCCACTGTCAATACACTTTTCTGGAAGGCAGAGGAACAACATAGCCTTAGACATATATAGCTTTGGCCCAACCACTTCCCTTGTAGGGATTTGCCTAAGGAAACCAATGGGAATGTGTGAAAATATTCAGCAACAATCCAACACTACGTGAGGACAGACTAAATCTTGGCACAGCTATGTGACGGAGTACTAACAGGTTATCAGAGACCGTATAAGCGAGTATTTACGGACTTGAAAAGATGCTCCCAACATACTGTCAGTGAACAAAAAAAAACAAGTTACAGTGTCCAAGAGTGGCCCGTTTTTAAAATACAACACACATATATATATGAGAAAAGAAAAAGCATGTGAAGAACACGAAAGGGAGTCAACAATCCACTACCTGAGGACCAAACATAAGTGTTGCTAACAGTTCTCGCTCGATGGTGGGACTACAAATGTTTGAAATTTCTCTTATTTGCTTACTTATATTTCTTAAAGTTTTACAACGGATACTGCCTTTAAAATAAAAACACTATCATGAAATAGCAAAAAGCAAAGTAAAACAGTAAACAACCCTTTCTCATCTAGCCCCAAATCACACACACATCTGTCTCCCCCACTGGTCTGAGTTCTGTAAGGGCAGGGGCTGTGCCTAGTGGGTCACTGTATCATCAGCCCCTAGGACCGTATCCTACTCATCACTGTAGGGACAGATGAGCAAACAGTGGCAGAGCAAGGGCGACCACCCAAATCATCCAGTGCCTTGTACATTTCAAAGATGGTCATATTGCCAGCTGGATTCTCCCAGTTGAGATTTCAGATAATACTGACATATCCCAGACACAATGTTTTATACTTCTAAGCTCCTAATACCAAATCTCTGAATACGACTTTTGAACTTACACACCCAATTTCAATGAAATACTTCAGAATTAAATACTTTACTACTAATGCTTTCTTTTGGAAAACTGTAAGAGAGAGTTGTATTTACGTTTTATTTGCCTGAAAGCTCCCATTCACTTAGAGGGAAGACATGCTTGCTTCCCTTTGGGAGCGCTGCCACTCGTGGATATTAAAAAAGAGTAGTTGATCAGGACAGACCTATAAAGGAAAGAGACCTGAAATTTATTTTCTACCAGTTCTATTGATGGTATCTGTCAGGAAGACAGTTTAAACCATTTCTCCCAGAATGATAAATGAAAAACTTTCAGTACCATAAGATCTTCTTGTACAACTTATATTACCAATTTACATTATAATTGGAATAAAATTAGGAAACAGAAGGGATTCCTACAATGACATGTGGTTGTCTGGGTGATCTCTAAGGTTCCTTCAAATTTTAAGCTTAAAAACAAACAAAAAAACAAAACAATGCTTTATTTTTATATAATTAACAAAAATAATTTTATTTATAAAGATTTTTTATTCTTAGTGATTTTGGAGCCATATTTGGTTTATATTTTATATCAATAGATTCTTTAATTCTAACTTGACCTCTTTAGAAAGAAAATACAAATCCCAAAGCAATCAATCTCAAAGGCAGGAAATGTGGGCTTTCTCAGATCAAATGGACAGATTTTTACAAACTACAACCCCCAAAACTTTGATTCCCCCTTGGCTTTAAGAAAGTACTTTACTGGTTAGGGAATCAGGACTGCAGAGTGGGGGAAATGAATATCAAGCCATCACATTAAAAAATCATACAAAGCTATTATTATTAACTATGATTAGTGCTGCAAAGGAAAAGCACAGGGTGCTGTGTTAGGAAAGAAAAGCATTGAGAACAAGGAAGTGCATCTGTCTGAGAGAGAGTAGCCAAGGACGAGCTGAGGAAGGGGTATGTGAGCTGAGGGGCTGGCACAGGCTGTTCCAGGCAAGGAGGTACCTATGTAACAAGGTAGCTCCTTGTTAGTTTGTAGAGACTAACATGAGGCAGAAGGAAACAAGTAAAGAAAGCCAACAACTTCAGTTACTGATCTCAGGGAAGAGACATCCTGTTATTAAGAGTTCACACATTTCAGCCTATAAAGAGATGTGGCGATACCTTCAGAACAGTGCGGATGTCGTCTTTACTGGAGTGTCCATCTACTTGAGTTACCCTGTATTCTAACCACTGTTGAACCACTGCTTTTTCCTCTGCGGTGCTCCCCAGCAAATATTCCTTGTTGGCCTGCTGGACTAGGTGAGCTGCGATGGTAGTCAATCCCGTTAGACTTGGACCATTGTTCGTCTGAAGAACTGGAATCTTAAAAAGAAAAAAATGCTTCAGATAAATTTTAAAAACAAATACCATCACGACTGTAAGTTCTAAGTAATCGCTAATTCCCAAACTGTCTTTTCAAATACCCTTAAGATATTAAATTACCTACAAATGAGTCAGGAAAATAAGAGTCACATAATTTACATTTGATAATAGATGCTTGATGCTATGAAACTGGTAATAACATTGCAAAAATTAGTAATGATGCTTCTGTATAATTTATAACTACATATGTACAAAAAGAGAAAATGGAAATCCTAATAATACCACATTAATTTTGATCAAGATTACCCATACCTTATTTAGCAAGGTGAATGAACATGCTTAAATAAACCCAACTTCTGTAATAACAAAAGTAAGAAACAGTTATAGTGAACACTGAATTCATGTTGATACAGCTAGAACCACCAAATGAGTTCTATCCTGGTTTAAGTGATATGTGATCTAATATAAATAGTTATCTCATTAACTAGGCGTGGACTGCGATGGTGATTTCCTTACCATGGATTGCATATTCATCAATTTTGGCGTCATTTAGAGTGAGGTCACTGATTATAAAAGTCTAATAATAAAGTATGGGCTTCAGGTAATCACCTGAAAAACAATCCTACTTTCTAAGTTTCCCCTACTGTAACAGCAATCCGAAGGCTCAGATTATAAGAAATTGCTAATTAATTTAAATGTTCTTGATGCGCAACTAAGCGAAGCATTTTGAGAAATTTAAAAGAAAATGGAAAGTATCACCAATGGGGAGACTGATCAATTATAAACAAGTATACAATCTAAAGGACCTCAGGAAACCAAAAGAGAATATTTCCCCTGGAAGACGGCTGCTCTCTTCAGCCATCTGTTCAGTTCAAATAGCATACTGAACTCGGATAGCGATTTTCACTGTTGAGGGCCCTTTCACACTTACATCTAGGTCAATATGACCATGTGAAGTATACGGGGAGATTAACATTTTATGGATACAGATTCAAAGGTTACCTCCTAAACGGTAAAGGAAGCAACCAGAGGTAGTCTCAGCTTTCCACTTCCTCACCAGCTACTTTCCATTCATTACTTAGCTCCTTGAACTCTGACTTTTGCCTTCACTCTCAAATGAAACCATTACTTCTAAGATCACCAATAACCTCCTTTAAAAAAACGCATTAAAAGAAAACAATAGCAACTCACTGGGGATGCTGCCAGTGTTCCATTCCTTGACTGTGTTTGTGTGCATTTTATGGCAGGTAACTCACTGAGATGCGTGTGCTTTTAGGTAGGGGAAGGGAGGGAGGGAGGGAGGAAGGAAGGGTGGAAGGAAGGAAGGAAGGAAGGGGGAGAGAGAGAGAGGGTGGGGGGAGGAAGGGAAGGAGGGAAGGAGGGAGGAAAGAAAGACAGGAAGGAAGGGAGGGAGAAAAAAAGAGAGGGAGAGGGAGAAGGAGAAAAGAGAGAAAGAAAGAGGAAAGAAAAGGACTCACAACTGCTGACTGTGGGGGTAAAATGACAATTCTAGAAAATTATTTTGAAAAACAAATTATCCACAATCCCATCACAGGAACTCAAAAAATTTCCGGTTACTTTCTCATCTAATCATTTTATCTCTTAAGACAGGTAAGTAATTTCCTCCTTAGTTTACAGATAAAGAACCAAGGTCACCAGGTTTGTAACGGCAGAGTCAGGGTTTCAGTAAAGTACATTTGGCTGGAAAGTTCATTCTCCTTCCTTTACGCAGCCTAAGTAGACAAACCTCATGCAGCTGCAGTCACGGGACACACACCACTTCACATTCACCTTACGGTTCCATGGTCTTCAAAGTGATCACTTTCAATGGCTACATAAATAATGTTCCAATGTGCTGATGTACATAATTTAATAACCATTCTCCTAGAGCTGGATTCCTGGATTGTTTTCAAATTTTTATTATCGATAATATTGCAGCGATGCCTTATTGCTGGCTATTGCTGTCAGCTGTCTTCCCCCCAAAATGAATAAATCTTACCATATATCCTCATCCCTTTCCCCAAACACATCAACGAAAACCTTCAATAGCTGTCCTCTGCTTTAAAAAAAAGAAAGAAAAAGGAGAACAAAGGTTTAATTAAAATAAAATAAGAAACCACACTCTGAACTCCACAGCCCTCACAATTGGGCCTCGAACTACAACTCTGGATTTACTTTGCATTGCACCATCCACCGTATTGCTCTACTTGTTACCCCCAATTACCCAATCTTTCGTAATTTACTGGTCTTACACACTTCAAACACCAGCTTTTCACATAGTTTACAAACTCATTTTTAGAGTCAGAATTAACTTTCTCTTCCACACTCCTCAACAACGCTCTCCTCCATTTAGCAGCTCTGCTGTTCTGATTAACATGAACTGTCGATGACTACTTCTCATACTGGATCATAAGCTCTCTGAAGGCAAGACTCGTGTTTGGCAACGTCCCCTAAAAATAGAAACCAAACCAGGGAGTAGGGGCAGAAGGGGAGGAATCAGCAGGAGTACAGAGGCAAAAGCACAAGCTGGCCACTCGGCCACTCTGGCTCCAGTGCCTACTCTGCACCCATCAGTGGGCTGGTCTCAGGCAAGTCATGTTATCCTTTCCAGACTTCAATCTAACTGACGTGTAAAAACTACAATACGACTGCTCTCAAGACAAGATTTTAAGATGGACCAAATGAGGAACAGAAAAAGTCACAACAAAAACCAAGTATCATCTAGAAAAAAATCTCAAAGGGGCAAAAAACGTACATAATCCAAAGTTGTCTTCCTACATTTTCCTCTGATACATTGATTCCTCCACCGCAACCACCCACCTAATAAAACACAAACGTCCTTCAAAGCCCTCAGAAATCTGAGTCCCTACACCCCACCAGGCAATCTCCAACCGCGGAACTTCCCTCCTCGATCTCTGCACGCTGCACACTGAACTTGACCTCACAGGCCTCAGAAAAACCGAATCTCCCAGATTGCGCCAGGACTCACTACGTGATCTCTCATACGTCTACTCTGCAATGCAGCACTTTTCAGTACTGCAACTAACACAGCTGCAATGCTTGTCCACCTAGCTAAAAATCAAGCTTCCTGAGGGGAGGGACATGTCCGCCTCGACCACCTCCGTATCCCCCGGCCTAACACGGTGTACTCGGCACGCCGTTTGCTCTCCGCAGTCGCTGCGTAATTCTGAATGAAAAGTACTGTTACAGCAAATGCTGTCACTGAACGCACACGCGGGGCCTCCAGCTCGGTCTACCCGAGGGCTCTCTGAGGACCCCCTTGCTTTCCCAGAATGGGATGATGATGACAACTTCGCAGGAGGAAAAGTTCAGGCCAAGCCCGAGAGAAGCAGGTGTCCCCTCCTCCCTCCGGGAGCCAGGGCCGCAGTTGGAGAGCCGGCGGCGCAGACACGTTGTGGGGAGGAGACGCGTGGCATCCTCGCTCCGCCGCCTCCGCCCGCCGGCCCGGTCCCACCCCGGCTCAGCAGGCCGCGCTCCCGCCCACCTCTCCCCCTCCGCGCTGCCTCAGCTTCTCACCTGGCGCTCGCCCTGAGCGCTGTACTTGTTCCCTTTACTCAGCCCCAGACACTTCTCCAGCAGCGTCAACTCAGCGGCCGCCGCCATCTTCCGGCCGAGCTCTCGGCAGGGGCGGGACCAGGTCAGCAAGGGTCTCCTGCATTGGCTGAGAGGGACGTTCTACTCTCACAAACGTCAGCGGCTACTGGCTGAACGGAGGGGGCGTGGAAGGTGCGCCGTGCGCAGAGGCGGGGCTAAGTGAGGGGCGGGGCCGAAGGCGGGTCGGGGGTGGTGTGACAGCTGGAGAAGGAACTAGCAGACCTCAGCGCTCCAGTTCAGGGCTAGCAGTAGAATTCTGAATTTAAAGATTATCAAAGAACACTGGGTGTGTTAGATAGTGTCAAGTAATTTGTATAGCCCATTCAGCCATTACTAGTTTTAATGATCTTTATTTGCAATACCAAAAGATATAATAGCGATATAATTTATGTAGATATATTTATGTGTTTTATGTATATTTATGTTTAATTTGTGTGTGATAGTGATACAATTTATGTAGCTTTTGGTATATAAATAAACAATGCACAAAACGCTTTCTCCCTAAGATATTCTAACATCTTCAAAGTATAAAATGGGTAGTATATGTTGAACTTAGAATATTTCCAGAAGTTTTATGAAAAATGATTTCCACATTGAAGAATGAAAAAACAACGTGTGTATTAGTCTGAGAGAAATGGAAAGGAAACACAAGGTAGTTCATCACTAAGTCAGAGATATAGTTTAGTGGGGAATGCTGTCACTGTGTGACACCTTCCCTACCCTAAAATACTTAAAGAGTTAATTATGGCAGCAGACATAAATGTAAAGAAAAGAAAATTTGGCCAAGTCGACATAAACAAAAGACAAAGGATATTCCAGTATAAGTGGATTATTGTGCATTAATTATCTGTTTATTTTCCTTATACAGAGAGTTGAATAACTATTTCACTCCTTCCAAAAAGGCCTGTCCTCTGAGAGAATTCACTCATCTATTTACACGTTTTGCTTGCAATAAAATATTTAAAAACATCTGTACAGTTATCTAATTCCAATAGGCATTATATTTAAGATAAGCCTTGACCTAAATCACCTAACCTGAGATTTGATTTGAATTCCAATATAAAGTATCAGAAAAGACATGCACCCAATGGTAAAAGTGATAACTCTGGGAGAGTAAGATTGGATATATGGGTGGAATATCACTTTTTAATTTATGCACTTCGATTTGAAATATTATAGATAGATTTTGTAATTTAAAAGAAAGTTGTTTGTTTTAAAGTAGTTATGTTTATTTCTGCCCTTCAAGTCCTGAAGGTTTTTACATTGTTATTTATTTCTTGAATGGGTGAGAAGTTCACTTGGTTTGAAATTCAAGGGCACAAAACAGTATACAATGAAAAGTCTCTCTCCATCCCTCACCCACAGCCTGGGGATGGTTGCTTTAGACAGGGCATCAGTGACACCTCTGAGGAGGGGAAAACTGATCAGGAACCTAACAGAGAACTCGCCAGCCATGCAAAAACCCCAGGGAAGAGTGTCCCAAGGCAGAAGGAACAGCCAGTGTGAAAGCCTAGAGGCAGGATTGAACCCGGCATTTTCAAGTTGAGGCTTGAAATTATGACCATCAGACTCTCCACGATCCCATTCTGTATCCTACTGGCAACCCCTGCAGTGAGTTTGGAGTGGATTTTTCAAGACCTTTTACTGGGCATGTACACACATGTATATGGTACCTTGGGTGTCTCCTTGATTTTTTTCATACCCTATGTATCGTTTGGCAATTTCCTTTTACTCAATAATGTGTTGGAGACTTCTTTCATGCCACTTACACACCTCATTCTTTTTAGCTGCTACTCAGCACTTCAGACAAGAGCTGTAATGGTTTCACCATCCGTCATCCTCTTGATGGACATTTAGGTTGTTTCCAATTTCTTGCCTTACGTCACTGCTGCCGTAAGATCCTTGATCAGGCTCCTGTGTACGTATGCAAGAGTTTCTCTAGTGCATGGGTCTTGCTACCGTAGATCAGGCTTCAAGGTCTCCCAGAGTGGGGTGGAGAAGGGGAGAGGATTACTCCATTCTTCAGAGAAGAATTAATGTCAGAGCATGGCCTGTCGAGACAGTTGGTGTGTGGGGGGCGGGCCTTGAAGGTTTTTAACCTTGAATTTCCTTTTCTTCCCTGGTACTCCTCCTTTTGTTGTGGATGTGCATGACTGGGGAGTAAAATTGGTTGACCACTGCAGTGCTTCTGAGCTGAAAAGGAAAGCAGGTGGTGTCACATAAAAAGGGGCAAATTTAAACCAGATTTCAGGAGTCAGACATTCTGGTTTCTGATTAGCATGAACTAGTTGTGTCATTCTGGGAAGGCAGTTAACCCCCTTGGGACTCAGTTTCCCCAAGTATAAAACAATGGGCTTGGATTAGATATCCTCTCTGGTTCCTTTTGGTGTTGACATCCAGTTTTTTCAATACTTCGAGACTTTTGCCTGAAAGTGAATAGGTATTTTTGTACCACTAATGTAATTTTGTCCTTGTAAATTTGTAATGTAACTGTGCTACTAATGCAGTTTTGTACTGTTGGCTGGAAGGGCCTTTTATTGTGGCCACCTGTGGTGTATAGATAAAATGCTTGCTTGTTTGAACAGACTTTGGGGGTGGCCATAGAGAGGGGGGGTCTAGATGTTCCTGTCATACTCTCTAGTCTTAATACCAACGTATGAGAAAGAGGATGAGAAGTACACGTAGACAGGGTTGCTTTCAAGGGCATGCTTAGAAGGACCCTGTGCTTGGTATAACACTCTGCTGTCTCCATCTTGAAATTCTTAATAGCGTTTAAAAAGGGGCCCTGCCTTGTCTTTTTGCACTGGGCCCAATGACTTATATAGCCAGTCCTGCATGTAAAGCTTATTACCTTTGCTCTCTGATTTTACAGGCTAAAAAGATTCCAAGAAACATGTGAGGCTTTGACATTCAGTGTCCAGACAAAGGTAACTGAATATATCTTTCATGAATGCAAATCTATTTCAGAAACTTGGACAAGATGTAGCTTGGCTGCCTCTGTGTACATTATTCTCCTCTATAGGGAATCCAGAAGGAAACTAGTGCTTGCTGAGCACTATTGTGTGTTAGGTGCTTTAAGCATGAGTTATTTCATTCAGTCCTTCACAACGATGGGAGATGTGTGGCCTCCAGTTATCAGTCAGGGCTTTTGGATGCAAAGGACAGTATCTACTCTGATTAATTTAAAGGATATTAGGAAGCTCACAATAATGTTAGGAAGCCTACAGGAACAATCTCAAAGCTAGGTTTCTCCAAAACCAAGCTGGAGAAGTGGCCTGATGAGGAAACTTCTACCGCTGATGTCATGGCTACAAACATAAGAAATTAGATTTTTCTGCAGCCACTGCTGCTACCAGCACCAATGCCACTTCTGCATCAGGAACATGACCTTAAAATCATTGGGAAACTGCGTCTCTCTCACTGTTGCCTTTGGAAGTTGGTTGCCTTGGCTACCAGCTATTCCCTCAAAGAGGGCATCTCCATGCACGGTGTCTTTCCGAGCATTACTCACGTTTTCTTCTTTTTGTTTTGAAGTACAGTTGATTTACAATGTTGTGTAAAGAGCACATGGAAATGAAAACAGTTTGTGATTGCCTTACTGGTATTAATTAGAAGAAAAAAAGCCGTGGTTTCCATGTAGATGCTGGAAGAGCAGGGGAGAAGGTGAAATAAAAGATTACTAGCGAACTCTAATATTGTTCATAAATGGTAACTGATAGGCAGCATCCCAAAGAAGAGGGGATTAGAGTTATTATATAAAGCTAACCTTAGAACAAAAATACTAACTTTCCTAAACGCCGAGGGGAAGAGAACATTCAAGCAAAAAAATAAAAAAACAGACCGCGTAAGTGGATTACTGTAATCTTCATGAGTGTATATAATTTATATAACATAAAATCAATATGACAGAGCTGAGGCCAAGTATATCGATTATATTAATAAATATATATGGCTTTAACTGACCTATAAAAAGAAAAGGGTTTTCGAACTGGCTAACAAAGCAAGATTCACATTATGTCGTTTACACGAGCACATCCGAAACCATACAAATGGTACTTTATTTGTTTTTTATTTTTTAAAATAAATTTATGTATTTATTTATTTATTTTTGCTGTGTTGGGTCTTCGTTTCTGTGCATGGGCTTTCTCTAGTTGTGGCAAGCGGGGGCCACTCTTCATCGCGGTGCGCAGGCCTCTCACTGTCGTAGCCTCTCTTGTTGCGGAGCACGGGCTCCAGACGCGCAGGCTCAGTAGTTGTGGCTCACGGGCCCAGTTGCTACGCGGCATGTGGGATCTTCCCAGACCAGGGCTCGAACCCGTTATCCCCTGCATTGGCAGGCAGACTCTCAACCACTGCGCCACCAGGGAAGCCCACAATTGGTACTTTATTTTTTATTTTTAATTTTTTTGCGGTACGCGGGCCTCTCACTGTTGTGGCCTCTCCTGTTGTGGTGCACAGGCTCCGGACGCGCAGGCCCAGTGGCCATGGCTCACGGACCCAGCCGCTCCGCAGCATGTGGGATCTTCCCGGACCGGGGCACGAACCCGTGTCCCCTGCATCGGCAGGCGGACTCTCAACCACTGCGCCACCAGGGAAGTCCTCCTTTCCCTGTTTTTATGGTGAGCTGACGCATGCTGTATTTCCTTCACTCAATATTAGGCATAAGAATGAGGAGAAATGTTGTATTTTACTTACAATAGTCAATATGCGTATTTTTAGATGATCTGCATATTTGACTTGGAAATATCCATGCGAAGACCTCCTTGTTCATAATAAAAATAACTTGATGATTTGATTTTGTCAAATGGAACACTTCTCTAATCTGCTGTTGTCCTAGTCAAGTTTTAAATCCACAGTACCTGGGGATACAAATTAAATGTCAAAGGAAATTAATTTGTCAAGTGGAACACAAACCAGCTGATTTTCTTTTCTGGAGCAGGCCTGACAGCTTTCTGTATGTCATATCGGCATCTGTTAAAATGAGCCGCATATGCCAGAAACCGTGATTGTATCAGATTGCTCTCAGCAGCGCCTATCTGAAAATGTTCAGTTCTAGGGGAACTTTATTTTAGAAGAAGATGTTGGGATTTTAAACCCAGGTTTCATTGCCATCAACCGCGTGCTAAATAAGGTGATACATGTGCAATGCGTGCTTTGATTTCTTTGTTGCAGGTACCTCTCATATCTACGTTTGTCCTGCATTTATCCCAAGGGTTCTTTAAGTCATTATTATGCACCAGGCACTGAATTAAGCGGTAGGGTCACATGGACAAACGATCCCTCAGGTGTAGGGTGTCTGGAGGGAGGAAGCTTGAAAACAGACCATTAGAATCATGTGAGAGGCAAAGAGCAGGAAGCAGAGAGAAGGGCAGGAGCACAGAGAACTGGGGAAGGTCAGGGAAGGTTCCCTGGGGGGTCAAGGTGTCTGAGCTGAGACCAGAGGGAGGAAAAGGTGTTTTTCAGGTGAGGGGTGAGATGGAATGGAAGTTCTGGGGGTGGGGGTGGGGTGGGGATTGCACATACAGAGGCTGTAAATTGAGGAGAACGCGATTCTTGCAGGAACTGTCCCGGGTCAGTAGGGGAGAGGGAAGCTGGGCAAGCAAGTAGGTGCTGGATCAGAAGGAGTCTTTTTTTTTTTTTTAAATTAATTTATTTTTATTTTTGGCTGCATTGGGTCTTCATTGCTTTGTGAGGGCTTTCTCTAGTTGCGGTGTGCGGGCTTCCCATTGCAGTGGCTTCTCTTGTTGCGGAGCACTGGCTCTAGGTGCGCGGGCTCTAGAGCACAGGCTCAGTAGTTGTGGCGCACAGGCTCAGTTGCTCTGTGGCATGTGGGATCTTCCCGGACCAGGGCTCGAACCCGCGTCGCCTGCATTGGCAGGCAGATTCTTAACCACTGCACCACCAGGGAAGCCCAGAAGGAGTCTTGTCAGCTGCGTTAAGAAGTCTTTGCTCCAAGGGAAGCCTCCTACCCTGCTAGTGGGAATGTAAATTGGTGCAGCCACCATGGAGAAGAGTATGGAGGTTCCTTAAAAACCTAAAAATAGAGTTACCATATGATCTAGCAATTCCACTCCTGGGCATATATCCAGAGAAAACTCTAATTTGAAAAGTTACATTCACCCCAATGTTTACAGCAGCACTATTTACAATAACCAGGACATGGGAGCAACGTAAATGTCCATTGACAGAGGAATGGGTAAAGAAGATGTGGTGCATATATACAATGGAATATTACTCAGCCATAAAAAAGAATTAAGTAATGCCGTTTGCAGCAACAAAGATGGACCTCAAGATTATCCTACTAGGGGAGCTCCCTGGCAGTCCAGTGGTTAGGACTCAGCATTTCCACTGCTAGGGCCCGGTTTCAATCCCTGGTTGGGGAACTAAGCCTCCTGGAATGGCCAAAAAAAAAAAAAAATTGTCATATTAAGTGAAGTAAGTTGGACAGAGAAAGACAAATAAATATCAGATGATATCACCTATATGTGGAATCTAAAAAAATGATACAAATGAACTTATTTACAAAACAGAAATAGACTCACAGACATGGAAAACAAACTTATGGTTACCAAGGGGATGGGGCAAGGAGAGGGATAAATTAGGAGTTTGGGCTTAACAGATACACACTACTACACATAAAACAGATAAACAACAAGGTCCTACTGTACAGCACAGGGAACTATATTAAATAATCTTATAATAAGCTATAATGGAAAAGAATATGTAAAAGAATGTATATATATGTATAACTGAATCACTTTGCTGTACACCAGAAACTAACAGAACATTGTAAATCAACTATACTTCACTTTAAAAAAAAAGTCTTGGGCTTCCCTGGTGGTGCAGTGGTTGAGAGTCCGCCTGCCGATGCAGGGGACGCGGGTTCGTGCCCCAGTCTGGGAGGATCCCACATGGCGCGGGGCGGCTGGGTCCGTGAGCCATGGCCGCTGGGCCTGCGCGTCCGGAGCCTGTGCTCCACAACGGGAGAGGCCGCAACAGTGAGAGGCCCGTGTACCGCAAAAAAAAAAAAAAAAGGCTTTTCTCCAAAGTCTCTGAGGCGCCTCAAACTCAACGTGTCTGCACTGAACTCACTATAGTATCTCTTATGCTCCTTCCCCAGACACCCCCGCCCCGCCCCAGGTCCTCTCTTGGGGCTGAGCCTGAGCTCTCCCAGCAGCCTTGGGAATGCTCCTCACATAAGAAGTGCTCCACTGTATTGAAACTGCCTTCTTCTCCCTCTGTGCCCATTGCAAGCTTTTGCTGAGGATGTGGACGGCGTCCCGTTTATTACTGAGTCATCAGCACTTGGCACGAGAGACCGAACAGAGTGGGCCCTTGACCACTTCATTGGCTGAATGAGAAAATGAACATGATGCTGGTCAATGGGTAACCGAGACCAACATGCACACTGCGAGGACGTGGTAGCATTCTGCCTTAAAGCAAATGTGAAAATCCCCAAAGCAGAGAATCCATGCCTGCTGGGTAGGTCTGTGCGAATGAAAATGACTCAGAAAACTACTAGAAGGAAAAATTTACTAAAGGAAGAATCACTTCCTCACCCCAGTCTCCCAATCCCTCGTTCACCGATTTCCTGAACCACCAGCTTTGGTCTCAGAAAGTGGCCATTTATCATCTCATTGCATCCGCCTCCTCATCGTCCTCGTTATTGGAGGATTTATCAGTCATTGCTTCATGTCTTGTGGGATCTTAGCTCCCCGACCAGACCAAAGATAGAACCTGTGCCCCCGGCAGTGGAAGCGCAGAGTCCTAACCAATGGCCAGCCAGGGAATTCCTGAGTTTGGAGTTTTTATACCTTGTTCCCTTCCTTTATTTGGCTGTGCAATAGAATCTAACTGTTTTTGATATATAAAAAAATTTTTTTAATTGAAGTATAGTTGATTTTAAATGTGTTAATTTCTGCTGTACAGCAAAGTGACTCAGTTATACACATATATAATTCTTTTTTATATTCTTTTCCATTACGGTTTATCCCAGGATATGGAATATAGTTCCCTGTGCTCTACAGTAGGACCTTGTTGTTTATCTGTTCTATATGTAATAGTTTGCATCACCCCCAAACTCCCAGTCCAGCCCTCCCCCACTCCTTTGGCAACCACAAGTCTGTTCTCTGTTTTTTTTTTTGTTGTTGTTGTTCTCTGTTTTTGATGTTAGACAGTTGATAGCTTTTAGGCTTCCACCACTGCCGCTCTCCACCCCCGAAATCTGGTACTTTACCAAAGAAAACCCCATACACCTCCTGAGCTCTTAAAACTAAAAGGAAGTTTGAAACTCGCAATCCCAGCCTGGCCATGGGAACCCTCTTCTAGCCCCCAGGCACGATGAAGACCAGACTCATGCTCTGCTCTTTGCTCTTGCCATTGCAGATGGGCTTGAACCTATTCTTCTCTCCCCAGAGTCCCTTGCGTGTGGGTAACAGACTTTCTTTCAAGTTCTCTCGGTGCCTGAAGACGTGGCATCCGTTGAGACAGCCAACCTGTTAATTGAGAGGGAGTCCATCTCGTATTTGTGGGATAATCAGAAGACAGCCTGTGTTATCTGAGAGTCCTTGGTAAGCTCGGGGCTGTCATACTTTTCTCTTCTTGCTAGTTCCTGCGTGCCTCAGCAACCCTTTTGCGTTTTCTCAATCCTTTCCATGCCTCTGTAAATAGTCCTTTCATTTAAAGTCTCTTGAATCATCAGAGTTGGATTCTGTTTCCTGCAAGCATCCTGGTTGCTACTGGAAGAAGAGGAAACAAGTTTGATGAGCATCTGGTTAGTTGCTGTCACATTACAGTCAGTGTCATTCTTTGGATTTTTTCCTTGGCTTTTGACAGATATGGGTATATATGCACACCGGCCTAAGTAGGGATTTGATTAGGAAATTTAGTAGAGGAACGTCTTCTTCATGCACTTGACACTCAAGTGTCATTTTGCTTTAACTCTTTTGTGATGGCATTTGGACATGTATCGGAATGAAGATTACTCACCTGAGACTGGACTTTGATTAATATAGGACGAGCATGTTTTATACAAAGCTTCAGTGGAAAGCCAGATGAGGTTCTTAGTGAGGAAGCACTGCTGTAAAAATCAGTCCGCAAACCAGACACATGTTTTCCTCCGACTCATCCTGTTGAGATGCCCATGGATGTCCCTGTCTTAGAATCAGAGGATGCTGGGAATAGGTCCATGCAATTGACATGCTAAAGAAAATCAGAAAGAGAAGAATTTCTCCTCCAGTGCTGCTTGGAATTCCATAGATGACCTGGCTGCCCATGTATTATTCTCAGTTTTTGGTTTAAATTAGGCAACTGAAACTCACGTTTCTACTTCGTTTGATTTCATATCAAGCATCCTCCAAATTGAGGGGCATTTTTTAAACTCCGTGTTTGTGAACAAGAACCTCCAAGGAGGTTTGCTGTCTTTGCTCCTGATTTGTGTGCTCTCACTAGCTTGAAGCTCTTTCCAGGCTCTCTGGTGTTAAATTAATAACAAATGATGTGGAGCTGACAGGTAGGTGAAGATATGGAGTGCCATGATATTAAAAAAAAGAATCTCAATCTATTATGCAACACAGTGTGAAACACTTTGTCAGGTTTTGCCTGTAGGTATCTTAATTTTACTTAAGTATTTTGCTCACATCTTTTTGAACCCAGAGGATGGAAAAACATAGCCCTTAGCAGCTCTCTAGCAGACTTTGTAGCATATAAGACTGTGATACTGAATACCGAACTGTGTCAGTTTGGGGGGGATTATTTGAAACCACACTGAATAAAACAAAAAGGATAAATATACTTTGTTAGTGGAGGAATCGTCTGATTCTCATTTGAAGTTATAAGGGGTCCAATTTTGGATCAATTTCAACATGATTTCTCACAAGCAGAGCCATCCAACTCTGTCCCAAGTGAGTGTGCTCCTTGTCATCGTAGGTATTTAAGCAATGACGGATCATCTGCCAACAATTCCTAGGAAATGGTTCTTAGCAAGTACGCAGAATATTGACAGAATAATTTGGTGGTGTTTAAACTGCATGCATTCAATTTGTTTCGTATTTTAAATTTCAATGCACTCTTTCTTTAAAAGGAGTTCATAAGGAAATTTGCAAACATACACACAGGCAGAGAGAATAATATAAGAAATCCCTATTCATAGTCACCCAGCTTCAACAATTATACAATTTCTTTTGAAGAGAAGTGCTACTGTGAAAAATGGTTGTAGAAACTGATGGACTGGATAATGCCCGAGGTCCCACGATTCCATTTTATAGGTAACGCTAAGCCTCCCTGTCTTGAAGGGCCAGTCTCTCCGTATAAATTGAAAGAGAAGATTTTGATGTGTGCCCCTCCTGAGCTGTCCTCTTGGCCGCTGACCCTCTTCATCTCCTCTGCCAGCTTTGGTGTGGACAACTATTATTCATTTCTCTGCTGGTTATGATTCCTTGATAAGTGTCCCTTGCTCTCCTTGTGCCTGTGGAGGGGTAAAGATTTATTTTTTTACCTGGGCAGTGGCATTTTGTCTGACCAGCTGCTGGGGACTTTGCAGGTGACTGCTGTGCACAGATAGGAGCTCCCATGGACAACGTCACTCCGGTCCAGGGAGCCGGGAGGGGACACTGCACGCTCCCTGAAGACAGCAGCCGCCTCCTGGCACTGAGAGGCTCCACATTCATTTCTGCCCGCTTCCTTTGTTTTCTTATACATCTCCTGAAGGGTCAAGGCAACTACAGGGAATTACAAGAGAAAGAAGCCTAAAATTATGTTCCAGATTTGACTGTTTCATTTAGTTCAAGAACTGGTCCCTATCCCAGAAGGATGCTCAGGATACCCTCATAAATATTCCCAGATCTTCATCTCATTTCTTCCATCCGCACATTTATACAATTTCGCAAAGGTGCCCCTCTTTTTTAAACTTCCATGATGTGTCTGTCTGTCGACCTTCCAGAAAACTCCATCCTCTAGTCACTGAGATTTGTCCTTCTCTTCTGACCAGTATATTTCCCCGAGTCTGAGTTATTCAGTCTAGAACACCATTCCAGGGGGAAGGGCTCCAGGAAGACAGTACATTTTGGCTTTGCATCGCTAATTCCAGGGAGTAGTTCAAGGGCGATACCAGGGCTCCAAGTTCAATGCTCACCAGGTTGGCCACTACACGTCTTTATTCTCCATTTTTTTTCGATGAGTCGTTGATAAAGCAAATACAGTTATCCATTTCCTAAGGCCAAACTTTCATCCTAGTGTAAGCTGTATAGTTGAAACAACAGGGCCACAAATTTGCAGCCAGTGAATCTTCCTCAGTCTATAGATGTGTTTGTTTATCCAGCACGATGTTGAACTACACAGTTTCAAAAACTTGAATTAGTTGCCGACATTTAAAATCAAGAAATTTTACATAGAAATCCAGATTTCTGGCTTTCCTTTAAGAACAGGAAAATCTGGCAACACTCAACATCCTTTCCTGCTTGGGGACACATATCTGGAGTTGAGTAGCTGCTGCTCCCTTTGGAGGGAGGGCATTCTCTCTCTGGTTCAACATAGACTCACCCTCTCTCAAGTATCCCCTAAAACTAAGGCAGCAAAGTAGTGACTATTTATCATCTTGCAACCAGCCCATTTCTCTTCAGGGTTTCAGTCTCTCATATAAGAAGAAGTCTGTCTGCAATCAGCTGATGGAAGTACATAGCCACCCTACCATGCCTCCAAAAGCCCAGGCTCTTTCTGTTTTCCTGTTCGGTTATTCCAACATATTGCCCTTGTCTTCATGGTTGAAAGGTGGCTGCCATATCTCCATTGCTTCTGCATTCCAGGTAGGAAGAAGGGCAAAAGGAAAAAAATCACTTGCCAACTGAGTCTTTCCCTTTTATCAGGAAACTATGATATTGGTTAAGAGTGTTTGTCAAAAGCAGAATTCACTTTGGAAATTCCACTGCATGACATTTCGTTTCTACAATGAATCAGAAGAGAGTTGTAGCTTTCATACAGATCAAAGATATTTTGAAAAATTTCCTTCTAAAATTACCAAGCCTTGGAAGTCTCACAGTATCACTTTCATCACATTCTATTGATCATGGCTGCCCCAATTCAAGGGCAGGGGAAATAGACTCTACCTCTTGAAGAGTAGTTGCAAGGTTCTGAAGACCATGTGGGACTAAAACTATTGCTGCAGTTATTTTTGGAAAATGCAATCTGCTGGAGTCTCCACAGATTGCATTCTGGTCACAGCAATGCAAGTCCTTCCTACATGGAAACTATACTTGCCCGGAAGCATCATCCCATTATGACACTAGGCTCCAAGTCAGTGTCCAGTATCCCGTCATTTAAATCTGGTCCAGGTGAAGATGAGGATTTTTGAACATTATTCTTCTGGAACAACTCAGACAGAGTTGTTTTGACAGAAAGACCTGTGAACTAAGTTATCTGGACCCCACTTAGCCAACACCCAATGATGGGATAGGCATGGGATAACCATTTTAGACATTTCTGTTCAAAACAGGTGAAGGCACACAGCAGTTTTTTTTTTTTTTTTTAACAATTCCAAAGTCCAGCTGGGCATGTGTTGGCAGTTCCATGATTAGGGCTCAATTCGAACACCTGGGAAAGATTCACTGCGGCTCTTTCCTCCACCCTCTGAAATACCCTTCCTTTTCCCTAAAATGTGGCCCATGTTTGAAGCGTTTGAATAATTTCTCTATCTGGTTTCTAACCATAGAAATTTGAGCATTTGAAGGCATCATTTCATGTTGTACCGTCTATGCTCTCAATTCAATCTAATGTAACTTTAAAAATTCACAGGTTTTTCGGTGAATTGATTTGAAATCCATTCCATTAGCTAAAAGAAACACGTGAAATCTCTTGAATAAACCCTTCTGCAGCTTAGGTTCCCTGGAAAGCAGCCAAGGAACAGTGGCTTTAAGACCCTTAGACTTTTTTTTTCTTTTTGAAATGGGTGCTGCCTTCTGAGATCTTAACAAAAGCTTTTACAATCACACCTTTGGCTTCATTTTTAGACCATAGTTTCTTGACATACTTTGGATTTGATCTTCGTCCGAAAGCTATTTCTTTTTTTTTTTTTTTTTTTAATTTTTATTTTTTTTTTAAACATCTTTATTGGAGTATAATTGCTTTACAATGGTATGTTAGTTTCAGCTTCACAACAAAATGAATCAGTTATATATATACATATATTCCCATATCTCTTCCCGCTTGCGTCTCCCTCCCTCCCACCCTCCCTATCCCACCCCTCCAGGCGGTCACAAAGCACCGAGCTGATCTCCCTGTGCTATGCGGCTGCTTCCCACTAGCTATCTACCTTACGTTTGGTAGTGTATACATGTCCATGCCTCTTTATCGCTTTGTCACCGTTTACCCTTCCCCCTCCCCATAGCCTCAAGTCCATTCTCTAGTAAGTCTGTGTCTTTATTCCTGATTCACCCCTAGGTTTTTCATGACATTTTTTTTTTAAATTCCATATATATGTGTTAGCATACGGTATTTGTCTCTCTCTTTCTGACTTACTTCACTCTGTATGACAGACTCTAGGTCTATCCACCTCATTACAAATAGCTCAATTTCGTCTCTTTTTATGGCTGAGTAATATTCCATTGTATATATGTGCCACATCTTCTTTATCCATTCATCCAATGATGGACACTTAGGTTGTTTCCATCTCTGGGCTATTGTAAATAGAGCTGCAATGAACATTTTGGTACATGACTCTTTTTGAATTATGGTTTTCTCAGGGTATATGCCCAGTAGTGGGATTGCTGGGTCATATGGTAGTTCTATTTGTAGCTTTTTAAGGAACCTCCATACTGTTCTCCACAGTGGCTGTATCAATTTACATTCCCACCAACAGTGTAAGAGGGTTCCCTTTTCTCCACACCCTCTCCAGCATTTATTATTTCTTAATCTTAGCACTGTTTGCTACCTGGAAAGGCTGGGAATGAGAAAGAGTTTTATTTTTGAGCCTAGCAAGCCCTGGTTCCTTTATATCTAGCAGTTCTTTAGTTTATTGAGTTTATTTCTCTACTCACCTTTAGTGTAGCAGCAAATAGAGGCCGGTGGCACCTTCCATACTATGTTTGGAAGTCTCCTTAGCTAGATTATTCCTTCCAGAAGTACATTTTCTATTTCCACATTCCCACAACGAGAGTGTTACTACATTTTCGGCTACGGCATCACAATGATCCCCTTTCCTCTAGTTTCCTAGAACATTTTTCTTTTCCTTTAAGCTCACCAATAGCCTCCTGGAGGCCATCATCAAGGTTCTGCCAACAGTCTCTCGAAGGCCCTCAGGCCTTCTACCAACACTCTGTCCTGAAAACTGGCATATGTTCTAGGATTTAGTTAGGGCAGCACCCCACTTTCTCGTACCCAAATCAGATCTTTATTTATCTATGTAGTTTGTAGCACAGCACGGGGTAGAGTGGCTGTTTGATGTGGAATTCGATTTTCAGTTCGTTCTTTTCGTCTCCTTTTTTTTCACATTTTAAATAGTGATCATAAGTGGTTATGGTTATTTTCATTTTTCTTTACTAGATGGAGCTTAGTGGGGAATCTTAAAGTTTTATGCATGAGAAGAGAGTACTAGTTTTTACCATAGATCAATGGCATTTTGAAAATTTGTCTTTTAAAATTACTTAAACACACAATTGGAGACACTTGGATTTGTTTTTTATCCATAGGGACATTCATAAGGACCAGGTAGTAATCTATAAAATAAACACAAAGATCAAAGTCATTTGAAACTCAGACTGACTTTCTCTCTTTTTTGGGGGGCAGAGGGTTGTTGAAACTTCGTTTTGTTTTTATTTAAGACCATGCTTGCCAGCAAGGGAAATATAATCCACTTCAACCGTCCAACCATTGACAGCACATTATATTTATTCATTAAAGTAATTGGTCAATGGGAATAAGGTTTTCTTTTTTAAAAAATATATTACATAGTGAAAAAGATGGGTTCATAAAAATGTCTTTTCATTTCTTATCTTCGCTCAGCTGTCTGCAATCGTGTCATCCCATCGGTGGGGCTTTGGCATAGCTGGCTTGCTCTTGGGTACATGTGACCCCCTTGTGTGTATACGTGGCATCTCCCTGCATCCGTGCCTAAGATGACAATGAAGGTAAGAGTAATTAGAATTAGGGACACAATAGAGAGCAGAAGCGTCAGCATTGGCACATTTTTGGGGACAGACACTGGTCTCGTGGTGACTGTGTTGACACTTGCCCCCATTGTCCCTGTGACTGCTCCCTCCCAGGGTCTAGAGTCTATGAGTCTCTAGTCTCGGTGGTCTGTCCTCAGTCATGGAGACTTGCAGGACAAAACTCCACTCACAGCCCTCGAATTTCCAAAGGAGGTGATAAATAAGGCAATCACATAACTATTATTTTTCTGTCATAAATTGTTTATGAGGATGGCTTTCTTTAATACTGTTAAGATGATCAGTATGTATTTTAAAAATAGTGGCATATTTAAAAACTTTTTATTGCAATATCACTTGCCTACAGAAAAGCTCATCCGGCATAAACATACATCTCAGTGAAATTTCACCAATAGAACACACCTGTGTAACTGACTTGCATCCAGCTCAAGGTAACATCACCTGAATCCTTTGTAATCTTTCCACTCAGCGCCTAGCCTAAGAGTAACCACCAGAGATTGGTTTTGCCTGTTGTTGAACTTCATATAAATCGTGAGGTAAGCATGCTTTTTTTAAAAAAAAAATTTATTTATTTTATTTACTTATTTTGGGCTACATTGGGTCTTCGTTGCTGTGCGCGGGCTCTCTCTAGTTGTGGTGAGTGGGGGTTACTCTTCGTGGCAGTGCAGGCTTCTCATTGCGGTGGCTTCTCTTGTTGTGGAGCACGGGCCTTAGGGTGCATGGGCTTCAGTAGTAGCAGCACGCGGGCTCAGTAGTTGCGGCTCACAGACTCTAGAGCACAGGCTCAGTAGTTGTGGTACACGAGCTTAGTTGCTCTGCGGCATGTGGGATCTTCCGGGACCGGGGTTCGAACCCATGCCCCCTGCATTGGCAGGCGGATTCTTAACCACCGCACCACCAGGGAAGCCCGGTAAGCATGCTTTAAAAAGTACTTTGTATGCTTTATTGAGGCATAATTGACATACGGTAGATTGCATATATTTGGAGTGTACAATTTGATGGGTTTTGACAGATGAATACACCCATGAAACCATCACCACAATCAAGATAATTAACATGTTCATCGCCTTCAAAGTTCCCTTATCTACCCTCTCCCCCAACCCTACCTCTCCTCTCCCTAGGCCACCACTTTCTGTCACCATGGATTACTTTGCATTTCCTAGAATTTTCTATAAATGGAATCATACAGAGTGTACTCTTTTTTTTGTCTTTCATTCCCCATAATTATTTTGAGACTCGCCCATGCTGTTGTGTGTATCACTAGGTCATTCCTTTTTAGGGCTGGTAGTCGTTCTCTGGATGGAGGCACCACGATTTCTTTATCCATTCTCCTGTTAGTATTTTTTGGCATCTGGGCTTTTTTGGCTCAACATGATGTTGGTGAGATTCATTCTTAGTAGGATATTTACGGTAGCAAAGTGGAAATCACTGTGTTAACACTCCAAGGAAGAAAAACTCTGCAGCAGAACAGATGGACTGATCTACATTTAATGTGAATTCATGGCCAACATTGTCATTTCACAAACTATTTTAATCATTTATTGAGCATCTACTTTGTACAAGACATTGTGCTAGTCACTGGGAGTTTAGTGGACTGGTCGATTGTATTATTGTCCCTGGTTGTTTTCTGCCCTTTCTATAAGAGCATTATTCAGCCCTGTCTGTAGCCATGTGGCTTGCAGTGCCTCCCTACATGAGGATTATACTTCTCTACCCCACTGATGTCAGGGGTGGACGTTTGACTTATTTTGGTCAGTGAAATGTGATCGGAAGCTTCAAGAGCCATTGAATGGTTTGGTCTTAGCTCTTTTCTTTGCCACAGGATTACTGTGCCCCAGACATGGGGCATTTCTTCATCCTGAATCTGAACGAACAAGGCACATAGAACAACTGCTGACCTACAGCTGATATGGATAATGAGTAAGAAAGCTTTGTTATTGTGGGCAGTAGTTACACATAAGAGCTTCTCTACATGAGCAAATCAACTTGAAATATTGAGTAATTGGTTGTGTTTTTGTGATCATACAGTCCAACAGCCAATATCTAATTCTAATATCTAAATTTTTAAGGCTTCTTCAGTTTTAATCAACCTTCTTATTCTTTCTTTACCAATATATTAATATTTCCTTTAGCTTTAAAATGAGTTTACCTTGAATTAAGAAAGAAATCATTTCCCGAGTGTCTAGATTATCTCGTTTAATATTTGGTCCTCCGATTTCTCCTCTTCAGAACACCATTAGGTTATAGACAGTTGCTTTCAAACTGTGCTCTGTGGATCCCTAGCTGTAACTCTCCAAAAAAAGTCACTTTACGTCTTAATATTGTCTGAGAATCCATCTCAAACTGTGTTTGGTTTCGACCTTATATTTCAAAATTAAAATCCATTCATGATCTACAAAATTCATATACTTTATTTGGGTTGATTATCGTACTTGTTGCCACTGGAAGGTTTTAAACTCTCATTTCTGAAAGCTTACTTCTAAATTTGTACTTACCGTCAGCTATCGATATTACATATTTGGAAGGATCATTGTAAAAGACACTTTGAAAATCTAGCTATTGTGCAGCTGCTTAAAAAATACATTTACCCAGTGATTCTTGGCTGTAGATGACTGTTTTCGGGCCTGTTCCTCCCTGGCTAGGCTGTTGTTTGGGAACTGACCAGCTGATGTCACTATGGGACCGTGAATGTAAGCGTATTTCCAAATCCTTGGTTCAGAGGGACTTTGGATTAGCGTCCTGGTAGCCTGGGGAAAGACAACCTCCCTCAGACCCAGCCTCCGCCCAGCCTCCGCCCAGCCTCCTCTCTCCCCCTGCCTGTGTAGTTTATAAAATTGAGAACTAGCTGACAGATTTAATTTTGATGGAGAATTACCTGTAGGCAAGAGGGCAATCAAACCCACACTGTTAAGGATGGGGGCGGGGCGGGACTCGAGATAATGAATCTATTATCTCTCTTTTGCAAATGGTGAGTGTCAGGCTGATAATCTGTCAGTTTCTTTTTCCAGTGCTATAAGCTTTCACTTTCATTTTCTTAGGTACAACTAATTTAGAACTACAGTATCTATAAATGGGATTAATTGGGTGGGCTATTTTCTAGACCTCCTATTCCCTGTATCCTTTTCTGTGCCTACTCTTGATCTGTTCGGGCCATCGCAGAGTCCCAGCTGGACTTGAGATTTCAAATCAGTCTCTTGGTCACAAAGTTTTAGCAAATCCTGGAGGTGTGGTATGGGGGGGAAGGTTAAGAGTAAGAGCTAAAAAAGAACCTTGGAACCATCCGTAGGTAGAAGGCACTTACGCCACCACTTGCTGTCATGCACAGGCTCTCAGAGGCCACAGATGAAACTTCCTGAGCTTAAGGTTGTATTAACAAGAAACATTGCAAATCAACTATACTTCAATTAAAAACCATATATGTACATACAAAGCAGTTTGTTTGGAGTCATAAAAGTGCATAAAGTTGCTAAAAACAAACAAAAAATAAAGTGTTAAAAGAAGAGTCCTGCTGACATGGGGTCACTTACTGTGTACCCCCTGCATTGGTCTGCTCCAGCTGCCATAACAGAATATCAGACTGGGTTCCTTAAGCAACAGAAATTTATTTTCTCACAGTTCTGGAGGCTGGGAGTTCAAGATCAAGGTGTCGGAAGGTGTCGGCAGGACTGCTTCCTTCTGAGACTTCTCTCCTCCTCAGCTTGTAGACAGTTGTCTTCTCCCTGTGTCCTCACACGGCCATCCCTCTGTGCATGTGTGCATCCCTGGTGTCTGCCTTTATGTCTAAATTTCCTTTTCTTATAAGGACATTAGTCAGATTGGATTAGGACCCACCCTAGAGGCCTCATTTTAATTTAATCACCTTTAAAGATCCTACCTCCAAATGCAGTCACATTCGGAGGCTCTGGGGGTTAGGACCTTGACATGTGATTTGGAGGGGGACATGATTCAGCCCATAACACCCCTTCCACCCCCTCCCTGGTCTAGATGGAAGTTGAGCAGTCTGGGATGCTGATTTATTTGACTGAAACATATCCCCCAATTTCCTTAGCTTCCTTATGCATTTTTGAATAACATGGGATAGACTCACTGATGGCCTGTAGTTCCCCTCTTCAGAACCATGAGATGATAGAGAATTTGGGGATGTCCAGGGAGCCTCCCTGAAGACCACGGAGCCTGGGAGAACAAAGTCTGCACAAGCCCACAGAGCCAGGGCCTAGGCCTCGGCTGCAGAGAGAGATTTTGGTGGATCCCAAAGTACCTTAATGTGGTCTCCTTCCATGGATCCTCAGGCTGTAGATAGCATTTTTAAGAAACCTTATACCAAGACACTTTAAAAGTTAAATTATTGAAAATAGGGTTAATGCAAAAATAATTGAATTATTTGGCTTTTCCTCTGCAGTATGGATAGCTTTAGCCTTCGACTACATAAAAAGAAAGCAAATGTGCAGATATTATACTTTTATTATAAAATTAATGACATAATAATGTCATGTTAAAAATTTAGAGAGTACAGATAAATAAAAGGAAGAAAAATCAGTTCACTGTAACTCTTCTTTTTTTTCTGTTTTGTTTTCATTTTTGTTTTGGCTGTGTTGGGTCTTCATTGCCGCACGCAGGGTTTCTCTCGTTGCGGTGAGCGGGGGCTACTCTTCATTGCGGCGCGCAGGCTTCTCACAGTGGTGGCTTCTCTTGTTGCGGAGCACAGGCTTCAGTAGTTGTGGCACGTGGGCTTCAGTAGTTGTGGCTCGTGGGCTCTAGAGTGCAGGCTCAGCAGTTGTGGTGCATGGGCTTAGTTGCTCTGTGGCATGTGGGACCTTCCCGGACCAGGGCTCGAACCCATGTCCCCTGCATTGGCAAGCAGATTCTTAACCACTGTGCCACCAGGGAAGTCCCAGTTTTAGGAAAATCTTAACTGATTTATTTCACTTATTAAAAATGTTTGGGCAAAGAGGATCTGTGATGAAATCTATGCCTAATTCTGTCTAAAAAAGCTCTGTTAATGAGCAAAAAATTATTTTGTATGTGATAAGGAAGCATTGTGTCCCAGTGGAATTGGAAGTAGTTTTCCCCTTAGTGATACACACAAAATACAGGTGCATGTCGCCAATTGATAATGTTTTAGATTCTATGAAATATGGTGCTATATCACGTGGTGATAAACAACTCAAGTAAATTAAAGGTAAACTTGAAGGCTGTATTAGTTAGCTCAGGCTGCTATAACGAAATACCATGGGGGGGGCTTAAACAACAGACATTTATTTTTCGCAGTTCTGGAGGCTGGGAAGTCTAAATGCTGCAGGTTTGGTTACTTTCTGGTAAGGAGGGTCCTTTTCCTTGCTTGGAAAAGGCTGCCTACTTGTCATCTCCTCACATGGCAGGGAGAGAAAGAGAGAGAGAGAGAGAGACAGACAGACAGACAGACAGAGAGATGGAGAGAGAGAGTTAGTTCTGGTCATTAATTCTATCATGGGAACGCCAGTCTCATGATCTCATCTAAACCTAATTTTCTCCCAAGGGCCCCACCTCTAAATACCATCACAGTTGGGGGTTAGAGCTTCAGCATAAGAATTTTGTGAGGATATAAACATTCAGTCTGTTAAGAGAGGCACCCAGCTGGACAGAATTGGTTTGCAGGAGTAACCAGGAGCCCCTGTATTTTTGTCCTTTGTGACTTTGGGGCAATCCCTTAACTTCTTTCATGCTCAGCTTCCTCATTGGCCAAATGATACGTGCCCTGCGTATTTCATAGGGGTTTAACAATTGTCACCTGATTTTTTTTTTTTTTTTTGCGGTACGCGGGCCTCTCACTGTTGTGGCCTCTCCCGTTGCGGAGCACAGGCTCCAGACGCGCAGGCTCAGCGACCATGGCTCACAGGCACAGCCGCTCTGCGGCATGTGGGATCTTCCCAGACCGGGGCATGAACCTGTGTCCCCTGCATCGGCAGGCGGACTCTCAACCACTGTGCCACCAGGGAAGCCCTGTCACCTGATATTTATTCATAGGGTCAGTCATTTAACTAAGAGTTACTGAGGACCACGCCCCAGGTCTGTGCTTGGTGCTGGGGGTATATATGAAGAAGGCCAAGATGGTACGGCCCTTCAGACAGTGACCTTTGACAGACTTCCTCCCACTCACTCTGCTCAGGATGGCATCTGAATGAAGGGAAACGCTCATGAATCCTCTTGGGAGCTGAGATGTCCACTCCTTGGTCACTTTTTACCTTGAGAGAGATCTGCTGAAGTATGGTAGGTCCCGCATGGGTCTCGGGCATCCTCCCAGTGCCTGCCGGGGGATGCTGTGGTCCCTGAATTCTGAGATCTCTTTGAACTGACCCCAGACCTGCATGGGCCATTGGTTCTGTCAGTACTTTCACCTAAGAGTCTGTTGAAGGAGCTGAACAATTAAACAAGCAATTAGTCTAAAGTGTATTAAGTGCGGTGGGAGAGCACTTATTACCGAGTGCTAGAGACTAGGCTCTGAACCTAGTCTCCGGTTCCTGAGAAAGGCTTCCTGTGAAAAGTTTCTCTCAAACTACAACCTGAAGGATGTGTAGGAAGGAGTCGGCCAGGCCAAGGCAGAGAGGGTTTTGAGAGTTGGGGGTGGAAAAGAGGAGTGTGTGTTTCAGGCGAGGAACAGCATGTGAGGGGCCCAGCGGCAGGCTTATTTGAGAAACTAAAGGTAGGGGTAAGGTGTGCTTAGGTGGAGCTGGAAGCATCAAAAGATGAGGCTGAGGAGGAAGCTGGGACCACATCAGAAGGGCTGGAGAAACCACAGTAACCATGGTAACTGCAGCCGGTCAATGGGAAGCCACTGGAAGTTTATAAGCAGAGGAATGATCCAGTCAGATTGCCTTTTGAGCAGGTGACTCAGCTGTGCTGCAGAGGATGGATCAGAGGGGTCTATTACAGTCGTCCAGGTATTTGTTAGAAGAAAGATATGACTAGCACAGCAAAATCCTTTTTTTATGCCATAAGTGGGCACCCAAGATCATTATGCAGACTTGCTTTTTTTTTTCTTAAAAAATAGAAATCGCTAATATACACTAAAATTTTCTCTCAAAGGCATGATTCTATTTTAACTTAATGAGAAATTCAGTATATTCTATGGACTCTTTCCTACCCACACTCCATTAAAAATAAATTATGATACCAAAAAATCTCAACTTAAAGATTAAAACACATACATTTAAAATTTTATCAAGTGGTCCATCACTGTGGTAGATCTTATTATTGTATGCAAATGTGCACAGCCCTTCTGGGGGTGAAATCATAATTTCCCCATGTTCATGTGACATGTTTTGGACAATAGAAATGATCAGAAGGCACATGCGATACTTTAAGACACTGAGGTTGGGGGATAGTTTGTTACCCAGCATAACCTGGTCTGATGAATGTGTCTATTATGTCATAAAATAATATTATACCAAACATGGGATTTAAAAATATCTCAACTTTCCATAGAAATGGAAAACCTGAAAACAGTAATTAATTTGGTTTTTCAGCATCCAAGTGATTTCTGGGTGGAAACGGATGCTTCCCAGGCTTTTAGGTAAGATAAGAAAACTGAGGGTAAGAAGGCAGCCAGGAGAAAAAGGAGAGATGGCTTTCTCCAGACAGAGATCTGTCCCCGGGAACTTCCCTCTCAGATCTCTTCTTGTATTTGGCCCCATCTGTCTCCCTTCTCCAACTTTTTATCTCATCCTCATTAAGCTCAGTGGGAGACATGTTAAGAATCCCCCAACAAGATGCATTAACTCATTGCTTTGCAATAAATAGATGGAGATGAATTTAGCACCTGGACAATTAGCTTTAAGATGCTTATCAACTTGAGCTGATCTGATTACAAGTTCTGTGCAAGATGTGAGTGGGAATCGCTGAATCCAGTTTACAGGAGCTTGGAGGACACAATTATGACATTTTGTGACACTGAACAGAAAGTTCAGTAAAAGTCTGCAAAACTCAAGCAAACAAAATCTTTTTTTTTTTTTAAGTAGCAATGTATCAATATATTTGTCCTATTTAAGGAGCTGTAATATTCAGATCCTGGCATCTACTTGTATCAGTATATGCTCTGGAGGCTTGTTAGTTAAAATTCCCTGCATGTTATTCATTACTATCTTATACGAGTTGGTTCTCGGTAGTGATTATAAAATGCTTCCTTCTTCTTGATATTTCGTGCTCTTTTGTTCCTTTGCATGCATCCTCATGCTATGCTGTTTTTCTAAATTTATTTTATTTTATTTTTTTAAATTAATTTTTATTGGAGTTGCGTTACATATATAGTTGCATTACAATGTCGTGTTAGTTTCTACTTTACAGCAAAGTGAAACAGCTATACGTATACATATATCCCCTCTTTTTTGGATTTCCTTTCCATTTAGGTCACCACAGAGCATGGAGTAGAGTTTCCTGTGCTATACAGTATCTAGTTTATTCCTAGTAACATGCTGTGTTGTTTTGTCTCTAGAATGCTGATGGAATAGCTATTGAAGGAAGTAGCAGCTAAAGAAATGGGCTTTGATCATGTGATATGGGTGTAGTTCCTATGATAGCAGTAATTGTACGTTTATAAAGCAAGGTCTGCACAACTGGTACTTTGATCAGAAAAATAGAGAAGGCGGACACAAAAGAGGCCAAAACATTTGATGCTGAAAGAATCAGAAAAGAGGATTTTGGATGATGATTCTTTATGCTAAGGAGAAAGGCTTAGTTGTCTTTCCTACAAACATCACTAGTCCCAGTAAGTAAACAAGTAAATTAGAGGAATGACATTTACTGCTACATGTTACTTATAATTACCTAGATTTATAAGGGAGATTGAATGGTTTCTTTAAGTTCTTTAGAGGGAGGTTTATAGTTAAGTATGAAATGGAAATTTACTAACTAATGCCCCCAAAGAATCAACTTTCCCATATCATAGAGAAGCATGTTTTCCCCTAGAGAGCTTGCTTTCCACTTTCCAAATTTTTAGATATTTAATTTATTTGTTTATTTATTTATTATTGCCAATCTATTTGAAGCAGTTTATGAATACTGGGTGTATACATAAAAAAATAAAAAATGAACACCCTGCACAGTCATGGCATATGAAATATAAGTGAGGGTCCAAACTTTCTAGCTTCTTGCTGAACTCAATCAGCTTTAGCCACTCAACGTATGCACAGAAGGTACATTAATATCATTTCAAACGTTAATGGAATTTGCCTAGGGTTCTCATCCATAGATGAATACAGCCAACTGCTTCCTTCAAAAGGCAGAATATCTTGCAATCAATTCATCAGATTCCCTGTTGGAGTGGCTTATGACATTGTGCATTCCCCACGTGACACAGTGTGGAAGTCAGAGCACTGGGCACTGACTGGAGTAAAATCCCGATGAAAAGGTATTGGTTTATGTAGAAGCACAAGCTCATGTTACTTTTGTGTCTTGCAGCTGCAGGGGGTTTCCAGGCAGTCTTTCTGTGCTGAAGAAAAAATGCAATTACTTCATGTCAATTTATGTTTTTTAATGTCCTTTTCTTGAGATAACTGTCAGATTGTCAACCAAATGCTCCAGTGGGATCTGAGACCTGACCACGTTCAAATGGGAAGCAATCTTGTCATGCCAGCCACAGTGAACACACAGCCCCGTGCAAGTGTTACCCAACCTGGATTTGGGTCCGTTTGCTGGACACACAGCAAAGCCAATCTACTGACACCAGGTTGTGATAAAGGAGAGTACAGCGTTTACTATAGGGAGCCATGCAAGGAGAATGGGCAGCTCATGCTCAAAAGACCCAAACTCCCTTATGGCTTTGAGGGAAGGTTTGGGGGTTTTTTTGTTACTACTTTGCATCTGCTAACCCAAACTCCCAATCCTTCCCTTCCTCACCCCCACCACCCCGTGGCAATCACAAGTCTGTTCTCTAAAACAAGATTCAAATTAAGGTTCACCCTGCCCTCACTTCCCTTTGCTAACACCCTTCTGGGGAGTGTTTTCTTTCCATCTGTTTCTCTTTCGTAGATATGTTCATTTGTGTCTTGTTTTAGATTCCACATATAAGTGATGTCATGTGGTATTTGTCTTTCTCTGTCTGACTTACTTCACTTAGTATGATAATCTCTAGATCCATCCATGTTGCTGCAAATGGCATTATTTCATTCTTTTTTTATGGCTTAGTAATATTCCATTGAATATGTATACCACATCTTCTTTATCCATTCATCCGTCAATGGACATTTAGGCTGTTTCCATGTCTTGGCTATTGTAAATCTTGCTGCAATGAACATTGGGGTGCATGTATCTTTTTTTTTTTTTTTTTGTGGTACGCGGGCCTCTCACTGCTGCGGCCTCTCCCGCTGCAGAGCACAGGTTCCAGACATGCAGGACCAGCAGCCATGGCTCACGGGCCCAGCCGCTCCGCGGCATGTGGGATCTTCCCGGACCGGGGCATGAACCCGTGTCCCCTGCATCGGCAGGCGGACTCTCAACCACTGCGCCACCAGGGAAGCCCCATGTATCTTTTTGATTATAATTTTGTCTGGTTATATGCCCAGGACTGGGATTGCTGGGTCACATTGTAATTCTGTTTTTGGTTTTCTGAGGAAACTGCATACTGTTTTCCATAGTGACTGCACCAATTTACATTCCCACCAACAGTGTAGAAGGGTTCAGGGAAGGTTTGTTTGTTTGTTTATTTAACTTTTTATTTTATATTGGAGTATAGTTGATTAACAACATTGTGTTAGTTTCAGGTGAACAGCAAATTGATTCAGTTATATATATACAGGGAAGGTTTTTAAAGGCAGTGTGAGGGAGGGGACTGCAGGGTGTGTGATCAGCTTGTACTCAATTCTCAGGTTGGTTGGCATCGAGGTGAAGTTTTGAAACATTTTTAGAAGATATTCTACCTTACTCCAGTTGAACAACTTTCCTATTTTTTTCTCACAGTTTGGTACAGGGAAAAGCTTATGCAATTTGGAGTTTGAGTAGGCATAGGGGAAAGTCCCTACTTTTTTGAGCCCCAGTTCCTCAACTGAGATAATATTAGCTGCCTCTCAGTATTTTTGGTGAGTGCTGAATGAGATACTGTGTGGAAAAAAATTAGCACCCACCAAACATATAGTAAGTCCCTCAATAAATATCCATTCTCTTTCACTTTTTTTCTCTGACATACTCAAGGAAAATCTTACGTTAGCCTCATAGTAAATGCAATAGAGTGAATGAAGAATGGAAAAAAGGAAGGGCGAAAGAAAGAGAATAAAAAAGCGTAAAGGAATGGTATCAATATAATAAGAAAATTAGTTCAAAAGCACAACTTTAGTTAATTGTTAATTTAACTGATTGCCAGGTACTAGGATAGGCACTAGGATTATACAGTGAGCAAACTGGTTCCAGCCCTCTTGGACCTCAAATTCATGTGGTGGCACTGGTACAAAAATAATTATCTTGAACAAGATATGCTAAATTCCATAATAAAGAGAAGTCTGCACATTGGTGAATGGACGGGTGATCTCATTACACAAAAAGATTACTTTGATTGACCTCTTTGAGCTCCCGTAGTCTCTAACACATTACAGATATTTTTATGCAATGCTTCCTTCCATGAAAATTCCTTGCCATTAGATGGACAGTTAGGGTAACGCATCGCTTAGACTCAGAATAAATTATTTTGTCTTCTGTAGAAATTATCTGAGTAGTGAGGTAAAAATGCTCAAGTATTAGGGAAGGCCACAGAAAATTTCCTCAAGGGTTGAGAAGTTTTATCATTTATGTTTCATTTTGTAGCAAAACAAACAAATGCATAAGAGACCAAGACTCAAGTGAAGCCTCTCACCACTTAGCCGTCTAAAGTAAGTTGGCATCTCCAATGAGAAGGTATAGGCTGGAAAGAGGTCCCTGTCACTCACAGCTTTAAGCGGATCTGACAGTTTCCTATTTAGAGAGAATGTGTTCTACAGTTGACATGAAAAGTTTTGATGACACACTGCACTCATTATCTCCTGCTCTCCGGGAGAGTGGAATCCACAACCCAATTCAGGGTGACATATGTTTGCCCTTCTTGGGATTAGCAGTCTCCACTAACTGTTCATCACACCAAGTCAACCTGCAAATACAAACTCCCGAGCCATTTAACAAGGCCCTTACCTACGGCCAACTTTGAGGTCTCGGTTGAACTCTCGCATCTCTGCTTCTGACGAACAACATCAAATGATGCTTCCATGGAAATAAACGCATCTTTGTTAGAGATGTCAGGTTAGGGGTGTCTGGCCTCTGAAGCTGGCTGAGGCATGATTCCTTTCTTAGGACGAGGTAAAGGGCTCACTGAAGCAATTAGAGCAATTATTCAGAGCTGCCTGTCATGGCTAATCAGCTCTGGCCAGCCTGATGGGAAGAGGTAGCCCAGCCCTGCCTTCTCAGGCCAAGAGCATTGTTGTCGGACGGTGTCTTCAGCATCTCCGCAGATACACTCAAGTTTCGAACACTTACTGGCAAAACCTAACCTTCTTACCTTTATGTCTCTGTTCTATTTTAACAGTCCTTCTACTCAGAGGAGGTCATCTGAGGCTTGTTACGATTTATCTTTCTTCTGCAATTTCTCCTTTACCCCACCTGATGTTTGATTGCCAAACTTCCTTGCGATAATGCAAGAGTTTTTCTGAGCTATGGAAAACTTCTCCTTTTCTTTCATCCCAAATCATCCTGAAGGGCCAGTTAAATCCTTTTAGAGAAACTTGGTGTCACCGAGGAGGAAAGACATTTGAAGGCCATAGAAAAATGGCTTGTGGGAGATGCTGGAGAGGAAGAATTGATCATTCATCACCGTGAACCTTGTCAGCATTTTCATCCCCACCATCCTCATCCTCATCCTCATCATCCTCATCATCATCTTCATCAACATCATCTTCACCAGCATTCTCCCTGTTTCCACTGCCATTAGGTACCTGTGTATATGTGAAGTGGCATGAGAATACCATAAAAATGGAATTAAATGTACACGGTCTTGCCTCTCTAAGTCATTCAACTTAAGGCAACTAAGATTCACACATATGATAAACTAAAATATGAACTTTTGGGTGAAGAATAAATAAGAGCTTGGATTGCAAAAATAATTGAAACGTTGCTATTACATATAACACTTCTTAAAAAAATATGAGAAGTGAAGGAAAGCTACAAATGCTGTGTGCCTCTTCCAGAGCAGGTCAGGAGAACGTTTTTACCCCCTCCTCCAGTTTGTCAGAGAGAGAATTAAGGAAGAGTTGCGACACTATATTAGGAATTACTTTAAAAAAGGAAAACAGATGTCTTGCTCGCTATAGGGTATTTCAGCTGTACTAACACCTGTATTAAAATTATCTTAGTAGGGGGCTTCCCTGGTGGCGCAGTGGTTGAGAGTCCGCCTGCCGATGCAGGGGACACGGGTTCGTACCTCGGTCCGGGAAGATCCCACATGCCGCGGAGCGGCTGGGCCCGTGAGCCATGGCTGCTGAGCCTGTGCGTCCGGAGCCTGTGCTCCGCAACGGGAGAGGCCACAACAGTGAGAGGCCCCCGTACCGCAAAAAAAAAAAAAGAAAAATTATCTTAGTAATTTTTATGAAAGTAGGATTATTTTGTTTGGCTGATTCCCAGACAACAGTCATGAGAAGACTGGGACAGTCATTTCTTTGGTGATCAAATATAGCCGTGGATACATGACAAGGTATTTGACTTGATCGGGGTAAGCGAAAATTTTTTCTTCTCCTGCTGATTTCTGTCTATCATAAGTAACAACACGCTGTAGAACTCAGTGGGCACATCTCTTATTTGTGGCCCAGCAACAGCATTTAATTGTTACCTTTTACCTAAACAACAAGGTCATATTGTATAGCACAGGGAACTAGAGTCAATGCCTTTAATAACCTATAATGGAAAAGAATCTGAAAAAGAAAATCTATATGTATATATAAATGAATCCCTTTGCTGTACACCAGAAACTAACACAATATTGTCAATCAACTCTGCTTCAATGAAAAAAAAAGATTTGAGGAAAACTGTGATGCAAATTGGAATTGGATTATTTATTATTATTATTATTGTCGTTATTATTTTTCTTTCCTGAAAAGAAAATAGTTACCTCTTTTTTTGTTTTCTTTGCGGTACGCGAGCCTTTCCCCCTCACTGTGGATGAGCAGAAACTTCACAGGCATACAGCCTCACTCAGTGCCATCACTTGTAAGCAGAATAATAATGCTTGTAAATGGTGGGATTTTACAAGCCTGGATCACAGGAATTAGAGCACTTATTGGCTGGCCTAATTGCTTCATCACGCAGCAAGGCAATGCTGCCACCACTCAAAAGTAAGAGAACTTGGGGGCCACCACCTCTCCCCAATTGTATTTTAACACACTGTGCCTAGAAACATCCCCCTTCACAGCTTGGTGAGGGAGAAGGACTTTTGGTTCATCAGAAGAGAGAAAGTCCAAACGAAATGTGAATGACCGAGGCAGTGCCAGGCATCCTGCAAGTGGTGTGATCACTCACTGTGATATTTCAAAACCACCTCTGTTGGGAAAAGAAGATGATTGCGATGGTCAGCTTCACGGTAAACTGAGCCTGGAAATGACAGCCTTCTTATTGTGACACAGTGAGAAGATTTTTATGTGTGATATTTATGTGGCATCAATTTTAGAACCATCATCCAATAACTCTGGCATGCAAGTTTTCTATTTCTGAAACCGCTTTTGGGCTTTGGGTGTCTACAATGTTTGCCTGAGTTAAAGTTTCTCCTGAGTTGGAAATTAAAAAAAAGCAATTATAAAGCAGAAACTAACACACCATTGTAAAGCAATTATACTCCAATAAAGATGTTTAAAAAAAAAGCAGTTATAAAAGATGTGAAATTTAAAGATGCCGGGGTTCTCCCCTGGTGGTCTAGTGGCTAAGACTCCACACTCCCAATGCAGGGGGCCCAGGTTCGATCCCTGGTCAGGGAACTAGATCTCACATGTCACAACTAAAGATCCTACATGCTGTAACTAAAGATCCCGCATGCTGCAACTAAAGACTGGCACAGCCAAATAAATAAATATTTAAAAAAAAAGATTACAGGGACATTGTTGTTTCTCCAGAGAGACAGAACCAATGGGATGCATTTCCATAGAGAAAGAGATTTATCATAAGGGATTGGCTCATGGGATTATAGGAATAAGTCCTAAAATCTGCCGTTGCCAAGCTGGAGATGCAGGAGAGCCAATGATGAAGTTCTAGGCTGAGACTGAAGGAAGAGCCCATATTTCACTTTGAGTCTGAAGGCAGGAAAAAGCCAATGTCTTGGTTCAAAGGCAGCCAGGCGGGAGGAATTCCCTGTAACTCAGAGGAGGGTCAAGCTTTTTGTCTATTCAGGCTGCCACCTGATTGGATGAGACCCACCCACATCAGAGAGGGCAACCTGCTCTACTCAGTCTACTGAATCAAATGTTAATCTCATCGGAAACACATTCACAGACACACCCGGAATAATGTTTGACCGAATACTTGGGCACCCCATGGCATATTGGATGCCCCGAAGTCAAATCGACTTAAAATTAACCATCAGAGACATCAGCTAACAGAGTGCTTAAACTGGGAGTGCGGACGTCTGTGAGGTTAGATTTTTTTTTTTCCCACAGGTCTGATGAAGCAAATTCCTCTAACGCCCTATGGTCACTTAACCCTTCATATCCCTGCCCATGTGGGCAGGTGAGCCGCAGGTCATTCAGCTGATGGCTAATTGCTCAGCTGGCTAATATCCTCATAGCAGGGAGGCTTACATTCCCTGCCTACCTGGCCTTTAGAAATTCCTTGAGGATCACGTGATGATGAAATTGGGTGCCCTGGCTTTTAGTTTGGGTTTGGCTACCAATTTCGTATGTGTCTATGCGAATTATTTGAGCCTCTTTTTTCTTGTTTGTACGCTAACTGAATTCGGTATAATCCACATGATGTCCAAGGTCCCATCCAAACCTCAAATCTTATCACTAGTAGATGACTTGGAAAGTAATTAGTAGATGTCTTGGACACTACTATTTTTATTATATTGGTGTCTTAAATGTGAAGGATATTTGAATTCTTTTAGTTTCTTGATATCTGGAAATAACAAGCTTCTCACTGCCACTTTGGGGATACATTTTCTTCTAGGTAACTGCTTCAAACCTCTATTATATTGCTTTTGTCCTCTGTCCAAAACATATCATAAAGATTTTTGAAAAGGAGCCTATTTCTTTCCACAGTAATAAAAGGACATTCTGTGGGAACACCTGACACCCTATGAGATAGTAAGTGTTAGCTCATGACTCGTAAGTTCTTGATTTCATAGCTCAAGGCCCCAAACCAAGCTCGTTCTTTCCTCAGTCAGCTTTGAATTCAATGACAACAGATCCCAGGAAGACATTCAAGAATGTCAGTTCACATCTGAGCACTTTCCTATTAAATAAAACTTTGGCATTTGTTATGACGGGCTTTACAGCACATGGCAGAGAAGACACACATCCTATTGCTGTTTGGCTTTTGTAGGGCAGGCACATTACCTACTGCTGTTTTCACAGTCACACAGAGGTTGAAAATGGGAAAGTTAAATATAAATCTTCGTGGAAGTTTCAGTAATTTTTAATAATTTGTTCTTTTGTCGCATGCATGTGTGAATGATATATTTGTCCTAGAGCAATGTGAATTCATTTCCCCACATCTGTAATATCTGCAGTAAGCTAAATTAAAAATGCATTTGTACTTGTACAGTTAAATGATCATATTTAATGAAATGTCAGAGATGAATCTTAGCAAATAGTCAGGAAATTATTTTAGAGAGTGCAGCATTTCATTGCTAGCAGTCAGGAAAAAGCGAAGTGATTAAACAAATGGTTTACTGCTCAAAGGTGGTAGCTGTCCGGTAAGAATGGAAAGCCAGGGTGTGGGGTTGATGTGCAAATGCTGAGTTTCTAAGTCTTAACCCTCTCTCTTTTCCTGCTCCCCTCATCCCTCATGGAATCTTGAGTCTGATGGTAGCTCGCATTAGGAGTTTTGGAAATTTTCCCCATGGAAGTAGGAAAATAAGCCATCAGAAGATGGATATAAGGCATGAGAATCTCACATGAGTTTTCCGCAACCCAACTTTAGCAAAGTTTAGGCAGATGAGTTGAATAGGAGGCTCAGATGAACTGAATGAGAACAGGATGGAGCTGCTCAAAGACTGATGGGCTATTGAGGCCACAGGCTCTTCATCCACGGGGCAGATGGATATGGAGTGGAACTGAGAAGAGGCAGGGGATTAGGAAGCTGTGCTGGAGGTAAGAACAGAGTGAGAGGGGACAGGTGTTAACAGGCAACAGGTAAGAGCAGAGGAGGAGTACGTGAGTAGGAGGGCTCTGAAGGGAAGGTACTGACTGATGGAGAGAGCAGGGTGGGGTCATCAGGTGGCTAGAGAGACCTTTCTTTGTCACAACACATGGCCATACCCCACACCAATCCCATGCAAGCAACTTGATATGTGGGCAGGCCAACTCTTCCAAGAAGAGTTATCACCTGTTTTGGTTGATATTAGGAGTTGAATTACGTCCTCCAGAAAGATGTGTTGAAGGCTTAAGCCCCACTGGCTCAGTAAGATGAGGTCATACTGGGGAAGGGTAGGACCTTAATAGGCCTGGTGTCCTTCTAAGAAGATGTCGGGAAGACACGGAGGGAGAAGCCACGTGATGATAGAGGCAGAAAGTGAAACGATGCAGCTGCAGGCCCAGGAATGCTCAAGATTGCCGGCCCCACTAGAAGCCAGGAAAAGACAAGGAAGGACTCGCTCTCCAGTGCCTTCAGACAGAGCGTGGCGATGATGACACCTTGATTTCAGACTCCCGGCCTCCAGATTTCTGTTGTTTTTAAGCCACTTAGGTTGTAATACTTTGTAACGGCAGCCTTAGGAAATGAATACAATTGGCAAAACACAATTCTGAATGGCAGAATAAATAAGTTACATTTTTCAGTCTTGTGAATTTTTTCTTAAGGTGGTTCCATTACTTTCCATTTAAATTTTTTGTACTGGGACGAGGTTAAGGTGAGCGAGGCATTCGTACAGCTGCAAATGTACGGAGCTGCCAAAACACTCAGTAATTAAGATAAATAATGTTCTAAGGCAATATCTTAAAAAATTTGAATTAATGCCAAAAAATCCATGATGAACAAAATATCAAAATTTTAAACAAGATCAGTGTTATTAAGTTTTCCTTTGCCTCATATGGTCTGGCATGGCACTGATGTCAACATGTGAATAACACAAATAAGTTTAAAAATGTATGTAATAAAGGATAGATGTAAACAGATTCACATAAAAAACACTGTATTTCAATTTATCTCAGACAGACACCAAAAGAGATGACAAGGTCACAGTAAGACATCTTGGGTTGAATTCACTTTTTCTCATGTGAGAACTCAGTGGGGAGACCAGATCAGTGACACCGGGTAACAATGAGAGCCTACTTAAGCATCTTTCAAAGATGAAATCTGCATAAAAAAGACACGCTGCTACAATCCCAGTAGCAAAGGGAATTAGATTCTTTGGGCTTTACCACACGACAGTAAATGACAGCATAATAAATAAAGCTGGAATGATTTCTGACTTATACTTTTCACATCATAACCTGGAGGTGCTTTGCTATTGTTACAGGTATATTAAATGTAGGTCTGATTATATCCTAGGGAGAGCTGACGAGAGGCGTATTCTGGAACAGAGAGATGCTTGTCTTTGTCTGGTGGTTAATGTTTATTGGGTGCTCACTTCTCTGAAAACTTGGAAGAGATCAGTAGTGGAACCAGGACAGACCAAGAGTGGAATGTCGTTTTCAGGTGCTTAATTTAGAGGAACGTTCTTTCAGTTGCTTAAAGATGTTGTTCAGTGTTTGTTTAGCACTCGAAGATGGATATTAGCTATTTTTCTCAACCTCTAAAAGTACAAGTAGCAGAGCTTCCCTGGAGGCGCAGTGGTTGAGAGTCCGCCTGCCGATGCAGGGGACGCGGGTTCGTGCCCCGGTCCGGGAAGATCCCACATGCCGCGGAGCGGCTGGGCCCGTGAGCCGTGGCCGCTGAGCCTGCGCGTCCGGAGCCTGTGCTCTGCAATGGGAGAGGCCGCAACAGCGAGAGGCCCGTGTACCGCAAAAAAAAAAAAAAAAGACAAGTATCACTCTAGTGGCCAGTGGAGAGCCTAGGATGTGAGTTCTAAAACTGAGAGAAAATGAACAAAGACAGAAATAATTAAATGAAACATGGGCTCTGCGCTGCTGAAAAAAAAAAAATTTACTGACTCCTTTTCGGTGATTGTTCTATGAATTTTAACATATCAATAAATTCATGTAACCACCGCCACAATCACATGAAAAACATTTCCACAGTGCTCCACGCGCCCATGTCACATTCTTTAAAACTTGATTCTGGCTTTTCTTCGTAGAATGGTCTGTTCATTTTGATTCTTATAGTGCTTACTTTCCTTAATTCCCATGATTCCACTTACTAAAAATTCTGCAAATTCATTCATGTTTTTCTGGCCACACTGTGAGGCTTGTGGGAATCTTAGTTCCCTGACCAGGGATTGAATCCATGCCCCCCCTGCAGTGGAAGCACAGAGTCCTAACCACTGGACCACCAGGGAAGTCCCAGAAAAAGTATTATTATTACTTTTCTTTCTTTCTTTTTTTTAAACATCTTTATTGGAGTATAATTGCTTTACAATGGTGTGTTAGTTTCTGCTTTATAACAAAGTGAATCAGCTATAAATATACATATATCCCCATATCTCCTCTGTGACCACCTAGAGGGGTGGGATAGGGAGGGTGGGAGATGCAAAAGTATTATTTTTGATTCACAACTTTGATATAGTCACATTTATTCATTTTTTAAATGCTAAAGATTTTTAAAAAATTATAAAACCCCCCAAAATTTAAGGAAATCATAGAGATAAATTTTCAGAAAACTGGATATTTAGTTGTGTTTGAAGTGTTGTTTATGTGACCCCCGAACACATTAGAAGAGAAAAGTTCATTCAATTCACTAGTGTATGCAAAGACAGGTGATATTTTGACATTTTCCACTGTTGAATTAATGAAATAACTGATTGCTTTGATTTCTCTTACACAAAGCCCCAAAGCTGTCATACGCTGGAAAGTTGCACAGTTAAATTCATTTGCTGTTTTACAGGAAATGAGAGGTCGTAAACTATTGGGAATATTCAAGGCAGGCATTGGGAACCTTCTTAAACTTGCTTGTAAACACATGCAATTCTTTTAATTACACACACAAAGAAAGTGGAAGGCAGAATCTTTGCTTCCGTGAAGATAGCTCATCCCACTTTCTCATTTATCAACTAAGCATAGATATTTCATATAAATTTTTCTTTCTATGCACATAATTTTTTATTGATTCATTCATTCAACAAATAGTTTTCGAGCACTTGAGGTGTGCCCAGGAAGAAGATGCAGATGATACTTTGCCCTTAGAGACTGGGGTGATTGAACTGAGAGCAATGATCGTTAAGACAATGTGAAGGTTTTCAATAAGGCCAAAGGCCACCGTCCAGGAAGCTCAGAGGGGAGGTGATTATTTCTTCTGGGTAGCGGCAAGCCTTTGTGGGAAAGATGGTGTTTAACTTGAGTTTTGAGGAACGGGCAGGATGTGGATATTTAGGAATGGAAAAGGGTACTCCAGGCAGAATGCATCCTGCAAGCAAAGCCAAGGAGAGGTGATGAGAGGTTGAAGTGGAGCCCTCAGTCTGAGTGGAAAGTGGGATGGAAGGCGGGTGATGCGGAGTGAAGCTGGAACAGAGCGAAAGCGTGAAAATTCATCCACTGCTTGCTTTAGATCAGGTGTTGATAGTTGCTTTTGAGGATGTCCTAGTTTTTAATCCCTGAAACAGCTGTCCCCAAATAAGTGTTATTTTCCCTTTTTGTAAAGTGTTATTGTTCCTTTTCTACAGATGGGGAAACTGAGGCAGTGAGAACTTAAGGAACTTGCTAGAGATGGCCTCTTACTAAGTGGCAGGACTGACATTTAAGCCGAGGGACACTTTCTCCAGCCTGCCATGTTGTCTTGAATGAAATTCTAATGCAATGAAGAGGGGGAGGGTGAAGGAGGGTAGGGGTGAGGGACTCTGAGAATTTTTTTTTTTTTTTTTTGCGGTACACGGGCCTCTCACTGTTGTGGCCTCTCCCGTTGTGGAGCACAGGCTCCAGACGTGCAGGCTCAGCGGCCATGGCTCACGGGCCCAGCCACTCCGCGGCATGTGGGATCTTCCCGGACCGGGGCACGAACCCATGTCCCCTGCATCGTCTGGTGGACTCTCAACCACTGCGCCACCAGGGAAGCCCTGAGAATGTTTTGAGCCGAAGAAAGGCAGTGTTAGAGCTCTTTGTTCAGGAAGCTGGTGGCAGTGTGTCGGCTGGGCTGGAGAAAATACGGTTTAGCCACTTCATCCTCACTGAAGAAATGTGCTGATTTGTGTCCAGATAAAACTTAATAATACAACTTTTCCTAGATGCCACTAGGATAGACTGAACCCAGGATATCTAAGAACAGGGTTGCATTTACAAACGCTTCGTCAAGTGCAGTGTCAATGACTGTGCTAATCATATTACAGACATTAGCTCAATGAATAATAATAACAACCTGAAGCTCAGTGGTCTTAAGTTCACAGAAAGGAAAACTGAGGCTTAGAGAAATTAATTCACCTGTTCAAGGTTCGAGTTCATCTTTAATCTTTGAATCCAGGGTACAATCTTCAAGTTCAGGGCTGTCTGTTCCTGTAACTTTGCACTGTTCTATCTCCTGCTATTTGTCTAAAAAGTCAAAAGAGTAGTCATTTAAAAAATGGTTTCACTCATATCTGCCATCTGGGAAGGTGGCTTCCTCCTGGACTAGAGTGACTGTCCCTTGCCCCTACTAACTCCTTAGCTCTTACCGGCCCCCTCTCCTCCTCTTTGTCTTAGTTCACTCCTAAGGGTTTCTCATGTCATCTTTACAGCCATCCTAATGTCCACAAATCACTTTTACAGACAGTGTCACGAGTACGAAGAGAACAAGCCACCAGCGGTGACATTTCCCTGATGGAGGGTGGTTTGTCTCTATGAGGCCTCAGAGTCTCAGTGAGTTTCAATTTGCCATGGCTTGCTGGGGATGGAGGGATTAGGGTCGGTGAGAGGCTTTGAAGTTCAACCAACCTATTATTGAGGGAGGCCTATGATGGTTTGAAAATCTTGTTTATCTCGATTTTTCTCTTAGATATAAGGGGAAAAGAGCACGCTAGCAGAAATGCAGTGAGCTGGTTGATGGTTTTGCCATAATTAATCTTACATCCACTTCTATTTTTCCCCCACTTGATAATTATCCCTAATATTTAGTTCGTACTATCATCTCAGAATATATAATTCAATTGGGTTTGATATGTTTATGCAGTGACTACTATGTACAGAGCATTAGGCTAGGTGTCCTAACGAGTGCAAAGAGTCATTAACAAGGCGATGGAAAGATAGTGATGACTAAGTGAACCAATGACATTTGGACTGTCTTGCCTCCTGCGTCTTTCAAGTAGGTGTTGGTTCCTCGAAACGACATGCACTGCAGTCCTCATGTAAATCTGGGAAAGATCCAAAGAAAGCCAGGAGCTTACAACTAGGGTAGGTCCTTGGCAGTTCACAGCGCTAATTACCGCTGATACAAATACGGATTCATCATAAACACTTATAATTCCATTTTAGCATGCTCCAATTAAAGTATGTACCATATAGCTTGGATATCTTACAGTTGCTCGGGGCCCAGGGGTGAGATCAACAGTGGATAGCATGCCCTATGGTGATTGATATCCAGACATTCCTAGAAATAACGCTTCTTTTGGCCAATCTTGGAAAGAGTATGGGGGGAGTAAGAATTATATTGTTATTAAAGGAGCCATCTTTCCTCATTCTTGACAAATTCCGTTTCTGGCTCTAGTGACTAGGGAGAGAAAAATAGTGATTTTCTAATACATTCTTTAAGTTTGAAAAAGCATAGCTATTATTATAAATTTATATTAGGAAAATTAAACAAAACACCTACTGTACAGTAAATTAAGCTTGATACAATTTCCTTGTCTGAAACAAGCAGGTTGACGGTTGTCTTTATTTGGCTTTGGTGACTGTGATTGTATATGGTTCTTTTTCCCACCCTTGGGCTAGATCAGATGGTGGGGCCTTGAATTTTTATGTTTCTCATAAAGGGCCATGGCTTAAAAAAATATACTGGTGAGTTCTTTTTTTTTTTTTTTTTTGCGGTACGCAGGCCTCTCACTGTTGCGGCCTCTCCCGTTGCGGAGCACAGGCTCCGGACGCGCAGGCTCAGCGGCCATGCCTCACGGGCCCAGCCGCTCCACGGCATGTGGGATCTTCCCCGACCGGGGCACGAACCCGTGTCCCCTGCATCGGCAGGCAGACTCTCAACCACTGCGCCACCAGGGAAGCCCTATTGGTGAGTTTTGGGTAACCAAAGAATGGACTTATTTCTCTGGGTAACTTTGGGGTTTCTGTGTAGACTGGGATGGGACAGGGCTGGCTCTAGAGTTGTTGAAAAAACCCAGGGCTTTGCATCTTTTAGATCAACGGCTGTATTAGTTTTCTGTGGCCTGCTGTTAACAACTTACCACCAACTGGGCAGCTTAAAATAACATAAATTATTCTGTCACAGTTCTGGAGGCCGGAAGTCTGAAATCGATGTGTCGGCTGGGCCCTGCTCCCTGCAGAGTCTCCAGGGAGAATCCATTCCTTCCCCTTCTAGCGGCTCCTGGTGTTCACTGACTTGTGGCCACATCACTCCAGTCTCTGCCTCCATGGTCGCACTGACTCCGCCTCTTGATTCTGTCTCAAATCTCCTTTGGCCTTTCTCTTATAAGGACAGTTGTCATTGGATTTTGGGTCCACAAGTATAATCCAGAATGATGCCCTCATCTTGAGATTCTCACCTTGATTATCTCTGCAAAGACCCTTTCTCCAAATAACGTAGCATTCACAGGTTCTAGGGATTAGGATGTGGGCTAATCTTTTCAGGTGCTTCCATTCAACTTACAACAGTGGCTTTCAACTTGTTTTGAACCACAGGAAGAAATACTTTTACAACATAACCTAGCTCGATTGTATTCAGGGAATCAGAGTTTTACAAACCAGTACTTTCTCTTACCAGAGTGAGATGCAATCTGTCCTATTCCGTTCTATGCTATCGCATTCCACGCCAACAAATCCTGTTTGCTGAGCTACTAAATTGATCTCATGACCCATTAATGGTGCTGCCGTCCCCAGTTCTAGGTCTCAGATGATCCTGGGCTGTAGCAGGTCTGGACTCTCTTGATTGGAGAACACTAACTTGTCTTGGATTTGTCAGGCTGACTGAACTGAATTGGCTTTGAAGGAGTGGGTGTGAAGGTTAAGGGTATGATCAGAATACTACCTTATTTGATGACCACTTAATTATATTACATGCAAATTATCAATACTTACATCTTTCTATGCATCAGGCATTGTGCTAGATATGAGAACCACAAAAATGAATTATTCAAACCCACACCAGGCATTCCCTAAATTCTCTTCTATGTTGTACCACACAAATTACATTAAACATACATTCTTAATCACCAATTTCTTTGCCAAGGCAAACAGCGGTTTATAAGTGGACCGTTAGGCCCACTTAGTAACTTTTCTCATGTATTCTTAAATACTGAAAATATGGTGTCCCATAGAAGCACTTAAATTCATGCCTTATAAATTGTTTTAAGAGGATTTGCAAGTAATTAGAGGAAAGCTTTCTCAGAAATGATGCTAATCCAAATTTCTCATAATCGTGTGGCCATTTTAAGCACTTTGCAAGAGAGACTACAAATGTAAGAGCAGTGACAAAAAAAAATCTGCTTCCATTTCAAGTGGGTGACGTAAGAGAACTAAAACCCATGATTAAGAAAAATGAAATTGTATAAATTATAGCAGAAATGCCTGTCATCACCCGTATTAGCTGCTAAAATGCCTCCAGGGGGTTAGATTAGAAAAAGAAAATTACTTATCTGTAATTCTTATTCTCTTTAGGTAGCAATTATAATAGATATACACTCTTGGGTGTAAGTCATTGGTGTGAGAATCAGGAGTAGACTAGAAGTCAGCTAAAGAATTAAAACCCTCAAGGAAGATGCACCCTGGGACGTCAAGGGCATGATGTATATGGAATGTCATTGCCCTCAAATATCATTCCTATCTGACCATCGAAAAGAACTGGCGAATTTAGTCCCTTGGAAGAAAAGAACGACTGAGTGGATCTATTATTATTATGATCATATATTAAATGTATAAAGGTCTAGCCCTAGGCAAAATTTGTGAATTGGGTCTACTCATTTTCTCTCTGTGACTCTCTACCTATTTCAGGAATCCAATACCCACTTACTTGCCATCTCCCTCACTCTGCTCTTAGGAAATATCTCATTAAATTTATTTACACCGAAGCCAAGACATTCACAGTAGAAAAAGCCGTGGGAGGGAATCAGGAGACTGGTGCTGGGTTGGTTACAAGTTGGTCCTGGGGTAGGTGTCAGGGAAACCCTGTCACCTCTTTGGGCTTCAACATCCTCGTTTATACAATAAAAGGGTTGAACTAGGAAGTGTCATTTCTAGGAACACTTTCATCTCCATGATTCTTGGTGAGAAATACAGGCTAAACGTTCGGCTAATTTTAGGCTAAAATGTTAGGCTAAAAATGTTACTCTCGAATATGGCGTTAAACTTGAGCGGAATTGACCAAACCTTCAGCTGGAGAAATGAAGTCTAATTTGAGGCATCTGCTAGACCGCAAGGAGATATTTGAGGGTGTGTGTCTGTTTGACCACAACCTCTGAGAGCCTATCATGTGAGTAGCTGCTACACAAGAACCCTCTACATATTAGTGTAACTTGAGTTGGGGCATACTTCCCATAAGAGCCCTAGTTAAGTGAGAGCTTCTCGGAAGCTGCACTTTTGCAGGCTGTGAAGGCAACATTAGTGCAGCAATCATTCAGGAAGGGTTGCTCCAGTGTCTGAGAGAGTTAGGACCATTTCTAGAAATGGCTGCTCCCCAGCTAAGCGGTAACTTACATCCGGGTGTTTTTCAGGGATCAGCTGCGTGTGCCTCTTCAGACACAGAGACAGCGAGAGGTACTTATTTCTCTTCTCTTTTCCTTGCACAATCCCTGCTTCCCTTTTCCTTTGAGGCCATTCCAGTCCAGACTGAAGGGAGGAGTGCTGGATGTTGGTGTATAAGTGACAGTTTCTGTTCTTTTCTCTCTTTCTCTCTCTCTCTGTCTCTCTCATTCTCTCTCTTTCTTTCCTTCTTTTTCTTTCTCGCTGCTCTTCTGTGTCATCTCTATCATAAATCAAGTGTCCACAAATACATGGGGACATCATTCTATCATGCTTCAGATTCCATTCTGAACTTCCTTACTCTTCCTTGGAAGGAAAGAGTTTTCCCTGGGAAGATTTTTGATAAAAGTCCACTACAGGATGGCAGGAACCGTGTCTTGTCCATTTCTGCTTCTCTAGTGCCATGCGCCGTGCTCGATCAGTGTTTATTTATTGAAGACATCGTAGCTCATACCTTCCTGGTAAGATGGAATTCGATGAGATGCTCAAACTTTATCCCAATTCAAGAAAGCTTGCAAAACAAAACAAAACAAAACACAACTCTCAGCAATGATTAGTCTATCCCTCTTACAGTTTCTTTAGCTAAAAACCAAAAGTCTGACAGTGGTCCCATGGGAAGTTTTAAAAACACAGAAGCCTGGGTCCCACCTCTAAGGATTCTTCTGTTTTATTGGTCTGGCATCAAGATTTTTCAAATTTCTTTAGGTTTTTTTTAATGGGTGGCCAAGGCTGAGAATCGCCAGGAAAAGAAATGGCGAGAGCTCACTGTGACTATCGTGATGGTCCAGATAAAATGCAGACAAATAAATTTTTAGTATAAGTCTGTTCCAAATATGGCTTGGAGCATACTCAAGCTAAATATTTACATGTTTATCAGCAGTTCAAATTTTGGGACTTCTCTGGTGGTCCAGTGGCTTAGACTCCGTGCTCCTAATGCAGGAGGCCCGGGTTTGAACCCTGGTCGGGGAAGTAGATCTCACATGCCATAACTAAAGATCCCGTACGTGGCAATGAAGATCCTGTGTGCCCGGTGCAGCCAAATAAATAAATATTTTTTAAAAAAAGAAATTCAAATTCCACTGGGTGCCCTGTATTTTTATTTGCTGAATCTGGCAAGCCTAGTCACTATAAAATTATTCTTCACACACTAACCTTGTTAGAATCTCTGTCTGCAAGTTACCTTTATCCCTCCCTGAGACATCCTGGTCCCGTGCAATGTCGCCCTTGCTGTGCTGAGCTCTGCTGGTCCCTCCAGCTGCCAGTGCAGCTCTGACTGTTCCATGAAAACAACTTTCTCAGAACCGGAACGTCTGGTGCCATTACAGAAGAACCCACACAACGTGACAGGGTGTCAGCCGTAAGCAGGCAAACCTAGGAGCAAGCAATTGACACAGCCTGTGGAGAGCTGCACAGAGAACGAAAGATGGAGGGATTAATTTCACAATAGCAACCATTTATATGTGATGCAATTGAAACCCAAAGAGAGAAGCATGAGCACCGTGTTTTACATTTTCTCCAACCAGACTAAGTGAGATAATGAACTGGGTGATTCGCAGTTAGAACTGTGTCTAAGACGACCAGTTTGTGGAAAGAGAACACGGAAAGGACCTCTCCCCTTTCTCCCACGTCTGCAGGTGCACGGATGCTGCACTTTCCACCATGGCAGAGTTGGTCCTTTACTTCTCAGCTTGGCAGGTGGTGCTCATGAGGCCCCGGGAAGGCTCTAGAAGGGTGGGACCTCTCACTGGCCTTCTTCAGCTGTCCCTGTTCTGTGTTAATGAGATTTACAACCCCACATATAGCTCCTGGGTTGCCTACTGGGAAACCATTCCATTTGCAAGTTTTGGGGGGATTCCCAACTGTATTGCTAGGCACCGAAATGCCCATTTAGTCTCAGCTTGGAGAGATTATGCTCTCTCGGAGCCAGAGGAAGGTGTATTTCTGAATAAGCTGGATGATTAGGGTTGAGGCACTTTTCCAGCACGTTATCACTTTTTTCATAGCTTCGCATCTGATCCTAACAATGACCCTGCCAGCTGGTCTTTTTAAAAACATGTAGATTCCTAAACCCTTCTCTTGTCAATTCTAACGCAGTGAGGCTGGAGCGGAACCCAGGACTCTGTAGTTTTAAGACCAGCCTTAGAAAATTAGTAGGGACTATCGGATTTGAAAATTATTTTGGAATTAAAAAAAATTGAAGTATAATTGACTTACAATATTATACTAGCTTCAGGTGTACAACACAGTGATTCAATATTTTTATACATTACAAAATAATCACCGCGATAAATCTAGTTAGCCTCTGTCACCATACAAAGTTACTGCAATATTACTGAGTGTATTTCTTATGCTGTACGTTACATCCCTGTGACTTATTTATTTTATAACTGGAAGTTTGTACCTCTTACTCTCCTTCACTTGTTTCACCCATCTTCCTACACTGGGACTCTTGATTTAAGTTCTAGGAATCCCAGCTGCTTTGGGGAGCTGCACAAATAAATTTAAGTGAAAAAAATCTGCTACCTCTTTTGCAAAAGTTGTTGCTATTTGTAGTTTACTTTTAAAAATTACGTTGGGAGCCTTTAATAAGTATAACGAAAGATATAAAGTGGAAATATAAAGGTGGATTAATTATTGGCCTCTTCAGTCCTGTCACTTTTTTTTTTTTTTTTTTTGCGGTACGCGGGCCTCTCACTGCTGTGGCCTCTCCCGCCGTGGAGCACAGGCTCCGGACGCGCAGGCCCAGTGGCCATGGCTCACGGGCCCAGCTGCTCCGCGGCATGTGGGATCTTCCCGGACCGGGGCACGAACCCGTGTCCCCTGCATCGGCAGGCGGACTCCCAACCACTGTGCCACCAGGAAAGCCCAGTCCTATCACTTTTGGCATCAGTGGGGACCGATTGAGGAAGAGGCTCTCTCTTTTAGAATTTGTTGGATTTAATTCATTTATACACCAGACATTTCTGAATATCTGTAACGTATCAGGCACTGTGCTAAACTGTAGAGGTAAAACATTGAACGAGGCATACTCCTTGCCTTTGAGAGGCTCACAGTCTATTGGGCAGACAGATATGCAAATCTACAGGTTATAATAAACGTGATCTATGATATAATTGGGGTATGGATTACAGGGTATGGGAACACAGAAGAGGGAAGATTCAACTCTATCGGGTCAAGGCAGACTTCAAAAGGCGATGCAGGGTCTTGCCTAGGGTTTCTGGAGGTTAGTGAGTCTCCGGCTTCGCTCGGCATTGCCTTGACAACTTCAGGGTCGCTTTCCCTGCAGGGTCCAGTCAAAAGACAAGTGTCGCTCAGAATCCGAGTGAAACGGTTTGCTGTCTCCACCTCCCGGGCCTCCCACACGTATCACTTCCTGGGGAGCATCTGAAGATGCAGTCCACTTAACCTGAGCCAGATGGGTGGGCTCTGAGCTGCACGCACCCCTCTTGCGGGTAGAGTGGCAGGAAGGCAGTGCTCAGGATGGAAGCGGATAGATCTCACAGTGCACTTCTTCAGGGTTCTAAGAAGGCTGCTCGCGTATTTGCAGCTCTGCTCCCAGGTGTGCAAATGTCAGAGAGACTGATGCCAGCGTTCACTGACCTGTGATCACGCCTCCTTCGAGCCCTCGGTCCTTCTTCCTCGCTGAGCTAATTCTATGGACAGAGAATTTGTAAAGGAAGCCGGGTTAACTGCCTGCTCAGACTAACTTCAAGCTTCTCTCTGGAGCCTTCATGGCCTCACTTAAATGGTTTTCTAGCAGAGCTCCCCCTTCTCTGATTTAATGAAAGTTTAATTCCTTTTCTCTCCACTGTTACTCTCTCTCCGCTCTCTTCTGCCTCCTCACACGTTCCCTTCCCACCCCCCAAACTGCCTAAACCATTTTTCATCCTTTCCTTTGCTGGCAGCCACTGTAAATAAAGCCGGGAGGCGGCAGGTCCTCCAGGAGAGGGGCGAGGTCAGAGAAGCTGTTCTTTGAGCCTCTGGGCTCTCTTCTCTGGAAATCACACGAACAGCCTATTTCATGCCCTGACAGCCCTTCGCTGTTATCCTCACCTCGGGCAGTATTTTTGCTTTTACTGTCCTTTAGCTCCCTGGAATGCTGAGCTCTTTCGGAGGCTTGTATCTGTCCAGCTGTGTCTGGGTCGCCTTTGTCCCCACATGGAGAGAGGAGTAGGGGAGGAAGGAAGGAAGGGGGGTGACACATCAAGTCCACAGGGAGAAGTGGGCTTCTAGGACTACAGCCCTGAGCCAAGCTTTCCTCTCGGAGGTCAGGTAGCCTCACCTCATCCTCGGAGATAGATTTGCCTAAAAATGTAACTTCCTGTTTTGGAGGTGTTGATCAAAAATATCAAAGCTTTTAAGCTTTGAGCTCCTCTAGAGGAAACATTATCATTAATTTGTGTGACTGGGCGCCTGCAGCTAGGCAGGACCTGCACCACCAGGGCTACTGGATTCTGACCTTGGAAGCCTACATCAAGTGAGAAAATCAGAGTGGAGAAAGAAATGAACACATATCGACTGCCCTTTATATGCCAGAATTTTACCTACTTGTTTCATTTAATCATACACTAATGGCCCTCTGAGTGGGGGTCGCTGTTCTCATGTGACCACAGATGCCAAAGTGAGGGTTCAGGGAGTTCAGAAGCCGAGCACTAGGTGGAGTCGGGTTTCAAACCAAATACATCTGACCCTCTGCTGTGCTGAGAAAAAGGGTTGCTATCCTGCTGATTTGGGGGAAGTAGGCACATTTGGTTCAATAAGAGCAATTTATACACACTGTAATCTGACTGCAGAGTTATTAGGTACGTGTGAACAGAAATGGTACCCGAAAGAGAGGAGGGTTTATATAGAAAATAGAACTGATATAAAGTCTTCCTTCCTTCCCTCCTTTCTTTTTCTCTTTTCGCTCCCTCCTTCTTCCTTCCTCTCTCTCTCTCCCTCTTTTTCCTTCCTTCTTTTTTTTTTTTGCGGTACGCGGGCCTCTCACTGTTGTGGCCCCTCCTGTTGCGGAGCACAGGCTCCGGACGCGCAGGCTCAGCGGCCATGGCTCACGGGCCCAGCCACCCTGCGGCATGTGGGATCTTCCCGGACCGGGACACGAACCCGCGTCCCCCGCATCGGCAGGCGGACTCTCAACCACTGCGCCACCAGGGAAGCCCCCAGTCTGACTTCTTATGAGTCTCTTACAGATGGCAGGCTGGTGTCCTGGGCTGATTGCTGCAGCGCTATTTTTATATATGGTCTGGACATTGTCCACTTGTATATACTGGCTCTCAGTCCATATACATGAAATAAGAACTGGCTTCTGGATTCCTGGTTGGCACTAAGAATAGAGTCTGTTTGGTAAACACACAAGCGTATGGGATAGGAAAGGCGTAGGAGGAGCTGTATAAGGCTGGAAATGTGCGAGGCCAAGGTCGGCCAGATGCTCACGAGGATGCTCAGCTGTCGGGGCTGGAGAGGGGCTGCATCCTCTGGAGAAAGGGACACCTTCTTAAGGCTCAGGATGTGGTTAGAACATCCCTGGAAGTGTCCTAGATGGAGTGTTGGCTTCCACATTCCTTTCGAGAGATAGTAGTGTGGACACCATCTCAATAAAATGTTTGTTCTCTCAGATGGGAGCCAGGAGCTGGATCCCTTATAGTTGCTGTTGGAAATAAACCATGAGAAGCAAAGAGACATAAAAAATTTTTTTACTCTATCAAGTTCAGGTGTACAGCATTATAGTTTAATGTCTGCATACACTGCACAATGCCCACCACCACGGAGACTCCGTTCTGATGAGACGTGATAGCAGACACGATGCTCATGCCACTTTAATAGAAAACGGCCTTTCCTCTTCTCCACCCTCCCCTGAATTCTAGAAAGCTTGACTGGAAAGGCGAATCTTTTTTTTTTTCCCCCTTAACTAGTTTCATGTGTCCTGCTCAGGTAGTTGGGTAAAATAGTCAAAACATTTTTATAGTGGCTGTAAACGGTTTTACAATATACTTACTCTTTATGAGGAAGGCCGACATATTGGGAGTTTTCGTGGCTGTGACAGACACACAGCAGAGCAGCCAGCATTTCTTATGGAGTTTTGCTAAAATGTGTTAATCCTACTCACAAAGCTAAGTATAAAATTTTAGTGGCTTCTGAAATTGTCGCCTTTTTTTATGTTCCTCGTCTGAAGCTCTCTGGAAAGCAATGGAATCTGACACAGCTAAACATATTTGCTTCTGTGAACTGTGTTTATGATGTTGCATTCACTTCCTGACAGAGGGAAGATGACCAGGGGAGTGGAGGTATAAATATCACCTTTTAAATAATTATGGCATGAAATAAAACAATATCATGAATGTTTTGGGAAAATTTTTCGTTTAACTTGAAAGTTTTTTTCCCAATCAAATGGTAACTTTTTACACAGAAAAATTCAACAACTGAAAACTTGAAAAAATTAATGGAAGATAAAGATGTCCAGTTTTTAAAAAGGCAAAAGAATGAAAATATAATGAAATGAGACACAACATCAACTTTTTTTGTTTCTTTTTGCAGGATCATGGAGTAATTTATATTATTAGCATTCTCTTTAATAGCTGATAGGAAATAACAGAGTTCAATGACCTTAATGATATAAATTCTTGTGAATTAACAATGTGCTAAAAAATTATAAGGAGGTTCTCATTAAATAGACACCCACAACCAATATTGAGAGATCATTACAATTTGGCAGAAGTTCTTTTTTTAAATTGAAGTATAGTTAATTTACAATTTGTGTTAGTTTCAAGCATACAGCAAAATGATTCAGTTATACATCTATTTATCTATCTATCATCTATCTATCTATCGATCTATCTACCTATCTATTCTTTTTTCCATTATAGGTTTTTACAAGATATTGAGTATAGTTCCCTGTGCTACACAGTAGGTCCTTGTTGTTTACCTACTTTATATATAGTAGCGTGTATATGTGAATCCCAAACTCCAAATTTATCTCCTTCCCATCCCCTTTGGTAAAAAGGAGTTTGTTTTCTATGTCTGTGAGTCTATTTCAGCAAGTTCTTTTAAATGAAGGAGGGCTACTACAATTCTTTTCTTATCTGTATTAAGGTTAATGCCTAAGCCCTGAATGATGAAGTTAGGAATGGTGGCATGAAATAGAAAATTTGACTTCTTACTCTATGTTCAGAGGAAGAGTTCACCTCTGAGCTTTTTTATCACACCAGACAATGGCGGTACTAAGGGGGAAAAGACGAGAAAGTTTAACCGGTCCAAAGCGAAGTGATGTGGACTTTTTGCTCATGTTTGCATTATCAAGTCATTTGCTTCTTAAAGCAGGACGGTAATATCTCCATCAGATCTGAAATTAGAAAAGGGAAAAATATTAAATTTTTTCCATAAAGCAACTATACTTCAATAAAAAAGGGAAAAAAATCACTCCACATTTGGTGGAAAGAAAAAAAATTTTCAGATTTGTATGTTATGTTACTGATCTGTGGTGCACTCTTAGAATTCACAATCTTTCTGTGACATCATTCTCCGGTCTTTTTTAAGTTAAGTGGGATAACCCACCTGTCTCCTCATGGTGTGTTAGAGGAACAATATAATACAGCCCCTACCCTCATGTTACTGACACACTGAGAAGTTCTCGAGGCAAGTGGAGAAGCGATCATGACTCAGTCCTACAAATTCTGTGATGGCAGGAATAGGGGGTGCGGGGGGAACACAGGAATTGTACCCAAATATAGAAAGGCCATAGTCTCTCTCCTTAAAAATTTCCTTTGCATTATTGTTTCATTTTAAAATTATACACATTTAAAAAAATTGAATTAAAAACTTTAAAATTATATGAATGGGATGATATCACATATGTTAATGTTTTGGGAGCTCATTTTTTCTTTTGTTTTTTTTCTTGACTCACAAATCCTTCTCTCTGCCTCTTTTTCTCCCAAATCATACCCCAACCGATGTTTACAACCTAGAATGTATCTTAATTTTTCTCCATGCTCAAATAGTTGTATACAAACATATATTTACACAGCTATAAATATAACATATAGAAAAGTAGGGGTTTTGATCATTGGGTTATATAGAGATAGATTATAGGGAGATAGGCCGTAATATGATTTGATCTGATCTTAAAAATTGAATTAGGAAACTTATTCTCAGCATGGAATAATAGGTGAAACTTATTTCATCTAGCATGGAATAATCTCTGATAACTTTTATTTCATTCATTCAAACAGAAGAGATAAAATAAAGATCAAAGTATGTTCAATTATTGTGAAAACTGGTGATTAAAAAAGAGAAGACCTTGTTTTCTCCCTTGATCTACATGCTGCCTAGTTGGACTGATAAATTTTTGTTCAAAATTTGACTGAATCGATTGATTGTATTGACATTCTCTAGAAATTACCTAAGTGGTTCTGATGCCCTTGTAAACAGGTGGGGAATAAACCCCAGATTTAGCTGGGACTATCCTACCCCTCGGACAGATGACAATGGCATCTTCATTGCTCAGGATTAATGATGCTCAGATTTGGTCGTGTCTTTTCAGTGGTTTGTTGCTTTGCATGTTGATTCCAACGGTAACTAGCAAGCTTAGTAGAGAGTGAGGAACTTTTTTGCCTGCTTCTTTGAGAGCACTCCATAACATGTCAAAAACAAGCGAATCCACTCAAACACCAGCCCAATGAAGTCTTAACCCGTCTTCCTTATCATCCCAGGTAAGGGGGTGTGGAGAGAGAAAAGCGAACTTGATGAGAGCCCATCCTGGCATTTCAGCCTTGGGTACTGTGCAGAACTTTACAAGAGCCCAAACTTTCCAATGCTGCTTACAAATGGGGTCTCCCATTTCTTGGTGCCTGGTGGTCAGTCACACAGCTAACAGAATGAGGAAAATCTTGAGAGGGTCTATAAAAAATTCATTTTATTCACAAGCTGTTGGTACCCCTAACAGCTGTAAGAATTTGGGGTAAAATGCTAAGTTGTCGGAGTATCTTGTCTTAACTGCCACTTCATCCTGTAGCTTCTTTACAAATGGTTCTTGGGGAACAACATAAGTTGTGTGGGAATTTGGGTTAGTAGAGTGGAGGGCTGGATGGAGGGAGAGAGGGGAGAATGATGGAGGAAGTGGGGAAGAATGGGAGGAAGAGGAAGAAGGATAGGATGAGACCTGCCTAGAACGCCATCTCCTGCTGGAGTAGACTCTTCCTCTGGATCCTGCAATCATGGGGATGGTAAGAGTCTTCAGCTTAGTTTTGGAAATGACCTGCGTGAAAAGTGGAGACAGAAAGCGCAGCTGATGGGAGGGTCCAGAGGAAGTTATAATATCCAGGGGATGGTCTGGTAGATGAGGGTGAAGCAGTTAGTAGAGCAAAGAACAACTTCTCTGGGGGGAAAAATCCCTGAGAAGACTTAGGCTGATGCCTTTTGGGCTGGGATCACTTGCTCCCTTAAAAACACACGCACTGAATACTACTCAGCCGTAAAAGAGAGTGAAATAATGCCATTGGAAGCAACATGGATGGACCCAGAGATTATCACACTAAGTGAAGTAAGTCAGACAGAGAAGGACAAATACCATATGATATCAGTTATCTGTGGAATGTAAAATATGACACAAACGAACCTACCTACGAAGCAGAAACAGACTCACAGACATAGAGAACAGACTTGTGGTTGCCAAGGGGGAGAGGGGTGGGGGAGGGATGGAGTGGGAGTCTGGGGTTAGTAGATGCAAGCTATTACATATAAAATAGATGGACAACAAGGTCCTATTGTATAGCACAGAGAACTATATTTAATGTCCTGGGATAAACCATAATGGAAAAGAATATATAAAAGAATGTATATATAGGTGTAAGGGAGTTGCTTTGTTGTACAACAGAAATTAATACAACACTGTAAATCACCTATACTTCAATAAAAAAAGAACGTAAAAAAAGCCACATGCATGCCATCCTTCCCCCAGTCATCTAGACTGTAATGCATCCAGGTGATGCATTGTGAAATGGCCATTGACGTCTGTGAAGGTAGATGCTGCCAGTAGATCCTCTTGAAAGTTTGCAGAAAGGTGCTCAGATGGAAGGTTTACAGTTGGTATTTCCTTCTGCTTTAGGTCAGTTTTTCAAGATGAAATTAGAAGGTAAAATTCTGGCCTCCATAAAAATCAATTTTTAATAACTTTATATTTAAGACCATTTTTAGATTTCCCTTCTGTGTATTTTCTTTCCCTGAGCCCATTTTTATGGTCCTTTGAAGCTTGAAAAATAAACCTCGGAATGACCAACCCCATCTTTCACTTGGCATGGCCTCAGGCTCCAGCAATGTGGCTGTGATAAAGTAGCTTGAAAGAGATTAAGGTTTTATTTAAATACAAGGTGGGGGACTACTCGAGGTGTGATGATTAGTTTGCCTGACCAGTAAGGTCTGTTGGGTTTTGGAGGTGACAAGCGGTCACTATCCTTTCCCATGTTGGTTCTGAACCAGGTGAGACACAGGGGTCTGATAAAGGCCACTGTATCAGCTTTATTGCAAGTAAAAAGCAAGAAGGAGTTTTCTAGTTCTCCTCTTTGAATTGTATGGGTTTAACTAGCCAGTTGTGTGCTGGACACCTGGGGAGCTACAGGCATCCTGGCAGGTGCAGCTGCTTTCTACTTGGGGAAGACTGCATGGGTTGTAGGCAGGTGAGACTGAGAAAGTGAGCTCAGAGGGGGCTGAGATGCTCAGGACACCGTCCCCAGTCTCCCCATTCAGATAAGTCACTCCTTCCTTGGTGGGGCTAGTGAAAAGGAGCTAAGTTTCCTCCGAACTTCAAGAAGGCTGGAAACCACAACTTTTTATGGCTTAGCAGGAACACTTGCAGAGGGAAAACACCTAACCAGAGCCTGCAACTTAGCCTTGGAGGAGAGCTGGAAACATCCATCCCTCTGATCTGGCTTCCGTGACACGTGACTGCCACGGTCTGTCTACCTGTGTAGTCGTGCTGGCGATTGTTACGTAGGCACAAATTCAGAGGGATTCTCAGTTCTCTACTAACAATAAATGGAGAAATTCTAAGGGTCAGGGAAGAAAATTCTGATCCACGTGGAGAATGAATCAAACAGGCAATACTATGAATATAATTTCAAGGTATTTTTGGCAGCACTTAGAACAACTTAGGGTAATGAGATTTAGCAAATAAAAAAGACCAGTATTTTATCTGTCAATTCTACCTTTATCTCATCAGTAACATTAGCATTTCCATCCAAATATATCTTGCTTTCTTTTAAAAAACTTTTGAGATAGGACTCACATACTGTCCATTCACCCGCTCAAAGTACACAATTTCAGGCTTTTATTATGTTTAAGGGATTGTGCATCCAATTTTAGAGCATTTTCATCAGCCCAAGGAGGTGCTCCCCAACCCTGAGCGATCATCTCCCTAATTCCCTCCTTCCTCTCTGGTCTTAAGTTACCACTAATCTACTTTCTGTCCCTACAGAGCGCCCTATTCTGGACATACCATACAAGCGGAATGATACAACATTTGTCTTTTTGTGTCTGACGGCTTTCACTTTGCATAACGTGTTCAAGATTCATCCACGTTGTAGCACGTATCAGAATTTAATTCCTTTTTAAGGCTGAATAATATTCCATTGTATGTGTATACCACATTGTGTTTATCCATTCATTCACGAATGGACACTTGAGCTGTACCTCTTGGCTACTGGGAATCACGCTGCTGTGAACGTGGGTGTATAAGTATCTGTCTGAGCCTCGGCTTTCGATTCTCTTGGGTAGAAACCCAGAAGTGGTATGTGTTGCTGGGCCACGTGGCAACTCCATGTTGAACCATGTGAGGAACTGCCACGCTTACTTTTTTTTTTTTTGGCCGCGCTGTGCAGCTTGCGGGATCTTAGCTCCCCAACCGGGGATCAAACTCTTCCCCCTGCATTGGAAGCATGGAGTCTTAACCACGGGACCTCCTGGGCAGTCCCTGCCATGCTTATTTTTAAAATTTTTTCTTTTTCTTTTTTTTTTTTTTTGCGGTACGCGGACCTCTCACTGCTGTGGCCTCTCCCGCCGTGGTGCACAGGCTCCGGACGCGCAGACCCAGCGGCCATGTCTCACGGGCCCAGCTGCTCCGCGGCATGTGGGATCTTCCTGGACCGGGGCATGAACCCGCGTCCCCTGCATCGGCAGGCGGACTCCCAACCACTGCGCCACCAGGGAAGCCCTAAAATTTTTTCTTATTTTTAAATGACATATTTTTACCTATGATTTTAATTGTGAAAAAAATAAGAAGTGGAACACTCTTTCAAATCTCCATTCACCCCTCTTGCTTTTCGAATTGCGCAGTGTTCACACGGTGCTGTGAAAATCATCCTTACTATCTGCCCTCCTACTGCTAATGGAAAGGACGATAAAATGTCGAATTTACATAGAATAAAAAGCGAAACAGGAAGGGAAATTCCTTGCCAAATTCCATTACAGATGGATGGTATATCTTGAGGAATACTGAAAATCCTTCAAGTCCAGGAATATTTATGAATCCTCGAGGCCTGCCTTGCCCCTTGATACCAGGGCACAGCAAAGTCTTTTTATAGAGTTTTGAAACAAAACCCCCAAGAATCCATCATGGAAATCTCCCCATGAAGCCAGTCTTTCCTTGTCTTGTTCCTTGAATCATTTATTTAAGCGGCAATAATAAAAGGTGTCAGCAATTCAGCTGTGAGCTCTGGAAGATTTCTGTGCTCATTGACCTTTAAGCGTTTGCGTCTTGACAGGTGAGCTGTTCGTAATGTTTCCTGTGAGATATGGGGCGGCCAAGGGGTCAGGCATGCTAATGATAAAATTACCATTTACCTTTTACCTAGGCAGGCCCAGTGCCTGACATTATAAATGTAGGTAACTTTTCACCTGAAGCTCTCTTTCTTATTCTCTACCAGTGTGGGAATGAACATGCTTATGGTGGCAGAAAACTTATGGGGGGAAAAAGGCCGAATTCAGTGCATTTTTTTCCCCTTTGGGTTTCTTTCTGGGGATGCCTTTTCTCTCTCACTCAATCTGGATAGAACATTATCTGTTCTTGGGGGGTGGGTTTGGGGAGGGGGAGGGAGCTTCCTTTGTCATCTTGTACTCTTGATATTTTTGAAGCATGGCCGCAGCTCGTGTTCTTCCTCTGAAGCTGCAGGTATTAATGAGGTTTTATTGGTGGCCTGCTTTCATCTGGAACAGCAGTCCCCTTCCTGCTGATTCCAATAGAATGGCGTTTCAGTGCTACTGGATACAGGATATGGTTAAGTAATTAGGGACTTGGTAGCAATTTACAGAGACCGTGCTCGTACTTGGTGCAAAAGAAAAATAAAACGCAGAGGGACACTGGTAATAGAAGGGGCCGATGGCGGTTCTGCCGAGTCATGGAAAGTTAATGAAAAATGACCTTAATGCCAACTTCCCAGGCTGGCAATCTGATGTTGTAGAAGCTGTATTTTTACGTATTTATTGGTTAGTCTTGAAGGTGTCCTGGGATGATCTAATTCTCCGTAAATAACGCTTAGCTGAATATCCCGAGACTCTGGACAGTGTTGAAATTCAAATCAGAATGCTTATATTATCAGGGGGTGAGTCATTATTTTTTGGTATCTTTTTAAAAATTAACTTTTACTGAAGTATAGTTGATTTACAATGTTGTGTTAGCTTCAGGCATACAGCAAAGTGAATCAGTTATACATATACATATACATCCACTTTTTAAAGATTCTTTTCCCACATAGGTCATTACAGAGCATTGAGTAGAATTCCCTGTGCTATACAGTAGGTCATTATTAGTTGTTATTATATTTTATATATGATAGTGTGTATATGTTAATCCCAGTCTCCCAATTTATCCCTCCCCCCCTTCTTTCCTGGTAACCATAGTTTGTTTTCTACATCTGTGACTCTATTTCTGTTTTGTAAAGAAGTTCATTTGTACCATTTTTTTAGATTCCACATGTAAGCGATATCATATGATTTTGTCTTTCTCTGTCTGACTTACTTCACTTAGTATGATAATCTCTAGGTCCATCCGTGTCGCTGCAAATGGCATTATTTCATTCTTTTTCATGGCTGAGTAATATTTCATCGTATATATGTACAAGATTCATTATTGAATGTTTACTTTCTGGTGTTGAGAGTTGGAGTGTGTAAGAGGAGAGAAGAAGTGAAGGAAAGGAAAATAGGAAGAGAGAGAGGGAGAGAGAGATTGAAAAGAAGGAAGGAAGATAGGAAAGGCAGGAGGAGGGAGGAAATGAAGGAGGAAATGAAGGAAAGCCTTATTGGTCAGATTTCACTTGGAGCCTGTCCACAGCAGGAAAGTCAGGTCACCGCACCCTAAGGAGAGAAAGTGCTTCCCTGGCCCTGTGAGGGGCCCAGGAGGATGCACAGGGCTCTCCTGCATCCTAATCCTAGTTCCCACTTTGGGAGACGTGGGTGGTCAACAGGGAGTCAGGATCCCTGGCCTCTGCAAAGGTATCCATCACTTAGATCCTCTCTCTAGCATTGCACATGACTTCAGTGACATTATCCTGGTGGTTATAAGAGTACTTTGTAAATAACGATAATTACAAACCCAAGAAGTACTGTCTGGTTGCTTAATGTGTTCATTTAACTTAAAATTGGATGCCTTGGAATTGTCTTATGGAGTAAATCGTCAGCCACAAGAATCTCATTATGGATAGGTTCCAGGAAGGAAAGGCACATTTTTGGGGACCATTTGTAGCATATTCAAGTGAAAGCTGGTGCTAATGAAATTATTCTCATGTAATTAGATCTATTAAGTAATGTCCCAGGTTGTTTCCATGACATGGTTGGACTGCTAATTTTCATTCTTTCCAGGCACAGAGAAAATTCTCACTGAAGATCTGTACCACAAATAGCCTTAGAAACTTGCTGATCTGGGAATCCTTGCTGTGCAGCAGGAAGCCCCATGGCATCCTCTTTAAGAAAGTTTAGGCTTCCCATTCTTCCTTTCTGAGCTGGTGACCCCAACTGAGCACCCAGGAAAAGTCTCTTCTTGCAACTCTGAGCTCAAATCCAACGGGCTGACAAGGTTCTGGCCCCAGCCTCACTGAGACTGAGTGAACTGGCAGTCTTTTCCCGGCTTATCAGATTGCATCCCCTCGTCTTGCTTTCTTTTTCGAGTCAGCTCCAACTCAAGAGGCCAGAATCCCAACAAGAATCCCGTTTGCACTAGACAAAGGGCTCCTCTGTGCCTTCCTTCCTCCAGTTTTCCTTATCCTTCCCTGGGTCCGGAGTGACATGGAGTGAGACAGGGGCTCTGTGTCGGATATTACTCAAGGTCGGACCTCCTGGCCACGGGGGTAGTGGGATTGAGTATGCGGAAGTGGAGGTGGGTGGAGCCAAAGTACTTGACATTTGTGGGGAGTTCCTTTTTCCCCTTATACCTTTGAATCTCGCTTCCAAATTATTTCATTTATTTTTCTTAGAAAGGAGCCCACATCTTGAAAAGATGTGAGGACAAGACTTTCTCTTTGATGACAATTCTGTGTAACGGTGTGGGAGAGAAGAGAATTCCAGACAAGCTCCTCTCTTATCTCTTCCACACCTGCTGCTCTGTTACTCTGTGCTTTGCTGGACTCCTGTGTGTTGGACACAGTTGTGTTCATCTGTAGCAGTTGTGTTTATATACATCTCCCCTGCCTCTTCAGCAGGGGAGTCAAACTATACGGCCTCAGTAGAGAAGAGGGTTTTTCTCAATCTAAGGGAGTGATGTCTGGTACAACAAGGTAGATTTCTAAACCCTTGGAGGTGATGCTGTCTAGTCCAGAGAATCTTATATTCTGGAGAGAGAGAGAGAGAGGAAGAGAGATTTCTTTTCTCAGTTTTGTTCTTTTAAGAAGGCTTCAAAATAGAAGCCCCAAAGGGTCAGATCGCTCCAATGTTTAATTTGGGTCATTCAGGGGTGTGTGTAAACCAGAGTAAGCGTGGTTAGTCTCCCAGGCCACCCGGGAGACTAATGGGGTCCTCCTAGCCATAGGACTTTCACACTGAAAAGGGTGAGAAAATCCCAACAAAATTCCTGGTTCTCATCAAGCAGCCACGCCTGACCCTTCCATTCCAAAGGGTAATGCATTTTGTAGATTGAGTAGGAGACTAAATAGGCAACCCTCTTTGGGGATGTAGATATCTCTGCTGCAGAAAATGCTTATTGATTCTGTAGGTTTCTCAGAACAACATTAATCATGCGAAAAGGCAAAGACATAAGACTCGGAATCCTGGTGGCAGGAGGAAGGGAAGCTGGTTTTCTTTTTACAGCAAGACTTATGTCAACACATTTCTGAAAGTTAATCAATAGTCAAGTAACTTGAGTGACAGATTGATCATTCTGGTAGAGACCAAAGTCTATAAGATGCCGCACAGTTAAAACTGAAACAACGCATAAGACATTTTGTTTGACATTACTCAGAGTTCTACCAATCCTATCATAATTCATCTTCTTCCACCAGCCTCTGAATATAGGAAGATAGAAGTTACAGGAAAATGAAATTTAGCCATTGTATTAGAAATATAAACTCGAAGAGTGCTGACCACTCTTTCACCTCCAGTTTGATAACAAAAAATAAAGTTATAAATTCCATATCAGTTTCAAATAGAGTGTATAATATATTATGTTTGCAATGTCTTGATAATAAAGTATTTGTTTACACTGTTTCAAGTAGAACCTGGTTTTCTTTTAGCTGTTTTTTCTTTGAAAAAATATTTTAAAGTTTTAGCCTTGTGGTTTTCCTCTTGTAAAATGGGCCATTTTTCTACTTGTTTATCAATAGTGTTTTTTTTTTTTTTTCTTTTTTGAGTTCTTGGCAAGTTGAACGTTGCTATAAGCTCATGAGCCTTTAGTAAAAGAGCTTGTGGGTAAAGAGATAGACAGGTCAGGGTTCAAATTCCTGTCTCTGCCTTTTACTGGGTGCCTGACCTGGGCAGGCTTCCTGGTCTCTTGAAATCTCTATTCAAGTGTGAAAGCGAAGCATAGAAAAGTCTGTTAGAATGATTGTGGGGAGAAAATGAGTTACAAGCTTGGCATGTCCGTGTCACCATATAACATTGCTACGTTCACTATTATTACTATTATTACTCATCTAGAGAAGCTCTCTGTTATTCAATAGTTTTCATCTGTAAATCTTTATCACAGAAAAATGATGAATCTCCCTAAAATAAGTGAAGTTCAAAATGACGATCACAAGCTATTGGAAAATTCAGAACTGTCTTGAATTCTCAGAGAAAAATGATAGGAGGGATGGTTTGACTATCGTATATTCTAATTCTTAAAAATTATTTATGTATCTAAAATGACCCTTGGTCTACTGGGAGTTTTGATCAAACATCCGACGAGGCTGAATAATTTTTTTTTTTTTTTAGATGCTGGGGGTAGGAGTTTATTAATTTATTTATTTTTGCTGTGTTGGGTCTTCGTTTCTGTGCGAGGGCTTTCTCTAGTTGTGGCAAGCGGGGGTCACTCTTCATCGCGGTGTGCGGGCCTCTCACTGTCCCGGCCTCTCTTGTTGCGGAGCACAGGCTCCAGACACGCAGGCTCAGTAGTTGTGGCTCACGGGCCTAGTTGCTCCGCGGCCTGTGGGATCCTCCCAGACCAGGGCTCGAACCCTTGTGCCCTGTATCTGCAGGCACCAGGGAAGCCCGAGGCTGAATAATTTTAAGTCTCCTATATTGTGCGCGTCATCAGGCAAATCAGCAGTGGAGAGAATCACCTTCTGGGGGAGCCCAACCTAAGACATTAGCCTGCGGCACAGGTGTGGCCCATAGACACCATTACGTTTGAAAATGTATATGCACAAGACTGTGCTTATTCATTGTCTCTGTGAACATAAAAATGGTTAGTCTTGTGTTTTGTCTTAAATTTTAGTTGACAAGTAATGTTTACCATGAAGGGCATTGAAACTCTGGACAAAAGTATCACGTAAGGCGGTGCTGGTCTCCCGTTCTCTCTGCTCTGACTCTCCCTTTCTGCCTGTCCTTTCCAGTTTCTCCTTCCCTCCCAGGCACTCATACGGCATCTTCCTCCCTCTTTTGCAAAAGAGAGCGATTGGATGATGCTATTTCCCAGGAAAATGTTATTGACGGACGTTTCCTCTCTCAGTTAAGTTCAAAACATGTATTGAAAGCATACTATGTCCTGAGCACATTAGCTGGCCATAGGGAATCCTAGATAAATAACATTCACCCACACTTTGGAGGTGGGGAAGTCTAGTTTCCAAACCTGTTTACATGTTGGAATTACACACTGGGGTTCAAAAAGTATAGTTTCTTAGACCACATCCTGGGAGAGATAATAGATCTGGTATAAAGTGGAGAAACAATCTTTTATAAAAACTTTCCAAGTTGTTCTGATGTGTTGCCAGTCTGTTTGCTCTGTAGACTCAAACAGCACTTTCCCTAAAGAAATCTGTGTCTTGTGAGCAAAATCCAGACACGGTGACAGACCAGTGGAGGAGATAACTTGGGGCTCAAAGTAGCCTTCCTAGTACCCCTAAAATCAAAATATGTAAGGCCACTCTTACTAGTCATTACACAAGAATTCTCTTTTATACAGGATGGATAAACAGCAAGGTCCTATGTACAGCACAGGAAACTCTATTCAACACCTTGTGATAAACCATAATGAAAAAAACATGAAAAAGTATATATATGTATAGCTGGGTCACTTTGCTGTACAGCAGAAATTAACACAACGTTGTAATTCAACTATACTTCGATGCAATTAAAAAATTCTCTTTAATGTGCTTGATGTTGATGATAAAGGATTATGATACCGAACAAAGATCAGAGCTGAACTGTAGCTAAGAATGCAATTACTTTATGGTGTTAGTTGAGCCAGATCTGGCTCATTTCTTTTTTTTTTTTTTTTTTTTTTTTTGTGGTACGCGGGCCTCTCACTGCTGTGGCCTCTCCCGTTGCGGAGCACAGGCTCCGGACGCGCAGGCTCAGTGGCCATGGCTCACGGGCCCAGCCGCTCCGCGGCATGTGGGATGCTCCTGGACCGGGGCACGAACCCGTGTCCCCTGCATCAGCAGGCGGACTCTCAACCACTGCACCACCAGGGAAGCCCATGGCTCATTTCAATGACTAATTCAGGGGACATTATGAGGCTACTGCCCTGAGAATGTCTCCAGGTGCACAGTCTCCAAAGGCTCAGGGAATAGACAAAGTGAAAAATGCAGAAGTAAAACATGTAAGTCACTAAGGTGTCATCATGGGCATGTGCATTTCAAATAAACCTTTGGAGTTAAAGGTTCAGGGCTGCACCATGTTCTCTGACTCCTCAAAGCCTGGCTTCATTGGCTCTTACTCAGTAAAATTGTCCAGAAAATACAAATCGTGGGCTTTACCCTTGGATAGCAAAGGCCCTTGACAGAAGGGAAACTCAGCTGGGTCAACAGGAAGCCTGGAGTACTGACGAGCTTACAGGTTTACAGGTGGAAAGCTCTCTCCAGCTCAGCTTAGAATCCGCAACAGAAGTGCCCGAGAGAGAGCATCGCAAAGCCTCAACCAGCCACAGAGAGAGATCTGAAAGGAGAAGGAAATCCTCAGGACTCCACACTCTACCCTTTAAGTACCAAGCTGCTTAAAATATCATTCCGTTTATTGTAATTTGATGTGCGAGCTTCCTGCAGGCATTTACAATTCAGATCCCATTCCTAAGGGATTCTCATTTAGGGCCTGTTTGTATGATTTATTCCGAGTCTTTCTTCACTTATGGACGTTTGAGATCGTTAGGTAAAACGCACATATATGCTCAGAGATAAATGTTTATCATCATTACCTCAATGAATCATTTACCAGCCCTGACATGTTCTAATGTCCCTGGTGCTTCAGCGCTGCCGCCCCCCTTTCCTTGTCCACTGTGTCTCCTTCCCTCTCCCTTCCTGTCCCCCATATCTCAAAATTTCGAAGTATTGCCCCCATCAATCATTAGAATTTAGCTGGCAGCGGGAAAGTGGGCGGAGGAAGGGTTGGCTAGGCAGCAGAATCATTATCCAAATACCTCGTTCAAAAAAAACAAGAGGATAATGGCCTCTTTGTGCGGAGGGAGAAGTCAGGAGGGAAGGGAGGGTGGGGGGCTCGCTGAGACATCAGACTCAAGCTGTTTTCAGGAGGTTGATGGTGCGTAGTGGCGGCTCACGCAGTGGGTGCTGCCTTCCTTGCTAAGGAAAGAAAGGCCTCCGTTCTGGCTGGACCTCTGCATGACTGATTCAGGGGCTGCCTCTAGAGCTTCTGCTGAAGCAGGGGCCTCCAGCCAAGGCGAGAGCTGAGTGAGGGGCATTCAGTCTAGTCCTCGTAGGCTGCATTTTTCTTATGGCTGGATCAAGGGAGGGAGTGATTCTCACGGCTAATTCTGTCCTCTAGTTTTAGCTCCTTCGACTGATTTAGAGTGTGACCTTGGGTAGCACCCTTGACCTCTCTGGGTTTCTTTTCCCCCTCCTCTTAGTTTTTCCTCATCCATCTGGAGCAGAGTTTGTTTCTTTGTTTACTTATTTATTTAGTTGTTGCTGTTGTTTATTGGACGTGACCATTTGATAAATTGTAAAATAGACAAAAAAAGTATTATCACGAATGTAACAGAATCTTTGTTAGTATTTCGCCATATTTCTTCCCATTGTTTTACACTTTAAAAATATAGTTGAGGGCTTCCCTGGTGGCGCAGGGATTGTGAGTCTGCCTGCCGATGCAGGGGACACGGGTTCGTGGCCCGGTCCGGGAGGATACCACATGCCGCGGAGCGGCTGGGCCTGTGAGCCATGGCCGCTGAGCCTGCTTGTCCGGAGCCTGTGCTCCACAGCGGGAGAGGCCGCAACAGTGAGAGGTCCGCGTACTGCAAAAAAAAAAAAAATATATATATATATATGTATATATATATATATATATATATATATATATATATAGTTGAATTCATAGTGAATATTTAATTTTCTAGCTTGTTTTTGTGCATCTTCCTATGTTGCTAAATTGTCTTCATAACCATGATTTTAAAATGCTTTGTAATATCAAGACATATTTCTCAGTCTTTTCTATTTATTCCACCCAGAAAAGATACTGGAATTGAGATACAGTTTTTCCACTGAAAAATTTTACCAGGATTTCCTCCCATGAGTGCCCTTTGAAATATCTGGTGGTCTCTTTGTTTATGATAGGAAACTAGCCAGTGCTTTGGAGATAAAACGTCCAGACAAAGACAAAACCAAAAAACTGGTTGATAATTCTTTAAAGTTAGTGTGCCCATGTACTCAAAGTATAGCGATCAATTCTTCCAACATTTGGATTAATATATCCCAATGAGCATTCCTTGAGCTTTCCTCCTAGGACAGCCGATAAATCCTTTGGGATGTCAACTCCCCTCAAAGCCCACAGGAAATGCTGCTGGGACACAGAGACTGGGGCCTGGAATCTGTGTAGAGCTGCCACATGCAAGGAACTACAGGTGTCCTACTCTGCAGGGAGAACACTTGCAAAGACCTACAACTGGGGTACACTTGGACCAGATGTCCGGCTTTTTCTGTCCTCAGGTTACCTGGGGAGAGAGTCTCAGGGATGCTTGATTACTCTCCAGACCGTCGAGTAAGCAAGTGACGCAAAGCATCTGTACTACGAGAGCGCCTCTCTTGGTTGGCTTCCCCATGAAAGGCCAACCACCTAGACCACTGGCTTTTCATTCCTGGGGTGCGGTCACACTGCAGTCCAAAAACATTCACAAGGGGCGGGGGTGGGGGGAAGAAAGCAAAACCTTTATTTTCATGATTAAATATCCAAACAACAACTTCAGAAAGTGATTATTTTTGAACAGTATTTCCCTCTTTCTTTGGGAAACCATTGTTTCCAAGTGGATTCATCATGGCCCTTCAATATCACCCTTCCCCCTCCCCACTTACCACATGACGCCCAACTGCTGCTCCCCCTGCATATTTCTATCCGACGTGGATAATCGGGAGTCACCTTAGCTTTGTCTTTTAACTCTCACATTCAACATTCACACGATCTTATTAGTTCTGCTGTCTATGACTTTCATATCCATCTCCTGTTGCACTCTCCCACTCCCACTGTCCTACCTCGGTTCACAGTCTCATCAATGGTTGACCAGATTTCTGGGTCACCACAGTAGTCCCACTAGTCCAATGTCCTTCTGTCCTTCTCTTTGTCCCTCATCCTGCCCCGTCTCACAACCACTCAGTTTACTCTGTTCGTTGGCACTGGGCTCACCTTTCTCCTGTGTCCACTTGTCCGGGTCACTCATCCACTCATGAACCATGTTGCTCCTACACTGAAGTCCAAGGTTCTTGGGACAACACACACGGTACCTCATCTCTGCCACCTGCTTCCCTCCCCAGCTCGATCCTCACTCCTGACTCTACTGAATCAGAATATCAATTGATGGACTCCAGGAAAATCTATTTTCACAAAGCTCACCTGGCAATTCTGATGCATCTGAAACCGTCCTCCGAAAATGACTCTTCCGGAAGCTCAGCAAGATGCCATTTATGCCTCCATTTTTCTGTCATCAAGTCTCAGGAAAGGATGCATAAGAAGGTATTTCAGTTACCAAGCCCCCTTGGTGTAGGTCCGAGATGGAATCCGATTATTGTTAATTCTGCATAGAAAGTTTTGTTTAGAGTTAGACTGCAGAATACTTATTAATGTTCCTCACCCCTAAAAAGATTGTATGTTGTAAGCCTGGCAGTGCACTGAACCAGTGACATTATTCCACTGTTTTGTTTCTGGAGCTGCGTACCTCCTTACACCCATGTCAAGTCTTAATTGAAGAGGAGGGGAACATGGAAATAATAGGATGAGAAATAAGAACAAAAGACTTCCCCACGAGATTATATGGCAAACTAGCAAAAATGGGAAACATGGGTACCCTAAATGTCAGGAAATGATTATCATGTACACTTTCATGTAATTTCATTTGGTCATATCAAACATGAAACTTTCAAAACATAAGTTTTAATAACATGGAAAATGCTTATTGTTGAATAATATGGAACATGAAATACTATGGAAAATGTTAAAGACAATTTCAGTATGCAAAATTGCTTTTGTAACATCTCAGTTGTGCAAAATATGCATGGAAAAAGAAACCTCAGAATACTAAGTTCATATTGGTTCTCTCAGGTGTTGAGATTATTGATTTTTTAAATTCTATTTTTATTTCCGCTCTTGATACTTTCCAAATTTCTGAGTTAACGGATATTACTTTTGGAATCGGGAAAATACAAGCTTACTTTTATGATTGTCATTGTTAGGACTGGAACAGAAAGAGGTCTGAAGGTGATAGAAAAATTGGCAAAGGTGTAAGCGAGGGGGCGGTGGGAGAGAGAGAGAGAGAGAGAAAGAAAGAAGAAAAGAAAAAGTGAAAGTGGGACATGAGGGGGAAAAGAATAAAGCAAGAAAGCAAGTGCGCATTTTGTTTTAAAGCCCGCGGAAGCACGCATGATTTGCACTCTGTCTTCCAGTTTGGACCTCTGATTTCTAAGCAGCCCAGTGCTCCGATAAGAAGACACTATGAAAAGATGGCTCTTGTACAATTTACTGGTGTTCTTTACAGTGACACGTGGAAACAACAGCTTCTTTTTTACCATCAGTATTGAAAACAGCGGTGAGCTCCAGGCTGTTACTTTTAAGTCGTTTGCATGTTGATAAATGAGTCATGAGTTGGCAAAGCTCCAGTGTTTTAGGAAGGTGTTTCCTTATGTCCTTTCTGCCGCTTTCTACTGTCCAGATTCTTTCAAGTCAATGTTATGAAGCTCCAGCTCTGCCCACCAGTATGTTCCGTGGTCCCCAGGGCGGGTCCAGGACCAGGCTGTTGCTGTAACCAACGCTGACCTGGAGAGAAGCTCCAGACCCTGTAAGACTGGCAGGTGGATCAGGTCAGGGATACGCAGAAGGCAGGATGGAGGGAATGACTACCCAACGCATAACGACTGAGTTACAATTTTAAAATGGAATGAGTTGGATAGTTATTATCAATGTAATTATTCATAAATGTGCCTAATTATTCATAATTATTCAGAAGCATATTACTTCCCTAATTGCCATAAGTGATCTGGAGGCCAATTACAATGTGATGCTGGTCACAGGACTCAGGGAGTATTATCCCTTCCATCCTGGTGCATCCGAGCTTGGTCTCTGGCCTGACAGCACAGGGAGCTCTTTGTGTCATCTGGCCCTTTAAATACACACAACAAACCGGTTGCTTTAAACCCAGCTGATTTCCAAGCCCCCATCGTCTTTCTTCCCCGTTTCCAGTCCCAGGCTCCTCTTGTTTGGGTTCAGGCTGTTCCTTCGAGGGCCCTCTTTGCTGCTGTTTAATTAGGGCTCTCTTGGTGTCACTCCCGCATTTGATATCTTAATAGCGTTGGAGGGCACATGGCGTGAAATAGGGCAAGAAGGGAGGGACCCCTGAGCGGATACAGATGATGTGGAGAAGCCGGAAGCCTGGACAACTTCGCCATCACCCTTCAGAGGATGAACTGTGAAGTCAGGGCTTCTAGGTCTCTTGTAAATCCAGAGACCCTCTCAGGATGGGGAAGGCAGTCATCCTGACTCATCTACGATGGGCTGCAGGTTGCTGCCTCTGCGGACACATGGTACTTCTGGGGATCATTTCAAAGTAGGGTAGCCTAGGAGAACATCTCCAATTCTTCTAGAACGATCTCACGTTGACCTCCATGAGCAAAGCACCGACGTGAGCTCAGGCTTTCTAACTTGCCATTTGTGCCGAGGTTCTTGTGAATGCACAGACTTCAGAGATGGATTTCTACTTTTTTTTTCTCCCTGGAAAACATTACAGCAATTACCATACTGTGGGGCGGCATGATCAAGTGCAAATTAGCATATAGATTAGTTCTGGGGGCAGGGAGAAGGAGAGGTGAGTTAAGATCGTGAAAATCATGTCGAGTTTTGCTGCACAAAGAGTAGCGTGCAGAAATCTTCCAGGTCCCGGTTTACCTAACCCGGCGTACATGTTAGCGCATCTGACGGGGGGTCAGCTGACGATTTCTAAGGGAACCAAGACGATTCAGCTCTGATTGTAGCTGAGATGTGACAAGGGACTGGGCAGTGTAAGCAATTGCAGGTCTGTTTAGTGGATTTCAAGACTTTTACCAGCTTTTTGTTCCTGGATAGAGAATCCCTGATTTTCTTAGTAAGAACAGCCTCTCATTAATTGGAATCACCAAGTTCAGGTTTTACATTTTGTTCAAGAAATGAAAATGGTTAACTTTTGACTTATGGGGTAAAAAGAGGGACACAGAAAAGAGTGTAATTTGGAACGGAGACTTTTGGGGCTAGTGTGCCAAACTGTGCCGAGTGCACAAAGGAGAAAGATTAAATCACTACCTTCTAAGGTAAGGCTATAAAAATAGACTGATTGGAAAACAAACATTTCTAGGACCTACCTTTTCTTTCTAGATTCTCTAACAATACAGGAGACTGATTTGCTCCCAAACCGTCCATCAGTCCCTCCGTCACCTGCATGCATGACGCTGGGAGTGGCACCAAATGTAGCATCTGACACCAGCTGTCAAAGTTCCTGCAAACGACCTTTGGAAGAAATGGTACCGATTATCCCTACGACTGCTGTAGAAGAGGGTTCAGAGGAGAGACAGAACTTTGAGGATGGAGTGGCCAAGAAAACATTGCAGCCAGGGTGACAGAGCCCAGGACTTGGGGGTCGAGGGGCTGTGTGTGAGGAGACTGGCCTGGCAGAACAGAGGGTCTAGACTGAGTTGGTGGGAGGTAAAGATAAAATGGGGTAATGACACCCAAGGCAGATATCAACCTCTTTCAATCTTTGCTTTAATGGATTGAATAATAACTGCCTTGAAAAATTATTATGGAATAAAGAAATCAATTTTTTTCTTTCTGCATTCCTGGCACATAGTAGGCAGACAGACAGCATTTGTTTCATCACATGAATAAATTAGTTAATTTAATTGGGCTTAATTACATTAACTTAAAAACCAACTCAGGATAAACAACGAAGTCCTACTGTAGAGCACAGGGAACTATATCCAGTCTCCTGGGATAAACCATAATGGAAAAGAATATTAAAAAAAAGAATGTATATATGTGTATAACTGAGTCACTTTGCTGTACAGCAGAAATTAACACAACATTGTAAATCAGCTATTCTTCAATGAAAAAAAATTTAAATTAAAAAAAACCCGAAAAAACAAAACCAGCTCAGGGCCAGTGTGAAGCATGCAACTTTCTCTGTGGTAAGTATTATCACTAAGAAACAAATCATATAAAACATATTTTATTAAAATAAACACAGTTCTTCTTAAAAATAATATCCCTCATCAGCTATTCTGTTTGGGAGTTGGCTTAGATTGGGATGTGTGGAAGAAACCTCCCCACTAAAACAGAAAAATAAAAGACGTGTGTGTGGGCAGGCAGACAAGCCGGAAGGAGTGACAGGGAGATTTCTTTTCCCCCAGTGACTTGAAAGGGTAAAAACCAGAAGAATATGCTCCAGAGCCTGATGGGTCAGCATGGCTACAAAGCAGAATGGGTCACACGGCCTCTGATGGCTGGAGCTGACACAACACATTTCACGGCTCATTAGATAGATTTAAAATCTAATCTGGTTCCGTGAATGTTTTATCAGTGGTTTTATCAAAGTACGGATTGCTTGACAAGACAGGGGTGGGGTAGGGGCACGAGAGAGCCATCTGGCCATGTGTAATTTGGCATGACGTCCTGGGTCCCAGCCCAGTGCCACTCACCGGCCCTGGAAGGCCCCATCAATTCTGCACCCCCCCCCCCCAAAGTCATCTGGGTGCTTTCTGGAGTCTCTTTCCCACCCAGATTCTCCAAATGCTGTGAGAGGTTAGGTAAGAAAAGTAAAAGGTCTTCGATCTTGGAGAAAAGTGCCTGAGACGTAGTAGGTGCTCAATAAATATTGCGAAGAAGTATTTGTTAAAAGAATCTTTCCTTTTGTTCAGTTTGAAACACCAGGTCCTGCAGCTTTTATTGCCTGTACTGTCTTTCACTACCTATTTTCCAACATTTAACACAGGTATTATAGGTTTTTTCTTTTCATTTTGTTCAAAAATTGAAATGCCTTATTCTCGCAATTAGATTGCAAGCTGCTGAGGGATGGGGACCTTTTGCTCTTGTCTTTTTCGCAGCATCCAGCGTAATGCTTTGCTCAATACCTGTATGTGATCATTAGTGACAGTGGAGGGCAACTGATCTTGTGGAACAGGCCCTTGATTAACAATCAGAAAATCAGCTTTGTCTGTATTCTGACGGGCAGCATGAAAGTGGGTAAACCATAATCTCTTTGAGCCTCAGTTTGATCATATGTAAAGTATGAATAATAATTCATGTCCTGCCTGTATAACAGGATCAAATTAATTGGATTTGTAAGGATCAAATAAATTACTGTCTGCTAAAGTATTCCAGCTACTTCTTAAATTTAGCTGTGATGGTACTACCTGTACATGGTCCTTCCTGGAGTCCTTAGAATGGGAAAGAACTGATTCTTGGGAGCCCTAATGGAATAGAGGTGAACTAATACTGTTTTATGACCTAATTGCCACTGGAATCAGGCTAGTCCAAAGCCAGGATGCCTTGTCTTCCCCTCTGATATTATGCGATGGATGAGACTGTTCATTCAAGATCAGACACCCCTGAGCATACGAGCATCTCATAAGAATATAAGAAGAGTTTATACTGAGGATAGGGAAAAAGAGGCATGGGAATTCCTTGGCAGAGTTAGAAAAAAGTTCTGGGCAAGGAGTTTCTTGAAGTTGTTGGTAACATAAAGAATGATTGGAGGGTGAGGTTTAAAATGTACAGTTTGCTCAGTTAGCCACTGGGTGAATTTTCCAATGTTTTTTAGCATAGTCTGGTTCCCCTCCTGCTACGCTTTACTAGTGGGTCCCCAATCCAGCACTGACCCACCATTGGCCAATTACTACAGTTCAGGACATTTTTATCCAACTTACTTCATTTTATTCTAATTAACATTGAGCATACCATGATTTTCATTGTAATTTAACTTCTCCACGGCCGACACTTCCTTACTTAGCATAGATGGTTGAGGTTATCCAAACAATATGGTAATCTTGATGGCCTATCCAGACGAGTTTTGACTTTGTCTTTTTTTTTAATTGAAGTATAGTTGATTTACAATATTATATTAGTTTGAGGTGTACAATGTAGTGATTCAACATTTAAATACATTACGAACTGATCACCACCATATACCCAGTAACCATCTGTCACCATACAAAGTTATTGCAATATTATTGACTGTATTCCCTAAGCTATACATTACTTCCCCATGACTTATTTATTTTATAATAATGTGTTTGTATGCCTTTCTTTTTAGTTTTTTGTGCATCTGTTATAGGTTTTTGCTTTGTGGTTACCATGAGGTTCATATATAGCAACCTATTTATATAGCAGTCTATTTTTTTTAGTTGCCAATATTCTATTATTTATTTATTTGATCAAATGAAACAGTTTTTAAAATTCTATAGGGCTTTTCAATTTTCATACAATCCCATAATAACCCTTTTTTCCCTTACCCTTAGATTGCCTCTCCCCCTTCTCTTTCCCCACTGATAACTACTAGTTTGTTCTTTATATCAACGAGTCTGTTTCTTTTTTGTTTTATTCACTAGTTTGTTGCTTTTTTTTTTTCTTTTCCTTTTTTGCGGTACGCGGGCCTCTCACTCTCTGGAGCACAGGCTCTGGACACGCAGGCTCAGCGGCCATGGCTCACAGGCCCAGCCGCTCCGCGGCATGTGGGATCTTCCTGGACCGGGGCACGAGCCCGTGTCCCCTGCATCGGCAGGCGAACTCTCAACCACTGCACCACCAGGGAAGCCCTATTTTACATCTTTTTATTTTGTGTATTGCTGAACTATTTTAGGTATAGATGATTTTTACCACTCTTGTCTTTTAACCTTTATACTAGCTTTGTAGGTGGTTCATCCACTACCTTTACTATATGTTTGCCTTTACCAGTGAGACGTTTTCTTTCCTAATTTTCTTGTTTCTAGTTACAACCTTTTCTTTTCTGTTTAAAGAAGTCCTTTAACTTTCTAGTAAGGCCTTCTTAGCAGTGATGAACTCCTTTAGCTTTTGTTTGTCTGGGAAACTTTATCTCTCCTCCAATTCTGAACGATAACCTTACAGGGTTGAGAATTCTTGGTTGTAAGTTTTTTCTTTCAGCACTTTGACTATACTGTGCCAGTCTTTCTGACCTGTAGTATTTCCTTTTTTAAAATTAATTTTTATTGGCATATAGTTGATTTACAATGCTGGTTAGTTTCTGCTGTACAGCAAAGTGAATCAGTTATACATATACATATGATATAGCCACTCTTTTTTAGATTCTATTCCCACATAAGTCATTACGGAGTACTGAGTAGAGTTCCCTGTGCTGTACAGTAGGTCCCTATTAGTTATCTATTTTATATACAGTAGTGTGTATATGTCAATCCCAATCTTCCAATTTATCCCTCCCCCTACCTTTCCCCCTTGGTAACCATAAGTTTGTTTTCTACATCTGTGACTCTATTTCTGTTTCGTAAATAGGTTCATTTGTACCGTTTTTTTAAGATTCCACATATAAGCAATATACGATACATATATGATAGATGTCTGACTTACTTCACTCAGTATGACAGTCTCTAGGTCCATCCATGTTGCTGGAAATGGCATTATTTTGTTCTTTTTTATGGCTGAGTAATATTCCATTGTATATATGTGCCACATCTTCTTTATCCACGACCTGTAGTATTTCCGCTGAAAAATCAGCTGATCGTCTTATGGGGCTCCCCTGTGTGTGACTAGTTGTGTTCGGTGCTTTAAAGCGTCTCTCTTTATCTTTAACTTGGTGCTTTTCAAGCTGCTGCACCTGCCCTGGGACCCAGCACAGGTGAGTTTGTGTCTGAGCCCTTCAAGAGCAGAGTCTCAGTTTCCCACTGCCCTCCGGCTCTCCCAGACGGAAGCCCCGTTGGTTTTCAAAGCCAGATGTTAGTTATGGGGGCTTGTCTTCTTCTTCTTTTTTTTTTTTTTTCGGCCTCTCACTGCTGCGGCCCCTCCCGCTGCGGAGCACAGGCTCCGGACGCGCAGGCCCAGCGGCCATGGCTCACGGGCCCAGCTGCTCTGTGGCACGTGGGATCCTCCCGGACCGGGGCACGAACCCGTGTCCCCTGCATCGGCAGAAACCACTGCGCCACCAGGGAAGCCCTAAAGTGGAAACTTTGGATTTATTTATTTATTTATTTATTTATTTTTGCGTGGGGCTTGTCTTCTTGATGTAGGTCCCCTGGGCTGGGGAACCCATGTGGGGCTCAGATCCCTCACTCCTCAGGGGGCCTCCCACAGCTGTGAAACCCCTCCCTCTTGTGGGTTGCAGCGCCGGGGGAGGGGGGGTGGATACTGACAAGACCAACTCTCTGCCCTCCTCGCCATCTCAAGGTGGCCTCTTCTAACATCCTTATTTGTAGCACATCCGTTCTGCTAGCCTTCAGATCCTTCTCAGAGGTGGTTGGTCTATATGTAGCTGTAGTTTTGGTGTGTCTGTGGGGGGAGATAAGCTTGAGAATTTTCCTACTCCACTGTCTTGATCCGCTGGATCTATTCTGACGAGTTTTGAAGACAATTTGTCACTTTAGACCTTAGCTGTGTTCCTGAGAGCAGTAGGCTAGTAGCCCTCAATTCTGGATACATTAAGAAATCTGGAGAACTTAATTGACTGGCCTGGATGAGTATCAGGTCGTGAGTATTTTTTCAGATAGTCCCCAACTGATTATAACTGTAGCTAGAGCTTAGAAACGGCTTGTGACGTAAATAGAAATTCTTGAGCCATACTATTGATAGGCACTGATGCATGAAGAAATACTGCCATGACCCTTTTGGGACACGAATAGTCAGTGTTCCCACCACCGTAATTTTCCATTCGGAAGTCTGACTATGTATGTATATATAACATTGTGTGTGCATGTGTGTATGAATAATACACGAATGACAAAACTTTACAGACATCATCGCACAAGAAAGCTCACTTACTGCACTGAGAAGGTGTCTTACTCCTGCCTTTACAAAAAGTTCCCATTTGCACTGATTAATTGACCTATAATCTTACAGAAGTCATCACATTTTTATTTATATTTACCTTTGATACAAAAATGAGAAACATCTACAAATTCCATGAGTTTCAAGAAGCCTTAATTTCCCATCACAGTCCTTTTGATGGCATCTTTTTTTTTTCTCTTAAACTTTTTATTTTGGACATTTTCAAACATACACAAAAGTAGAGAGAATGGTCTACTCTGTTCCTGTTTACTAATCCGGCTTCAGCGATTACCAACCTTCACCTTTTGTTCATCTGGTGTCCTGTCTCGTCTTATCCTTTACCTTCCAACCTTCCATCTCTAGACCAACTTAACCTTACAATTCTTACACTTCCTTTTAAAACTCTTACTCGTTATTTAATAGTACATTGCCAACACCCTCGCTCATCCCTGATTGAGGAGGCAGGCTCTAATTCCGTCTCTGGTTTGCAAGGTTTCCTGCTAAACCTAAACCCTTAAGCTATGTTCTTGCAGTCTGGGACATTAGCAAGATCTCTCGATTGAATTACAGAATCACTTTCCACCAAGGAATCAGTTTTGTAGAGTACTTAACATTGAACTACATGAGGAGACACAGGAGTGACGGGTCTTTTCAGTAATGTCATCATTTTTTTTCCTTCTGTAAATCAAAGGCGATATTCCAAGACCTTCAGTTTTGTGGCATGAGTGGAGTTAAAAGTTTACAGGGGTTGGAAATAGCCTCCCAGATTATAGCATTTTTGTCATCTCCTGCAGGTTTATTCTTTTATCTGTAGTTAATATGAATCATGGAAGGATCTGAGTTTTTTCTGTGATTTGAAACTTTTTTTGTGGGACACAGATTCGACAGTCTCCAGTGCCCTACACGCTGAAACAGCATAAAAGAGCTCACTCCTTTCCGCCTCTGCCAGTGACCTATTTTGGGGCCCTCCAATGCCGCCCGCATTTAGCAGGGTGCTTTGCCCTCCAGCCTTGAGGATCAGAGCTTACAGGTCACTGAGGGCTCTGAGACAGCCTGCACTCTCTTCTGAGTTGACTCTGGCAATACAACAAAGAGAACGTTGATGAGAATCTCCATCCTCAGGAAGGTCCATGGGCAACACGCAGCAGCCCAGTTGGTCCAGAGGGAGCTCAAGTCAGGAGGATGTGTTTGCTTCCCACCCGGGGTTCAGTGACCTTCCTTTCATCACAGTTGTTCTGAACCTCAGAGTGTCAACCGTCTTCTGTCTCCTGTTACTTCAAGAAGAGTGTGAATTTTCTGAACATTTTCTCAAAACTTAGTATCATTTTACTTTTATTAAAAAAATCAAACTCATATAAGATTGCCTGCCAACCTGGGAGCAAAGAGAGGAACTAGAGAAAGGGGGAAAGATGAAAAAGCTGTAGAAATTTGGGAACCAAAATCCTATAAGTCTTTTTTTGGGGGGTAATGCCCCAAATTTTTTGGGGGGCTATGCCCTGATTGTAGTGGTGTGTGAACGCATCTATTCGTGTATTAAAATTCAGAGACCTATAAACCAAAAAAAAAGAACAGTTTTACTGTGTTATAATTTTAAAGGATAAAATAAATTGTTAATCAGGGGAAAAATAAAAACTCTAGCCTTGTTCAAGTTTGAAAGTAAAGAAGCCAATGGATAAATATTGAAGAGTCTGAAAAAGAAAGAGGGGGCTGAAACAGCACCTTGGGATCGTCAGTCATTTTTCAAGTTGTTTAAAAAATTTTAAAAAGATTTAAAAATTCTTACTTATTATACAGATGATATTGTAATGACAGAGATTTTAAAAAGTGACTGAGAATCTTCTAATTATAATACATCACTGATTTGCATTAAATATAATCCTTTAGCCTCAGTCTAGCTCTGCTCTTCCTTGCCTTTACTGGACAAAGGCTAGTCTGGCTTCAAGCTTCATGGAGGGGAGAAGGTCCCCACTACTCCTGTGAGGTTTGAGGACCACCGGTCTCTGCCCCGTTCCAGACCTGCTGAATCAGAAGCTGCCTCGTCGCGAGATAGTCCTGGGTGACTCCTATGCACGTTGAAGTTTGAGAATCCCTGGTTGGAGACTTCTGGTTGCCATGGAGATTGCCGCTGGGGTCTCAAGAAGCTCCTTCCTCTGAGGGTGCCTAGCAGCACACACCCTTGCCCTGCTCCCTGTACATGAGAGTAAGGGCGTGTTCCCCAGCATTTCTTCCAGCAAAATGAGACCAGTGTATCGGAGTTGCCCAAAGAAGCTTATCTTAATTCCATTTATAGCATCACAGGCATATTTGAGGATAAGTTTCCCTTGTTATCCTAAAACATCTGCTTTTTCTGTTAAATTTAAGTTTTAAATCATCTCCACCAGGTTGAGGGGAACAGGCTGAGGTGTATGGGGGTGGATAAAATCTGGGAGAACATGGGATTTAACTAAAAGTTAAAGACGGTGCTGCTTAGCAAAGGGAGGTTATTGAGGCAGAAAGAATTCTCTTGTGGGGGGGGTGAGGGAGGGATGGACTGGGAGTTTGGGATGAGCAGATGCAAATGATTATATATAGGGTGGATAAACAACAAGGTCCTACCGTATAGCACAGGGAACTATATTCAATATCCTGTGATAAACAATAATGGAAAAGAATATGGAAAAGAATGTATGTACAGTAAGTCCCCTACATATGAACAAGTTCCATTCCGAGAGCGCGTTCCTAAGTCCAATTTGTTTGTAAGTCCAACACAGTTAGTCTAGGGACCCAACTAACACAATCGGCTATATAGTACTGTGCTGTAATAGGTTTATAATACTTTTCACACAAATAATATGTACATAAAAAAAACACAAAAAATAAACATTTTAAATCTAATAGTACAGTACCTTGAAAAGTACACTAGTACAGTACAACAGCTGGCAGACAGGGGCTGGCATGCATGTTCGCATCTTTGAAAGTTCACAGCTTGAAACTTTGTATGTAGGGGACTTAACTGTATTGGTATAACTGAGTCACTTTGCTGTACAGCAGAAATTAACACAACATTGTAAATCAACTATACTTCAATAAATAAATTTTAAAAAATTGTTCAGGCCTTCCCTGGTGGCACAGTGGTTGAGAGTCCGCCTGCCGATGCAGGGGACACGGGTTTGTGCCCCGGTCCGGGAAGATCCCACATGCCGCGGAGCGGCTGGGCCCGTGAGACATGGCCGCTGAGCCCGCGCGTCCGGAGCCTGTGCTCCACAATGGGAGAGGCCACGGCAGTGAGAGGCTCGCGTACCGCAAAAAAAAAAAAAAAAAAAGTTCAGCTTTAAGGAAAAAAAAGTTCCCTTGTCTCACATTGCTTGGTGGGGACAAAATTGTTCCATGCAGAGCTACGGGGTTTGTACACACCACTGTCGGAAGCTCTGCCACTATTGTGTTGTCCTGATCGTGTTTTCTGACTGCTAACGTCCAAATGAGATTTTCTCTCTGGGTCCCGAATGTTGGTGCAGAGAAGCTCCAGAGCTGCTGGTGCAAGAGATGCAAAACCACTTGATGTTTCCCTACAGGTGACAGAACTGGGTCCATATGCCTTTAACTTTATGCAGAAAAAAATCCCAGTGAAAAAATATGAGTTAGCACCCACTGAGATCGCTTCCATTATATATTTTTCTTTTTGACTAATATTGCATGACCAGTTAACCAGCAGTCTGTTATTCTTCTAATAAAGAAAAAGGTATTATAACCAATAAAATACATTTATTGGCCTCATTTTAAAGTCTTAATTAAGGACTCATTCTTCATGAAAATCTTTCTTAAAATACCATCAGAAGTGCACGATAAAGAACGAAAGAAGCCCTTGTATGCTGAAAAAGAAACCTGTCCTCTCATGGTTAGCCTATTGAATATGTTTCTTGGCCCAATCTGTAAATCCATGCAGTATTAGCTTGTTACAGAAGAGATCGTACTGTAAGTATAAATATGTATCCATTGTTTGCTCAATGTAGATTTTTATATATAGAGTGTGTATGCTATAGAATCATTCTCAAATTTGAGGAATTCAGAGATTTTTGCTTTTGTAAACTCAATGTAAAAATATAACGCAGCTCTGAGTTAAGGGAGTAATCCAGGAACAAGTGTTAAGAAAAGGAGTCTAGTGCTGATAGTATGGTCTTCAATGGGCATAATACACAATGCTAAAGCCATGGCTGTCATTCTTGATGGACCCTTAAGTTGTAGGTTCCAGGAGTTGGCTTCTATGAAGCGGATTTAGCTATTGAAGAGTCTGTGCAAGACAGCTACAGTCAGAGAAGGAGCTCTGTGAATGCATTCTGAGGTGGCTAAATATTAATTAGACCAGATGAAGTAAACAAGTTACACACCAAAGGGCTTCTCCTTCCTTTGTGTGTTTAGAGCTCTGGGTTCTACTCATCGGAGAAGATGGGGGCCAGTCTGTGCACTCCTCTCTTCGCTAGGGTTTGCCCTTGTACTAGGAATCTTTCCTAGCTTCTCCTATTTTCCCAATTACCTTGAGATGTCTTCTTATGCTTCATGATATTAGATTTTCAAATGTAGATAATAAAATCATAGTTTTATAACTGAAATGGGGCCTTAGAAATATTCTACTTTACTTAACTTTTTATTTGAGAAAAAGAAGGTATAAAAAGATTAAGTGGCTTTGTTCAAGGCGGCACAGCTAGCTAGTGGCTACTGGGGCTAGAATTCACCTCGTTCTGTCTTGTGATCATTTTGGATCCGAAGGAAGCAAAATTCCCATTTGTGTGGCCACTTGATCAATGAACATTAAAAGTTCTCTGAAAAGTGCTATTTAACGGACCGATGGCTAGTTCTTTGTCAACTGGGGTAAACCCCAAATCTGTTTGCTAAACTCCAGTAAACCAAAAGGGCATCTTTTTCAGTAAATCGGAGTTTAAAACATATTTACTTTTAGGCAGGAAGGACTATTTCTAAGGCATAATGACAATCTTTATCCCTCAATCTGAATTATTACAAATGGACAATTCTATTAAAATATTTTAAAAATTGGGGTGACTTTGATGATTTTAGCAATAAAGTCATTTCATAAATGTTGGAAAAAACCTGCCGAAATCTTGACAATGTTCAGAATGCTAACTAGATTGTATATTTCACTTATTCTATCATATTCATTTTTTTGAGTAATTATCATAAATGTATCATTGTAAATATACTTTACAAATATGAAATGCAAGTGTTGAATATTAAATGCCAGCCATCCTTGCTTGAGTATCCCGAAAGGTAAAATGATTTCTCCAGTTGTTTCTGTTTTCATGTAAAGAGTAATCAATGGGCTTATTTTTTTTTGATATTTCTGCTCATGGGTGTGTTAGTACATTGTTGGCTCAAAGGTTAATGAAAAAGCAAAGTGACTTCCACTGATGGTAATAAAAGTCTTAAAGCTGAGAAAGAACAACTTGTAGATTCATATATTTTTATGATGCTAAATTGGTTTTGGCGAGTATTCAGCATGAAAACCAGTAAACAAACGAAACCCAACATCTCCCAGTGGTATTTTTTCTGCCCTTGGATGGTAGAAAGAAGGCAGAAGTGTGCCACCTGGTGGTTGAATATGGCTTAGCATGGTAGACACCCCAAATCCTATTTTAACCGAAATTTAAAGCATCCCAACATTTCCTTAACTACCAATTCTCTCCTCCTCAAACATATTTATTTTTTCCTAGTATCAAGAGTATTCAGCACTAACCTTCTCTTTGACGTTCAGAAATAATTTTTTAAATGAAAATAATCACTCTATTGTGCTTCTGAATCATGTTTATTCATGGACATTTGCCATTTGAGTTATACCAAGAAATGATATTTTAGTTAAATTCAGATACCACCAAGGACTATATAAAAATGATGCCGTCTCCTGCCGTGCAATCGTGTGGGGCTGTATATTAAATACTAGAAGCTGTATCATCTCTGCGGACTCCAGTTCACTTTTCAAATCAACGTTGATTTCTGCGGCTTGACGTTTGGTCAAATGCTCAGCTTTGTTAGTCTCCATCTTAGCTACTTGCTAGAGTAAAATCAACAGTGACCACAAACTATGACTCTCCATTGTTAACCTTACCTCTCTCAAGTCTGAATAAGGTTTTATATTCTAGACTATGGTTATGGCCATCACATGTGTATGGCAAATCCATTCACAACTGTAGCCCAAGGAATCTATTCTGTATTGTCCTTGAGCTTGGTACAGGAGTTTAAGATTTTCATTCTACCGTGTGTTGTGCCCTGAATATCTGAAACCCTGGTTGAAGTTTCACTGGGTAGGGGTTTGCGGGTATTCTAATCAGTATCACTGGAAAAAATTCCAGAAATGGTAATTTACTTACTGTCACAGTCCCGAGTGTATCTTCCAGTCTCTTGTCTTTTTGCAAAGATGGTCTTTAAAATCAGAGCCAAGGGAATTCCCTGGTGGTCCAGTGGTTAGGACTCAGCGCTTTCACTGCCAGGGCCCCAAAAGAATTCTAGACAGTGCAGTTAAACCAACCTCATGATGCTGTGTTCCAAGGTTTGCCTTATGAAATTGAACTTGAAATCACATATTTTCCCACTACCAATCAAATTGCAATTTTGTTCTGCTGTAAATGTTTAGAGCTTTTTGAAGGTCAGTTTGTATTTTTTTTTTTGGCTTTAGCTTTTCACAGGCCTTTGGTTAAAAACAATAATACTTTTATCTAACCTGCTTTACTCCTTAGAATTCTTGAGGTTATGGAGGTTTTTAAATAGGTTATAACCCCAGAAGTTACAGCATACATTTACATTCTATTTAAGTAGAAAATGAAGCAAAAAGACACGGTTTGATGAAGAATTAAGTGCATTAACCTGATTGTTTAAAAATATTAATTGTGGATAAAGATTCTCTTTTGCCTAGGAATGTAAAATAGAAAATACGATTCATTTCTGGTTTTGAGACTTTGATGTTCTTTTTTCTGAGATCACTTCAACAGCTTCAGTCAAAGAGACGATATCTTGTTACTCTGTCTCCATTTCTAACATAACGGCATTAGTGAGATGTCATATCAGGGGCATAATTCATATTATATTATAATAAGTCCTTTCTTCCATCTTTTGTTGTACAAAGCCAGATGATCAAACATTGCTTGGGAGTGGCACCCACAGTGTTCGGTGCAATCTTTGAAGCAGGTGTTATACCTCAATCGGCAATATGGAAGCCGCTGTCCAAAGTCATTAATGGTCAGAGAAGCCATCTTCATTAGGTTATAGTCAAGTCCTGCACGTTTTGTTGACTTTTCAGGAATAACAGGAGGCAGCATGGTGGACAGAAAGAACACTTAGCTTGGGGTCTTGCTCTGCCAGTAGAAATGCTTTTAGTCTTTGGCTTCAAAGAGGTTTGCTTCTGACTAGGTTTCCTATATATCAAGCTCGTTCTGCAACTACCTGTAAGACACTGAGCAAATCATTTGGCGTTTCTGGGCTGCATATGGAGCATAGAGTAATTTGGGGCAGAAAGCAATTAAACAGTAATTATGACCACCTGATTCTGTACTCCACTTTCAGCTCAAACTTCCAGCAGGAAGTGAACTTCTTGACCAAGAGGCTTTCACGTGGCCCTGGCATTACCAACACTCCTTCTCCAGCTGATGGGGTCAGAGGGAACTAGGCCAGTCAAATGCACACAGACCAGGACGAGGGCTCAGACAGGAGGAAGCAGAGAGAGCAACCCAATGCAGCCACCTGTCTTGCTGAGTAGAGCAGGCAGCCAGCCTTTGGAAGCATCAAACTCCCCCGACAAAATCAAGTCCTCATTCCAAGGACAGTGCCTAAAAGCAGAGTCCAGGAACAATTCTGGGATGGGTAATAAGTAGCAAGAAGGGCACACTTAGAGAAAGGCAATAAGAGACAGAAGAGGGTCCAGGATATTCCTCATCGAAACTGATTGAGGGGCTTCCCTGGTGGCGCAGTGGTTGAGAGTCCGCCTGCCGATGCAGGGGACACGGGTTCGTGCCCCGGTCCGGGAAGATCCCACATACCGCGGAGCGGCTGGGCCCGTGAGCCATGGCCGCTGAGCCTGTGCGTCCGGAGCCTGTGCTCCACAACGGGAGAGGTCACAGCAATGAGAGGCCCGCGTACCGCAAAAAAAAAAAAAAAAAAAAGCCTAGCTTATCAAAGCATCAGAAAGTATTTAGCTATTTTTATGGTTTGTATCAAAAAATATGAGCTGTCGCTTCTTGGGAAGCTTTAATACCTCCCCCTCTTGGCGAAGGCTGAAGTTTAATGTCATTATGGTAACTTTAATGAGGATTCCTAATTTAGTAGGGTGTTCATGATAATGATCACTTAAAAAGATCACTGATTTGAGAAATGGTTCAAGTTTTAATGGTGCTGAGCATGAAGGCTGAGTGACTACTTCTCTACTGGGTTGCTAGTGTTGATGTTTGCTCTGCTAATTGTGCTTAATTTACTGTGAAGTTTTTTCAGAGACTCCTGTTGCTCTGAGCGATGGTGCCACTAGGCGAAGCATTGAACCTGAAGCATTGAGCCCTTATTTGTGGAGTGTCACATAAGCCTCAAGAGGGAAGGCGTCCTGAATTGATTCTTAGGTAACTTATTAGAGGGAGTGTCCTGGGAGTCTTGCATCTTCCCTCCACATTGCTTCTTGGACACGTCAATAATTTCCATCAGTTTATAAAGACCCAGGAGTTGGGAATGTTGCCAGCGGCTCTTGAAAAAGAGACCAGATCACCATTCCTCAAGAAGGTTCTAGAATTTCCTTTTTGGGAGCCAATGGGCATTTTGCACTAGGATCCAGTGGGAAAGCGGGATGGAGGGAATGTTAACGGTTAAGAATGAAGGGAAGGGAAAGAAAATAATCCAGATGAAAAAACTATGAGGAACCCTTTGCTTTTATAGAGAGCTTGGTAGGTAGAGTACCAGGGTCCCACCAGGACTCTGCACATGGGCTCAAGGAAGTGGCTCGGCCTTGGGTCTCTTTTGTGAGGGATACAGGGAAGACGTTGGCATGGCTGACTTACAGGCCTCTTCCAATAACCAGAAGAATCACACTTGGAATCACTCACAAACACAATAAACCCTAATCTTTATCATGAAGATAGCCAGACGTTTCTGCCTCTCCCCAGTGAGTCAGTTTGTCCTGTCTCCTGTATGACCTCATAAAAAAGTTTTAATTACCCCAAAATGCCGAGTGTGGGCACACCCTGTTCGTTACTTACCTAACATCAATTTCCCCCTTCTTTCTTGCCAGTGGAATCCTGATTTTGTTTGGGCTGCAAAGCGTCCAGTTCCTGGGGATGGACTGTGATGAGTCCAAGCGATGATCATAACCTTGCCCTCTGATTTCCAAGCTTCCCTTGCAGCTAGCAGTGGCCTGTGTTCTAATTCCCTGGCCAATAAGGCAAGAGGCAGTCTGTGGCTCCTGGGAAAGCAGGTATCAGTGGAGAGACCACCCTGTTCCCTGCATCTTCCTGCCTCTAACTGGGGTACGATGAAGCTGTAGGAGGTGAGAATCAGCAGGGTGGTAGGGAGGAAAGATCGAATAGCAGGTGTCTTTCACTTCATTCGTCCACATATTACTCTGAACCTCTGACCTCTGGGCCTTCTGTTGTATCAGGTCTTGACTTTAGGCAGCATCATAAGAAGAACTATTTACTGTCCTCCAGTTAATCCCATTATTTAAGCAGAAAGGAGCTGATTTACATACAGAGACAAAGCAATGTTAACTGGGAAAATGATCAGCCCTAGAAACAAACCCGCCTTGTCTGATGTTCTACGTTTCCTTGACTTAAAGTGTGTCTTGACTGGAGTGGAGCAGGCTTTGTCCTCTATTTTCTACCCACCCCCTAGGGATACATAAAGAATCACAAATAAGAAACTCTATCAAATATAATCATGATCCTGGGAGTGGTTCTATAGATGCACTGTACTCACCGTATCAACAGCTTGTTTGCTCTGTAAGGCCCCCATCACCCTGGGTCCGGTAAGGAAAGCTAAGCCACAAATCAATGGCTGGTCTCAGAATTTAGGTGGTACTTTGTCTCCAAAGTCTCTGTGAGGGTCGGGAACAAGACGATTCATTTCCCTGGACCCGGGCAAGTCACCTGCACTGAAAACCAGGTGTCTAGTCTTCCCACGAAGATGAATTGCCCTGTGTGTCAGCCAGCCCCAGCTGAGCATTCCTGAGTCATTAGGAGTCATTTCATTGGCAGACGCCTGCCGACCTCACCTTGCTAAGCTCTCGAAGTGTCTGAGTCAGAATCTGCCCCTCCCCCGCGTACCTCCACATCAGTGTCCTGACAGGTACGTGATGACATGTTGCCATGACATAAAGCTCCCCTGGACTGCAGTCCACGGCCCCGAGCCCCGGGCTACTGGGAAAAGTGGTGAGTGTTCAAAGTTTACGCTAAATAATATGCTTTTAATGATATCGTGTGCGTGGCAGATCAAAAGCATCACCAAAAGGTAAGAAGTTCAAAAAGGCCTTTCCCTGCACAGTGAATTTGACCAGAGCTGCTTTCATGATCTCTCTGATCGAATTTTAAAAAGCGTTGTTAAGTGTCTGATCCTAAATGTTACACTTCAGCAGGTTTTCCCTTGCCTTTCATCGCACGGAGATGAGAGTGATTTGGTGACAGGGTGGATTATTAGCAGGGGAATAACAGTGCCTTTACATGTGAAGCTGGACTGATCAGGGCCTGGAAGCGTTTGGCAATGTCGCTGGAGTGGTCTAGCGATCTGATAGGGGGTTATCTCTTCAAAGCGCTGGGGAGAAGCACAAAAGCGATATCCAGGTCAGGAGAACTTAAGCTTTGCTCAAACCCCATCTGCTTCACGAGGCTCTCCCAGAAATCTCAGCTGGAATTAAGGGGAGGGAGGGAGAAAGAAATGAACATTTTCGGAGTACCTATTACATAAGACGTGCATGTCGGGGACGCAGATGTACGATTTCATCTCGTTGTTCAAGTATCCTTGTGAGATGACTATTATGAATAACCTGTTCTTCCATTGAACTTTATTTTTTTTAACCATAAATATAGCACGTATTCTAATCATCCTTGTGTGAAACTGAGTTTGTAAATGTCAGTCTTCACCTTTAGGCCATGTGCGGGTAGAGAGCAGAGGCTAGGTCACTTCCTTAAGCTACCGTTTATGGCCCTACTATGTGCTGGCCACAGTCCTAAGTTCCCTTCTGTGCATCATCTCCTTTCATCTTACAAAAACTCTGGGAGTTTGGCTTTTTTAAAAATTGGGGTGTAGTTGCTTTACAATGTTGTGTTCGTTTCTGCTGTACAGCGAAGAGAATCAGCTATACGTATACATATATCCCCTCTCTCTTGGACCTCCCTCCCCCCACCCATCCCACCCATCTAGGTCATCACAGAGCACTGAGCTGAGCAACCTGTGCTATACAGCAGGTTCCCACTAGCTAGCTATTTTATACATGGTAGTGTATATATGTCAGTCCCAATCTCCCACTTCATCCCCCCTCTTCACCCCTGCCCTATCCACATCTGTGTCTCTATTCCTGCCCTGCAAATAGGTTCATCGGTACCATTTTTCTAGATTCCACGTGTATGCGTTAATATACGATATTTGTTTTTCTCTTTCTGACTTACTTCACTCTGTATGACAGACTCGAGGTCCACCCACGTTTCTACAAATGTCCCAGCAATCCCACTACTGGGCATATACCCTGAGAAAACCATAATTCAAAAAGACACATGCACCTCAATGTTCAAGGAAGCACTATTTACAATGGAAGCAACCTAAATGTCCATCGACAGATGACTGGGTAAAGAAGATGTGGTACAGATATATGATGGGAGTTTGGCTTTGATTTGCCAAACATTTTATAGATGAAGAAATTGTCTGAGGGATTGAGTAACCGGCTTATCATCACCCAGCCAGGAGGTGGCAGAGCTGCGATTTGAACTCAGGGCTGAGGGTCTCAAGTCCATGTCTCTCCTGCTTCTAATCCTGACGTTGCCCTTAGAATCTAGGGCTGCAGTGTTTGTTCAGCTGAACGCTTGCATAATGAGTGATCCGTTTTCCAACAGGTAACCCCGACTTCCAGGCTCCGATTGCCAATCTCCACCCATCACCGCACTGCAAACCACCTGAAAGCGCCCAGCCCGCGTTCTCTCCAGACCCGGGGAAGAATTCTTTGTCTTGTAAAGTGTGGCTCAAGGACTATAGCAGCATCAGCATCACTTGGGAACTTCGTGGAAAAGCACATCCTCAGGGCCTGAATCTGGGGTGGGACTCCCCAGAATCTGGGGTGGGACTCAGGAAAGTTTTTTTTGTGTGTGTGTGGTACACGGGCCTCTCACTGCTGTGGCCTCTCCCGTTGCGGAGCACAGGCTCCGGACGCGCAGGCTCGGCGGCCATGGCTCACGGGCCCAGCCGCTCCGCGGCATGTGGGATCTTCCCGGACCGGGGCACGAGCCCGTGTCCCCTGCATCGGCAGGCGGACTCTCAACCACTGCGCCACCAGGGAAGCCCAGGAAAGTCGTTTCGAGCAAGATTTCTAGGTGATTCTTACTTCTCCTGAAGCTCAGAAAGCACTGTCTTAAGCGGTCTCTGCATCTGGGCATGAGTCATTCAATCATTCCTTTAGTAAGATGCTGGTGAGTTTTTGAAACACCTAGCATCATGTATGTAGAACATGGATATTATACAGGACATATAGTATGCACATTCCTTTCCTTAGCGAGACACTGAACCCTCTACAGGCCTTTACATAGGAACCTACAACTTTTTATTTGAGGGCTTTGCTGGAACGACCGTGGATGCTTTGAGGGCTTTGTTGGAATGACCATGAATGCTTTGAGGGTTGGTCTTACACATCTACAGAGTCCTCACGCCGAGCACTCTGGGAAGTGTTTATTGAACAAATTAAGTGACATGCTAAGTCACGTGTCATTTTCTTGTGGCAAGAGGCAAACTCTGTGAATCAATTTGATGAGTTTAGAAGGATGTATTCAATTCCTCTTTTGACATTTTTTGATGACTCGTTCCTCCCCCCCAAATAGCTAGGAGTTGGGCGGATAATCAGATGAGTAAAGCCCGTTGTTAAAAGCAATCAACAAACATAACTGTTATTCAGTTAAAGAATCTGTAAAGACGGTGTGTGCTGGTTGCCCAAGCAGCCACCGCTTTGCTGGGAGACAATTCTTCCTTCGTTGGCAAAGTGTTTGTTTTTGCAACTAAGAAAGATTAAAAGGTAGGTTCCCTCCTCTCCTACTCCTGAATTTTTGGTTGGGGGCCCCCGAATTAAAAATGTGTCATTGCCATGTGCATTATCTTTTCTTCTCTCTCCTTTCCAGAAATCAGAGTTGGGGGTTCCTTTCCAAGTAAGGCAGGGCAGGAGATTGGTAACAAGAGGCAGTTTTAAGGCTGTTGAAGACTACATTTTATGAATTTACACACGGAGGCTGACAGAGTGTCAGTAATTTACCCAGCGTTCCCTTGGTGATAAGAGGTGGGGCTGGGATTGAACTAAGAGAATCCTTTTCCCTGTAACACCAACTGCCCAAGATAGGGGTTCCCAAAGACATGCGCCTCAGGATCAAATGAGAGCTTTAAAAAGTACAGATTTCTCAGTGCCACCGTAGCCCTAATAAACGAGAATCTTGAGTGTAAATTCAGGGGAATTTATATTTTAAAAAAGTTTGGTTATCTGTTTATTTATTTGTTAAATTCTGATGCCCAGACCTGTTTGGGAAACGTGGAAACAGGCAGACCTCGTATTCAGAAGGATCTGAACCAGCCTCCGGGAGCTGAGCGGGTACCTATCACTAACTCAGTGGTTCTCAGGGGGTGATGCTTACACAGCAGCCTCAGCATCACTTGGGAACTTGTTAAAAGATACCAGGGCCTCATACAGAACTACCTAATGAGAATCTCGAGCGGTACCTAGAAATCTGTGTTGTAATAGTCTTCCGGGCAATTCCAGTGTTGGCTAAAATTTGAGAAACACTGATGTACTTGGTTACTGTAAAGATGTGCCTATTCTAAAGAGGGCCAGATTTCTAAGCTATTATCAGTTATTTGTAGCTTAGTGTAAATGAAGTGCTTGCACTGCTGGGGGAAGTGGGGAGAGACGGGGCAGCAGGGGTGCTGGGGAGAGAGGGTCCGGGTGGGGTTAGGAAGGGAAGCAGGTAACCAGGAACAATCTCTGTGACATCCCAGTTTTGCCTCAGGCCAGCCCTGCCTCTCTTAGCTCTTGCCTTTCTTCTAAGAAGTACATGTCAAAAGTAGTTTTCTTTGAAGGCCAAGTGGGTATTTAACACCTCAAACATTTAGAGTCCCACCAGACCTTGGGTGGGGGTGGGGGTGGTGGGGGGGTGGGGGTGTGGGGGGGTGGGGGGGTGGTGGGCGGGGACTTTACGATGTGATAATTCACCTCCCTGGAGTTTGTGCGCTTTGCCCGTGTAGAATTTGGGTTTCACAAAGGAATTCCATTGAAACAATTTCTTGCTTTTTGAAGGTAAATCGAATTGACTTTTAAATTTTTAATTGGAAAATTAAGTTCCTTTAGGCTCATTACATCCCTAAAACGATGGGCCAATTATTGGTCAATAAAACAGTGTGACCAGGGATTCCTGTGGTTTAAAAATGAATGCCTCTAACCTTCCTTTTGCACGGTATAAAATGGACATGTTAATTCTTCCTGCATTTAAAAAGGTTTAAATAATAATTTCCGTACCCTTCATTTAAAAATGTTCAAGTAATCTTCATCGTGTACCGATCATGTGTTGGCACAGTAGGTCTTGGGGATACAGGGATGAGAGAGACAGGATCCTGATGCCCAGGGAGCTTCTGGTCCAGCGAGAAGCTTGTGGTCATAACTGAGATGTGCGTACCCTGTGCGCTATAGTCTCCATCAGAGAACTTTCTGCTCAAGCTATGTCTGGATATTGCATGGTTGCCCGTACCAACCAGGTCTCTTACCCATGAGAGTAGCGAGCCCCGCTATCAGACCAAGAGAATAACGATCCCTTTGGGCATTTCAAATAGAGGGAATTTAATATGGGGGCTCACATAGGCGATAAAAGAGCTGAGGGTACAGACAGGACAGTGAGGCACCCAGAGATTAGCAACATGAGGACGGGGCTCAGGGAGAGGTGATGTTATCGGGCTCCAGAAGCTGGCTTCTTTGGGTGGTTCTAGAAGCACCGTGGGGACCACCTGGTGAGAGCTGGAACCCTGGACAGATACAGGTGCTGCTAGAGATGCCCCTCAATGTAGAGCAAGAAGGAGAGAATCCATGGCTTCCCCTTAGGGTAACATATTAAAAAGCTCACTTTAGCTCCATTGAATAGAAGGGGCTGGGGACAAGTAGTCAGGTCCTGAAAGATGCATCTGTCGCAATCCAACTATTAGATGCGGCTTTTAGTCAAGGTTGGAGGAAGTGCCTATTTTTAGGAATAAGTCAAAGAAAAGTCATATTTTAGAACATAACTACTTGCCTGAACCTTTCAGAATTTTCTTGAAAAACCTTTGCTCTTTATTGCTGACAGGCTCTTTGGCTGTGGGGAGGCTCTCCAGAAGCCACGTGTTCTGTCCCTGCCGGGGGCCTGGTTTTCACCATGGGCTCCGCACTCTCAGGCTGCTCCTCGGTCTTGGTGGGACACGCTCTCCCCGCCGTGCCTGCCGCAGCCCCGCCCACGTGTAGGGTGTCTTCCGGTGGTCCATTCAACTCTTCAGAGATATCGCGAGCTCCCCGTTTGGGCTGCACCCCTGCCTCTTTCTCTGGTGCCCGGGGTGGGATTAGGAATGCTGGCCGTGCTGCGTCTCCAGGCTGTGCTGACTGGGTGAGGACAAGCTGTCCCGGGGAGGTGTTGACCGTGGTCCCGAGAGCTGAACTGAGTGATGAGAACCCATCCTGAGAGTAGCGTCTAGAAGTTGTCTGGTCTTCCGCCAGCACTTCCCACTGAACAAACCTAAGGAGAAACGAGGGGGCCAAAGGAGTCTGGGAACCACCTTCCCTGGGATGGAGCAGAGAAGAGGAAGGTGGGGAATGGGTCTGAGAACCAATAGTCCGATGAGGGGCACACCCAGCTGTCCCCTGAAGGAAATTCCCCTCAGTTGGATCAGAGAAAGAAAGTTTTAACGAAGGTCAGGGTCACTCCCTGGGGGGCAGGGGGACATGGAGAGTTGCCCCTCACAGAAAGCAGCTGAGATAGGGAGGTCAAAACCGTGCTGGGATGCAATTGCATCAAGACCCTTTTTAGAACCAAACTTCTTGGATTCTCTACTAAACCTCACTCTCAACTAAATTTTTTTTTTTTTTTTTTCTTTTTGTGGTACACGGGCCTCTCACTCTTGTGGCCTCTCCCGTTGCAGAGCACAGGCTCAGCGGCCATGGCTCACGGGCCCAGCCGCTCCGCGGCATGTGGGATCTTCCCGGACCGGGGCACGAACCCGTGTCCCCTGCAACGGCAGGCGGACTCTCAACCACTGCGCCACCAGGGAAGCCCTCAACTCAATTTTTTAAAAACTTTCTCATCTCGCAATGGTGCTCAGGATCTTCCCTCTGCTCTCAGAAGAAATCAGTTCAACGGTGAATCCATACGGGTGTTTACATCAATTGGCGTCTTACTCAGAGAAGGAGTACTTAGCTGAGAGTAATAAATTGCAAGCACTGAGGCAAAAGCAAAGAGATTTTGGGCAAAATGGTCCTCCTAGGACCCTTGATGGGCTCCTGTCTCTCCTACTGTAAAGAGCTCTGCATAGAGGTTGGATCTGTGACCGTTTTATCAGGACCAGGACCATGGCAAGTTGGGTATAATGACATCAGCTGAGGACAGTACTTCTAGTTTTTTCCCCAATCCATTGTGGATTCATATTTCTGTAAAATATAATAAAATTTTAAAAGTTCAATAGAAAAAGACATACAGTTTGAATATTTTTTTATTAGCTTGAACAGGCATAAAATGACACCATTCAGTAGCATGGGAAGTTCCTAAACTCTCTCTGTTCTGTGCTGACTGTGGTCCAGCCACACTGTTTCTGGACAGATTCTGGTCCACCACCCACACTGGCTCGTAATACACCAACCTGGAGATTGTCTTTCTGACTGCAGGAGGCTGCTCCGGCAGAGGCTTAGTTTTCCCACTTATGTCCCCTGACCTGCGAGTTTCTGGAAGTGGTGACAAAGACTTAACAAAATTCAGGATCTGTAAATCAACAAGAACCTGGAGGAAAATAGCTCTGCGGGGACACTTAGCCATAGCTGAGGAGACGCTCACCCATGCTGCTCTTAGGGGCTACACCCGCATCCTGGCTCAGTGGGGGTGACGTCTACATGTTTTCCAGCTGCTTCATTTTGTGTTCTTTCAGTGTTGACAACTTGGAAAAGGCAGCAGATGTTTCTAAAAATGACAGTTATCTTCAGGGAAAGGAAAATGGCAAATAGTAGACAAAAAAGTATGGAGTAAATTTTTCACCCTGAAGGGCCGAAGAAATCATTAGAGTTATCTGACGGCCTCAGTCTCCAGGAGTGTGACCTGCCTGCTGGCTATCTCACTGCTATTTATATGAGCCAGGATGTCTACCTAACAGCCCGGGTTGAAATCAGGTGGGATCTATAGGAACGTAGATACGGCCCAGCGTGAAAGAAACCAGAAAACCCTTATATCTGTCTTTTAAAATTCTGGATTCCAAATTATTCACCTATAGTTTATAATTGGTTGCTTTTCTCCCAATACACGCACACACAGACACAGACACGCAGACACAGACACACAAATACACAGACACACACACACGTATTTTTCTTCTTCTCTCTCCCAGGACATCACATGGAGCAAAATAAAACTTTAGGAATTAACTACCATTTCTCTTCCATAAAAAATTGTGATACTTACAGAGCGGGTATTGACAAAAAGTAAAATAAAAATAGATGCTCTTTGCTTCGATCTTCAAATAAGATATTCAAACAGATTTTGAAATGGGAAATTCAAAATCCTTCTCTTATTGTTTGACCCTTAACATCGACCGAATTTCTTCCTTAGAAAGTTGCCATTTTTGAAATATTATTAAGGTAATATAGGTAAAGTTAATACAATGGAATATATAGTCAAATGCAATTACGTGGGGCTGGGGTGTTTCTTCCCGCGTGAGAAATCGGTTCTCTCTAATGCCCTTTATTAAAGTTTAAAGGAAGTGTTGACTTGGCAGGAGAGAAAGGGTTTGGGAATGAGCTTTCTTGTTGCTGACCTTTAGGGGCTGTCATGCTGCTTGCAGCATTGCCTTCAAGCAAGGCAGGATGCGGTCATGTTTGCGAAAAAAATGTTCAAAACAAGGAAACCAGAAACAAAAACCCTCATCCCCAAATCAGCCCCCAAATTCATCTCCCAAGATCACCCTGTGTTTTTGACATGCCTGTGTGTGTGTCCGTGTGCTTGCAGTGAGAGTTTGATCATTGTTCTACCAGCAGCTAAAATCCTAAGCCATATGTCAGTGTGTTTCTCAAAGAGAAGCTTGACTAGATTCTCTTCATATTGTTTCAGCAATAGATTCTCATCACCAGGACTTAAAAATATGTTCCCAGCATCTTTTGACAAGTTGAAGTTTCTCCCTTTCAGCCTTTAGCATGGTAAAAACGAATTCAAAAACCCCTGTACCTATTGAAATTCTTACACCTGTCAAACATCTGCTTTCTTTCTGAAGATCACATCATCTGCTTTTTGACTAGGTTGTGCATTCAAGACCTGAAAACTGTGACCCCCGTTGCCTAGCAACCAAGAAACTCAGGCTTCAGCCCTGGTGGGTGAGATGAAAAAAGGTCAGTGACTGTGGCAGGCCTGTCCTTATCAATATGCTACCGTGGAAGCTACTTTTATTTCTTATAGTGATATATCATAATAAGTTTTGTAGGTCTTTTTACTATGGTTCTCCCGTTTGAATAAAAGCATAAGTAAGACTTGAGGGGATGTCTGATATAACAGAAAATGTAACCATAAAAAAAAAACCCAGAATAGAAATCATCTAACTGCTGAGTACCCTGCCGGGCTGCCTGAGGCAGTTACACATTTCCATTGAGTTATTTTATGATCAGGCCAGTATGTTATTGAAATATTATCTCTTTAGCCTTTCTCATTCTGATAAGAAATGACAGGCTCTCAGAACAGTAATACATACAGCGTACAGAATACGGAGCCGTGGACAAAATTCAGCTAGGGCAAAGAACATTGACTTTGGAGAATTTCCACTAAAACAGATCCCCTTGGGTTGTATTTTCAAATCGGGGACAGTCCACATTTTAATGTCCACTTTATTTTTTATTTTATTTTTATTTTTTTAAACATCTTTGTTGGAGTATAATTGCTTTACAATGGTGTGTTAGTTTCTGCTGTATAACAAAATGAATATGCATACATATATCCCCATATCTCCTCCCTCTGGCGTCTCCCTCCCACCCTCCCTATCCCACCCCTCTAAGTGGACACAAAGCACCGAGCTGACATCCCTGTGCTATGCGGCTGCTTCCCACTAGCTACCTGTTTTACATTTGGTAGTGTATAAATGTCCATGACACTCTCTCACTTCGTCCCAGCTTCCCCTTCCCCCTCCCCGTGTCCTCAAGTCCATTCTCTACATATACGTCTTTATTCCTGTCCTGCCCCTAGGTCTTTGAACCTTTTTTTTTTTTTTAGATTCCATATATATGTGTTAGCATACTGTATTTGTGTTTCTCTTTCTGACTTACTTCACTCTGTATGACAGACTCTAGGTCCATCCACCTCACTACAAATAACTCAATTTCATTTCTTTTTATGGCTGAGTAATATTCCATTGTATATATGTGCCACATCTTCTTTACCCATTCATCTGTTGATGGACACTTAAGTTGCTTCCATGTCCTGGCTATTGTAAATAGAGCTGCAATGAACATTTTGGTACATGACTCTTTTTGCATGGTTTTCTCAGGGTATATACCCAGTAGTGGGATTGCTAGGTCTTATGGTGGTTGTATTTTTAGTTTTTCGAGGAACCTCCATACTGTTCTTCATAGTGGCTGTATGAATTTACATTCCCACTAACAGTACAAGAGGGTTCCCTTTTCTCCACACCCTCTCCAGCATTTATTGTTTGTAGATTGTTTGATGATGGCCATTCTGACTGGTGTGAGGTGATACCTGATTGTAGTTTTGATTTGCATTTCTCTAATGATTAGTGATGTTGAGCATCCTTTCATGTGTTTGTTGGCAATCTGTATATCTTCTTTGGAGAACTGTCTATTTATGTCTTCTGCCCATTTTGGGATTGCATTGTTTGTTTTTTTGATATTGAGCTGCATGAGCTGCTTGTATATTTTGGAGATTAATCCTTTGTCAGTTTCTTCATTTGCAAATATTTTCTTCCACTCTGAGGGTTGTCTTTTCATCTTGTTTATGGTTTCCTTTGCTGTGCAAAAGCTTTGAAGTTTCATTAGGTCCTATTTGTTTATTTTTGTTTTTATTTCCATTTCTCTAGTAGTGGGTCAAAAAGGATTTTGCTGTGATTTATGTCATAGAGTGTTCTGCCTATGTTTTACTCTAAGAGTTTTATAGTGTCTGGCCTTACATTTAGGTCTTTAATCCATTTTGAATTTATTTTTGTGTATGGTGTTAGGGAGTGTTCTAATTTCATTCTTTTACATGTAGCTGTCCAGTTTCCCCAGCACCAGTTATTGAAGAGGCTGTCTTTTCTCCGTTGTATATTCTTGCCTCCTTTATCAAAGATAAGGTGACCATATGTGCGTGGGTTTATCTCTGGGCTTTCTATCCTGTTCCATTGATCTATATTTCTGTTTTTGTGCCAGTACCATACTGTCTTGATTACTGTAGCTTTGTAGTATATCTGAAGTCTGGGAGCCTGATTCCTCCAGCTCCATTATTCTTTCTTGAGATTGCTATGGCTATCGGGGTCTTTTGTGTTTCCATACAAATTGTGAAATTTTTTATTCTAGTTCTGTGAAAAATGCCATTGGTAGTTTGATAGGGATTGCACTGAATCTGTAGATTGCTTTGGGTAGTATAGTCATTTTCACAATGTTGATTCTTCCAATCCAAGAACATGGTATATCTCTCCATCCGTTAGTATCATCTTTAATTTCTTTCATCAGTGTCTTATAATTTTCTGCGTACAAGTCTTTTGTCTCCTTAGGTAGGTTTATTCCTAGGTATTTTATGCTTTTTGTTGCAATGGTAAATGGGAGTGTTTTCTTAATTTCACTTTCCGATTTTTCATCATTAGTGTATAGGAATGCAAGAGATTTCTGTGCATTAATTTTGTATCCTGCTACTTTACCAAATTCATTGATTAGCTCTAGTAGTTTTCTGGTAACATCTTTAGGATTCTCTATGTATAGTATCATGTCATCTTCAAACAGTGACAGCTTTACTTCTTTTCCAATTTGGATTCCTCTTATTTCTTTTTCTTCTCTGATTGCTGTGGCTAAGACTTCCAAAACTATGTTGAATAATAGTGGTGAGAGTGGCAACCTTGTCTTGTTCCTGATCTTAGTGGAAATGGTTTCAGCTTTTCACCATTGAGGACAATGTTGGCTGTGGGTGTGTCATATATGACCCTTATTATGTTGAGGTAAGTTCCCTCTATGCCTACTTTCTGGAGGGTTTTTATCATAAATGGGTGTTGAATTTTGTCGAAAGCTTTCTCTGCATCTATTGAGATGATCATATGGTTTTTCACCTTCAATTTGTTAATATGGTGTATTACATTGATTGATATGAGTATATTGAAGAATCCTTGCATTCTTGGGATAAACCCCACTTGATCATTGTGTATGATCCTTTTGATGTGCTGTTGGATTCTGTTTGCTTGTATTTTGTTGAGGATTTTTGCATCTATGTTCATCAGTTATATTGGCCTGTAGTTTTCTTTCTTTGTGACATCTTTGTCTGGTTTTGGTATCAGGGTGATGGTGGCCTTGTAGAATGAGTTTGGAAGTGTTCCTCCCTCTGCTATATTTTGGAAGAGTTTGAGAAGGATAAGTGTTAGCTCTTCTCAAAATGTTTGATAGAATTCGCCTTTGAAGCCATCTGATCCTGGGCTTTTGTTTGTTGGAAGATTTGTAATCACAGTTTCAATTTCAGTGCTTATGATTGGTCTGTTCATATTTTCTATTTCTTCCTGGTTCAGTCTCAGAAGATTGTGCATTTCTAAGAATTTGTCCATTTCTTCCAGGTTGTCCATTTTATTGGCATAGAGTTGCTTGCAGTAATCTCTCATGATCCTTTGTATTTCTGTAGTGTCAGTTGTTACTTCTCCTTTTTCATTTCTAATTCTATTGAGTTGAATCTTCTCCATTTTTTTCTTGATAAGTCTGGATAATGGTCTACCAATTTTGTTTATCTTCTCAAAGAAGCAGCTTTTAGTTTTATTGATCTTTACTATCGTTTCCTTCATTTCTTTTTCATTTATTTCTGATCTGATTTTTATGATTTCTTTCCTTCTGGTAACTTTGGTTTCTTTTTTGTTCTTCCTTCTCTAATTGCTTTAGGTGTAAGGTTAGGTTATTTATTTAAGATGTTTCTTGAGGTAGGATTGTATTGCTATAAAATTCCCTCTTAGAACTGCTATTGCTGCATCCCAAAGGTTTTGGGTTGTTGTGTTTTCATTGTCATTTGTTTCTAGGTATTTTTTGATGTACTCAGTGATCTCTTGGTTATTTAGTAGTGTACTGTTTAGCCTCCATGTGTTTGTATTTTTTACATATTTTTTTCCTGTAATTGATATCTAGTCTCATAGTGTTGTGATCAGAAAAGATACTTGATACAATTTCAATTTTCTTAAATTTAGCAAGGCTTGGTTTGTGACCCAAGATATGATCTGTACTGGATAATGTTCCATGAGCACTTGAGAAGAAAGTGTAATCTGCTGTTTTGGGATGGAATGTCCTATAAATATCAATTAAGTCCATCTTATTTAATGTATCATTTAAAGCTTGTGTTTCCTTATTTATTTCCATTTTGGATGATCTGTCCACTTGTGAAAGTGGGATGTTAAAGCCCCCTACTATTATTGTGTTACTGTCGATTTCCCCTTTTATGGCTGTTAGCATTTGGCTTATGTATTGAGGTGCTCCTTAGTTGGGTGCATAAATATTTACAATTGTTATATCTTCTTCTTGGATTGATCCCTTGATCATTATGTAGTGTCCTTATTTGTCTCTTGTAATAGTCTTTACTATAAAGTCTATTTTGTCTGATATGGGAATTGCTACTCCAGCTTTCTTTTGGTTTCCATTTGCATGGAATATCTTTTTCTATCTCCTCACTTTCAGTCTGTATATGTCCCTAGGTCTGAAGTGGGCCTCTTGTAGACAGCATAAGTATGCGTCTTGTTTTTGTAACCATTCAGCCAGTCTATGTCTTTTGGTTGGAGCATTTAATCCATTTACATTTAAGGTAATTATTGATATCTATGTTCCTACTACAATTTTCTTAATTGTTTTGGGGTTTGTTATTGTAAATCTTTTCCTTCTCTTGTGTTTCCTGCCCAGAGAAATTCCTTTAGCATTTGTTGTAAAGCTAGTTTGGTGGTGCTGAATTCTCTTAGCTTTTGCTTGTCTGTAAAGGTTTTAATTTCTCCATTGAATCTGAATGAGATCCTTTCTGGGTAGAGTAATCTTGTTGTAGGCTTTTCCCTTTCATCACTTTAAATATGTCCTGCCACTCCCTTCTGGCTTGCAGAGTTTCTGCTGAAAGATCAGCTGTTAACCTTATGGGGATTCCATTGTATGTTAATTGTTGCTTTTCTCTTGCTGCTTTTAATATTTTTTCTTTGTATATAATTTTTGATAGGTTGATTAATATGTGTCTTGGTGTGTTTCTCCTTGGATTTATCCTGTATGGGACTCTGCACTTCCTGGACTTGATTGACTATTTCCTTACCCATATTAGAGAAGTTTTCAACTATAATCTGTTCAAATATTTTCTCAGTCTCTCTTTTTTTCTCTTCTTTTTCTTCTGCAACCCCTATAATTTGAATGTTCGTGTGTTTAATGTTGTCCCAGAGGTCTCTGAGACTGTCCTCAATTCTTTACATTCTCTCTTCTTTATTCTGCTCTGTGGTAGTTATTTCCACTATTTTATCTTCCAGGTCACTTATCCGTTCTTCTGCCTCAGTTATTCTGCTATTGATTCCTTCCAGAGAATTTTTAATTTCATTTATTGTGTTGTTCATCATTGTTTGTTTGTTCTTTAGTTCTCTAGTCCTTGTTAAATGTATTTTCTCCATCTATTTCCAAGATTTTGGATCATCTTTATTATCATTACTCTGAATTCTTTTTCAGGTAGACTGCCTATTTCCTCTTCATTTGTTTGGTCTGGTGGGTTTTTACCTTGCCTCTTTGTCTTCTGTGTATTTCTCTGTCTTCTCATTTTGCTTAACTTACTGTGTTTGGGATCTCCTTTTCATAGGCTGCAGGTTTGTAGTTCCCATTGTATTTGGTGGCTGCTCCCAGTGGGTAATGTTGGTTCAGTGGGTTGTGTAGGCTTCCTGGTGGAGGGGACTGGTGCCTGTGTTCTGGTGGATGAGGCTGGATCTTGTCTTTCTGGTGGGCAGGACCATGTCTGAGGTGTGTTTGGGGGTGTCTGTGAACTTATGATTTTAGGCAGCCTCTCTTCTAATGGGTGGGTTTGTGTTCCTGTCTTGCTAGTTGTTTGGCATAGGGTGTCCAGCACTGTAGCTTGCTGGTCGTTGAGTGGAGCTGGGTCTTAGCATTGAGATGCAGATCTCTGGGAGAGCTTTTGCTGTTTGATATTATGTGGGGCCAGGAGGTCTCTGGTAGATCGATGTCCTGAACTTGGCTCTCCCACCTAAGAGGCACATGCCTGACACCTGGCTGGAGCACCAAGACCCTGTCAGCTACACGGCTCAGACGAAAAGGGAGAAAAAAAGAGAAAGAAAGGAAAAAATAAAATAATTAAAAAATATTATTAAAAATAAAAAAGTCATAAAAAGAGAAAGAAAGAAAGAAGAGAGCAACCAAACCAAAAACAAATCCACCAATGATAACAAGTGCTAAAAACTATACTAAAAAAAAAAAAAAAAGGACAGTCAGAACCCTAGAACAAATGGCAAAAGCAAACCTATACAGACAAAATCACACAAAAAGGCATACACATACACACTCACAAAAAGAGAAAAAGGAAAAAAAATATATATATATAAAATAAAAAAAGGAAAAGAGCAACCAAATCAATAAACAAATCTATCAATGATAATAAGCTCTAAATACTAAACTAAGATAAACATAAAACCAGAAACAAATTAGATGCAGAAAGCAAACCCTAAGTCTACAGCTGCTCCCAAAGTCCACCTCCTCAATTTTGGGATGATTCATTGTCTATTCACATATTCCACAGATGCAGGTACGTCAGATTGATTGTGGAGATTTAGTCCAGTGCTCCTGCGGCTGCTGGGAGAGATTTCCATTCTCTTCTTTGTTCGCACAGCTCCCAGGGTTCAGCTTTGGATCTGGCCCCGCCTCTGTGTGTCGGTCGCCGGAGGGCGTCTGTTCTTCGCTCAGACAGGACGGGGTTAAAGGAGCCACTGATTCGGGGGCTCTGGCTCACTCAGGCCGGGCGGAGGGAGGCACTCGGAGTGCGTGGTGAGCCTGCAGCGGCAGAGGGCGGCGTGACGTTGCGCCAGCCTGAGGCGCGCCTTGCGTTCTCCCGGAGGAGTTGTCCCTGGATCCCGGGACCCTGGCTGTGGCGGGCTGCATAGGCTCCCCGGAAGGGGGGTGTGGAGAGTGACCTGTGCACGCACACAGGCTTCTTGGTGCCGGCAGCAGCAGCCTTAGCGTCTCATGCCCGTCTCTGGGCTCCGCGCTGATAGCCGCGGCTTGTGCCCATCTCTCCAGCTCGTTTAGGCGGTGCTCTGAATCTCCTCTCCTCGCGCACCCCGAAACAGTGGTCTCTTGCCTCTTCAGCAGCTCCAGACTTTTCCCCGGACTCCCTCCTGGCCAACCGTGATGCACTAACCCCCTGCAGGCTGTGTTCACGCCGCCAACCCCAGTCCTCTCCCGGCGCTCCGACCGAAGCCCAAGCCTCAGCTCGCAGCCCCGCCCGCCCCGGCGGGTGAGCAGACAAGCCTCTTGGGCTGGTGGGTGCTGGTCGGCACCGATCCTCTGTGCGGGAATTTCTCCTCTTTGCCCCCTGCACCCCTGTTGCTGCGCTCTCCTCCGCGGCTCCAAAGCTTCCCCCTCTGCCACCCACAGTCTCCGCCCGCGAAGGGGCTCCTAGTGTGTGGAAACCTTTCCTCCTTCACGGCTCCCTCCCACTGGTGCAGGTCCCATCCCTATCCTTTTGTCTCTGTTTATTCTTTTTTCTTTTGCCCTACCGAGGTACGTGGAGGGTTTCTTGCCTTTTGGGAGGTCTGAGGTCTTCTGCCAGCATTCAGTAGGTGTGCTGTAGGAGTTGTTCCACGTGTAGATGTATTTCTGATGTATCTGTGGGGAGGAAGGTGATCTCCGCATCTTACTCTTCCGCCATCTGGAAGGCGCCCCCCTAACATCCACTTTAATTTTGATGTGAATTTGGAGCCTCTGTGGATGATTTCATTTCGACCAATTATTGAACAACATTAAAGAAGAAGTCTGTGTGCTTTTTAGCAAACTCATTTAAGAGACATTTTCTTTAGCAAAGAATGAAATTCTGACCCGTTTGAGATGCACAGGTAACAGTTACAGTTGGGCTTTGGAGGCTCATTCAGGAAAAGAGGGTAAGGAGACATAATCAGGAAAGTAACATTTCAAATGAACTATTCAGAAGGTGGTCTGATTTAGAAGTATGTGGAAATGATGTGTAATCCATACAGCTTTGTTACCTTCTAAAGCTTTCACAGGGGGAAAGATTATCTTATCACTGTTGACTTGTTGACTTTTTATTGTTGTTTAACCCATAAGCCGTTTCATACACACAGAATCCACATATTCATACTTAGAGATGTGTAAGGGAGACGTGTGGTCTCTGGGTCTGGGTGCAGGAGACCTGGGTTTTATTCTTGGTTCTGAGCTAATTGGCCCCATGACCTGGGGAAGGAAGGAACTCTCAGGGGCTCAATACTGCCCCCTAGAAAAGAAGAAGTTGAACTATATAACTTGCAGCATCCTTTTGTCCCGTCTTGTGATTTTTTTTTTTTTAAGATTTTTTTGATGTGGACCATTTTTAAAGTTTTTATTGAATTTGTTACAATATTACTTCTGTATTATGTTTTGGTTTTTTTGGCCACGAGGGATGTGGGATCTTAGATTCCCGACCAGGGATCAGACCCATGCCCCCTGCAGTGGAAGGCAATGTCTTAACCACTGGACCTCCAGGGAAGTCTTCCTCTTGTGAATCTTTTATCAGCTACATTTTCCCTCTATTCTCTCTTTGTCATAGAGATACACATAATCACATTTTTGTTACCCAAAATATGATATCTATGTCATTTTGACAATCGCCCTTTGTATATTTTCAGACTTTCTGACCTTCTGAGTAATGACATTCAAGAGGAACATAAATTGAGGTGTTCCTAATTATTGGCTTCATTTTGGGGTTGTGTAGATGGACCTTCCACAAACCTGAAGTTAGCATTTTCCTCTGTTCAGTCCAGTCTCCATGAATGTATGGGATCCGTGACTGTTTGCTTTTTCTTTTCTTTCCCTCCTTTTTTCTTTTTTTAAAGAGCAATAATGTAGAAGCAGATGTTGCCTCCTTTCTCACAAATGCTGCACAGTGAATCATCTTAGCCTCTCTGTAAAATTTTAGCTTAATGGAGTCCTGGCATTTCTGATGAGACGAGGAACTTAATTTTATAGAACAACCTATTGAACAAGCTGTTCTTGGACATTCCCATCTCAACTAAATGTTAAAAGTATTAAAATTCACATTAGTGCAAGAGGAAATTTTGCATGGGTAATCCTTTAATACAGTGTTTTATGGCTCTATTAGCTGCACAGCAGCTGGTGACATGATGAATTTAATCCATTAAAAAATTCAGGAAGAGGTTTAAAAGTCATCTTTTTAAAACATTATCTTGCTGCAAGGAAAGAGAACTTCTCCTCGGGCCCAGAAGCAGGCTGGCTTCACGCTGAGGCAGGTATGGGAAACGCACCTGCCCGACAAACTCACACGCTCCGAGCTTGGCCCCCAGAGAAGGGTTAGCGTGATGCATGAGGGATCAGGACGGGGGAGTCAGAAGAGGCTGAAACAGTTGAACATCTTTGACTTACATCTTCCACCTTCTCCTTGCTTTTCAAAGAAGGTTTCACGTGGATAATAAATGATGGTGTTGTTTTTAGATGGGTTAAGTATTTTTGTCTCGAGGTCTGTATTTCTGTAAAATCAGAAATTCCCTGAGCCTTTAGTGATATAATTATTTATCTGATGAGGACATAAGTAAGAAGAGATTTCCCACCCTTGCTGTAAAATAAGCTTCTGTCAAATCACTTGGGTATAAAAGCTTTGGTCCAAGGGATCCAAGGTCTCACCTTGATGAAGTGCTCCCGATTTGTATATCTGGAGGGCATTGGGAGGGAGCCTGGATTCAGGGCATTTAAGTAGCATCTTGGATGCCTTAGTAAGCCAGGGACCTGTCTGGGAGTAGATGAATGGCACTGTCATGTCTTAACCACTAGCCTTAACGTTCTTCATTTTTCTTTCCAAATTGTAATTTGTTTTCCCAAAAGGAAAAAAAAAAAGATAGTGTCCACCCCCGACAATAGATTTTGCAAGTTCCTAGGTAGGATGAGTTGTTCTCAAAGTCAGGAGAATTTCTTTGTAACAAATAGGTATTTCTGAGCAGAGATGGTAACAGGTCACCTTGGATCAAATTGCCTAATATCTGTAAATGCGTTTGTTACTGCATTCAACCCTCATGAGCTGAAAAATAGGTAGCTTAACTTAGGAGCAGTTTTGCCTAAACAACTCATTTATATAATTCCCACGTTCATGTAAATTCCCTCATGTTATCTCACACTTAGCAGAACTTGATACAGGAGGGAAATTGCTATTCTTGCCGTGTAGCTATTATGGACCATAAGAGCAAAACCAAATCCACTTCATCTGCCTTGCAGGAAATCTCTTATGGTCCCTACAGTTTCAACAAACCTACAGGTTGAAAACCGACACAGCTGTTGCATTCTCAAGTATAAAAATTGGTTTATTTTTCTTCTGACACGAAAGGCTTTACCTTTCTCAAAGTGCATGGGTTACTTGAGTGACAAAGGCCCTTCCTTCTGTTCTCTGGATGGGGACATGAACATTCTAAAGTTCTTACTTTCCATAATTCCTCCCCCACCTCCCAATGCTGCCAAAAGTTGACTTTTTCATGGAAAGTTTAGTGTATTTTGAAAACAGTTGAACTTCAGAGCTGATGCTACTAGCGTGAATAGAATCGGTTTGGATGGTATCTAATCTTATGTCTGAGATGCATCCCCCCACTTCCCTCCAACATGTTTAGAAAGACGCCTTTCATGGGTGTGCAGTAATGTGTTTCATTTTCCAGTCTACATGGTTCCTAGTGACTGAGCCTGTTGTGAGAAGGGTTATGCAGTCTGAGAGCTCGACTAATGATATTGCCTTTTTTTTCCTACATAAAATACACACACCACTAAAATGATTTCCATACTGAAAAAAATGCATAACCAAAATGTAGCCAATAGTATCATTGTCACTGTGCACATTTCCATGTCTATACTATTTTCAGAAGCAAGAGAGATTGTGGGGAGGGCTAGAAGACAGAGTTAGAAGGAGAGTGGGGGGTTGGAGGCCAGGACCCTTCTTTTCACCACTCTCTTGCCTGAGGTCGGGGGTAGCGGGTCCTCAGAACCATCAAACTCTCTTTGTTTTTTAAGGTGATTTTTAAATTATTTTATTTTATTTTTATTGAAGTATAGTTGTTTTACAATATCGTGTGAGTTTCAGGTGCACAGCATAGCGATTCAATTATATGTGTGTGTGTGTGTGTGTGTATAATTATATATTTTCCTCTTCAGATTCTTTTTCCTTATAGGTCATTACAGAATACTGAGTATAGTTCCCTGTGCTATACAGTAGGTCCTTGTTGGTTATCTATTTCCATCAAGTTCTCTTGGGAGAAACCTGAGAAAGTTGGGCCTGGTGACCTGTTCCTTTAGGCCTGGCGGAGGCTGCAGTTCCCTAAGGATGGGTTCTGGCAATCCCAAAATGAATTCCCAGGAAGTCCAGGAAGTGCTCAGGGTTAAAATAGGGCTCCATGGATGACTTTGTGAAATATCACACGGTTGTGTAAGTCAGGGCATCTCCAGTCTGTGCACGTGGAGACCAGGGAGTCCTGATAAGACGCAGGTGCTGACTCAGCGGGCCTACTTGGGGCCCGTGGTTCTGCATCTCTAACTAGCACCCGAGTGATGCAATTTTACTGATCCAACAACCATATTTTGAGTGACAATGCTTATGAGAGTCTTTCTGCCTCTTAGTCTGTTAAAGGTGCTAAGAAATCCTCCACGAATTCGCTGAGTTTTATTTGTCTGACCGTCATTTACCAAACTATGTAGCTTCAGAACAGCGATGAGAGCTTTTGGAATAGAGGTTAGGAAGCATTCCATGAAGAGCCTCATGGTATTTGGCTGCATCATCAATCAAGAATTCTGTTTATTGTGTGTGAGCGTGTGTGCGTTGGGGTGTGTAAGTGTGCCATGCAAGTCTGGGGGCAGATGGCCATTTGCACAGATATCCACAAGATCGTTTCCCGTCCTGTATGGGAGCCTCTCAGAACCTTGTGGGCTCCATATCAAGAAGTGGAGTCTCTTTCCTCGCCTCTAACTGAACCTGTGCCTGGTGACAGTCTCCCCGAGTAGAGCAGGCAGGAGTGTGATTGGTGAGGTCCTCAAAGGAGATTCAATTCCCGCCTGCTCTCTCTCTGAGCCTTCAGTCACCAGGTGAGAAGAGGAAGGTGAGAGAGGGAGGGGGGAGGGGAGGGAGGGAAAGGGAGGGGAGGGGGAAGGGGGAGGGGAGGAAAGATGCCCGAGGAACCCCAGCTGTTCCAGCATGCGGGGGTTTGAATCTCCCCAGCCCAAGCACTTAACTTGAGTCAAAAGCTTTCAAGATGACCTCAGTCAGACCTCAGCTCCAGCCACAGGTGGGCTGCAACTGTATGAAAGACCTCCAGTGAGAAGGGCCTAGCTGAGCCCAGTTGGCCCCCAGATTTATAAGCCAAATAAGTGATGGTTATTGTTTCAAGCCACTGCTGTGGAGTGATTTTATGCAGCAATAGATGTCTGAAGGAGTCCAGATAATAAAGATCAGATTGAGGACTTGCTTTTTTATATTCACTTAGGGCCAGAGAAAGACTGGGTACAATCTTTGTTTGAGCTGAGATAAAAAACGAGTTACTCTTAGAATTTTCGTGTGGATGGAGTTCTCATCCACAGCATGGGTGCCGTCTCCCCTCATCCCCTTCCAAGGATGAGGGTGTATTCCATGATGCCAGAGGACACGTCAGATAAACAAGCAGACACCCATTAAAATGAATGAACGTCAACATTCTTCATGCTTACTTGTTATTAACGACAGGGAATGGGAAGGTGCAATTCGAATAGTTTGTTATTGTTATACATTTGTGGCAATATATTATAGTTTACGCCTTGGCTTGGAAGTTGATTACAAGTTTTATGAGACTGAGTGCCTGTTATTGGCAATCTTGATGTTTTCTTTTCCCCTGTAACATGTCACAGACAATTGATTTATATGTAGGCAATGATTTTCTTTTATATTATACCATTTCAATAAAAAAATTAAAGAAGAAAGTGTGTAGTGGGGAGCAGCAGGAGGATAATGAAGGTTATATCGGTCAATATGGAAGGATTTTGAAGTATATTAATAATATGTATTCTCTCTGGAATCCATTCTCAGGACACTTTATATTCTTTGCGAGAGACAAAACAAGTCATCAGGGACTTTTTATAAACACAGGTGGTGCTTATTTACTAGGAAATAAAAATTTTACACTTCTGATGATTAGCCTAGACAAGTTTTCATGAGCTCCTGCACTTGGGAACATGGTGTTTATTTTCTTTCCTAGTTTTCCTCTCAATTCTGATGACTTTCCTTCTCTATGAACAGCTGGAGTTAGTGGTGTCGTGATACCTAAAATATCTCGGACAGATTTTTGAGGGACGGTATTAGCAATCTATTTGACAACGATCGTCATAGTAAAACACGACACTCTGCAAATTTTAACAGACATGGCCGTGAACCTCAATGCAAATAAAGGCTTCACATGTGAAGAGAGAATTAGGATTTACATCGACAAATAATTGGCTAAAAAAGGGAAAATCCAAGTTGCGTCTTCTCTCATTGCCACACACTGCTTGTGTGATTTTTTTCTTAAAATGGGAAGACACATTTCAAAAATGTGTTTATGGTTCTGAAATGTAAAGTTTCCTAAAGATTATTATGTAATAATTTCATTTAAAGAAAAACCTTACATATTACAACTGAGAATACATATTTAAATGTGTAGTGAGTGTTTGTATTAACATCTAAAAGCATAGGAATACACATTTAAAAAATTAAGACCCAGCAACCCACTTGGGAAAAAGATGCCTAAACAAAAATGGAAGCACATTTGTATTTATACACGGTACCAGCTGCCACTGATGCTCTTCCCCAGGCCTCAGCCCTTGTCGAGGTTCACTCGCAATGGAGATGCACAGTAACCGTGAATAGTGGTAGTTTCCTACCTTGAGTTACTGTGGCTTTATGTTTTTCTGTTTGAAGGATTTCTCCAGTGTGCTTAGCTCACAGGCATGGCAGCCTGAGGATTTAACACCCCTAGGAGTGTCTATGGATACATACCCCAGCTTCCCCTTTCCTTAATGGGACATTTCTAAGGCATGTTATAAATATTTTCTCAGAGATGGAGCCCTACTCTCTAGTAGCTTTAAACCACTAATTAATTAATCATCTATTGTTTTTTTTATTCCTGCCCCATATTACTATCCTTACTTTCTCATGTATGCTTCCCAGAATCACATCTCAGATAACTTTCTATACCGAGTACTTGTTGAGGGTCTGCTTTCAGGAAAACCCAAAGCAGAACACACATTATCTTAAAATAATATAAAGAAGACGAGTATGTCTCAAAACTTACAGGATGTGACTAATATACCCTGGTTAAAATTTGTAGCATTATAAATTTTCATCATTAAAAAAGAAAGAAGAAATATAAGAATTAAGTAATTCATTAAAAAAGTAAGAAAATATCTAACAACCATATCTAAGAAAAGTAGAGATAAGAAAGTTATACAGATAAATACACTTGCAAAATAAATTTACTAGAAAGCACGTACAAAATAAAATTAGTTATAAGTCTAAGAATTTGTTTTTTGGAAAAAATGAAAAATGGGCAAATGTCTGGAATTTCTGGTAAACAATAACAACAATAAAACAAAAATGAGAAAAGAAAAAAGTAATAGAAGAAAGTGATTATTACATCAGATATTGAGGAAATATAATAATTTAAAGAAGAAGCCACACTTGTTTATGGTAATAATTTGAAAACCTTGGCCAGATAATTTTAAGGAAAATATGAGTGATCATAATTAACTCAAGAAATAGATAGCTGAATATTATCATGAAAGAAATTAACAATTTTTTAAAGAATTTAAAAATGCTCTAGGGCTGGATTATTTTGACATAACTTTTTTCAGACTTTCAAATCATAGCTCATTTCTATGCTACACAAGCCATTTTTAAGCATAGCTGGGGAGCTTTTCAATTCCTTTTATAAAAATACTGTAAATTTGATGCCAAAACTTAAAAAAGATAAATCAAAAAGGAGTAAAACCACTGAACAGTTTTTCTTCTGAATATGCTTAAAATAATGAAAAATATCTACAATCAAAAGGCAATAGTTTACAAGGCAGTAAAGAGCTAGAGGCATTGCCATTAAATAAAGAACAAAACATGGATGTATGCTATTGCCACTATCAATTTACGTTGTCCTGAAAGTTCCAGCTATTAAAAATAAGGCAAAAAGAAAAAAGTATACAAGAGGTAATATGCTTGTTACTGAGAAAAAAACCCCTGCTGTTTGTAAATGGCATGGTTGTCTTTCTAGAAATTGCAGGAGAGCGACTGAAAAACTTCTAACACTAAAAATGTTAGTGAATTGATTAATTAGATTAATGGCTCTTGTAACAAAGAGACCCCAAATATAATAGATTAAATAAGATAGAACGCCTCTTACAACAGTCCAGGGATCATTGGTCAAGAATAGCAGACCTGGGACTTCCCTGGAAGTCCAGTGGTCAGGACTCTGCGCTTCCACTGCAGGGGGCACGGGTTCGATCCCTGGTCGGGAACTAAGATACTGCAAGCCGTGTGGTGTGACCAAAAAAAAAAAAGGCAAACCTGCTTGGCTCCTGGGATTAAGAGACCCAGTGTCCTTCTATCCTGCACCCATTAGTCCTTGAGAACAGGCACTGGTAAGCATCCTCTGTAATGGGCCGGAAGGTAAATGTTTTAGGTTTTGAGGGCTCGTGAGGTCTCTGTCATGTTTTTCTCCTTCCTTCTCTCTCTTCTTCTCCTCCTCCTCTCTCTCTTTCTTTTTACAACCATTAAAAAATTTAAAACCGGGTTTCCCTGGTGGCGCAGTGGTTGAGAGTCCGCCTGCCGATGCAGGGGACACGGGTTCGTGCCCCGGTCCGGGAAGATCCCACATGCCGCGGAGCGGCTGGGCCCGTGAGCCATGGCCGCTGAGCCTGCGCGTCGGGAGCCTGTGCTCCGCAACGGGAAAGGCCGCAGCAGTGAGAGGCCCGCGTACCGCAAAAACGAAAACAAAAACAACAACAACAAAAAATTTAAAACCATTCTTAACTCATGGACTATACGAAAATCAGGCCACAAGTCAGGTTTGGTTCACAGGCCAGTTTGTTCACTCCTGCTTTATAATATTGTTTACTTCTTCCTGGTTAAAGATGGCTCATCGAGTCTGTGTTCCAGGAGAAAAACGCAAAGCTTTTTCTGGAGATGATCTGGAAGTTGCACATATCACTTCCATTCACATCCCATGGGCCAAACATGGTCACCAGCCTACGCACAGCTGCCAGGGAGGTTGGCAAATCCGGGTAGCCATGTGACCGAGAAAAAGCAAAGAATATACTTGGATGGGACAACTATAAATTTGACTTCCTGGTTAACATAAGAACTAAAAAAACCCAGTACATTCCTGAATATAGGTAACTACCCATTAGAAAATATACTGAAAAGTGGACCAAAATATCTCTAATAAATACCTTGAAATTTTTGAACCCGAAATGTTTAGGATCCACTTAAAGAGAATTAAAATTTATATATTGAAGAAAGTCAACTTTGACCAATTAGAGGAAAAACACACAAAATTGCTAGATGGAGAGACTGGGTATTTAAAATATGTATGTCAATTTTCTCAAATTAATTGGTAGGTTTAATGCAATACTCATAAAAATTCCAACAAGATTAACTCTGCCTGTTTGATAAGGTGATTCTGAAATGTATGATGATTCAGAAAAATAAATGGGAGAGAATTCTCAGAAAAAAATTTTGAAAATCAGTGAAATGAGAGGAACTTGATCTACCAGATACTTAATTGTCAGTCAAAGGGGGGTTCAGAAGAGAGACTGTAGTTGGAACTGTGCCAGCCCATTGCCCCTTCTAAGTAATATTTTTAGGTCACAGAATCTTGGGAAACAGAAGATCCTAATTCAACCACTTTCTCTGTGACCTTAAGCAAGTGATTTAACCAATCTGAGCATTGATTTTATCATAAAACGAAGCCAAGAATACATACTTTATAGGAGTTTATTAAGGATTAGCATTTGTTCTGTGCTACTTCTCTACCATCCTACAAACTCTTGGAGTAAAAGACTTCATCTAACTAAAATTATGTTAAATGCAATATTCCTGGTATAGGCACGTCACCTAGGGCTGGTACTGGTGCTGGGGAGAACTGGTAAATTGGCACGACCTTCTCCTGACTGGCTACAGAGTTGCACACAGCAGTTTACTTAAGAAACAATTGTCAGTTTGGGGAAAGAAAGCTGTTCTGAATTTTAGTTCTCTCTATTTCTAGCTGCATGATATTGGGGACTAGACTTAGTTTCTCTGTGCCTTTATTTCCTCATCAGTCATAATTCAGATAATAATGGTGATGCTAAAATAACAGCAAGAAGTAACTTATTGGTCATTCGCTCTGTCCCAGGCACAAGGTGCTTATGATACATTAAATCACTGAATTGTTCACACACATCTTAAGAGGCAGGTACCACCACCACCATCATCATGGTTATTATTTGCATTTTACAGACGAAGAAACAGAGATAAAAAGATTTCTATGACTTGTCAAAAGTCGCATGGCTATTTAACGTGGCCTCGGGCAGCTCTTCGCCATCAGGGTACCACTCTTTGTGTACGGTGTGGCACTCAATGAACAACTGTGGCATCTGGGTTTGAAGAGATGAATGGGAATATGGGTGCTCACATTACAGAGGCAGTAAATGGACGTTGGACACTGTGATCTAGCTGGTCTGTCTTGTTGTACAACTTTTATTTAAACAAAGGCTCAATGTATCCTTGAGGTCAGGGACTATATCTTGTTTGCAAAGTACTAAGGACAGTGCTTGGCATATGGCAAACGTGCAATAAATGAGGCTATGAGTGTGGTGGGTTCACCATTGTCACTAAAGGGTCTAGCAGGTGACTCTTTATCAGTCTCTCAGTGAATATTTATTGATTGAACACATGCTTTACTAAGGTCTCTGATCTTCAGATGTCTTTGATATTCCTGGGTTCTCCTAGAGTTAAAATTTTAAGACAGTGAAAGATACTCCACAGTGAAAAGGCTTGTAGCCATAAATCGGTGTCTGTCTGTTTTACAATCTTTCCTATTTAAATTTGGTTTAGAACTCATGAGTTTGTAAGGGAATGGTAACAGCCTGAAATAAAGACCGTGAAACCCCAGCTCACTTTGAATCACAAACATTGCTTGAATGTTAAGGAGTAGTAACTGATTATTTTGCAGAATACTATAATTGTGAATTATTTTGATTCAGGTGTTTTATTACAGATATGCGTTGTTACCAGTTTCACACAATTCAGTGAAATTGTACATTTCAGAAAAAATGAATGATTTCAAAGCAAATATATACTTTTCTTGTAGTTTCCCGTATGACCATTTTCAATTGTGAATCAAATGTTTGAGTTATGACAATGAAGATAGCAATGAGGTTTTTAAGAGTTTCATGAGTTCACCAAAGTTCACTTATTTTAATCTTTTCTGAAAAATTTGGCTAGAAACTGCTTTATGATTATAAAGGTTACCAAGTAGAAATGTCCTGGAAAAATATTGTTTTACTGGGGTAGACAAAACGATTTGCTGGACAAAAATAAATCCACTGGAGGCAACAGATATTTAAAAATGGTGTTTTATTGCAGAGTTTTGTTTGCTAGCATAGACGGTGCCCCTACTGGGACTGGTTTCCAGTACTTTGTTGTGCCATTTTAGATTCTCTTATCTGTAGCTGTATATGGTTTAGTCATCACTTGGAAATGGGGTGTCCATGTCTGAAAGAAGTCACCATACTTTATCAACTCTTGGAGAGATGCATCCTTAAAGATGAGCAGAGTACTAGCGGAGAGAGAGCCGCGGCTGGGAAAATAATTCCTGCACTTTCTATATGAGCGCTCAATATCATCCCCAAATCGCCATTTGAGATCTCAACTTATTGAACCTAATGGAGACGGGAATGGTGAGGTTGATGGTGATGATAACATGCAGCTTCTCCGAGGTCACAGGCTAGGTTAATTCCCTTCCAAGGGGATGGAGGCGAGAAGGAGAGGTAGAAGGGTGAGGGCAGCCCTTCAGCTCCTCACTTGCCAGCTAACCGGGAACACTTTCTAATGACTGTCCCTGACTCCATCAAGGGCATTTCTTCCATTTAATGAGCACATGGGAAGCAGGCATGGCTCAAGTGCAAGGGTTCAGTTTGCAGTCAGCCACAAATCACATTTCATTTATCAGGCCTCACAGATGACAGGATATCATCGAATCCCTGGAGAACCATATTCATTAAAAAGAAATCTTAAGTAATTACAACCATTAATTGACTTGAAACAGTTTCTGGTGGATAAGGTTTACATAATTCATTTGCCAGACAAAACAAGCCTCATCGCGTCCGGAAAAAGCTATTTCCAAGCTTCCCTCTATCTGACACTGTGTGGTCCTGGAAAGGGGGTTTATCAACTACAGCCTTCCCTCCCCCACTTTTGGGGAGACAGGAAACAGTAATTTGTACAGTGAGAAATGGGAATCTGAAAGAATTTGACAGACTCACTTTGGGGTCCATATGATGGTTCTGTAGCACTTTTTCACGCACCTTGTTCCTAAAACTGATGAATGAACATAAAAATGGGTTGAATTAATCGAGAACTCTCTGAATTTACGGTTTTAGGAGGCAGACATGGATCCAAGACAGGGCTTTTCCAAAAAAGCTGAGCAACCGTTTAGGACAAGGTCAAGATTCAGTCCAAGACCTCCACTGTCACCAAAGTAACTTGCACGAACAACTGCTCTTGTCAGATCAATATTTTGTCAACATTCTCAGAGATGAGTCATAAACTCTTTAGCTCTAAGTTTTTAAAATGTGGAAATACATTTGGAGAAAGAGATCGTGGAGAAGCGATAGCAAACACTTTCTTTTGTTCGCTGTGACATATAATTTTCTAACCACCTGGCAACACTGGCAACGTGATACAACCATGGTATCAGGCTTCTGCTGTATCAGCACCTAGTTTTGGAGAAATGATTCAGAGCTCAGATAACAAGAAAGTATCTTCTAATACAGTCTAAGGTCATTGTTGGGCTGTTAGGAGGATGGATGCTGGTAATTCTCAGGAAAATAAGAAAAAAAGCACAAGGCTATAGAGCTTTTGAGATGGCTACACTTTATTGCATGGCCCCAGGGAGAGTTGGTAAGGCTTGTAGGACTCACGGGGGTGGGGTGAGGGGTGGGGGTTGGGGTGGGGGGTTGGGGGGGTGGGGGGTGGGGTGGGGGGGCACTTCACACCCAAGAGTGAGAGTCTCTGAAGTTTGGTTCTCCCCAGTCAAGCCATAGACTGGCCACCTCAGTATCCCCGGAGAAGCTTATTGAGGTGAATCTCCTCTGGGGTGGGGCGAGATCTTCCCTGTGGCTGGGAGCTGTGGAATTTCTCAGCAGGGGGAGGAAAGAGGAGTCTTCTGACCTGTTCTCAAGGGGACCATCTCTCCCAGGGGCTTAGAGTTACTGGGGCTTCAGATCCAGCCTCCTGATGGATCGTGTTGGTTTGCCTCCTATTGTTACCTGGGCCTCCTGATCATCGCAGGGGAGGACTGAGCCAGCTGACCTGCCTTCTCTTACTAGGTTGGGGTAGAGAAATGCTGGGCCTGGACTGCCTTTCCCTGCTGGTGGAGGGACATGAGACACCCTGCCTTTATGCTGTCCCCCCAGTCATGGGACCCCAAACCAGGTGGCTTTTATCTCAGCCCCTTTCAGAGTTCTCCTCTGCTTGTCTCTTGTGTTATTTCTGGATTTACAGTTATACTTCGCCAGGAGCAGCAAGGAGAAATGGGTCTATGCTATGGACAGACTTTAAGAAAATAATTTTCATGCTACTTACTGCCTGGGACTCTGAATCTGGAAGTAATAAGGCAAAGACACAGAGGCTGAGTCCTAATTACCTTGGGAGTGGTTAGACATGGAGCATGATAAGAGAGGCTATATGATGCTTCTAGACACGGGGTCCTGGGGAAAGTTGGGTTCCGTACACAGGAGTGTGACTGGAAAGGGCTAACTTTGCGTGTTTCAGTTTTGAATTTTGGTCCAAATTACCCCTGTTATAAGCTTTATAAGCTTTTTATGAAGCATGACAAGTTTCATGAGAGGAAGGCGACTTCAAGCCTTCCAGTTTTTAAGGGAGTTTTTGTTTGTTTGTTTGATGTGGACCATTTTTAAAGTCTTTATTGAATTTGTTACAATATTGCTTCTGTTTTATGTTTTGGTTCTTTGGCCAGGAGGCATGTGGGATCTTAGCCCCCCGACCAGAGATCAAACCCACACCCCCTGCAATGGAAAGCGAAGTCTTAACCACTGGACCACCAGGGAACAGCCTGTGAAGGAGTCTGACTTATTCAATATCTTATAAGAACTTTGCTGTAACAGTAATTTAGCAAATAAATATCATGATTTGGAATAAAGTGTCAATCATGAGAGGCTAAAAAAAATTTTTTTCCCATGGAAAAATCTCATAGATATATATATTTTAAAGTTTATTTGAGAACAAGAGAAAGCTTTTGCATATCTGACAAGGTAGATGTGTTTTGATGAGAGACGCCATCCATATTTCAGCTCTACCGATATTGCCACAAATGGAACATATTTTTTCTAACAAAGATGCGGACATAAGTAAAGGACTGTGACTAAATAGAGTCACAGGAAAGGTGAGGCCCCACAGCTTATCCCTTAGACTGATTCATGACACAGGATTTAAATCGAACAATCCAGTCTCCTAATGCAGTGGTTCTCAACTTGGTTTCTTATCAGAATGCCAGGGACTCTTCGAAAGAATATCCCCAATACTAGGCTGTACCCGAGTCAGAGTCTTGGGGAGTGGGACCCAGGCATTGGTAGTTTTTTAAGCATCCCAGGTGATTCCAACGTGCAGCCAAGGTAGATGGCCGCTGCTCCAGAGGCAGGTAACTACCATCAACAGGTCCCTCAGCCCATTCACCCTGAAAGGAAGGGGCATCTGCTGGGCATCGTGGCCTCTCGGTGATCCTGTCATTCACTCTGCTCAAGGACTCCAGGCGTTATCAGCTTTGGGTACAATTTAGAGCCTTTCCATTTGCCTTAGTGATTTTTAGAGCAATATTTAATCAGGCAAATACCATCAAAGAGAGAAAAGATGGAAAAAGAAATTTCCATAAGGCGTGATATGAATAAGTAAGTGAAAAAACAATCTCAAGTTTAAAAGTGAAGGATGGGAAGTCAAAGCCTGTGAAATTTTATTTATACAAAAGAACAAAAATACCCATTTCAGAAGGATTGATTTAAACGTATGTTTTTCAGCTTTTCCTGTTCCTTGAACATGAAACTGCTTCTAACTCAAAAAGATTTAAGATAGGTAATTATTAAATAAACACTCTTTACCTTCCCTCTGCAAAAAACCAAAAAACCAAGTCCCCATTTTATTTATGGTAAACCAAATTATTTTCAGTTAAGAATAGTGGCAACCGCATGAAACAGCTTATCAGATACGTCAGCAGGAAGGTATGAGCTCTACAATGGCATTGCAAAAATAAAGAAAATAAGATGGTAAAAACAATAACAGAAAAATGATAAAACATGAACAAAATAAGAAAACGCCAGATATGTACAGCCTCCGTCTGAAATGTGACCTCTTCTACGTTCAGCATAAAACAAACCTAGAGAACATTTCTCAATGCGCATCGCAGATGAAGCTGGTGCTAGCCAGTTGGAGGGCGGAGACATTCATTCCAAGAAGGGAGAAACGCACAGTTAGCAACTTGCTGGGATTATAACAATGTCTTGGGTTTTCCTGCAATTCTGTTACTGAAAATGACACAGAGTAAATGCTCTGATATGGTCGTACAGAAATGACTTGTTTGTCACCACATTTCAGAACAAACTACTCAGAGCCACAGGCACCGGGTCTGGGAAAGCAGAGGTGGATGGCCACGCAGCCAGGTGAGGGGTGTTTACCTTTGTGAGGTCGGCGGACGGAAGCAGGGCTCTATAGCCTGGACGCTTCTGCACTAATGAGTCTTCTAATAATCAGCTCGTGGTTTTCTGTTTAACTTCAGATCCATCCTGTGCCGGGTTTTATTCTTTCTTTTTTTATGGCTGCTATGATGACTCCCTGAGGAAGTAGAAGCAGCAGCCTTCTGAGGTTTCACTCCTTGCACAGATCCATCAGCTCCTCAGGATGCTCCTGGCTGGGCTCGTTTTCCTGATTGTGGAAGTCTGGAGAAGTATCACTTTCCGTCCCACTTCCTGGCTCCCTCTTTTCAATGAGCTGGTCCTGAACTCCTGCCAATGCACTTGCTGCAGCTGCTGAAGTAACTGAGGGTTTACTGAAGAGCCGCTCCTTCTATCGTTTTTTGCTATTGGAGTATTTTGGTTCGTCAGGTACTGATCCCAGCCACGAATAGTGTTGCCATACATCTGAGTGTCTTCCAGGTAGCTTCCCTCAAAAGCACAGATCTGGCTCTCCAAGTTGGCCAGTGTTTGCGCCAGTTCCTGCTTCCGCTTCCCGAGCCCCGCCTGCTCGCGCCGGCTGTCCGGGATCTGCGGCAGCGTCGCCTTGTTGTGCATCGCCATGTTGTACTCCCGTGGATAGATTTTTAAAAATAATTTCAAGCCAAAGGTTTTTTTTTGCTTTTTTTTTTTTAAAGTCCCAACGTTATTTTAGACAATTTTCTGTGCCATTTAAATAAGATGGATTAATAAATTCATGTTTGCCTAATATTTCTATTTGAAATCATACATCAGAAATACCACAGGGTTCCAAATTCTATGATCTGGAGACGAAACAAAAAATACTGTTTTTGAAAGAGGAAAGGCCCCGTGAGCACACAGCAGGGAGGCCGTCTGCCAGCTGAGAGGAGAGTTCTTACCAGATACCACATCTGCAGGACCCTTGATCTTGAACTTCACCGCTCTCAGAACTGTCAGAAATAAATATCTTTTGTTTGAAAAAAAAATTCCGTTTTAGGTTCTGTATCAAGCAAAGTTCCCACGCTCATTTAGCTCCTTTTCCGCTTGTCATCCTTGAATGAACAATTGATTATTTGAGATGGAGGCAGTTTTCAGAGTTCAAAGTCAGAAGTTTTTCAGAAGGTCTAGGACAGAGGTACAACTGGAGCTGGCTGATTGACAGAATTGCCTAGAGAACTTTAGAAAATCCCAGCCTCTTGGGTCCCACTCCCTGAAAGCTCTGAGTCAGTGGGGTGAGGCCCCTGAATGTATACATTTTTCTAAAGTTCCCCAATCAATTAAGGTGATTGGCTGCATTTGGTAACTAAGAAACTGAGAAACGGGTACATTTCCTGTGATAGAATCGAGGGAAAAAAAAAAAAAAGCCCTCACCCTGGGTAACACTTTATTCAGGGAAAGCTAGAAGTAACACTGAAATATTAACTTTGCAATGATGGCCAGCACATTTTAAAAGGGAGAATGAAAACCCAGAAACTATTGGGGAGCATGCGATGCAAGGATTACGTAAGTCGTGAGGTATTTAGTACGTGAGAAAAGTGACTGACATCATTGGTGAAAATTAGCCTTGGAGAGGACACGAAGATTGTCTTCAAACATTTAAAGGACCCTTTTGAGGAGGAATTGGGCTTACAGTGTTTTGGATGAGGAACCTTTGTCTTCAGCAAACTTCCCATGCGATTCTGAGGCAGACGGCCTGAGGACCTCACTGGAAGAAGTGAGCCGCTAGAGCTCTCCTGGGTGTGGGAGGGAAGCAGCCAGACATTTACAGGTGGTTTGGGTGCTTGAGGACGAAAGAACTGCTGGGAAGACTTCTATAAGGAGTCAACCAAGATGGATAAGGAAGGAAGGGATGGAGGGGAGGAAGGAAGGAAGGAGGGAAAGAAGAAGGAAGGAGTAAAAGAAGGAAAGAGGGAGGGAAGGAAAGGGAGGGAGGGAGGGAGAAAGGGAGGAAGGAGAGAGGCAGGAATGCTCTGGGTTCAGAGGGCCCACTTCTGATTAAATGATGCTTGTATGACTCTGTGCAATAAAGCCCAGCCGTCTGGAAACAAAGCAGAGAAAATGAAATGACATTAACGGGAAACTGGAAAGAAGAAAGGCAGGTAGAGTGAGGAGGGAAGGGGTAGAGGAAATTCTGGCTCTTGGTAAGAGCAGGTCAAAATGCAGGGTCTTGGCAAAGGGATTCTAAACGTGGAGTAGCCCCTACTTTTCATGGTCTGTGGGCTGAGGAGAGAGCAGTGCATCCCCCCTCCCCCCAGAGCCAGCTGTCCAACCTTTGCGTAGGATGATGGCTTCAAACAGGAGTGCGTGTCAGAATCAAAGGAGGGCCTCTTAAAACACAGGGTGTTGGACCCACCCGAGAGAGATTCTGAGTCAGTAGGTCTGGGAGGGGCCACAGGGTTTGTTTCTTTGACGAGCTCCTGGGTGGGGCTAATTCTGTGGTCCTGGGGCCACACTTTGAAAAAGTGACCCAGGAAAAGCCAGGCTTCTGTTAAATTAACAGGCTTGGAGAGGATGAGAACATGAGAAACTCATCCACCAGAGGGGGTTCCCAAGGGCAGAGTAAACATGCCTGGGTTAAAATGAGCTGCTCCAGGGCAAGATTTCGGGCATCCTTACATGACTGGGCATGAGTCGGATGGAGTCCAGGATGTTTTCCAGCAGCTGTAAGTCTGTATGAGCAGATCACACATATCCATCGCTAGTTACTTAACGCTGGCTTCCTTCTGTGTACGTCCAACTTTATCAGTGCCCGGCAGTTTACTTCTCTGTGCCTGAGAGGGGTTTTGATTCAGGTCCAGTACTGAGTAGGTGTCCTCAGAAAGAATGAACAGTTGGCAGCAGAGGCCTTTAGCAAAACCTGATGGTATAAGAACTTTATGGTTTTTCTTAAAGATCTAGAATCTGTAATATCACGTACAAAGCCTTCCACAGGGTGGCTTTGGAGCATCTCTGCCATGAAGAAATCCCTCCTTCCTTTTCTCGACTTTGGTCACAGCAGATGGAGTCCAGTTCCTTGTGTGCACCATGCTTTCTCCAGTATCAAGGCTTCACACGTTAGAATGCTTTTCCTCTTGCTTTTTGAGCTAACTTGTACTGATTCTTCTAGTTAACTTTAGTGTCTCTTTGGGGAAAACTCTGCTCACCATCAAACTAGAGCACCTGGGCTTCCCTGGTGGCGCAGTGGTTGAGAGTCCGCCTGCCGATGCAGGGGACACGGGTTCGTGCCCCGGTCCGGGAAGATCCCACATGCCGCGGAGCGGCTGGGCCCGTGAGCCATGGCCGCTGAGCCTGTGCGTCCGGAGCCTGTGCTCCGCAGCGGGAGAGGCCACAACAGTGAGAGGCTCGCGTACCACAAAAAAAAAATAAATTAAAAAAAAAAATCAAACTAGAGCACCTTTCTCCTTTTCTTTGACAACATGTGTCACTGGTGCGATTCCACATTTACTATCACTTTCCATGTTTTGACCACAACTCCGGAATGGCGGAGGGGTGACCCACTTGTCTGGTTGCTCCAGAACTTCTCTGTTTTTACAGTTCCAAGTCCTGTGCCCCAGGAAGACCAGCGTGCTCGATCATCCTAGCCTTGTTCCCGCCATCCCCCCAGAGCTAGCACTTAGCTCTGTGATGGGAACATATTACGCGCTCAGAATATTTGCATTAAACAGAATGGAGTAATGCTTAAAGTGGGTAAAAAGGGAATCATCTTTGACTCTCAATATCCTTATGACCTCAACAAATATTACTTTGAGAAGGGAAAAAAGATGGCAAAAACTTACTATTCAAAGTGACTTTGGGGGTCTGATTCCAACCTTTCACCTTGAAAGTTGCTAGGTAGATTTAAGACTGAAGATATATGGTCAGAATGAATAAGGCCAACCTGCTGAGAATGGGGGTCCCCATCCACCCATTCATTCAGCAAACAGTACTGTTTTCTGCCTATCCTCAGAAATGAAATACTGTTCATTTTCTTGAGAGTTTTCAGAAATCACCTAATGAAATGCAAATACTTTGGTAGGACATAAGCTCTGTTAGCTGTAAATCTGAAGCTGTAAATCTGAAGGGGGGATTACCTTGAGTACCAGGACAAGAAGAACTTCTAGGGTGGCCTGGGTTAGGCTGTGGTGACATCCTGTTTCTGTTTCGATGTCCCCTCTTCACCCACCTCCCTGGGGACATGAGTGTCTCTCTCAGTAAATATACAATCAGTGCTCCTGAAGAACTGAAGTGCTTACAGGAAACAAAATGTCCTGAGTAACTTGAATAAACAAACTCGGTAAGTCCTCTGTAAAATCCTTTGTCATTTTAAACAGACTCTCAAGTGTTGCAGAGTATTTAGGAACACAGCGTGTTTAAGAGCTAGCATCCAGGATTTCAATCTTCCAAACAAGAAAATTAGAAAGCAAGTCCTGTTCCCACCGAGACAGAGTAAAGGCAAAAGCTATTAGGACAACTCATCTTCTAGAATATTAAAAACACCCTCGCACGCTCTTCCAGGTCAGAAGAACAGAGAGCCGCTGGAGCTTGGAGTGGTAAGAACAGCTGTATGGCGGTGCCTCTCAGACAGGTACATGGTAAGCTAGTGATTGCTCGTGAAGACAGGGATTAAAGTGAGGGGGAAGGAAGCAGCGATACTTCTCCTTAGACCGTGATTCCTACTTTACTCTCAAAGGATGCCTCTACTTCAGACTTTGGGGGAAAGGTGGGGAAAAGAAGAAGGTGAAAAGAGTCTGAGGAAATGGGGAAAGATGCTCCAGAGTGGTTTTCATCCACTCAGAACCAATTCCTTTGACAGAAGAGGAGCGCTGTTTTCCTTCACCTCAAACAGTGATGATGGAGGCGACTGGGGTAATCTTCAAAGCATTCTTGACCTGACAGCTATCTCCAAGACATGTGTCTGTTGCAAGAGGAGCCTGTGGGCAGAGTGGACCAGGCCAACCCAAATCTTTCAGTACTTGTTCCTTCTGGGTTACCTGTTGCTATGTAACAAATTACCCTAAAACGTCAGTTGCGGAAAACAACCACCATTTTATTACAGTTCATGATTTTGTGGGCCAGGAATTCCAGCAGGGTGCCAGGGATGACTCTTCTGTCCCACTGGGCGTCAATTGTGGTCATCTGGCATTGTATTCAGTTACCCGATGGGCTGGTCTGGAGGATCCAGGACAGATTCCTTGATGGGAGCTGTGGGCTGAGCCATGGCCCCCAAGACATCCAGGTTCTAATCCTTGAGACCCATGAATGTCACCTTACATGGCAAAAGGCACTTTGCAGATGTGATTAAATTGAGACTTGTCAGATGGCGGGGATTAGCCTGGATTACTCAGGGGGGCCCTAAATGTAATCAGAACTGTCCTTATGAGAGGCAGGGAGATTGACTCTAGAGAAAGGCTTCGCGAGAAAGGAAACAGGTCCCATGAGTCTGGCTTTGGAGCTGGAGGGAAACGACCATGAATCAAGGATCTGGGGGGAATACAGCTCTGGAAAAGGCAGGGAAACAGATTTGCCTCTGAGCCACTGGAGGGAGCGAGGCCCTGCCGACACCTTGATTTTGGCCTGATGTTGGACTCCTGACCTCCAGCACGATAAGAAGTACCAGGTTTGGTACAGCAGCCGTAGGAAATTAGTACAGCAGGGATGGTCGGAAGACTGGACTGCATGGAGGCTATTCGAACGGCATGCCTGCTGTGGCCTCTCCAGGGAGGGGGGTGGTCCCAGGACTCCTTCTGTGGCAGCTCAGGGTCTCAGAAGGAGTGTTGCCAGAGAGGAGTACAAGGTTCAGCACAGATCCTGCCCAGACCCAAGGGGAGGATCCCTGGTATGGACAGGACACCCTGGTACACGGTAGCTCCGTAATTGTCAGGGATGCAGCTCGCTGGCTCTCAGTGATCCACTGTCCTTGGCCTGATGTCCCTTTGTCTAGGAAGGCTTCCTGAACTCCAGCCAATGCAACCACATTTTGTCCACCAGGAAAAATAAGGGAGGAAGACAAAAGCAGTGAAGGACACAAGCCAGCTATCTTTTAAGGGCCTTCCTAGCAGCTGTTACCCACACTGCCGCTTTCATGCCTGGCAAGAGAACAATAAGGGAGTGAATCTTTCATCTGCGTGAACAGGTGCCTAGCTAAAAGCCAGAGTTTCTTCTACTAAGGAAGACAGGGAAAACCATTAGTGGCTAGAACTTTGGCATCTGTGGCATGTGCCACACCTACAAGAAGAGATTAAAAACATGGGATCAGAAAGAAGAAAGACCTGATTTCGGACTGGATTTTAGTATGTGATACAAACACATTAACATTAGCACGTCACGACCCCCTTTCCAAAACCACATTAAAATCAATTTCAGGACGTGCATCGTGAAATGACTTTTCTTTTCCCTAAAATCTTTTCCTGGTAAAGTTGAGATATATCTTATGTTCATTCATGTCTTACATTTGGGCGATGATGGTAAATATCTCATTGGATTTACTACCTCAAATTTATGAAGTAGATAACATCCTCAGGGTTCATAAGCGTTAGTCATGTTGTTGAAGCTCAGAGCCAGGTCTGAAATCCAGATGGATCTGCCTTCAAAACCTGTGTCCTTACTGTTCCAAAATATGTCATGCTTCCTCAAAATATACCCAAACTTTTGCACTTTAGGAAAGAAATAACCTTAATGTGAGGGGCTTTTCCCATTTTCTCCTGCAGTAGATTATTGTTTGGTGGTAGACAGAGGTAATTTCAAACTGAAGAAGAGAGCGGAACTGTAATATAAAGAAAAATTCCAATGAAATACTGGTCCAGTCAGAGAATTTTGTGTAACTATCTAGTAACTAGGGGTCCTGGGTCCTTTCAGCGACACCACAGCTACATAGCAGGTCTCAGCTGAATTTGTGTTATAGCCTGGTGGGCAGCCAGTGTAAACCATGCAAACTGAACTTCCGTGCTTCTAAGTACTACGGCAGATTCCTGAATGCAGAGCAGATGGGAAAAATAAACTCAGACCATTTATATCTGTCGTATATTGAAGGGGAAAAAAATCTCCAAGTGGAAACATAGCTTGATTGGGTATTAGAAGAGTGTATTTTTAAAATGTGATACTTGAAGAAATTTGAATAACAAAATGTTATTGGGTAAAAGTCCGTAAGTACAGTGTCGGAATCCAAAGGTCTCCTAGAAGACAAGAGTTATCCTTCACCAGCATTCTAATTTAGTCAGATGTTCAAATAGTCAAGCCTTAAATTGAGGGGACGCATAACAGCATTTCGCTCCCAGATTTCATCTCAAGAGTAGACGAGTATTGTCATGACACAAATATATGCATACTGTTTATACGCCCAGAGGTTTTCCCCACAGTTCCTTCCCTGTATGACCTAGCAACATGAAAGAGATTTTGAAGGAAGCATGTCTATATGGCATCGATACACTCTGATCTGATAGAACATCTGCTCTCAGCAGCTAGCTCTTCTAGAGCGGTCTTAGACATCTGAGTAACTTTGTGACCAACAGCCAGCTCTGTTTACGTAGTCAGAAGCTTCAAAACAAGTTCCAGCTGAGCTGAAAGCAGTGGTGTAGTTTAAAAGATCAAAGTCGCGAACTTCAGGATTTAAGCAGAAGAATGGTGAACTTCAACACTACCTTCTACCCCAGAGAAAGAAGTCAGTTGGACTTGGCTTTGTTGTTGGAAAACTGGAAAACCATCTGTGTTCATTGAAATCTGAACACGGAGTGAAATTAACCTCTAAATCCCATAAGGTCCTAAAGAAATCATCTATCTCTAAATTGCTGATTTATTCTCATTAATATTTTGGGACTTATTGTCAGGTATAATCATCACAGGAGACATAAAATACATCTCCTGCATGTTACGAGGTTTACCTTTAAGACAGATTTGAATACCAGCTTCCAAACTACTATCAGTCAAGAAATCATTAAATATTTATTGCTGCTTATTATGTGTCTCTTGAGCTATGATGGAGTGCTGTTGATGATTTGCCATTAAGGAAGGATACTGAGTATATAAGGGGCATTTCTTTTTTTCCAGTTTTATTGATATATAATTTGATTGACAAATAAAAATTGCATACATTAAAAGTGTACAAAGTGGGAGCTGATGGTATAAGTCCTGGAGCCCAAAGGCCCAAGAACCAGGTGCTGCAAGGGCAGAAGAAGATGGATGTCCCAGCTCAAGAAGAGAGAGAGTGAGTTTGTGTTTCCTTCACCTTTTTGTTCCAATGAACTGGATGATGCCCAAGTAGGTAGGGTGGATCTCTTCACTCAGTCCACTGAATCAAATGCTCATCTCTTCCAGAAACACCCCCATAGACACACCCAGAAATAATGTTTACCAGCTCTCTGGGCATCCTTTAGCCCAGTCAACTTGACACATAACATTAACCATCACAGTAACCATGCTGTACATTATATCTCCAGAACGTATTCATCTTATAACTGAAAGTTTCTACCTTTTGACCAATATCTCCCATTTTTCCCCCATCTACCCCCAGCCCCTAGTAACGACCATTCTACTTTCTGCTTCCATGAGTTTGACTTTTTTCTTTTTTTACAATTCCATGTATAAATAAGATCATACAGTGTTTGCCTTTCTCTGTCCAGATGATCTCACTTAGCATAATGCCCTCCAGGTTCATCCATGTTGTCACAATGGCTTCATTTCCTTCCCTTTAAAGGCTGAATAGATTTCCATTGTATATATACATCATCTTTTTTACTCATTCACTGAGGGACACTTAGGTTGTTTCCATATCTTGGCTACAATGACTAATGCTGCAATAAACATAACAGTGCAGATGTCTCTTTGGGAGGGTGATTTCATTTCCTTTGGATATATACCAGAAATGGTGTGGCTGGATCATATGGTAGTTCTATTTTTAATTTTTTGAAGAATCATCCTGTTTCCCTTAATGGCTGTTTACATTCCCATCAATAGTGTAAAGGAGTTCATACGGGGCATTTCTTAACCACAGAGCCAAGGAAATAGCTTCTCTTTTCACTCTAAGTACTATCGCATGTGATCTTCAAGGCTGGAGAAGCATAAACTTCCATAGGAAAGTTCTTTCTGGATTTACACACCTTTGGGAGTATCAAGCTTCTCCATTAAGAGTGTCAGCCTCATTCATTCCATGTTTTTTGGGGTTTTTGGTTCATCCATTCACTTATTCTTTCATTCAGCACCTTTTGGAGTGCATTTTTTGGGCAGCTACTGTGCTAGTATTAGGATTAGGAGGAAAGAAAAAAAAATGTAGACACCTGCTGCTTTTAGGCTAAGTGGGCGAGAGAGACATGAATCAAAGGATCAAAGCACTGTGAAGTTGGCTTCAGAAGAGCAGTTCAAGGTTACATAGGAGTTGACAGAAGGGCGTCTGATGACTGAGGGTTCCATGAGGGAGGTATTAGGATCTGAGAGCTGAAGAAAGAGTGGGAAGGAGGGAGAAAAAAGAGGGACAGAAGAGAATATACTGAGGAGACAGGACAGTTGGTGCAAAACCCCTGATATGGGGAATATGATGGGAAGAAGTCCCAAGTGTTCCAGGAATGAAAGGCCGGTGTGAGTGGAGAGCAGGGATGGACAGAGACCCTGGGGAGAGGACTGGCATTTCCAAGTCCCTGCCCTTCCCATCTCCCATGGCCAAGCCATCCTTAGGTTCACAGATTCATCCAAATGCAAACAAAGTAGGAAGCTGGAGCCTACTGGTCTCATGAGATTTCACATCTTATTTTTAGCTACATTTTCGCATATAATTTTAAAGATACTAGACGGCTTATAATTATTAAATCCAAAGTCATGACAGAAATATCCTTACCCCACCTTTAACCTTTACTACCTGCCTCCCATGTTTCCCATCCCTGAGCAATTAGCCACATTTAATTCTTTTAGCTATTTCTTTGGTTTCTACTTCCACATTTCTAGGTCAGCTTATACTGTTATTTATTCATCTACCAGTTTCAGACCCTCCATTTCCATCCTGTGGATGTAGCTGAAGTCTCAGCTCCCTTACACCGTCTTTCACACCTCACTCTCCTTGTCTTCCCAGCAAGGTTATAATCACCATTTTTTTACATTGTTCATGATTATGAACTCTGTGAATATTGTTCACTGCTGAGCCTACTGTATATTGTGGTTATGTTTTTTTTTCTTGCACAGTTCTTGGATTTCCTTGATTAATACTTTTCCTTATTTCTTTATTGGCCCTACTCTCTTTATCCCTAATATTTTTCCATCAAATCTGAAAAAAGACTCCATCACCAACAAAACTCCTGCATTGAGAGCACTGGCATGGCCACCAGCATTGTGGGAGCAGAGTGAGGGGAGGGGGCTGGGGGTCCATTATTCTCTCCATGAACTTTCCATTATCTTCCTGCTTTAAGATGGTATCACCTAACCTCCACCAGTCCAGGCATCTGGAGCCTCTCCAGGTGAATTTATTCAGAGGTTAAATCTGTATCTCCTGCTCTGTTGTGGTGACACGGAGCAGGACCTGGGGCTCCTGGGCACAAAAGCCTTTCCGTGTCCCCCATTTCTTGATTACAGGAAATAGGCTTCATTCGGCCTCCATGACCTTCCCTGAGTTCCAACAGCAGATTCAAACAGATGCTAATTAGGGAAGGGAGGGGATGTGGAGATGAGAGAGGAGGAGTCAAGAGAAACAGTAGTGCAGCCTTGGGGCAGGGTCCTGGTTCCCCCTCAAGGGATACACATAACAACATCTTTGAGCTGTTTTGCAGACACTGAAACACCAGCAGATGGGAGAAGTTAACTGTGTGCTGCCCACAAGCAGGTAGACCCCAGACCAGTTGGAACCAGAAGGTTGATGATGCCGACTCCCACTTACCTCCCCACCAACCAATCAGAAGAATGTCCACGAGCTGATCACGCCCCCTTTGCACCATTACTGTAAAACTCCTCACTACCTGCTCCAGGTTGGGACACACAGTTCTGAGGGCATTCGCCCGCTGTGGCCCCCTTTGCCTGGCAAAGCAATAAAGCTATTCTTTTCTACTTCACCCAAAACCCTATCTCCGAGAATTAATTCAGTGCTGGGGTCCAGAGGTCGGATTTGGCTTCAGTGGGAGGCATTGGGGGAGGGGTGGGTTCTAGTAGCAAAGCATTTCCCTCTATTCTGCTTAGTCAATTACCAACCTTCCAGCTTCTTTCCAGCTTCCAAAAAGTCGGTTGAACATATGCTCATCTGCTGATGCCTCCTCTGCCTTTTCTTCATCCCTAGGAGCGTACGCCTATTTTTTTCCATTCCTCTCATTTTAGGGGGCTTTCAGGAGAGAACAGGGATAATGCTCAGGGCCACGTTACCCAGAAGTCCCTGTGGTTTCCTGGTCAGCTTTCTCTCTGCCCCCATTCAGACCTGAGGCCAATGAGGATCTCACTGGGGAACGAGGGGATGGCTCTCATGCTAAACACCAGCTCCCCCAGGCTTTCAGCCCCCCTGCTTTCTGCTGTGTGTGATTGTGCCACCAAGTCTGGAGATGCGTCAGGGAGGATCACATAGCACGTTCTTACCCATGTGCGGTTTCATGGGGGTGCATGCTCTGTGGGACTGGAACCGCAACGAGACTGAAAGATCACAAGGATGCTCTTGTATTTCCTCTTTAACCTTGAATAACAGCAATGCCCCACCTCTGGCCCTTTCTCTCTCTGTGATTCTTCCTTGAATCTGGGCACCTGGATTGGAGATGTTTATTGAAAAACTCAAAGTAACAGGGACCGTCCTCCTGCCTCCTGGGCAGGTCCACCCATTAATCCTACGGCAGGTCTGTCTCCTATTACTTCAGCCCCTCATGGCCTTCTGGACAGAGACCTGCCTAGGCTGGAGAGGAGTTCTGAAAACTGTGTAGGCCTTCCCATTCCCAAAAGAATGGAAATGGAGACAGCACATTTTGGACCTAATCTATCCAGGAGAGGTCCATGAGAGAAGAATCAAAATAAATGTAGAGGGGAACACGCCTGACCTCTTGGGCAGGTGCGAATTAGCCTGCTGGATGCGGGTCACTCATGTTCTTCCTGGTTACTCAGCAACACAGATGGTGAATAATCAAATGTATGGACGTAACATGCCTTTCCAGAGTTTGTGCTCCCTGGCTGGGTCTGCCTGGAGATGGGAGTGGGTCCATGCAGCTGCTGAAAAAGAGGGATTTGTAATGGAAATGCTGACAGATCCTTAACCGGGGCCGCATTCGCCGGAGCTGCGATCATCTAGTAAATAAGGTGAATGGGCTCCGCTTATCTCATTTCACAGCTGAGCTGTGTATTGCCAGATAAATCAAATCAGGGTAAACGGCTTCATCTAATAAACTGGGTCAACACATAATGTATTTGTTCAGGTTTGCACTTTCATTGATTCTCATTTGATTTCAGAAGAGATATTTCAGCTCCTGTTGGAACGTTTTTTAGGGTTCATTTCTCCTTCTGGGAAAGAGAGGCTGAGAGGCATGGACACAGAGCTGGGATCTTTTCCTTTTTCCTTTGAAATAAATTAAGTTTTCTGATTTTTGGAAGTTCTTCTGCTTTTCATCTTTATGCATCGGAGTGGGGGAAGGGCGATGGTAGGACCGCTTGGGGAGAAAGTGGAGAAGCAGGAAAAAGAACTCCCATCTCCATCTGCATTTCCCAATAATGTTTTAGTGATGTTTGCTAATGTATCATTCATTAACCATCAGCCACTATGAAAAACATAATCTATCTCGCAAAGTGGACATTATTATCGCATTAAATCATTTCACAATATACCTGAACGGTTCCACATGAGAGGCCTGGCCTGCCCAAGCCCTGATGCCCCCGGGGCAACTCTTCAGCAGTAATGAGATACGAGGTCTGTCTGTGATGAATACGATATTACTTGTGTCAGCGGCTGCGAACGGCACCCAGAATATTTCTTCTTACAGGTTTTTTTTTTTTTTTTTCCGTAGCAAAGGAACTCAGGCAAAGCACTATTAACCCAGTAAATGAAGCTCTACAGACCACAGAGTGTGTCCATTAGGAGACAAGATGGTGACTAATCCAATTTTTCTTGCAGAGAGAGACCCTGATGCGTTGGTAACATCTGGGGACAGCTGGCCCTGCATCACACATGAGGCTCTGTATTCTGTCCTTTCTGGTTGTCTCCTTTCTCTGCCTTTGTCTAAGGATAATTATTGCACTGTCCCCTGCTCTCCCTCAACCTCCTCTTGCCAAAAACCTCTTTGAAGGTGATTAAAATAATGTCCATTGGCAGAAGAAATAGAAAAGAGTGTCTGGTGGGGGAAAGAAGAAAGGGCCAAATGGTAAGTCTTCCCATTTCCCATTTATAGGACATTTCCTGAGACTTCAGATATGTTTGTTAGTCAGGCTGGAGTCTGCAAAAAGGTACCAGGGATCAGTTACTCTCTGCTCCTTTTAAAAGCACATCAAACAGTTTTGCTTTTGGGAAAAGATTCCATATTTTTATCTCTCATAAGGGCATTCACTTATTTCTTTTATTCCTTGAAACACTGTTTGCAGGCATTTGTTCACAATGTTGATGGATTAAAAACAAGACTCCAGATGTCCCTTTGCCTAGACAGCTGAGGAGAGGTATGGGGGGAATATCTTGAGGACCTCAGTGAAAATATAAACAAAGTGGTGATTCTTTCCTTAACTTTACTCTAAATCTTCCTTCCCTTCCTTTTCCTCAACTAATGTGTGTTACCTGTCCACGTGCCCTGTGCAGGACACTCACAGCACACGGTGTCCTCACTCCAGCTAACAAATGTGACAGGGAAGACCAAATCGGACTCCATATTAGATCTGTTTCTTTTACTTTAACCTTTGTGTTCTATTGCTTTTGCCTCGAGTTAAGAATGTTGCCTATAGCCTGAAATAGACAGGATAGCCCATTCTCAAAGCTCTGACCTTTAAGGGTATAACCCTTTTCCATTCATATAGAGAGAAAAAGTTGCAGAACAGAGAAAAACATTCATCCTGTTGGAAGTTTACAGGGACATCATGACCTGACCTATGAGGACAGCTGCAAGGACAAAGGATTCCTACACCAAGAAGTCTGCACCAACCAACCACACCCCCTCCTTCACCTTGTCTTTACAAATGCTTTGCTGAAACCCTTTGGGGAGTTCGGGGTTTTTGGGGGGCATGAGCCACCGATTCTCCTTGCACGACCTGCAGTAAACTTTTCTCTGCTCCAAACTCCAACGTTTTGGTATTGTTTGGCCTCACTGTGTGTCGGGCACACAAACTTGCCTTCAGGAACACAAATACAAAACAAATAAATAAAACCCCACATACTCCCACCTTTGAATAGCCACAAAGGAGCTGCACTGCTGCCCCAATTAAAATTGGGTTCCAGTCTGGCAACTGTCATATGTAACTAAATGTGATGTTTGATTTTTTTAATGACGACCCTACATCATCACTTCCCAAGAGAACATCAAAAATACATTCCCCTTAAGAGTAGCCTAGAGAGTCAGAAAATAGATCCTTTTCCCCCACAGGTTTGTTTTCTGCCGTTAATCAATTCAGAAGGATTGGCTTAATTTTCCACACTGGCAAATGCAGTTTGAAACATCCCCTTTGAAAGTCAAATTTATAATATTTCACATTACTCTGGTATATCAGCTCAGGTGATGTGGAAAATGTAATTCTGAAAACACTTTGGCTTCCTTGTGGTCTTTAGAAGGAATAGCATAGTATGAGTCATGATTTTGTATCTAAATGTATCTCTACTTCCCTTCTCATGCTGAAATGACTTTATAGATTTTATTAGTTTCAGTGAAATGTATTTACATTGAATGAATCAATCAGTCTTGCCCTGCACCCCCCTGCCCCTCTTATTTCTCTCTCTTTTTTTTTTTTTTTGCGGTACGCGGGCCTCTCGCTGCTGTGGCCCCTCCCGTTGCGGAGCACAGGCTCCGGACGCGCAGGCTCAGTGGCCATGGCTCACGGGCCCAGCCACTCCGCGGCATGTGGGATCCTCCCGGACCGGGGCACGAACCCGTGTCCCCTGCATCGGCAGGCGGACTCTCAACCACTGCGCCACCAGGGAAGCCCCTCTATTTTATTCCTTATTTGACTAGAGACCAGTTGATGAGGCATTTTACTAACAAGGCCCATATTATTCATACCATGATCAGAAAATATTTGTAACCATTTCTTCAGAAAGTATATCTAGGTTTTTTGGTGTTTATTTAACTCTTCTTCAATTTCAAAGGCTTACTGTGAGGTTTTAAAAAGTGATCTAGACAATATAAGAGGATCTAACAACTTAGAGAGGTCAAATGTTTAGCAGAACATTATGTTGTCCAATTTTAAAGTGCTTATTTTATTTCATTAAGAGATATTGTTTCTGTGGACAAGAATATCTTGTCCACATCATTAACTCAGATCTAACAAATAGTTAAAAATAAACACCATCTCTTTCTTGAAACTTCTGCTGCAATGCGGTTTTCCTTCGTGATCACCTTTCCTCTTGCCCCAATATTTTATGATTCATTGATTCATTTTTTCCCATTTATTAGTCCAGAAAATGTTTATTGATACTGATCAGAGTATTCCTAAGTTTTACTATTCGTTTTATTTCCCACAACTCCCAGCAAAGCGATTGGCACTGAGAAGGCGCTAATAAAATTTGCTGAATTGAATTAACTGTAAATTTCTTCTAGCTGGCTTTCTAGGTTCTACCTTTAGCTGGTCCAGATGCTTTAGACAGGGCAACCAAAGGTACCTTTATTTAAATTCTCCAGACTGTTGTTCATGGTGTTCCATAATTTGCCCTGAAGATGTACGGCACTGCCTTGCCCATGTAGTATCAACCCAACACGCCACGCTCCCAGCTACCTCCATGCTGTGCTAAAGCTGGGCCTCCTGCCGGTAACTCATCTTTCCAAATTTGCTCCTACTTGAATGTTGCCCATGTACTCAAGGCCCTCTACAAGCCCTGCTTCTCAGAATCCCTCTCTGTAACTACAGTCTCCATTGATTTTTCCTTTTTACACTTACCTGCGAGGTAAGTAGAGTTAATCCTATATCTATATAATAGATAATAGATATAATAGATAATCCTATATCTATCTATACAAGTAAGCTAAAACTCAGAAATGTCACGTGATCTCGCCAAGGTTTTAGAGCTCAGGCAGGGGAAATGCAGAAGCTGGAATTCAAAACCCAGGTCTGGTTAAATTTAAACCTTCTTCATTTCCAATTTCCTGTGCTGCCTTCCAAGGTGGAATACTGAAGTATGCCACAAATACCTTCCTAGCGATCGACCTCTGTTAAACATGAAAATTAACTGGAAACTTCCTAAAAACTGTATGGCCTGAACCCCTCTCCCAGAGATTTATACTTAGGTATGAGTTGGGATCTGGGCATTTAAAAAAATTTTTTTTAAGTCATCCAGTACTTCTAATGTGTAGTCAGGGTTGAGAAACAACAAACTGACTGAACAGCGACCTTCATGTGTTTTGCTGCCTCCAAGATAAAGGTCTATGAAATTCCCTCTGATCCCCAGTCCACGAACTCAATCCAAAAGAAAATAAGATTATTTGGCATGACTTTATCTTAGGGAACTCATATTTATTTTATTGTTATATGCATAACTGAAAATTTACCATTTTAACCATTTTTAAGTGTACAGTTCTGAGGCATTGAATATATTCACAATGTTGTGCAACTATCACCACTATGATCTCCAGAGCTTCTTCCTATTCCCCAACTGAAACTCTGTTCCCATTAAACTCCTGTAAAAAATAATAGACAGAACCCTCAATTAAAGAGTTGGGAGAGCAGAAGGGGGCTCTCACTTCTTGTGACAGTAGAGGAGCCCAACAGGAAGAGTAAAGCCTCCTCTTCTTTCCTGGTGAGGATTCAGCCAATGAAAAGCCATGGACCCTCGTTCACTAAGCCCGTGCTCCCAACTTCCTCTTCTCTCTATAAAGCATCTTCTGCTTCGGCACTGTAGGGACTTGCACGTGGCTCAGCACGGTTGCAGACTCCAAATTGTGATTCTCTCCTGATTCCGAATAAACCCATCTTTGCTGGAGAAATATCTGGCAGTCCATTTGTTTCAGGTCAACACACCCATTCCTCCCTCCCCCATGGGTAGCTCTGGTGCCCAATGACCCACAGAGATGTGGAGAAAGATTCCGTTTAGCTTTTTTTCAGGTTTTTAAAAATTGAAGTATAGTTGATTTACAGAATAGTGGCTCAGTATTTTTGCATCTTATACTCCATTATAGGTTATTACAAGATGATGGCTATCCCTTTAGCTTTTAATTCCTCTTGCACTGTTTCCACCCTGCCTATACCTCAGACGCGATTACATGGGCTGGTCGGCAGAAAATCTAAAAGTGTATGTGGGCCTCTCAGAATCCCTCCTATCCCTCTGAGGATGAGCCCATCCATTGTCTTTGAACCAAATTTCTGGGTCTCCTCAATTTTTCCCTTTGATCCGTTTTTGACCCAGAGGCTCTCAAGGATCTGCACCATCCCATCTTGGTTGACGCCATCCTGGGTCCAAGGTGAGACCCTGCTACCTGTACTGTGTACCATGCCCCAAATCAGCCCTTCGTCTTTCTCTTTCCTTTTCCTAGAGTGTCATTCCCAAGCCCTATTCATCTGTAGACTCTGACTAATCCTTTAATCTCACCTGATCCAGCTCTGTAATTAATTGCAGCCAATCCGCATTCTATCCCAAAGCACAGGATATCATATGGAAATTATCCGTTATGTTTCTATCTCTCCAACTGAACTCTGAGCTCCTTGAGGGCAGGGCCTGTGTTACTTTCATTTCTGTCTCTTTAGGCATTTTCTGACACAGCTGGCTGCAGGGTCCGGGGTGTCCCAAAGCTAGTGTTGGCTCACTGGTGAGTGGGGTTGGGTCCCGTGGCAGCTGGCTGAGGGGTCCAAGGTGTCTTGGAGCTGGTATTGGCCAGCTGGTGGGTGGAGCTGGGCTCCTGGGTCTCTGGCTGCAGCAGTCCGTGGGTCCCAGAGCTGGTGTTGGCTTGCTGGTGGGCAGAGCTGGGACCTAGGGGGTCCTGGGGCTGATGCTAGCCTGCTGGTAGGGGGGCTGGGTCCTGGTGTGGGAGGCTGCAGAGCTGTGATTGTCCAGAGGCTGGTGTCTGCCCACTGGTGGGCAGAGTAGGGTCCCAGGGTCTCTGGCTGTGGACCCTGGGGGTCTTGGGGCTAGTGCTGGTACACTGGTGTGCAGGGCCAGGTCCTGGGCCCTCTGATGGATAGGGCCTGGCTCCCAGGGTGCACGTAGCAGCAGGCCAGCTCCAAGGGCCAGAATTGAAGCATGTGGAAGGGTTGAACCTGGAATAAGGTCAAGGAAGCTGGCTTGAGTCAGGAATCTGGGTTATTGTTGTGGCCACTCCCGGCACCTTAGCCTCTGACACACCTTCATTGCACAAACTGTGATGGGGTGAAGGAGGCATTTAGCAACAGAAGAGCAGTCAGTGAAGTTGAGTAAAAAAAACTTGAAGAGGAAATAGCTAAGTTTCTCATTAACGATCCCTTCATTTTTAGATAATACACGCCAGAATCTTTCCAACTGGAGTTTTTCTAACGGGAAATGCAGTAATAAGAGATTAATTTTATTTAAAAAAGGAGGCTAGAAATGAAGCAGATAGATAGAGGGTTGCTTTAAATTCTTTCCTTGTTGATTTCTTTAGCTCACACTAGAAAAAAGATGGAGAAGGAACATGGAATGTGTGAAAAATAAAAGGCTGCAGAAAATAAAAATTTATGAGCTCAGATTGTAGGGCTGTCTGTCTCTGTCTCCTCCACACACATTCAAAGAATAAATACTAATAGATGTTAGTGTCACTTAATGGACCCACACACAGAACTGAAAGAAATGTTTATAATTCTGACCTCAGTGACTCCAGTAAGATCAGTTCTTTAGTGTTTAATATTGTTTCAGAGTTTGTGCTGTTAAATCAAAAGGTTATCTATAATACATCTGGGGCTATTAATGCAAAGATCAGGAGTATTCGAAAGACATTTCTTCATTATTAATATAGATAATAAAGGATCATTTACGAGGCTTCAGATGAGATTTTTATCATCAAAAGCTTAAAAAGGGAAATTTATTTTTGCTTCGGGACAGACATGAGAGGTGTCTGTAATGGGAAACGTGAGAGTCAACACAAAACTCTCAGATTCACTCTGTTCCCGAAGATGGCTGACGCTTTATCGCAACAGATTAAAAAGAAAATGAAACTCTGTGATTTGAATTTCTATCGACAGGGGCTTCTTGATCTATTCTTGACTTGTCCTTTATCAAGATGTTGATGTTCCTTGCTTCTCTTTCTTACATTTGTGGGTTTTGGATGAAGGGGAAGAATTCATTAAAATATTGGGGACCGTTGGCAAATAAACAAAGGACCAAGTTAGCAGCAGAACCTTTACATGCTAGTGAGAGTTACAAGTCCAGCTTTTACTGAACACAAGAAGGAATGAGGAGGGTGTTTGGAAGATATATTATTTTGAAGGAAGGCCATATCATCTTGGGAGTCTTGGAAGAGCTCTTGGATCCAGAGCAGAGTATTATTGGAATTGCTCTTAGCTTATGCGTTTAGAGCTGCTCCAAGTAGCATTTAAATGAGCTTTTACGGAAATTGGGGGGATTGTCAGAATTTCTCTCACCTCAACTTGGCAAACAAGCAGCAACTAACTAATTCTCCAGCCAAAGTTGTATTTGGAGACATTGGATTTATTGGAATCCACACAAGTGAGACATAGAGAATTAAGGATGCTTCCCACAGAATCAGCTACAGATTACAGCGGAATAAATGCAAATGCCTTATTAGGTCCAGGTACCACAGTTGAAGTGATCTTGCACCAGAGGATGGTGGACATATTCCAAAGGCATTTATTCATTGCTAATATACATAATTAAAAGCTGTGTGTGGGCTTTTAGATGAATTATCTTCATTAATAAATGAAAAAGGAAGATGTATGGACCAAATGACCCTGGATTACCCTGGTTTCAATATCAGCTAATCATTTCAGCACTAGAAATTAAATAAAACTCAATAAAATCACACATTGCTCCAAACCTGCTTCGTTAAGGTCAAAGGACAATTGGAACTCATTGAATCCAGTGTCCCACTCAATAAATATGCAACCTAATTAACACGGGTGCCCTGTCTCTAACCCCATCTCAGAGCCTTCGTGCATCTAAAAGAAGCATCAACCCGACTGTCGAAGAGTGAGGAGAGATGTGCATGGTTCAAATGTATCATTGCAATGTAGGACGAGTCTCACCGAGAAGCTTTTGTGTTGGATGCAGGATTGGCTCTCAACATCCACTCCACCCTTTTTCTAAGGTTGCCATATGTACTGAGCGCACTGGAAAGGCAAAAAGTATATTTCTTCGACATCTTCGCACTCCTGTTCCAAATGAGATTTAGGTTTTGATGATCAGGTGCTCTATTCGAGACTTAGAAGATGCACACCCACTGGTGGTGATGTACTTTCCTGGCCAACACGGTCATGGTGGCAGTATGGTTTTTCTGCTGTGCTCAGAATGCCCCATCTTCAGTCGCCAGCTTTGCTGGTATGGAGAGCCAAGGAGCTGGCATCTCTTTGGGGAGCGGAGGTTCTGGAGCCGGGAGCAGTAGTGGCAGCTTCCTCCTTGAGTTGGTGGTGATGTGGTTCTGGGACTGGCAACTAGTCACAGAAGAGGCAGCATCTCCCACAGTGAGTCCAAGTTGTCCCTAGCACTTCAACCTGTTTCAGTTGTTCTTTTCAATCCGCCTCATAATTCTGTGAACCAGTTAATGGGCCGTCATAGACCCATTCCTATTCTTTTTTTTATTTTTGGCTGTGCCACGCAGCTTGCAGGATCTTAGTTCCCTGACCACAGATCGAACCCGGGTCGCTGGCAGTGGAAGCGCAGAGTCCTAACCACTGGACCGCCAGGGAAGTCCCAGTAATAGATCCATTCTTGTTCAAATTGGCTAACACACCTTTTCTTAATCTTTTACCCTCAAAATGCCTTAAGATAATTTCCAAACCTCAGGGAACCCCTGTGTTTAAAAATGATTTTATCATAGCACAGGGAACTATATATCTTGTGATAACCTATAATGGAAAAGAATCTAAAAAAGAATACATACATAACTGAATCACTTTGCTGTACACCTGAAACTAACACAACATTGTAAATCAACTATACTTCAATAAAAATTTAAAAAATGATTTTATCTCCAGTTCATGGAATTTTTAGCATTATCTGTAAGCTGCAGATATAATAATTGACTGTATAATTGTCAATCTTCTTTTGAGTAAAGGACGATCTTTTTCTCTGGAGTTACTTATTTTGGCTAACTTGTTAGTAGTTTATTCTTTTATGTGGTTCCCCTTCCCCCAAAAGATATCAACTTCAATAAAAGTCAGTAGTGCAGGTAGGAAACTTCAGGTATGCCTTAAAAAGACATTTCTAAGGAAACTTCAGGTTTGCCTTAAAAAGACATTCTTTTTGATGTTTTTACTCTATCCAAGTAGATCTAAGAGTCTTGTTGGAATTTTCTACTTTACAGAACATGCTAATGAGATATGGTATATAGTATGTGCACAGGCAGTTTTCCCTTTAACTAAAACTAAAAATTATTTTTGTCAATTTCTCTTGGGTAAAAGTGTAGTTAGTTGCTCTTGTCATAAAGGCAAAAAAGAATAAATTTCTGCTAAATAACAGCTGGTAAAAACCAAAATGGAAATTCCTTTTTTTTCAATGGTAAGCTTGGCAGACTTAATTTAAAAAAAGATTGCAAGTTGATTTTAAGTCATGTTATTTACAACGTAAAAATTTATTGATAATGTTGAATAGTAAACTTCTAAAACCACAGCCCAAGCAAAATAGATACAAATATGGCCTAAGATACGATTTCATACTAGACTTTGGAAAACATTTTTTAAAATAAGTAACATGATCAGCTTCAAACAGGTCTAGACATTACAAATGATTATACACATGTGTTGATCTCTTTTAGAACTTTATATGTGCATAAATTTTTTTATTTTTGAAACCAGCAATACAGAATAAAATTTAACTTTAAACACAGGGATGCCTGTGTTTGTTTTTGGCTGTGCAAAGATTCAATTCTGGTTTGAGCTTAAGGAAAACACACAGGTATTTCATTTTTTGATTGAAATGAGATGATTTATGTCATTGTTCTTAATATTTATGAAGCAATAAAAATCTTACACATGGAAGAAGTTGAAAATTATAGCATTTTTTTTTTTCCTGAAAGGCAGCATATTCTCCTTTTAGAGAAACAGAGAACTGGTCTAGGGAGATGTTGGTATGTCTCATCTTGAGTATACAATCTTGCAATGTACAAATTCTTCCTTTTCTCTCAAAGTGAAGTTCTCAGCGGAGCAAAAGACTTGGCGATGGATCTCTTACCCAGCTTTACACTTATACTGAGGAGGAAAGACACTATTACTCAGTTTTATTCTGTAGTCTTTTTACGGAGATTTCAGTAAGACTTAGGACTTGTCAATTTCCTTCTTTATTCTGAAGCCAAAGTAGCTGTGGAAGCATTTCAGGATTCCTCTTTGTAGCATGATTTTCCCAAAGGTTCAGTTTCTTTTAAAACCCAAGAATCATATTACTTGAAGCCAAAACATTCTTCCCAGGGCTTTCTAAAGATGTGTTCAACTAGTTCATGTGGTTAAAAAAAAAATCTGCTCGGTAGGTTGGTTTCTGTTCAGTCACCATCTTTAAAATCCTCAGCAAAATTATGACCTGCTGTTTCCTGGAAGTTCTCCTGCTAGTCACCTTTCAGCTCCAACACCCTGTTCAGAACTCCTCCTCCTTAAGCCACCACATTCCAGGAGGCAGCAGAGACTTATGCCCAGGTTCTTAGTTTTTAAAAACATTCTTGAATGACCTGATCCTTGTTTAATAGTTCACACATTCTGTTGTCCAGAACTTTCTTCATTTAATCTCTGATACTTCGAACACCCCTGTCTGTGAAGAAAACACTGTGCTGTGATAACGTTAGGACTTTCTTTTTATACCAGAGAGAAGAAACCTCTCCCTGAGCCAACTATTGATGGGCTTTGTCAGTATCATGCCAACACCACTTCTCCAAAACAGATCTCTTGTTACCAGGTAGGAAGACCAAACACTGACTATATCTTGGCCCTGGCTTATTTGGGACAGCTCTTTGCAGCAGAAATAGCTTACTTGAATTTCACTGTCATCTGCAAATCTCACAGAGGCTACAGAATGACATTTATTGGAGATGTAGGTTGGCTCATTAACCTGGAGAGAGAAGCTGTTGTTTTTCTTTATTTTATTTTATTTTTTATTGAACTACAGTATAGTTGATTTACAATGTTGTGTTAGTTTCAGGTGTACAGCAAAGTGATTCAGTTATACGTACATATACATCTATTTTTTTTTCAGATTCTTTTCCCTTATAGGTTATTACAAGATACTGAGTATAGTTTCCTGTGCTATACAGTTGGTCCTTGTTGTTTATCTATTTTATATACAGTAGTGTGTATATGTTAATCCCAAATTCCTAATTTATCCCTCCCCCACCCCTTTTCCCTTTGGTAACCATAAGTTTGTTTTCTATGTCTGTGGGTCTCTTTCTATTTTGTATGTAGGTTCATTTGTATCGTTAGTTTTATCTTTTTTAGATTTCACACATAAGCGATATCATATTTGTCTTTGACATACTTCACTTAGCATGATAATCTCTAGGTCCATCCATGTTGGTACAAATGGCATTATTTCATTCTTTTTATGGCTGAATAGTATTCCACTGTATATACATGTACCACATCTTCTTTATCCATTCATCTGTTGATGGACACTTAGGTTGCTTCCATGTCTCGGCTATTGTAAATAGTGCTGCAGTGAACATTGGGGTGCATATATCGTTTTGAATTATGTTTTTCTCCAGGTATATGCCCAGGAGCGGGATTGCTGGATCATATGGTGAGAAGCTGTTGTTCTTCAGTTTACTACACAGAACCTCTTCAGCTTCAAGGGACCTGTCATGAATACATCGACTTTCCATATTACTTAAGAGTAGAACCTTGTCACTAGTTTGTTTTCACCGCTGTGTGACTTTTCTTTCTTAAGGCAATGAGTCGCTGCTAAATAAGTAGCTTCTTGAGACTTTTCACTGAATGTGACTTTGTTTTTTTAAAGCCAGAGTTTCACTTTGTTTTGAGATTCCTATGACCATTAAAAATAATTGGCACCTTTACTTGTCAAAGGGCTCTGATTTGTGGTGAAGTGTCTCCAATTTTGCTGGAGCAAGTGCTGCATTTGAATGTGTTTGCCACCCACAATGCACAATGGAATCAGACAGCCTGGATTACCAGCCTGTGTAAAACCCATTGGTAAAGAGCTTTCATTGTAAGATGGACTTTAGTGTCTCTTGCCCTTGTGCAATGAAATAAATGAGAAGATTATAATTCTCTACCATTAACCTTATCAGAATCATCTGGAGGCTTAGGCCTAGAATCCTCTTCCATCTCACACTTTATCTTCAAATATCTCCACATTGGACCATATGTGTAAAACACAAATGCTAAAAAAATGTAAAACAGAAGGGCCCAAGAATAAATGAAAAAATTACAAATAATGCAAAACCTTTACAATACAAATCACCTATACCTTACGGTGTTTACAACAAAGGCTAAGTGGTGGTGAAGGGGTAGGGAGCTAATCTGTGGCTTGTAAAAATGTATTTTTTTCTAATAAAAATGTTTCAGTGATTTTCTATTGTATGAATACAGCTTGCTTGTTCCCACGTGTCAGTTGATACTTAAGCCAAGATTGGGGGAGGTCATTTGGAAGGGAAATAACTGATGTCATCCGTTTATCATCTTGTTTTCCGAGCAGTGCGGTGCTCACCAATTATCAATGACCTCTCCTAAGTCAGAAACTGAGAGTGGACTGAACCAAATAAGCAGGGCCCTACTGTGTCCAGTGTAAGAGCGTGAAATACATCTAATGAGCTGGCTATCAGGCCTGCCAGGTCACTGTCTATCATGACAGGTGCTAGCATCACATGGCATGCCAAGTTTAAATATGATGTTTATTTTGTTCATTAATGATGTAACAAAAATCCCTAGAAACACATGCAGAAGCCTGGGATTCCATGGAACCCTACTCAAGAAACATGAGGTTAGCGTGGGTCCTGTTTTCTGCAAATAGAAATACAGCATAGACGAGTATTTAATTGATATTTACAGAACACTCTGTCCAGCAACAATAGAATACACTTTTTTTGAGGCACCCGAGGAATACATACCAAGGTGGAAAGTATCCTAGGCTGTAAACAAATTTCAATAAATTTGAATTTATTACATTTGGTAGTGCATATACGTCCATGCCACTCTCTCACTTTGTCCCAGCTTACCCTGCCCCCTCCCTGTGTCCTCAAGTGCATTCTCTACATCTGTGTCTTTATTCCTGTCCTACCCTTAGGTTCATCAGAACCATTTTTTTTTTTAGATTCCATATATATGTGTTAGCATACGGTATTTGTTTTTCTCTTTCTGACTTACTTCACTCTGTATGACAGACTCTAGGTCCATCCACCTCATTAGAAATAACTCAATTTTGTTTCTTTTTATGGCTGAGTAATATTCCATTGTATCTATGTGCCACATCTTCTTTATCCATTCATCTGTCGATGGACATTTACGTTGCTTCCATGTCCTGGCTACACACATACATTTCTGTTCTTCATTAGGTTTGTTCTTGGTTTTACAAGTAAATTTTACCTTTTTAACATCTCTAATGCCTTTTGGAATCTCTAAGCATGATATACTCTCCTACAAATGAGTGGATTCTTAACAATGAAGAACTCAGTTTTTCAGTGTCACACCTATTGGATTCTATAGTAACACAATCCCACAAGAATTATCAGGACATACTTCTTTGGCATTCCCTCTCCATTTACATTTTGAAGGAAATTTACTTCACCCTTCTTCCTTAGTGGACACTAAGCTCCTTGAGCTCAGGGACCCTATCTTTTCATCGCCTGCTCCCCTTGCTTCCCATGCCTGCATCTGGTACGCCCTCAGTTGGTGTTAATCCACTAGAGATTTTCCTGCAAAACTCATTCTTGGGAGAGGCCTTGAAATCTATTTAGCTCCAATAAGGAGGTCACGGTCTGGCTAAGGGCTAGCTTCTGCTTCTGCCCTGGCAAGCTGTAGTCCCTTAGAGATCTAGATTTAAAGAGTCATTGAACTCTTTTATGGCCCCCCACAAAATCCAAAAAGGTTTTGTTGTTGTTTTGGCCACATTCAATGTCTTTTCTCTGGTCCCCTTGGGTGGCTGTCCCTTGTCCCCAGATTGTCTTCACCCTCTAAAACCCCGCTTGCTCCTAGCAAAATATTTGATAAGCTTATTTACTCTGGGTGTAACTGACAAAGGATAGTTTAGATGTGAGCCTCCTGGAAGAGTTTGCATGCTAACCTGCTGACAGTTCATGATACAGACAGCAAGTAGGCGAGTTAAGTGTCCAATCAAGTAAATGCCTTACATTCTAGACATCTGAACAGTAGGTGGTACATAGTCTCTCTACTCCTGCATCCTGTTCATGGTTTGGGGCCATGGAGGAGGTGAACTAAGCAAGCTAAGCATTGGTTGATGGAAGGTTTAGCAGTGATACGCAGGGTACTGATTATATATCCTGGTCCAAGTCATAAATAGCTGCACCAAAGGAGGTGGTAATGGTTCATCTTTAAAATCCTTGTTTTAGTTGTACTGTTAGGTGCAGCCAATGATTGCCTTGCTTAATAAAGCAGTATTCAGCATCTCCATGCTAACTTTTACGTTCTAGTTAATAACAATATTTTTAGAAAAATCTATTAAAAAGTAAAGGCTTAAGCAAAATGAAGATAATACTTTCATTATAAAAATAAAGCATGTTTTATAAACATTAATGGACTATCATTTTTTCCCTTCTCTTCCTATGTCCACATAGTTATTCCCTTTGTTATGGACTTCGTCTTTCTTTCTGCCACTGACATCTCTGTCAGCTTTAATTGATTTTCTTGACAGCATTTTCATGTTTTGGTCCTTCTTCCATTGTTCCATTTTCCAGATGCAGTTTTGTTTTTTACTTACTCACAGTTCGGTTTTTTTTTTTTAAAGCTCTTTATAAAACCACATCAATTGTTTGTCCCTTCTGGAGAAATTGTAATTTGCGAAGACTTAATTAGGATCTCTTATGATTCTCCACACTTCAGGATTTTAATATGTACCATTAACACAATGCAATCCCCAGATTTCTTAGTTCTTCCTAATTTTCTTCCTCAAATCTTACTCCTCTATATAGCTATAGTTTGTTAAAACAAGTCTTTCTAAAAAATGTCTGGAAGAAAACCAGATAAACATTATTGCTACATCAAAGTTGCAAGCTCTTCCCACACCATCATTTAGCATTTCTGTTTCAAGTTTGTAAAGAAGCAAATACGGAAACTCATTTGGATGTTGTTTTTATAATAAAAAGCCATTTTAATGATCACATATGTTGTTGTTTTAAGGGCCCATTTTATAATGAAAAGAATACACTCTAGTCTTTCTTGGGGGTTTAATTCATGCAATTCCTACCTCATTATGTACTAACCATTTATTAATGAGCCTGACTACAAGGTCTGTTTTCATTCACTTTGATTTCTTTTGCTTTTAAAGTTCAGGGTTTACATTTTTAGTACTAAAATTGAAGATGACTGCTTTTAGTCGTTTGTTTGCTTATCACTCCAACTAGATTACTAAACATTTCCAAGCTGCAAATGGAGGAAAGAAAAGAAAAAGATGGGATCGATATTGTGTCAACACATTTTCTTATTATATATGGAGCCCTTTGAATAACAAATTAAGCTTAAAGTTCTATTGGAGACTGAATTGCAAAGACATTTGTTTTGCAACATAGTTTTTTTTTAAGTTGGGAGAGAAGGGTACCACTTAACTGCTGTGATTCAGAGAGTTTCCCTCCCCCCTACCCTTTTGATCCACTGCTACCTCACTTCCTACTGTTGGACTTAAAAGACTTTCAGTCTTTAAGAACTCCTACTGTGCTGATGATGGTGTAGCATATTTTAGTCCAAAACAATAAGATGCAAGAAATCTCATAGGATTTATTTCTTTAGCCTAATTAATCAACTTTCAGTTTAGCCTGCTCAACTGACAAATTCATTAATGGGGCTCCCGATGTAGGGTCAAAATTTAGGAGGGGGCTGCTTAAGCACTGTAGAACTTTTAGGGTCATCTAAATTTAGGATCACACAGGTCGCCCGAGAGAGGAAAATATACCCATGGTAATAAGAACAAAATGCAAATTGAAAGTTCAGCGAATTAGCTGCTTTGGCTAATGTTTTGTTCCCATGTACATTGTATGCACCAAAGCGGAGATGCCAAACTAAGATGGGGGGAAATTAGAGGAACATCATCTCTGAATCAAGTGCCAACAACCATGCATCAAGTTAGAGGCCAGCATAGACGTCTGATCAAAGGCACAAGCGTCTGGGTGCTTGCAAGCCAGGGAAATTGTCCAATGAAGTCCCAAGAGATAAGGCCAATGACAGTGTCTGCAGTTGTGTTCTACCTCTTTCCTATCATAGTGGGCCTGATTCAGTAGCTGTATCCATTGATTTTCACCTGCCACCTGCCTTTATTTATACTTGTAGGAAGGCTTGTTTACTCTCACTACCAGTTGGAGGTACAAAGGAATTTTAACTCTTTTATTCCTCAATCATCAATGCAACTTTCCTTACCTGTACTTGGTAATGATGATGGTAGTAAGAAACACATTTGGTTCAATTTAATTTAACCCTTAGCCTCATTTAATCATTCTAACAATTTTTTAAATTTATTTTTTGTTGAAGTATAGCTGATTTACAATTTTGTGTTAGTTTCTGGTGTACAGCAAAGTGATTAGTTTATATATATATATATGTATATATATATGTATATATATATATATATATATATTCTTTTCCATTATGGTTTATCACAGGATATTGTATATAGTTCCCTGGGCTATACAGTAGGACATTTTTGTTTACCCCTCCTATATATAATAGTTTGCATCTGTTAGCCCCAAACTCCCAATCCATCCCTCTCCCATGCCCCCTCCCCCTTGTCAAGCACAAGTCTGTTCTCTATGTCTGTCAGTCTGTCTAACAATTTTTTTAAAAAGCTTAATTCAGACTCTTTAGGCTCAATTCTCAGTCTGATTCCACTCTGCTGTTCTCCAAGATGGCACGTGGGGTATGAGCTTTGCGGAGGAGGCTCCATGACCACTTGGCTTTGGAGGAAAGGGCTGCCCAGCCTCATATTGATTCCTGGTGCATCATGGCTGCCACTTGCTGATGTATGTTTGGTGTGGCCTCATCCTGGCCACTCTGCAGTATCCACCAGCAACATCTGTGACTGATAATTTCATGGTCTAATGTTTCTCAAACCTGATCAGAGTCTCGCCAGCTTACTTCTAACATTTGCAGCATCTGGGAGAAGACTACCATGATACATGAATATAAATATAATATAAATATAAGTCAAGCTAACACACTTTTAAGTATGTTCTATTCCCTTACCTTGACAAGTATGCATTTATAATAAAAAAATTTAAAAAATATTTAAAGCTATGGCTTTTATATGTCTGAACATTGGCCAAATATTGAAGACAAATTTATTTATTGTACACACGTCTGAGTGTTCTCTTGATGGGTTGGTGATAGTTGGATGACTAATAAAAAATACATAATTCAATATATTATTACATATTCATTTCATAAATTTATTTTTCTTGATTTCATTTCAGCTGAATCCCTAATAATGTCATGATCAAGATTTTCATAACTTGGTTCCATTTATAGCAATGCCAAGTGAGACAAATTTCCTGAATCATTATAATTTCAATATATTTTCCCTTTGTTTCAGTTTAGAGAACACTTGCTCTGCTGAGGGAGTAGCAACCAGAATGTCAATAAAAATCTTAAAGCAATATTTGATTTGGAATGAATCCATGAATTTTATATATGTTCAAACATTGTAATGAAGTTGTGTGTGATAAAACTGTTACTAAAGAAATTATTATAAATTATTAAATTTCATCATATAACTATTATTACTTACGTTACTAATGATTATCACCATTTCTTTAGATCCATACGGTTTATCTTACATTTTTCTTATTTCAAGTTTTCAATTCATGAATGTATTTTTAAAGATAAAATTAACTGTATTCTACTCAATATATTCAACTCTCCCTTTCGTGGAGACTATACCTTAATCTATAATGGCCAGAAAATAAACTCTGCAGAAGTAGTTTGGGGATTATTTCTGCATAAATTTAATTCACAATCAAGCCAACAATCTTGCTTCCTTATTCTCATTTTCTTATTTTTTATTGAAAGGTCACATTTTTGCACATTTCATGTGCAGTTTCTTTCAATTCAGGCATACCATGTTTTTCTAAAATTTTAAAAAGTAATTTTAATTTTTTTTAAGTTGAAATAAACAAAGTTAATTATGTTGAGGTTGTTGTTGTTGTTTTGCTAACATTTATAGCAAGTCATATTTCAAACCACATACTGTGGACAGTGCAAATTCAAAATTAATTTTGCTTTCCTACAAGGTCACAATTCACTCTTCATTTGAACATCTCTTGAGCATCTTGTGTTGTTTTTCTTAGAACTGTGTATACTAAAGTGTTTCTAAGATCAACATTAGCACATGTTACTGGTCAGAATGGCCATCATCAAAAAGTCTACAAACAGTAAATTCTGGAGAGGGTGTGGAGAAAAAGGAGCCCTCCTACACTGTCGGTGGGAATGTAAGTCGGTGCAGCCACTATGGAGAACAGCATGGGGGTTCCCTTAAAAACTAAAAATAGAGTTACCATGTGATCCAGCAATTCCACTCCTGGACATATATCTGGACAAAACTATAATTCGAAAAGACACATACACCCCAATGTTAATTGCAACACTATTTACAATAGCCAAGACTTGGAAGCAACCTAAGTGTCCATCGACAGATGAATGGGTAAAGAAGATGTGGTACATATATACAATGGAATATTACTCAGCCTTGAAAAAGAATGAAATGATGCCATTTGCAGCAACATGGGTGGACCTAGAGATTATCTTACCAAGTGAAGTAAGCCAGACAGAGAGAGACAAATGTCATATGATATCATTTATATGTGAAATCTAAAAAAATGATACAAATGAACTTACTTACAAAATAGTAATAGACTCACAGATTTCAAAAACAAACTTATGGTTACTGAAGGGGAAAGGGGGTGGGAGGGATAAATTAGGAGTTTGGGATTAACATATGCACACTACTGTATATAAAATAAACAACAAGGAGCAACTGTATAGCACAGGAAACTCTACTCAATATCTTGTAATAACCTATAAGGGAAGAGAATGAAAAAATATATATAAGCAACAAGAACCAACTGTATAGCACAGGAAACTCTACTCAATATCTTGTAATAACCTGTAAGGGAAGAGAATCTGAAAAAAAATAGATATATGTTTGTATAACGGAATCACTTTGCTGTACACCTGAAACTAACACAACATTGTAAATCAACTGTACTTCAATTAAAAAAACCACATCAGCACATGTTTCACCGACATTTCTCCCCCTTAGCTGTATCCATAAAACAGTGTCCATGCTCTATGGTTGTTCCAAAGAGCATCGTTGCTGTGATGCAGCTGCAGCCCTTTCTCCCTCTAGCCAAACACACCTGCTGTTAGTGCTGAACTTGGTTTCAAGTGCTCTGGGATCATGGATTGGCACTTGACAAGTGAGAAAATGGACACTTCGAACTGCTAGGAAATGACACTGCATAATACAAGAATTCTATCATATTTCTTGCTGAGAAGAAGGATTTGATACACCAAGTGCTTCCTCTGCTCAAAAAATCCCCACTTGGAAGCCATGTCCATCTGTATCACCATCAGCGGACCACCACCCACCTTCACAGCACTGGGAAGCGGTACTCATGCTTTGAGGACTTAGAACATGAAAGGTGTCTCCGTGGGACCCGAACAGTGTTGGTCCTGAAAGCAGGTGTCTGGGGTTACGGTCCTGCTGTCCAGCCCTGAGCCCTCCGTCCCAAACGATGGAGGTACCCGTGTGTTCTCACCCCACAAAGCTGTCCAGGCAGGCACACGGCCTTTTTTGACCCAGGGAATGTGTCCTTGGAAGAATTAGGAACATTCTCGTGTTTTAGGTTTTCATTTCTATATTCCATAGGAAATAAGATTTGCTTGGTTGTGCATGTTATTCTTAACGATTATGTGATTTAATTCTGAATATTTTATTTTTATTCCTTATTAAACCAGTGTATCTGCTTGTGTGTGTGTGCATGTGCGTGTGTGCATGTGTGTGTGTGTGTGACATGCTCTACCTTTAAAGTATGGTCTCAAGCTGGGACTGGGGCCTGGAACCTTCCCCACGGACTCAGCCTGACCCCTCGTCTTAGAGATGCTGCAGAAACGACTTTTTCCTCAATCATGCTAGCCTCTTGGGCTTATTGTCCTATTGCATAATTCTACTTTTGATGTCTGAAATGAAATAATGATTTTATGTGTACTCTTCCTTTTTGATTCTCTTACAGCTGTAGTTAAGCTTGAACACACATCGTAATCACCTGGATTGCTGACTTAAACACATGCTGCTGGAATTCACCCTCGGAATTTCTGATTCTGTGGGGCTGGGGAGGGGTCTGAGAAATTTCATTTCTAATGAGGGGTTTCCTGGGCGCTAATGCTTCTGGTCCAGGGGCCGCACGTAGAGACACTTTTGTCTGCAGCAATCCCATCCCATCTACCCGACACCCCACCCCAGCAGATGGATACCTTGGGCTGACCAGAGAGAAGGTGTATGTGTGTGGAAAGACAAAACAGGAAGGCACGTGACGTTTGTTCCCCCAAATTTTGCCTCCTTTAGCAAATTCACTGAAGAGTACTAGACCTAAATAACTCCTTATTTAAGTAGACCACAGTTAACAAGATGAAGTTTAAAAGAAAGCATCATTTCTGCTTTGGATCTGGACCCTAGCTAACTCTGCTAAGAGACAAATACTTGTCTTGGCTTAAATGGGATTTCCATGACCTATACTTTCTCCACCATAATTTACCAGAATGTAATATTTGAAAAACATCTGAGATTTTTTCCCCTAAGTTTCATGTTTAATTATACTTAATTGAAATTGAGCATAAATGTATCTTTCTTTCTTGGAAGATTTTCTTTCCCTTTTTCACGGTAGCATCAGAGTGACATCACTGATCGCTTAATTATGACTCCCTTTGGGGGAAAATGTTAATGAAAATACTTAAGAGCACCAAGAAGTGTTTTTCAGATTTGAACGCCAAGTCACTCTATAGCCAATCTAGTCTTTTTAAAGAAGGAATCATGTCCCCCACTAAGTCTTTCCATGAAAGACCTTTTGGAGTTTCCATTTTAAAAGGGATTTGTGTGGGTGAGGGAGACATTTAGTGCATTCTACATCAATCTTACTCTCTCTGCTTTCATAATAATCCATAATTGCAGATCTACAGACATTATAAATCATGTAAAACCAGAAGTAGTGCTACATTACTTTGTTTTTCCAAGTCTCCTTGTTAAATTAAAATTTTGTTCTTTGCAGCTTCCTCATTTAAATAGGGGCTCCTCTTTCTTTCTCATGAGGCCGAAGAGGCTGGCACAAGCCACCACATCCTTCTAGCACTGAGTGTCCCGTGCATCTTCAGGTGTGACTAGCCCCGTCAATAACTGTGAACATGACTTTGAATTCATCTCTGTCCCCACCCCACCCCGCCGCCACTTAGCTTTCTCTCTTCCTTTTGTCCCTATAAGTGATATGCTAATACATCTCATAAATGCACTGCTGTTCTCAGCTGTAGAAGATTCTCCCACTGAAAAGGCAGTGAGCTAATTAACGCAGCCACCGGAACAGCGAGGACTGCCGTCTCCCTGGATGCACGTCAGTATACTTTGCACAAGAAATGACCATTTGCAGAAAGCATAGAACTTCAAGAGAGCATACAAACGCAATGGGACAGGGTAAGAAGATGGGGTCACAATATCCTGAACCTCACCTTGTCAAAGTAAACATCGCCTCACAGATCAGATGGGAGGTGGCGTATAGCATGGCAAGGGTTCACCATCGCTGGCTTCTTAAATATTCATAAGAGAGATTGATTTGGGAGACAGGGAGAGAGATTGATAAAAAAGATGAAAACACGCCTGCCCAAACCATTAACACAGGCAGACAGGCAAGCTAACTTGCTTATTGCCTACATATGACAATATATCACTTTTGATCATCCTGAAGATGTTTAGAAACATTTCAGGAAGTTTAGAAGTCCCAATCTGAAATTTATTTTCATGCCTTTACAAAGGTTGGTGAATTTGCAAAAGGCTGCAATCTTTTAGGAAATGAACATGAAACAGTCACTTTTCTATTTTTATTAAGGACGAAAATACAGGGATTTTTATCTTCTCAGGGTAAGATTTGATTCTGGATATTAAGTGTGATTTTAAAAAAATTATGAGTACACATCATGCCTTCCTTTCCATTAATCAGTAGAAGAAAATGAAAATTTATTTCTTACCTGATTGGAAAAAAATCGGTTTATAGTTTTAAATGCCGGAATAGGTATCTCTGCATTTTTCGGTAATTTTATGACTTTTGAGCACCTTTTATCTTGAATATTCTTCCCAATATCTGCTTTGAATTAAATCACAGTGTAGTCTTCAGATGCCACAAATCTTCGATTATAGAACTGTTTTTATTGTGACAATTCTACATATTTTTAGTTAAAAAAAATTCTAGTAATCGTCAATGTAGAATTTACATTATTTAACTCTCAGTTGAAGATATAGGTTTGTAGGTTCCATTTTAATTTTTGTGGAAAACTTTTGTTAATTTTGAACTATGTCCCAAATACTCCAAAGAGTGAGGTAAGGAAATGAACGGAGGGAGGCTGATGACACACGAGCCCTGAAGTCCAGCTCCAGCTGCGCAGCGTGGGCGCCTGGCAGAGCTGCTCGGCTCGGCCGCCTCCCACCCACTCTGGAGAGACTTGCTCTCTTCTAAATAGAGAGGACATGTTACTTCCATTTGGAGGGTTGAAAACTAGGGACAGTTTTACCTCACGGGACGGCATTAAATAAGGTGTGCAATTTGGTGTCCCAAGTTTAAACAATAAAAACTGTAAAATAACTGAATTAAAGTTAACAATTCAGCATTTTTTTCCTATTGCCAAAAAAAAAAAAAAATTAGTGGGAGGAATGATAGCAGGAGATAATAAGTCAGGATACAGAAGACAGGGCCTTAGTTTCCGTCCAGAGGGACTGCCATCTTTTAATACAGTCACTTAAAAATACATGCATTGCTACATTTTTCATTAGCCTTAATTTTTTCATCAATCATGTTAATTTATACAGAGGGCACTTAATAATAGCTAATTAACACTTATGACTTTTGAAATTAAAAGACCTTTGGAGAGATAACTGCTGATTGGGGAAAGGATTTTTTTTTTTTTTTTTTGTTCTCTCATTTTAGAAGAGAAAGAGAAAGAGCAAGAAGGTAGGGGGCTTGGTGTGTTGAGAAGAGATTCCATCTCTTGCTTCTCTGATCATCCAGCAGCTGATAATGATACTGCATGGGTCTATGCAGCACAGTGATGTCCTTTGACATAGCCCTAGAAAAACAACACAATTGAGCCTCGTTGGTTTCAAATTAAATACATCAAAATTCAGGATAATCTATAGATTGAGACCAAAATGAAATTTATCAATGACCAAAAATGTTGTCAGAAGTAAATTAAAAAATAATAATCAGGTGTAATTACTCTGTTGGAGTAAAATAAAGCACATTAAAAATCAAAATTTACCAAGTTGAAATAATATTGAAAGCTTTAGGGAGAAACAAACTGTACAATTAACTTAGTGATCAACAGAGGTGTCTGAGTTGTATTTTTTGTATGTCACGTTAGTCAGCTGTGCTTGCCTGTATCTTTCCTTTGTATCCTAGTATTTCAGGTCATGATCTCTGTATTAAGAAAGTAGATTTTAACTGCGTCCTTTTTAGTATGTACAAAATGCCTTTGGTCGAATACTTGCTTTATGTGATTAGGGTGTGTGTGTATATGTGAGTATATATACATGCATAAATATACTATTATATACAAATACTACGTATGTAGAATTTGCATATATTTATAGTATTTTACATCTATATTTATGGACATACCCATATATATTTATAGACATGCCTATCTATAAATATTTTAATTAAAAAATTTTATCCACCAGTAGATGTCTCCCTTCCCTGACTGACTGTTTATCACTAGGACTGTTGAGGTTTTCACCAAATCTGGTTTTTGCATGAATTGAGAAATTAAGGTTTTCAATATAACGCATCTCCCACCCAATCTGTGTTTTAAATGCCTATGGTGTATGGTGTATCCTTCAACTGACAATGTTGCATAGGGGCATTTTAATTTTTTTTTTTTTTTTTTTTTTTTGCAGTACGCGGGCCTCTCACTGTTGTGGCCTCTCCCGCTGCGGAGCACAGGCTCCGGACGCGCAGGCTCAGCGGCCATGGCTCACGGGCCCAGCCGCTCCGCGGCATGTGGGATCTTCCCAGACCGGGGCACGAACCCGTGTCCCCTGCATCGGCAGGCGGACTCTCAACCACTGCGCCACCAGGGAAGCCCGGGGCATTTTAATTTTAAGAACATTACACAACAGATTTGCACCTCTCTCAGATCCTTTGACTATCTCCGGTTTGACTAAAGGTCTACATGGGGCCCAGAATGTGAAACAACTTTCTCAAAGTACCTAAACTAACTTCAGGCTAAGTCAGACAAAGACAAATATCATAGGATATCACTCATATGCTGAATCTAAAAAAAATGAAACAAATGAACTTATTTACAAAACAGAAACAGACCCACAGACTTAGAGAATGAACTTATGGTTACCAGGGGGAAGGCGTGGGGGGAGTGATAGATTGGGAGTTTGGGATTGACATGTACACACTACTATATATAAAATAGATAACCAACAAGGACCTACTCTACAGCATGGGGAACTCGGCTCAATATTCTGTGATAACCTAAATGGGGAAAGAATTTGAAAAGGAATGGATACTTGTATGGGTATAACTGAATCATTTTGTTGTACACCTGTAATTAACACATCATTGTTAATCAACTATACTCCAATATAAAATAAAAATTAAAAACTAACTTCAGAGGATGTATGAATCTAAAAGCTCTGCAGTTCGAATAGGGATTAAAATGTACTTCTGAATTTTAACATCTACTTGAAACTTGTACAAATTGAGCTATATGTAAGGATGAAAATGTTGACTCACTTCTTGGGAGAGCCTTTAGTTTACTATTCAAAAGGTGGAACAACATTTCCAAATCTATTTACGTTATCCGTGTTAATTGTAAAGCATTTAGTGCAAGTTGTGATTTAGGGGAGAAAATCCACACATTGAAAAACTAGTCATCCCCGTGCTGAAAATTTTCTCTAGAAACATTGTGAGAAGCAAAAATTTTGAGTCATTCTTTAGGTGACTTTAACACCGTTTCCCTCTTTCCCTGGTTTACTTCTTCCATTTTCTATGTGTTGCTTGTGCGGATTTGGTCTCATCTACTCTGTTATCTTTCTCGTGAAGTGCTCTTATCAGGTATTGTATGTAGTGATCTCTTAGCAGCATCTTTCTAAGTCCCTCTCCCACCCAGCTAGTGTCTCCTAACACATTTAGAGCTACTTTTGGTAGGACTAGAAAATGAGGCTAACCTTTTTGCTTCAGTGGTGAAGCTCATTCTCTGCCAGGACAGTTACAGCAGCGGCTAACACAGCTTTCTTTCATCCTGTATTCATTTGGTAGAATGTGTGGCAGCTAATGAACTCAAGGGCTTGTCTGTTTCAGGGTCATACTACCAACAAAATATAGCACATGGTATATGGTTTTGAATTAGTTTGGGCTTGAAACTTTTTGAGAATTTCATTATAATCCTTCAGAGCTGCACCATCGATACAGTAGCCTCTAGCTGTATGTGATTCCTGAAATTTAAATTAATTAAAATTAAATAAAATTTAAAATTCATTTCATCAGTCACGCCAGACACATCTCAAATGCTCAGTAGCCACATATGGCTAGTGGTTACTGTTTTGGACAGCAAAGAGATCGAACATTCCCATCATCATAGTAAGTTCCATTGGACAATGCTGCTTTAGATAATTGGGGAAAACCATCTGGAGTTCCAAAACCCACAATTTTGAATCACCAAATGGAAGAATGGTTATTTGATTCACAGCCTTGAACTCTAGAAAAGAGGTCCAATGGAGCTGGAAGAAACTTTAGAAATTGTCTGAGATGAACCATGTGCTTTTACAGACCAAAGGGAGGGTAGGTGTGTGGTGGAGCTAGTGACTCATCAGAAGTCCCCTAATGGTTACTGTTGTATATTTCATAACTTTATATTGTGCTTTTTCTCACAATGGTGGCTTATAATAAGTTGTCCACTAGTGTTTTCAAAGTTAACACAATGTTAACATAGTAAATTACTAGCTTATCATCCTTCTTTTCTCCACCGCCAAGCTCCTTGAGAGTCTGTATTCAGGCTTCCTCTTCACTCCTGCCTGTTTACTCTGGAATCTCCTGATATATAGCTTCAGCCCACAGTAATGTTACCAAGTCCAAGCTCCTACTGCTTACTGCAAGACAGGCCAATAAATTGAGAGACAAGTTGTCGGGGCAAGGAATGGTGACTTTGTTCAGAAAGCCAGCTGACTGAGAAGATGGTGGACCAATGTCCCAAAGAACCATCTTCCTGTGGTTTGGATGTTAGTTACTTTTATAGAACAAAGAGTAGGGAGATGAGGAGGTAAAGTAAAAAGGCCATAAGTTGTTACAAATATTTCCTGGCTTTGGCCAGACTCTGGAGGGGATGTGTTAATTTCTTTCCTGCAGCCATTCACAGGTGAGCTGGGTCAGGATATTTCCTGTGAGCTGAACAAAGGTAATTTAGTTTAACACTCAGGCCTGGGAGGTGGGGTTCCTGGAGATGGGCCAGTACTGTATACTTTAAGCTATAGGGAGCATCCCTTTAGTGACTAACTTGTAACAGAAGCAATGGAATACAAAGGTTAAAGTAAAAGAAACAGGTCCAATATGGAGTCAGATTTGTTCTTCTCTGTTATAATAAGTCACTAAAATTTCTCTGCCAAGGCCATCAATAACACCTTAGTCACTAAATCCAAAGGCTGTTTCTTATTTTGTAATCTATTTTTTAAATCTAGCTTTTAATCTTGGAACAATGAAGAGCAGATGGCTGTACGCTCCTTCTTTCTTCTCTTTTCCCCTCAGCCTTATCTTCTGCTCTGCTGTCCTCTCCTTCTTGGTCTCCTTCTCCGGTTCCTATTCTTTCCTCTCTTCATCTCCTAAGTGGGGCATTTAAGAACCCATTGCTTTCCTTATTACGGTTCTCCCTAAACTCTCTCCCTTGGTGAATTTACCGAATGCAGAACTTCAGCTACCGTCCAGGTGACAGATTCCCCACCTGCAACTCTAGCTGTTGTGAGCTTGGGTGCCATGGCAGCTGCCCCACAGGAACTCACATTCAACACCTGTAGAGCTCTAACTGGTTCTCTTTCTTCTCCAGTCCACTTTCTTCATAATGCGTCCTAGTTTTGTTAAACACACAATGATTCTTTGAGCTACCCAGAATTGAAGTCTTAGGGCCAGCTCTGCCTCCTACGGATGACCAGCCATCCTGGTTTCTCCAGGAGTGAAAGATTACCCAGGAGCAGGACTGTCTGTGCTGAAAAGACAAAAGCTCCTGGCAAACCCAGCTTGGTCATGTTACTTGCTCTTCTTTTGTCTCCCAGAGCTAATCAGCCATCAATTTGCTTCATCTCCAGTTCCATCTCTGCTGTCATGTCCATGCCATGAATAAGAGAAACCATCTTCCCTTTTTCTAGGATCCATGGCCTTTTGAGAGCCATTGAATTTTAAGACAAAATAATGGCACATTATTTTCTCCACCCAAAAGAGGTAAGAAAAGGCATTGTCCAAGTTCAATGTAGAGACATCGTTTTACCAAAATTGTGTAATTTTGCCAGTTGCCTCCCAACCAATTTGGTTTCCATAACCATGTAATTAAAAGAGTTGGAGAGATTCTGGTCCTTTCTCATCCAGCGGCATCATCTCATACTCTGGTTTTCCAAGATTTTCAATGCCATGGATACTTTCTGAAAACAGAGTTACTGTATGTTTATATTTTAGTGGAGCTGGCTCCTATCCAGAAAAGGCTGGAAAGAAATAATTATTTTAGAATGCAGCTACTCTTTCTAGCCTTTTCCTGGACAGGATCCAGCTAGTTCCAAGATGGACATCATCTCTCTCCTCTAAATTTTCATAATATTTTATATGCATCTTTCATGGTGTTTCGTATTTTCTTATCTTGTGTATTTAACATTCTTCTGTCCACATATGTCTTTGACACTCTTTCTAAATCCCTTCTTTGAGTTTCTCCTCCTTTATTCAATACTTCAGTTGGAATTTCCCAGGGCTCAGTCCTGAGTCCCTGCTTCATCTCTTTTCACACTGTCTTTTTCAGCAATTTTACCCTTCTCCCTAACTTTAGTTAACGCCTATAAATGACAATATTCAAATTTATCTCTTCATTTCTGACTCTTTTATGCTAAGACCTATATATCTTACAGCTTGCATGACACCTCCACTCGAATATCATATAGCATCTCAAATTTAACAAATGTAATGCTGGACAGTTCCTTCAGGATTTATTGCTACTCCAGTAGCAATATCCCAGCTATCACAGTATCACAGCTCAGCTAATGACACCACCATTTACCCAGTTTCTCGTGCCAGAATTCTGAGCACCATCCTTTCTCCATCAAGTCGTATGAAGTCCTGTGGATTCTATCTCCTGAAATGTATCTTGAATCCATATCTTTATCCCCACCATCATGATCACAATCACCCACTTATTCAGAAACACCTTCTTTGATTACTCAATAGTAAGTAGACTTTCCATGCATATTCCTCATAGGAACTTTACTTTTTCTTCATAGAATTTATCCTTATCTGCAGCCATATAGTTACCTGTGTGGTTATGAGTGTTTTCTTTTCATCATTTGTCCGTAAGCTCTGTGAGCATAGGATTTATGTCTGCTTTCATCACGTTTGCACCCTCAGCTCCAGCCCAGTGCACACGACAAGCTTTTGTTGAATAAATGAGCCTTACAGGAAGTTTTTCATATTAGTATTTGCCTATCACTGAATAGACCTTGCCTCAAAACCTTGTGCCAGAGATAATAACCAATAAAAATCTAATTGTCAAGTGCACAGAAAAACAGTAATGTATTTATAAGGTTAATTGTGCAGTATCATCTCTGTTGAATAACCTGTGTGGAATGCTTTTTAGCTTTAGGGTATCATTTCTTTAGTTAAATAACATTTAATGAAATTATTATTTATTAGTCAGAACAAAATCCATATTTGTAGTCTATGATTCCTCAGATTTTTGTTCTCATAAACTGGGAGATAATTTAAAAAGACAGGGTCCAGAAAAACTCACAAAAACAGAGCATCGCATAATGGTGAGTTGTTTCCTGTTTTACATTTTGTAAGGAATGTATATTCCTTTTACCTGCCCTTTGGTTTTCCTAGTATTTGGTTCAGAATGGGCTGCAGTCATAAGCCCCTGCTCCTCTGTGTGCATGCAAGATCCAATCAAAGCCAAATAGATTCTTTTTCCCAGGAAAAGAAACAAATCTTGAACAAAGACATTTGTTCTTGGAAGGAAGTTGGCGATGGTTATCTAGTGGCAATATCCATCGGAGACGGTCCAGGCTTTCTGGTCACTGAGATTCCTGTCCTGATTTTTCAGTTCTTCCTCTAATTCTGAAAACTATAAGGAAACATTCCAACATATATCTTTTTATTGTGCAGAATTATTTTCCACTGCTTACAAGCAAAGAACCTCGCTGTAAAGTGTATGAACATTGGAGGATGTACACAATAAAAATCTCATAAATAAAATCACTACTAATCCAGAGTTAATGACTAAACACAGTCTAGCTTTTTTTTTTATTTAGAGGGGCTTTGATAAAAAATAAACAATGATGAAGATTATAGAAGATAATAGCTAACATAACTAAAGGAAAAAAAGTTTCTAATTACCTTCACAGTATCTATTTACATGAAAAGGATACAGACAGATAACACATTTATTTTATTTTTATTGAGTATTGTATGTTTGGAGTATTGTAAAGATTCACCAAAGAGTACTTCTGCCTTCAAAGAACTTGAGTCTAGGGCTTCTCTGGTGGCGCAGTGGTTGAGAGTCCGCCTGCCGATGCAGGAAACACGGGTTCGTGCCCCAGTCCGGGAAGATCCCACATGCCGCGGAGCGGCTGGGCCCGTGAGCCATGGCTGCTGAGCCTGTGCGTCCGGAGCCTGTGCTCCGCAACGGGAGAGGCCACAACAGTGAGAGGCCCGCATACAGAAAAAAAAAAAAAAAAAAAAAAAGAACTTGAGTCTAGTAGAGTAGAAACTTACCCAAACACAAGCAATTACAAGAAGGAAGGGAAAGGGTATTTTACAGATATTCAATATTGTAGTGTTCACTGCAATGAATGGGAGATAACTATTATTATTCTCAACTTCACAGATGAAGATTATAAGGTTCAGAGTGTCTAAGTAAATTTTCTTTCTTTTTTTCTTGTTTGACCGCACTGCACGGCTTGTGGGATCTTAGTTCCTGGACCAGGGATTGAGCCCAGGTCATGGCAGTGAAAGCACCGAGTCCTAACTACTGGACTGCCAGGGAACTCCCTAAATTTTCTAAGCTCACAAAATTAGCCAATTATTGATCCCAAATTTCAAATATTGGCCCATGCTTTGTCCACATTGCAATGAGATTTCTAAGTACAATGAGATTTCTAAGTGGAAATGGTTAAAGGTTAGGTGACTATAGAAAAGTGAGAGATTTCTCCCAACCCCAGCAATGTTAGAAATCTTCAAGGAGGTGAGAACTGATCTTTGGAGGTTGGGAAGATTTTAAGTTGCAGATACAGAGAGGAAGGTCAATCCAGGTGGTGGAAAGAATATGGACAAGGAGGGGTTTAAACAAGGACCAGTGAATAATTGCTGTTTGCAGTGATGGGTATTTTAAGGGAAATATAGAGAAACATTGTAAGAAAGAGAGTTTGAGCTCAAGTCTTGGAGGACCTCCAATGTTAGGATAAAGAAGTAACTCTTCTATACTGCAAGCGTATTAGAGCCTCAACTTGGTACTGTGTCATCAACATTAAATTTGAAACTACTTTATACACTATATTACATTTTAAAACATCCTGTTTAACTTAGAGTAGTCATGAATTTATTCTGACAGTCACCCGTGCAACCACATTTGATGCAGATAAAACCCAGTGATGGCTTGTTGATTTATTCCTTAAACATATACAAATTACTTATTATTTAGAAGTTCCCATGGATATAATCATAAGATACTCTCTCTATCATCCATGAGCTGAGGAAAACTATATGCAAACCAGCAAAGTCCATGTGGCCAAATAACCCAAATGAAAGAGCAAAAATCGGTTCTCAGTATGACATTGATTTGTCCTCTTAAATTGGGCCCTTAGCTGGTGATGATCTTCAGAACTTTGGCTAAGACACAGTGATGAGCAGAACACTGGCCTTCAATGAGGTACCTTCAAGGGAGGTACCTTCAAGGAAGGTACCTTGAGGGCAGGATGGGTAGGTTCTTGGAACACACACCTATGTGGTCCTTGTGTAAACAAATCCGTAAAAACCTATCACGTGGGACTTAATCACTTAGACATAACTTCATACTGAAGCTCTTGTTAGAAAAGACTTGGGAGGTTCTCTATTACGGCACGCCACGTTGTCTTGTTTTCAACTGAAGTTTCCTAAAACATTTTCTTCTGATAGATCCAGTGAACTGTAATTTATGCTGAGTTCAAGAAGTTTTGATTTTCAGCCTCCTTCAGGTACCAAGGGGAATAGTAAGTCCATGGTTCACTTTTTTACTTCTTAATAGCTGTGGACATGGGTATCTTTTTATTTTAAACTCCCTATGCCTCAGTTTCCTGAATCTTCAAGTGGAGGGCATAACTTGCCTAAAGAGCACTTAGTTCCAAGCCTGGAACGATCAGGATGATGATATCAGACCTCCACTGAAAACAAATTCCCTTCAGATATCTGGTCTCCAGCCTCAACTAAGCCTGCAGCGCGACTTGGTTGTCTTTTCCTTATTCTACGTCATAGCATCTCCCACTCTCCTCAGAACATCTAAGTGTTCACCACTCCCGTGAAGCCCTCACAGAACCTCTCACTCTCAACAGACAACCTTGGCACCAGGCAGGAGTGGTGCTCGAGGTTCTGCACATCATCTGCTGTAGACACACCTGTGCTCACCTGTGCCACCTCTTTCCAGGCTCAGAAGAAGAGGAGTCCTTTCTACTCAAGGCCAGCTTCTCTGTTTCTGCTTTTGATGCCACTACTTCCTGATTTCCCTGAGGCTTAACTCCTCAGTTATTTACATTTCTCTTTATCTTTCTGACAGTGCTTTCAGCCTGTGAATGTGCTTGGCTCCCTCACTTTGTATATGTATAACTTTTTTGGTCTCAGTTTGCCTATAGGAAAGGTGCTGTCTATATGTCATATGCTTACATACTCATATACATACATACATATGTATTCACATAGATAGATAGGTAGATAAATTTAGACAGATTTCTATATCTAAACAGACCTCCTTGAACTTATAACTATAGCACACTCTAGTTAGTAGTTGTGTCTCTTTTTCCACTCTAAAACCTACTCTAAGCTGGTTTCCATCTCTGTGGCTTCTCTGAAAATAGCTCTCATTCCAAGACTTCCTAATTGACAAATTCAAGGAAAACCTTCAGTTCTCATGTTAATTAATTACATCAACTCTTACTGCTTAAAATGATGGTCACAGTAAAAGCCATCACCGGTATGGAAGAGTTCCTAAGTTATACCCCAAAGCATAGGTGAACGATGAAGTAGGTAGACTTTGGCATGATAATGCCTGGGTTCAAGTCCCAGCTGCACCTTGATACTGTGGGATTTTAGGAGAGTTAACGTAAATTCTCTGTCATAACTTTCTCATTTGTATAAAGTAGACCATAATAGTAACTTACTCATAGGGTTACTGTACAGATTAAATGAATCAATAGAGATAAAGAACAGCATCGGGACATGGTATGTGCTAAATAAATATTAGTTATTATTCATTTACTCTTTCTGAAAAAAGCCTACTTAAAGACATATACGATCATCTAGTCAATAGATGTACAATCAAAATAAGGAATTCTAGATGGGAAGCTAAACATATTCAATATATATGAACCACATATACATATATATACACACATACATATCTATTTTCTATTTTATACATGAAAACTAAATAACGAAACTAGGAAAACAGTTAAGTATAATGTTTTTAAGTTATAAAATTTAAATATAAAAATAATTCTTGAAATACAAAATATATAATATCTTCTATTAAAAATTATTTAGGTCTCATTTGCCTTATAAATCAAAGAACACTACAGATTTTTGCCTTGATTTTTTTTAGGGAAAAGGAAAAAATTAAATTTAAGAAAAAAAGTTATTTAGATCTAAATTCCAGATTACATCAACAAAAACTGGAGATTCATGAAGTGGTGGGATAGGGGACTAAAAAGACAAATTTCTCACCTCACATGTTTGACAATAATCAGAAACAAGTCGATCCAAATATGAGTTTTAGAAAAATAAGGTGTTCTCCATCCATAAATGAGAAAGAGATACGTCTTTCTCTACTCACAGTGTATTCCTTCCACAAATGAGATAAATCAATATGTATTTCTTCTTGTATACAGATATATTTCTCAGATGCCTAATAGTACCTCGTTCTTCTGTTTTGCAGTGTCCCCAGAAGTTTACTGGCACAAAAGTATGAATGAATGAACAATAAAAGAATTTATTTAAAGGAGAGGGGGAGTAGATTTTAAAGGAAATTTAAAGGAGAGGGGGAGTAGATTTACATCACACAGCAAACAACCTAATAAATCCCAGTGAAATACCATGCATTGGAATAGGAGTTTTCCTCTTTTGATGCTCTCTCCCCTTGTAGAGCTCTGTTGCTCCTTCCTGTTTCTCCTTTCCAGTAAATTCAGCATATATTTCCAGTAAATCTCTCCTTCTTTCTTCCACAGGGGGAGTGCCCAAGGCGCACTTTGACCATTCAGTGGGCTGGCCAGAGCATCTTTGCCATAAGGCTGCTCTCTCTCTTCCACAGATCACCTGTTAAGAATATATACATCTCTCGTATATACACTACCAAACGTAAAATAGCTAGCTAGTGGGAAGCAGCCGCATAGCACAGGGAGATCAGCTCGGTGTTTTGTGACCACCTAGAGGGGTGGGATAGGGAGGGTGGGAGGGAGGGAGATGCAAGAGGAAAGAGATATGGGGACATATGTGTATGTATAACTGATTCACTTTGTTATAAAGCAGAAACTAACACACCATTGTAAAGCAATTATACTCCAATAAAGATGTTTAAAAAAAAAGAATATATACGTCTCCCATGTGTAAAATTGATAGCTAGTGGGAACCTGCTGTATAGCACAGGGAGCTCAGCTCGGTGCTCTGTGATGACCTAGATGGGTGGGATGGGAGGGGGAGGGAGGTCCAAGAGGGAGGGGATATATGTATACGTATAGCTGATTCATTTCATCGTGCAGCAGAAACGAACACAACATTGTAAAGCAACTATACTCCAATAAAAAAAGAATATATACATCTCACATCACTGATTTACATATACATAGAATATATATGTATACATACGAAAATGTTAGGAAAAACAGCACAATGTTAGTGCTGGCTGTCTCTGGTTGGTAAGATTACACATTATCTTCTTTTCTATAATTTCTTGCAAATTCAAAATTTTCTGTGATGCATACATTATGTTTTTAATCATAAAAAGACATTAAAATTGAAAACACTTTTTACATACGTTTGCCATGTCTTATACCCATTTAGAACCTTCCAGTGGTCCTTCGTTGCCTGCAGGATCAGCTCTGATGTTTAGTATAAAAGCCTCCCCCTGCTTCATCTCCTGCCTCTCTCTGACTTGTTGTTCATGTCCTAATACTACCAAATGGGGGGTTTCCTGCACTCGCCAGGTGTGTCCATGTCTCTTTGTCTTTGCTCACATGGCGACCTCCACCCAGGATATGGGTCCTCTTCTCCTGGCTACTTCCGCCATCTTCCACCCCTCCAAGCAGGCAGCAGCTCCTGGGAACTTCCCTAGGGCAGCTTCCCTGGGGCCCAACTGCATCTCACCCCTGGGAATGAAACAATGAGTGCCTTTGTCTTGCTTTCCCTCTAGACAGTAAGCTCCCTAAGAGCAGGTGCATATCTTACTCATCTTCATATTAATAGCTTCTAGAATGATCTTCCAGCATGATACAAACTGCAAAAATGGAACTAAACGCAAGTGACGCTGGTAAAAGAATTTTAGCCATCAGTGAATAGATGAGGTGGGAGAATCCTTAGCATAGAAGACTTTTTTTCTCTATTCTATGTGTGTTCAAGAAACTATTTGGTTATTCAAAGAACTGGAGCGCCAAGCACCAAGGCCTAAAAGTATCAGTCTTTTGAGAAATGAAACAGGTAATATTAGTTGAAAATATTACCCCTGTGTTGCGGTTCTTTGTGCCGGGGCTCTTGTCATTAGCTCTATTAATGGCAAACACGGGGGAAAGTTGGGAAGAATGTAATGTGTGAACGGAAAGAATTTCCAGTGTGCTTAGGAGAAAATCCTTTGCCAAAACTGCTGAGTATAGATAAAGTACTTTGCTGCTCTTTAAATCGCCCTGATCTTGAAAGCAATTAACTGTACTTTGATAATTGAATTGATTTTTCCTTCCTCATTGAGAAGTACTGACATCGACTGGGGAACCAAAGGAAAATCTCTTGAATATCATGAAAAATGAGATTTATTGAACAGCTTAGCACATATTTCAAGTATTTTTTTAAGTGAACTTACAAAGCTAAGTCAAAAAATTAAATGTGGCTAAGCGTGCTACTACCTTATAATATCAAGTAAAAAAGGAGTGAATAATTCCAGACACTTAAAAAATTATTATTTTATATTGAAGTATAGTTGATTAACCACGTTGCGTTAGTTTCCAGTGTACAGCAAAGTGACTCACGTATCTATTCTTTTTCAAATTCTTTTCCCATTTAGGTTATTGCAGAATATTGAACAGAGTTCCCTTTGCTATATAGTAGGCTGGACACTTTTTTTTTAAAGAAAAGGAAAATGTAGTGTTTTCCCCCCACTTTCTTATATAACGCAAGAGCAGTTCGACTAATTTGTCTCAGACTTGTCTGAGAATAGCTGCCTTTGTCTGAGACTAAGAAGGAAAAGTTTCAACAGGAGGGCAATTATTGCTAAATGTATCAGGACTGTTAGGATGGATGGGGCTTACCAACCACATTAAGATAAAAATGCTTAACTATAGGCAGAGAAATTATACTGCTGCACTGGGTTCAAATGAGAGGACAGATGTACTTATTATTTTTGTAAACTTACAGGGACTACAGAGAACCTGATGCTATAGATTGAATGTTTGTGTCCTTCCAAAACTCATATGTTGAAAACTCACCCCCCCAAGGTGATGATATTAGGAGGTGGGGACTTTAGGAGGTGATTAGGTCATGAGGACAGAGTTCTCATGAATGGGATTAGTGCCCTTATGAAAGAAAGCTTTCTTGCCCCTTCTGCCACGTGAGGACACAATGAGAAGTTGGCAATCTGCAACCCAGAGAAGGGAGCTCCCTAGAACCAGACTATGCTGGCATGTTGATCTTGGACTTCCAGCCTTCAGAACTATGAGCAATAAATTTACGCTGTTTATAAGCCACCCAATGTACGGTGTTTTGTTCTGGCAGCCTGAATGGACTAAGACACGACTTGGTGCAACACTTTCCCACCCCCAGGATGGCCAAGGCTGCCATGTTGGCAGAAGTGCTGCTCCTGGGGGAACCTGCTGCATTTGGGGCTTATTTTCTTACTCTCTGGGTTTGCTAAGTCCACTCAGAGTGCTTGTGGGGTATCCTTTAATCTGTACCCCAGGCTGCTTTGGTTCCCCATCTTTGTTTCCTAACAAAACATTCTTCTGACATTGATTCAGAATTCCACTGGTTCAGCATTCAGAAAATTAGGAAGATTAAACAGCCAGACTTCTTTTTCGTAGAAACACATGATGATAATTCATTTTCATAAGCACAGCTTTGAGGCGCTGAAGAAACCTTGAAATACCTTATTGATAGGCAACAGATCAAGATCTTAGGGTGAGTTTTGGTGCTAAGGATAGTTTTTGAATTTATTTCCTTTGAAAATTGGTAATCCTCAGATGGTCTAAAATTTCATTCATATTATTCAACCAGTCAGATTCCCTGATGCACAATGATTCAGACAAATAATAATTTGCTATACAAATGTTAGAAATTTCACTCTAAAAATTGCATTGCATGACTGGTGAGTATGAAAGTATGCATTAAAGAATCTAATTTAAATGAGCAAAATTAAATGACAATATCCTCAATCCTTTTAACTTTATAAAAGAAAGATACAATTTGGGAGGAACTCTTTAATTGCAAGGTATCTTTTTTTTTTTAATAAATAAATTTAGTTATTTATTTAATTTTGGCTGTGTTGGGTCTTCATTTCTGTGCGAGGGCTTTCTCTGGTTGCGGCGAGCAGGGGCCACTCTTCATTGCGGTGCGCGGGCCTCTCACTATCGCGGCCTCTCCTGTTGCGGAGCACAGGCTCCAGATGCGCAGGCTCAGTAGTTGTGGCTCACGGGCCCAGTTGCTCCGTGGCATGTGGGATCTTCCCAGACCAGGTCTCGAACCCGTGTCCCCTGCTTTGGCAGGCAGATTCTCAACCACTGCGCCACCAGGGAAGTCCGCAAGGTATCTTTTGAGGACTGAATCAAACCCAGTTGAATATTTAGACTAATTTTTTCATCTCCATTAAGAACATTTTATTTATCAAACATTTATTGGGCATTTACTCTATGCATCACACTCCAAAAGCTAACTAGGAAGGAAAGACAAAAGAAGCAAAAAAATACTCATTGCATCCTACTATGTACCAGGCATTGTGATAGGGTTCTGCAGGGTTCTCATGCTCGAATTCCATGACACACCTTCCCCATCCTCATGAACCTGAGTCCTGAGCTCTTCCTGCCCACCTGCCGTCCGAGAGAGCTATGCAATAATTAACACTCAGTATCTGACTCATCCATTCTGGGAACCAAGCAAATACACTTCCTGTACTACCAGAAGCAGGCAATCTTGGTAAAATGGATTGTTTCAGGATACTTAATTTTCCTCTCCTGGACTAACCTGGTCAAAACTCCTTGCTTCTTGGTCCCATGTCCTGATCTGAAAATGAAGAACTGATTCTGCTTCCCTATTGGCAACTCCCAAAGTGTTTAAATGTGGCCCCTAGAGGGTCTGATCAGAAATTATCACAAGGTTTGGTGTCCCTAACACCAAGCAGCCCTTTTGACATAGAGGGTGTTCGTGCGAAACGGTGCTGAGAGCAAGACCCTCCTATGTTTCCTTTCTACCTCTCTCTGGTCTTAGAGGAAGAGGGTGCGCATTACCTGTCATGCCTCAGGACATACCCATTTGGACGTTCTTAAGGTTTAAAATGTCCAAAGCCAAGCCCAAGCCCAATATCCCTTCTGCACACCCCGGTCAAAAAGTCTTCTGCTCAGAGCCACTAGCACCCTCATGTACAGCTGAATAAATGAGATAAATAGGCAACACAATGATTTTTTTAAAGATGAAAAATAAACTTGCTAAAAGCCACACATCTATGTCATGGGACTGGAAAATATGAACCTGGGTTCCTCTGGACTCCAGTGTTCATTTTATTACAATGCACTGCAGGGCCCATTTTATGTTGTCACATTTTCTTAAGAGTTATAATTGGAAGAAAAATCTCCTTCTCTGTTTTTTTCCGTATGAAAACTGGGAAGAAAGATGGTGCTACCACAAATCTGAATGATACCTCACATTGATAGGGACAGAGTAAAGGGACAAAGTTGGTGATTAAAGAGTTAATCCCATTAAGGGATCATAAGTAAAAGGGAAAGTTTGGGAGGCCCCTGTAAGTTAATGATCACTCAAGAAAGCAGGTTTGCTTAACCACAAAACCATTCAACACAGCATGAGACATGCCCCCAAACAATAAAACAATGGTGGACTGAGACCCACATCCTGCCCAGTGAGCTCAATAAGTTAATGATTCCTAGGACATGCTCCTCTGCACACACTAAAAACAAAAATATAAGGAAAAGGTGACATTATACTGAAACCTGAGAAGATTTACCATATTTTAGTATATGTTACCAACTTTTTGCTCATTTCCATTGCACCATGACAGTCCTGGCTTGACCAGGTAGGGATAAGAAAACTCCACTGCCTGATGTGGAGGAAGAGCTGATGATGGAAGCTTGATGTCTATTGAGGAGTGAGGAAGGGGCTTCCCTGGTGGCGCAGTGGTTGAGAATCTGCCTGCCAATGCAGAGGACATGGGTTCGAGCCCTGGTCTGGGAAGATCACAAATGCGTGGAGCAACTAGGCCCGTGAGCCACAACTACTGAGCCTGCGCATCTGGAGCCTGTGCTCCGCAACAAGAGAGGCCACAACAGTGAGAGGCCCGCGCGCCACGATGAAGAGTGGCCCCCGCTTGCCACAACTAGAGAAAGCCCTCGCACAGAAACGAAGACTCAGTGCAGCCAGAAATAAATAAATAAAGAAGCTTTCATTTAAAAAAAAAAAAAAGAATGAGGAAGAAGGTGGTCTTTTCCTCCTCCCAATTTTTCCTTTGATTATAAAACTGTAGCCCACTGAGTTCTCAGTGTGGCACTCCCTTGCTCACCCACTTGGAAGCCTCACAAGCATCCTGTTCTAATAAATCATTTATTATCTATCACTTTGCCTCTTGCTGAGTTCTTTCTGTGCTGAGACTTAAAAAAATGGAGCTCCTCGGGGCCCCCCCAAGATACATCTCTGCTGTTTCAACATGGCAATGACTTTCTTATTGCTGGTGGTACCAAAAGCAGAAGTTGAACAACCACCAGCTGATGATAATGTACAGGAGATTGACATACTACATAAGAGATGACCAAGTGACTTGCCCTTGGTCCCTTTAATGCTGCGATAACGTTCCAGCAACCAGCAAGGGATAATTGCATGGACATTATATGTCCAGCTCTGTGAAGGAAAAGGATGAGCCAAAGGGAAAGTCAGAAGGCAGTCCTCTAATGCTAAGATGTCAACAGTACCAAAAGCCATCTATAGATTCAAGGCACTCCCTATCAAGATTCCAATGACATTTTTAACAGAAGTAGAAAAAATGATCCTAAAAATCTATATGGAATCACAAAAGACCCTGAAGAGCCAATGCAATCCTGAGAAAGAAGATCAAAGCTGGAGGCATCACACGTCTTGGTTTTAAACTATACTACAAAGCAATAGTAATCAAAACAGTGTGGTACTGGCATTAAAAACAGGTAAATAGACCAATGGAACCAAATCAAGAGCCCAGAAATAAACCCAAGCGTTTTTTGTCAACTAATATTTGACAAGGGAGCCAGGAATGCCCTGTGGAAAAAAGACAGTCTCTTCAATGAATTGTGCTGGGAAAATTAGATATTCACATGTAAAAAAATGAAACTAGACCTCTCTCTTACACCACTCACAAAAATTAACATGAAATGATTAAAGATTTACATGTAAGACCTGAAACCATAAAACTCTTTGAAGAAAACATAAGAAAAATCTCCTTGACATGGTCTTGGCAATGATTTTTTGGATATGACCCCTAAAGAACAAAATAAAAAATGAACAAGTGATACTATATAAAACTAAAAAGCTTCTGCACAGCAAAAAAATATAATCAGACTCTTTAGGTGCCATATTTAAACACTGTGGGTGTTGCCAATAGGGAAGCAGAATCAGTTCTTCATTTTCTGATCAGGACATGGGACCAAGAAGCAAGGAGCCTTGACCAGGTTAGTCCAGGAGAGGAAAGTTAAGTATCCTGAAACAGTCCATTTTACCAAGATTGGCTGCTTCTGGTAGTACAGGAAGTGTATTTGCTTGGCTTCCAGAATGGATGAGTCAGATACTGAGTGTTAATTATTGCACAGCTGTCTCTGACGGCAGGTGGGCAGGAAGAGCTCAGGACTCAGGTTCATGAAGATGCGGAAGGTGCATCATAGAGTTTCAGTCTTGAGAAACCTGCATCTCACAAAAGGGCGTGTCAGGGCTATCTGTTTTGAAAATCAAATGAAATCCAGCTCCCCTCCGTTGCCCTATCCTGGGATGCTGCTTTATTCATTCTGCTTTTCATAACAATGGGAGGTGTCAAAATGAATGATGTCGAAGTGGTTACTGGAAAAGTGCCATGTAGTACATTTGTGTGATATTGTTAAAATGGAAATCAAGTCAACTTCATTAGAATGCTTAGTAGTTGCAAAATCAGGCCAGTGTTCTTTCCCAGGCTCAGTTCCCAGCTGGAAGAGTAGTTTCCCCCGCACAGCTGTCCCTGCTATGAACTGTTTGAGACAATATGGAATTTGAATATATTGGGCAACTGACAAATATTCTCAGTACACATCTTATGTCGGTTTTTCCTCCTTAGGAAGTAAGTTCTGTTCATTCGACTGACCTTGATAAAGTACAAACCTTGACAGCATGGGGTACTACGCAAACATGATATGCCACTGCTAGTCTCACCAATTATGGTTGTATAGCTATGGCCTTGGGTTTCAATTAGGTGGAGCAGTGAACCCTGGGTCAGGCAGCCTTGGGTTTCAGTGCCTGCTGCAGAGAGGGACAGAACTGTTCTTCCTACTTTGCAGGAGCCGCACAGCTTGAGGAGAGCAGTCTATCCGCAGAGCAGTTGGGGTGGCCTATGTCAGGCTCCAGTGGTGAGGGTAGAACTGGATTAAAATAAAGTATGACTGCAGCTTAACTCACAACATGGCCATGGAAGCAGCTTGGGATACACACATATGCCCACGTGCACATCCACACACATGCACAACATAGGAGCTGGTGCACAGGACAGAGAAAAAATAGGGTAGAGGTAGGATAACCAAGGTGGTTTAATGACATCAAAGTCAAGCCTGAAAAGGGGAAGGTGATTGATGGTATCAAGGGCTGCACAAAGATCAAGGTTTATAAAACATTTAAAAAGTATCCCTTGGATTTGTTGACCAGATCATCAGTGACTCTAAAACAGGGGTTCGCCAACTACGGCCACTGCTTGCTTTTGTATGGCCCACAAGCCAAAAGTGTTTTTTTTTGCATTTTTAGGTATAAAATATTTAACTGTGATCACAGCTGCTGTAAGAGTTGAGGACATTTCCTCTTGACCTGAAAGCCTAAAATGTTTGCTCTCTGGCCCTTGACAGAAATGATTTGCTTACCCCTGCTCTGAAAAGATATTCCAGGAGACTGAAAAGGGGAATTGAAGAAACATACACCAGAGGTCTTTCATCATCTCAACAACATAGGAGGACCTATCTTGCTCCTCTCACAACTGAGGTGAGGAAGATGGGAACAGGGGTGGGAGCTTCTGGACTTTGGCTGCACACGAATATCCCCTGAGGAGATTTTGTACATGCAGATGCCTTGGTCCTGACTTAAGATGTTCTGGTTTAATAACTGGTCTGGAATGGAGCCTGGTATTTTATAAACCCAGACAGGATTGAGTGTGAAAGTGTTATACTCTTATTGGAGAGTCACTATAAGTCATCTGGAGTTGAATGGGAGGATCCTGGAGCAAGCTTAGCTGACATTAGATTTCAACATGTCTTAATGGATTCAATCAAGACAGTTGTATTACTTTCTCCACCAGTAGGTAGTGGCAAGACGGGAAGTCAGTCAACAGATAATTATTAAGTGCCTCTATTGTGTAGGGCACAGCAGAAGGATGAGGGGATGGGGTATCTTAGGGTACTGGGGAACACATCCTAAAAGGGTTAATTCTGTGGTCCACAGTGAAACAGGAGCCAAGTGAGGTTAGGATGGAATGGACAGACAGATGGACTGATGGATGGAAGGATGGAAGGATGGGTGGATTGGGAGTTCAACAGGACCAAAGGACTGGAGATGAGTAGGGGGAGGAGAAGATCCAGTACATGTGAGGAAATTAGAAAACTGTGAGGATGCTGATAACACAGAGAACACTCATGATCAAGCTGTTTGGTGGACTGTTGTTTCCATTTCTCTTAGGAAACAGGAAATTCCTAGGAGTGAAATAGCTGGTTGTATGGTAAATTTATATTTAACTTTTTAAGAAGCTGCTAAACTGTTTCCCAAACTGACTGCACTATTTTACATTCGTACCAATAATATATAGGAGTCTTTTTTTTTAAAATAAATTTATTTATTTTATTTATTTATTTTTGGCTGCGTTGGGTCTTCGTTGCTGCACACGGGCTTTCTCTAGTTGTGGCGAGCGGGGGCTCCTCTTCGTTGCGGTACATGGGCTTCTCATTGCGGTGGCTTCTCTTGTTGCAGAGCACGGGCCCTAGGCACGCGGGCTCAGTAGTTTTTGCACACACACTCAGCAGTCGAGGCTTGCGGGCTCTAGAGAGCAGGCTCAGTAGTTGTGGCGCACGGGCTTAGTTGCTCCACGGCATGTGGGATCTTCCCGGGCCAGGACTTGAACCCGTGTCCCCTGCATTGGCAGGTGGATTCCTAACCACTGCACCACCAGGGAAGGCCTATATGGGAGTCTTATAGACATAATTTTAAAAGGTTAAAAGAGAAAGAGGATCTAAAAATATACAAATTTGAATGTTGAAATCCATTCTCTGACATTTATAATCTTCTACATCCCCCTTTAATGGTAGGAAAGGGGGTGGATCCTGCTCCTGCTTTCCCAGGAGTCTCACTTCCCACATTTTGCTCTTTGGCTGGAAGAGGGGTTTTCTGAGACCATTTAGTGCTTCAAATTCAGGGAAAGAAACCCTGGGCTCCTCCACTCCTAGGGACCCCAAGAGACCATCCAAAAAGTAAAGAACATTGAACAACAGAATATTCACTTCTTGGGTACAGCAAGAAAAGAGTTACTGCAGTTTGTAAAAATTATTGACTACAAGATCTGCAAATGATTGCATAAACTTTCTAAAATATGCCTGCAAGCTTCTGTTATCGATGTGGTGCCCCAGGGGTGCACATATGGGTTTAAGTGTCTAAACTGTTTTATTAATTAAATTGCTATGATTTACCTCTCCCATGTTAGCATTTACAGTTTATGAAACAACTCTGTAATTAGAAAATGATGAGTGTGGCTTGTTTATTTTGTGGGTGAAATATTATATACCTAAATGCTTATATATATGTACCCACACACGTGCACGCAAACCGCGTTTTCCCCGGCCAACCCTCACAGGCTACTTTATTTCTAGTCCAATTAATAGGCAACCTCCAGTGGTGCATTAAATTGCTTTTTAGGGGGAGGGGGGAGATAGATGGGAAGTTCATTGCTCCTGCTGAGGTGTGTGATGGCATCCATGAATGTTTGTTTATTTGTTTTCCCTCTGTAGACAGAACACTGAAATCCTAAGATTTTATTGTAAAAAATATGTCTAGAATATGTCTAGAATTTTCCCTGAGATACCTTGCAAATTCTAAAATTGTAGAGCTATTTTTATTGAAATATAGTTGATTTACAATGTTGTGTTAGTTTCAGGTGAACAGCAAAGTGATTCAGTTATATATATATATCTGAATATATATATATATATAAAATATATATATATCCATTATAGGTTATTACAAGATATTGGGTATAGTTCTCTGTGTTATACAGTAGGTCCTTGTTGGTTATCTATTTTATATATAGTAGTGTATATATTTTAATCCCAAACTCCTAATTTTTTCCTCCCCTCACGTCTTCTTTGGTAACCATAAGTTTGTTTTCTATGTCTGTGAGTCTATTTCTGTTTCTGTAAATAAGTTCATTTGTATCTTTTTTTTTAGATTCCACATATAAGTGATATCATATGGTGTTTGTCTTTCTCTGTCTGGCTTACCTCACTTAGTATGATCATCTCTATTTTAATTGTATATTAAATTATATATATATTATATATAATATATATAATTATATATATATTTATAATTTATATAATTTATAAATTATAAATTATATATATACTCTCCACTCCCCATTTTGAAGGTATTTCTAGGAATTTAAAATATATATTCTATGCTATACAGACAAAAATGTTGTTGAAGCACTTTTTGTTAACCTTTATTTTACATGTGTTTATTCATGCCGTCTACAAACACATATACTTGTGCTAAATCCAATGTTGTGTATATTTTTATCAATTTTCTCAACTGTGGGCTATATCTGACTTTTAAGAATGTCAGATTATGATGAGTCTGGTTCAAGTCTATCAAAGGATTGCTGAACCTTAGATTGGAAGAACTCTGGGAGTTATATATTCACTTTTCAGATTTCTGTATCATGTTTGGGTGCTGTATGAATCAATCATCATTGCAATTTCAAGTCTCTGAAGGAGGTAGTGCATGATTTCAAAAGTCTCTATCTCACAGAGATATTAGTGGCAAAATGAAATAATAGTCTTTAAAATATTTTAATACATAGGGAAAAAGGTTTCCTATCCTTACAAAATATTAATTTGGATAACAATCTAACATTGAAGAAGTTTATGAATAAAGGTTGCTCTACTCTCAGGGCTGAGTGGTGTGGTCTGATTGCAGAGGATTAGAACAAATTAGGAGGGCAGGAGAGAGCAAAGAAGTGGGTAATGTAAAGCTTAGCACAGGACTACATGCATAAAGTGCTTTACACAGCTTCACTCAACCACTTAAATATTTATCAAGAACCTATGCCATATTCTGTAACATAGTAGGAATGAAAGTGGATACAAAGATTTTTAAGACACAGTCTCTGACCTCAAGAAGCCCACAGTTAAGAGAATATTCTGCTCACAGGTAATTATGCAGAATGTGTGAAATGTCAAAGAGGTGGCATTCAAAAAAACAATAGAGTTTCTGAAGATAGGGAAGCTCTTCTGGTTGGATGGTCAGGAAAGGCTTCTTGGAAAAAGTAGTATTGGAGTTAAGATTTTACAAATGGAAAGGGTTTCCAAAGGTAGCGGTAGGTGATTCTAGCAGGGATAATGGCAGGAGTAATGGTGCAGAGGTTGGAAAATCCAAGATTATGCTGATCCGGCACATGTAGTCAAATAAAACGACCGTCAACTTTCCTTTTGTGCAGACATGAAATACAGAGAATGTTCCTTTGAATGTAATTGTTCTTTAAAAGTCTTTTGAGATTAAGCAAGGGTCTAGTGGGAATAGGCTCAGTGCCTCTATTGGCTTTTCTGATTTCAAAAAAAAAAAAAAGTCATTGATGATGCCATCAGCTTAACCACGGTCTGACAATTGCAGGATGTGGGTCATTAAGGTGAAAGAGCACAAATGCCTCCCAGCAACTAGTCCACAGCACTGACAAATCCGAGTAAAGAATGAGCGGTAGAATGGTGAAGAGACACAGGGTTCATAGGAAATCACCCTTAAACATGAAAAGAGGAGCATTTAATTCTTTAAAAATAATTTTAGTAAGTTAAAAATGCAAGATGCATAACAGCAATCAGTAATAAGCAAACATTTGTGGGAAAAGGTGGGAAATATGCAGATCTTTGTACTTGCCTATATATGCAAAAAGAAATGTTGGGAAGAAAAACAAAAGTAGTAATAGTAGCTATGTGTGTGTGTGTGTCTGTGTGTGTGCATGTGTGCATGCCTGGGTGTGTGTGTACTTGTGTAGGAGTGGGACTTGCAAAAAGAACAGGCATGGGGAAAGTGCCTTTTCACTGTAGACACACACAAATAATTTAATGGCATACAAACCACCTGGGGATGCTGTGAAACCCAGGTTCTGATTCAGTCGGTCTGGAATAGGGCCTGAGATGCTTCCTTTCCAACAAGCCCCCAGGCCATGCCTGTGCTGCGGGTCTATGGACCACACTTGCCTACAGTTAGGGAAATTTGCTTATGACCTTAGTATTGAATGATACCAAAGGGTTAGTATTCTTTTGGTTGGTGTGGTAATAGCATTATGCTTCTAGATAACCTTCAAAGATGCACAATAAAGGTAAAAAGACATGAGTCTGGGACTTGCTTTAAAATACTCCAGAAACAAGAGGCACAAACAGTGACAAGAGGGTAGATTAAGCAAGTGTGGCAAAATCTTGATAATTACTGAATCTAGGTTCTGGGTATATTGGAGTTCATTTTACTATTCTCTACTTTTGTAGGTTTGAAATTTTTCATAATAAAAGATTTTTTAAGTTGTGTACAATTTCTGTTTCCACCCCACAAAAATAGCCCTCCTCAAGGTTCTGAATGATCTCTTCACAAAATCTAAATTAAAACCTTGTCTTCATCTTACTTGACTTTCAAGAAGCCTTTGGTTTGCTGACACTACATCTCTACGAATTTCTGTTGCCTGAAGCTCCCGGTTTCCTTCTCCAGCAACTTGTCCTCTACCTGACTCCCATTGTGCGAGTTCTTGGGCTCCATGCTTGGCTCCGTGTTCTTTCCTGAGTTTGTCAAATGAACAATATCTGGTAGGCTGTACCTGGCCTTACCTGCTATAAAATGGATCAGCGGTCAAAAATATGGCAACACTATGTCATGAAGTGAAGGGCACAATACTAGGTACTTACGGTGCAACGAGGGAGAACTCGTGAAAGGGTCTTGCTGGTTGAAGAATCGGAAGGCACTTTTCTCAGTTTCCAGCTAAGGTGTGAGTGTTTCAGACACACTTTGTGAATGTGAGTGTGGTAGAGCATGTGACAGTCCTGGGTTATCAACATAGACTCTGTCTCTTTAGAATTTTCCTTCCTTAGTCTTACAGGAAGGGTGTCTCATGTTTTCTGTATGTTCTGCAGACCCCAGGTCAGTGGGAGCAGAAACACTGATACTGTGCCCCCAACCCTTCCTGGGGGAGGTGGCGTGAGCCCGTCAGGCACGCCAGAGGGCTGCTCGGAGGTGGTGACAGGACAGTTGGGAAAAGGTCGGTGAGCTGCTTAATGAACTGACATCTGTGAAAAATAGACCTCAGGTCTTCAAATCTCAGGCTGCTGAGAGGATGTAAAAGGCTTCTAACAAGAATGCTTTGACTTTTGAAATTCAGGAAAAGGTAAATTTCCCAAGGACTGTAAAATGGCTCTTGTCTCTTATGTTGATATTTTCCTCTGAGAAATAAATGTCTTTCTGCATTATTTAAGTAGCACATAATTAAGTACTGAGGGCTCTCTGTTCCTTGTACCCAAAGCACAGCCAGTGAGGTATGGAGGCCTAGAGGGCTGTGGAGAGCCATCGTTTCTCCGAGCAGAGAGAGGAAAAACAATAGAGAACGGAGACAGAGACCAAGGGCGGGAAGAAGAAAAAGGAAGTGTTTAACATTCAGAATTTGTCCACAGCCGATAATTTATTGGAACTCATCTGTAACAAGGCCTGGCACTGATTTATAAGTTGATTTGGAAAATAAATAAAAGTGATAGAAACCTGCATTTGGTTTTAATGATAGACTGTTGCAGCGTGAAAAGTAAGGATATGAAACACTGCAAGGAAATTAGATAGTATGCCCTGAAGACAACTGCAGCCACCAGCCCATTAATTGTTAGATATTTATTATTAAAAATTTCTTTTCATGAGTGACTGCAGAATATTTGTGCTACTCAAGCTGTTGAGTTCTGACATGAATGAAGTGTGGGGAGCTCATTTGTTTGTGTGTGTGTGTGTGTCTGTGTGTGCGTGTGTGTGTGTAACTGACAGGGCAACTGACCAAACTGGATGATAGATCCTTACTGCAAAAACACAAACAGGGGAGCTGCTTCTTCAACAACTCAGAAAAGAGCAGGGGATGCTGGAGCCCTTGTCCTTTCTGAAGCCGCTGTCGCCACCATCCATCCCATCCTCCCCTCATCATCGTCATCCCAATTATCATCTTTTTTTTTTTTTGCGCGGTACGCGGGCCTCTCACTGTTGTGGCCTCTCCTGTTGCAGAGCACAGGCTCCGGACGCACAGGCTCAGCGGCCATGGCTCACGGGCTCAGCCGCTCTGCAGCATGTGGGATCTTCCCGGATCGGGGCTCGAACTCGTGTCCCCTGAATCGGCAGGCGGACTCTCAACCATTGCGCCACCAGGGAAGGCCCCCCAATTATCATTTTTAACCCAGGTGTAAACCCAGGTATAAACACAAATTAGACCTCGCTACCTCAGAAAATATAATTCTAAAGTCACTGGCAATAACACCCCAGAACTCAATCTAAGAATATGAAAAAACCATTTTGTTATCTCACCAGCATTTAATTTATAATGTTTTATTTTAGTCTAGGTAGAACCAGAAGGGTTGCTGCTTGAACATTTCATGGTTTAGGTTATTATACACGACGGGTTCACCTAAAACAGAGGTAGTTTAATCGTCAAAGTTGTGGGGTGTCTGAAACTGCTTTCTTTAAAAAACGGCTAACATATTTGTTTCCTCATTGAGAAAAAAAATGAAAGTAGCTCTTTGATTAACTGGAAATTATTCGTCATTACAGACTAACATAATATTTTTCACTCCCTCTTTTATTCATATTTAAAACTTTGTATTTATGGTTCTCTTATTTGCGAGATATTTTTAGGAAAACACTATGTTTGTACAGAATTCCATTTATTTGGCCCAGATACATATTTTTTTGAAGTCAGAAGGCATTTTATAGCCAGTCTTAACTCTCACTCCAGGGATGTTTTCAGTTTACCTTTTCTACTCTACAGTGAGGATACACCCAGAGAAATAATTTACAGTGGAGAGGGTTGGCATAGCAAAGATACCATTGCTTACGCAAATAGTGTATTTAAAAAATAGCTGTGGGAGCTTCCCTGGTGGTGCAGTGGTTGAGAGTCCGCCTGCCGATGCAGGGGACACGGGTTCGTGCCCCGGTCCGGGAAGATCCCACATGCCGTGGAGCGGCTGGGCCCATGAGCCATGGCCGCTGAGCCAGCGTGTCCGGAGCCTGTGCTCTGCAACGGGAGAGGCCACAACAGTGAGAGGCCCGTGTACCGCAAAAAAAAAAAAAAAAAGCTGTGATGAGTTGCAATGCAAATCAATAAATTTAATTTGCCATTATTTAATATCTAATAAAATACCATCTAAAAAATACCGTCTAGTTGGTCCATGTGCCCTGAAGTCCAGCTTTGCTGTCCAGTGACTTACAAATGCTACCCTTGCACACTCGGTTTTGCGGATGGCTTTTATCTAGAGTGCACCGAATTCTTGGGTCAACCATTGAAGACCTGAGAACGTGCTGGGCTCAGACTTTGGCTAGATCGTAAGCTTCCTGAGGATGGAGACTGTGTGTATTTCTATCTCTGTAGCTTCAGAGTTCACCCTGGTGCCTATCACTGATGGACTCCATTCACTTCGAGTTCCGAGGTACTCTCCCACCCTGCCCTCTCTCCAAGTCACCTTGCGTGTCAATTCTTTGAGATTGTGTGGATCTCATTAACCCCAACCCTCTCTATCTCCAGTGTGGCTTATAGTTCCTTTCTTTTCTTCTTGCCCTCCTGTCTCAGAGGAAGGAGGCTCTCCAGAAGGAACCCACAACCACTGGCGTTGGTCTGGTTCCCACTCTCCCCAAGACTTCGTTCCATCACTTGTCTCTCCGGCTTCTTCAAGTTACTTCTGTCAAATGACAAAACTAAAACAATCTAGTAACGAGTCTGAGGTCCTTTCCTCAAGGGAGAACCATGCATGGACTAGGGGAGTACAGTGCCTCACAGGCACGGGGCTCTCCTCCTGAGGGATGTGGGCAAGAGCTAGGTTTATACAGCATTAGAAGCGGCAACGTGGAAACAAGGCGTGATTGGCCAGGAGGCTGGGGATTTCCTTACAAGGAGAGCAGATCCTGTGTTTTAGGGTCAGGTGAGCTGGCTGAGGCCGAGCTGGAGGACTGTGATCGGTGTGTGTTAGGTCTCCTTGCCAGGCGTTTCCAGGAAGTGCAGGATATAGGTTTAGATTTGTGACATGGGGACAACACTGGGACGGCCCCCATTTTCTGGGTCCTGTTACAGGAATTCGTCACTACTTTCCATAAACAGCTTTCCTTCAGGCTTCAACAGCTTTCCTTCAGGGTATCCCCACATTTGAATATTTTTTCTTTAACTTCGGCTTCTCCTTCAAGCTATCACGACTATCTGTCTGTTTCTTGAAAAAACAGTCCGTGCTCGCTGACTCTCCTTCACCATTCTCCAGTTGTCTTGAAATGTGGTTCACATCACAGAAAACGACCTCACAACCCAGTCTGATGGATTTTGTCATCTTCAAAACACTTCTCACACACTCATCAAAGGTACCTGGCTTTCTCTGTTCTTCCAAGTACAGTCAGATACCAAGCATGTCACTTCCATCCTTCGTTTGCTGTTGTCACTCTCACAGTCCTAATTCAGGTTTCAATCCCTCTTGTCTAAATGAGCCAATCCCCCCGCTGGTCTCACTCTTGGTTTCTTGCGTGGCTGGTAAACCCAGCTTCTTAGAGTCCATCTTTTATTTCTTTACCTGGACAAGGGCACTGCCCTCCTCCCAGATCTCTGCTTCTACCCAGCCTGTCCACTCCCCACACAGCAGTCAACAGTGGTCGCTTTAAAGCACAAATCAGAGGTCATCACTCATGTCAGTGAAAAACCGTCATACTCAGACGGGCACAGCAAGGATGTGTTGTTTGGCTATCAGTGACGTAAAGGCACTAGCCATGTGGACATCTGAGAGACTCGAGTGCAAGGATCCTGAGAAGGGCTTGTGTGGTGTGAGGGGGACACTGCCCAGGCTGGAGATGGAGGGGTAGAAGACGAAATTGAGAGGTCGCTGCAGGCTAGATCACCAGCCCAATGTCCTCCTGGTCTGGTTAGACCATTCACTATTCTCTGTCCTCCCCAGGGGTCTCTGTAAATAGACAGTCTGACTCATTTCTTCCCCCTAAACTAGACTGACCAGCTTCTGCCTATTTCCCTGGAGTAATTATCAGTCTACCTTCTTTCACTTTCGAAAGTGTTTAGGTTTGAATGATGTTATATGATTACCTTACCCTCCCCCCTGCCACCCACGATCTCTATCTGTCAATCCGTCCCATTCAAATCTCACCTGATGTTTTTTCTGATGCTCTTGACTGTCTGTGATCTAACCCTTTACAAAACCACATCATCTTTCTTCTTTCCTCTCTTGGTTTCCTGGTTGTACTTACTTACAGTCTTCTTTTCTCCCTTTTAGAGATTTTGAACACCAAGACTATACTTTAGTAGATGCCACCAAAGCCCTAGGACAGTGCCTCCCCCAGAAGTGAATATTCAATAACCGTGTGTTAAATAATAAATGACCATTTAGAAGTTCATCACGGCGATCCATTTCCAGCATGAGAATTCGGGACCCAGAGTTTGGGTCTCATGTCTTAATACAAATATTACAAAAGGGTGAATTTTCTTCCCAAATCATTAAGTGGAGGGATGATATAAGAGTTTACAAACGACAAAGAACAAAAGTATTTGTTCAGCTAGTTGATTTAGAACAGTGTTTTCTACGATATGCTTCTTGAAACACTAGCTGAGCCGGATGTTAGTGGAGTGTTTATCAAAAAAAGAGTCATGTGGTCAATTAAGGAAATGCTGTGTTAAAGCTCGACAGGGATTTTAGTGTATTTGTTAATAGTGGGATTTTTCAGAACTTTTAATAAACAAATGAGCACTGCACATCTCTAAAGAGGGGCTATCGTGTCTAACATTTAATTTATCATGGATACCTCTTCTGAATCCTCCCAACTCCTTTTTCTATGGAGCCTGTCTTAGGGAAATGGGTACTTAGAAAGCATCTTTACAATTACTTATAAGGATATTTCCACTATATTTATTTCCCAGGCTAACCATGAATTGTTAATACACCTTAAAATCTTATGAGGCAATTTCCCCCGGTGTCAGTTTCTTAATTGAAGTCTCTTGAAAAGCATGACCAGTTGGCACTCCATTCATGCCTTCAAAACATAAGACCTGTCATATTTTCCAGCTGATTCCAGGCCCCCAATCTGGACAATGCAGCCTCCATCCTGTCCTTTCTATCACCACCCTTGCTCAAACTTTCATAACTGCATTCATTTGCTATCTCTCTCTCTTCCCCTCTCACCCATCTTGCAGAAGTTTCCATAGTCAGTCTCC